>NC_136928.1:69252495-70649755 GCF_949752795.1 Hyperoodon ampullatus
GGCAGACCGCGGAGCGTCTGAGAGGAGGGGGGACCCCCGGGAAGGAGGGAGGCCCGGAACGGGCAAGAGGGGAAGCCCGGCTCCAGGACGCCCGAGAAGAAGTTGGGGAGCTGGCCGTGGTGAGACAAGAGGGCCTAAAGGAAGCTTGAGTAGGAGACAGAGAAAGTCCGGTGAGACATAAAGGCCTGCTGTGTACGCAGCCTTGGCGAGTACACGTGACCCCCACTTCCTCCCGCCCCTGGGGGCAGCTGGCACCGGGGGGTCCACACCTCCCACTCTCCTGCAGGTGCTGGCCCTGCGCTCCCCCTTCCCCGGGCTCCAGGTCGCCAAAGCCCAGAGCAGAGCCCCGGGTCTTCCCCGGTGAGAGAGGGGGAAAGAAACATCCTCTTCAGGGACTGGGGATTCAGAGACCGTCGGTGCTGTAGCTGGTTTCCGCCTCAGAGCCAGGAGATGCAGGAGGGGCTGTTTTTTCCGTTTTGGGTTCTTTGTCTACCCTTCACACACCCCTCCCCGCCCCCCGCCCCAAGCGACCATGAGCCAGCCTTAGTGACCTTCCTGCTTTGGGCCCAAGCTCAGTACTCTTGGCTTCAGACAAAGGAGTTCTGGGGCCCAGGTGAGAGGAGGCTCACCTCCCACTCTCCTCACCCCCCAGCCCAGCCCCATCCTCCAGCAGGAAGCTCAAAGGCATAATTAACCCAGCCTACAGCCAGGCCAGGACTGCAGACTCCGGGATGTGATGGGCCCGGGAAGGGCGTTTGAGAGGTGAGGACCCTGAGCGGGGGAGGACCAGGGGGCACATTGTGTGCCCCCCGCCCTGGACCCTTAAAGACGGTACTGCTGGGGTTTCAGCCCCCAGGGGAGCCTTCCCTTCCAGGAACTGGAGCCAGGGCCCATTGAGGAACTACGGGGAAGAGGAGCAGGGAAATGCTGCCTTCCGGAAGCATTAGAAGGGTTGTGTATCTTGATTCAGTGAAGAAAAGGCCTGGAAAGTTTACAGAGGTCACATGGAGACAGTTGGAATCCAAGGCTTCTAGAATAAAGGCTGAACTCAGGGACCTAAGAACGGGTGGAGAATGGGGTACCGAAGCAGATCTTCATGACAGAAACGCAATATTGAGAACTTCAGGAGCACCTTAGAAACCATTTCCGGCATCTTTATTTTCCAGATGAGGAAACTGAGTCTCAAAGAGACGACGTCGTTTCAGCAGAGTCTTGCTGCAGTTTCCCTGTGCCCTCCCCCTCCCCCTAGAGCATCTTCGCTGCACCCCACACATACAAGTCAATGCTCCCTTCCAGGGCCAGGGAGGGCTGTGCAGTCTGGCCCCTCCTCTGGGAAGGGAGCTCTGTCGTGACTGGGAGCGGCCAAGGGGGCTATTTCCAGACCCCTTCTGTGTGCCTGAGGCACTCGATGGGCCAGAAACCACAGGGCTGGCTGGCTTTTCTGTTGTTCCTTCGGATTTGGGCCTCCAACCCTGCCCCAGTCCTTTTTCTGCCCTGGCTGTGCTCTGAGTCCTGGGGCCAGCATGACTCCTGGCACACAGTAGGCCATCAGGTTTGACGCAGGAATGGCTAAACGGTTGGAGAAGCCCTATCCCCGTGGCAGGGACCCCAGGCACAAGGTGAGGCCTCCGAGCCACTCCTGTAACTCTGCGACAGTCCCTTTGTTCTTCCCTCTCCACAGGCAAAGAACAGAAGGAGACCAACATCGAATCCATGAAAATGGAGGCAAGTGTTTTCCTCAACCCCCAGGGGCTCTGTGGATCCTGATTCTAGGAGAAGAAAGCCACCGCTCTGACCGACTGTGGCGAGTGTGTGTGAGGGGGGCCCAAGGTGGCCCCTGGCCCCTGGCCCCTGCTTTACATGTCCTCTGTGAGGAGCAGAGGAAGTGGGTGTGGAGGTTGGAAGGCCCCCAGCGAGGCAGCCAGCTGGTCCCCCTCCAAGACCAAGCACCTCCCCTCCCAGTTTATGTCCTGCCCCACATCCCTCACTTCTCCAGCCCAGACAGGGGCTTGGCCCGCACTCGCAGGGCTGGCATCTCTGGCCAGGAGTCAGAGCTCTGTGTTCTGCTCGAGGTGAGTGCCTCCTTGGTTTCCCCTCCAGGAGGAAAAAACCCTGCAGCGGGGCTGTCCGTGCTCACCTTAATGCCGGTCTGTCTCTGTCGTCTCTGTCCTAGGGCTCCCGGGGCCGGCTGCGGGGTGGCCTGGGCTGGGAGTCCAGCCTCCGCCAGCGGCCCATGCCGCGGCTCACCTTCCAGGCGGGGGACCCCTACTACATCAGCAAGCGCAAGCGGGACGAGTGGCTGGCACGCTGGAAAAGGGAGGTGAGGTGCCTTCTGGCCTGGGCCCCAGCCTGTCCCACGGAACTGGGAAACCGGAAGTTAGCTTCAGCCACTGTCTGCAGCTGTTGTCAGGCCCTGGCTGAGCCTCAGTTTCCCCTTCAGGTTAACCTCTCACACTTACAGGGCACTGCTGGATCCCTAGGCAGTGGCTGGGTCCGTTGTTCTTTCAACAAATGTTATTGGACATTTACCGTGTAACCAGGCAGTGTCTTAGGCTTTGTGCGTGTAGCATTCCTGCCCTCATGGAGCTGACATTCTGATGGGGGAGATGGACAGGAAACAAGTAAACAAGGGGTTGAACTAGAGGTTAACAGAGGCCTGCTTTAGGTGGGGTGGTCAGGAGAGGCTTCTTGGAGGAGGTGGCATTCAAGTTCAGGCCTAAAGGGACAGAAGAGCTGGCTTTGTGAGCTGCGGGGGGGCGAGAACATTCTAGGCAGAGGAAATAGCACGAGCGAGGCCCTGACTTGTTTGGCTACGTGAAAGACCGATACTCCCAGAGTGAACCGAGCAGGGGAGAAAGTGGGGTCAGATGAAGCTGGGAGGTAAGCAGGGTCCAATCATACAGGGCCTTGAGGTCCCGGCCGAAAGCTGTTTTTTTTGTTTTTTTTGTTTTTTTAAATAAATTTATTTATTTATTTATTTTTGGCTGCATTGCTGCACGGGCTTTCTCTAGTTGCGGCGAGCAGGGGCTGCTCTTTGCTGTGGTACCCGGGCTCCTTCTCATTGTGGTGACTTCTCTTGTTGCGGAGCACGCAGGCTCAGTAGTTGTGGCTTGCGGGCTCTAGAGCGCAGGCTCAGTAGTTATGGCACACGGGCTTCGTTGCTCCGCGGCATGTGGCATCTTCCTGGACCAGGGCTCGAACCCGTGTCCCCTGCATTGACAGGTGGATTCTTAACCACTGCGCCACCGGGGAAGCTGCCCCGAAAGCTGGTTTAACGCTGTGTCCTGGGAAGCCATTGAAGGTTTCTGTGCAGGGGAGTGATTTGATGTGGATTAAAGGAGCAGCAATGGAGACAGATAGGGACAGATCCGGAGATTTAGAGATAGAAACAGCAGGGCTTGCTGATGGATGGCTGGGGTGGGGGAGGGGAGGGAATGGAAGCACGACTCCCAGGGGTTTGACCTGAACACCTGGGTGATGGGTGTGCTACTTCCTTAGGTGGGGAAGACTAGGGGAGGAACGAGTTTGGGACGGGAGGGAATCAAGGGTTTAGCCTGAGATGCTGAGGTGCCTGGAGCCTGGAGCGTAGGGAGGTCCAGGCTGCAGATCAAAGATGAGAAGGCGTCAGGAGCAGAACCTGGCGTTTAAGTCCACGAACACTGATGAGCTCATGTAGGAAACAGGAGGAGAAAGCAGAGACAGTATCCCTGGATTCTGTCCACAGAAAGCCGACACTTACAGCCACGTGGAGAGGGGGAATGGCAGCAGCAGGACTGAGAAGGGGCCTGGGAGGAAGAAGAGGGAGGAAGAGCCGTGTCTCAGAAAGGAGAAGGTTTTCCAGAGGCAGTGGCCGCCCAGCCCTGCGGGGGCTGAGTTGAGACAGGCTGGTTGCACCTGCCGATCTGGAGGTAGCTGGTGACTTTTCTTAGAGAGGCTTCTGTGCGGGTTGGGAGGGAGAAAGCCAGCCCAGGGAGGACTTCAGTAATGAGAGGAGGTGATGCCGTGGAGACCAAGGGGCGAAACCAGTTTATGAAGCACCATTGTGGGGCTACTCTCCTGTATGTCTGGTTAGTAGAGAGAAGCCCGTTGACCTACCAGCAAGGGAAGGGAAATGCAAACTGCCACCACGTGGGGCCTGTCACCTTCACTCTCACTTGTCTTTACCCCAGGCCTGCAAAGGATGGTGTTACCCCGTCTGCACTGGGTGAGAACTTGCTCTAGAGAAAGTTCAGTACAAGGTGGGGGGGTGGCGGGGGGTGGCTACTTGATTGTTTCCAGTTCCTTTGGGATCCAGGAAGGCAGAAGTTTCTCTCCTGGAGGAGCCTGGAAAAGGGACAGCCTGTCCAAGGTCTGGGAGAAGAGAGGCTGGACTCTGAGCATTAAGTGTAGTCTTTGGGATGGAAATTCATTCCGGACCTGCGGCTATTCCCCTGTGGCCTGTGGGAGGGGCTTTGCTTTTTAACCCCTTGTTATGAGTGGCCTGTATTTCTGTTCTCCCTTAGCCCTAGGGCCAGAGGCTAGATATAAAGACTTCTTTTTTTTTTTCTTTAATATTTATTTGTTTATTTGGCTGCACCGGGACTTCGTTGCTGCGTGCGGCGGGATCTTTTAGTTGCGGCATGTGGGCTCTAGTTCCCTGACCAGGCATGGAACCTGGGCCCCCTGCGTTGGGAGTGCAGTGTTAACCACTGGACCACCAGGGAAGTCCCTAGATATAAAGACTTTTATGCTTGAAAAGCGTCTAGAAATTTGGTGATCCTCAAACTGTGCTCCCTTGAAGAAGCAGTATGGAGGCCTGCTCTCAGTTGCAATAAAAAAGGCAGTCTTCTCTCAACTCACAGGGAAAAGTAAGATAATAGATACATTTTCTCAATTTTAAGATTTCCACTAAAATTTAAAAAGACTTTTTTTTTATTATGAACCTGTTCTGACATAGACAGAAATAGAGAGACTGGTATAATGAACCCCCATGTACCTATCACCAAAGTGCAACAACCATTAAAAGCTTTTCTAGAAAAAAGAAACCTTTGGCATCTGCTTCCCCCAACCAATAAAGGTCATCAATGAGGATGAACAGAAAAACTTTAAAGTTGATTTAATTTACAATATTTTAGGGATGCGTGACTTGAGATGTAGAGACCTGCATGCAGAATATATTTTCTGCTAGTAACGTTGTTCCTTGTTCATATGATACAACTCAAGATTTCCGCGACTGCCGGTACAAGCGCCAGAACCCTTGAGCCCGTTATTTCAGACTAGGGGCTGGGGCTGCAGAGTTACGAGCTGGCCACAAGCTCACTCAGGGCACAGGGAAGGGGCTGGAATGGGATTGAGTTCGGGCTCCTACTGCCACGTGGGGGCCATCCCCAGAGACCACACTCGCCCCTCTTGGGCTCTGCCAGGGCGCTAGGGAAGGGCTAGTTGCAGGTAACAAGAGCACTGGGGGGCACTTCCCTGGTGGTCCAGTGGTTAAGACTCTGTGCTTCCACTGCCGGGGGCTCGGCTTTGATCCCTGGCCTGGGAACTAAGATCCCACGTGCCTTGCGGCCAGAAAGAACCATGGGGAAACACTGGGAGCTCTCGGGATTCCCAAGTGCCCCTCAGGCTAAAGAGCAGTAACTGTCTTCGTCAGGCCTGTTTTCTCAGTGGCTTTACCAAGGGGAGAGAAATCCGTCCTCCTTTTGCAGTTTCCTCTTAGTTCTCTGGCACTTGGCCCTTTCTTCTGAAACTGCCTCACTAGGCCTTTCTGACCTCGTCCCCAAGATTCTTCCCCATCTCCTCCAACTGCATCTTCTTAGCATCCTCCTCTGTCCCTTGACTGTGACACCCCCAGATGTCTGCTCCCACCCTTGGCCAGTCTTTAAAGACTTTTTTTTTCTTTTTGGTTGTGTTGGGTCTTGTTGCTGCGCGTGGGCTTTCTCTAGTTGCGCTGAGCGGGGGCTACGCTTCCTTGTGGTGCGCAGGCTTCTCATTGCGGTGGCTTCTCTTGTTGCGGAGCACGGGCTCTAGGCATGCAGGCTTCAGTAGTTGTGGCTCTTGGGCTCTAGAGTGCAGGCTCAGTAGTTGTGGTGCACGGGCTTAGTTGCTTCATGGCATGTGGGATCTTCCTGGACCAGGGATCGAACCCGTGTCCCCTGCATTGGCAGGCGGATTCTTAACTACTGCGCCACCAGGGAAGTCCCCTCGGCCAGTCTTGCTCCCCTTACCACTTGGGTGCTCTCATAGATCCTACTCCCAAAAAAGATACATTCCCTACTGCCGAATACAAGCTGTTTCCCAGACAATGCCGCTGGGAGGTCCCGCCAGCATTTCCGAACCTCAGAATGTGACGCCTGCCCTTTGAAGTTCCTGCAGGGCACCATCATTGAGCTGACAGTCAGAACCCTCCGTGTCTGCATGCCGAGTAAGATACTGGAGCTACCAGAAGCCTAGGGGATTCCTGGTTATCCTTTGATAGGGCCAGGGATCGGGCACCTCAGGAAGAGCATCACCAAGGGACTTAGACTAATTCTGCCTGGGGTCATCCTCAAATTAGCAAGAGTTGGCTTTTGGCTTTTAAAGGATGAACTTGAATTTAGGGAAGTGGGAGGAAAGGCACTGCAGAAAGAGCCATACAGCATGTGCAAAGGTTCGGAGGCACAAGACAGTGTGGCCTTTTCAGGAATGGAAGTTCATGGTGGTGGGTGATGGAGCACAGGGTGCAGGTGCAGGGTTCAGAGCAGCAGGAGTGTGGCTGGGAAGCTGGGCGGGGCCTGAGGGCCTGTGTGCCCTGCTGTGGTGCTTCACCTGATCCCAATTTGCACCTGGTCCACATGCCCCACCTGTAGGGCCTTCTTCCCTCAAAACATCCCCCTCGGCTTGGTTTCCTTTTCCCGTGACCACCCTTGTCAGTCAGTCCACAGTTACTGAGTGAAGTCTGCTCTTTACTGTGCTGTCCATCTGAGATTATCTGCCTCCCCAGGCCTTTAAAAAAAAAAATTAAGAAGACTTAGAATATCACGAATGAATGAAATTTTAAATAATTGGATGAGGAAAATGGGGCATTTCCTCCTTCCCTGAGGCTGAAGTGGGGATTCCTGCTGGAACTGGGATGCTGGTGTCTGTCCCATCTCCTATTCTCTGCATCTCTTTACCAGTCCTTTTAAGGATTAATCCCTGCTTTAGCCATGACCAGGTCCTGTTACAAAACCAGCAGTGGCTCTCCACTGTCTCCCCATCATGTCAGAAATCCTCTGGTTGTTTCTCAAGGCTTCAACCCTCACTGTGACCTCCACGATGGCGCCACCCCACTTCACTACCATTCTGTAATAGGAACGTCCCCTGTGAGGGACCAGTCTCCCCTTTATACATCCTTCCTCCCTGCCGCTGTTCCTGCTGTGCTTTCCCCTATCCATTCTTCAGGGTTGAGTCCCAGAGTTGCTGCCTCCTCCAGGAAGCTCTCTAGGATTTCTCCAGTCCACACTGACCTCTTCCCTCCTCTGCACCCCTGTAGTCCTTACCGTTAATATTGTTGGGTTTAGCAATCAATTATACTTCATAGAGTATTTTTCACTAACTCTTTCTTACATGTTATGTCTTCACCAATCATGCCCAACCTGATTTGGGGCAGGGAGAACAGGCTCAATGAATACCTGTTGGTTGACTAAGCAATTGGGAGGTGGGTGAATACGAGACCTCTTCTCAGGGAGCTCAGGCCCAAGCCATTGGTTTGCAGGGGTGCTGACAAGTGTACCCGGAGAATAGCGTGGGACTGGGGGACTGTGGGCGGGCTCCCACAGGTAAGGCAGTGCCCGAGTCTTCGCCACCCTGTGCTCCTGCTGTTCCCACTGGGCCTCTGCTGTGCTTGAGCCGAGGAGAACCTTCCTTGGCCTGGCAGAGCTGGCCCAGGCCTGGGCAGCTGGGAGGGCAGAGGCGAGGCATCCCTCCACCCAAAGGAGGGCAGTTCCAGCCTCCTCCTTCTGACTATTTTCAGAACAGAATGACCCTCAGGGAGTGCTTTAGGCTTAGGAAGGGCTTCTTACAGGTGTTACTTCACTAACCCTCATTACTGAGAGGCAGAGGCCTGGCCAAGCAGCTGGAACGGTCGCTGAGCCAGAGAGCCTGCAGACTCCCAGCGTGTATCACTGCTTAGGGTTTTAGGACACAGTTATGGCCAGGTGATGTTATGACTCCCATTAATCTCTTCACCCCAGCTGACTCTAACTTACTTAGAGCCAAGGTACCATATCCTGCTGATCTAGGATCTGGTTTCTTTCCTGGCTCCCAACCCGAAAGGAAGGCCTTCTGCATCCTTAGACTTATTAGATGCTTAATACATATTAAATACTGATAACAAATAACCTGTGGTGCAAGTATCCCAGTCTCTCCTCCCCTCCGCTCTCCCTCCTGCCCTCAGACCCCCCCTCCCCTCCTCACAGGCTGCCCTCATGGCCTTCTCTCTCCTGGAGGTGAGTCCAGATGCTCACTCGGCTACTTACTGGATGTGGGACCTTCAGCATCACTTACTGAGCACAGCTGAGGTCCCTGTGCTGTTTCTAGACTTGGCTCTACTCTGCTCTCCTGGGCATGTCTCATCTTCACGGGAGTAGCACTCACCAGTTTGTTTTCTGCTTCTGCCCAACCTGAGCTTGTTCAAAGCAGGCCGTCTTGGCACCTCTGCCCCCAGGGCTGCCATTCAGGAGGTACTAGGTAAAGGTTTGCTGAATGAATGAATGAATAGTTCGAATCTCAGAGTTGTGTGGGTTAATAAGGTATACTACGTAACATTTATAGCACAGGGCTAGCATATAATAGGACACGGATAATGTTTTTGTTTTGTTTTGTCTTTGTTTTTTTGGGCTATGCAGCACAGCTTGTGGGATCTTAGTTCCCTGACCAGGGATTGAACCCGCACCCTTGGCAGTGAAAGCGCCGAGTCCTAACCACTGGACCACCAGGGAATTCCCAGAAATGAATAATTTTTAGAAACTGATTTTACATAAGTATTACACAAATACATTCCTGTTAAAAAAAAAAAAAAAACCCATCCCTCCCCCAGTGATTTTAATTCCCCCATCAGAGAGGTACCTAATGCTATCGGTTTGGTGTATATATGACATGATTTTCTCTATCTATCTAAGTGTGTGTGTAAATATATAATTTTGCTTCACAGTTGCTTTTTTTTCTTTTCCTTTTTTTAATATATATAGAACCACACCGTAGTTTCGTTTTACAGCTTGGTTTTTCGCTTAGAATAAGTCTGGGCAATCAAGCCACGTAATTACTGTTCTATTCCACCATATGGATTACCACGATTTTATTTAACCATTCTCTTACTGGTGGACATTTGTGTGGTTTACAATATTTTACTGCATAAGCACTGCAGCAGTGAACATCCTGGGTCATGCCTCTTTGTGCATCTGTTCCTCTAAGATAGATACCTAGAAAGAGAAATGCTGGGTTGAAAGGAATGTATATTTTGCATTTGATACAGTCTGCCAAATTGTCCTCCAAAAAGGGCAGTGCCAATTTATGCTCCCATAAACAAGGTGTGAGAAGATTTACACCTTTGCCAACATCAATATTTTGCTAATCTAACGTGTGGGAAAACGGTATCTTGTTATGATTTTAATTGGCATTTCCCAGATAATAAGTGAGGTTGGACATCTTTTCATATGTTTATTGGCCATTTGTGCTGCTGCTTCTGTGAGCTGAGCAAATGTTGCTTCCTCTTGCTTTATAACCCTGCAGTCTCAACAGACTGTGCTTCCTGTCGGCCCTGGGAAGAACAGCCTGTGAACGTCCAGCCTGTGAATGTCATCTCCTGCTGTGCTATATTCCATTTAATAAGCAACCGCTAAGCACCTACTACGTCGGGGGGGCATTGTGCTGGGGGCTTTGGGAATAAGGAGATGAATTAAGTGTGATCTCCTGGGCTTTAGTACAGGAGATGTGAGAAATGGCAACACAAAGTAGACCGTTAAGGACTAAAACCAAATTATTAGCAAAGTATGTGCGTAGCAGTTTTAGGGGATCCCGACTGGCAGACGGTCCTTGCTTATTCACTATATATAAACTAATGAAAACCTGAACCCTTGCAGGATGGCCTCAAAAATAACATCACCCTTGAAGGAGATGATGCCATTTGGAGCAGGCATGACAAGTATACTTTACCAAAAGGCTGAACACATTTTAAAGGGACTCCTGTGACAGCTCGTAATCAGTAGTGAGTTCCAGGGCTGGCCTTTAGGACGGGCTGTGAAACTATCATCATAGAGGCGCCCCATTGTCTCTCAAATGGACTGGCTGTTTGCACACTGGCGTGTCCATTCCATCTGGGGGGCACAGAGAGAAGAGCTCTTAGAACAACCCTCACTTTTTAGTGGTGAGAAAACAGTAGTGGGGAGAATGGTCGTAATTTGAGTCTGGTCCAGCAGCGGCCATGGCCAAGCCTGAACTAGGCCAAAGGGGTAGCTTTGTGAGCACCTACTTCACGCCAGGGACTGTGCCGAAAGCATTAACTTTCACCACAGTCCTAAGAGATGATAAAGTTAAACTGTATATCAGGATTCACAAAATGGAGGCCACCCCTGTGGCCCAGCCCAGTTCACAAATCTAAACCTAGGTCAGTGCATGGGAATTCCCTGGTGGTCCAGTGGTTAGGACTCCGTGCTTCCACTGCAGGGGGCACAGGTTCCATCTGGGGTTGGGGAACTAAGATCCCAGCATGCCTCGCGGCGCAGCCAAAAAAGTTTAAAGAATAAAATAAAATAAATAAACCTAGGTTAGTGCAGTTACAGGAAACTCTTGCCAAGGAATCCTAACATCCACCAATCACAATCCTCCAACTCAGTTTAGCGAGCTCACCTTCCCCTAGGAAACAGGACCGGCTGCCTTTTAAGGAAATTCCATCTCTCCTAGCCAATCACGCCCTGTTCCGCGGTGCCTCTTCTAACAGTAGGTGAACCTCGCTCTCGCCCAGCATCCCTGGGAAAGAGCGCTCGCAGCTCTGAGGTGCTGTACTCCCCCAGTCCAAGGACTGTTCTGCCTTGAATAAAGGACATCAAACTTGTTACTAAATTGTATTATTTTGTCAGGTGACAGGTATATTATCTGCAATTACTATAAGAACTAATTTTTATCCCCATTTTACGATTAGGAAGCTAAGATTCCCCTAGGTGAGGTGGTTAAGAGCCACGTGGATATCCTTGTGGAGAGGCCTCTGGGCTAAACCAGACTCCAGATTGCAGGCTGCTTCTGTTTCGTACCCAGATGACTCCACTAGAACCGGGTCTTCCTGGTTTTCGGTCTTGGCTTCCCCTGAAACAACAGCAGAATGGGGTGGGAGGGAGCACACTGGCCCAGCCGTCCTGCCCATGCTGCCTCACCCCACGTCTGCCCCCACCCCACCTTGGCTGCCGCTGTTCAGGCTGCTGGGTCTTGCCAGGTTTGGGTCCTTTTCACCCTGGGGGCCCCTCCCGCACTTCCTGCTCCCCTCATTTGGTCCTGAGCCCTTGCCCTTGAATTGCTGTGTTTTCATGATCTTATGTTTGATGTTGTGAAACTGGATTAAATGAATGGAATGAGATTCAGGAGGTCTGGTTTCTGGGCTCAGCCTCTACCCCTGATCAATTTGAGAAGGTCATTCTCTTCTCTGCGCTTTAGTTTCCTCGTTCGCAGTGTGACACAAATAGACTAGCCGACCCCCGAGATTCTGAAATTGCATAATTTAGGGGGAGGAGGACTGGAGTCATGACCTGTAGCTCCCTTTGTCTCTTATACGACCTTGTACGTACATCCTAAATTAAATATTTGAGTGAATTCTCAGACTTCACATATATGCCTCTTCAAGAGGCATATACATAAAGCATCTTGATAAAGATGCTTAGAAAAAAACTTTCATAAAATTCACATTTTGTGCTAGAATCTAGCTTTCTTTTCCTCTTCACGATGGTCCCCTTTTCTTCCTCTGTGTTTTCTGCCAGGATCAGAAAGGTGGGACATGAAGCTCATCGTAACTAGGCCTGGGCGAGTGAGGGGCTTGAATCCATCACTAAAAAGCTGATGTTGCAAACAAATATACCCCCATCTGACAGGCACATCTTCCTGGGGCATTTCCTTAGCTCAGGAACTCACATCCTTGTTCTGACTTTGGTCACCATGTTCCTAGGTCTGCCTCTGACTGCTAGTTTTTATTAGTCACACAATCATCTGTTCATTATTTTATTTATTTTATTTTTGGCTGCATCGGGTCTTAGTTGCGGCACGCGGGATCTTCGCTGAGGCATTTGGGATCTTTCATTGCGGCGTGCAGGCTTCTCTCTAGTTGTGGCGCTTGGGCTCCAGGCCGTGTGGGCTCTGTAGTTTGTGGCAGACAGGCTCTCTAGTTGAGATGCGCGGACTCAGTAGTTGTGGTGCACGGGCTTAGTTCCCTGACCAGGGATCAACCCGTGTCGCCTGCATTGTAAGGCAGATTCTTTACCACTGGACCACCAGGGAAGTCCCTGTTTATTATTTTAGAGAGTTACAAACCTTGACTGAGCAAATACTTCGTGCTCAGGCTTTTAGAAAACTCCATATGCATCTGGGTCTCTACTGTGTTCCCACATTTTCTATACACTAAAGAAACACATTTAAAGGAATGTCAGAATCCCACCCTGGGGGAGGTAGGCAGGTAAGTACTGCAACCCAATAAGGGTTGCAAGAGAAATGTGAGGAAAGGGGCCATGGGAGCGGCTAACTTGCCCTGCCTGAGGAGCCCGGGAAAGCTTGCCAAAGAAGAGACATCCTGCAGGCCTGCCACTGGGACAGGAGTTTGCCTAACAGGGACAGTGGAGGGAGGGCACTGAGTGGGATCATGAGGTAGGTGGTCCAAGAAATCCTCTAGGAGTTTGGGACCTAGAGCACCTCAAGATTTCTTGCATATTTAGTTCAGCTTTTAGAAACATCCTCATAGCCCTTGCTACGAGGCACACAGAAGACATAATGGTGCCCTTCTCTCTGCTTTGTTTTAAAGATCAGACCATTTGTTAAGGAGGTCCAGGGAGGCTCAGGCATGGCGGGGGTCAGCTGGACTCTGTTAAGGAGCCAACGCTCTAGATGAAGGAGTGAACGGACATGTGTTAGTATTTCTTAAATACACACAGCACCATGCTGGCGCTGTAGGAGACTGCTGCACCCGGTCCCAGTCCCAGGGCACACATGGTCTAGAGGAGGAGGCAGGAGCGCTCACCGTGAGCTGCTGTGTTAGATGCAGCAGGGGCTTGTTCTGTGCTCCTGCCACCAAGAGTCTGGTGAGCACAGAGGAGGGTGAGAGAGCTTCTGCGGGAAGTTCTGGAAAGTTTCATGGAGGAGGTGTCCTTTGAGAATTCCAGTAGGGATACATAGAGAAGGTATTTCAGGGAAAAGAACCACTGAGGGCAAAGAGAAGGAGACATGAAGCTTCTGGGTTGTTTAGGGAACAGCAAGAGATCTGGTAACTAGGTGTGGGAGTGGGGGAGGAAGAAGAGAGAAAACTACAAAGGGAGATGGTCAGATGTCACCAGTCTTCCTGTCATAGTGAGAAATGCAGGTTTCACCGTGGAGAGGGAGCTGGAATGTGAGAGAACTGGATGTGTATTTTGGGAAGATAACCCTGGCCGCATTGTAAGGGGGCCCAGAGCGGGGAAGGTTAGAAGAAGGTCCCATTAGGAGGGCATTACGTCTGGTTTTGACGGAGGGTCCAGGCAGTGGGAGGCCGACTTGGTAGATACAGCTTGCCTCTGGTTGGCGGGAAGAGAGAAATCTGCCTGGGGTTTGCGGGCTGGGGATGAGGGGGCATTATCTCAGCTAGGGAGGAAGAGCAGGTCCTTGGGGCAGGAAGGTGGTATGGACTTTCCATTTTCTTAAGGATGTATTTTGATGAGCAGAAGTTTTTCATTTTAATAAAGTCCAACTTAACCAAATTTTTCTTTTATTGGTGTGTGTGTGTGTGTGTGTGTGTGTTTGTGTGTGTGTGTGATCTCTGAGTTCTCTGTCTACCCCAAGGTCATGAAGATATTCTCTTAGGAGGAGTGGACTATTTTTTTTTTTTTTTTTTTGCGGTACGCGGGCCTCTCACCTTTGTGGCCTCTCCTGTTGCGGAGCACAGGCTCAGCGGCCATGGCTCACGGGCCCAGCCGCTCCGCGGCATGTGGGATCCTCCCAGCCCGGGGCACGAACCCGTGTCCCCTGCGTCGGCAGGCGGACTCTCAACCACTGCGCCACCAGGGAAGCCCAGGAGTGGACTTTTAAGTTAGGTTTTGGACAAGCTGCTTTTGAGAAGCCAGCATGGTGGCTGTCCGTGGGGAGAGGGTTGGCAGGCACTCAGGTCATCCACTGGGAAGGCAAGTGCAGGCTGGTGAGCAGGGAGGGAAGAGCCCAATGCACGGAGAGCAGCCCTGCCTTGAGAGGACCAGGTTAGGGAGGGACAGGCACTCGGGGCCTCTGGGAGCAGCTGGCTGGCATGCTGTACGTGTGTGTTTGTGCGTGTGTGTGTGAATGTTACCACTTTTCTGACTTGCCATTCTTTAATAACAACTCTTCACAGATGCCATATGACTCTAGTCAATGATTAGTGGGCAGTATATTTTAATTTTTCACTTCTAACTCAGATGGATTAAACAAAAATAGGGATAAAACAGTGCAGTCTCCTATATGTTTGAATCTAGATACTGTTTAAAAGGTAACTATATGGGGCAAACAAAAAAACAGAAATTGAGTTGGACTTGCTTTATATGTACCAAAGATGCTGTTAGAATTCAGTGTTTCTTAAAGGGCAGGTTTGTGTATTACCTGGGCAGTGCGTTAAAAAGGCACATTCCCAGGCCCCATTCTGAAACTAGGAGGCAGAAACTCTGGTGTTGTTCCTGAGAAATCTGATTTTCTAGTCAGGTCCCCATGGTTCTGGGGCTTGTGAAAGTTTGAGAACCACAAAGCTTCGGATGATTCGAAGTAAACCAAATCTGACAGCAGAGATTCCTCCAAAAATGCATTTATTGTATCGCCTACCACCCTGTCACCCACATCGGGGGTCTCCTCGCACATTCGGATCACCTGGGAGTTTGTTTTAACCACCTCTGCCCGGGCCCCTCGCTCTGGGTCCAGTACATCTGGAATTTAACGATGGGCCCTGGCCCAGATGTTCCTAAAACTCTCCAGGTGATTCTAATGTACAGCGGGGTTGAGACTCAGACCTTGAACACACTGAGACGAGGAAGAAGTACGGGCTCTAAGGCCGGCACAGCTAGAGAACCATTTCCAAACGTAGGTGGGGGAGAAGGCCGGAAAGGACTTGGTTCGGGGATTCAAACTTTTCCTTTGGGATGGAGATGGTAGGCGTTCCTGCTGTTTTCAGCAACGGTTTACCGCAGTGCTTGCCTGCTGGTCTGCTGGTCTCCTCCTGGGTCTTCTCTTTGGACCCTGAAACTTGATAGGGTCTGCATGCCTGAATCTGAATGGTGGTCCCTGAGGCCCCTCCCTTTGACCCCTGGAGGCTGGAGATGGGGTTGGGGGAGGGGAGGAGAAAGCAGCCCAGGCTGTTCAGGTTTACCTGGTTCCTTTTGACACCGCCCCCCGCCCCCCCCCACCCCGGGTATAAAATTAACATTTCTCTCCAGAGTCTAGTTTTTAAAGCAAAGTGACAGTATCAGCTTGTGCTCAAGCAAACCTGTGTAAGATTCTTTCCACCTTTTAAATGATATGCCCTCCTGACTTCCTTTGATCTTATCTGTAATATTCAGCAGATATTTGTGGTCCCATTAGACCGATTAAGAAACTAAGATACAGGGCTTCCCTGGTGGCGCAGTGGTTGAGAGTCCGCCTGCTGATGCAGGGGACACGGGTTCGTGCCCCAGTCCGGGAAGATCCCACATGCTGGGGAGTGGCTGGGCCCATAAGCCATGGCCGCTGGGCCTGCGCTTCCGGAGCCTGTGCTCCGCATCGGGAGAGGCCACAACAGTGAGAGGCCCCCAGTGAGAGGCAAAAAAAAAAAGAAACTAAGATACAAAGAAGCTAGGTGCGTACTGACCGTCCTGGCGTCCGCAGGGATCCCCTGCTCACATGCTGCTCCGTCTGCTCTTTCTCCTGGCGAGGGGCAAGTGAGGTCTGGGGACCTACAGCAACGCCACCGCCACCCCTGCTCCCTGCCCAGAGCCTGCATTTGACTCGCTCCGGGTTAGGGGATGAAGTGCTGGGGGCAGGAGACTTGGGTTTGTGGAGAAGCCTCCCCTTCTGCAGCAGACCCGGAGCTGTAGGGCAAGAGGACGCGGATCGGCGCGGGGAGGGAAGAGGCAGCAGCTGAGGCTCCAGGAGCCCGATGGCAGGTCTGGAGAGTTGGGGCTTCCAAGCCCTCCCATTAGGGAAGTGTGTAATGACCTGGGAAGGAATGGGGGAGCCAGGGAGGAATGAGGGCTGCCTGGGACAGAGGTGGGGAGATGGGGAAGTGAGGGGTCAGCGAAGAGGTGGTTCCCAGACCCTGCATTTTACTCTCTGGCTCAGAATTTATGTGACTGAGCGGATGGTACAACAGGCCCCAGGCAGCTCTCCTCCCCAGCAGGTGTCCATACAGCTGTGCTTGTGCTTCTCCCTGGGAAGCTAATGCAGTTGCAGATGCCCCCAGTGATCTGGCCGTGCTGTCTGAGAAACCTGGGAGGTTGGGCCCAGTCCTGGTTCACCCTCTCTCATCCTCCCCTGAGGCTTCCTGCCTTTCCCGATCCGGGCCACCTCGGGTTTCCTTCAGCACATGGAGAAAGCATCTCCACCACATAATCTACCATCTAATTGCATGCTGTCTTGAATGAGGGCTGTGGTTTCATGTGTGGTGGGTCTTGGGCACACAATTAGGCTGTGAGTAACAGGAGGGTGGAGGCCATCTCCTGCACTGTCTCCTCCATGTCCTCCCTGGCCTGGCTACTGCATGTGCCCGGGACTCCTAGCTAGGGCTCCTAGACCCTAGTGTTTAGGTGTGTTTCGGGCAGGCTCAGAGGTTGGCTCCAGGGTAGAGCACAGCCTCCTTACAGTTCTGAAACTAGACTAGACTGGCGGGGCGGGGGGGTGGTCCCCTGCCCCATGGCGTTTGCCTAAAGCTGCGCCTCTCCTGGGCCCAGGTTTGGGGAGGGCACCAAGCCCAGCCGGCCGGCACCCTGCAGTTGCCATGGTGACCCTTTTGCTTTCCTTCCGAAGGAGGATGGATTTCTCTTTCAGCCCAGATCATCTGCCTGGGCAGCCACCATTCTGTACACTCTGGGAGCCAGACTGCCTAGCCCCACTACCTTCCACTTTCTGCCACAGGGGACAGTTTGTTGAGAGGCTCAGTTTTTGTTTTTGTTTTTGTTTTTGTTATTTATTTATTTATTTATTTATTTTTGGCTGTGTTGGGTCTTTGCTGCTGCACACGGGCTTTCTCTAGTTGTGGCGAGCGGGGGCTCCTCTTCGTCGTGGTGCGCGGGCTTCTCATTGCGGTGGCTTCTCTTATTGCAGAGCACGGGCTCTAGGTGAGCAGGCTCAGTAGTTGTGGCTCACAGGCTATAGAGCGCAGGCTCAGTAGTTGTGGCGCACAGGCTTAGTTGCTCTGCGGCATGTGGGATCCTCCCAGACCGGGGCTCGAACCCACGTCTCCTGCCTTGGCAGGCAGACTCCCAACCTCTGTGCCACCAGGGAAGTCCCGAGAGGCTCAGTTTTAAATCCCAGTCCAATATCAGACGACAGCGTGTTCTCGTTTCAAGGGGGAGCAAGAGAGACAGGCCCAGGAGGTGGGCAGCTCCCCCCAGATGTGTGTTTACCTCCTCCTCCTCAGTTTTTGGCTCTGACCCTTTGGGTGGGGGGCTGAGTCCCCTGTAGGCCTGTTTCCTCATTTGTAACAGCCAGGGCCATTGGTGGTCTCCACACCTGGCTGGTATCAGAATTACCTAGGGAGGTTTTAATAGATTCCTGGGCCCTACCCGAAGACAGCTGATCTCCATAGGTGGGGCCCAAGAATCTGTATTTTTAAAAATCTCCTCGGGTGATCCTGATACAAATAAACCCAAGTGAGTATGGGATTCTCCTGGCAAGGTGATCTGTGAGGCCCTCACAGGAAGGAAAGGAAGCTCTGCCCTGTGCTGAGGATTGACTGGCCTTACTGGGGTCCCAGGAGCTTCCAAAGAGCCCGTTGTAGGTCAGTCTTGTCAGGAAGCCGGTGTTTCCTGGTCATGCTGGCTAAGCCAAGACCAGGCCCCCACCTTTTCCCCACAGGAGAAGCCAGGAGAGAGAGGATGATGGGCTGGGGGGGGGCACGGGGGGTTGCCATAACAACCAGCTCCAGGCAGAGGCCTCCCTTCCAGGGGCTGGTACTTCACCCCAGCAATGGTGGTTTCCATGGAGATGGGTTACTGA
Organism: Hyperoodon ampullatus; assembly: GCF_949752795.1. Classification (NCBI taxonomy): domain Eukaryota; kingdom Metazoa; phylum Chordata; class Mammalia; order Artiodactyla; family Ziphiidae; genus Hyperoodon; species Hyperoodon ampullatus. The sequence goes on from NC_136928.1 coordinate 69,270,865, forward strand.
GGGACAGGGGGACCATTTGCCCCACTTAGTGCATTAGTCAGGAGCTGCCAGAAGGCAGAGCATCTCTAGGTGGGATCCTTGGACCCCTGTCAACTTTGAGTTCCCCCCACCGTGGCCTCTGCTCTCTGGGTGCAGGTCTGACGCTTTCTCCCTGCTTGGTTGCTCCCTCTGCGACTGGTCTCCCTAGCAACAAGTCCTGCTAACTCCTTGTTGTTGGCTCTGTGGCTATTTTTAGCTTCATTGCCAGCAGCCCAGTCCTGGTCATTTGCTTGCAACCTCCATATGGATTGCAGGGGAATAGGAAAACAAAGATTCCTGGTCTCTTTCGGGAGGCCTGGACCTGGACCTCTTAGCACCGATCGGAACTTTGCTGTGGAAAGTACCCGTCCGCGTCTGGGAACTTGGTCAGTGGGCTCCATATGAGGCTCCTGAGACAATGTTGGATTCAGTTCAGCAAACACTGCTTTCATCCTCTACAATGTACAAGAGGCTCTGGTCCACACTGCTTGCATGTGAACCTGAGTAAGATCCAGGCCCTGCCCTCTAGGATTTTTAATTTTGTGGAGGAGAAAGATGAGTACACAATCAGCTTAGTACAGGCAAAGACCGGCAAGTGCTAGGAGAGGATTACAAAGCGCTCTGGGAGTGTGGAGGAGAAGGAGGGACAGGGTAACTTTGCAGTGGGGGACGATCAGGGGGCGGGGCTAGAGCAGCACTGTCCAAAGAACATTCTGCAATGAGGGAAATGTTCTAAAATCTGTGTCCCCGGTACAGTAGCCCCTAAAACCCACATGGGCTCTTGGACACTTGGGATGTGGCTAGTGCACCTGAGGAACTGAATTTTTATTTAATTTTAATGAATTTAAATGGCACATGCAGCCAGTGGCTCTCTTATTGGCCAGTTCAGGTCTAAAGAAACCTTCTTGGTGGAGGTAACTGGTGAACTGGGCCTAGAAGGATAGGTAGGATTTTGGCCAGTGGAAGGTGAAGGGGAGGAGCAAGGAACGGCATGAGCAAAGGCACAGAGGCAGGCAAAGGGCCTATTTGGGAAACAGCAAGGGGGTGCGCAGAGTGTGGGCTGTGTGATGTAAGTGCTGCAGGTTGTGGGGGCCTTGAATGCCATGCGAGGAGCGTAGATTGTAATCAGCAGGTAGTCACAGGTCTGCTGTGTAGTCTTGAGGCTTTTGGGCTGCAGATGGAAGGGCAGGATCAGAAGAGACATCCATCTTGATCTTGTAGCCTTTGCCTGGATAAGGTCTCGCTGGTCTTGGGGTCAGGGGGAGTGTTTATGTGGCAGAAAATATGCAGTGTCCTCCCAATCTGTGGCTTTGCAGATGGCTCCTTAGGGATCCCGGCTTCTCTGAGTACAGGGACTCAGGTGGTAATGTCCTGTTTGAGGGAAGCAACGTAACCTCCCCACCGCCCACCAGCACTGGATTTTATGACAAAGCACGCCACAGAACACTGAACTTTGAGTTAAAACCAGTCAGGCAGGCGTGGCATTCCCACCTGCACCTGTGGGAGTTGCTGCTCTTGGGTGGAGGATCACGACTTAGCATCTCACGTCAGTTCTGTGAGCTGGAAAGTCAAATTCACGGCACGTCTTACAATCGTGCTCTTCAGAGACAGGAGTGTGACGTACACCAGGATGTTCAATTTACAGATTTATAACAGGACTTGTCCTTTCAACGCAGATCCTAGTGCTTGTCCTGATGTTTTCTGGCAACTTACTGGTATCACAGTCACTGGAAAATGTAATTAAAGTTAGAAGTTTGCTTGATGAACACGGGATCAGTGCTGAGAGTCAGGTGTCCTTAAGAGGTATTTTCATCAGGCCTACTGGATCACTGCTATCCGCCTGCCAGACAGGAAATGTGCCCTCTCTTTCAGGTCACCCTCCCTTTTGGACCATGCTGGATACTTCCTCTCCAACGCTTCTTTTAGGCACTTGACATCCACCAGATCTTCTTTCCGTCCAGGGGTTCCTCCTCTCAACATACTTCTAGAACATTTCCAAGAACCTGGCTCACTTTACATGACCCTGCTATTTTAGGTTGACTATCTTTATCTTAATCAAAAGACCTATCCCAGTAACCACCCTGGGAGGGTTACTTTGGAAGGTCGAGGACATATATGACCTGAGGATCCTAGAAGGCTGCCCTAGTTTTTTCCCGACCTTTTGCTAAAGTCACCTCTTATCCTAGATCTCGGGGTCTTTTCTGCATTGAGGTCTCTCTCTGCCCACCAAGTACAAAGAGGACACGAATCTCAGTCTGAGTGACTTACAATATAGAAAAGGGTAACCTTACCTGTCTGTGTAGCTACAGGAGAGGGGTGGTGCTCTAAGTAGCGAGGGGACACCTTTGAATTGGGCTTCTTTTTGCTTAAGTTGGGAGCTGTGTGGAAGAGGTAAGATTTGAGCTTAATTTTACTAAAACAAATTTTTTTTATTGAGGTATAGTTGATTTACAGTATGTTTCAGGTGTACAACACAGTGATTCACAATTTTTAAAGATTATACTCCATTTATAGTTGTTATAAAATATTGACTATATCCCCTGTGCTGTATACTATATCCCTGTAGTTTATGTTATACATAGTAGTTTATACCTCTTAATCCCCTACTCTTATGTTGCCCCTGCCCCCAATTTGAGCTTAACTTTAAAGAATGAGGAAGTTTGGCAGCTGGAGGGGGGAAGGCTACTTTATTAAGCGGGCCAAGAAAAAGTGAAACTGATGGCCCTGGTCCATTCTGACACTTTGAGTCCTGACTGCATGCATAGGCATCATTGCTTACTGAAGAAGTCCCAAGACCATGGAGTGTAGAGTCTAAGGTGTTTAGCCACATAATAATGGAAAAGGAGATGTCATAGATGAGATAGAGTTTTTTAAAAAGAACCAGCCAAGCCAGATCAGAAACTTCATTTTGAGAGGAGGCCTGGGGTGAGGTCTAAAGTGGCCTGTTAACAGGGCTTGGATGCCAGGGAGGCATCAAGTGAGAGAAGCCAAGCAAGTCTTATTATATTCCTTAAAGGGTGGGAGCAGGCAAGAGGTATAAACTCACGGCTTCTCATCTCTGCTTGGGGATCTCCTGAAAAATTATACCAAGCAGGTACCTTGATTGGGTTGAAAGATGGCTTGGAGCAGAACAGGGCCTGTGTTTTATGGAATGGCTCCTCTTTGCTGTGTGGGTTCTGGGTCTCAGTCAGGGTTGGGAGAGGAAGTTTGCACTCCCCGAGTATTATTTGGAGAAGGCTCTCTCTGATTTGGAGTCCTCTTCCTTTTTCAGGGCCTGCTTGTTCTGACGGCCCCCAGAAGGGTGCTGAGCCCCAGGAGGGATGGTAGGTAGGCTCTCCTTCACAGCACATCTTTTGACCTCCTTATACCAGCACCTGTTCCAGCTGGTTTGTTCCCGCAGCTTGTGGTTGGAAGCCAGGCACCTGGGGGCATTATCTCCTTAAGTGATGCTGGTATTCCGGGGCCTGGGAGGGCAGATGTCATCACTCCTGTTTTGCAAGTGAAAAAAGCCTTCTTGGAGTTAAGTGGCTTGTCCAAGGTCACAGTGGTAGAACCAGAACCCCAGTCCAGATCCTCTGAGAGTGTGGCTGGCCAAACAGTCCTGCCCTGCTGCGAGTATTTACCCTCAGCTCCCATGCTCTTCCTTTTACTTCATCTTGCAAACTGAAACCAGGCTAATCTTTCTTTTAAAGAAATATTTATTTATTTATTTTGGCTGCGCTAGATCTTAGTTGTGGCACGCATGTGGGATCTGATTCTCCAACCAAGGATGGAACCCGGCCCCCTGCACTGGCAGCGTGGAGTCTTACCCACTGGACCACCAGGGAGGTCCCCGGGCTAATCTTTCCAAAATACCGGTTCACCCTGTCATGTAAGAAAACCTGCGGTTATTCTTCACTGCGATAGGACATATCCATCAACATCTCTCTCCACACCCCTCAGCTTTAGTTGTACTGTGGGGTGGGAGGTGAAGGTGGGCAAGTGTTTTCCTCGCTATCCCGCCTAACATCTCTTACTTCCTACCTATCCAGCCTCATTCCAAATCTGATTCATCCTCCAGGTTCAGTCTCTGCTCCACACTGACCTCCGTAACCTCATTTATCATTGATACTACTTATTTTTGTTTGGCTTCCAAGCCATCCTGGCCCATCAGGGTTGGTATTTCGGGTGTAGTTCTCTTTAGAGATGCTGTTCAACGATCTTTGATCTTTTCCAATCTCTCCAAGTCTAGTTGAATTTGTCAGCTCCTTGAGGGCAGGGCCAACAGTGTCTACTTCTTTGATGTGGGGAGGGAGGGAGGGAGGGAGGGAGGGAGAGAGTGTGTATATGTATGTATATATACACATATATATTCTTCTTGGGGGGAGGGGCCTCTGCTCAGGAGGAGGGAACTTGAAATGGTTGAAGCTGCACCTGGAGGCTCCAAAGGAGTGCAGTCCTGAGCAGCAGATGCGCCTGGGAATGAAGGAATTGCTGTACTTTTGAACTCCTCCTCCCCACCCCCCAACCCCGCACCTTGCAAACAGGAAAATGAGACAGCCAAGGCTGACCCAGAGTGACCTAGGGGACCCAGGGACTTGGCCAGGAAGTGATTTTCAAAGCCTGAAGTCCTCACGCCACGCCGTTTAAGGCAGAGGAGACCACCCCCGGCAACGCTCCCAGTTCCCGTTCTGGAGCGCTCCCAGTTCTGTACGGGCGCTTTCTGCCCATCTCTGTGTGCTTTGAGTTTTCCTACAGTTTCCTGGGCCTCTTCGCTCATCTGTAAGCTTTTCCTTTTTTTTTTTTTTTTTTTGGTTATGCTGCTGAGACTCACTTTTAACAACTTTCTCCTGTCTCTCCCAGACGGCCCGAAAGCGCCTCTCTCCTTTTGCCTGCGCTCCTGGTTCTCTGGGCGCTCGCACCTTACCTCCGCAGCTGGAGGGCAGCCCCTTCCCTCCCGGTTCGCCTCCTTCCCTCCCCGCGCGGCCCGCGGGCTCCCGGCCTCCCGGCCTCGCCCCCCGGCTCCGCGCGGGGCTCTGGCGGAGTTGGAGGAGAGGGGGCGGGGAAGGCTGGCCGGTTGGAGGGGGCGGGCACCGCCTCCAGCCTGGCCTGGGCGGGGCCCTGGGAACGGGCGGAGGCCCAGCCGCGCCCCCAGGCCCCAGCGCCGGCCCGCGCCCCTCGGACCGAAGGAGAGGGGCTGGCCCACTGCCAGCGTCTGAGAGCCGGCCCCCTCCCCCGGCCCGCTCGCAGCCAACCAGGCACTCCAGCGGGGCCCACGTGACCTGGAGTTCTAGACAAAGAAAATGTTCAATCCCTCCCCCCCACCTCCCCCCTCCCCCTCTCTCTGGCCCCCTCCGCCCCCCAGCCCCATCGCCCCCTTCCCCTCCCCCCAGACGGGCAGCTACTTACAGAGCTTCAGGGCTGGGGCTCACACCTGAGCCGGACCACAGAGGGGCTGCACCTGGCCTTATGGGTAGGTTCCTGGATGGAGCCCTGGGGAAACTGGGGGCGGGGAGGCGGCCGGGGCCGGTGGGAGGATCTCTGGGCCTGCAGCCCTCTGGGCTTGAGAAGAGTCAAGTCTGCCTCCCCGGCCCGCAGGAGCTGGCTCCCCTGCCTGGCCTGAGTTCTGGAGATGCTGAGTTACTGCTGTCCCACCCACTTCCTCCTCAGGAGCCCCAAGCCCCACTCCTTCCTGCGCTCAGGTGGGACCTGGCGGCTCAGGGGCCAGCAAGAGCAGGCCTGGTGTGAGCCTGGGGCAGTGGTCAGCGACGGCTGGGGGGCAGGCCCCGGCCCGTGGAGTTGGGCTAGCAGCGGCGGTTTTGCTGAGCTGGCTGGCAGATGGGTTGTTGGCATTTCCTTGCTGACCTGTGTTCCTGGCTGGTGGACCACGCCGTCCTCAGGCCGTGCCAAGCTTGTGGCCTCTTGAGAGGGACAGTTTCCTCTCCTGCCTGTTCCTGGGAGCCACCGTCAGGCCGCCAGAAAGGAGTGGTGTCAGGGTGGGAGGGAACAGTGTGACCCTGACAGGGGGCTGTGGGGTGGCCTGATGCCGGCCTGTGATGGGAGAGGCACCTGGGACAGCCCGGGGTGCGCGTGGGTCCCTGGCCCTCTGACCTTTGGAATGGGAAGCAGCCTGAGTCGCGGAGGGAGGTGGAGGCGGGACAGCTGCCCGAGGAGATGGGACTGGATGGGGAGGCCATGCCTCCTCCAGAGTGGAGTTACCAGTGGCTCTCCGGGCAGAACAAACTCCAGGCCAAGTGGCCTCCTCGAGCCGCCGTAGTGGGGCTGGTGTGGTGTCTTCCTGATCCTGCCCAATCTCTTGGCTACTCTGGGGTGGGACCTTCTGAACTGAGGTGGGGGGGGGAGCCTTTAGCCCAAAAGCCCCAGCCCAGAGTTAACCCTTATTTCTCCTATTGTCCCGGGGGTTGGCATGAACGTGGAAAAGGGGCCTCCCGCACTGCCCTAGGCAAGTCTATTCTAATGAGCCCCTCCCCCACCCAGCTACCCTCTCGCCCCTTCTTCCCCTTTCCTCTTGCCTCCTGCTGCTAACCCACCCCCTTCTTCCTTCCCCCACCCCTGCTGGCCTTGTCCCGATGGAGGCCCCTTCCTCCCCTGCCTGCCAAACCGTGCTGGGTGCGTGTTCTCCTGCACCTACTGGGTTGGGGGCGCTTAACAGCCATCAGCAGCACCGTCTGACAAGCTGGGGGAAGTTGTGGGGGAAGAATACTGTTCAGGAACTCACTGTGGAGGGGTTGAGAAGAGAGACAAAGGGGCTGAGGGGGAGTGAGGAGGGTGGTGTCAGGCACGACTGCCTTCTAGACTGGGGGAGGCCGGGGGGAGCCCGACGTGCGCGCCCCGGCCCCCCCCGCCCCAGCGCTGCTTGCTGGGATCCTTTCCCCCTGCCGCCTCCTGCCACCTGCGCACCTTGTTCTGGCTGAGGGGGCCCGTCGCCCCTGGAAACTGGGTCTTTTGGCAGAATGGTGCTGCCTTCCAGCCAAGGCAGCACCCTGGTCTAGGTCAGCGGCCGTGCCTGAAGTTCTCGGAGGCGTGGTGGAGGGAAGGGAGCAGAGACTGCCAGGCAGGGCATTTATCTGAGCAGATCTGGCCCTGGGATAGCACAGCTGCAGCTGACAATTCTGAGAGAGAACCTCTCTCCCCACAGGGTTGAGTGCACACCTAGGCACACCTTGTGGGCCAGGAGGAGGTAGATTTTAGGAAGGGGTGGGGCAGAATCCCCCAGGTGAGGGTGGGGCTTGGGAGGGAGGAGCAGGTCCTCTGCGATCTTCTACCCGCCCCCCACCCCACCCCGGAGCTCTCTCTCCCAGCTGTTTGTGGGCTGGGGGCAAAGGATGCTTTATCCCATTTTAGAATTTGTTGAGTCAGAGAAAGAACTAGGACTTCCATCCTCGTGTTTTAGGAATTGCCACAAGAAGCAGATTTGGTCTGTGGCCAGGAGGCAAAGACTTGAACATAGAACAAAATAAAATGAACCTAAGAGACAGTAGACCGTTGAGCTGTTCTTAACCTGGGACCTGGGGGTCCACTGACAGGCTTTGGAGAGTCCTTGGAATTCTTGGTACATACATACGTCAGCTTCTTAAACCAGTCAGAAAAGGTTAACAGAAGTCCTTCAGTTCAAACTCCTTTTTAGGTGGAGCAACTCAAGGGACTGCTCCAAAGTCGGCTGTTAATTAGTTGCAAAGCTAAGACAGGAATATGAATGCTGTGACTTCCAGCTTAGAGGTCTTACACTCCAGGTAGTCTTGAGGGTGGGTTTGTATTCACAGCTCTAAGCTCTTAGGGAAAGCTTCATGTTGAAGATGGGATTTTTTTTTTTTTTCCTTTTGAATCTGGTGTGGTGAAAACGGGTGCAGAGCCTTGAAGCTTGAGGGCCACGTGTTCTAGATTCAGCCATTGGGGTGAGATGGATGAGATTAGGTTGAATGGCCCTCAGAGCTAAGTATCAGGTATTTCATTCTCCTCTGCAGGGTGATGGGACTACTGGAGCAGGTTTTGAGAAGGAATGGGCATGCAGGTCATAGCCTGAAAGATGAGCATGAGACGGTGAAAGGATGGAGGCTGTTCAAATTGGGAGAATACTTGAGTTTGGATTAATTTGTCAGTGGGATGGCAGAGAGGATACCTGGCTGTACTGTGGACTCCCTAAATAATTGTTGAAAGAATAAGTGTATTTATGGATCTGAAAGGTGCACGTAGAAAGAAGACATAGAATCTGGTGACAACATACATTAGATGTAATCCTGAGAACTCCAGGATGGCGTGTGAGCACAGGAGCAGGCAAGCTCTTCTGGGGCTTTTCATGGTGGTTGAGCAGATGGGGAAGGAACCATGCGCTCTGAACACAAAACAGTGATTTCTTCGTTACGTATCACAACAAAACTAGAGTTGTGGTCTGGAAGCCAAGACCAGGAAGAGAAGGGGTCGATTGCCCAGGAAAACTGTGGAGAAAAGGACAAGAGGATCCATGTCTAGATCGGGGAGTAAGATAGGAGAGGATGGAGCCAAGGTCTGTGCCTAATCTAAGGTGCATGATTAGTATCTGAGTAGGACTGATCTCTCAATCAGAGGATGGGCAACTGATGATGCTGACAATTGAGGAAGATTAGACGAGGGAGGAAGATCTCCTAAGAGGCAGAGAAGGCTGGAATTGAGCCAGGTGATCTGAGCTCACCTCTCAACTTCACGTCTTTCTGTTTTCCGTGGCAAGCTGGTTGAGTTGATGAGGGAAGAACTTCTCTCTCCAGCCCCTTACCTTCTGTCACTGTCTCCGGACCCTGGAGAGACTGAGAAGAGCCCCTTGAGTATCAGCTCAAGGTAACTTCTGTTCCTTGTTTCCCCAGGCTGAGAAGAAAGCCAAGGTGATTGCAGTAATGAATGCTGTCGAAGAAAACCAGGGGTCCACCGAGTCTCAGAAGGTGGAGGAGGCCAGTCCTCCTGCTGTGCAGCAGCCCACCGACCCCGCATCCCCCACTGTGGCCACCACTCCTGAGCCCGTGGGGGCTGACGCTGGGGACAAGAACGCCGCCAAAGCAGCTGATGATGAACCGGAGTACGAGGTGAGCGGCTGGCTTCACCTGCCTCGTCCAGCTCCTCCCGTCCTGCTCTCTCTACCCGACCCCAGGCCTCTTTGTCTCTCCAGTCTCGCTCTGTCCATTCAGATGGCGCTCCCTCCTGGCTGTCCTGACCCTCAGATGCCCAGGGCTGGGGTTGCTTTGGGGGGAATCAGGGTGGCAGGGCCTCGTGACCACCATGTAATGACTTCTGCTCCTTGGGGCTCCAGGACGGCCGGGGCTTTGGCATTGGGGAGCTGGTGTGGGGGAAACTGCGGGGCTTCTCCTGGTGGCCAGGCCGCATTGTGTCTTGGTGGATGACGGGCCGGAGCCGAGCAGCAGAAGGCACCCGTTGGGTCATGTGGTTCGGAGACGGCAAGTTCTCAGTGGTGAGTCATGGGGTTGGGCGGTAGCCTGGCAGGGGCGGGCGGGGAGGGAAGGGGTCTTGGTCCCAGGGCCTCTGGTTTTGGCTGGGGGCGTGGTTTGGAATTGGGATGGTAGGAGGGGCCTCTGCTCGTCCCCACTCTGTATATGTGTGATTGGAGGAAGCCCTTGGGATAATTAGGTTGCCCTCCAAACAAGAGCCGGATGCCTTCCAGGAACCCTGTACCCAGAATTCCCTTCCACCTGCATTCAGGTCCTCCCCGACACCGGGGCTTGGACTCCTCCTTTACGTCATGTAATTATTTACTGGTGCATCCGGTCCTCTTGAGGGCAGAGGCCGGGCCCTAATGCCCCCACCCCTGACCACGCCAGGCAAGTGGTGGGTGCTCGGTGAGTGTGGAAGCAGGGGCAAACGAGGGCGGGTTGTGCCTTCAGGTGTGTGTGGAGAAGCTGATGCCGCTGAGCTCCTTCTGCAGCGCCTTCCACCAGGCCACCTACAACAAGCAGCCCATGTACCGCAAGGCCATCTACGAAGTACTGCAGGTCAGTGCCCCTCCGAGGGACTCAGCAGGGGGAGCTCAGGCGGCAGGGACCACTTTTGGTCTGGAAGCTGGAGCACAGGGCTTAGGCCTGGGCAGAGGGTCTGCCTGGGGGGCCCTCGGCCCTCCTCCTTACTCGTCTCCTTTCTGCACCTTCTCCCACCTCTTGCCTGAGCCCACCTTCGCTACTCTCCCCACACGTGTTGCCCTCCAGGTGGCCAGCAGCCGAGCGGGGAAGCTGTTCCCGATGTGCCACGACAGCGACGAGAGCGACACTGCCAAGGCCGTGGAGGTGCAGAACAAACAGATGATCGAATGGGCCCTGGGAGGGTTCCAGCCCTCTGGCCCCAAGGGCCTGGAGCCCCCAGAAGGTAAACGCAGGTGCACCGGCAGCTCCGCACCCAGGCTGGGAAAGCCGTGCTTAGGTAGGGCCGTCAAGGCCTCCTCCGTCAACCTTCGCAGTGGGAATGGCCGCCATCTCCCTCTCCCTGGGGCCAGGTAGGGCCAGTGCCACTCTGGGACTTTGAACAACCTGCTCCCCCTTGGCTTGCTGACACCGGAGACTTGGGAGCTAGGAACGAGCTGGGCACCGGGCCACACCCTGCTACACCCCGTTGTAGGTAGATGGTCCAGGGGAAGAGAGCTGGGATTCCTCGTCAGCCAGTAACCATGACCTCATCACATGCTTTCCCGATCCAGAGGAGAAGAACCCCTACAAAGAAGTTTACACAGACATGTGGGTTGAACCCGAGGCAGCTGCCTATGCACCGCCCCCACCAGCCAAAAAGCCCCGAAAGAGCACAACTGAAAAGCCCAAGGTCAAGGAGATAATTGATGAACGCACAAGAGGTAGTTGGCCTGGCTCTGGAGAGAGCGGCAGGGTGAGGCCGGCGTTCAGAGGAGTGGGCATGACCCTCGAGGCCTCCTCTGACGCCGGGCTCTCCTCCCCTCTGCAGAGCGGCTGGTGTACGAGGTGCGGCAGAAGTGCCGGAACATCGAGGGTGAGTCCTGAGGGGGCAGCTGGGCCTCGGCCCTGGGAAGTCAGTTGTCTGTTCCACTTGGGCCCTAAGGTGGTGGCCGGCACAGAGTACTATAGGTGCCGAGGAAGGTACGATGCTGTGGGACATCAGTACTTGGTGACAGGATGTGTCCTTCATGTCCCACCACCTCCAGGCTGCTTGACACACACATCTATCTTCTGGTGCCACGATCTTTCCTGTCGGTGGTGGGAGCTGGTCATTAGCGTTTGGGACGCTCCAGTGGGTCAGATAAGGGTGGCCTCTCTTGGATCTAAACTTGCCCTTTTACCTTTCCTCACCTTCTCTCATCTGGGGGTCATTAGCGCATCCCATGTCTGTCTCCCTTGGCCTAGTGATAGTGTGTCCAGCTCGGGGCCCTCAGGGCCAGGACGGATGAGGGCAGGGGCCTAGGCCTTAAGGGTTGACTGCCCAAGGACATCCCCAGAGTAACACAGGGTCAGGCCCCGTTCTCACAAGCGGGTTCTTAACCCTCGTACCATGCCTTTCCTGGAAGGCGGCATTGCTGCTCAGGGAGATGGGGGACTCCTGAGGTTGGGGCCACACTGCCTCCCTCTTCCATGGGGCCCCTCCCAGACTCTTTCCTGCCTTCTTTCCTGGCTGCTGCTCCAGCACGCCCCTTGTTATAGCTTTTCTGGAGCCGGGCTTTGGCCCAAGCGGGGAGGGGGCCCTTCTCTCACACTCACTCTGCTTCCTCTGCTTTCCAGACATCTGCATCTCTTGTGGAAGCCTCAACGTCACCCTAGAACACCCTCTTTTCATCGGAGGAATGTGCCAAAACTGCAAGGTAGGGGCGCAGCCAGCAGAGACGAGGCCCCTGGCTGACCACACCTCCTGGCCTCTGGGCTGTAGGCACCTGGCACAGCTGTGAGGGTGGCTCTGAGGTCTGCTCTTAAAGCGGAGTCCTGATAAAATGGACCCTTGGGTTTCAAGCGTTTGACTTGCTGTTGCTCTTCCTCTGAGAGATCCTTGCCCCCTCTAAAGCCCCATTCACGTCCCCAGATGTGGGCTCACAGTATCACAGTCACTAATGTGAAGTGGGCGTGGACAGGCTGATGGGTGGGTTGCTGTGCCCTGGGTGCGGGGGACCGCAGGGCGGTGCGGGCCTTCTTTTCCAGGCCTTCCCACGTGCCTCTCCTTGGTTTGTCCACTGCAGTGGAGAGACATGGCGTCCCCTTCCCAGATCTGTGGTCTGGGCTGGACCCTGGCTGGATGGGTGGCGGGGTCGTGTCTCCAGGGCTCTGTGTCGAGGTTTCAAGGCCAGCGCCCAGAGGCTGGGTTCGTAGCCTGCCTTCACCCTGGCTGGCCTGGGCGCTGCCCGGTGGTCTCTGAGCCTCCGCCGTGCTCCCTAGAACTGCTTCCTGGAGTGCGCGTACCAGTACGATGACGACGGCTATCAGTCCTACTGCACTATCTGCTGCGGGGGGCGCGAGGTGCTCATGTGCGGGAACAACAATTGCTGCAGGTGAGGCCCCGCCCCCGCGCGTAGTGGCCCTCCCTGTTTGCCCTGCACCGCGGCCACACTCCACCCGGGACTGGCCTTGGGGTGAGAGTCCCCTCCGCTCCACTGGGCTTCCTTCCAGGTGCTTTTGCGTTGAGTGTGTGGATCTCTTGGTGGGGCCGGGAGCTGCGCAGGCAGCCATTAAGGAAGACCCCTGGAACTGCTACATGTGCGGGCACAAGGGCACCTACGGGCTGCTGCGGCGGCGAGAAGACTGGCCCTCTCGGCTCCAGATGTTCTTCGCCAATAACCACGACCAGGAATTCGTGAGTGCTGGGCCGAGGGTGGCTCTTCTCACCCCTACCCCGCCTGCCAAAGCCAGAGGGTAGACTCCACCAGAGTGAGAGCGCTTCGGTGGGTCGGGGGCCTGGGCGCCAGGCAGCGGGGCCTGAGTTGTGAGCGGGCTGTGCAGGTCTGGAAATGCCAAGCGCTCACAGTTGGCTGGGAGGCCAGCCCTGCGTGCGGGTCTGTCGGACACTCCTGGACACTCACCTGGCCTGTTGTGCTGGCTGCCTAGGACCCTCCGAAGGTATACCCACCTGTGCCAGCTGAGAAGAGGAAGCCTATCCGGGTGCTGTCCCTGTTTGATGGAATCGCTACAGGTGAGAGTCATTGGCATCTTCGTCCTGGGACGTGGGCGCTGGGCTCGGGGGACTGTGTGTGCGTAACTTTGGCAAAACAGAGTGACGGTTAAAGCTACAACTGCTAAAATATTACCGTAAGGAGGAAACTTTTGTGTTCAATGAAAAGTAAAAATAAATGGTAAACTGGCCTGTTTGGTGGGCATTCCCTTACTGGGGACGCAAGGCCGGGGGCGGGGGGCGGGAACGGGGGCAGTGGGAGGGAGGCGCTCCAGCAGAGGATAGAGCGATCGCTGGTCAGAGACTATTGAAGGTTTTCACAGAACCTCAAAGGACAGACTTGGCGACCAAAGCAAAATCATAGGCAGTCCTGTTGTGCTTTGATTATAAGTCACAGTGAGAAAACAAACTCTAAACAAGAGAGTCTAAAGAATATTTAAATCGCGCGTAATCCTATGATTAGTGTTTTGGTATATGTCCTTTTACGTTTTTAGATTTCAGAATTTTTTTTCTGTGCATGTGTGTGTTTATATCATCATCCGTAGATAGATAAATAAAACAAAACGATAGTAAAATGCATAGTAAATAGTAAAATGTGTCGTAACGTGCCTTTTCATTTATGATATGACTGGTTTTTCATGTCAACCAATATAGAACTACATTATTTATAAATGCTACATAGGATTCTATGGAGGGAAGCTACCATAATTTATTTAATGAACCTCCTATTGGGTTGTTTACATTTTTCCCCACTGCTATGAGCAGTTCTGTGACAAGCATCCTCGTACATGCATCTTTATATACTTAAACCATTAACTTTTAGGGAATGCTGGGTCACCGTGTAGCCACTGTTTTTAATTTCATGTGGTTCTTGACGTGAATACTCATATACACCCCTCAGCCCTGCCCCAAGGCTGAGGCTTTTCAGTCCTTAGGAAACAAATAGTCCTCCTTAGAACTTGTCTTCATGGGACCAAAGGGAGATAGATGGGCAGGCTGGGCCCGGAGACCTTGGCCAGAGGGTGGGGAAGGCACCTGGGCCAGATGTCTGTCTTCTGTTCCCAGCTCAGTGCTGATGTCATGTGAACCTAAAGGAGTTAATGTACAGCTTTGGTTTCCCAGGCTAGAACCTTGAAGGCTTCTTAAGCCACGTCACACTCCAAGAGGCCGTGCAGGCTCCTTGTGGGGAGGTCTTTTGGGAGCAGTGGGAATGGTGCTGTGTCTCCTGACACAGGGTCTGTTCTGTTTCCTTGCCTCAATTCAGCAAGCCTTTGTGGAAGGCCGTGGTCAGGAAGTGTAAGTAGTCAGTTCAGGAGGAAACACACTGACTGAGACCGCCCACTCTGTCTTGAAGACATTTGCAACCCAAGAGAAGGGCTGGCTTAGGCGTGCGAGCTGCTCTGAGGTGGAGGATGTGCCACCTCGGAAGGTGCTGGGGCTTACAGAGGAGGGGAGGCCATCCCGGGGGCTGTAGGGTGGGGTGGGCATCAGTGAAACCTTTCTAGAGTAGGTGGCATTTACCTTGAGTCTTGAAGGATGGTTGAATTTTGCAGCAGGAGGTGATAGAAGGGCTGAGGAAGGACCAGTGTATGCAAGACACAGCAACAGCAAAGCCCACCCAAAAGTCACCTGTTGTTGTCCCTGGTTCCCGAAACCCCCTGCTGTCCTGTCTTGACTATTTTCTGAGTAGATCAAATCAGGTGTGAAAGAGCCTTGACGTAACAGCCTCTCTGATATCCTTGTTACTGATACTCCAGTTTGATCCAGAAGTCTCCTGCAGCTTTCAGGGCAGGGTAGGGCTTGGGCCTGCCTTGGACCCATGTGTCCGGCTGGCCCGAGGGACCCCCTGCCAAGACTGGGGTGCCAGGGAGGTGACCCAGTGACGGTGCGTTTTGCTGGCTGGCACAGGGCTTCTGGTGCTGAAGGACTTAGGCATTCAGGTGGATCGCTACATCGCCTCCGAGGTGTGCGAGGACTCCATCACGGTGGGCATGGTGCGGCACCAGGGGAAGATCATGTACGTCGGGGACGTCCGCAGCGTCACGCAGAAGCATGTATGTCAGTGCCGCCACGGCCCCGCCCACCTTCTCTACGTCCCTTAGCTCCGGGGACAGCGCCAGCTCCTCTCATTTTGTCCATTTTCTCTTTTCCTTTCTCCCCCCTCCCCCGTTGAACTCTCTCCCTCCTTCTCTTCCATTTCCCTCCTTGTCTCTAGAGGATCGGGGCAGATTCCAATGGGAATTGGGGGCCAGGCTTCTTGGGCCTGGCTGGTTTCCGGGCCCTCTTGAGTGGAGCGCTGTGGGTTGCAGTGAGGTTCCCATCCTCCCAGTACTGCTGGCGAAAGGTGCGCCAGCCTCCCTTTTGGGGAGGGGGGGATCTGGCGGGATCCTGCCTGAGTGGCCCCTTGCTTTTCCAGTTATCCATGTCGACCTCGAACTACAGGCCCTCAGGCATCCTGAAGGGCATATGGAGGGGTTCAGATGGTCCAGACACCTGCCCAAGGTGCGCAGAGCACAGAGTACCTTTCATTCAGCTGCCCAGCCTGGACCGCTGTCCCCCGCTGAGTGGCTGCTTTTCCTGCTGGGGGCACACTGGTTTCCCCACTGGCCTCAGAGATTGTCCAGTTCAGTCCTTTCCCTTTATTATTTAGGAAACAGCCCAGAGAGCCTCAGTGACTTGCCCGTGGCTGCACTGTGTGTGCGCGCGCGTGTGTGTGTATATGAATGTATGTGTGTATGTAGAGCATACAGAGCAGCCGGGTCTCTTCTCTCCCATGCCAAAGTACTTTTTTGCCAAATTCACAGATCATTTCTCTCTCCCGTTCTGCCTCTGTCCCCGGACATCAGGCCCATCACATTACCTTTATCCTCCCAGATCCAGGAGTGGGGCCCGTTCGATCTGGTGATTGGGGGCAGTCCCTGCAATGATCTCTCCATCGTCAACCCTGCCCGCAAGGGACTCTACGGTAGGTGCTGCACTCACCCCTCCGCCTTCTGAGCTGGTGCTTCTTCCGCATGTCAGTTTCCTACTTGGATATTTCTGCCCTGGGACGGCTCCTCCCAACGACCCTGTCCTCCCCTGCCCTCCCCTGCCCTCCCCGTGCCCGGGCCACACCACTGTCTCCTGCAGACAGCCCCAGCTGATGGCTTTCTCTTCCGACCTCTCAGAGGGCACTGGCCGGCTCTTCTTTGAGTTCTACCGCCTCCTGCATGACGCGCGGCCCAAGGAGGGAGATGATCGCCCCTTCTTCTGGCTCTTTGAGAATGTGGTGGCCATGGGCGTTAGTGACAAGAGGGACATCTCGCGATTTCTCGAGGTATAGCCAGCACCCTTGGTTTGGCCAGCTCACTAATGGCTTCTACCTTGGACTGCTGCTTTATCCCTGTCTCATCTGCATTGTGGAGCTGGGGACTGGTGACTTCCGCTTTGCGAGGGGCTCGTTTGGGAAGCTCTGGGCTTCCCAGGTAGACAGGGAGGAAGCACACCTCGGACAGAACCCGTGGTCTCACTGTAAGAGGTGGTATGTGGGAGTGGGCCTCAGCACTTGGAGGACCTGACTGTTGTAAACAGGGTGGAGTGTCAAACTCCTGGGCTTGGGGGTCTGTGTGGTGTTTCCCTGGGGGAGCCTTTGAGATACCAGAATCAATTTTCCCAACCAGAATGGCTTGTCCTCGCTCCCTGGCACCGTGACAGATGCTTTATGGCACCTGGGAAGAAAACAAAGCTTATCTCAGTTTCTGTTTCCCATTATGTGGGTCCCAACTTGGCTGAGCCTGGTTTGGGCTGTGCACAGAGGGTTTCTGCAGCCAGAGCCCTTCTCGGGGCGGGCAGTCTGGGAGCCCGAGCCTGTGCTCCTGAGTCTTGGGGGCAAACACCTCAAGCTGGTGTGTTTGGCTCATAATGCGGACGTACTACAGTGAACACATCCACACTCGTTGGAACTTGCTTTCTCAAAGCCTCCGGGTGAGCTGGAGCTGTGTGGTCCAGTGTGGTGGGCATCTGCCATGTGTGGTATTTAAATTGACATTAAAATTCCTCAGTCACACCAGCCTCCTCTCAAGTACTCTGCCATCTGCAGCTGGTGGGCTAGTGGTCACTACATGGAACAGTGCAGATAAAACATTTCCATCGTCGCAGTGTGGACTGTGCGGGTCTAGACTGTTCCAGTGGGAGCATGTGGAACGTAGCTGGGTTTAATTCCAGCTTTTCCTGGGGGCTTCAGGCTCTCCCAGCGTGGCCTCTTGAGAGAGAAGTAAGAGCCTTTGAGGCTCTAAACTAGCAAATTTCCTGGCACTCTTACATTTCTCTCTCACTCATCTTTAACCTCTCTCCTGTTTTATAGTCCAACCCTGTGATGATTGATGCCAAAGAAGTGTCAGCTGCACACAGGGCCCGCTACTTCTGGGGGAACCTTCCTGGTATGAACAGGTTGGTGAGAGCTCCGTGCCCGGGTGGCCGCGGGTGGGTGTCTGCAGGCAGGATGACGGCCCGAGGAGGGGGCCAGCCTCCCCTGCTGACCAGCTTGCTGCTCTGCCGTGTTCTTCTTTGTTTCCTTTTCCTTGAGGAAGAAGGGGAGTCAGGTGTAGAAAATACTTGCCTGAGAAACCAAGGACTAGTGGTCCCAAATGGGACCTTTAAAAAGCACACTCTTGACACAGAAGAGGACTCATCGTGCTGCTGAGTTATATGGTTGGTTCTCCTCCGTTGGTGATGTGTCTAGAGTCAGCTGGTCCCTAGTCCCCTGAGGTAAAGCTGTGGAGGTTGTGTTTGGGGATGGGAAAGAGAGTGGTGCCCACAGCTGGGCCACATGCGGCTCCAGGAGAGAGCATCCTGAAGCAGCAGGCACCTTGCAGCTTAGAGGGCCCTGTTCCACTTACTATCCACACACTTTGTTGGCTTCAAGTCCTTTTTTTTGGAAGGATGCTCTTCGTTTAGGTTACACACAGATTTTAATGTCCAGGAGTGAAGAAAATTTCATTTCTTTAGCGTAATAATCGTACTATAAAAAGGCCTTTGTGGAGAAGGGAATTCTGGTTGAGAGTTAGTGGTTCAAAAGCAGAGGGAGATCCACCTAATCTAGATATCTATTACGGAAAGAAATATTTTGCAGCATGTTTTGAGTGTGGATTTTAAGCCTCCTTGGTATACCTGTAAATTGGGAACGCCATTTAACCCGGCCTCAGTCATCTAATCTGCCTCTCTGCCAGTAGCATGAAGTTTTAGGAACTTCCCCAGTCTCATACCTGTTTGGCAAAGCTGCCATCTTTTGCGAGGGCTTGTTGGCTGGGAAGGAGATGGGTCAGTGGGCAGCTGACCTGAAAACTGTCTCAGTGTCTCCGTAATGTTCCCAGGATGGATGTCTGTGCATACTGGAAAAGTGGACTGGCTTATGTAGTCCAGTGTTTTTATTTTTATTTATTTATTTATTTATTTTTGCGGTGCGTGGGCCTCTCACCGCCGTGGCCTCTCCCGTTGCGGAGCACAGGCTCCGGACGCGCAGGCTCAGCGGCCATGGCTCACGGGCCCAGCCGCTCCGCGGCATGTGGGACCTTCCCAGACCAGGGCACGAACCCGTGTCCCCTGCATCGGCAGGCGGACTCTCAACCACTGCGCCACCAGGGAAGCCCTGTAGTCCAGTATTTTTATGGAGCCAGTAACTCAGTGTACCCTGACAGACCTTGGGGGGATTGTTCTTACATGCTTCTTCCAACTCGAAAATTCTAGAACTCTGAGCTTCCAGGAGGCGCAGAGGTGCCGCGAGGGACCCAGTCGAGTGTATATGTGCATAAACAGGGAGGAGTCTGGAGGCGCGATTGGACCATGGGCCCTGGGGTGATTCCCATGCAGAGATGGTGGACCGCTATGTGAAACCTTTCTTGAGTAATCCTAAATGTCAGAAAAGGCCAGCAGCGAAGGTGATATTTAGTGATCTGGTCTGCCTTCTGAGAAGTGACACGTTCCGTGTCACAAAATTTTAGCCTTCTGGGGACTGTGCAGAATTTGTCTAGTTAACTAACTGTATGTTTAAGGTGTACAGTTTGATGAATTTCATCCAGTGTACAGACCCATGTAACCATCACCGTAGTCGAAATACAGAACATTCTGTCATGCCAAAGCTTGCTTTGTGATGGGTACTTTTAAGACTCAGTCTATTTTTAAGTAACAGGTTTAAAAATAATTGGGCTTTTCCCCATCTGGGCAGGCGTTGTCTGTTTATTTGTAGTTTGAGACCACTTTTGAATTTACCTTTAAGGATTAAATGCTTAGTGGACTTGTGTCTGTGAGTGGCTGCAGTGTATGTTGCATGTGTTTTGGGGAGTTCGAAGGGGGTTACAATGCACATGGGTGACGGGGTCCTCTTTAATTTCCCCATGTGAGTCAGATGGCTGCTGGGTCAGGGCCCTGGGTGCATCCCTGCCATTGTCCTGGTTTCTGTTGTTACTCTCTCTCTTCTGCCTTCTAGGCCGTTGGCATCCACTGTGAATGATAAGCTGGAGCTGCAGGAGTGTCTGGAGCACGGCAGAATAGCCAAGGTTAGCCCCAGCATCAAAGCCCTCTGCTGGGGGTAAGGAGAAGGGCAGGATGGGCTGGAGCAGCACCAGGGCTGTGTCCCGCCTGCAGAGGATGCAACTGAGGGGGTTGTGCATGCAGTTGGCCAGAGCGGGAGGGTCGGGGAGGGGGGGAAAGCCTGGAGGGCTGGGGGAGAGGTCAGGAATCCTTGCTGCCTGCAGCCCTCCCGTGCTGAGCTCGCCCACTGGTCCTGTGGGAGGCAGACACTAAGACGTCTTTGCCAAGGTCCCTGCGTCTGCTACGGCTTTTGAATGATTGAGCCAGGACCTATTGCACGAGCCTTCAGAGCAGAGCTTCTCCTGTGATGTGGAAGCTCCATTTCTCTCTGGAGAAACCTCCTGGGACTGCTGGCACCCCAGGGGTATCTTTGCGCCCCTGAGTAATTTGGCATCCTTTTGCCTGTAAGTCACTACCCCTGGGAAAAAACAATTCTTAGGAGACTTATGAAGGACAGTGGCTCAAGCTGCTGTCTGTCAAGCCCTTGGCCAGTGGGATTGGACTGAGGATGGCCGGGTGACCTCAGTGTAGGAAGAAGAGCAGGGCAGTGGGGTCTGTGGAGGCTCACGACTGGAGCCTGACCCCGGCCCCTGGATGGACCAGACCTTGTCACCTTTGGACGCACCAGTCCTTGGCAGGTGCCTGGTAGGAGGAGATGAGTGCTCACTTCTCTTTTCCTCTCCTCGTCTTCTAGTTCAGCAAAGTGAGGACCATTACTACTAGGTCAAACTCCATAAAGCAGGGCAAAGACCAGCATTTCCCCGTCTTCATGAATGAGAAAGAGGACATCTTATGGTGCACTGAAATGGAAAGGTACCCACTCATGCTGGTGTCGGGCAGGAGGGTGTGGGAGGGACCTCTGCCTCTGCATCAGGCTCGGATCCCCTGCAGATACCCCGTGAGCAGTGGGTTTTCCCAAGCATTTCCCGACATGGCAGATTCTTGGGGGAGGACTCCTGTGCGTTGTAAGGCTGGTTTAAAGTAAGGGGCGTCTAGGAATCAACCCCCGGTGCCTCGGCTCCCAGCGGTCCTTCTGAACTCCAAGGAAGCACTGCAGCTGCAGGCGCTTCCCTGCTTCACACTTGCTGATGTTATGTGCTTTGCAAACCAGGACAGTGTGGGCCCAGGTGGGCCTTACAGCCTCAGCACCCTGCTTTGGTACAGATTGGACTTGGGCTAGATTCCTCATTCTTGGGGTAACTGCCATTTAGCCAGACAAAAAGACCATTTACACAAACAACCAGAGCAAGCAGGAACTCCTGACATCAGGCAAGAGTTTGGCCCCCTTGCAGAGTCTTCCGTTCTCGGCGGGGGAAGATACCAGGGATGTATTTTTATTATATACAGAGTTGAGAAACCTACTGTGGGTCTCAATTTCAGGTGGAGCGTGTCCTGGAGGTGTTTCTCACAAATACTAACTCTGTTTCTACTGTGTGGGAAATCTCTAGGCAGTGATCATCTTAACATACCTTCAGACCCACAGAGAGTAGCCGGGCGCCTGAGTCTCGAACAGGTTATTAAGGACACAGAATTGCCCAGGCTGGCGCTGACTCCTGCCCCCTCTGCCTCTTCTCCCCAGGGTGTTTGGCTTCCCTGTCCACTATACCGACGTCTCCAACATGAGCCGCTTGGCGAGGCAGAGACTGCTGGGCCGGTCGTGGAGCGTGCCCGTCATCCGCCACCTCTTCGCTCCGCTGAAGGAATATTTTGCTTGTGTGTAAGGGACGTGAGGGCAAACCGAGGTAGTGAAACAAAGTTTAAACAAACAAACAAAAAACACAAAACACAACAAAATACCAAGAACGTGAGGATGGAGAGAAGTATCAGCACCCAGAAGAGGAAAAGGAATTTAAAACAAACAAAAAAAAAACCCCACAGAGGCAGAAATACCGGAAGGCTTTGCCTTGTAAAAAGGGTTGGACATCATCTCCTGATTTTTTCAATGTTAATCTTCAGTCCTATTTAAAAACAAAACCAAGCTCCCTCCCCACCCTCCCACCCCCTTTTTTTCGGTCAAACCTTTTGTTTTCTACTCTTTTCAGAGGGGTTTTCTGTTTGTTTGGGTTTTTGTTTCTTGCTGTGACTGAAACAAGAGGGTTTATTGCAGCAAAAAAAAAAAAGTCAGTAACAAAAAATAGTAACATACCTTGCAGAGGAAAGATGGGAGAGAAGGAAATTCTATAGAAATCTATATATTGGGGGTTTTTTTTTGTTTTTTTTTTTGTTTTTTTGTTTTGTTTTTTTACTATGTATCTTTTTTTTGTTGTTGTTGTCTCTAGCCTGATCAGATAGGAGCACAAGCAGAGGATAGAAAACAGACACTCAGGCGGCAGAGTTCCCTCCCAGCCACTGAGCTGTCTTGCCAGCACCATTCCTGGTCATGCAAAACACAACCCAACTAGCAGCAGAGAGATGAGAACACCACACAAGACCCTTTTATACAGTATTCAGGTGCCTACCACACAGGAAACCTTGAAGAAAATCAGTTTCTAGAAGCCGCTGTTACCTCTTGTTTACAGTTTATATATATATGATAGATATGAGATATATATATAAAAGGTACTGTTAACTACTGTACAACCCGACTTCATAATGGTGCTTTACAACAGCGAGATGAGTAAAAACATCAGCTTCCACGTTGCCTTATGTGCAAAGGGTTTTAACCAAGGATGGAGAAAGGGAGACAGCTTGGAGGTGAACCGTTACCGTGGTGGGGTTTTTTTATTTCCCCTTGGTGTTTAACAAGGTGAAGGAGGAGAATTGGGGAACAGCGTTCTCCTGTTTCTCCCTGCCAAAAAAGGGGGTGAAATTCAGTGGTCGGGACCGTGGAAAGCTGAGAGTGGGATCCATCCAGGCTCATGAGATAACCTTTTGATTTTTTTCGAAAAGGAGACTCCCTCGGCAAGATGGCAGGATGAGGGGTCTTCATTCCCAATTTCTCACATTAGCCGATTCGAGGGCTCCTTGCGGTGGGGTCAGAAAAAAATCCAGAGTGCGGGCAAGTGACAGTTCAGACCCCACCTGGAGCAAATAAAAAAACATACAAAACGTACTGGTGCTTTCCTGTCTAAGTCGCTTTTTGTGTGTTCTTTTATGAGGCCCCCACCATCCACCCTCTGTGCACAAGGCGGCTTCCGGCCCCTGGAATGTGATGTTTTTGGTCATCTCCAAAGGCTGCAGTTTTATACTGGGAGGCTGATGACACCTTTTGTTATAATTATTCTTATGGTTCTGGTTATAATTATGTTTGTTTTCAGATTTTCTTTAAGAAAACAAAAACCCAACCCCCCCTCCCTTTAGGTTTCAAACCAAGGTGCGGGGAGCAGGGTGCTTCTAAGTTAGTGGTGGCCCTGGTGCCCTGGCTCCCCACCCCTCGGGCCAGGTGGGCCACCGGGCGCTGCGACAGCTGGGCGTTGGCCAGGGGGTCCCCGAGGCCGGCCTTCCGGGCGCGTCCCTCTTCTCTTCTGCTTCCCTCCTCTCGAGTCCCGTGTGTCAGGGCTGGAGGGAGGACCAGGCATCTCTCTCCTCGCGTGTGTGATTGGAGTGGTGTGTATTTCTTTTCTAGTACTTGGTCTGATGATAGCTGTGCTCTTACCTCGAGTCAGCAGCACCTGGAGCCCCAAGTGCACGACACTTGGTTCCGCTTCCCGGCGAGGCAGGCAGCCTGGTGTTGGCTGTAGGCAGGGACGGCATGTGTGGCTCCAGGGTGAGGGCCCAATGGGCAGATGCCTGCCTGGGTAGATGGGGTGTAGATAATGTGGCATATAGAGATATATATTTTATAATGGGAGGGGGGAATGGCACCTCCTGGGACTGGCAGGGCTGGGAGGTGTGCTGTCAAGCACATGGTCCCACATTCGCATCCCTAGAAAGATAGGGCCTACGGTGATAGGCGCTATATAAATACATAGATAGGGTCATGTATAAGAAATATTTTGTAGTGGGGAGCGGGGGAAGGAGGCTCAGAATGCTGAGTCTCGGGCCCCACTGCAGACAGGCCCCACACCAATCAGTCAATCCCACACGCACACACAGGAACATGTTTCTATACCGACGTGTAACGAATGCGCGTGCGCGCACACACACACACACACACACACACACACACACACACACACACACACACACACACACACACACACACACACACACACACACACACACACACACACACACACACACACACACACACACACACACACACACACCAGGGAGCTCCCAGCGCTCTTCTCCCCAGGATTCAGGACTTTGCAGAGTCGGCCCTGCAGCTCTTTACCTCTGTTGCCCTGATTGCAGGTAGACTGTCAATCCCAGAAGTTGCTAGGTGCTGAAGGCAGGAAAAGGAGGAGGTTTTCTTTTAGCAGGTGCTCTCCTCTAGCAGGTAGCGTTCTATCTCTTTTGCCCCTGGTGATGTCAAAAGGTGATGTCAAAAGACTCTTCTGTTAGCAACCTGTGACACTGACCTGCAACCCTAGGCACCAGTCCAGTCAGCCCTCAACTCCCCCTACCTATTCTCCCCCGACCAAAACGAAACTGACGTCCAGGGCTGTCTTGGCCAGGGGGCTTCCATTGGAAAAAAAGGGGACGGTGAACCTCATCTTTTGAATAAAGCAAATTAGTAATTGGTGACAAAACTAAACCAGGCTTTGAATCCCGTGCTCATTGCTCAGGAGTAAGCTCACAGCTGGTGGCCGCGGTCTCCCACTCCTTTTAGGGGTGCTTAGTCCCGCACCCCAGGCTACTCATTTCCTTGTCAGATTGGTTTTTAAGATGATACCCAGTTGCTTCCTGCCAGCTCTGTGCCGTGATGCCAGGTGGTGATGGTGGGCTCCCAACGGGGCTGGAGCAGCTGTGGGGGAAGCCCTCGGCCCTTCCCTCGTTGGAGTCTGTACCGAACTGTGGTGCTCACCCCACCCCCTCCAGCCAAGCTCCATCTTCCCGGCCCAGAGCCCACCAGCACTGCTCCGGAGGGCTGGGGGAGGAGGGCTGCCGCAGGCAGTCCAAGGTGCTCCCTCCCCTGGCGGCCAACGCTAAGAAGGTCTTCCCAGCCCCAGTGTCAGGGCAGAGTCTCTTCCTCTGCAGACAGACTTCCTGGCTCTCCGAGGCCTTTTGTCCACTGCTTGTGTGCAGGAGTTTGCTTTTCCCAGTGGCCCAAGCTCTACCCAGGGGCTTGGTGTGGGGAAGAAACGTGGTAGCCAAGGATGTGGTGAGCCTGAGGGGTCAGCGTGGGCTGGCCAGCTTGTTTGCTGTGGCTGATAACCTGTTTTGCGCAGTCTGGCCACCTGACTGGGCCCCAGAAAGGGCCAGATGCACCCTCGCAGGGATGAGAGTTAACGATCACCAGCTTTTCTTCCAGCCACACCCGTGGGCTTGGTCCCATAGTAGAACTTGGTAGGGTGCAGGGGACCTTGGGGATGTGCCAACTTGGCCACACCAGGGTGCTGTCCACAGTTGACTCCCAACTCTGGGGGTGCTCCTGGGGACAGTGATCAGGTCACCTTCTAAAGGGGAGCTGTGCTTGGACAGGCCGAGGTGAGGTCGTGCGGGGATGCAGGTGGGGCATCTTGGCACTTGCTGTGCGTGAGGCTCAGGGTAGAGGCAGTGCAGCGGGAGAAACCAAGAAGGCCTAGGGAAAATCCTGGAGTACGTTCCCAGTGGGGTTTTCTTTCTGAAGAGCAGGCCAATTTACAAATTCCTGGAAACTAGGGTTTCTAGGGACTGAGGATGATGCCCCCCCTACTTGCTGCAGGTGCCAGAGGGACCTGTGCCTCTTGCCGGGGTAGGTAGCTGGGGCTCGGCAGGGCGCAGGGCCCTGGGTCGCCTGCTCGAGGAGGAAGCTCGTCTCCAGCCAGCACCGCTGAGCCCCGTGGGCCTCAAGCTGGCTGGCGCTGCCTGCCTTTCCCAGGAGCCGACCGAGGAGCACAGGACCCGTGGGGTCTTGCAGTCAGTGATGGCAACCCAGGTGTGCCACTGTCTGTTTTTCTTTCTAGACCCCAGTACCTTCCTGCTATTGAACATTCTAGAAAGCAAACTTCCCAAAAGAGCACGCAGGACCGCTTTGCTTTTGAGACGGGCCTGGGAGTGGCGGCTGGCGAAGATGCCTGTGGGTTTTTGGTGAGTCGCTAGAGTGCAGATTGGGACAGGCAGACCCAGCAGGAAGAAAGGCTGGTGGTGGACATTGAACTGGTCTAATGAGGGCCGGCTCCCCTTACTTCCTGCATAGCTGGCAATTCTGGGGAAGCCTGAATTGATGGGATGGGAATTAGATGGGAATAGCCCACGGTCTCCAGCACAGGAAGGTCTGTAACAGGAGCAAGGGAAGGACTGTTTCAGCAGAGCCATCTGGGGAATGTTCTTAGTCTTCATCTCTCTGATGACATCAGTATACATAAAGTGGATCTTGGAGGTGCTTTTGAATTCCTGGCGCTGTCCTGCTTGGGGCAGAGAGGCTGTGGCACTGGTATTTTTCAGAGGCGTCGTTTTCAGGAAACTTGCAGGGTTAGGGCCGTGGGTCCTGCCTCGCACTGTGATCTGATGAGGGCTGGTCGTTGCCTGTGGTCGGGGTAGCAGCAGAGCCAAGATGCTGGTGAGAGCTGGGTTTCTAGCCAGGCCCCGTTTTGATCCCAGGAGATGAGGAATCTGAATTTGTCATCGGGCGTGGTCTAGTCTGGACCCTCCCAGCGCTTGTGATTAGAGATGACACTGGAGTTGTCCTGCCCTCTTTCCTCCACCTCTGGAGGGATGGCGTGGAGCTGGAATGGCTCTCCCGGCCATTCCTTGCTGAGGCAGGGATTAACCACAAGTGTTTGGAGGATCTAAGAGGAAAGAGAATAGATGTATATCAAGGATGGACTCCACCGTTCTAGCAGAAGCTCTCGAATCTTTACGTTTTGGTAAAGGAAGGCTGGGGTCTTTAGGAAGCGAGCGTAGCCCCTCTTGCACCGGTGTGTTCCCGAGGCCCGGCTGAGTGGGCCTTTGGTTGTTTATCGCTGATCCTCAGCAGTGGAGTCTGGGGAGAGGGAGAAACAAGCAGGTCAGAAGCAGTGAGGACAAGGATGGAAGGTCCTTTGCTAGTCGGGACTGGCTGAATTGCCCGAACGAGGCCCGCAGATTCCTGTAACTCCAGTAACTGGAAAACTCCCCCCAGGGGCATGGGAGGGCGGCTTTCTCAACCTCCAGTCTCACGGCCTCCAGCCCTGGGCCTGAGGACATGAGCAGGGATCCGAAAGCATCACCTGAGTCCCATTTCACTTCACAGACTGATTTGGTTGCACAGCCCTAGAATCCAACCAACCACAAAAATGCCGAAATTCCTTAGAATCCGCAGAGGGAGGAGGTGACTCAACAAGGTGCTAAAACATTTTATTAAAAATATATATTGTTAAATTAAGTCTGCTGTCTGGACAATGACTGTTTGTTTTGTTTTCTTGTAGTGGAGTTTAAAAGAGACTATTATTTTACTCTGATATATTATTATTAAAAAGGCATTTTAACTTTGTACTTGAAAACTAAATGAGCGATTTCATGTGTTTTAGCTGAGGCATTGAAGTAGCGGGTGCTTACTTATTTGTGGGAAATCATGTATTCATACTGAAGAATAAACTCCGTAGCTGATTTGGTAATAACTTTTACTGTTACAGACGATTTCGCTTTGACCCCGGCGGGAGAGCACTTTTACTGCACATTCCACGCAGCTAAATGCAGGACTTAACTCCCCAGACCCTTCCCTTCCCAACCCTCTTTCCTTTCTCTTCAGTTCCTCTTCTGACTCTTTGTTGTTGTGTTTTTTTTTTTTTCTCCCTGGTTCCAGCATCCTTTCACCACTGTATTTTTTTTAGGGTTGCTTCTCTATTTATTGACAATAATAATGTACATTTCACAGTCTGGTTCTGGGACATCGGGGAGGGGCAAGTTGAAAGGGCCCTGCACGGGTCCCCACCCCCATGCCCTGGTGTTCTGTTGTATCTCTGTGTAAGTGATGCTCGTGACATAGCTGTTATGAAATAATTATAAAGAGGTCAGTGCGTACAGCAGATGTAGAAAGTCTGTCAGTTCCGCCTTCATCACTTTTTTTTTCTTTTTTCTTTTCTTTTTTTTTTTTTTGTGCCCAGAAGAATATAATAAAGCTCCTTTCTAATGTACTTGTGCTGGAGAACACTTGAATAAATGGACTGTTTTTGTGCAAAAAAGAAAAACGGAAAAAGCACCGTAATAATGTCCTTTTGTCTTGCGTCTCCTTTCCCCTGACATGACTGTTGGCAGCCTTCTTCAGAGGGGTTAAGTGCCCAAACCGGGAGGTCCTAGCATTGGGTCTAGACAGTGCAGTTCCTCCCTTTAAAAACATCACCTGCATGAACATCCAATAGGGACTGTAAACTGGGTGCAAAAAAGGGTGGTTTGGTTGACTGGAAGCTCAAAGATAAGTTAGAGTGAGGCAAGGTTGCAGGAAGAGCAGATTCTGTCCAAGGCTAAGCTATAGACATTTTCAGACTAGAGCCGGGAGAGGAGCGGGCCTCGTGCCTGTGTCCGACAAGCTAGAGGGCTTTGGTTATGGGCACCGTTCCTCTCTGTGTGGGGTTTCTCCAAAACACAAGGGCATCCAGAGGAGAGCAGCCGGGTGGTGGACTGTCTAGACTGTGCAAGGGACCCTGGGAGACACAGGTGTTTGGCCCCAAAAAAGGGAGAATTTAGAGAATGGTGCAGACAATGACAGGGAGAGCCCAAGGGGCTGGGGTGATTTGGGGCAGTTCCACGTGGCAGGCGGAAGTGGGGCCAGTCGGCCGAAGTCGGTCTATTTCAGCTCAGCATAAGAAGATCCTTTTTCACTACTGGCCAGCAGTACAAGGGCTGCCCTGAGTACAGTGAAGCCCTGGTCAGTTAAGAGGCGCTGGACAGCCACTGGGGCTCCTGCTGACCTTCCTTGAGACCCCAAGTCTGGGTTCTTCTGGCTGACCCATCCCTCCTCAGCACTATCTTGCAAGTGGACGGTGCCTTGCGGTTGGAAGAGCCCGTTCACACGTGATGTCCCCTTTGTCCTCGTGACTCTTTGCCTGGCAGTTACTAGTTCCCTGTTGTCCCATCTAAGAGACTGATCTGAACACGTAGAAGAACTGGGCTTTTCCCATCACATCTCCTCTCTAAGACCCCTGGCATTCCATGCTGCATTTCCATTTCCTAAGTGCCAAGCAGATACCGCCAATGATTTCTTGTCTTCAGGGAGGGTTATTCAAGGTTTCTTTCCTACAGCAGATTTCGGGGGAGGTTTAGGACTGCACCACTTTGCTGGCAGCTTTGAAAGAAATTATAAGGGGGAAATTTGAGAAAAAGGAAAATAACAGGCTTTTTTTTCATGGGCACTTTTTATTTTCTTTACAAAATTGTAAATGTATATTTAACTGTTATCCTACTTTTTTCTCAATATTTTTCAATGTTGATGTAGAATTCTTTTTTAAAAAATGGCTGCATGGCATTTTCTTGTTGGATGTTTGTTTCTATATATATGCATTTTATTTTAGCTATAAATAGAGCTGCAATAAATATCTTTATGTGTTGGCTTTTCCCCCCTATATTTTGTATTTTTTTCTTTAAGATAACATTACCAGAAATGAGACTTACTGGGGCAAAGTAGATGAACATTTTGGTTGGCTCCTGACATATTTGCCTGATTTCCTCCCAAAGGTCAGCCAACAGTGTATCTTCAGCTCTGAGACTCTCAGTTCAGAAAGAAACAAATGTAGTCTTTAGTTTGACCAATTCAGAAATGTGTTAATCTCAGTGGGGAAGTAAAGACTCAAGACACTTTGTGTGTGTGAGAAGCTAAAAATCTGTAGCGAGAAGCCAGAGGTGGAAGCAACACTATTTGGTCACTAAGTTTTGAAAATTAGCTAACCTGGAGTGCCGGCCTGGAGGAAGCATGGTGGGGGGTGGAATTCGGACTGAATCCCTGAGACTCTAGCTCCAAGCCTAAGGAGAAATGGGAGGGTATCTTCGGTGTCCTCTGGCTCTGAGAGCCAAGGCTGAGCACCCCAGCATCGTCAGAGCTGAGGGTGGGAGGTCTGGCTAGAGCTTATGGCAGGGAGCTGCTGGGGCCATTTCATTAATAAAAACCATCCTGTGAAGTTCCTGGGTTTAAATCAGGTGTCACTTGATGGTAGAGGGGTTGGGAAAGACAGGGAAGGGTCAGGGCTGGGCAGGAGTCAAGATAGATGCGGAGTGACAGGGTCGACTGCCCAGGTGGGTCTGCCCCAGGCGGGGAGGAGATGCCACACACCACCAGGCCCAGGCTGGCTGGTTCAAGAGAACCTTCCCTGGGCTCACCATGTTTGACTCAGTGGATCTGGGATGGAATAGAGGAAGGAGGGAGAGAAGAGGCTGCCTGCGGGCACTGGCTGGTTGGGGGAGCCAAAGCCCTAAGTAGCAGGGCCAGAGGTGCAGGTGTGGGCACCGGGTGTAATTCCTGGGGGATGTGGGTGTTGGAGGAGGGGCTGCAGTGAGGGGAAGAAACTGTATGTTGGAGATGGGGACGAGGGGAAGTCACGTGCAAGGGGCACGGGGCTCCCCCTGGACAGTCTCCTGGCATCAGCCCAAAACTCCCTTTCTCTGAAGTTCCAACACACCTTAAAAGGCCATGGCCCACTCACCTCAGTGTACCTTTTCCTCCCCTCAGCTAGGATCCTAGGAGGGGGTGCGGCTGGGTTGGAAGTGCCTGGGGGCTTGGGGGCGAAGGCCTCTGAGAGGTGGACAGCTCACAGCAGTTTCCAGAGATGGATTCAAACCTCAGAGAGCGACACTGCCAACCCCTCACTCTCGACCCCGAAGCCCCCGGTGCCCTGAACTGTCTCAGAAGAAAGACCACCATTCAGAACCCACGGATCTGGATCCTGTGTGGCCTCGGGCAGGTCAGCTACCCATCCTGAGCCTGGGTCTTCTCTTTGGAAACCTGGGTTTTGTCTTGTGGTCAAGCATGTGGCCTCGGGTGCCCTACCCCCAACCCCAGCGTGGGTACAGCATGGGCGCTGGGCGGGGAGGGGCCCTGCCCGTGGGACGTGCCACCACGCAGCCCCCCTGAGCCCAGGGCTTTAGCCAAGGTCAGTGCACTTGGCTGGAGGGAGGGAACACGGAGCCTCTGAGAAGCTTCGCCTCTGATGGAATCACAAGGCCCCCACTCCATCGGAGGAAGGAAAGATACCAGCATAGAGAAATATACCCTGATCTCTCACGAGGTGTCCATCCCTTGCCTGGCCCTGACTTGGCTCATGTAACAGCTACGTGAGCCTTAATCCATCACTGAGGTCCTGCCTGGCCCAGTGTGAGGACTTCTGTTATCTCCTGTCCTCCCTCCCCCAGCCCACCCCTCTTGCCTGTCTCGAGAGGGAGCTGACCTGCTCTGCTGCGCCACCTCCCTCCACCTGGCTCTGAATCCCACTCTGCCCTCCTGCTCGGGCCATAGCTCCCTCTGTCTTCTCCGTTTCTCCCCAGGCATCTCCTTAATGCCACCCATCACCTCACACACGCATACTGTCCCTTGACCCCCATCCAGATGCCCTGCTTCTCTGCTCTACTTTACAGCAAAACTTGAAAGCGCTCCCAGCCCTTGCCGGCTCTGCTTGCTCACTTCTGGTCCCCCTCCAACCGCCCCGGCGGGCCTTCACCCCTCATCCCCGTGACCTCTCAGGGGCTGGGCCGACGACTCCTCTCCTCCCTGAAACCTTCTGCCTGGGCTCCTGACATCACACCCCGCATCTTCTTATGCCCCCGGGTCCCTTCCTCCTCCTGTTCTCTGCATGTGGGAGGGTCCAGGACTCCCACACCCGCCCCAACCCTGACTTCCCTCAGAGACCCAGGTTCGTATATCCAGCTGATAGGCTCCCCCTCTTGGAGGTTAAATAGGCACCTTAAATGTGACCTGAAAATCCGAATTGTGACCTGAAAACCTGAATTCTTGGTCTCCTCCCAACTGGCTCCTGGTCTTCTACGTTTTAGTAACTGGCGCTTAATTGGCATCAAAACCCTGGGGCTCATCCTTGATTCCCCCCTTTCTGTCACTTCCTATATCTGGTTCACCGGCTTGTTCTAACAGTCCTCACCTCTAAATGTATCCTCCATTCGGCCATCTTTCACTATCCTGCTTCTGCAGCTTTAGCCCAGGTCCCCATCACCTGTCTCCTAACTGGTCTCTGGCCCCATCAAACCACAACAGGTCTCCTTGCTTCTCTTCCTGTCCCTTCCAGTCCATTTAATACACAGGATAATCTCGTTAAAAATCAAATCCTCAAAAAAATCCCATCAGTTGTGTGCTATTGCAGCAAAATAAACCTTCTCACCCTGGTCTCCAAAGCCCCACCAGCCTCAGACAGCACCCCAGTCACACTGGCTTTCTTTCCCGTGAACTTGCCAAGCTCTTTCCTGTCACAGGGCCTTTGCACAAGCTGCACCCTCTACCTGGAAAACTTGTTCGTCTCCCTCCTCTGTTTCCCCTCATTCAGGTCTCAGGGCAGAGAAACACTCCCTGACTACTCTCTGTCTCAGGATATCTTGTTTCTACTCCTTCCTATTTTATTCCTTATCTTTGTAGCTATCACCCTCTGAAATCCTGACTCATTATTTTGGCTTATCTGTTTATTGTTTACCTTCCCTGCTAAAATGAGAGCTCCACAAGAGCAGGGACTTTTCCCTGTTTCTACAGGATCCCCGCGACCCAGACCAGGTCTGGTGCATAAACGTTCTGTAGTTATTATAATCGCTGTTATCACTAACATGTGTTGAGTGCTCAGTATGTACCAGAAATCATTCTGTACTAACACCTCCACACCCCTCTGTGCCAGGTACTATTATCCCATTTTACAGATGGGATACGTACTCTGTCATGGTCACAGGGCGCATAGTGGCAACATCCGAATTTCAAAAACTGTCTGCACACTCAAGGCTGCAGCTTGCAGCCTGAGTTACCTGCCCCCACTTTGCCTCTCACATGTCTTGGGCTGGTCCCCTAGGGTCTCTGTGGCAGCTCCCCACTCCCCCCTCAAGGGTCTGGGTGTGCAGCCCCTCACCCTTCCCTGCTTAGTCCTGGCTCCTTCTCCACCCACCACCCCAGGGGGCTGCCTCTTTAGAGTCGGGGGCATGCAGGAGCTGGAAGCCAGGGCATAGGGGTACCTCAGTGAGAGATCTCCTATTTTATAGTTCCAGCTGTGTGCAGACACTCCCACTGGTACCTCCTCCCCAAGAGAGGCTACCCTGGCTCAGATTTGGATGCCCTCCTCCCTAATTTTCTGTTTCAGCCCCTTATTTCCATTGTGGTTCTTATCACAATTGGTAATCGTTTTATTTACTCATTTATTGTGTCTCCCTCACTAAAATGGAAATCCAGCAGGGCAGAAACAGACTCTGTTTTGTCCTCTACTGCAGCGGTCCCCAGCATTTTTGGCACCAGGGACTGTTTTCGTGGAAGACAATTTTTCCAAGGACCGGGGAGGGGGGATGGTTTCAGTATGACTCAAGCGCATTACAGTTATTGTGCACTTTATTTCTATTATTATTACATCAGCTCCACCTCAGATCATCAGGCATTAGATCCCAGGGGGTTGGGGGACCCCTGCCCTAGAGAGTGGACCATGTTTTTTTTTTTTTTTAATTAATATAACGTGACCCTTTTTCTTCTGCAGCCTAAAATTATACTAACTGCACCAAATTTTTAAATAACAAAAAAAGGGAAAAAGCAAAAAAATCATTCATCGTCTTGTATCCCAGAGATAATTGCTGTTGGAATTTGTTTCACTATTTTTCTTTTGCATTAGATACATACACAGTTTACTAATTTAAAATTGTATTATTCATTAACATACCATTTTGTGATAATTACTAACAGTTTTTGAGAGCTCACTGTGTGCCAGATATTATTTTTCTGTCAACATTTTATTGTGAACATTTCCCCACATCACTAAATATTATTTGAAAACATCATTTTTAAAGGCTGCATACTATTCCACCTACTAGATGTACCATAATTTATTTAATCCATCATCTGTTTGGGTATTTAAATTGTTTTCTTGTTTTTTATTTGGAGGGTGCTAAATATTATCAAACTGTGTTGGAGTGAGCATTCCATTGTGTTCCTTCACTAATCAGCATACTTTTACATATATTTTTGTAAAACAAAAAACACAGCATAGGAGAAAAGCAGCAGAGTGTGATGGGAGGGGTGCGGTGCGCTCAGGTATCCGCAGCTTGGCTGGGTCGGGGTGGGGGTGGGGGTCCCCCGTGTTGCCTGACTTACCGGACACAACTGGCAGCTTTTCCTCCAGCAGGTCCCAGACGCCTCTCCGCACAGCCTGGGTACTTCGGGGAGGGGGTGGGCCTCTGCCCCGCACGCATGCGCGCACCGCCTTCCATGCCTGCCGGCCTCCCTACTTTCCTCACTGCAGCTTCCTTGAGAGCAGGGAGGTCCCTCCCTTCCTGGGTGGGGCTTGCGCCCGGGGGTGGGGGAAGGTGGGGGAGGTAGCGGAGGTGGGCGTCTTCACCTGCTGGGATGCCCCAGGTCCCCCTATGACCGAGACAAATTCCTGTCTGAAAGGGGGCACGCAGTCTAGTGGGATCATGTTCAGACTTGTGCCCATAAGCTGGCCATTTTCTAGCATAAACTTTTTTTTTTTTTTGCCCACCCCCAGTCCCCCGCATGTGGGATCTTAGTTCCCTGACCAGGGATGGAACCTGCGCCCCTGCATTGGGAGCGTGGAATCTTAACCACTGGACCTCCAGGGAAGTCCTTCTAGCATTAATCAATTTGCAGCGTAATTTCAGCAGAAAGGGCTCGCGTCCTATGTTAGTAAACTGGCCCCAGAAAGATCGCGCGCTTCCATCTGCAGTGAGTGAGGGTGCGCGAGGGCCGGCCCTCTGAACTTGTGTGACAGGTGGAGCGGCAGCTGGAGAAAGGGCAGAGGGGTTAGGGGCTCGCCTTTCCTGGGGGGGCTTGGGGCTGTCTCCACGCAGTTCTCCGGGGAAGCGCT
The DNA here is from genome assembly GCF_949752795.1 of Hyperoodon ampullatus. Lineage (NCBI taxonomy): Eukaryota > Metazoa > Chordata > Mammalia > Artiodactyla > Ziphiidae > Hyperoodon > Hyperoodon ampullatus. The sequence continues at coordinate 69,305,541 of NC_136928.1, forward strand.
CTTGGATGCCGCCGCGTGTGGTGATGGGGACGGGGACTCGGGTGGTGGCCCATGACAGAAGCGTAGTGGTTAGGGCCCCTAGAGGATCTGGGTTGCAACCCTGGCCCTAGGAAGGTTATTTCATGCTCTGAGCCTCGGCCACTTAGGAAAATAGGGGCAATCACGGGGTTATTGTGAAAATTACAGGTGATACTGTTGTGTAAATGCTCAGCACAGGGCTGGGCTGGCCTATACAGGAGCACAGTAAATGCTGTATATAGCAGTCGTGTGTGTGTGTGTGTGTGTGTGTGTGTGTGTGTGTTGGGGGAAGGGGTAGGGTCCAGGAATGGACACAGTTTGGGATGTGCACAGGTTGCCCTGGTCCGCAGCCTCCTCCCAGGGAAGACCAAGGTTGTGAATCCTTAGATTGCGGTGCACTTTCCCCCATGTTAGTCCTCAGCGCTTGGGTTTCTAGGTTAACTGAGTCGGAGGAGGGGGCCTTGATGACTCCCGGGTGTGCAGCCCGAGGGGAATCAGCTGTGGTGGGCTCTCTCCCTGGAAGTGGAGAGGACGTGTGTGTTGGGGTGCGGGGGTTAGGGGGTGATGCTCTCCCTGTCCTAGCTGCCATGGAGCAGAGCTCTGACCGTGCTGGGGACCGGGGCAGGAGGTGAGTCCTACTGGCAGGCGCTCACCTGTTTTGAGTGTGGATGAGGTGTCACTAGGTTCCCAGAAGGAGCAGGTCTCCTGATATGGGTCAGCTTTCACCATCCCCCACCTGAATCAAATTGGTGACTAAAGAGAGGGGGTCGTTGTTTTTGAGGGCCGGGCTTTGAGGCTGCTGTGCCTAGACGGGCCGGTCGCCTCATTCCCTGCAGCTTTGGGGAGCCAGGGACCCCTGAACACACCTGGAGAAAGTCCAGTCAGGCTCCACACACCTAGCTGAGTGGAAAGAGGGCGGGACTCGGGGTCCAAGACCATCCCTTATTGGCTCTGACTCTCCACATAGTGGGGGACAGGGTCGCTGACCTGAGCTGTGGTTTATTCATCCAAAAAATGGGTTAATGTTCTGCTTTAACCAGGGCCTCAGACAGTGGCTGTGGAGAGCCCTCGGGAGCGATGGTTATTGAGGCCCCCAGTCAACCTGCCCCACCCAAGGGCTGGCTTCCCCCAGAGCGCAAGGCCAGAGACCTGGGACCTATCTCTCTCCATCTCTCTCTCTCCCTCTCTCACAGTACATGTTTTTATCCAATTGCTCAAGTCATACTTGTCCACTGAATTAAAAACATTAGAAATTAAAGAAAGGCACAAAGGAGAAAATTAAAATATCACGTGGTCGTTACATGGGTGAATATTTTTGTCAAAACTCATTTCGCTGTACTCTTAAATACAGTGCAGTTTATTGTATGTAAATTATACCTCAATAAAGTTTTTATTTTTAAGACTCCCACTATTATTGACATTTTAGTATATTTACTTCTAGATTTTTATTTATATATAGTATATATTCTATTGTATATACATATGTAAATGTGTGTATATGTATAAACCTATGTACATAAACTCTAAACAACCCTCAAATTCTAAATGTATGTGTGTGTGTGTATATATATATATATATATATATGTATATATATTTGTCTTTTAAATAAAAATGGACCATGACGTGTGTGCCCTTTGCGAAGAAAGGCTTTCCTTGCAGGTGGCCGGCAGCTGGCGTTCTCCACCTCAGGAGGTCTTGCCCACTCTGTGGAACTGGGCTGTGCACGCTGGGCCCCCATCCAGGCCACGGTGCCGCCTGAAGCAGTCACTCGGGGTGGGGAGCCTGAGAGCAACACTCCCTGGACTCAGCCAGGCCTCTCTCATCCGCATTTCTGGAAGGGCCTCTCGGGCCCTGTGAACCCTGGGCAGACGAGGTACCAGGCCTATGTATGAGCCTAGGGAAGGAGGCAACACTGACCAGAGGACTTTGAAGTGAGAACGTCCAGGAACTTGGGGACGGCCTGGGCAGGGAGGGAGGCCCACTTGAGGGGGCAAGGGATGGCAATGGGGTAGGCTAGGTCACAAAAAGAAGCAGAATCCTGTCTGACTGACAGAAGGGGGCTTGGCAGAACTTGGACTAGGTGTGAAGGGTGGAGGGTTGGGAGGCGAAATGCATGGGCTGACGTGGGATTCAGGAGAGATGCAGGGCCCCAAGAACTGCTATCCAGGTTTCTGTATGGCTGGAGCCCACACTGGGAAGGTCTGATAGGTGCTCTGGATCTCCAGGTCTGGCTGTGTAGAACACACCATCTAGTCCAAAGGGCAGACAGGGTGGACAGATCAAACAGTGGAGCGGAGCTACAGGGACTGTCTTTATTTCCAGCAGGAAGATGTGGCCGGCGGTCACCACGAGAGAAACTTTCTGATCAGCTCATCCTCCACCCCTTGAACCTCATGTGATGAATCATACTGCCTTCCTTATGGTGACATATTACAGAACCATGTGCTTAACAAAAAGGAAACAGACCCTTTCAGTTAGGAAGGATGCAGGGTTGATTATTCACAGCGTTGAACAGACCTCAAGACCTGGCCCCAAGGCTTGGTGCCTCTCCTCTCTCTGTGTGTCTCTCTCCTTTGCTTTCTCTCTCCTAGTTCTCTCGAGCTCTCTCCACTTCTATCATTTGTTTTTGTTTGGCTCTGTCTGGCTTCCCTCTGTAAACAGACTGATTCCAGATGGGGGAAAGATGGCCACTGACAGCCCTAAATTTACATGCTCTTAGCTGAGAGCCCCAGTGGTATTCTTCTGAAATTCTGATTGGTCCTGCTTAATCCTGTACCATCTCATTACTGGGTACAGTCACTGTGTCCAAGGAAGCTGGGTATCTTGATTGGCCAAGTCAGACTGATATGGCTGAAGGGTAGTGGGGCGGGGGAGGTAGCCCCCCTGCTTCCAAAGGGACATGGAGTTGAAAGGGGCTGATCAACCCAAAACAATAGCAACCAGATGCCATCACACATGGTTTCCAGGATGAAGAAGGCAGAGGGTCTACATCACGGAACACACAGTCTACTCAGGGAGACGGGAAGGCAAGAGAGGTCAGTAAAAGATACTCATGGCTGGTTGCCCTCAGACCACTGGGAGACTGCTCAGCTTCTGGAAAAAGTAGAATAGAAACACTGACACCCCTATCCTGCAACTAACTGACTCACATTTCCAAGGCCATAGAAGCTTGAGGAATCAAATCTAGAACTATGGATCTTAATAATGGTCAGGGTTCAGTGCAGCAAAGCAGAAAAGGCACAGACCAGAGCCAGAATCCCAGCTCTTTACCAGCTGTGTGACAATCAGCTCAACCTCTTCAAAGACTCCATTTCCTCACCTGTAACATGGGAACAATTGATAGCCTACTTCCCAGGGCTGTTGTGAGGATTAAGACGTGTACGTCAGGTGTTCAACAGAGCACGTGTATGCGTACTCAGTCAACAAGATCTAACGTTATGGTATTAGTCTTTGACCTATGCTGCCACCAGTGAAACTGCTGGAATCCCAGCTCCCTCCCTCTTTTCTGGGGGATCCTTGCTTCCCAGAAGTCACCCCAGATGCCTTCCTCGGGCAGAAGTAAGGCATCTCAGCCCTAGAAGGCAGGTGGGACCTCCTTGGACGGGGGCAGGTGCTCTGAGGACCTGCTCCGGGCTGCTCCGTCCTGCCTTCCCTGTGAGCCTGCCGCAGGGCAGCCGGTTTGGCGAGCTGCAAGCCCCCTAAGCTACTTAACATCAAGGGGGGCCTGGAATCAGCAGTCAGGCATTTCCGGACACCCAGCTGCAGGAAGCAGAGTACGGAGGGACACCCAGACAGTGGCCCTCTCCAGCATTCCTTCCCTGGGGCCATGTGCACGCTGCCTGTGGCCCTTCCTTGTCTGTTTCCTTCCCTTGCCTCTGCCGTGGCCCCTCTAAAGGGCTGGGGTCCCAGCCTTCCTAATCTTCCGTCCAGGCACCATGCCTGGTTGACCCAGTCTCTCACTCCACACCAGGTTTCTGGGACAGAATCTGATCACCCGGCTTGGATGGGGGTCACTGCTAATCCAATAAACTGGGATGGAGAACGGCTCGTGTGGTGCTGAAGCCTTTATTGTTTTAGCAAGGGGTGTGGCCAGCTGTCTCAGAGGCCCTGAGAGAGGGCTCAGTGGAGAGGCACGGTCTTGGGGGAAAGGCCAGACAGCCCTCGTCCCAGGCTCTTACCTGCCTACTTGTGTCTGTGCCAGATCCCGAGGCTGCCTTGTGTTCTAGCTTGACTAATGATACCTGGAGAAGAAGTATTTGGTGACATGTGAACAGTATGTGAAATTCAAATTGCAGCTCTCTATGAGTTTCTTAGGCCTGCCATAAGAAAGTACCACAAACTGCATGGCTTAAAACAACAGAAACTTACCGTCCCACAATTCTGGAGGTTTAGAAGTCCAAAATCAAGGTGTTGGCAGTGCCAGTCTCCCTCTGAAGCCTTAGGGAGGATCCTTCCTTGCCTCTTGAGCTTCTGGTAGCCCCAGGTGTTCCTTAGCTTGTGATAGCATCACTCCATCTTTACATGGCCATCTTCTCTCTGTCTTCAAATGGTGTCTCTCCGTGGGTGTGTCCATATCAAAAAAGTCCTTCTTCTTATAAGGACACCAGTCATAGTGGATTAGGGCCCCCCCAATGACCTCATCTACACTTGATGATATCTGCAAAGACCCTATCTCTAAATAAGGTCATACTCACAGGTACTGGGGAGTTAGGACTTCAGCCTATCTTTTGGGGGACACAGTTCAACCCATAACAAGTGTCCATAAATAAATGTGTCTAGCGGTGACAGAGACCACACGCGAAGTGTGGAATACTTACTACCTGATCCTTTACAGAAAAGGTTTGCTGTCCCCTCCTTAAAGGATCAGGGCTGGGGGGAATCCACAGGAGGAGAAGGCCAGGGCTGTGAGGCGTCCTGGGCTGAGGGGACAGGAAGGCTAACCGCGATGAAAGTCAGCGTGTCTGAGGAGCTGTGAGCCTGGAGCTGTCACAGAAAAGGCATTTGAAGGAGCTGGAGTTAAAACACAAAGCAGCTCCTTTTGAAACACCTTCAGAAATGTGCCTTAGGTTCTCCTCCCCAGTGGAGAGGGTGTGGGACCCCTTCAGCACAAAGCAGCACAGGGTGCGTCCGGATGCCTTAGGGACCCCCCCTGGGGAGAAAGCCCAAGTCAGGCGACTTTCTCCGGAGCACTGGAGGAGGCCAGTGGGCAATGTTTCATGAGCTCCTTTCCTATCAGGCCCTGTCTTCCTCCAGCTGCCCCACGGGAGTTGCTCTTGAGCCTGACAGTCCAATTCTACAGACAGGGCCTCTTCAGCGGCAAATATTTGGGAAGCCCTTCAGCACGTCGTCTGCCTGCTGGAGAGATGGAGGGTGGCGAGATCTCCCTTTTTGGTAGCAGCTGGGCTGTGAGTGGTAAGAAGCCTGCGGGAGCTGCCCTTGCCACCCCGTCCCAGGCTCATCTTCTGGCCGGGCTGGCGAACTGACTGTGCTCAGGCCCTGGATGACATTGCCTGAGTTCGGCAAAAACAACCTCACAGCAGCCCTGTTAGAGAGTGAGGGCCCGGGGAATGTGCCCCACTCGGCTGCTGACAGCTGCAGCTCCAGGGATGTTGCTTGATTTGCCCAAGATCACAGAGCTAGGCCAGGCCTGGCCAGGCGGGCATCTCAGCCTCCTGCAGCCCTGGCTCAGGCCCCCTCCTCTCTCGACCTGCCTTTGCTGTCCACGCCTTCCTCTTCTTTTAATTGAAAACACAGCAACATTAATGAGAAACGTTGAAAAGAAAATCTCTCAAATCCCACCACCTTCACACAGTTCTACACATGGACACATTCTTTAAAAAAACCATTCCGATGCGCTAAAATTGTACAGAATACACACACACACAGACAGGAGTATAATAAAATTGGGGAAATCTGCATGAGGTCAGTGGATTATATCACTGTCAATATCCTTGTTTTGCAAGATGTTACCAATGGGGGAAACTGTAAAAGTGGTAGCTTTTTGTATTATTTCTTACAACTGCACCTGAATCTACAATTATCCAAATAAAACATCAATTAAAAAACAAAGTACTTCTAAGGAGCTGAGATCCATGAGTATCATGTTACACTATTTTACACTAAGATGACATTGTAAACATTTCCTGTGTTTCTACAACCCTGGCAATAATCACCTACTAGCTATGTCATCTTGAGGGTGTAAAATCGTTTTCTTAACCATTCTTCTTACTAGATCTTAAGTTGTTTCCAATTTTTAGGCACTGTCAATAATGCCGTAATGAACATTGCTATGCGTATAGCTCTTTTATTCTTTTGAACTATTTCATTAGAATAAGTTCCCAGAGAGTGGGAGCACTGGGTCTAAGGAAGGTTGGAGCTTTGTGGCTGTATTGTGTTTTATTAATTTAATGTTATGATACCTTTATTATTGTCTTTTCCAACCTACAGATTGGCTTTCTCCCAAGTGAGTGAAAATTCTCTGCTGTGCCTTTCGGTATTCAGATTCGTAGGAAAAAACCAAGGACACCTCCACCTTTTTCTACCTACACGACTTCACCTGGGATGTGAGTGGCAGAATGCAGGGGCAGCAAAGTTCAGCGAGAAGAGCTGTCACCGGCGTCACCTCCCACGGGGCCTTGGCGGCGTCCTAGGACCTCGCCAACCCGGCTGGCGCCCACCACCTTCTCCCCAGCGAGACAAAGCAGCAGAGGCGAGGCGGAGCCTGCGACTTTCCGGAAAACGGAGCGGCATTTGCTCCCTCTTCGGGCGCTTCTTTCTGAGCGGCAGAAAGCCATTTCTAGAACACACGGGGATTAGGTTAAAAGCGGTTGAGAAACCGCCGCGTCCTTCGGATGCCAGGTTGGGGGGGTCCTGAGTGACAGGCCCCCCACTTCTCCGGGGCGATAGCCGCCTGGGAGGCGCAACAGGGCAAGCCCTGACAGCGGCTCTTCCAGAGCTTTCTGCGGGCCCTGCGTCACCCTCCGGAGTGAGCCGCCGCCGCGGGGGAGGGGCCGCAGGTGAGCGTTTCAAGGGCGGGGCGGGCGGCCCGGGAGACGCCAAGGCCACCGGCCACCGGCTAGACAGCCTGCGGGGCGCCAGGGGCCAACCTTCGTCCGCTGGGGGTGTGTTATTTTATATTATTTTATCTTTATCTTATTTTATTAATTTATTTTATTATTCAAAAATTTGTTATTTTATATTTACTTAAAAATTTTGTATTATATTTTATGTTATTTAAAAAATAATTTGGGGCTTCCCTGGTGGCGCAGTGGTTGGGAGTCCGCCTGCCGATGCAGAGGACACGGGTTCGTGCCCTGGTCCGGGAAGATCCCACATGCCGCGGAGCGGCTGGGCCCGTGAGCCATGGCCGCTGAGCCTGCGCGTCCGAAGCCTGTGTTCCGCAACGGGAGAAGCCGCAGCAGTGAGAGGCCCGCGTACCGCAAAAAACAAATAAATAAATAAATAAAATAAAATATTATAATAATAATAATTTTATCATTTCACTTTCTTTCTAATATTGTACTTTATTGTTATTTGTTTTGTTTTGTTTTATTCTTAATTTAATTTAAAGTTTTCTTAATTTAATTTGATTGGGGGGGCAGTTAAGATGGCCAGATAAAATACAGGATGCCCAGTTAAATTTGAATTTCAGATAAGCAACAGATAGTTTTTCAGTGTCAGTATATCCTGTTTAGTATGCCCTGTTTAGTATATATATGTCCCAAATATTCTGTCTTGTATTTTTATTTAAATCTGGCAACCCTATTTGCAGTAGATCGCCTTTCTTTGGAGGGAATCTGACTGAGAGCCCCAATAACTCACAGAGAAAGTGACACATTTCGTGTGAACTTGGGGTGGGCAGGAGGCAGGAGTGTGTGTCACCCAGAGCCTCTGTGGCCGGCCTGAGGAGCCCCACTGGACAGAACTGATGTACCCAAGCTCTCTGTGGGGCCGGAAAGCAAGATAGCAGGAATCACAGCAGGAACCCAGTACCAGCCTCTGCGCTCACTGTTTCTGTCCCCTCAGATTTTATTTTATTTTATTATTTTTTAAAATTAATTTATTTATTTTTGGCTCTGTTGGGTCTTCATTGCTGGCGTGGGCTTTCTCTAACTGCAGCGAGCAGAAGCTACTCTTCACTGTGGTGCACAGGCTTCTCGCTGCGGTGGCTTTTCTTGTTGCGGAGCATGGGCTCTAGGTGCGTGGGCTTCGGTAGTTGTGACATGCAGGCTTCAGTAGTTGTGGCTTGCAGGCTCCAGAGCACAGGCTCAGCAACTGTGGCTCACAGGCCCAGTTGCTCTGCGGCATGTAGGATCCTCCCAGAGCAGGACTCAAACCCGCATCCCCTGCACTGGCAGGTGGACCCATAACCACTGCACCACCAGGGAAGTCCCCCCCCTCAGACTTTAGAAGGGGACTAATGGCACTGCAGAGGGAGCACATTGGATTTTCCCAAACACAGCCTCTGAAAATGTCCCTCGGACTCATCTCCTGTGAGCCTCAAGCTCTGAGGGTGGGGCCCAGGTTGGTGACTGTGGGATCTGGGCAAGAGACAGACACCTCGGTTTCTCCATCTGTGAAATGGGGCTATGGCCGGGATTACACGAGATGAGTGATGGGAAAGTGCCCGGTGAACTGCAAAGCACAGGTACTCTGCTGTTCGCTTATACTTTCTCCTGTCAGCTTTACTGTGGTATAATTCACAAACATTAACATTCACCAGTTTTAGGCATACAGTCCGCTGAGTTTTGACTTATGTTGATAGTTGTGTGATCACCACAATTGCAAATATCCCTTCGTTTTAGGTCATCAAACATTTGTTGTGCGTCTATGCCCTAGGGTGTGCGAGGTACTCTGGACAGAGATGACAGTCCTTTCTGGAGGAACTCAGAGTCTGGTAGAGAAGATGGATCACACATGTACCTGTGTGAGAAGCACCCTCTGATGGGAGTGCACCAGGGCATGGGGGGTCCAGCGAGGTATGAGTTTACTATTGTGACTATAACTCCCTAGAGCATTTCACAATCTGGCTGCCTCTAACCCAGCCCATCAAGCTCTCAGTCCCACCCTACAAGAAGCCTGCTGGGTCTTGAATACCCCGTGCACACCTTTTTGTCCTTTTTTATCTGCCAGAAGCTCATTCCTCTTTTCTCCTTTTTTATCTGCCAGAAGCTCATTCCTCTTCACGCTTCAAAGCCCAGCTCAGATGTTGCCTCCTCTGAGAAGTCATCCTGATTTTCCTGGTGGTTGTAGGGCAGAGTTTCGACTCCATGCTCAGTGGATTTGGGGCCTGCAGGTGTTGAAGGTTAGAGGGAGGCCTAGTGGGAAGGACAGCAGGGTAGGCCAGAGGATCACTTCCTCTAAACAGCAGGTGCCGAGGGCAGGGAGTGTGGGGACCGGGGCTCAGGGATGTGGCGGGGAAGGCTGAGTAGCCTTCCTCCTGGACCAAGTCCACCCAGCCAATAAAGTCATGCTTCCTGCCGGGCAGGAGCCAGGGTTCGAGCTATGGGGAGAGAGTGGCGGAGGAGGCAGGTGGTGTACCTGTCAGGAACGGCCTCTGCTTACACACCCTTCTGAATCTAGGGTAGATGGTACCCATGCAAATACTTGTTCAACAGGTGCCGAAGCCCGTACTTGTGAGGACGTGTAATGGGGCTCGATGGGCAGAGCCGGCTCAGACCCTGCCATCTTCCCCGAGGTTCCCCCGTGCTCTGTGCCTTTCCCTGCACTAGCTCCATGGGGTGTCTCCCACTTGGAGGCTCTGAGCTCCTAGAGGCAGTGCTGGCACACCGGCTTCCTGGGCTCCTCCAGGCTCTGTCCTCCCAGAGCTGATAGTCTAGTGGCTGTAGGGCAGAAAGGTGGGGCAAGAGAGTTGCTGTGGGAGCGCAAAGGGGTTCCTTTCTCACCTTCCTTCTGGTCGGCATTGCCTTTTAAGTAAAGCTGGCATCCATTTATTTCTTTTCAGCTGTACCGCCGCCATCCCGGCCACCATCACGTCATATCTGGATGGCCAGATGTCTCTCCACAAGCCATGACTTGTGACTTTGGTCAGTTCACTCCATGGCAGCCTGAGCGATCTTAAAACAACAACAACAACAGCAGCAATGAAACAATTTGGTACTATTACAAAAGCTAATACACACTTATGGTAAAAATTCAAATAGTAAAGGATATATGGTGAAATGTCCAAACCAGAATCCCTCATCTTTCCCTCATCTGCAACCTCCAGGCCTACTTCCCAGAGGCAACCGGTTTCTTCTGTATACTTCCAATTTTTTTCGAGGCATAGAAATGCTTTTTTATATGTGTGTGTACATAATCGCATACATATGTATACAGGTGTGTATGTATGCAACCTTAAAAAACAAACAATGCAGACTCCTGCACCTTGCATTTTTCACTTGCAAGTGCGTGCCAGAGCTCTTTTCCTACTGCCAAATCCTAGGACTGCTGCCCTATTGTTCCCAGTGATTTGCTCTTATAAATAACGCTGCAGTGCAATCAATTCCTAGAAGTGGAATTGCTGGCATAATGGGGACGTGCAATTAAAATGTTGATAGCGATTGTCCAGTGCCTCTCAGAATGGCCTTCTGACTTCCATTTCCAGAGTGCGATTTCCCCTCACCCTCACCAACACTTCCCCATATCTTTGTCACTCGGATAGGTAAAAATTGGCAACTTCTTTTAAATTGTATTTTTAAAATTACGAGTTAGGCTGAGCTTCCAACATATCTGTTATCCACATGAATCTCTTTTTCTGCTGAGTTGCCTTGCCTGTTCTTTCTGCTGGGTTCTTTATCTTTGGCTTTTGAGTTCCAAGCATTCTTTGTAGTTAAGGAAATAGGTACATTGTCTCTCATATTGTTGCAAATATTTCTCTCAATTTTCCAATGGTCTTTTGACTTTATTTTTGCCATGAAAGAGTTTTATGCTTTTTTAGAATCAAACTAATGAATCCTTTCCTTCTCGGTTTATGGAATTAGTACCATGATTTTCTACTCTGCTGTTACAGAAGAAATCTATTCATGCTTTCTTCTCATGCTTTCATGGTTTGATTTTTACATTTAAATCTTTGACCCATCTGTAATTTATTTTGATGTGAAGGAGAGAGGTATGGATCCACATTTAATTGTTTTCCAAATGGCTAGCCATTTTTCCAATACTATTTACTGAGTAATCCATTCCCCCCATGTAGTTCCAGCTTTATCATATTCTAAATTTCCATGTATAGTTGGGTCTTCTTCTGGACTCTGTATTGTGTTCTATTGATCTTTCTGCCTATTCTTGTATGTGTGCCAAGTTGCTTTATTTACTCCAGCTTTATCATGTATATATTTTTACCTAGTGAGGTTCTTTTTTAGAAATTTATTGGCCATTTGCACTCGTTTTTTTTTTCCAGATGAATTTTAGTGTTATTTTATCAGTGTAGTGGGTAAGCAGCCTGAAATATGTAATTACAAAGTAATTTAATCACACTGTGGTATGTGGTGTGGAGGGAAGGTACTAGGAGTTGGGGAAGTGTAATATACTGGCCCTGTAGTTCAGAAGGTTATATTATATGTATGTGGCAAATGTATAGATAAATTTAAGGAAACTTCACATTTTCACAATACTGTCTTTTTGTTCAAGACAAAAAATGTGTCTTTCCATTTATTCAGGTCTTCGTTTTTGCCCCTCAGTGAAGTTTACAGCTTTTCTTTAGATACATATTACCTACTTCTGGGTAAGTGACTTTCTGAACAGTTTGTTCTTTGTGTTACACTTATGAATGGACTCTTCATCCAGTGTATGTTCTAACTGGTTATGTTTGTTACAGGGAATCTTTCTAAAAGGCCAGTCTTGCTCAAATTGCTCAAAAACCCTGCAGTGGATTGCTATTGCCCTGAGGATAAACCGCACACTTCCTAACTGGCCTACAAAGTCCTGAGGGCTCTGGCCGGCCATTCCCCTTCCCTCCTTCCTCCCTCAGATTAAGTCAGATTAAGTTGGGGCGCCTGTTTTATACTATCATGTATGACAGTGGAATTAAAATTGTTCTTCTGATGATGTGTTTCATGCTGCTTTCCCGCAGGGTCCTGCCTGCCTTTTTCATGGCTGCATCCCCAGCCCCTAGAACAATGTCAGCAGGTGGTATTTAGGTAGAAGTCGTGTGCCCTGACTTCAGGTCTGGAGCACTCAGACGTCCAGGACTGAGGACTTGCAGACAGTAAGAAACCCACGCGGGTGGCATGTGGCAGCAGTTCAGCCAGCAGCACCTGACTCTTGCAAAAAAGGAGACATCTGTCTCATTCTAATTTCAAGAAGAAGGTGCCCATATACTGGACAAACGGCTGAGGACATTAACTCAGTGGGCTGGCAGAGATTTTTATGAAGCGTGTGTGGCAACATAAGTTATGATAGAAGTGAAGATATCGGGATAAAAAATACAGATTGATTACAGGCAGGATGTAAGCAGCACAAATACAGTGATTGATTTTTTGTGTGTGTGTGGTAAGCGGGCCTCTCACTGTTGTGGCCTCTCCCGTTGCGGAGCACAGGCTCCAGATGCTCAGGCTCAGCGGTCATGGCTCACGGGCCCAGCCGCTCCGCAGCACGTGGGATCCTCCCGGACCGGGGCACGAACCTGTGTCCCCTGCATTGGCAGGCAGACTCTCAACCACTGCGCCACCAGGGAAGCCCGTGACTGATTTTTTTAACTTATTTTGTTCACAGCCATTGCCTGGAACAGTGCCTGGGACATGGTGGGTACTCCGTAGATACTTGATTGAATGAACGAACTAGGCATAAAATTGGCATAAGATTGGAAGTTCCAGTAGCATCAAGGGTATTAAGGTGATGTGATTACTTTTTATTCTCTTATTTGATGTCTTCCCCGTTGTCTATAACGGAGTTGGGCAACTTGTCGAATGAAAAAATTTTTTCTCAAGTTTTTTGGTCAAAGCTTTTCCGAGGTGGCACCGCACTAGGTGGCCACCAGAGGGCAGGGTTGCCCTACTGTCGGGGACTGGAACCACCAAACCAAGTTTCTTCTAAAACCCTTAAGTCATGTGGAGGTTTAGTTACACACCTGGGGACCTTCCTGGTGACAGGATTCAATCCTATTTCTCCCTCACCCAGCTCTCAGCTCCCCAGATTGGAGGCAAAAGCTTTTGTGTGAAGAACACGACCTGTCCCATTGGGCCCTGCACCGTCTCTGAACCAGCTTTTAATTTATTGAGTGCTGAGCCCCTTCTGAGTGCCTCCTCTGGGATCAGCAGTGAAGAGGACTTGGTTCCTACACTCACAAAGCTTGTCCCAGGCCTGCTAACCTTCAGATTCACACAGGGAAACTCAGGCCTGGAAAGATGCCGAGCTTGGCAAAAAAAAAAAAAAAAAGTCTAGAGCTTAATTTAGCAACCTGTCTTATTTATTTGTGTGTCCATTCAAAAAGAGAGTGGTACTGGTGCGTGTGGCTGGGGCTTGTGGGAGGATTCATTCATTCTCCCCAAATATGCACCAGGTCCCTCTTCTGCACAGACACTGCTCCAGGCACTGGGGAAGCAGCAGACCCTACCCTGGTGAAGCTTACAGTTTGGTGGTGGTGGTGATGGGGGTACAGACAAATAAATACAGAGTGTGAAGGTGGTGATGAGGGCTATGAAGGAAAACAGGCAGGATAAGGGGGTTGAGAGTGATGGGCTGGTGATGCTGTTTGTATAAAGAAGTCAGGGAAATCTCCGATGAGGTTAATTTTGAGCAGAGAACTTAGTAAAGTGAAGGAGCAGAACTAGGGGCCATCTGGGAGAAAGCAGAAGGGACAGAATGTGCAAAGGCCCTGAGGCAGGAGTGTGCTCGGGTGGGAATGTGTATGTGTGTGTGTGTGGGGTGGGGGGGGTGCAGGTTCTGGAGAGGTGCAAGATCCCACAGACCCTGTGGGCTGCTGTAGACTTTGCCTTTTGCTCTGAGCTGCTGCATTGAGAATAGTCTGCAGAGGCGCAAGGTGGCAGCAGGGAGACTGGTCATCCGGGTGAGTTGATGGTGGCCTTACACCTGGGACCCTCAGTAAACGCTTGCTGAATAGAACTAAGCTTTTCTTGTCAGAGCTTGCTTGAAATCATGACTTCCTGACCTGCTTCAGAGAATGGAAAAACACCACAGGAACAAAACCTCCAAAGGAAAAACTGCCCTGATTTTGGTGGGATAAAAAGGAAGAATATTTTCCTATTCTCCACCAGGAACCAGAATTCTGAAGGGGAAAGGCTCCTGGCCAGAAATGTCTGGCCAGACCTCGAATTTGGCAGAAGAGCTATCTGAAGCCCAGGGTGGTGAGGTGACTCATCCAAGGTCATACAGCAGCTTAGTGGCCACCTGGGATGCTGGAATGAGGACTCTTGCCCTGCACTGTGTATCTCTTGCCGCTCTGTTCCTTTTCCCAGGCTCTCAGACAGGCCCTTCTCTCTTCCCACAGTATGAATCGCCTCTCGCCTGAGGTTCCGCTCGTGGCTACTCGCCAGCTCAGCCAGGTTGCACCCAGCAGCCCCAGCCTCGCTGTGTTCTCCCAGGACCCTGAGCCGGCTCTGGTCCTCCTTCCACTTGGCAGGCCCCCTGGTTTTCTCACTCCGAATCCAGAACAGAAATAAATTTGATCTGTGACTGACACTTTCATGTAATGTTGGTGAGAGGGAGAATTTGCAGCATCTATCAAAATTATAAATGCCATGTCCTTAAACCTAGAATTCCACCTCCAGGGTTTATCCTATGGAAACACACATAGATTCATGCCCAGGAATCACTGCTGAGGGCAGCGTATTGTGAAATAGCCCCGTCCAAAGTAACCCTTGCACCCTGTGACTCTGCACTCTCCTGGTGGCCTCCTCTCTGGCCTTTCCCTCTGCCACCCAAGCTCTAGACGTGGCTGTTTCTGCAGGCACCAGGCCTTTGAGGCCTCTCCCCCTCTGTGTGCTCTCTGGGTGTGACTCTCCGTTCCCTTGGTTTTAAATGCCATCTCTACGCTGACTCTCCCTTGGTTAAGACATCTCAGTGGCTCCAGTCTCATTCAGCCAACTGCCTTTTTATTTTTTATTTTTGAGATGTAATTCATGTACTGTAAAATTTGCCATTCTGAAGTGTGTATTTCAGTGGTTTTTAGTATAGTCACCAGGTTGTGCAGCTATCGCCACTGTGTAATTCCAGAACATTTTCATCACCGCCAAAAGGAGCCCTGCCTCCCCGAGCAGTCCCTCTCCGTGACCCTCTCCCGTCAGCCCTAGGCAGCCGCTAATCTATTTTCTGTCTCCATGGATTTGCCTGTTCTGTACATTTCCTGTAAATGGAACCATGCAATAGATAGCCTTTGTGTCTGACATTCTTTCACGTAGACTAATGTTGTTGAGGTTCACCCACGTTGTGGCGTGTATCAGTACTTCATTCCTTTTTGCGTCCAGATGAGGGTTTCATTGTATACCATAGACGTAAACCATATTTTGTTTACCCATTCATCAACGGATAGATATTTGGATCGCTTTCACTTTTTGGCTGTTAGGAATAACGTTGCTGTGAACGTTTGTGTACAAGTACTTGTGTGCCTGTGTTTTCAGTTCTGGCCCATCTCTCTAACGTTGTAACCTTTCTTCCCCAGCCCACCCTTCCCTCCTGCTTCCTCACCCCTCCCCACACCACCCCCGTGGCACTTACCACTCTGTATCCTACTTTGGATTTTACTTATTTGATTGATTGTCTCCCTTTCTATCAATAGAATATAAACTGCATTTGGGGGCTGTTTTGTTTGTTTCTGTATTCCTAGTGCCTTGAACACGGCCTGGCACCGAAGTAGCTCAGTAGATGTGTGCTGAATGAAGAAATGAAGAAAGGAAAAACAACCTGCTTCTCATCTCTTTCCCTTCCTCCAGTTCTCTAGCTAACTCAGGGGTAACCACTCACCATTGTTTCCCAGGTAGTTAACTCAGTTTCTCTAAATAACATGCCACTGCTGCTTTTTTTGATTTATCCATTTTAAACATCTATCAGCTTCCTCTGACCCTGCTACCTCTTTTCCACTATCCCCAAACTGATGTTTTGCATTTAGTTAAATCATTAGGACTATGGAAATATCGTTCGGCACAAAGACAAACTTGCACTCATTATATTTCCTTCCCTAAACACCTTTTTTGCTTTTCCTAGAGCTTCTAATTGCCTATGTCATCCCCTGAAATGTTTATTATTATTATCATCATAACCCTGATCATTTTTTAAATTTTTATTTATTTATTTTATTTTTGCCTGCATTGGGTCTTCGTTGCTGCACACGGGCTTTTTCTACTTGCGGCAAGCGGGGGCCACTCTTCATCGTGGTGCGTGAGCTTATTGCGGTGGCTTGTCTTGTTGCGGAGCACAGGCTCTAGGAGCGCGGGCCTCAGCAGTTGTAGCACGCAGTCTCAGTAGTTGTGGCTCGCGGGCTGTAGAACGCAGGCTCAGTAGTTGTGACGCACGGCCTTAGTGGCTCCACGGCATGTGGGATCTTCCTGGACCAGGGTTCGAACCCGTGACCCCTGCATTGGCAGGCAGATTCTTAAGCACTGCACCACCAGGGAAGCCCCAACCCTGATCATTTTTGAATGTTGTACCATATTAGAGAGTCTTAGCAGTTTTTTTTCCTCCATGCTGCTTATCACAATTTGTAATTATGCATTTACTTGATTGTTTACTTTCTTAAATGTCTCTCGTTGGAACATAAGCTTCTAGAACAAAGCCTGCTTTGTTTACCAGAGCATTTCCAGCACCCGGCACTAATAGATCCTCAATACATATTTACTGAATAAATGAACAGCAAAATCTGGCAACATATATGGCCATGAGTGGCTGGTTGGTTCAGCAAATTGTAGAATATCTCTATAATGGAATAGTATTCAGCATTTGGAAACAATGAGCTATGAAGTTTGAATACTCTTCTGTATCATCACTGTTTTGGTTCTTATCACTGCTAAATCCCCCAAATTTTGCAGCTTCAAAGTAATCACTATATTATATAGTGATTATATAATCACTATATTATATTATGCTCAAGGATTCTGTGGGTCAGGACTTGACCTCCACATTTGTTTTTAAAACTTACCATAGGGACTTCCATGGTGGCGCAGTGGTTAAGAATCCACCTGCCAGTGCAGGGGACAAGGGTTTGATCCCTGACCCAAGAAGATCCCACATGCCGCAGAGCAACTAAGCCTGTGTGCCACAACTACTGAGCTTGCACTCCAGAGCCTGTGAGCCACAACTACTGAAGCCTGCGTGCCTAGAGCCCGTGCTCCACAACAAAAGAAGCCACCGCAATGAGAAGGTCACACACCGCCGTGAAGAGTAGCCCCTGCTCGCTGCAACTAGAGAAAGACTGCATGCAGCAACAAAGACCCAATGCAGCCAATATAAATAAATAAAATTTTAAAAATGGTCAAATGGTAACAAGAAAAAATAACTTGTGTTTTGTCTTATAAGATCGAAACATAGTTATTACAGAAAAGTCAGAAAATATAAACAAAAGATCAAATAGAAAAGACTTTGTAATGTAACTCGTCTAGCAATGAGCACTGTTAATATCTCCAGTGTGTCCTTTCCAGACCCTTTGTGTTTTGTTTTCTCGTAAATCCTTCCAGGCTTAAATAAATGTATATACAAATCCATCATGCTGGGTTGTGATCTGTATTTTCTACCCACCAACACATTGTGGCGGTCTCTCTGTATCAGTGATACCAACCTCAGCCTCTTTCCTCCAAAAGGCTTTATAACATCATATTATGTTTGTTCATTTGTTCTTCCCTTCATTGAACAAATGCCTGCCATGTACCAGACACCGTGCTATGTTGTTAGGTGTATAGTGGGGCTTTTTTTAAGTGGATTTTTTTTTAATTTGTATTTTGTTTATTTATTTTTGGCTGCATTGGGTCCTCCTTGCTGTGTGCGGGCCCTCTCTCCTTGCGGCGAGCAGGGGCCATTCCTCGCTGCGGTGCATGGGTCTCTAACCACAGTAGCCCCTCTCATTGCAGAGCACAGGCTCTAGGTGCACAGGCCCCAGCAGTTGTGGCACACGGGCTCGGCAGCTGTGGCTCGTGGGCTCTAGAGCACAAGCTCAGTAGTTGTGGCGCATGGGCTTAGTTGCTCCGCAGCACGTGGGATCCTCCCGGACCAGGGAGCAACTCAGAATTTCACTCGCCGGTAGAGCTTCGTGTCACCTGTAGCCTTGAAGGGCTGATGGCATTTGGCACCCTCTCTTCAAGGTCATGGATGAGAGTGTTTCCAAAGACCAGTCCTTGCACAGACCCCGGAGCCCGACCATTGAGGCCAAGCCCTTCTTGCTGTCATGCCAGGGTCCTGTCCGTGACCACACACGCCCCCACAGATGGTGACACATCTTCACTGAGTCACCTTTGGTGGAGAAGCCACACCTCAAAGTCCCAAAGTATGAGGAAATGGGACTCAACTGCACCGACACATTTTCCTCAAGGCCCTGTCCTTTACTCCTTAAGGCAAGACCTTGACCTGAAGGATTATTATGGGATCTGGGGGTGTCAGATACCGCAGCAGGATGTGAAAGAGAGAGCTTTATATTTATTTTTGTGTTGTTCATTTAAAATTTATGATTAATAAAAATGCTTTCTTACAAAAGGACTATATGTTTATTTTAGAGAATTTGGAAAATTTAGAGACAAATGAAAAGAAGAAAACAAAAATCCCCAGTAATCCCTGGATGAGCCCTGTTAGCATGTGGTGCACGTTTTCCGGAGGATCTAACTCTCTTCTATGTACTCTGTTAAAACAGCAAAAATGGGATCACACCATAGATATTGATTTACCACTTGCTGTTTATCACTTAATAACAGCATGAATGTCTTTCCACGTGATTACACATTTTTCTACTGTGGGAGAAACTTCTGGGTGCTCAGGTCGGCAGCAACCTTCTCATCCACGTGGGACGCTGGCCCTGCCTTGCTCTCTGGGGGTGGTACAGAGGAGACCCCGGCTCTGGGCCCTCGTGCCCCCCAACCCCTCTGGGCCTCATGCTATGGCCAGTCCAGGACAGGGGGACGGTGCACATCCTTTTCCCTCCTCTCCCGAGTATAAGCCTTGAGGTTTTAAGTCTGTTGTTTCAGATGACCAAGCAGACCCCTGAGTAGGCAGCAAGGGAGGTGGGCTGTGGAGCAGAGACCTCAGGGTCCCTGAGAACTTCTGAGACGCACCCGCACCCCAGCCTCCCTCCTCCCTTCCTCCACCCCTGCCCCCACCCGCCTGCTCTTCACATCCCATTACCCTGGTCTGGCCATCATTAGCGTCTAAAACATGTGGGGGGCCGAGAGTGACTGGGCTCTGGGGCCTTTGTCATCCACCCACTTGAGTGGAGTACAGTGGGCTGAAGGCCGCGGGCACAATGGCAAATGGCTCCCCTGCCGGTGCTGATGCAGCCCCTCGGGCTCCCCTGAAAGCCTCTCCCTTCCCCAAGCTCATCTCCCCTCCCCGAGCTCATCACCCTTCCAGCTCCATCTGGGAAATCTACCTCTTCAACTCAGTGCCCAGCAAACCACTTCTGCTCTCAGCTCCTGAGCTTTTTAAAAGCAGAAGAAGATGAGACTCGACTACTGTTTTTGTCTCCCTGCTCCCTCCCCCCTCCCCATCTAGGCCTGTGAAACGGAGGCAGCAAGCGAGCGGCTGCCCAACGAGATGCCACGACTTTGTTAGGGGAAGACAGGGCCTGGCGGACACTCTCTCTCCCAGTGGCTTCAGCTGAAAAGCCAGGGCCCCTTGATGACATTTGTTTCCTCTCAATGATGGTCCCTGGGCCAGTGTTCTCAAGGCCAGGCCACCAGCAGCCCTGGGGCGCAGTCATCACAGACAGGAAGTGGGGGGTACGTGGCTGGATGTGCAGGGAAAGCTGCGCTGTTCTGCCAGGGCTGGTGAAGAATTCAGAGACTCTTTGAGGGCAAACATAGCCACCATTCTCTTCTCTTTTAAACTAGGGTATAATTTACCTAGAGAGAACTGTGCACATGGTGACTATAACTTTTGTTCTCTTTTGATACACCTGTGTGACCCACACCCATCAAAATATAGAGCATTTTCCTGACCCCCGAAAGTTCTCTCATATGTCTTCCCAGTCGACCCCTCACCACCACCCCCAGCCCTCACCTCCAGGGGCAACCACTCATCCAACTTCTCTCACCGGAGATGAACTTTGCCTGTCCGAGGACTCGGTATAAATGGACCCACACAGACTGTGTAAACTCTTCTGACTTCTTTCACTCAATCTCATGTTTCTGAGATTCATCCATGTTGTTGCATTTATCAGTAGTTTGTTCCTTTTTCATTGCTGAGTAGTATTCCATTCTATGAATACACCACAAGTTTTCATCAGTTTCCCTCCCAAATCACCCCCTCCTTTTTTTTTTTTGATGCGTATTTCTTTTTTTTTCTTCTTGGCCGTGTCGCATGGCTTGTGGGATCTTAGCCCAGGGATCAAACCTGGGCCCCTTGCATTGGGAACGTGGAGTCTTATCCACTGTGCCACCAGGGAAGTCCCAGTTATCTCTTTATTTAGGTATTTAGATATTGTCTCTTGATTTCCTAATGATCCACAGTGACATTAGTTATGGATTACTTCTCCTCTCTCTCTCCTTTGTCAACTAATTCGTTGCTCAGGGTTTTATCTCTGTAATCTGAAATAAGTATCATTCGATTTTTTCAATTTCAAAGGACATTGTTTTATTCTCCCCTAATAACCAGGGGCAGTCAGAGGCCTTATTCTAGTTTGTACTTATCGCCTTGCTGGTTCTCCCATTTTCAGTCAGTTGAATTATTCCTGCAGTGTCAGAGCATCTGACACTTACCTGTAGCTTTGTCTCTTTTTGCTCTTTTAGTTTCAGTTCTTCAGTTATATTTAACATCACCCCACACCACCCTACCAAGAGTTACGCTGAAGCTTCAGAATAATTTCACAGTTTCCTTAAATTTGGTCTGTGGTAGGTTCCTGCATGTTCATGCCTGGTTGTTTGTGGCCTTTATACTTGAAGAGTAGTTTAACTAAATATTAAATCCTCGGTTCACACTTTTCAGTGAGAATGCTGTTTCCATTGAAATATTACTGCCAAGAAGTCCGAAGCCAGTCTGATTTTCTTTTGCTTTTCTTTGATTCATACTGGATTTGGATTTTTTGCATTATGATCAGAGAATATTTTCCTTAATATTCAAGCCCAATGATTGCATTGAAATTTTGTCAGTGTTGAACATTTTGAGTCAACTTTTCAAGTTATGAAATGCCCTTTTAATATAAGCATTGCAATATATGTATATCTATATTTTTAATCTTTTATTATAGCAATGTTTCCTTGAATCTTATTTATTTAGTTAGTTAGTATTTAGGGCATGCTGCGTGGCTTTTGGGATCTCAGTTCCCGGACCAGGGATTGAACCCGGGCCCTGGCAGTGAAAGCCCAGAATCCTAACCTCTAGGCCACCAGGCCTAGAATTATCATTTTAAATATTAGTTTGCTCTTTGGTATTCTTTTCTGGGGGTTCCAATAAAATGTGTATCAGATCTCCCTTGTCTAGCTTTTTTATGTATCATTTTCTCTAGAACCCTCTTATTTCTCTTTTTTCTATATGACTTTTCTTTTAATTACGTCTTTTAATACTTTATTCCTTTTCTGTGCTTTTAATTATGTTTATTTTCTCTTGTGGTTGTGTTTATTTGTTCGCGTATTTCTTCTAGCTTAATCTTTATCTCTGAAACATCATTTTTTCCTAATACATTTTAAAATTCAATAAGGATTCTTTCACATCTTTCTGTCCTTACTGCTTCACCCCCTTGAAATAACTCGTTAAGGTGTTAGACCATATCTTCATTTTCTTTTGCCTGTTTATTTATTTATTTATTTATTTATTTATTTATAATTTTTTTTGGGCCATACCTCTCGGCTTGTGGGATCTTAGTTCCCTGACCAGGGATTAAACCTGGGCCCTCGGCAGTGAGAGAGAAGAGTCCTAACCCCTGGACCACAAGGGAATTCTCCTTCTGCCCGTTTAGATGGGATGGGTTTTCTTAGGCTACGGTAGGAGGTTCCCAGGGAAGGGCGTGAAATAATAGAAAATATATATATATATATATATATATATATATATATATATACTGGCTTCTGCCCCCAGTACCTGGCCAGAGCTCCTAAAACCCTTGTACCTTCCTTAGTGATAAGAACAGTAGGAGCATCTCTTGTTCTACTGAGGCGACTCTGGCTGGGCTTCTGGATGATTCCTGGATGGGGACTGGTCACCAGAAAGACCAAGCCATGATCAGAAGCTTGGAAATATCATCCCCCGTCTTCATCCCTGAGAGAAGGGAGAGGGGCTGGAAATGGAGTTACCTGCCTACGTGAAGAAACCTCCATAAAATCCCAATACTGCTGTGTTCTGGAAGCTTCCAGGTGGGTGAACACATCCACACTGGGAGGCGGTTGCACTCCAGTTCCATGGGGACAGAAGCTCCCGAGCCTGAAACCCTTCCAGACCTTGCCCTGTGTATCCCTTCATTTGGCTGTTCATCTGTGTACCTTATCATATCTTTTAATAAACTGGTGAATGTAAACGTTTCCCTGAGTTCTGTGAGTGCCTCTAGCAAATTAAACCTGAGGAGGAGGTCACAGGAACCTCCGTTTTTTAGCCAAATTGGACGGAAGTTGTGGGAAACCTGAGGACCCACTACTTGCGATTGGCATCTGAAGTTGGGTGGCAGCAGTCTTGTGGGACTGAGCCCTTAACCTGTGGGATCTGACACTATCTCCAAGTAGAGAGTATCAGAATGGAGTGAAATTGTAGGATGCCCGGCTGGTGTTGTAGAGAATTGCTTGATGTGGGGAAAATCCCCCCACATATTCGGTGACCAGAAGTGTCAGAAGTGAAGTGCTCAGTGTGAGTAATAAAAGGAAACACACAGGAAAGAAAGAGGAGGGAAAAAGTGGGTGATTTTTCTTGCACAAAGGGGTAAAATGTCACATCTTTGTATCTGGAGGATTCCCTCCTCTTCTGCTATGTTGAAAGACAATGCATGGCTTTCTCAGAGAAGTAGTCACTTTTCTGTCTCTCAAAAAATCACCCCCTTTTTAAATAACAGTTATATTGAGATATTATTCACTTCCCATACAATTCATCCACTTAAAGTGTACAATAAAATGACATTTATAATATTCAGAGCTGTGCAACCATCACCACAATCAATTTTAGAACATCTTCATCACTTTAAAAAGAAACCTCATACCCATTAGCAATCACTCCCTGTTCTTCCCAGCACCCCCAGCCCTTGGCAACCACGAATCTACTTTCTGTCTCTATGGATTTGCCTCTTCTGGGTATTTCATATAAACTGGATCAGACAGTATGTAGGTTTTCATGTCTGGCTTCTTCCAATTAGCATAGTGTTTTTAATCTTCATCCATGTTGTAACATCTATCCATACTTCATTTCTTTTGATTGCTGAATAATATTCCATTGTATGGATATACCACATTTTGCTTATTTATTCATCAGCTGATGGACATTTGGGTTGTTTCCACTTTTGGATACTATGAATAACACTGCTATGGACATTCATGTATAAGTTTTGGGGTATATACCTAGGGGTGGACTTGCTGGGTCATATGGTAATTCTATGTTGATAATAGATAAACCGAGGCATATTAAAATCTTTAAGAGCTTACCTGAGCAAAAATTGATTTGATCGGGCAGCATCCACTCTAGCAGATAGAGAGGAGCTCTGAGGAACTGTCCAAAATAAAAGATTTTTATAGGCAGAAGGGATTGGGAACAAGGAGATTACACTAGCAAAAAGCAGGTTCGTTATTGCAAAGTTACTTTCCTTTAGGGGATGGCAGGGGTCTATCAGGCAGATGACCTAACTAGTGCAGGTCAGGTGATTCCTGAATTCCTGATTGACTGGTTTGAGATCCCATTTCTGGGAGATTAAGTCTTGGTCTGGTGATGTGGGGCTTAGCATAAGAAACTCCATTTCGGGCCTGTTGTCTTGTTTTATTTATTTATTTATTTATTTATTTATCTATCTACCTATCTATCTGGCTGTGCCGGCTCTTAGTTGCAGCACATGGGATCTAGTTCCCTGACCAGGGACGGAACCTGGGCCCCCTGCATTGGGAGCACGGAGTCTTAACCACTGGACCACCAGGGAAATCCCTGTTGCCCTGTTTTTAACAATGTTTAACTTTGGGAAGAACTGCAAACTATTTTCCAAAGCAGCTACATTATTTTACATTCCAACCAGCCACAAAACTTCCTTTTAAAAGCAAATATTCTGTAAGGTCTTATTTAACATCTTGAAATGAAATTTATGCATAAGATGACCTTCCCACGCCCATCATAAATAGAAAATGTTTCAACATAAAGACCTAACTATAATAAAAAGGAGAAATAAAAGGAGCATAATTGGGGCTTCCTTGGTGGCGCAGTGGTTGAGAGTCCGCCTGCTGATGCAGGGGATATGGGTTCGTGCCCCGGTCCTGGAAGATCCCACATGCCATGGAGTGGCTGGGCCCGTGAGCCATGGCCGCTGAGCCTGTGCGTCCCGAGTCTGTGCTCCGCAGCGGGAGAGGCCACAACAGTGAGAGGCCTGCGTACCGCAAAAAAAAAATAAAGGAACATAATTGATACATCAAAAAAAAATGTGACCCAGGACTCGGAAGACTGGTCTTCTCTGGTGACTTAGAAACTGGTCCTGGAGGTGCCTCCCCAGAGGGTCCACCAATGGCTTGAGCCCCAGACCCATCTCTGGCATTGAAGACACCTGCCCAGGGGATGTTTTGAAGGAAGTCACTTTTGTCTGACGTAAAGGTGTTGGCCATTTTGTTAAAAACCAAACTACCTTCCAGATGTCCTTGCACGGCTCACATCACATGCACACGCGTGTTCAGGTGCAGATGCAGAGTCATGGGCTTTGGAGCTGCTGCAGAACAGGTCACTGTGCACCAGCTCTGCCCGGGCCTGGCGTCACTCTCCCAGGGCAATGGGACATGAGGGCACGGTGTGGGCTCTCTGGACCTCAGGCCGGCTGCTTGAGTTTGCTGTCCTGGTTGCTTTGAGGAGGGCATGGAAATGGAAGTCAGGCACCCATCAGGCGGGGCTCAGAGATGGCCCTGAGCTGAGTGCTTGTAAAAAGGCCACTTCAGCCCCCTCCACGCAGCCATTGTTGGCTCTGGAGGAAGGAGGAGAGTCTGGGGCTGCTGAATGCCTCTCCCTCGCTGCACTAATGGATGTACATTATCAGCGTCCCTCCTGGCCACGAGTCACTCTCCCTACCTCCACCCTTGGCTGAAGAATTCTGCATCCTTCTGGAAAAGTGGCTGTCCTGCTGGCAGCCGTCACAAAGGCATTTCCCCACAAAAGGGCCATTATGACCACCGCAGCCTCAGAGGGTGGCTGCTGGTGCCTGGGCTCTGGTGAGTCTGCTGTGTTCTTAATGTTCACGATGTCTTCAGCAAGACCCCACCTCCAAGAAGTCTGCCCTGATTGCATGGGAACAAACCCTCCGTTTGAAAAAAGGGATTAGGATAAGGGAGTAGTTCTGAAAGAACACTCACATGGTTCCATGTGGCGACACACCCATGTATAGAGCGCAGGGGAGGAGAGCTTGACATTTCTAACACAGGACTGTAAACGCAAACTCACAGTCCTGGGGTGTTGCACTGTGTAGAGAAGCAATCACAGGGGGCTCTCTGCCTGGGGCTGGCCACCTGCAGGCTCCCTGGACCCCTGACGTAGCTGCCTTCAGGGCTCTGCCCAGTAGAAGAGAAGGTTATTGGTCAAGTGACCCCACTGGCTTCCTTTGGAATTTGTAGTGGAGAGAACAGAGAACTGGCTGGCTCATGTGAGGGGACTCAAGCAGAAATTTAGAGAAAAATAGGGCACGAGGGAGGCCCAAGAGAGCGACGGACAGAGAGGGCTTAGCTCCTTGGCCCCGCGGGCTCTGCTCTCCCCACTCTAGGCCACATTCTCTAAGACTAGTTATTCTCTACTACAGAGTTTGACTCTAGATCTGAGCTTAAAACTGTTGCAGGAGGGGGACCCCTTCCAGGGGATGCACGTGATGACAAAACAAGAGACTTGATTAGGAAGGGGCCTCCCGGGGGAGAGCAGCAGGGTGAGGGAACCCAGGAGAACTGCTCTGCCACGGGGCTCGCAGTCTCAGGTTTTATGGTGATGGGGTTATTTGCCGGGTTGTCTCTGGCCAATCACTCTGACTCAGGGTCCTTCCTGGTGGTGCTTGCATCACTCAGCCAAGATGGATTCCAGCGAGAAGGATTCTGGGAGGTTGGTAGGACATATGGACTGGTGTCTCCTCTCTCCTTTTGACCTTTCCCAAATTCTTCCCATTGGTGGTAGCTTGTTAGTTCCGTGTTCCTTACCAGGACCTCCTGTTCTAAGAGGGCTCATGCAGGTGGCTACTATCTTGCCTGGCCAGGGCAGTTTCGGTCAGTGGTTCCCCTAACAAAACCATAAAACACCAGACCTGGAAGGGCCTGAGGGGCCATCTCGCCCACACCCCCGCTCCAGGCCACCGTTCAGATAAGGAGACTGAGGCCCAGAGGGGAGGTGCCATCCGGCAACAGAGCTGGGGCTGGAACCGGGGTCGTCTGCCCTCCAGTGGGAGGGCCCTAAGGGGGCTGCGGACCAGTTCCCGGGAGGGGCATGGACTCTGGTTCCCTGCCCCTCTGGCCTTGCACCCCGCTGCCCGCCCCCCCCCCAATCCAGGGCATACAGACGGAGGCCCAGGCTTTGCACTGGTGCACACATTAGCAGATAAAAGCAGTCTCAAGGGTCTCTTCATGAGGCCCCTCTGGCTGTAACAAAGCAAATTAAAACCCCATTCAAAGGTCAATTGAAATCTCTTGCATTCCAATTCTCTGCACAAATTGATTCCTCTTTGCCCTTGGGGTCACACCGAAGGCCGTTGAAGTGGCCTGGCCACAGTGCTGAATGGGGTGTGCAGTGAAAGGGGCTGCAAATAGGAGTGTGTGTTGCAGGGGATAAAGGGGGCCAGTGGGACCCTCCCCCATTCCCTGGGCCATCTGGGGCGCCAGAGACCTTCTCCTCCATGGTGTTCCAGGCTTCAGGGTCCTTTTTTGGAGACTGGGCCTACCTCTGCCCCCCAAACCCCATCAGGCTCCCCTCGGAGGAATTTGTAGTTAGCGTTTCTATTGACAAGAATCTAATGGTAGTTGGGATTTCTTGCACCTGCTCATGATCTTAAGCGCTGTGAGCTGGGGCTTCGGAGGTGCCCAGAGAAATTCAGAGAGGTTAAGTAACTTGCTCAAGGTCACAGAGCTCATTGTTTCCACCTCCAAACCTAGCTACCCCTCAGTCTTCCCCAGATCACTGAATGGCACCACCCCTCCTCCAGCAGCCAGAAATCTGGAACCATTTTTAACCCTCTCCCCGTCGCCTCGCTTGCACATCTGCTCCAAGTCCTATTGGTTCTGACTCCCCAAAAGAGGCTGTTAGTTGCTTGCTGTCTGATTCGTTCTCCAGACATTAGCCAGAGCCATCTTTTCAAGAAATCCTACTGGATCCTGTCATTCTGTTGCTTAAAACCCAGCGATGGTTTCCCTCTGCACTTGGCATAAAATCTAAGTCGTCATCGGACGACCTTCATAGCCTCCAAGGCCTGGCCCCTCATGTCCCTCCTCCCAAGAATCGCTCCCGCCCCTGCTGCCCCTCCAGCAGTGCTGCGACCCTCTTCTCTGCCCCAGGGCCTTTGCACCCTCTTCCTTCTGCTAAGAAGCCTTTCCCCTCCCCTCTCCCACTCCGTTTCCCCCATTGCATGTATCACGGCTTGTCATTATTTGTGCACTGCTGTGTTCTAGGTTTCCCTAGAGCTGAAGTCCTCTTGGGAGCACAGACCAGATCTGTCCCGGTACATGGAGGGGTCAATAAACATTCATCGAGTGAATAAGTGACAGAACAAAACCCAGGCCCTCCAAGCCGGCACTTTTCCCACCTCCCAGTAAGCCCTGTGTGAGCACCCACTGGGGGACTGGCACTGGGCAAAGGGCACACTGAAGAGCAGCTGCTTCAAAGTCACTGTGTCTTAGCGATTCCTCACCCGGCCCCACACCGCTTTCTGGTCCTGCCCTCTGCTCCCCCAGCCCCACGCCTGAACACCTAAATCCTGCCTGACTGCCTTCTCTCACCCTCTCTCCCCGGCAGCCAGTCAGACCCCAAGGCCTGGCCATGGCCCTTTTCTGCCGCTGCCTCCCAGGGTCCCTCAGCTCGTCCTTTCCTCGCCAGGCTCTCTCCCCAGCTTGCCCTCCCTTCCCTCCTCCACCGCTGGGGCAGAGAGGCCCTGCCCGAAGCATGCTCACCTTCCCACCCTGCTGTGTGCTTCCCACGGACCCCCTCTCCTCAGCGCAGGGCGGGCCCGGGTCCTGCTTCCCGCCCTCCTCGCCCACTGCAGGCTCCACATCTGCTTTACTCTCTCACCGGGAAGCCCCTCTCCGTGGCACCCGTAACGCACCAGGCAGGAGGCTCCCCTGTAGAAGGTCACTCGGTGTCCTCTCTTCTTATCTCTGCAGGGGGAGATGCCTGGAAGGCGAGAAGCCTGCAGTGACCTAGGTCAGGGTCATGGGGGGCCAGAGCCACCCCAAAGCTGCCCGTAGTCCCTGGGCTGCTGCAGCCGGGGAGGGGTGAGCTTTCCCCGCCATCCCCAGCAGGCACACACATAAAGGGGCAGGTGCTGGGCTATTTTTTTTTTTTTTTTGCGGTACGCGGGCCTCTCACTGTTGTGGCCTCTCCCCTTGCGTAGCACAGGCTCCGGACGCGCAGGCCCAGCGGCCATGGCTCACGGGCCCAGCCGCTGCACGGCATGTGGGATCTTCCCAGACCGGGGCACGAACCCGTGCCCCCTGCATCAGCAGTCGGACTCTCAACCACTGCGCCACCAGGGAAGCCCGATGGGCTATTTCTAATCCAGACACATTGTGAAGAGGGAGATCACCTGTCAGTTTTAGGTTCATATATTCTGCAGAGGAGGCTTGGGGAGAGTTTTAGAGGATCGTGAGCTTCTGCAAATGGAGGCTTCAGAAGGGCTCCCTTCCTCAGTCACTCCCTCCAGCCCTCTCTCTGCAAATCCTCTTGAGCACCAGTTCTTCTCATACACTGGCTTGGGAGCTGTCCCCTTGCCGGCAAGGGGCACCAGCGGAGCAGGCCTGAGGCCCGTGTGACCCAGACAATAGCAGGAATGAAGTGCTCCCTGGGGCAGAGGCCCCGGCTGGGCCCAAGGAGCCCTGAGAAGGGACAGTTGTTCTGACCTGAGGCAGGGCTGGCAGCCTCCCTGGCTTGTCCACTGAGACTTGGAGCATAAGTGAAGATGGGCGGCCAGGATGGAAGGCTCGGATTCCCTCGCACCCCACCTCCACCCCTCACTGTACCCCTCAAGGCTTGAGTTGGTGCTTGTCCCAGAGTCTGCGGAACACAGGTAACTGGCAGCCTCATCCCTAAGTCTTCTCTTTCCCCAGTGAAATGTCCCCTGTTGCCCGGCCCCAGGGCCTGGAAGCTGAGCCGTGAAAGCTCTCAGCCACCTGGTCCTTGTCCTCTTGCCTTTCGCCCAGCACTTCCTCTCCCCCCAGGAGTCTGCTTCCACACCTGTCTTTGTAGTGCATTCACACCCTGGTGACATTGCTTTTCCAATTAAACCCTCAAAGGTGAAAAGCTGGGGTGACGAGAGCAGCCGTGGCCCTGGCCCACAGCCAGATGTAGATGCCTCACCCCGGCCCCAGGCCCTCAAATGAACACATCAGCTCCCTACCAAAGAGTCATGTCTGCTCCTGTCTCCTTCCTGCTTTCCCTCCTTCCCTTCCTCCTCCCTTCCCTCCACCCAGCCCCTCTCCTTCCCTCCTTCCTTCTACGCCAGGCGGGCTCTCCTGGGACCAGCACTTCCATGATCAGAAGCACAAGGATAATAATAACTAAGGCCAGGCCCTGCTCTACCATCTTTACATGTATTACCTCATTGCATCCATATGGCAGCCACATGGGCTGGTGCAATCATTTCCCTCATTTCACAGATGGGACAACTAATACAGAGAAGTTGGGAATTTGCTCAGAATCACACAGCTAGGCAGTGGTTGAGCAGGATTAAGACCAGCTGTCTGGCTCAGAGCTGTGCTCTTAACCATGACATCACACTGTGCCATCCACGCACCCACGGTAACCTCAGATGGGGAAGTGTTCATGACTCCTTCCCCCACATTGATGCCACCTCTTTAGTATTTCATGAACCTGCCTCTGTCTCCTCTCTTGCCTCACTGCTCCCACTGTTGGCTGGACTGGCCTCCAGGCCCTGGAGGAGAGCATTGGGCTTTGGGTCATCCCCTGCTGGCTCCAGGCTCCCTCCCCTCTGATCGCCCTCCCCACTGCCACAGAAAGCTGGTCCTACGGCCCCTCTGACTCAGTCCCTGAAGGGTCCCCACTTCCTTCCCTCTGACCTCTGACCGTTTCCAGTCTTCTCTCTCTCCCTCTACCACCTGTACCAGCATTCCATGAACATAAGGTTTTTCCTGCCTTGAATCCTTTGCACACGCTGTTCCTTCTGCCTGGAATTACTTTCCTCTCTTCATCCTGGTGACCTATTGTATCAAGACTCAGCCCAGCTCAGCATCCCCTTCTCTGGGAAGCCCTTGCTAACTACCCACCCCCTCTACCTGGAAGAGTAAGTCGCCTCCAGATGCATGATTTGGAGACCTGTACCTATGTGTAAGAAGTTTAGCTCCTCTAAGGCTGCATGCTGAAGAGGTCACGTGGCCAGGCTGCATGGAGATAGATAGAAGTGCCTGAGGAGCCCCAGCTCTCCTTGCCCCCAGCTGAGTCTTCCCAACCAGGAACCAGTTGTGTGAGTGAGCGGCTTCAGATAATTTATAGATGTCAGCCTTTGAGCTGCCCAAGCTGCTGCCAAGTAGAGCAGGGATGTGTTGGCCCTGCCAAACCTTGGCCATACTGCAGATTCATGAGCCGAATAAATGTTTAAAACCATCAAGTTTTGGGGGTAGTTTGTGATTTAGTATTAGATAACCAGAACAACCATCATTAACACTCTGGTATCTCTTAATCTTTTTCTCTATTTCTATCTATCTCTTTCTGTATTTACAGTATCCCTCCATATTCACGAGAGATCGGTTCCAGGACCCACCTCGGATACCAAAATCCACAGATGCTCAAGTCCCACAGTTGGCCCTCTCTATCCACAGTCCCAGGTCCATGGTCTAACCATGATCATGTAGGACAGTAGTATGTATTTACTGAAAAAAATCTGAGTATAAGTGGACCCGTGTAGTTCAAGGGTCAACTGTATATCTATATTTTATCAGTGGTCATTTTTTATGTCTAGAAATAAACATCTATTTTATTTTGAATGGCTGCAAAATATTCCATTGCATAGCTTTACCATAATTTTTATGAGTATAATTTACTGTTTTTATAATTACACCCAAGATGTTTAGTTTATTTCATTTTATTGCTACTATAAACTATATTGTATGAATAGTCTTGAACATTATTTAGGGTAACTGTTAGATATATCCTCAGGAAATTCTGGATCAAAAGGTAAAGGCTTTGGTACAGACAGAAGTCACTCATCTTCCCATGGCTTATCCTGTGTGTATACCCCCTTCTTTCTTGGAAGAGGAAAGCTTTCCACTGTTTGGAGGCCAGGTTCTTCCTCTGGACCCCATCTCACCTCTACTTAAGACTTGGATCATTTGGTTTCAATTTCCCCTTCTCTACTGGATTATTTCCATCAGCATGCAACCATGCTCTAGTAGCTTTCTGCCATCTTTATCCTTGATTCTATATTACCCTCCACCACTGCCCCACATTCACCATTAGATTTCTATAAGGAGTTGTTTTTATGCCAGGAGCAAAGGGAGAAATAGCTAAATTTACGAAATTAATGGGGAGATTTAAAAAACATACATCTGTTAGTAACTAATGGATAAAAATGACAAATAATCAGAAAGGATATGGGTATAGAAAGGATATAGAATATTTGAGCAATCATAGAATACATATTCTTTTTCGTTTGCAGGAAGCATTAATCAAAATGGACCATATGTGCATCCATTAAGCAGTCCCGCAAAATTTCAAAGGACTAAAATCAAAGTATGTTCTTTGACCACAGAACAGTTATACTAAAATTTAGTTTCAAAACCGAACTAGAAACCCCCCAGTGTTTGGAAGTTAAACAGAACACTTCTCAATAACCCACGGGTCAATGAAGACATCTCAACGAAAATAAAGTGTTTTAAACTAAATGGTAATAAAAATATGACATATCAAAACTTGTGAGATGCAACTAGAGCCATACTTAGAAAGAAATTTATAGCCATAAATACTCATGTCAAAAAGAATAAAGGTTGAATATCAATTATCTAAGTAAAAGCATTCATTTAATATCCAACTCAAGAGAATAGCTAATTAAAAATTAGAAGGCAAGAAATAATAATACAAGTAGAAATTCTGGAAATAGAAAAAATGTACATGCAATAGAGAAAATCAGCAACGTCAAAATTCATTCTTTAAAAATACTAATAGGACTTCCCTGGTGGCGCAGTGGTTAAGAATCCGCCTGCCAATGCAGGGGACACGGGTTCGAACCCTGGTCCGGGAAGATTCCACATGCCACGGAGCAGCTAAGCCCGCGCATCGCAACTGCTGAGCCTGCGCTCTAGAGCCCGTGAGCCACAACTACTGAGCCTGTGTGCCACAACTACTGAAGCCCATGCGCCTAGAGCCCGTGCTCTGCAACAAGAGAAGCCACCGCAGTGAGAAACCTGTGCACCACAATGAAGAGTAGCCCCCACTCGCTGCAACTAGAGAAAGCCCATGTGCAGCAACGAAGACCCAATGCAGCCAAAAATAAACAAACAAACAAATTAATGAATTAATAAAATTGGTAACCCCCTAAGAAAATCAGTCCAAAAAAAGAGAGAGGACATAAATTACCAATATCAGAGATAAAAGAGGACCATAAGTACAGATTTCATAGATGCCAAAAAGATAAGAAGAAGATATAATAAAAAATTTAAGCCAATAAACTTTAAAAATTTAGGTGAAATGGACAAATACCTAGAAATACAATCTTACTAAAACTGACGCAAGAAGAGACAATTGGAATAGCGCTATTTAAGTAATTGAATCTGTAATTTAAAACCATTCAACAAACGAAAAACCTTAAAAACCTAGAGAGCATCACTAACAAATCATCCCAAACATACAAGGAAGAGATAAACACCATTGTACACAAATTCTTCTACTAAATTAGAAAAAATGGGGGTGGGTGGAGGGATTTCCAACTTGTTTTATGAAGACAGCATAATTTTGATACCAAAACCTAATAGGAATTCTACAAGAAAGGGAAATTACAGGCCGATCTCATAAACATGGAAGCAAAAATATTAGATAAAATATTAGCAAGTTTAACCCAATGCTATATAATGGTAGCACATCATAATCACACTGAGCTCAATCCAGGAATGCATGGTAGGAAAATCAACAATGTAATTCACCACATTATCAGAATAAAGGGGAAAATCATATTATCATCTCAATCAGGGGCACCTGCTCCAGGCTTTCAAAAAGGAGCTAGTGATATAATGAAGCAAGGGCAGCGGTCAATCCTTTCTGGTAATATCAGCCAAAGTGGGAATGACAACCTCCCAACCTGGGTATAGAAGTGACATCTATGTCCAATGCCTGTGGTGTTGACAGTACAACTTGTGGCCTCTTGGTCCCAAGAGTGGTCTGGTTTTCTTTCTCATTGGATCCAATCAGTGACCATGATTCCAGCCCATTTTTGTCTCTGCCCATTTTTGGATCCTGGTTGCCCAACCTTCCCAGTGATTCTAAATGTGGTTCAATGGAGCTTCAATTCACATCGGCCAAAGTCGGTTTTGCTGCATGTAATTAAGAACTCGACTGACAGAGGAGGACAGAAGCTGGGTCAACCTGAACTTTTCCTGGTCTGGCTTTTCTGCTACCATCAGCTGCCTCTTAAAGTTATAAAAATAATACAGAGAAAAATGAGATAAAAATCACAATCTGAGAGGGCTCATAAGCCTGGCAGTGGTAGGGGCAGTAGCGGGTGGAAGAGGGAAGACAGAAGACCGAGTGGAATTTGTTCCAGCTGTGAAAGCTACGTGTACAGGTGAGATGGGAATGGGCTTCTCTGGAAAACAGAGATTACCATGTTTCATGCCCTGGTAGGACAAGTGACCAAGGAGGGCTTCAGGGAACAGGTGATGATGAATGAGCTAGGTCTTAATGCAAGAGTCTAATTTTCCCAGGTGGCTGGAAGGAGAAAGGGTGTTTTAGTTGAGGGAAGAGCATGGACAAAGAGGTGGGGTTTTGAGAAAATAGTGTTTATGGGAATGGGAATGTTGTGGATGGTTGAAGTGCCAGGACACAAAATGGAGAGGTTGGAGATGACCCTGGAAAGAGGCCAAGCCCAGGTAGTAAAGTACCTTATTTACTCTTAAGGAGCGTGAATCTCTCCTGTGGCCCAAAAGAAAAGGATTGCTGACTATAAAGCCAATGTCACCAACCAGAAATTCTCAAGGGAGTCCTGGAGTCTAAAAGAGCATCTGATTGGGAATAAAGAAAGTTCCTGCAAATGACAAATTAAACAAGCGCCTTGAAGTTCAGTTTAGTCCCAACGCTCCTGCTCGCCCCTGCTGCTCCTCACAATTTGCTTTTGCTTCTTTACTCCAGGTTAAGGTAGAGACTCTTCCATTGCAGGTTTGAGTGCTGTCCTCTCCTCCCTGGCCTGACATGTGAGACTAGCACCAAGCCAGACCTCCAAGACCAGGTTTGGAGAAGACTGAGAATCCCCAGACCACGCTGTCAGCTCATTGGCACAGGGAAAGTACTTCAGCCGCTCTTCACAGAGGACTCCCTCCTCCCTCCGTTAATAGGCTAAGGTCAACAGCACTTTTTCCTTGGGGTTTAGGGCACAGGAGGGAGCCTGCCAGGGACTAGGCTTTGCAGAGGAGGCCCCAGTGGGACAATGCAACACACCTTCACGCCCCCAAGAAGGCAACGTGTCCTGGGCCTCAGGTGAGAGACTCCTGACCTTCTCTGCCCCTGGTCTCTCCAACCTGTTACAGAGGGATTGTGACTGCTTGTGACATTTTCACATCACAGTTTCCAAACGCTGGGGAGATCTGAGGCATCACAGACGTACTCCCTGGGCGGTGGTATTTACCTCCAAATGCGAAGGAGGCAGATGCCAGCCCAAGCACGTACACAGGTAACTTCACCCGCTCCTCAATGACCTCAGCGGGCGCGCTAGACCTGCCCCACACCGGGGTGCTAAGCCTCCCGCTTGTCCTAACTGGAGACCCAAAACCATCCTTAATTAAGTTCCTTCCTGCCCGCTGCCAGGTGTGCCCTTCGGCAGGACAGTGTTAATTCCAGCCTCCGGGGGCAGGGATCCAGCCTTTCCGGGCACGTCTGCTCTCGCGCTCAGCCCCTACCTGGAAACCCCCCTCCTGCGCCCCACGGCCCCCCTTCCTGTGGACGGGGGAGTTGCCTGTTACGCTGCCGCTGCCGGGAAGTTCACTCCCGTCCAGCGCCCACCCAGGCGAGCCCCGCAAGTATATAAGGACCGCGGAGAGCGAGCGGGACAAGGCGGCGCGAAGGAAGAGAAAGAGGGGAAGAAAAGTGACCGAGAGGCCGCCGAGCATCCTCGCCCCGGCGCAGCGGGAGTCGCCCGAGAGCAGCCTCCCCGCGACAGGTAGGGGCGCAGCGGCGCGGAACCTCGCTCTCATCCCCGGACCCCTTGCGCCTGGGGGCTCGGGATGCTCTCGTCCAGCTCCGATCTCAGAGGTACCTTTGCCTTGCCGCGGTCCTGAGTTCTTTGAAAACTTTCTGTACTGGGTGCCGCGTGGGAATCCGCCGGCAGCGAGGCGGCGAAGCCCAGCCTCTGGACGGTGGGAGAGCGGCTGCGACGGCTGAAAGTGGTGCCTTCCACGAGCTGGCAGCCATGTCCCACCCCACCCCCCGGGGAGGGGGGCTGCTAGGGCCCCTGAGACTCCTACCGCGTTCTGGGGAGATCTCGGGAGACCCAGTCTTTCGGGTTTTCTTCTGATTTTCTGGGTAGGTGTCACTTCTTAAAAGATACCATATACTATAGCGTACACTGATGTTGGAAATGGGGGCAGAAGAGACGAGGCTAAAAGTCACAATAAACTCCCTGCATTCCAGACTTGTTTGGATTCAGGTTTCTGAATCCTCGTTTCCCTGTCCGCCTCAGCGCACCCGACGGGGCCGCGCTCTGATACGGACATGGCCTCCTCTACGAAAAGCAGCTGGTGTTAAAAAGAGGTGGCCCGGATGGGAACTGTCCACGGTCCTGAACCACCCCGTCTCTTCCCTCAATAGGACCTCAGAATGGACCTTCTATCCCGCAGACCCTAGATTGCAGGGCAGAAGCGGCCATAGGAGCCGATGGAGGCTCAGGCAAGATGGAGGCTCAGGCAAGGTGGGTTCCCAGTGAGGGAGACAGAGTCTGCAGGGCATTTGGATTCCCCCCAATTCTTCCTGAATAAATGGGGAGGGGGTGGTTCCCACAGAATGGCTGGAAGGAGCCAAGGAAAGTAAAAGTGTGCATTGGTTCTGTCCATTGTTGAGATATGTACAGACTATGGCTTATGTAATGACTTAATGTTCCTTTGACATTCTGCTTTAGGACTTGATACGTGTGTATCATGGTGCAAGGACAAAGCTCTGCCCCTCTGTTCCTCTAACCTTGACAGAGGGCATGGCCAGTGGGCACTTTTATAGTAACAAGCAAAATGTTCTGGGTGGTGCGGGGTGGGGGGAGGGACTGGGAGTTTGGGGTCAGCAGATGTAAACTATTATATACAGGATGGCTAAGCAACAAGGTCCTGCTGTAGAGCACAGGGAACGATGTTCAGTATCCTGTGATAAACCATAATGGAAAACAATACTTTAAAAATAAAATAAAATTAAAAAAAACAAAAAATGTTTTGTTTAGCTCATAGAGAATTCACCTACACAAATGTATTTCTAATAAGTGTAGTTCTATTATAAAGTTAATGTCAAGATGAGCAAATTCCAAATTTCTACTTATTTTTCCAAGTTTTCAATTATTGGACACTCCCTACGTACAGAAAGCACATTTGACATCTCCCTCTTACTTTATTGCTTTAAAAAATAACACAATGTGATATTTGTTTTTTGTTGAAAAATAGAAAATATACAGAAGCAGAAAGAAGACAAGTTGCTTTCAGGGAGCTATCTAACTTTTTAGCAGGAGATTGCAGCTCTGAGAGGGTGGGGAGTGAGAATGTCACCATGTTATGGTGACATTAGCCAATGGGGCAGGAGAGGAAATGCTCTCTGAGGCTTTTCAGGAAGGTCTGAAATCATGAGGTGAGTTTTTAGAAAATGAAATCATTCCAGAATGGCCAACTTTGAGAAGAACTGAAATATAGTTGAGGGGACTGTCAGACCTGTATGATTTTACTTCCTTCTTTACTAATATGTTATTTTACAGTTGCCCATAGTGATATAAAACTGCCATTCTTCTGCTTCTCTTGTAAACCTGGGCATTTTTTTCTGACCGAAATGCGTTGTGTGGTCTCAGAGCTTTAACATAAATTGCCTTGTCCACCAAATTCAGGCTTTGTACTTGAACTGGAGCACCAGAAGTCTACAACAGGAGCAGCCTGTCCCAGGTCACAACTGGACACCAAGGGTGACCAAGGTTCTCCCAGTTGCCCTGAGATGCTGATAGGCTAGGTTATTGGCTGCCAGCACCACCTAATGGCTGCTCTGAAAACACTCAGCCTGTGCTTGGCAACCATTCAGAAGGGAGCCCTTTTGGCTCAGCTTTTGGGGGAAGGAGTGGGGTGGGACCGAGAGAAGGAAGTGGCTTCCTGAAGTAGACAATGAGAGCCAGGGGGAAATTTCACTTCCAGAGCCTTCCCTATAAAAAAGATTTGGCCCATGCCTCCACAAACAGGAGATGTCTTTAGGCAGATATTTTTAAATTAGGAGAGACAATTAGTCCTCCACACCTTAATGTGAATTACTTTTCTTACCTAATTAGGTTTCTTCCTAACAGCTGGTTGAAAAGATCTTCTGAAATCTAAAATGATTGTGGAGTTGTAGGTGAGCTGATGACAGAACTCAGGGTCATTTCAGAGGGCTGACCTTCATGACAGGGGACAGGGCAGTGTGAAAGCTAGAAAGCTGGGGAAAGAGTCAGATACATGGGGCAAAAGGCTGCCTTGATTCTTCCCTTCACTGCATCCTGACCCCTTGAACTCAGCATCTGACCAGAGGTACTTCCTGACTTCTCTGAGAAAGAGTCTTTGGTAGGTATTCACAATGGGAGGTAATTCCCTTCTGCCCTCTGTGACCATCTCCTTCCTTTCCACACCTACAGCATCTTCAGGTCCAGCTATTTCAGACTACATTTGAGAGACTCATAGCACAAGAGGTCTGACGTGTAATGTGTTCAGGAGATGAGCCAGTTTTAAAAGAATGGGTCTGATTTAAACATAAATCTCTTCAAAGTTACAGGGGCCTGAGAAATAGTGATCCCCTGAGTGATTTGTGTACAGGTCATCAAATTGGGTTGGCTGAGGTTTTGGCTTAACTGGACAGAGGTTTTATTTGCCTTTATTTAAACCTACTATTCATAGGAAACAGGGTTTCTGAGGAATGATAGAATCCTGGTGGAGAGGAGTAGACCATCTCAAGCAGGAGTTTCAGAGTGCTTTGCCTTTCCCAAGTTACTCCTTGGATCTGGAGTGTTAGAACTATAGTTTCCTGAAGATGGTAAAACAGAAAAGCTCTGTGCTGTATCAGGAGAACTTAGCCTTACCTTGTCATGAACATCTAAGTCATTGTCTCTCTCTGGGCTTTAGTCTCCTCATCTCTCAAACAAGGGGCCAGACCAAATGACCCCTAAAATATCTTCCAGCTCTAACATCCTTTGGGGTCTGATTTTTAATAGGAGATAAAGGAGAAATTGTACATTGTTTCCCCAGGTCCCACTGCCCTCCTCTCTATTCCAACTCACACGACCACCCTGCACACCAACCTGCTCCTTGAGCTTGTCCTCAAAAAGCCTTGAGCTCCACAAATGAGCGTATTGTTAATGTTGGCTCACGGTCCTTTCTGATGAGTGGCCAACATTGTTCTGCTCCTTGCAGGGGTCCCATTAATCTTGTTTGCCTCTGCAGAGCCTCAGCCTGCCTGGAAGATGCCGAGATTGCACAGCACCTGTTCGGGCGTCCTGCTGCTGGCCTTGCTGCTTCAGGCCTCCATGGAAGTGCGTGGTTGGTGCCTGGAGAGCAGCCAGTGTCAGGACCTCACCACGGAAAGTAACCTGCTGGTATGTGGGCTGTGGCCGCCATCTTGGTTTGGGTATCAGATGGGACTGGGGCTGGGACAGCACAAAGAAAGGGGTATGGGGAACGGGAAATTCATTCCCAGAGATATGGGTAAGTCATCCAAGGGCAGGAATAGACCTCCAGAGTGAAGTCAGAATTGAGCCAAGGAAGGGAGGAAGCAGCTTCAGGGAGATGGGTCTGGTCCCCAAGTTCTGCTTGATTATCTTTACTTCCTGTCCTGTCTTCTTGTATAGAGACCCACTCCATTTAAGCTATTTAGAGACAGTGCCATTAAAGCAAACAATACTAACAATAATGATAACAATAATTGCTCCGTCAACTGATCCTATACTTTCAATCTTTTAGCCCCCAAATTATTCCTTTTTTTTTTTTTTTTTTTTGCGGTATGGGGGCCTCTCACTGCTGTGGCCTCTCCTGTTGTGGAGCACAGGCTCCGGACGCACAGGCTCAGCGGCCATGGCTCATGGGCCTAGCCACTCCACGACATGTGGGATCTTCCCGGACCGGGACACGAACCTGTGTCCCCTGTATCGGCAGGCGGACTCTCAACCACTGTGCCACCAGGGAAGCCCCCCAAATTATTCCTTTTTAAATAACCTCATGTCACTTGCCATTTCCATTCCATTTTTCTTCCCTTTCTATCTACTACCAGTTACAAAGCCAGGAAGGTAGTACTATAAACCATCTCTAGAGGGAGAAGGAAAAAACCCTTCAGCAGCCTTTCCAGAAGCATATAAAGGCCCTTTTTGCCAGGCTGGAACTCCCTCTAGGTCACCACAGTGTGTGTGTTTATGTGTGTGTGTGTGTATTTGTATTGAGAGGCATACATGAGAAACAATACCAAGTCAAGGCAAAAGACACACTGCTGGTGTCTGTGACTGAGTTCCATCCTTCTGCCTGTACCTGCCTGGTGAGGGTGCAATGCATATCACTACATTCTGTGTATTTTGTCAGTAGAGAAGCTGAGTTTAGGTGAGGAGAGAGACTTTCTCAAAAACAGAGCAGGTTGCATGTGGAATATAAAATAGAAATAAAGAGCCTAGGGAATCCTGTGAGCTCTAGTTCAGAGAGACCCAAGAGACTCTTGATCGGAGACACCCATTGCCCAGCCTCTTCCGTTGAGAGCTCACCAGCGAAAGAGCACTGGCCGTGGTCAGAGCCCATGGGTTCTAGTCCCAGCTCTGTCACCAATGGGCTGTGGAACCTTGCCAAGTTCCCTTCTCCTCTCTGAGAAATTGGGTGTCATTATGTGTCCAGGGGAGAGGAGTATGAGACAATTTTTGTTTTCCACTGTTAATATTCTGCAGTGTTATAATTCTAAATCCCTGGAGTATGAAATCCCCAACTCAACAGAGGGGGAGGGATCATTCTGTTCCCTCCTTTGTTGTCCCCAGTAACTGAAAACTCAAGGCTGCAGCCCCAAGGTCATTTTCCTAAGCAAACGTGTGCCACAGTTGTCTAGTTACAGGGAGAGGAGACACAGGCTCCATGACCCCTGCAACGGAAATAATCCTGACTTTCTACCCTTCCCTCCAGTCAGAAGGTGACAGGGAAGTGAGACACCTCTTCCCAAAGCTCACTGATTGAGGAAAGTATAGGATCAGCTCAGAAGACTTGAAAGAAAGTGCCAGATGGGTGGGTGTGGGAAAGTTTGGAGGGAGATGGCTGGGGGAGGGTATGAGGTAGGTTTGCAGACCACTGGGGTAAGGTTGAGGCATTGTGGAAAATACAGGCCCTAGAAGCCTGGACTTCTTTTCCCACGTTGGGAGATTCTCTCCCAAATTTCAACCCGATGCCCTTCCCAGACCGAACTGAACCATGTTTGTTTATTCGCGATTCATTAAGTGCCAACAACTACCACCCACCTGCCATTTACTGATGAATTCCTATATATCTGGCTTATAAGGTTTAAGACGTTGACCCTGCCCACAAAGCTACGGGACAAGTAAACCACCGAGTGGGACAGGGATTTTGTTGTAGCTGCCAGGCAGGGGTACCAGGGGACAAACGAGGCGCTGCCCGAGCTGAGTCTCAGATGTCCGTGGGTGCCCAGAGGCGGGGGTGGGCAGACGTCCTCGGCAAGGAACCCACAGTGCACTGGCGCCGCTTGTGCGGCCCGCACGTGCGGAGGGAGCAGAGGCGCAGGTGCAGTTTGTGGGTGGTGAGGGCGCCGCGGCGGGGGGTGGGGGGCGCGGGGGCCGCGGGGCGCGGGGGCCGCGGGCGCGGGGGCCTGACGCGCTCGCCGCTCTCCAGCAGGCGTGCATCCGGGCCTGCAAGCCAGAACTCTCGGCCGAGACGCCCGTCTTCCCCGGCAACGGCGACGAGCAGCCGCTGACCGAGAGCCCCCGGAAGTACGTCATGAGCCACTTCCGCTGGGATCGGTTTGGCCGCCGGAACAGCAGCAGCGGCGGCGGCGCGGCCCAGAAGCGCGAGGAGGAGGGGGGGCCGGGGGGCCAAGGCCCGGGGCCCCGCGGCGATGGCGCCGAGCTGGGCCCGCGCGAGGACAAGCGCTCCTACTCCATGGAGCACTTCCGCTGGGGCAAGCCGGTGGGCAA
This sequence comes from Hyperoodon ampullatus, assembly GCF_949752795.1. NCBI lineage: Eukaryota > Metazoa > Chordata > Mammalia > Artiodactyla > Ziphiidae > Hyperoodon > Hyperoodon ampullatus. The sequence goes on from NC_136928.1 coordinate 69,347,564, forward strand.
GAAGCGGCGCCCCGTGAAGGTGTACCCCAACGGCGCCGAGGACGAGTCGGCCGAGGCCTTCCCCCTTGAGTTCAAAAGGGAGCTGGCCGGGGAGCGGCCCGAGCCGGCGCGCGGCCCCGAGGCCCCGGCCGAGGGCGCGGCCGCCCGGGCCGAGCTGGAGTATGGCCTGGTGGCGGAGGCCGAGGCGGCCGAGAAGAAGGACGAGGGCCCGTATAAGATGGAGCACTTCCGCTGGCGCAGCCCGCCCAAGGACAAGCGCTACGGCGGCTTCATGACCTCCGAGAAGAGCCAGAAGCCCCTGGTCACGCTGTTCAAAAACGCCATCATCAAGAACGGCCACAAGAAGGGCCAGTGAGGGCGCAGTGGGCCAGGGCTTCTCTCCCTGGGAAGTCGACCCCAAAGCCCCCCCTCCTGCCGCCTCGCGGCCTGGGTGAGGACTCGCCCAGGCGGTGATGGCACCAGCTATTCCACCTTTTAAAGCTGTCTGTAGTTAGGAAATAAAACCTTTCAAGTTTCCCATCCGACTCTGACTTTGAATATTGACTGGGCGAATAAAATAAAAATGCTTATCCATCAAATTAAGAGCAGCACATACTGAAGGAGCGATAGCGGTTTCCATGTGACCAAGTGGTAGTATGTTTCATAGGATATAGTGGGAATGAAAAGAAAATGTACTTCCCACCCGTGACAAATGGGTCTTCAAGGGGTCAAATAGTTTGGGTGATGGCTCAGTATGGCTACATTTCCCACTCTCCATTGGATGGGGAAGGACTGCTCAGCTGGCTGATGTGTCAAGAGGCAGGATTCTTCCAAGTGACCCTGCTTTCCAACCAACTCCATGAGCCAGCGGGAAGCTGATGAAGCCCAACCAAAACTGGGAGGACGCTCTGGGCTCAGGTGGCAAGCTGTGGTAATGCCTCCGTGAATCTAGCCATGTGGGACCTCGGGCAAGTTTCTGAACTTCTCCAAGATTTAGTTCTCTCATCCACTCCTTTCTTCCTTACTACTGTGAGGGCTACTGTGAGGGTTAATGAGAAAATGGATGGGATCATGTTATCACCGACAGGCTAAATGGGAGAGCTGAGGGTTGGTATCAGTTCCAGTTTGACTGCCTTATCAGACTCCTCTCAGATATTCTCAAACACAGGGTCTCACCCACATAGACACACACCCATGGAGACACATCTGTATAAATACAACACAAAATGCACAGATACTTCTTCCAGTCCCTAGGGCTCGAGCCTTGAGGTGTGACTATCTTTTCCCCCTTGTCATGCCCAAGCTCTCTCCTCATGTTGTCCAGCTGCAACCTTCTCTTCATTCTCAGCGCTCGCGGCTCAGGCCTTAACAATCCTAACAGCTTCCTAACCAACTGGTGTCCTTGTCTCCAGTTGCCTTCTTCCCCAATCCATCGTACACATTCTTCATATTAATGTATACAAAATCTTGCTTTCTCCATATTCCCTAGCTCAAGACACAAAACAATCACCCCACCCCTACTCTTCCATCAATTCCAAACTACTGGGCATGGCACACACAAGGGCCCTTGTCCATCAGTTTCACTCTCCTTACCAAACCCCACTTCCCCTGGTCTTCTCACTCTTCTCCCATCCTCCTCCACCCTCTGCCTGGAATTCCCCACCTTCCCCCTCCATTTGGAATGTTACCCTTTTTTCAACATGAGCCCAGGCTGAAAGTCCACTTCCACTGGGAAAGTTGGGATCTCTTGCAGCTGAGCCTGCTCATTTTCAGGGTTTCTGCAGTCAGCCCCTCTGCACTGGGGGGGCATGCAGACCAGCTCAGATGGGAAGCTTCTTGCTGCACATATGTCTTGTGCTTTTCTCTCAGGGAAACTCTAAGTTCCACGAGGGCAGAGGCCAGGGATTGTGCTTCTTTTGTATGTCCCCATGATGTTTTCACAATGTTGGGGCCACTGGTTTGCAGTCACACACATTTACAGTTCACAAGAGACTCACAGACACTGATACACAGAGATGCACATCTCCATGTCAATTGCATCAGACATACCAGGGGATGATGCAGATCAAAGCCGGCTGGGGAACATTTCTGTGTGGCACTTCTGTATTTACTCCCATATTTTGATGATCTTAGAAGTTCACAATGAAAGAAAACTGGAATGCACCTGGGAAGTCCTGATGGAATCAGAAAGCCAGACTTTTAAGATAAAGTCTCCCTCAATGAGGGTTATATGAAATGGGGCTAGATTCTAGTCACTGTAATGAAGAAATGGCCCAGGCCTTCCCATCTGAGGATGCTCCTATGCTGGGAATCCTGGGCCTTGTGTTTACATCTTGGTAGCATCCTTTCCCTTACCCTCCTTCCTTTTGAGGCAAGTAAATAATGATAGGCGGGGGTGGCTAAATGTCAGTGATTAATACTGGTGGCATTTTCAGATCCTGTTTGCATCTCAAAAAACCATTTACTTTAAAGAAATCAAATAGACAACTGTGTGGTGACAACATTAACATTTATTTGAAAAGGGCATCATGAAGGCTCATTGGGAAATCACGACTAATAGTCCTAAAGAATAATCTTGCTAAGAGTCCTTCTTCCTACATTCCACCCCGCCCCCCCCAATCCTCCGTCCCCTTCCTTAAACTAATTTGATTCAATGAGTTCAAAATACAGAAAACCGCCACAGGCACTAATTCTGCACTCACATATAAATACGTCAGTTATTATATACATACACTGTCAACTATGAACTACACTATACACACATGCACGCGCACGGGCACACACACACTCAGCCAGGTCATGAACGTCTAAATGGACACAGACATGTTACAATGTATGTGTAATGCTGCAGCATTTGTGGATTTACAGCTCTGCACTCCACAGGCCAGAATCAACAGCCATGGAGGAAGAGCTCGAAAGGGGAAAGTAATGGGCTGGGGTCCCAAGGGTCCCTGAAGGAGAAAAGACCTGGTCAACCTGGTTGGTGCTAAAGGAGAGCACGGAAAACGGGCCGCAGAGCCCCCTCCCACAGGCCTGTGTCCCCTCCCCACTTCCCCAGCTGGCAGGCCCCACCAAGACCATCCTTCTGCAGGCTTCAGTCCTAGGCCGGATTTGGGATACGGGGTATTTTAACTAGAAGATTTCTAGGGTTAGCGAGATGAAGAGGTAACACACTGCACTAAGCCTTCTCCCCAGACATAAGGAAGCTGCCTTGTTTCAGCACAACTGCCTGCCAGGGTCTGTGGGTCTGGAGAAGTGGGCGTGGCCTGCTCAGAGGTGCCCACTTCCCTGTCTACCATCAAACTTAATATTCAGCCTAACAGCTCAGGTCTAGTCTTTTCCCACAGGCCCCAGCTGGCCAGCTGCCATTTCATGGTCATAAAGAGGAACTGGGAGAAATAGCCTCACTTCTCAGTGAGACTCTCTGTACCCAGGTGAGAAGCCCCAGGGACAATGGAATAGCAACTGGAAGGTGTCATGACCCAAGGGCCCCTAGTGAAGCCAGGAGGTCTGGCCTTTGAGGAGTCTAAACAACTGCAAGGCTGTTCTGATTCTTAGGCCAGTTGAAACATATCCTCTGGGACTGAGAACACCCAGGGCAAAGGACAGTGCATCTGGGACCCCTGCACTTCAAGCACTTCAGATGGTCCCAGCCCCACCTTTTCACTGCTCATGCATCTATTCTTATGCTTGAGGTGGAGGGCTGGACAGAGGAGAATGTCTGAGGACTTTTCTCCTTCTTCTTCTGACCCACTCAGGCTACTTCTCTGGGGAGGAGATGTTTAGGAGTCAAGAAATCACTTATTTCTACTTTTCAAAAAGAGGAAAATGGGAACAGGCACAGGCCATGGGGGACCACTTTGCAAGGAAAACCGGAAGGAGCCTCCAGGGTCACACTGGGGCTCTCGTCTCATCTGCTTCTTATGCATTTATGTGACTCAACCAAGTTCACTGAAATTCCAAATATATCCATGCTACTGGGTTCTGTCAGCAGAGTGCTAACCGACCCTACCCCTTGCCCACGAGGAAGAGTCTTCAGCAGTTTTGGGGAGCGACTGGCCTGGGTGGCCCTGCTGATTAAAATTCACAATAGAGGGGGGGATAGCAAAAAGGGCTGGTCGCTTGACACGGTGCCGCCAGACGCCAGCGGGCTTGGAAGGCAGGAAGAGTGATGCTAGGCTGAAGGCTGGGGTACCCACCAAACTCTGCTTGCCTTCTCTCCCAGGGCTCGGGAGGGCAGGGCTGGGTGAAGGAGGCTGCTTAATTTACCATGTAATTGTTCCAGTTAATGTTCATCATGAACTTTCTGATTCTGAGGCATCTTTGGCCAGAATCCATATTCTACTCCATGTCAGCAGGCAAGTTAATATTCTACTGAGTGTAAGTTTAAATTGAAACCGAGAAGGAGGGCACTCAAAATGTGGCCAGGTCTCCAAAGGAAGCACATCTTTGCTATGTAGCAGTGACGCAAAGAAAAAGCTGCTTCAGACAGAGGAAACAGCAGTGAAGTAGATGAAGAGATGAAGAATGGGAATCCTGCGCCTTGTTTCTTCGATCTGTTCCCAGGGTGGGGATGAGGGAGAGACAGCTGATGGACATGTAGGTCTCTGGTTCTAGTGCTAGTTCTAGAAAGAGGCTCCAGGGAATGACTCCCAAGTCCCAGAACCAGGGCCCCAGGGCAGTGCTCGGGGTGCAGTTGCCATGGGGGTGGACCCTACAGTCAGAGAAGCACTAGAGAGAAACAGGGCTTCGCGACAAAGCTGAGCAGGGAAGAAAGATGGGAAGATCCAGTGAGGAAAAGACACGTTTGTGGCTCAAGATTTAGATTTTCTCTGAAGCTTCTTCCAAAGGTCATTTGTCTTCAAGTTTGTTTCTAGTTATTTTAAATTTGGTTTCTTAATAAAGAGATATTAAAGTAAAGAGAAATCTCGGTTCATGCCTGTAAAGTTGGGTTGAGCATTAGCCAAAAGCCACAGAGCAGAGCCAAAGGCTGTGGCGGAGGGGCGGGAGCCGGGCCCCCTCGGCCCTGTAGTCATGTAGACCCTCTGGAAGCCACAGGCCCACAGCACAGAGGCAGCAACCAAGGGGGGAAACTATAGGAACGAGGGTCAAGCAGCCCCCATACCCAACAAGGTTATTGCACACGCAATAGGAAAGTTCCATGTGTTAAGATTCTCCGAATTTGGACAAATACACCTATCAGCCCTGATAATCAGGCTCTCACAGTGCATCTGTGCGGGGCCACGCACAGAGGTGTGACCCGAGGGTGTCCCGAGAAGACTGCCCTCCCCTTAGCAGAATCAGCCCGCTTCCGACCCCACCCCACGCTGCCGAAAATTGTACCTCAAAAGGGGTTCCTTTGGGCCAAGAAATCTACTCACCCTCCCTCTTTTCAAGAGCAAATTCTCCAGGAAGGAATCATGTGACCATTCTCACCTTCCTGTGAGTCATATCAGCTCAGAAAAGTTATGGGAAGTTAGACTGGAAAAGAAGAAGGAAAGGGCTATTCTTGGCCAGAGGGCCTCAGGAAGAGGCCCAGGTGAGGTTCTGCCAGAGGCAGCTCACACGGGGGGCCGCAGGAAGAAGAGCATCAAAGCGGGAGAACTCAACTCAGAAATACATCCCTCTGGACAAAGGAGGGGAGATACTACAGAGGGACGCAGACTTGCCCACTTCTGCCCGCTGCTCCTCGACAGGAGGCTGGCCCGAGCTTCTGCTCCCTGGCCCAGTCGGCCAGCCTGGGGACCCAGGCTCCCTCTATCAGCGGCCTGCTGGCCCCCATGGTGTCTCTACCCCAGCTTCTGTTATACAAGCTCAGTATTAATTAACAATAGAAACAATTCACAAAGAGGCAACTGGCAGGGTGAGCAGGGGAGTGGAAAAGACACCAGAGACTTGAAGGCCTTTGGACCCTCAAATGGGGAAGGAGGAGCGGACACTCTGGAGGACATCAGTGCCCCATCTTCCAGCTCTCACAGGCCACTGCTTTACAGGAGGAGCTGGCCTTGCTTCCTCCTCCAGCTTCCTTTGAACAACTGTGTCTCTCTCTAGTTCCCTCCTGGGGGAATGGCAGCTGCACACCCACCCCCGTGAAAGCCCTTCACTTACTACTCTAAGCAGGAGTTTCCTGGGACCTCAGCCTCTCTCTGGAGACCCCCAATGACTCTTGACCCCAGGATGACACAGAGGAGGAGACAAAGGGCACAGGTAGGATGCTTATTGGCCCCAGAGAGGCACGTGGCCGGATCTCCCTCAGGAAAGACAAAGAGGAAGCAGGGAGGCCGAGAGGGGGGCAGGGGGCCCCAGGGCTCCACCTTGCTTAGCTGTCCAAGGTGCTTTTTCTCTGAGATCCCAGTTAGATCTCCATGGCGTCGGGGTGGGCGTGAAGGCGGGCCCCTCCCTCAGGCCCCACCCTTCCGAGAAGCTGTGTCTTGGATCTTGGAATTCAGTATACGCACAGATCGGGAAACTTCATCTCATAGACGGGGATGGAGTGGCTCTGAGGCTGGCCATAGGCTGCGGTGATGGTTCCTGATGGGCTTGGTGGGGGCCTGGGGCAGAAACACACGGAGGGGAAAGGCATGAGGACGGTTCTGGGGTCCCGCCCCGTGCAGCAGAGCAGCTGATTGAGGTTTCTCTTTGAATAGGGACCAGAGATTTTGTCACTCCGTGGTTCCCAGGTTTCAAGCTGTTCTAGAATCTTCAGCTTGAAGTCAAGCTTTACTGCAGGCTCTACAGCGACTCTGTTGCTCTAGAAAGTACCAGCTTGTGACACTAGGACCCCCGGCTCTTTTCCAGGGTTCACTGAGCTGTCTCTTTCTCCCTTCAGTCTCTCTTTCCTTATCTGGGGAGAGTTGGTGGCCAACTCCGGCCCTGGAGACAGAGGCTGGGGGCAGGGAGGGCTGAAGACAGGTGTGAGAGGAGGACTTGGGGGGAGGGGTACCTACACTGGGCCACAGAAGTGGGGATCCCCTGCCCACGGCTGCCACTTACCGGATGGTGATTTCAAAGATCTGATTGAGTTTGCTCTGCAGCAGTGATGCCTAGACACAAACAGAGGGAAAGTGAGCCGGGGGCTGACTCCCAAGCCCCCCTGCCCAGCATGCACTGAAAGTGCTGGGCAGTTGCAGCCTTAGGAAAGAAACCAGTGTGAGCTCGTTTTCAGCACTTATCTGTGGACCCTGGCGGTGGGTTCAGATCAGAAAGAGCTGCCCAGCAAAGGTCTGTTGGGGACAGCACAGAGGCCAGGAACCCCAGGAAGGACTTCAGCGAAAGTTCTGGAAGAGCCCTTAGCTCCTCCAAGTGGGGCAATAGGGCCTGCTGGGCAGAGTCAGGAGGCTCAGAGCTGGTTCCAGCTCTTTCCTTAACTCCCAAGGAGCGGTTGTACAAAGTTGGTGCATTAGGGAAGATGTTCTCTCTGGTCCCTTCCGGCCCCACCTAAGTCCATGTACACAGAGAGTGAGATTGTGCTCAACTCTGAGCTCACGAAATGAGCAGCATCTACCTCTCAGGATGGGACAAGAGGTTAGCATAATAGAAGCCCAGAAAAATGCATATTATACTTACATGTATTTTTATATATAATTTATGTATTTTTTATATATTACTATATATAATTATTATAATATAAGAGAAGTTTATGTATATATATTTGAAATATATATAATAGAAAATTACATGTGTTTTTATTGAGAGGAAAAAGTACAATAAAATACAAGTTATTTGTAGACTTTGGATGTTTACAATTATGTTTCATTGTTACGAAGATGGACACTGGGACTAACAAATCCTGGAATATAATTTTCAAGAAGTGTTTGTGCTCTTCCCTTAGCCATCTATTCGTCTTTCTACTCGTCTGGCGCCCTCTCATTCAGATTTCTTTTCCAGGGCCAGGCCGTTCCATTCCACCTGCCGGGGTCCCCCAGTTGGAAGTGGGCCCTCTAGCAAACGCTGGCCATCTTTCCTGTGCCATGGCCCCCTCCCCCCTCACTCCACAATGTGACAACCCTAATGGCAACAAACTCACAGAGTTGTCATGAGAAGGAGATAAGCTAATAAATATAAGATGCTCTGATGAACAGCAAGTGCTATTTACATTCTTGCTCTGATGATTATAATTATTATAATCTATCTATTTGGTACAGGAGATCCTGAGGTCAGGATTTCTCCCTTATATGAAAACTGTGACCTCTGGAGGGGTGTATGACTAATAGCCTTTAGGTTCATGGGGCAACAATGTAGTGCCAAGGCACTGTTGGGATCTAAACCCTAATTTCTGGATGACAACAGTACCAGGATCTCCTAGAAACTCAGTCCTGCCCTGGACCCACATCCAGTGTCCGTCTGATCCCGGGAGGGGCACCGTTACGTCTCACTTACCCGGGCCCCGCAATGCGCTGCAATCTCCTCAAAGGGCGCCTTCTGGAACTTCTCCACCACCTGTCGCCGCCGTTCACGTTCCTGCTCCTCGACGGCCACGCTGTCCACTGCGCCACAAAGAGCTGGGTCAGCCCTCAGGTCCTACCCCAGTGATGCAGTCTGAGATTGCCCCCCCAGCTCTCCACTCCGCTGACGAGGGGCAGGGTAGCGTGGAGGGTGCGATGCCATCACTTGGCCCTGGGAGGGCTAGACCCTTTTCCGATTCTGCCTGAGGGCTCAGCCCCCTTCCTTGCCTAAGAGTTTGAAAACTAGTTAAGTGGACCCTTAAGTGGGGCTAAAGCCCCATGTAGTTGCATTGACACTGGGACGCTTAGACGAAAGTTCCTGGAACAGGAAGTACTCTGGGGGGAATATGAAAAGGGACATCAACAGTGGAAAAGCCACAAAAGACAACGAAGAACCCCTATGGCAGAGCAGTCTGAGGCCATTTAGTTTAAGGCTTCTGCATACTCCTCTTGGTAGCCGAAATGAAAAAAAAAAAGAAGGGTATGAAATATGTTCAGCATGCCCAGTTTAAGAAGGCAGAGCAGTGGGAACATTTAGAAAGTGTACCATGAATGACAACAAAGATAAAGATTTGTTATCAGTTATCGGAAAAATTCTCTAATTCGGGATACTTCATTGCCCAATAATCTGGACGACGTAATACTGCATTTTAAAATCTATTGCCATTATTAAATAAATATTAATAGGATTTGTTCTTATTGGCTTTCATTGGTCAACTTTTTCTTTTGTATCACACTCCACCAAAAAATTGTCAAGGTATTTATACAAATTAAAATTGCAGGTGGGAGGGAGGGAGACGCAAGAGGGAAGAGATATGGGAACATATGTGTATGTATAACTGATTCACTTTGTTATTAAGCAGAAACGAATACACCATTGTAAAGCAATTATACTCCAATAAAGATGTTAAGAAAAAAAAAAATAAATTGCTTTTTACTTGTCTGATTGGCTGTAACCCTCAACTGACCGCTTTTAATGGCAGCGGTCAGTAGAAAAAGGGTTCCTGGCATAGGACATGGACCCCCCCCATGGCGGGGGGACTTTTGATTGCAGCTTCAGTAGTTGTGAAGAGTTCAGAGGAAGCCACCAGCCTCTCCCCTCACACCTGTGTGAATCACACTTGCGAGGGCAGCAGACAGCTGTGCACACCCACACGCCTCTCCAGGATCCAGCCCTGCGATCCCCTCCCTGGGGGGCTCCCGCTTACCAATGGCCTTCTTCAGCGTCTCGTAGGTGATCTCCTCGGCAGGCACGCGCTGAGGGAGAGGGAACAGAAGTGCTCAGAAAGGGGGAGGGGGAGCGGGGGGTGGGGAGGCAGCCTTGGCTTCCTCAGTTACCTGGCAGCCACTTCACTTCTCAGAAGAACGTCCTGAAGGGAGAAACTCCCTCAGGACACTCACATTCTCACTGGGGTCTCTGGAAGCTGCCTGAGCAGGCACAGAGCCTCCCACTGAAGGAGAGCAGGGAGAGAGAGAGGAGGGGAGGCCAGTGCCTCACCAGTCACAAGTCTGGCCCGAAAGAACTCACGGGCCCCTCCTGCCCTCGCCGCCCAGCGGGTCCCATTAAGCTCCCTGGGAAGAAAACACTGTAATTCAAACAAAGCTTCAGAGAACGTAACAGAAAATATTCGAAACGGGAGAAGGCAGTTAGCAAATATAATCTCATACGAAAATTTCAAGAACTGACTAACATTTTTGAAGACTTCTGATAGTAAATTATCCACCAAGGTGATGTGAGTATTCAGTAAAGGTAAGGCATACTGAGGTTGGTCCCAGGACCTGGGTCACAGGATCTCAGTGTCCTGGGAACCCATAAGGAGGTGGAAAATGATAAAACCCAAAGAAGGGTGTTCTATGGATGTGTGGCCTTAGGTCAGATGCTGAAAATTGTGAAGGGGTGTGGACTAAATTCCAGGAATTCCCCACTGGACTGTGAGCTCCTTGAGGCAAGACCCATGATTTATTCATATTCTATTACTTAAATGTAATATTACATGAAAGAGGCAGACACAGGAGAGAATGATTTCATTGATATAAAGCTCAAGAAGTGACCTAAGTTGGGATAGTGGCTCCCTCTGGGGAGGGGATACAGAGGCAGGGCTCCTGGAAGACAACATTTTAGTCCCTGATCCGGGTGTGAGTGCATCAGTATATTCACTTTATTCACTCAGACAATTCACTGAGCTTGGAATTCCATAAATGCTTGTTCGAGTAGGAACTGCCAGAGTTGTAGGTATGGGATAAAGTCATCCAACAAATATTAAGCGAGCACCAATTATGTGTAGGATTCTTGGCTAGTCACTTAGTTGAAATTGCAAAATGTATTACTATAGGAATTACACGCAAGAGAGCGCTATCATTCACTCTGAAGATTCATTCACTGTGAAGGTTCATCCTCTGTAGGTCTGTCCATCCACCCACCCACCCATCCATCCATCCGTCCATCCACTGTCAGCACTGACCAACATCAGATATTCACGGGTAAAGTGCTAGGAAACCATGTGGTGGTGGGAGAAAAAGGAAGACAGATCACTGGGTAAAGGCAGGCAGAGAGAAGCTGATGGAGGAGATGGACCACAGGCTGGATGTTGATGAATGGGCGATTCAAGAACGTAGAGGTGGAGAGGAAGGGTGATTCCGACATGGGATTCCATACTAGCAAAGACATGGAGGTGAATGAGATAGCATGGGGGAGACTGACAGCAGACCAGCCAGAGAGGAGGGGAGATGAAATGAAATGGGAGGGCATCCCTGACTACAAATGGCTCTGGATGCCAGGCACTGGGTTTGGAATTTAACCAAACCAGCATTTATTGATCACCTGTTATGAGGCTGGCATTTGAGGCTACGGGGGGTTACCGTGAGATTCTGGAGGGGTTGGGGGGGGCAAGGTGGGCTGGAAGTGGAAAGACGTACAGCACGGCAGAAGGGTGGTGGCTCCCACACCCCTGCTTTCGATACCAAGCCATCCCTGGGCTAAGCTGACTCTCTGAGGGGGAGGAACCCATGATGCTGACCGGGGGGCCACGAGGGAGCAGGCGGCTGTGTACCCAGGTGAGCATTTCTCTTCCTTCTTCTGCTTCACTTTACTTATCAATTCCTGAGGGTCTCTCAACTCTCAGGAAGGAAGAATGACAACTATTGAGGGGACAGCAGCCAATTCACGCTGTGCTCCTAATATGTGAGGTTCCCACCCCTGCAGAGCTGGAAGGGCCTTGGAGGACACCTGGCTCAACCTCGTGTTGCTTCTCCAATTAGCCTGAGTCAGAGCTTCCTTCCTTCCATGGGAAGGTTCCAGAAAAGCTTGGAAAAGCCCTACCCTGGAAGATTGCCCCAGTAACTGAGGAGCTGTTGGAATGGCTGAGGGCACAGTTAGGGGGAGGCTTGATCTTTACTCCACTGACTTCTCCTTGCTCCAGGCCCATCTGGGGAAAGGCTGGGTGTCCAGGCTGTCCATGCCCAGGGATCTCGCAAGTCTCCTTGTCCCAGTCCCACCCAGATGTGCATCCTCCCTGCTTCTTGCTAAGGTTCCCCTGCGTCTCTGCCTCCGTCAACTCCCTTAATGGGCAGAGTTACCATTTAAAACAAGCGTACCGCATCCTGAGGCTTCAGTTCCCTTGGGATGCCTTTCTCCCTCCTCCCTGCCTCGCCCACATTTCTTTTTCATTTTAGTGAGTAAATTTGGTATTTCCACTAACATTCTTTATTCCCCCTTACTTGTGGGTACACCTTCTTTAGTTTCTGAGGTAGAAGCAATACTGGTAGGAGAGATATCACATGGTAATTTAAACAGAAGTTAGATATTCACAGCCCTCAAGAGATGACGGAAGGAAGAAAGATCGTTAAGCTACCTCTTTCTCTTTAAAAAAGCATTTTTCTTGACATATCTGGAAGAAACATTGTAAAAGCTATTCTCGCCCTCATCTTTTCTGTGAGGCCTTCCAATTTCCAACATGGAGCACGTCCGCCTCCATCATGAATAGGGAATGACTACAAGCAAGGCTTTCAAGACTGATTTTTTTTTTCTTTGCGGTACGCGGGCCTCTCACTGCTGTGGCGTCTCCCAATGCACAGGCTCCAGACGCGCAGGCTCAGCGGCCGTGGCTCACGGGCCCAGCTGCTCCGCGGCATGTGGGATCTTCCCGGAACGGGGCACGAACCCATGTCCCCTGCAATGGCAGGCGGACTCTCAACCACTGCACCACCAGGGAAGCCCCTAGACTGATTTTTATAACATGCTCATGGGAGTGTACGGGGAGGGGGGGATTCAGTAATTTTTTCCTGATGGAAATGTCTAGGATACATATGATGAGAGTCAGTGAGAAAACAGGACTTACTTGAGAAATTTACTTTCTGTGCAACTTTAAATGTGTGGGGTGGCTAAGGGAGCCTAGATCGTGGAGTGTCTGACCACCTAGGAGGTAGGAAGAGTCCCCTCCTGGGACTGAGCTTCACCAGGACAGTGGATCAAGAAGGAGACACTCACCTCCTCCTTCTCTGGGCTGTTCCTCGATTCTACCTCCACCTGCAGGGAAATGGTTTCTCCAATGCTCTTCCTCTTGGATAAGCGGTCCTCATCTGGGAAAGGATAGAGAAGCTAGAGTCCCCAGCCCCTGCAGAGCAAGCCAGGATCACGCCTCCAGCACCATCTCCCAGTCCCCTTGCCTCTGCCTGGTCCACAGTCCTCGGAGGGCTCAGAGGGAGTTTATACACTGGGGCTACAGCTGGAGTTTACGGAGGGCTGCGGGCCTTCACCGCCCATCTTAGGGCGGTGAGTTTTGCTTTGTAGGGCTAAGATTTTGAAATCACTGATGAGCACAAAGAAGCTGCTTATGACCAGAAAGCGTATCTCAACTTTCACGAGGGTCATCTGCTAATAGCACCAGCAGCTGTCATTTGCGTAGCATTTCCTACTACGGGCATTTGCCTCTACCCTCTAAGGCAGGTATTGTTAATATCCCTATTTTACAGCCAAGGCAAGTGAGACTCAGAGATGCCAAGGGACTCATCTAAGATTCTTTAGGAAGTAAGCTGCAGAGAACTGGGTCTCAGACTCCACAGCCCATGTGTGCTCTTTCCAGCACAGCGGGGTCTCTCCCACGCACAGGCCAGGCTATCCCGGGGGCCAGTTACTCCCAAGGACCCTGCACTGAGGAGGAGAGGTGGGAAGATCAAGGATCGCACCATGGATTTCCACTGCGTCTTTCAGCTCTTATGCGACATCTAAGGTGCCATGGAAGGTGACCGACGGACTCACAAGTCCCTTCCTTTCAGGCCCTGGCCAAGAAAAGCCAGAGGCAGGCTCGGAAGTCCTCAAGCAGGGCTCCTACCTGTCAGCTGAGGGACGTAGGGCAGGCAGAGCCTGTCTGCATTGTAACCACTGCCCCCCAGGACTTCACTGATCTTGCTCTGGCGGAAGAGAAACTCAATCACCACTCCATCAACGTTTTGAGACAGCCTGGGAGACAAAGGAGGGAAGAGGCAAATGAGAACCATGGGGGACTAGGATGATTTCCTGATGACCTTCCTTATTTTAAAAGTAATGCTCAAGGGAGTTCCCCGGTGGCCTAGTGGTTAGGATTCCCGGCTTTTACTGCCATGGCCTGGGCTCAATCCCTGGTCGGGGAACTGAGATCCCTCAAGCCACGCAGCAAGGCTGGAAAAAAAAAAAGTAACACTCATTATACAAAAGTGACAGAGGAGCAAAAGGAAAAAAACCACCTACAGTCCCACTTTCCAGAGAGAACCACACTCACATTTTGTGCAGAGTCCCTCAGTCACACACATTTTTGCACACACACAAACATCCCCATGGCCCCCACTGTCCTGTTCTAGGATCTATTTTATTCACCTCTTATACAGTGAATATTTCACATGAACTATTCTTTAAGAACATTTTGGATGGGCTACCAGTTGTCTATGGTGTGGATGGGCCATAATTTATAAAGCCATCCTCTACTGTGGGATATTTTGTTTTTTTCAGAATATCTTTCCCTTGAGTCCCTCTGACGCTGAAGTGATGTTGGCCCACACACTGCAGGCTGAGAAGGCCACTTGGATTGGTGGCACTGTCTTGTCAGGAAGGACTCCTCCAGGATTTGTTCCCATGGGCTTGGTCAAAGTTCCCAGAGGCTGCATCCCATATTCTACGGTACAACACACTGAGATGGCTCAAGGCATGAATTATGGTCATGTGAGGGGATCAAACTTGACCCAGGACTTCTGGGTCATAGGCATAGGGTCCACTTTCTGCCCTTGAGCCCATAGAAGCCCAAGTCCCTGGCCTCAGACCGTCCACTTTCTTGCTCAGCTGCTTGGGTTGTCCTTGACCACGGCCTCGGTGTTCTCCTCACCTGGGCCTCTCCGCAAACACGTCCTCAGGGAGCATGTATGGAGCCTCTTTCTTCCTGCTCTCTATCACCTGAGGTTTGGGAGGAATCGAGAGAAAAGCTGGGTTCAGCAGGGAGAGGGAAATCCAAACAGGCCAGTGAAAGAGTTCCCGCTCCCCTGAGCACTTCCTCCCTCCCACGAACCCCCTGGAAGAGCACCCACGGCTGGGCTTCTGAGGGAGAAACTCAGACCAACAGGGACCTCAGGGCAGCCTGTGAAGCCCAGGAGGACTGCTCAAGCTGTCTCCAGTGACACACGTGCATTAAGTGTCCTCCAAAGGCAGGGGACTCAGCTCCCAAGAGAGTTCAGTTTCTTGCTCCTGTGTCCTATTCCTGTTTTCTGTTTAAACCCAAAACGGGAGCATAGGTCTCACTGTTCCCCAAACCCAGGTGCACTGCAAAACACCCTGATGGAGAGTGACATGGTGAGTTTCCCTCAGCATCCTTTGCAAATTTTTGACAAGAAAGCTGACAGTTATTAAGATGCTGAGAAGTGGGAGGACGCTTGGCATGAAAGTATGTGCAGGAGGTGAGGAAGCCATCAGGCTACTATTTTTACTGAAGAGGATGTCGGGGCATTGCCTTTCCTGCCCTCCTGGATCAGCCCAAGGCTGGGAAGATCTTGCCTCATTCAGGGTGGCCTCTGGCACAGCAATACAGCACCTTCCTCCATGCCCGCAGCCAGCCCAGGCTCGCTGAGACCTGAGCTTTCTTGTTTAGTTTTATTTTGTTTTGCTAGTGTACTTTAAAGTTAATCCTACCTATACATAGTTCAGTTTGTCTTAAAATGCCTTTTTGCAACAACTGAGAACATTTGATTATAGACCGGGTATAAGATAATACCAAGGCATAACCGATAATTTAATTAGGCATGTAAATAGCACAGCAGTTAGGTAGAAAGGTGTCCATATTTTTTTGGACACATACTGATATATGCAGAGGTGAAACAACATGATAGTCAAGGTTTGTTTGAACATATTTCAGCAAAGAAAAAGAAAAGGAGAAGGATGAAGCAAATGTGGAAGAATCTTCATAACTGTTTAGTTCGTGTGACAGCTGTGTGGATGTTCACTGCCCTACTCATATTGCTTTTGTGATATTTGAAAATTTTCATAACAAAAACTTTCCTTAAAGTAGCTTTAGTCCCAGGTGACCTGAGAGATGTGGGTATGTGCGCTTCCGGGAGTGGGGGGAGTATAGAGGGGCCGGAAGTAGAGGAGGGCAGGTAGCAGGTTGGGAAGGGGTACAGGATACTGCCTGTGCCTGACCCTGCCCTGCTATGTCATGTCGTACAGGAGGAGTCACTACTGCTGAGAATTTCTCATCGTTAGTTCTCATGCCTAGACTAAGCACATGCCTAGACTAAGCACAGGGCTCATGCAATTAAGCAAAAGTTGTTCTGGGGAAACCCCAAGTCAAGGGCCTCCTGAGCTCTCAGGGTCATGAGGACACCAACCTCCCGGATGTGCTGGCAGAAGGCAGGCACTGTCGTGAGTTGGCTGATGAGGTTCAGGTAGGCGGCACCCAGTGCGTAGAGGGCACAGCGGTTGTAAACAGGCAAGTTCTCTTCATTGACCTGGGCCACATCCTGTGGCAACACAGAGGGAACAAACTGTACTGGTGTCCCACCCTCCAGCCACCCTCTACCAACCTCCTTTAGAGGTGGCCCGCTACTCAAGACAAAGCCTTTTCCAGCATTTTCCCCATAACTTCCTGGGGAACAGAAGTCACCCTCATTAAAGCTGAAGCAAATGGTCCTTAGAACAATCCATGAGCTGGAGGCTCATAAATACTTGAGTGGAGAGGCGATGATCCCACTCTGCAGTTCCAGCTGTAGGGAACTTGACTGTCCAAACCCTCATGAATCCCACCTCTAGGATGCTGTTACCTTCACTACAGACCTTGGATGATTCTTGGAGGACTGGATTGGCTTGCTAAGCTGGGTTCATATGTTAAACTGACAAAGTTGTGTGAGTTACTAGGGGATCGGGACACAAAGGAATCTCAAATTCTAGAATGAAGACTATCGTAGCATCTGGGTTGGCCTTATAGGACTTAGCACCATCAAGCAGGTAGCTGAAGAGTCTCCACCACACAATTCCAGGTTTGCCACCATTCAGGATATGATGCCCACCCAGCTTCAGGACCCTGCTGACCCTGGCCTTTGAGGTCTGAAGGACCCACCCCAATTCCCAGCATCTTGAGCAGTAGACTTCCACCCAGGCAGACCGTGAAAGTCTAAGGCCCTATCTGGTGCCACACTGGCTGCCTGAGAGTCACAAGGGAAGCTTGTTGAATTTCCAGATCCCCAAGCTTGGGGACAGAACTGGGATTATATATTTATTTATTTATTTATTTATTTATTTATTTAGCGGTACGCGGGCCTCTCACTGTTGTGGCCTTTCCCGCTGTGGAGCACAGGCTCTGGACATGCGGGCACAGCGGCCATGGCTCACAGGCCCAGCCGCTCCGCGGCATGTGGGATTTTCCCGGACTGGGGCACAAATCCGTGTCCCCTGCATCGGCAGGCGGACTCTCAACCACTGCGCCACCAGGGAAGCCCTATATATTTTTAATAAGTGCTTAAGGCAATTCTGAAGCACAGCCAGGTTTGGGAACTAGGTAATCTTTAGACAAACGAGTTTGTTTGGAGATCACTCCGGGCTTGTGAGTACCCTTCTTGGCAATCCTTGGAGTCTCATTCAGACCTTGCAAGAGAGCCAGAATACTAGGGTGAAGGGATATTTTTGAAAGACCCTGTTTCCCGGGTCTCCTTTACTCTGAGGATGGGCCAAAGCCATGAATTCAGCATCTTTTGGTGGTTCCCCAAATAGGACCATGGTTTGTGGTCTTCATGGAGGAATGGCCAACCAAGGGTGCCATATTCCTGGGCTCCAGAACAGTCATTAAGCAGTAGCTACTTGGCACTCTCACTAGTGCTTGGCCAAAACAGGTCCCCTCCCCCGATCCCAACCCCTATGTCCTGCCCACAGGCGGCCCCACCTGGACAGCCAGCACCAGGCGGATGAGGTCTACCACCACCTCCTCGTTGGCCAGCTCAATGCTGATGAGCGCCAGCAGGCCGTAGAGTGCCTCGTAGTGCTCCTGTATGTTCGTTTCCTCCTTACAGCTCAGGTAGATGTGTCTGTAGAGCTGCTGGGAGTGCTGGAGATAGGGACAAGGGTGGAGCCAAGGCCATGGCGGGCAGGGTGGGGACAGGAGGGGCAAGGAGAATGGGGAGAGCAGTCTGAAGGGGGCGGCGCAGCTGTGTGTACCCCACCTCCGCCCTCAGGGACAGGATGCCTTTAAAGCAGACCCCAGTGGAATCGGGCAGTGCAGGAGTATGTGCTTAGGGAAGGTGGGTCCAGTGGAACCAGCAACAAAAGCTGCTGCCCAAATCCAGTTTTAGAACACGGTCAAGGGATGCTCCTCACTCTGGCTCGGTGATAAGTATGACCTGGGGGCTTGATCCCCTAGAAGGGTAGGCTGGTCATCCTGACTAAGCATAGTCAAAGAGGAGGAAGCGGGTTCTAGGGGCATGGCCAGGGGCGACTTGGGGGCTGGAAGACTGGGGTCCGCAGGGCCTGACCCACCCGGGGTTCACTGTGTCTTGAGGTCACGCTTGCTAACCTTCTTCATGAAGATGGTGTCCTGCCGGGAGCACTTGTCCACTTTCAGCTTCAGGACAGAGATGTCACTGAGGGTACTGGGAGGGGACGTGAGGGGCCACCTCAGTCAGCCCTTGTGTGAGGCCAGCAGAGCTCACATGGTATCACTGGGCTCTATCCCAGTGTTGTTAGTTGTACCAGTGCCTCCCTGTGTCCTCCCGCCCTGGTTCTTAGCCTGATCTCCACTTTCTCCCAAGTTCTCAAGCTCCTGTCTCTTTTTGCTTAAATACTGATCCAGATTATCCTCTTCCTCCTTTTCTTTCCTCCCTTTCAGCCGCCCAGTCTCAACTGATAACCCTGCATCCCCTTCTTTCCTCCCCACCTGAGAGCTCCCTTAGGTACCTGCTCTTTACCTCCCAAATCTCCCTCCCTTGCTCCACCAGGCACAAATGCCCCTTCAGTCTCTCCTTCCCTTGTAGGACCCCAGGGTCCATGTCCGTGATTAGCTCCCTGGGGGGTTCCCACGGAAGATCTGAATTGTCTTCCCACCTGAGTGTGAGGTCCTAATGGGAGTCTCCTCCCCCATCACACACCAAATAGAGGGGAGACCCCAAGTTCACCTGATGGTGGAGAACTTGTGACGGTTGCCATGACGATCAATGAAACTGATGAGAATCTCTAGAACGAAGAGACGGATCTCTGCATCCTCCATGAGGGCGGTGGAGAGAAGGCGGTCAAGGAAGTTGCTGGGCAGAGCTGACATCATGTTGTTGCACTGGAAGCCGGTGGATACCTGCAAGGGAGCCCAGGATCATGTGCTTAGGAACGCCGGCCCTCCTGGCAGCACTGAGGAGACGGAGGGGCAGTCGGCAGAATCTGGGTCTGAAGCATCCATCCTCTCTAAACACCTCCCAGCCCAGTTTCCCGGTCCTCCACCTTAGGCAGCTTTTGGGAACCCTCCAACATCTACCTAGGCAACCCGCCCAGCTCAGCTTAGCTAAGTGGATGGGGACAGTATGCAAGGACATTAAGTTACTAAAAGCAAGCAAAGGATGAGCGCTAGAAGAGAGCAACAGCTAGGGAGCCTCTGAACCTAATGTTTCAGCCCATTAGGGCACAAATGGCGAACGTTCACCATGAACACACTTCGTTAGGAGCACGAACAGTCACAAAGAAGGAGAGATAGTGAAAGAACTTACAGCTGGGCTGAGGAATTAGAACCCACGGACATGGCAACAGCCAAGAGCACACAAGCGTTTGCTTACATCTCTTCTAGCCTGGCCATAATGAGGGTCTTCTGATTAAAGCCAGCAGGCGTACAGAGACATCTCACCCATGATGGTGTCAAAGTAGTTAAAAGCAGCAAAACAGATTTACTGTTAAGTCCATATTGCAAAACAATGCCTTTGATGATTCAGCAGGCCCTTGAGGCTCTGGTAAAGCCTGGTGGCATCAGTAGTAAACATCAATGTTCACTAAAGGGGGATGTATTTGAGTGTGCCCCAAACTGTCACCTTGGTAAGATGCAGGGTACAAATTAATGACAGTAAACTCAGCAAAGAAATGGCTGGAGTACATAGACAAAGGAGGCACCAGACGTGGGCAGTGTCAGCACAAAAAGCCTTTATAAAAATAGCGTGACATGAAAGGTGTGGGCTGGAGAGAGGCGAGGGAGGGCATGACTGGGAGTGAGGGGGCTGTGCAGAGCGGCATGGTTAGAACAGAGACGGGTTGAGGGGTCACATGGGGGGGGTCTATGGAGGGAAAGGGGACTGAGGACCTTCCAATTTCAGTCTGAGAAGTTTGAAATCTGGATGCACATCAATTAGAAACTGAGATTTACTCCTTAACAAGGAGCAACACATGAAGAACAACATTTCTGGAAAATTCTTCTTGGTTGTATTTATGATAGGTGAGGAGGGAGGGAGCAGCTATGAGAATAATCTAGTTCTGAGATGTCCAGAGTTTAGGCCAGGGTTGTGCCTTGGGGAGCTTGTTACAAGTACAGATTCCGGGACCTCACTCAGACTAATGGCTCAAAATCTCTAGGGAATCTATATGTTAAACAAGTTGGTCATAGGAACAGCATTTGAGAACAATAAATCTAGCCTCCAGTGATGGCTGCAAAGAAGGAAAGAAGACAAATGTAAAAATATTGGTAAAGGGGGGATTTCCCTGGTGGTCCAGTGGTTAGGGCTCGGTGCTTTCACTGCCGGGGCCTGGGTTCGATCCCTGGTCGGGGAACTAAGATCCTGCAAGCCGTGTGGCATGGCCAAAAATATTTTTTTAAAAAATAAAAAATTAAGTTACATAAAATAATGATGGTTATTATTTTTTTTAATGGATAAAGGGAAAGATAGTGGCTGGGAGACTGAGGTGGGCATAAGTACCAAGGGAGAAACAGGTGGAAGGGACCTGGGGAGATACTTGGAGGGAAAAAGGGCAGGAACCAATAGATTCCATCTCAATACAGAGATAATGTTTGAGTGACAAGGCCATCAGTAGCTGAGAAGGTACCTTTGTGAAAGTTAGAAACAGGCATCCTGCCTGCTCCGGAAGACCCAGCCCTGTGGGTACCCAGCCTGGCTAGTGAGTGGAACACAGGTTGGATTTCAGCCCCCTACTCACCCCTTTGGCTGGGCATGTTTGTGCAGTGTGCAACCTGCACAGCTGTATGTAGCAGCCTTGTCTTGGTTCCTTGGAAGGCGCTGCCTCCTACAGAGGCAGAGCAGGAATGGGGACAGGAGAGGCTCACCTGAAGGAGGGATTTCAGCAGCATAATCTGGGTCAGCCGGTTCCTGTTCTCCCTATAGACCAGAGACACAGATGATCACCAAGATGGTGATACAGGCAAAGACCCCACACTTGCCTGCCCAGTTCTCTCTCCTGATTAGATTCTCCATGAGGCTTATCTTGTTGGGTTACCCAGGACAGTGACTTCCAGACCAGGGAACTAATGGCTCCCCCCAAGGTGGGAGGTTGTTATTGGTGGGACAGCCTGAGGAACTGTAGGATCCAAAGGCCCACTAAGGGCTGCTGAGGGATTTGAGAGTAGAATGAGAGAAGACAAGTAAGGATAGAACCAGGAAAGTTGAGGTGGAGAAGCGAGAGCCCAAAAACGTGGGGCGGGGAGTCAGGTGGAATTTAGGCTGGGAGAGGAAGCGGGAGGAAGGCATGGTAGACTCACCCGGTCCTCCCCATCTCCATGGCGTGATGCAGGGAAGGCAGTGGAACCTTGCTCATGATGAAGAGGATCACCTCGGAGCGCTGGTAAGTAGGCAACGTGCTGGCGAAGGAGCCTTCAGGAAAAAGACAGAAGAGAGGGTTTGAGGCCGGCAGCTGCTGGAGTCTCCGCTCAAACTTTCAGCTGAACAAACTACTGTGAAGAGTGCGGGCTGCTTCTCTAGGGAGACGATTAAGACCCAGAGGGAGACACCTAGATGACGGCAGAGGACTCTTCCAGGCTCCCATTCCTTCACTTGTTATTCCGGAGGCTGCGGTTAAGGTCTCCGGGATGGAGAAGCTCCAGTGGCGCTAGGACCAGAAGGCTCTGAAAGTGATGAGCCCTTACAGGCACGTGGTGGCTTTATGGGTCTCCCCTTCCACATCCACGTGCATATCCACGGCTTCTCCCTGTCCTCTTTCCTTCCCTTTTTCTTTCTCCCACCTCCCCTCCAATCGCTCAAACGTGGAAGCATCAGGCGGGCCTAATGGGGACTGGGGTGCGGGAAGAGTTCGCCTGTCTTAGCCTCTGATCTGAACTCCAGGCTGAGAAACCCAGGGAGATGGTGCTGTGATCTAGCTCGGGCCTGG
Organism: Hyperoodon ampullatus; assembly: GCF_949752795.1. Classification (NCBI taxonomy): domain Eukaryota; kingdom Metazoa; phylum Chordata; class Mammalia; order Artiodactyla; family Ziphiidae; genus Hyperoodon; species Hyperoodon ampullatus. The sequence goes on from NC_136928.1 coordinate 69,369,797, forward strand.
CCCAGGCCACTCTGTGAGCTGGGTGCGCCATGGGCTGACTCCACTTCCCCCAGTGGCCGTGAATAACACGATTTAAGTGGATGACAATCCTACACTGCCCTGGACTAACATCCTCGCGGGAGGGGCCCCGCCTTCCCACCCGCCTGCCTGCCCGCCCCTCCCTCCGCGGTTCCCGCCCCTCCGCGGTTCCCGCCCCTCCCCGGTTCCCGCCCCTCCCGGTTCCCGCCCCTCCCGGTTCCCGCCCCTCCCGGGCCCCGCCCCTCCCGGGCCCCGCCCCTCCCGGGCCCCGCCCCTCCCGGGCCCCACCTATGGTCTTGATGACCGCCTCCTGGAACATGCGCTCTTCGTGCTCCTTGATGATCTTGGTGCCAAGGCTGATGGCCCCGTCGTAGCTCCCGGTCAAAGCGTAGTCGATGCTGAGCCGCAGCTGCCTCAGCAGAGTGTTGAACATCTCCAGCACCGTGGGCCCTGAGCGCAGCGGGGTGGGAGACCTGAAATCCGGGGCTGGCACTCCTCGCTTATTCTCCCCTGCCCTGCATTATCGGGCAAGCCCAGGCCCCCTTCCAGCCAGGGGCTTCCTCTGCCCACTACCTTCCCCGGCTGATTTCTCCTCCTGAGGAAAGCCGGCTCTGACACCTCCCTATCGTGCCTTGCCCTCTTCTGGAAGGGGAGGCAGCCTACGGTTAAGGCAGTTCCTTGTCCTTCAGGGGGTCCCCAGGCTCCACTCCACTCGGGATCCCCCTTACCCACAGATCCCGTGGCGGCGATGACAGCAGCTTCCGACAGGACCTCCACGATGCCTGCCCGCACCGTGGCCGCGCTGCGGCTGTTGGCATCCAGGTGGCTCAGGAGCTGCTGGATAACCAGGTGGGAGTGCTGCGGCTGGGGGGGAGGGAGAGGTGCTGGTCCCCAGATAGCAGCCCCCATATGGCCTCTGAGCCAGGGCAGCCCTCGACGAGGACCCAAAGCTGGGTGGACAAAAGGGAGGTCCCAAGGCTAGCAGGCACTAGAGGTGGCACCCGGATACTCCAGTTCCTTTTCCTGAGCCCCTCCCCCTCCTCGGTCCAACAAGGAGCTGAGTCAAATCCCAATGAAGCCCTGGATTTCCACACTTTTCCTGGGCCCCTTCACTTCAAATGGGTCAAATGTCAATTTTAAGATACTGTCTTCCTTTTCAGTTTCCCCAGATCCCAGGTCTTATTAGGGCCACAAGAGGCCAGGTGGTTTAGTCCAGTGGTGCTCAAAGTGTGGCCTGTGGTCTGGTGCCAGTTCAAGATCTGTCTGATGCCCATTTACATTGAGCTAAGTATGGAAATTGAGAGTAAGTGTTGAGTAAGCAATTTGACAGAAGCCATGGCAGCCAGTTATGGTCTGTGGGCTTGTATTTTGCATGAGGTTGTCGTTTGTTTTTTCTAGCAATTCTTTTTGTGTTTTATAAAGTATGGGTCTGTGACATATTAGACATTAAACTAGTCCTTCTCCACGACTAGGTTAAGCAGCGCCGGTTTAGACAACTAGGGGCTTAGGAGAAGTCACAGAGGACAGCTGGTTTTCTCCAGGCGTGCACCGTTCCGCTCCCAGAGGCGCCACCTTGGCCAGAGGGACAGGCTGGACCAGGGGAGCCGCCGTACCTGAATTGAGTACATGATGATTTTAAAGCAACGGATGGCGAACACCTTGGGTTCCCAAAGAGAATGGTTATCCAGATGGCTGTGAGGGAGAAAATATGGAGAGTAACTGTGAAACGCAAGTGATGATAGGAGGGAGAAGCTTGGTGGGAGAAAGTCACCCCCCGAGAGACCCAGCCCCTCTCGAAGCTCCCAGGTAAGTAGCAAGGGCTTTCAGGTGTAGGTGAGAGAAGGGAAGCACGAGAAGTCAACGAACAGGGTTCCGTAGCTGTGGGCTCAGGAATGAAGCCGGGCGCCTTCCTCCTGCCAACTCCTCTCCCCAAAACTGTGCTCGGTCACCATGTGGTAGCTTTTTTTTTTTTTTTTTGCGGTACGCAGGCCTCTCACTGTTGTGGCCTCTCCCGTTGCAGAGCACAGGCTCCGGACGCGCAGGCTCAGCGGCCATGGCTCACGGGCCCAGCCGCTCCGCGGCATGTGGGATCATCCCGGACCGGGGCACGAACCCGTGTCCCCTGCATCGGCAGGCGGACCCTCAACCACTGTGCCACCAGGGAAGCCCACCATGTGGTAGCTTTTGATGCCACAGTGCGGGGAACATTGGCACAGAGAAGGGACTCACTTGGCCGAAGCACCACAACTATAACACCTGCTTCCCTCCTCCCGAGTCAGCAAGGAGGTGCCGGACCTGAAACTGTTCAAAGCTGAAGGCGGGCGGGTGGGGAAGGGGAACACTCACACGAGAACAGGCTTGATGGCGTTTTTGATGTTGCCAAAGGCAGCCCGGCCCAGCAGTTCCCGAAGGCACCTCTCAGCCAGCTCTGCAGGGTTCTCCTTCTCCTTCTCTGGTGCTTGGAGGGGGGAGGGGGACCGGCTGTGGAAACACACAGCCCATGGGTGAGGGATGGAATGTACAGCTGGGCGTCGCTTTCTGCAGGCCTTCTGTGCTTCCCTCACGCAAATGGTCCCAGTAGGACAAGCAGGAATTTGACGTGGGCTGCACTAGGTCACAGGGGAGGTGTTGAGGCTGTCAGAAGTTAAATGGGGGTAAGGAAGCCCACAGTGGAGGAAGGTTGTGGGGGGAGGGATAAAGTTCTTTTTCTGGACATCCTAGGGATAGGCCTGATGTGCCTCTGTGGGGAGGATAGATGCCCTGAGCACCATGGCCTGGGGAGGCGCAGACCACGAGTGTCTCCATGCCCCCAAGGCTTTGGAAGGAACGAGAGATGAGATAAGAAGAGAGGGAGGCCGACAGAGTTGGAGAAAGCAGAAGAAAAGGGGAGAGAGGAAGGAGGGAAAAAAACGGGAGGGAGAAAGGAAAGGCACGTGGGTTGGCTTAGTTAGGTGTGACTCAGTGGTACCCACCCACCTCCACCTGACACCACCAGGGAGCTTGTCAGTGAAATGCTATTCCAGGAACAACCACCAGAGGGCACACTAAATTTCCCAACCGGCTCTAGCAGCGCAGGCTCAACTGACAGAAAGTGGGGAACCCACGATATCTTCAATCGGCGTCATGCCCAGCCAACGTGGACAGCACCGTGAAACTTTCCCTCCATCCCACTTCACAGAGGGGAAGAGTGAGGGGCAGGGACAGGATGAATCCATGTCTGGGGGTTCCCAGATTAAAACCCAGTATCTGTCACTCGTGTCAAGTGGCTGCTGGCTGGTCAAGTGGGCATTTTTAAGGGACTGGAGCAGCACTAGGAAGTGCGAGAGAAGAAAGGTCCTCCTCAGCAACTGGAACCATGAAAGGCATTTTAAAACCTCCTTGGCCTGCTGCTTCTAGAAAGACCAAGGGAACCCGACTCTTGGTCCTTTGTGTGCAGCACACACTTACCCCAGGGAGCCCAGCACCATTACTGTTTCTCCTTCAGGAATGCAGACCTTAAGGGGTACAGCAGGCTGGTAGAAGGCCAGAGCCAAGGCTCCTAGGGAAGCAGCTTTGGACTCACTGCAGAACAAGCCACAAAAGCCAAGAGCCCTGACTTTGGGGCTGGGTTTTACCAACCAACCCAGCCGTGTGGTTGCCAGGTGCCCTGGGAGGGCTGCAGGGCCGCGTGCAAGCTCCCCCCTCGCCTGCTCACCTCTCTGCCTCCTCCACGTGTTGCAGATTGAAAAGCAGGGATGGGACGATCTTGTCCATGTGCTGTGGGTCCCAGATATTGGCCTGCAGTTCATCGTTCACGGTCTTCCTCACCACCCCTTGCAGACCTTTGATACCTGACATTCGGATTCTGTAAGGAAAAGGGAGACATGGGGCCATGAAGTCTCCAAGCCCTGACAAGACCAGCTTCCGTGACAAGGAGAGGAGCACAGCGAGGGGATTAGGGAGGCACTCGTCCCTCAAAAGACAGAACAGAGCCCACCTTCTACTCTTCATGTGACTTGGCCTCCTGGCTGGCCGCCTTCTTGTGCTGGTGGATGTGAGCACGGAGGCCACGTCTTCTGGCTTGTCTTGGAGATTCCCAGACTGCCCTTGCCCCGTACCACCCGGGCTTCATCCCTAGGGTGCCCAGTTTCTCCAGGCTCGTTAGTACCCCGCTGGGTTTTCTCTAGCTTGAGCCCAAGATATAAGAGCTCAAAGTGCTGCCAAGAACGGACGAGGCAGAAACCAGGGCTGTGAGCAACTTACAGGGGGAGGGGATCTGGAGGGGGAGGCACAGAGCTGTCAGGCTCTCAGGCACAGAGAGGTCTTGGCTGGGACTAAGCTGGCTGAGAAAGCAGCGGGGAAATGAGTAACCGCACAGAGGGGACCCCTTTTGCACATCCCCAGTTCCCACTCTGCTGACTCAGGGGTCAGCGCAGCCCTGCAGGAGGGGGCCCTCTTTACTGGCCATTTATTTCAACCTGAAGTTCCTTTTTTTTTTTTTTTTTTTTTTTTTTTTGCGGTACGCGGGCCTCTCACCATTGTGGCCTCTCCCGCTGCGGAGCACAGGCTCCGGACGCGCAGGCTCAGCGGCCATGGCTCACGGGCCCAGCCGCTCCGCGGCATGTGGGATCTTCCCGGACCGGGACACGAACCCGCGTCCCCTGCATCGGCAGGCGGACTCTCAACCACTGCGCCACCAGGGAAGCCCCTGAAGTTCCTTTTTTTTAACCAAACCTTTTTTTTTTTCCTGATTATAACATAATACATGCTAATTATAGAAAAGTGTAAAGAAGATTTCCCCTGCCATCGCCACTCAAAGATAATTATCATTGGCATTTTGGTGTCTTTCCTTTCTTCTGTGTATAATATATAACAGAATCAAGAACCTGCTGCATATGTAATTTGTATTGGCTTTTTTCACCTATAGCATTCTATCACAAACATTTTCCTACATCATTCACTCACAAACATGTTGAATGGTTATTTGATACACTGTTATAAGAACTTTCTGAACTAGTCGCCTATTGGTCATTTAAGTTGTTTCTAAATTTGCTTCTGTAATAATGCTACAATGGACATCGCTGTACAAAGTACTTTACTACATTCCAAATCATTGCCATGAGCAGAATTACTGAATCGAAAGGTAAGGAATGAAAGGCTCCCAGTTTTGCCAGATTCCTCTCCCCACGCCCACTGCACAAGCTGCAGGAGAACACCATCCTCACTGTGCCTGCCTCAGCACTAGGGATCTCATTTTAAACATCTGCTCTAATTTTGTGGCTCAGAAAAATCCTCATATCTTGTTGCGATTTCAGTTCGTATCCTTTTGATGATTATTGGAGTTGAGCAGTTTTTCTAAATATTTAGTTGCCATTTGTCATTTCAGCTTCAGTTTTAAGTGCTGTTACCACGGCGCTACCCTGAGCTTTACGCGGAGACCATAACTGGGTGGTGAGAGATGCCTAATGCACCAACATCCCCTGGCCCAGGACCATTAGGGCTGCTGGCAATGGACAAGGATTCCCTGGGCAAACACTTAGCTCCTCTAATCCTGAGCCAAGTCAGCACCCTGAGCTGAGGCTGTCCAGACTTGAGAACGAAGTAACTGTAATACAATTCTGCTAACTATTCCTGGCTCCAGGTTAAAGGTGCTCCCTCGTGCACTACAGAAATAAATCCCGGACATGCTGGACTCATGTCCCACCCAAGAGAGCCTGGCTGGCAGGAAACCAGGCCCAGGGGATGGAAATTTTTCTACCCAGGGCTTCCTTATGTGTGACTGAATTAATTTTTCTTCACTCTTTCAATCTCCCCAGAATCCCTTCCATATAGGTACACATTTCATTCCATGATGCCCAGAGCTGCCTGATCAGGCCTGGGGGAGAAGCAGCCTCTCACTGTTCCCTATAATGGGCTCAGTGGAGGCCTGCCCACGTGCAAGGGACTGGGAAGTCTCTGAACCCAAGGGGACTACACACACACACAGACACACACACACACACAAACACACACCTATTCATGAGACCCAAGGGTGGTTCTTGGAAAGGAGCTCTGGGCTCTGCAAAGGCTGCGAAGGACCAGGAGGAGAGCTCAGGGAGGAGGGGTGCAGGGAGGTTATGGATGGGAGACAAGACAAAGGGAGAAACTCCTCTCACCCCGGCAGCCTTGCTTCCATGGGCGGCAGGTGCCAGGCTGTGGGTGCTGATGGCACCGCCCAGTTGCCAGAAGCAAACCTCAGCGCCCTTCTCCTGACCTTCAGTCGCTCCCCACACCATCAGGACACGGTGTGACCGTGTCTGCTTCCGTGCCTCTTCCCCTCCTACTGTGGAGTGTGTGTGTGCGGTTGTATGTGTATGAGTGCGTGATTTGTGTGAGTGTGGTTATGTGTGTGTCCGTGTATGTGATTGTGTGTGTGTGTGCGGTTCCGCAGGCCATTGTATGTGTGTGCACAGGTGGTTGTGTATGCAGTTGTGTGATTGTGTGTGAGTGTGAGTGTGTGTAGAGCGGCGTGAGTGTGTGTAGAGCGGCCTGAGGAGTGTCCCCTCCCCTCCTGGAGCCTGGCTCTACCTGCGGTCAGCACCTGTTACAGCCACACCTGGCCACAGTCTCCCCCTCCCCCATCACCTGCTTCTGGACACACCCCACCTGCTCCAGCCCCTCCTGCCTCTTCACTGGAGGGAGGTAGCTGCTGAGGGAACCAGCGCTGGGGAGACGGGGGCTCCTTCCTCCCGTGACCCCCACTGGCCCCACTGAGGCACTGCAGCAGCACAGCCCCAGGGAGCCCCTGGCTGGTCCAAGACAGGGAGACTGGGGAGCAGGGACACTGACGTCAGTCACACAGGGTCCTGCCCTGGAGCCGTTTCACAGCTTGGAAGCTTTGGGAACAGGCAGCCTGGGGGATGGAGAGGTTCACATCCTGTTTCTCCAACCCAGACCAGCAGCCGTGGTGAGGAAGCTGTAGTTTAGGGGCACACAGGGCTCCCGGGCCGTGCCATTGCGTATCACGTGCACTCGGGCCCGCTGCAGTGCTGACATGATGCAGGAAGAAGCCAGGGGCTGAGTTCTGGAACAAACCCATGGAGACCCGGTCTCCCGTGGGCACGTTGGCCACCAGCCTCAGCCCCCAGCCCCTTCCTTCTCCGACTCCTGCAGCTTTGCCTGGTAAGGACAGCTCAGCCCCTTTCCCTCCTTCCTCCTCCTTTTCCTGTGTTTCATTTCGCCTCCCCAGGTGATAAGCACTCTTTGTAGGCAGTGGTTTACTTCTCATCCTTTATCTATCCATCAGCATATATTTGTGTGAATTTCTTTGTGATTTCATTGAGGGGTTTAATTTCTATGGCGATGATTTCTGTAAGTTAAGTATTTTTGTGAGTGTGAGTATGTGTGTGTAAAAGTGTGTTCTGTAATTCAAGATGTTTATCTGAAAAGCATCCATTCCTTCATTCACTTACTCAACAAGTATGTCTTGAGTGCCTGCTGCTCTCCAGGCACTGTCTTAGCACTTGGGATGCGTCAGAGAACAAAACAATGACTCCTGTCCTCACAGAGCTTACATTCTAGTGGGGAGAGACAGACAATGAATGAGAAACATATGTAAATTATGAAACATGTTTGAAGGGGATGAGTGCTATGGGGAAATAAAAACAGAGCAGGGGGCTTCCCTGGTGGCGCAGTGGTTGGGGGTCTCCCTGCCGATGCAGGGAACACGGGTTCGTGCCCTGGTCCAGGAGGGTCCCACGTGCCGCGGGGCGGCTGGGCCCGTGGGCCATGGCCGCTGGGCCTGCGCGTCCGGAGCCTGTGCTCTGCAATGGGAGAGGCCACAGCAGTGAGAGGCCCGCGTACTGAAAAAAAAAACAAAAAACAAAAAAACAGAGCAGGGTGAGGGAGAAGGGGAGGGTCAGGGGAAGGCATTGTTGACAAGGGGACACTTGAGCAAAGCCTTGAAGGAGGTGAAGGAGTGAGCTGCACAGCTCCACAGAGGAAGCATCCCAGGCACAGGAACAGACTGTGCAAAGGCCCTGTGGCAGGAATGTCCCTGGTGTGTTTCCAAGGCAGCACAGAGGCCTGTGTGGCGGAAGGGGAATGAGGAGGGCAAGAGTGGAGGAGATAAACTCAGGAGGGCAGCAGGGATCAGCCAATGTGAGGACTTCGGCTTTTTATTTGTGGGTGTATATTTTGATGGAGAGTGGTGAGTGGGAGTGTTTCTAGGGTGTATAAAGGCATGTACTTCTGAACAAAAGAGAGCACAGGTACGTATATGTGTGTGTCACTGGCTCTCAAATTGGGCTCAGAGGACCGTCACCTTATGTCCCACCCTGTTTTCTGTCCCCAGAGGCTGTTCCTTTAGAAAGCATGTGCTGGGAGCCCAGCTCTGCCCACGCATCCACCTAAGTCCCGCCAGGTGCCCCTTCCCCACCAGCAACATCAGAGCCTCGGTAAACGCCAGTGAAATCAGACACGCAATCCGGGCTGAGAGCTCTTCAGGACCATCAATGCCTCTGCCTTTAGAGGCACAGCCTCCTCAACTTCCCTTATACTCACTTAGTCTTGATCTCCAAGTCTTCATGGCCGGAGTGGCACATTTCACTGAAGCGAGACACGAAGAAGTCGTAGCTCCGATGGTAGGATGGGGTGTCCTCCTCTATGTTGGCAAACTTCACAAACTGTGCGGGGGGAGAGGGGAAATGCATCACGAGGTGACCCGCCATGATCCTCGCCTTTGGGCTCTGGGACCTGGCATCCCCCAGGCCCTTTGGCCATAGTAAAGCCACAGGAAAACACATCTTAGGAACCATGCATCTCAGGATCTGGCTATAGTCCTCCTCCCAGAGCACACTCGGGAAATCTGAGTTTCTGAGTTCTCTGTTCCTTTCTGCTGGGTGAGCAGAGGATGGAAGAGAAGAGAAAGAGAAGGGGGCTCAGTCACTTAAGCTCCTCCTCCCATTTACTTAAGCTCCTCCTCCCATTTACTTAAGCTCCTCCTCCCATTTACACCTCCCATTTTCTGCCCCAAACATACAGGCTGAAAGGCTGTGAGGAATAACGCTGGAAACTGAGCAAAAACCAAGGCCAAAGCATACAGCACCACCCTAGAATGCATTCTGGGAAACCAGGACAGAGCTGAAATTGGATTAAAACCCGTAATTACATTTTATTGTTAAAATTTTGAGTACACTTTTAACGTTTGCAATTTCAGTTCATTAAGTCTTGCTCAGCATTCTCAGCCTCTAGATTCCTTCTGTCGTCACCAGGCTGCACATTTGCAGTTCTAAATAGGGACTTGATTTCAGATGAGTCTCTCAGAGGAGCAAGAATCACAGACTGAGTGGAGTTAAATTACTAAAAGTTAAATAGAATTTTTATAGGTTATTTTGTTTAATGTTATAAATTTAATACCACAAACAACTCTAAACGGACTAAACTTAGACTACATTCTCCACTATTCTGCCTTGTATTATTATAGAATTTTTACAAACCTTCGTTGGTTCAAAGAGAACATACTGTTATTCCTAAAATTATCTCATCAGCACACTCTCAGAATATTCAGTGTCAATCGTCAACCTGTTTCCCCATTTAACTACTTAAAAGTTGTCAATAACGTTTTTTTTTGGATGAACATTAGCAACTTCCACAAGCCTCCTTATTATTACAGTGTTTTGTTCTTGCAATAATAAATATGCATTTATTTTCTGCTGAATCATAAAACCTCAACATGCAAAGCAGATAAGGAAACCTTCCCTTCTAAGTTACATCTAAAATGCACACATATATGTGGAAGCAAGTATTCTGACATTAGCAATAAACCCAAATGACATTGCTTGCATTATTGATGTGGTAATGCAGAAGAGGTGTAGTGGTAATCCATGTGATCACAAGATCATTGATTAGACCCAAGTTCAGGAGTTCCAGAAAAAACGATAGAGCTGGCCTTTGGCTACGTGATCTTCCTAAGCCCCCCGGGCTAGAACACAGACTTAGGCTGATACCGAGGCTGAAACTAAATTTGGGTGTGTTGCTGCTCTTAACCACCAACAGGATGTTCCCAGGCTGCACTCCCCACAGCCAAAGCCTGGCTTGGTCCATCTACTGAGAGGGGTCATGCAGCTATGCGGTTCTAACCGCAGATCTACCTCTAACTGGTGGGGTGACCTTTGGGTGGGACATTTGACTTCTCTTCTGTCTTGGTTTTCCCATGTGTGAAATAAGCAGCCCAGTCTTCATTCACTACATTTCTTTATTTTTTTTATTGATGCTATATCTACTTCAAATATGATGAGGCAGCTTAAGATAAGACGATGTATATGCGAGAGTGCATGCATTTCAGAATAATCAAAACAAGACTGAAAAAGAAAAGAGGCCAGTAATAAAGGAGAAACAGTCAAAGAAAGACTTTGTCCCTAATATATAGTGACTGTGTAAACCCAAATGTATGTCAAGAGAATGAATAATCAGACTTCATGGTCACTGGTGTAGGAGTTTATGGGCTAATAGCAATGATGTTTAGAACATATATGTATCAGGTACTACCCTAAGCATTTGACATACATCAGCTCTTTTGTTTCTTAAAATGACTCTAAGTTAGAGACATATTATTATTCTCATTTTACAGACAGAGAGACTGAGACCCACAAATGTTACATAATTGCCCAGGGTCCTGCAGGAGAAACCCAGGTCTCAACCACGAGCCTCTCCAACAGAGCTCTGCCCAGAAAACCTCCAGCTCTGTTCCTGCTCCTGGCTTCCTCTAGCGCCTCAGGCCAAATGACCCAGGAGAGTTGCTCTGGGGAGGCAAGGGTGGTGGATATTGTCAGGGAGAACAAACAGAGGATGAAGAAGCCGCCAGAGGGGACCTTAGTTTGGCATTTTTAAGAGGGCTGCAGGAGTGAGGCCACTGGTTTCCAAACACTGCGGTACAGCAGAGTCGAGGGGTCTCCGTGACCATGCAGATACCCGCCACAAGCCCCAGATGTGCTGAGTCAGCCTTGGAGGAGAGTCACCTGTTAGATGGTCTGAGGCTCACGCTTGAGGAACGCAGCAGGATCCCTGACAGGCAACCTGACGGCCTCCCTTCCCTCTGGCCCCCCTCCCGACGCTGATACTTCACGGAACGATTCCTGATCTCTGTGGACGTGACATCAAGCCTCTTCACTTTTTTTTTTTTTTTGGCTGCGCCACGTGGCTTACAGGATCCTACTTCCCTGAGCAGGGATCGAACCCCCGTCCTTGGCAGTGAAAGCACAGAGTCCTAACCACTGGCCCACCAGGGAATTCCCAAGCCTCTTCACTTTCAACCTTGACTTTCCCCTTCCTCCAGTGCCGTGGAACCTCGAGCAGGACTGGTGGCCCGTCAGGTGGCATGGCCGGAGCCCTGTTCACGCCCAGTCTGCTCTGACTGTTTTCCGCACTGTACAGGCTGCTGAAGATTTCGACTACGACGCCCTGGCTGCAAGGTTAAAATGGAGATTACAATCAATTTTTAAAAATTAATTAATTTTATTTATTTATATTGGCTGCATTGGGTCTTCGTTGCTGTGTGCAGGCTTTCTCTAGTTGCGGCGAACGGGGGGCTACTCTTAGTTGTAGTACGTGGGCTTCTCATTGCAGTGGCTCCTCTTGTTATGGAGCACGGGCTCTAGGCACGGGGGCTTCAGTAGCTGCGGCACGCAGGCTCAGTAGTTGTGGCTCGCGGGCTCTACAGCGCAGGCTCAGTAGTTGCGGCATGTGGGCTTTAGTAGTTGCGGCACACAGGCTTTAGTAGTTGCGGCACACAGGCTCAGTAGTTGTGGCACACAGGCTCAGTAGTTGTGGCTCGCAGGCTCTAGAGCGCAGGCTCAGTAGTTGTGTCACACGGGCTTAGTTGCTCCACAGCATGTGGGATCTTCCCGGACCAGGGCTCGAACCCATGAACCACTGCACCACCAGGGAAGCCCCAATTTTAAAAAAATGGAACATGCTGTGACAGCCACAGAGGTAACTCAGGGTAGAAAACACACATGGGGATTCCTTTCCTAGAACCATGGAGGCTTTTTTCTAGGCTGGCCCAGCAGTCACTCCTGAATCTCCCCTAGCTGGACCAGCCACAGCTGCTACGCTCACTGGAAAATTCCCTCACTCTTTTCTCTCGTGACTCTCTGCATCCCCAGATTTTTTTTTTCTTTTCTTTTTCTTCTTTTTTTCTTTTTCTTTTTTTTTCTTTTCTTTTTCTCTTTTTTTTTCCTTTTCTTTTCCATCCCCAGATTTTTACACTTCTATAGTCTTCTTCCCTGGAAGCTTAGTTTTGAGTCTCCTCAATTTTCGATTTTAACATGGTGGTGCTTCTATTTTTTTTTTTTGCCTTACGCAGGCTTCTCACTGCTGTGGCCTCTCCCGTTGCGGAGCACAGGCTCCGGACGTGCAGGCTCAGTGGCCATGGCTCCCGGGCCTAGCCGCTCCACAGCATGTGGGATCCTCCCAGACTGGGGCACGAACCCGTGTCCCCTGCATCAGCAGGCAGACTCCCAACCACTGTGCCACCAGAGAAGCCCTGGTGCTTCTATTTAAGTGGACTACCCTCTCCTACATCTGCTGGACCCACAGCCAGACAGCCGTGTCCTCACTCTGCTTCTTGTCACTGTGTGACTGTGGACATCATTTAACTTCTGAGCCACTGTTTCCTTATCTGAAAAATGGGGGTGATGGGGCCCATGCCACGGGGTGTCACCAGGGTTAAACGAGGGGATGTATGCAGAGCCTTCCCGGAGGAATGCTCAGGACCCTGCACCGCGGTGAGCATGGTGACAGGGGCCTTTAATGGTCTGCTCATCAACTCCGGTCCTCGGCTCTGGTGCAGTGTGACCCTTGTCCTTTCCAGCCAGGCAATCACAGAGGAGGAGCCCAGATGGGCAGCATGAACCATGCAGGTGACCATGCAGGATGCCAGGGGCAGGTGTGAATATGGAAAAAAGGAAATGAGTTAACAGCCACCCCAGTGAACTGGTGCCCGAGGGTGGGGGCTGAGGACGGTGGCAAAGGGCAGGGAAGTTGGAAGATGAGGGCCAAGCCCCCTGAAGCACCATTCAGGAACCGAAGGTCAGTTAGTGCAATAGGATGGGACAGGGCCCAGCACCGAGAGACAAGGAGGTGCGGCTCGATGGGAGCTCGGGCAGCCGGCACAGCGAGATGGGGAAGATGTGGCCGAGCATTTGTTTTCATCTCTTTAAAATGCATATATCACCTCCTAGGAACATGAATGAGGTGGAGATAATTAAGAAAAGCTCCCTGAGTTCCTGGGATAACAGGAACTGAGTGAATTCAAGGCTTACTGTAAGTGAGGTTCCTAGTTCTAAGAGGCTTAAACTTTTTACGGGTCTGGCAGGATTCAGCACCGCACAGTCGTGGAACGAGCGTTTGCAGGGCAATGTACAAGTACATTCAAGACACTGCTTCACAGACGGCACTCCACTCTCCACACGCCTGCTGCTGCACTTCATCAGAAAAACAATTTCGAATATGGTTATCATGAAGCGTGTTTGCTTTGTTTCGACTCATACTTCGTTCCATTGGGAGCCTTCAAAATATTCCTTGAAGAAGCTATTTATAGACACGGGAGTTTGTGTCTGGAGGAGCCACACCAGGCCCCGTGCCCCGTCTCTAACGCCACGTGTGGATGGCAGCACCCTGCGAAAGAAGAAGTTAACGCCTATATTCTGAGAAATAACAACATTAAATATTTCTACGGCACTTGCAGCTCAGGCATCATGGTAGTTTCCCGGGGCTGCATGCCTCCAGTCTCTGCTTCTGTCTGCACATTGTTTCCTCCTTTGTGTCCAATCTCCCCCTGCTTCTCTCTTCTAAGACCCTTGTGATTGCACTTAGGGCCGACCCGGATAATCCAGGATAATCTCTCCATCCCAAGATCCTTAACTTGATCACGTCCGCAGAGACCCTGTTTCCGTATCAGGTGACATTCGCAGGTTCCAGGGATTGGCACGTGGACATCTTTTGGGGGACCATTTTCCAGCCTACTGAAACATCCATTACCTGACGTAATTTTTGGCAAACCAGTGAGTTTAATAGGAGCGATATTGCTCCCATTGTGAGGATGAGGAAACTGAAGCTCTAAGGGAGCTGCTGAATTATTTCAGGTCAACCCGCTTGTGACAAGTGGAGCTGGGGCTCAAATTTGGGAATTCTGATACTTTGATGCTCTCTGCCCTCCACCAGTGGTTTTTAAATTTTACTGTATATCAGAATGACCTGGGGAGCTTGTTGAAAATGCAGACTTTGGAGCCACCCCAGGCCTGTTGAACAAGACTCTCTGTGGGTAGGACCTAGGCATCTGCATTCTGAACAACCCCCCTGCCCCATCAACTCCTACCCTGGAGATTCTGGGGCAGGGCATCTACAGACCCCATGTCCTTTGTTCTTTTACTGGAAAGCTGGACCAGTAGCTGTGGAAATGATCCAAGGCAGGCTAGGAGGGAGAAAGCTTAAGCAGTACATTTTGGCCTCCTGTCCTTGGTAACAGAGGCCAGTCAAGGCTGGAGAGATGGCCACCTCCTTTGAACTGGGGTGGCTTGGGGTTGAACCAAGGGGTCCATCTCTGAGGCCGGGGAGGCTGCAGCCTGCAGGCTCAGGCTGTCGACCAGCCAGGCCATTGCCTCACTCTCCAGGACTCTTGCTCTGTTACGAGATCTGGTGATGAGGCTGCACTTGATGTCATCCAGAGGGACTGAACCCCATTTATTACACTGTGGGTGGCACCAGGGCTAATAAAAGAGGCAACATTTGGTCCCAGGATCTCTGAGCATCCTTGGGAACCCTTGGTTTGATAGCTTGTCAGGAGGAGCTTCCCTTCCCTGAGTCTGAAACTATGATAGCACAGATGACCTGCCCAGATGACCTGGTCACGGAATGTTGGCCTGCAGTATCCTCGTGGGGGAAGCTCCGAGGGAGCGCACCTCAAGCTGCTCCTGAGTCCTCCAGGGCTGATAGGAGGAGGCCAAAATGGAAACTTTGGTAATTGTGGTTCAGAGGATCAAATCCAGGGGACCTGGTCATGGGACCACACCCACTATAGGAGTCCACTTGGGAAACATGCCCAAACCTGGCTGAGATGGGGTTGAGACTCTAGGGTTTAAAATAGAGCTTTCGGGGCTTCCCTGGTGGCGCAATGGTTGAGAGTCCACCTGCCAATGCAGGGGACACGGGTTCGTGCCCCGGTCTGGGAAGATCTCACATGCCGCGGAGCGGCTGGGCCTGTGAGCCATGGCCGCTGAGCCCGCACGTCCGGAGCCTGTGCTCCACAACAGGAGAGGCCACAACAGTGAGAGGCCCGCGTACCACAATAAATAAATAAATAAATAAATAAATAAATAAATAAATAAATAAATAAAATAGAGCCTTCAACCCTCCTATTAGAGGTAGAACGGTGTTATGATTATGAGAAGGGGTTTGGAGCCAGAATGCATTTCTGAATCCCACCTCCCACTTAGTAGGAGGCTGACAGGAGGCACGTTTCTTAAGCTCCCCATGCTTCGGTCACCCCATCTGTACAATGGGGCCAGCAAGAGCAGCTGCCTCATAGGCTTGGTATGACCAGGGCATCAGAGTTAACAGTTATACCTCATTTTCCCCCAGTGGATTTCTGGCTTGCTGTCAACACTCCATATGTTTTCACTGGGCCCGTTTACCTGTGTGACTGACTAATGTTTTAAACACTTGATACAGCAGGAACTTCCGGGCTACTTCACCCCTACCATTGCTAGGTCATACCTTACAAATGGCTTTTGTTAAAATGCTACTTGCCTAATGCACAAGATTGTGAAATAGTAAAGTTGGGGTTTTTTTGTTTTATTTTTTTAAGATATTGCAATGATGAGGAAGGTCTCCATAGCAACAAACTGGAGACTGTGAAGATGTGACACTTCAAAGGTCAAGGGCACCACTAGGGCCACGCTTTCAAGACCAAAGTTTCAGCTCTTCATATACAACAAAGGGTGCCAAGTTTGCTGGAGGAGATCACCAACCCTCTGGCACAAGCAGGAAGGAGACACGGTTGTGTGAAAACTGAGAGTTACTAAGGGGCTGGGTCAATAGAGAGAAAGCAAGCTCCAAATATTGACATTGCAAAACCAGCTCTCCCCGGGTCTGGAGAAGAAGTTGAGCTGGTCAGCCTCACTTCAGCACTAGCCAAGTCTCTCCAAGCAGAAGTCAGCCTTTCTCTCTTCTGTAGGTGGGCATTCTGAACCCCACAACTCCCTGCCATCAACAGTAGAACCACAGTGTAAAATACTGGGCATAGGGATTCCCTGGTGGTCCAGTGGTTAAGACTCCATGCTGCCACTGCAGGGGCCGCAGGTTCGATACCTGGTTGGGGAACTAAGATCCCACATGCCGCTCAGCACGGCCAAAAAATAAAATAAAATAAAATACTGGGCATAGAGAGAACCCCAACTCTTTCGTGGTAGGACTGCAGGCCTTTTCGCTGTGTTAACCTACATAAGGAAAAATGGGAACAGTTGTTCTGTGGCACTAAGATGAACCCTAGCTGGAAAAGACCTTGTAAACCACATGGTTTTGACTTTAACACCCCCTACCCCATCCTCCCACCTGCTCTTGTTTATAGCAACTCCCGGGAGCAGTTTTCATTAAAGACAGAGGAATAATGAATTATACAGTTTTCATTAAAGCCAGAGGAACTGTGACATGATCGTGCCCTGCAAATCGCCTGCCAACTTGGGCATAGTGATTCCCTAGACCTAGGATATCCTCCCCTGTCTACCCATATTACGTCTTTCCTCCATCAAGATTCTTTGCAAAACTGACTGTGGTTTTAAAAACTCCTGGGAGGGCTTCCCTGGTGGCGCAGTGGTTGAGAATCCGCCTGCCGATGCAGGGGACACAGGTTCGTGCCCCGGTCTGGGAAGATCCCACATGCCGCGGAGCGGCTGGGCCCGTGAGCCATGGCCGCTGAGCCTGCGCGTCCGGAGCCTGTGCTCCGCAACAGGAGAGGCCACAACAGTGAGAGGCCCGCGTACCACAAAAAAAAAAAAAAAAAAAAAAAAAACTCCTGGGAAAGCCCAGTCTTGCTGCCCGAGAAGGATCCCTCTGGTCCCAGTAGTCCCACATGCTAGCCAGCCTCCAAGGCCTGCCCTTGGGAAGCGCAGACCTAGGGAAGCCCTGGCTGCCTCTGTTCTGAGGTCCCCGTCATCTGCTGGTGCCGACCCCCGTGACCTGAGCTGTTCCACTGGCATCACAGTTCTGCTCTGACCTCCCTTCACGGAACCCACTTCTAGGCTGCTGGTCTCCAGAAGTGCTGATTTCTGTCCTGGTGTGGAAGATGAGAGAATTTCTAGTCTATAGATGACAAGTTGCAACCACAGGAGTTGATAAAATTGTCCAGAGGGAGCATATAGAGTGAGAAGAGGGCAGAGCAGCAACCTTGGAGACCACAGACACTTCATGGGGACGTGGAGAAAGAGAATCATTGAAGGAAACTGTATTCGTTTCCTATTGCTGCCGTAATAAATCACCACAATTTAGTGGCCTAAAACAACACAAATTTATTACCTTGCAGTTCTGGAGATCAGAAGTCTAAAATGGGTCTGCAGGGTTGCATTCCTTCTGGACGCTTCCAGAGAAGCATCTGTTTCCTTGACCTTTCTAGCTTCCAGAAGCCACCTACATCCTTTGGCTCCTGGCCCCCTTCCTCCATCTTCATGGCCATCAGAGGAGCATCTTCAAATCTCTTCCTCTCTGTCTCTCATCTTCTGTTTGACTCTGATCCTCCTGCTTCCCTCTTTTTTTTTTTTTTTTTCTTTTTTTTTGTGGTACGCGGGCCTCTCACTGCTGTGGCCTCTCCCATTGCGGAGCACAGGCTCCGGACGCACAGGCTCAGTGGCCATGGCTCGTGGGCCCAGCCGCTCCGTGGCATGTGGGATCTTCCTGGACTGGGGTATGAACCCGTGTCCCCTGCACTGGCAGGCGGACTTTCAACCACTGCGCCACCAGGGAAGCCCGAAAGAGCAATTTTTAAAAATTCAGGTAAAGTTCACAAAACATAAAGTGAACCCTTTTACAGTGCACAATTCAGTGGCATTCAATACATTCACAATGTTTTGCAACTAAAGCAAAACCCCAAAAGGAAACCCACTTCTTAGTCATTAATCAGTCACTTTCCATTCCTCTCCCTCCCAGACCCTGGCAAACACTAATCTGCTTTCTGTCTTTATGGATTCACCTATTCTGGATATCTCATCTAAATGGAAATATAACATGTGACCTTCTGGGTTGTTTCCACCTTTTGGCTATTGTGAGCAGTGCTGCTATGAACGTTGGTGTACAAGTATTTATTTGAGTAACCATTTTCCGTTCTTTTTGGTATATATCTAGAGAGAATTGCTGAGTCATATGGTAATTCTATATGTTTAACTTTCAGAGGAACCACTAAACTGTTTTCCGCAGTGTCTACACCATTTTACATCTCCGCTAGCAACGTACAAGTGTTCCAATTTCTACACATCCTCACCAACATGTCATTTTATAGGATTTTAAAAAATATAGCCATCCTGGTGGGTGCGAAGAGGTATCCACTGTGGGGTTTTTTTTTGACTTGCATTTCCTTAACGATTAGTGATGCTGAGCATCATTTCATGTGCTTGTTGGTCATTTGTGTATCTTCTTCTTGAATGTCTATTCAAGCCCTTTGCCCACTTTAATTGGGTGTTCTTTTTGCTGTTGAGCTGTAAGAGTTTTTCGTATATTCTGGTTACTGGACCCTTATCAGATATACAATTTGTAAATATTTTCTCCCATTTGGTGGTTGTCTTTTCACTTTCCTGACAGTGTCCTTTGATGCACAAAAGTTTTTAATTTTGAAGAAGTCAAATTATCTATATTTTCTTTTGTTCCTTTTGTTTATATTGTCATAATTAAGAATCCATTGCCAAATTCAAGATCATAAAGATACACCCCTATATTTCTTCTAAGAGCTCTATAGGTTTAGCTCTTATATTTAGGTCTTTAATCTATTTTGAGTTAATTTTTATATATGTTGTGAGGTAGGGATGAAAGTACAAACTTTAAATCCATGATCTTTCATAATAATTTTATTATTTACACTAGGCTAATATAGTAGATTGTTTATGTAAAGGACCTCGGTATTCTCAGATTTAATATTTTCAGTTTATCCTCACAGAGTGACCTCAGAAGGTCAGGGCACATGGTCCTTGCACTGTCCCTGAGACACACATTTGGACCTCTCAGGCAGTAAGGCAGGTATGCAGAAGCAAATCCCTAAGCAAATAATTGAGCTTAGTAGGCTCTGGCCCCCCCTCATCTCCTGACTTTCCTGGTCCCTCACTGTCATCCCAAGTTCAGAAAGCATCACTTAAATTTAAAAAATTATACTTTACTGCATATGATGTGCAGGAATGGTATTAGCAAAACCAGACTCTTTGCTGACAAGTTTTACCATAGCTTCAATCCTTGGGGTGGTCAAGTACAAGCCGGATAAAGATCCATTAAGGATGAAGAAAGAAAGAGAGAGAAGGTCCCAGGCTTAGAGAGCTGGGAAGAGCATCTGGTTGAGGGACACCGCTAGCAAAGCCTGCCTCTGAAGCTGAACTCTGAATCTATTGCAATTATCTGACTCAACTTACTTATAATCACCTCTCCTTACATAATCTCCATTGTCTGCAGTACGGTAATCATTAGTCAACTGCTTTCTTGCTAATACTGTGATTCACTGTGATGGCGAATCTAGGAATTTGCAGGATTCTGAATTTTCAAGGCTGTAGCTAACAAAATGCCCACCCTAGGCCAGGCTGTGCTGTAGGGAATGCTAGAGCTGGCAGCCACATGCTTCTATGTCTCCCCCGCTGACCCCTGGGGAGATACCCTCTGGATGCATTGATGACTGGTTTAGTTTCCATGTACATGTTCTCTTCTAGACTATAGTTATCTCAAACAGGGCAAGTGAAACAGTAACTGAAGCTGTTGCCAGGGCAACATGACAAAAGAATTTACCCTCAGCTACTGTATATGTAATTTGTCAAAGGCAGCTGGCTCACAGAGAGAGGAAAGAGGGGAAAAGGTTGTTAGTTTTGGTCTTTGCAAGAAGAGTTGAAAGACTATCTTCTGGTTAAATCAACTTAAATAGAACAGGAAAGCAGCTGTGACCTGTGCAATAAACATTCAGAAAAGTCAGGTTGGGAAGGCTAAGAAGACAAACCTTAAACTTTTTTTTTTTTTTTTTCCTGGTGATATTTGTAAAATAGTTGCATGTCAGGGCTTTTAACACCAAGCTGCTTGAAGACCTGGAGCTGAAAGTATTCCCTAAAGGGGAAGGAATAGAGAGAGAGCAAGAAATGGAAGAGAACCACCGGGATATTCAAGTATGTTACATACATACAAAGCTGAGAGTTCTTGACACATCTGATACCTCTTCTCTCCCCAAACCATAAGCCCTCACGATAGCAGCCACTTGTACTGAGACCAGTTACATTACAAAGCTTGGACTGAGTTCAATCCGCTCAGGGTATCAATGAGAAGCCAGGCTCATGAAAGATAACCCGCTCGAGGTTACCCAGCTAGGAAAGGGCAGAACTAAGCCAGAAGCCCTGTTTCCTGCTTCCCTGTGATCTGCCTACTTATCTGATCCCTCTGTCCTGTGAACATCCGTTTATTCTGTCTTCGAAAGAAGCACAACCTGGACAGCTTTCAAAGTATGCCCCGTGGAGTCAGGGGCCAAGCTCTGAGGGCACTGGGCACCCCCTTCTCTCAGAGAAATACCTCCCTTTCTATTTTTACATCTATTGGGGCCTCACCTAAACTTATTTAAGGGAAAAATCATTTTTAAAAGTCAGAAACCAAATAGGAATGGACCAAAACAATGTTGACCCAGAGGTTCTACACCCCCTCC
Organism: Hyperoodon ampullatus; assembly: GCF_949752795.1. NCBI lineage: Eukaryota > Metazoa > Chordata > Mammalia > Artiodactyla > Ziphiidae > Hyperoodon > Hyperoodon ampullatus. The sequence continues at coordinate 69,390,696 of NC_136928.1, forward strand.
CCACCATTCCCACTTCCAAAGCCCTCTTGGGGCTCCTTACCGAGTTGGTGCCAAGGATCTGCAGGTTGGGCTTCTCCGACTCAAGCAGCTTGGCCACCATCTTGAGGAAACTCTCCACGAAGAGGTTGATGCTCTGGCAGTGACAGGCCATGAGCAGCTGGTCCAGCGCCTCCATGGCGATGCACACGTACCTGGGGAAAAGCAGGACCATTGCCATCACTTAGCCTCACGCCTGTTCCGCCCTCACTGCATGACTGGGGCAATCTAGATGGCAGTGCAGTGACCACCTGGGCAGCATCCAGCGAATGCAGCTCTTCCCCAGGTTGTTGATGACTGGACAGTTGTTCCAACAAGTGCTCACTCCAGCCCAGCCCTGAGAAGCAGAATGAAGCAGAGCTGGAAGGGAGCCTAGAGATGGATTCATCCAGCCCCTTATTTTACACATGAAGAACATGAGGACAGACAAGGTAAACCATTTCATGAGGAAATACAAGCAGAAAGAATTGATGCCCAGAAGAGCAGCTTCTGGACTCAAACCCAGTGAGGTCAGAGAATTACTCAGTCAAAGTCAAGACATGATTGTTGACACTGCCCTCGTCAGTGCATGGATGTAAGGATGAAGAAGTCCTTTCACTTAAGGAGCCTAGAGTGGGAGGGATAAGATAAATACACAGATATCTCCTCTAAAGGGAAAATAAGAAATGTTACCAAAATAATGACATCCCACGAGGGTTCCAAAGAAGGAAAGAGGCTCTAGTGGGGAGGAAGCAAAGAACTTAATGAAGAAAGTTTATGAAGAATCTGAAATGGGCCTGAGGACCAGCCAACTGCAAATGTTAAGGAACATAAAATTGCAATTTTTGTAGCTGAAGACCTCAGAAGTTCTATAATGAAGTACCACTCAGACAATATGGTTGACAGTGTTACCATGTTTGGATGACACTCAGCTTGCCCAGGGAGCATTTTTACCTCATGGAGAATAAGATAGACACAGAATGAAAATTCTTTTCTCCTTATGAAGAAGGTGCTCTGTGTCAATTCTAAGTCTCTAACCACTTAATTATTCTAAAGACCAAAACCCGGGCTTCCCTGGTGGTGCAGTGGTTGAGAGTCCGCCTGCCGATGCAGGGGACATGGGTTCGTGCCCCGGTCCGGGAAGATCCCACATGCCGCGGAGCGGCTGGGCCCGTGAGCCATGGCCGCTGAGCCTGCGCGTCCGGAGCCTGTGCTCCGCAACGGGAGAGGCCACAACAGTGAGGGGCCCGCGTATAGCAAAAAAAAAAAAAGCAAGGCAGACATTCATAGAAAAAGGTTATCTTTTAACTTCTAATAAGGGAGACTCTGCAAAACTATTCTGGTTGAAATCTTTACAGTTTTCATTAAGGAGTTAGGTGTCTCCCCTGGAGTCTATTTTTGCCCTTTTCACTAGTCATTTAGAAGTTTAGCTGAGCTGTGGCTGCTCACTGGGAACATTTCCCAGCCTCTCCTGCTGCTAGGTGAGGCCACGTGACTTACATGTTGCCATTAAAATGAGAGGGGGTGATGTGAGCCATGTCAGCATTGCTTGCTTAAAAGACAGGATTGTCCTCCGGGTCCTCTCTTCCCTCTTCCTGCTGGCTGCAGAGTGGCAGCAAATGGATGGCCAGAGGTGAAAGCCCCGGATGACCTCATGGAACAGAGCCCACCAACCCAGACTGGACTATTGCATGAGAGAGAAAAAATATTTCCATATTGCTGGAGCCACTGTATTTTCAAGTCTCTTTATACCCTAAATAACACAAGTGTCTGATAATCAGGTTTAGGAGTGCTTTAGAAACTTGAGGGCACAAATAAAAGTGAAGCTTGAGCAATCCAAAGCAACTCAAGTGACTGCCCTCACAGGAAAGAGAAGTAAGGGCTGAACATGACTCCATCCTGCAAGAGGGGAGATCAGGCAGACTCCATGTACTCAGAGTGTGGCTCATGTGCCCATTACAGGGTGGTGACCCCTCTACTCATACAGCCATGTGGAACACAGGAAGTACTTCCTGATACAAACAAAATGCAGGCAAGGTAGAGTGAGAAGAGAACTCCAAACCTACCTGGGTGCTAAGGAGTCAGGCTGATGCCTCTAAGTCAAAGCAAGTAGCAAAAGGCCTCTCTTTAAGAAGCTGCCTAGAGGGACTTCCCTGGTGGTCCAGTGGTTAAGAATCCGCCTTCCAATGCAGGGCACACTGGTTCGATCCCTGGTCGGGTAACTAAGATCCCATGTACTGCAGGCAACTAAGCCCTCACGCTGCAACTACTGAGCTCATGCGCCACAACAAAAAACCCAGTGTGCCACAACTAAGACCCGAAGCAGCCAAAAAAAAAAATACAAATTAAAAAAAAAAAAAAAAAAGAAGCTGCCTAGTGTCAGGTTTATATGCGGTGTATATAATAGGGGATGAATTAAAAGATTTATTCTTTATGTTTTGATCCAAATCATATCTCTTTGAAGGTTAGGCAGATAGTACAAAACTCTTGATTAGCTAGTCTTTGTTTTAAAACAGAGTTTGGTTAAATAAAAAGAATGCACAGGAAGCATGACTATAGGATGATTTTTGAAGATACTACAAAACCACAACACAAAGCTCCACAAAGCTCTCGTGGCAGCCACTCAGTTTCAGACATTGTGCATCTGAACTGCCTCACACATAAGCCAGCTTTGCAAATCCACGTGTATAAAAGTAACAGCAGTCATGACGTTTTCTAAATGTCCTTTTTTAAAGACATCAGTCACCATTTTTTCAGTACCCTTGCCCTAACTTCTTTACCAAGCAACCATAAGTAAAACAGCCTCTCTACTCTGAAATTTTCCTTCTCACTTTTGTAAAATGTTTATTTCTTTTATCTATATGAACTGAGTCAGCTATTATTATTGTTTAATATTATTAAATTAAAATATTATTAAATATCATTAAATAGCTGTCTCTGGGCACATTCACAAATGGATTTGGTCATGCTCTTATCTACAGAGTGTCTTTCAAATACAAAGGCAGGGCTTCCCTGGTGGCACAGTGGTTGAGAGTCCGCCTGCCAATGCAGGGGACACGGGTTTGTGCCCCGGTCCGGGAGGATCCCGCATGCTGCGGAGCAGCTGGGCCCGTGAGCCAAGGCCGCTAAGCCTGCGCGTACGGAGCCTGTGCTCCGCAACGGGAGAGGCCCCAATAGTGAGAGGCCCGTGTACCGCAAAAAAAAAAAAAAAAAGGCAGCATTGGGTGTTTGGGCTCGTTTGGTGAACTGGAGCCACGTTCCTCCTGCTCTGGAGGGCCCGCCAGTCCTCGATTGCCTTGCCCTTCACAGGATGCCACAGCCACAGTTCAGGATACCTGTCGTGCCTTGCAGACCCAGGCCTGGCATGTCCCGGGTCCACTGTATAGGCCGTGAAGCAGACTGATTCCTGCAGGGTTGGGGAAGCAGCCTGGGCTGGGGCCCTTCCAAAGGGACAGGTTTTCCCTGCGGAGAAACCTGGACACATTCTGGCAACAAAACATGGCGGATGGGAAATGGGAGCAGGCAGCATGGAATTCTCTTCTTCTATGAATCATCCCAGCATCCTTCTGCATGAAGGGTTTCACCATTATTTTATAGAGTTTAAATGAGGGAAAGGAAGGGGCGGGGTGGGGTTTGGCAAGAGAAGAAACCAGAAGGCCTCCCAAACCCCAGAGCTTAGATTGCTGCTTTTCCCTTTCCTGTAAAAAAATTCCCAGAAAATCCTGATAAGGAAAACCATCCTTTGCTAGCCAGAAAAAAAAAAAAAATTGGCTACTGACCAGGAGAGGAAATTTTGATGGAAAGTGAAAATTATGGTAGAAGTGACACAGAAAAGTAAAGAGGTTTAAGGCCTAGTTCTCTGAATACACACTCCTTCAATCCCCATCTTTGATCCCAACACTAAGGATGGAAGGATTATAATTGCGAACTTGAACTTTTCAAAGTATCTTATTAGAAGATCAGAAGTCAATGGGCTTTGGAACCTCCTGCTCGCTGCATTGGTCCTATCTTATCATAACCTTCCTGGGTACATCTTATCCATTAAGTCTATACTTTCAAAGGGAATAGAGCACGGGCTTCTCAGGGTAATGTCCACCTAACAGGACTGGGGCCAAATAGGTTAGTCTCAGCAGAGATCTGTTCTGGGCTTGGTATCCTGAAAGGAGTCCAGTGTAGTAATAGGTCTGAGAAACTGGCCTGACTGGGTAGTTGGAACAGGATGGGGGAGAAAGGAGCTGGTGAGGACTAGCCCACCACAGGGGCCCAACGCAGAGGTAAGAGCAGGGCATGGACCACAGCAGCAGGTGATGACCAAGGATCTTGGATCTACTAGTAGGGCTTCCCAGTAGGTGAAGTAGGCAGAACTCAAGGAATCTGGGATGGATTGGGGTTCACAGGCAGCAGCTGAGGTCAGGAGAGGCTACTCAGCAGGTTATAACAACAGGAACTTAGGGTCATGGGCCAACCAGAGCAGAAGGTGAGTTATAACAAGTGAGGAAAATACACAGGGGGCCTGCTGCTTAGGAGTGAGGCAGGAAATGCCTTGAATTGAATTCCAGAACAGGCAGCTGCTTCTGCTTGAACACCTTTCACTCAGTCAGGAGTGGGCTTAGGAGCTTCTAGGAAAGGAGGAACTGGCAGTCAAAGTCTGCGAACCAGACTTGGTTGGAGAGGAAAGCAGATCTAGGGTCAGAGATGGGAACCAGCACACAGAGAGAGGGGGCAGCTTTAGCAGGGCCAGTCATTGCCCAAGAATCACTCAAAGAACCTTGACAAAGAACCTCTTATTCTGGGCAGTCTGAATGTACTTAGTCATGTCCCCGCTGCTGGACAGAAACTTCTGGGTTTTAGGAGCCAGAAGTAGGGGTTGACCTCAGCCAAGGGAGGGAAGGATGAACTCCTCATCTAGTAGGAATCTGTGACATCTCTGTCTGAAGGGTCAGCTCCATCCTCCAACCAGGTTCAGGGTCCTTCTGGGGACAGTGTATCTCTTGGGAGCCCCACCAGCTCAGCTCCAGGGTCAGGCTCCTCAGGGAGTAGCCCACCCCTCTTTGGCATGGGCATCTCCATCCTCCAGGCACTGGGGAACCTGACAGATTCTAATGTGGCCTTCTGGATGTGGTCATTGTTCCATGGTCATTGTCAGCTGACCCTGAATCTCACCCAGCACTGCCGTTGCCTCCCTTGCTCTCCAGTTTCTAGGGGTGTTCTAGCAGCTGGGCTGAACTGGAAGGAGAAGAATATGAAGAATTCTCACTTTTTGCTGCTCTGCACATCACTGCCCATTATGGCCCACACTGAGGAGCAATACCTTGAAAGTCGTGTCTTATCCTCTCTCTGCCCACATTTGGTTATCACCCTTGATGCCAAACACATACGGGCAGAGGAGGGTGGATCTGCCTCTGGGTCCAACACCCAAGGTTCACATCCACATGGTCAAACCATAAACACAGACACCTGCATGGTGGTAGGGAGACAGCTCCTCAGACTGTCTGCAGGTAAATATTTCACTCTTCCAAACCTGCCATCAGTGATTAGGACAATGATGATGAATGTGGCATTGGGTAAGGAAAGACGGGGAGGGAGAGGAGAGAGAACAGGAGAACAGATCTAACAGATTTTTCTTCTCCAAATGTTTATGATTAGAGCCCCCAGTGAGGCCGTCAAGGCTTTAAATACTTAGATGCTGCAATGGCTATTTTTAACAGAACGATACCAATTTTGAGTCGCAGTTCTAAGGGCAGTGGAATGTTTCTAAGTGGCTCTGCTGGCTACAGGACATTTTTACTGAGAGAACCATCACTGCAGAGAGGGCAGGAAAAATTAGTATTAAATGTTTAATGGTATTGCTTGCATATTAGTTTCAGGTTCAGTCTAGGATAAAGTCATTTTTACTTGCTTGAGCCTGCTTTATAATATGTCAAGGCGACTTATATAATCAGCATGTTCATTATATTCATGCCCTTTTTACTGAGCATGTAACCTAATTTTATTATAGAAAGGGATCATAGAAATGAATTGTTTCTGGTCTTGCTTTTATACCGGGGATAGCTTGATGTAAGCGTGGCTGGTGGGTCCTGTGGAGGTGTGGACCTCTATACACTGTCAGCACAATGCAGATCTTTACACTCTGGTTCTCACTCCACCTTCCTCACCAGGAGGAAGGGACCTTGGAGGGTGATGGGGCTGATGGATGGTAGTAGGGGGGGAAAGAGGGTCCAGGGGAGAGATCACTGCAAAGGCTCAGAGGCCAGAAAGCCAGGGGGGATCGTCAGCTAGTCCATCTGGAATGGGTTTAGAGCAGCTGTGGCAGGTGGGGCTGGGTTAAAGGCAAGTTGGGGGCAGGTAGTGGAGGAGCCCAGAAATCAAGCTGAGACCTTGGATTGTACGCTAAAGAAGCCAGGAAAGTATAGCTTGGTCTGTGTTTTGAAGATCATAGTGTTGATCTGGAAGAGCCAGTACAGGAAAGATGGGAAGGAGGGAGACCATTTTCAAGGCCACTGCCATAATCTGGAGCTTGCATCAGGAGAAAGGTAGGAGCAGAGGAAAGTAGAGGATGGACATAAAAGGCTTCATAGAGAACAGAACCAATGGGACTTAGGAACAACTGCCCTAGATGTACCCTTCCCTTTGCTCCAACAGCCGTGCCACCAGCGACATCTTAGAGCTCTCTTTACGTCCAGCCCCACTCCAGATTGTGGCATGACGGTAGCATAACAAACATGGTAGGTCCTGCCGTTGACTTTTGTCAGTGAGGAAGTAATACATGCTCAATAGAGAATATTTAGGAAACTCAAAAATGAAGATAGAAACCAAAAACCCCAGCCACATTGTTCACAAAATATTAAGAGTACTCAATATTTTGGCATATTTATTTTTACTGTATTTTCCAGGCATTGAGATTTGTTATTGTTTTTAACTTGATTTAAATACTGTGTATATAAGTATGTATTCTATTTTCCATTTACTGATGGCATTTTCCATATTATATGGAAAATATGTTTATAAACACCATTTTTATTGACTAGGTAGCATTTCCTGAAGCGATAAACACCATAATTTACTATTCTCCTCTAGTTGGGCATTTAAGTTACTTCCATCTTTTCAATATTATAAAAATTATCATAATGAACATCTCTGTGTATAAAGTTAGATTATATATAAGATTGATATGGTGGGATAGATGAATAGAAATGGAATTACTGGATCAAAGGGCATGTGTTTTTGAAGCTCTTGACATATATTTCAAAATTACTTTCTAGAAAGCTTCAACAAATTTGTACTCATTCTAGAAAAGTATGAAAATGCCTCTCATTTTGCCATCCCTGGGTTAACACTGGAAATTATATATATTTTTAAAAAAACAATTTGATAAGTGAAGGTGGTATCTTAGTATTTCAATCTACATATTTGGCTGTTTAATCTATTGATCAGGAACTTCCCTAGTGGCACAGTGGTTAAGAATCCACCTGCCAATGCAGGCGACATGGGTTCGAGCCCTGGTCTGGGAAGGTCCCACATCCAGTGGAGCAACTAAGCCCGTGCGCCACAAGCCCACGTGCCACAACGAGCCTGCGCTCTAGAGCTTGTGAGCCACAACTACTGAGCCCACATGCCACAATTACTGAAGCCTGTGCGCCTAGAGCCTGTGCTCCACAATAGAAGAAGCCACCGCAATGAGAAGCCCGCATACTGCAACAAAGAGTAACCCCCGCTCGCCACAACTAGAGAAACCCCGCGCGCAGCAACGAAGACCCCATACAGACAAAAATAAATAAAATTAATTAATAAAAAAAATCTATTGATCAGTCATTTTCTTTAAGATTCCTCCCTCTTCTAAAGGCAGCAAGTCCTTCCCTCCTAGAAGATAGATAAATACTTCACTTAAGTGTATTTTTTTTTAAATCAAGTTATAGAAAATTTTTTAAAAATATTTATTTATTTATTTGGCTGCGTTGGGTCTTTGCTGCGGCACTCGGGATCTTCGTTGTGCCATGTGGGATTTTTTGTTGCGGCGCGTGGGCTTCTCTCTAGTTGTGGCGCGCGGGTTCCAGACTGCTTGGCCTCTGTAGTTTGCAGCACGCCGGCTCTCTAGTTGAGGCGCATGAGCTCAGTAGTTGTGGCACACGGGCTTAGTTGCCCTGCGGCATGTGGGATCTTAGTTTCCCCACCAGGGATCGAACCTGCGTCTCCTGCATTGGAAGGCAGATTCTTTACCACTGGACCACCAGGGAAGTCCCTAAGGGTTTTTTTTTTTTTTTTTTTTTTTTTGCGGTACGCGGGCCTCTCACTGTTGTGGCCTCTCCCGTTGCGGAGCACAGGCTCCAGACGCGCAGGCTCCAGACGCGCAGGCTCAGCGGCCATGGCTCGCGGGCCCAGCCGCTCCATGGCATGTGGGATCTTCCCAGACCGGGGCACGAACCTGTGTCCCCTGCATCGGCAGGCAGACTCTCAACCACTGTGCCACCAGGGAAGCACCCTCCTTGCTTTTTAAGAGAGTAAGCTGAATGAGGCAGGGTGTGTTTGGTGAGAGTAACGACACATTCTGGGTTCAATGGTGTGTGAGGGCTTCTGGATAGAGACATGGGGGTAAATGGAGGCTAACAGAGGTGCTCCTAGGAAGCCAACACCCCCTTCTTCCCAAATCTTGGCAACAGCATCACATTTTACCCTTTGGAAAAGCACAGGGAACCCAGTCCTCACTCCCAGTCCCCATTTTCTCAGGCTGTTCAACAATCCAGTCTATTATCATTTCTTAAAAGGACCCTGGGACTTCCCTGGTGGCGCAGTGGTTAAGAGTCCTCCTGCCAATGCAGGAGACACAGGTTCCATCCCTGGTCCGGGAAGATTCCACATGCCGCAGAGCACCTAAGCCCGTGCGCCACAACTACTGAGCCTGCGCTCTAGAGCCCGCGAGCCACAACTCCTGAGCCCCTGTGCCACAACTACTGAAGCCTATGCACCTAGAGCCTGCGTTCCGAAACAAGAGAAGCCATCACAATGCGAAGCTCGCGCACCGCAACGAAAAGTAGCCCCTGCTCGCAGCAACTAGAGAAAGCCCATGCACAGCAACGAAGACCCAATGCAGCCAAAAATAAATAAATAAAAGGACCCTATGTTTTGCCCTGAAAATATATAGTTTCTGCAAATCTCTCTCCACCCTCCCATACTACTTACCCATATCGATGACGACCCACGTCACGGATGAGCCTCTCAGAGAGGTAGGCGCCAATGCGATCGAGCTTTTCTGGAGCTGACAGGGCGTAGAAGGTCAGCTTCTCCATGTTGGTCTTCACCAGGCCATCCTGTAAAGGACAGGTCATCCTCACTGTGGCCATGAGATGGCTAGAAGAGTTCAAGTCTAAAGGTAAATGGTCATTCAACTTAATCATCATTTACCAGAGTGCCTATAATGTATGCGACACACACATGTGGGTTTTGGGGATCTAGAGATGATTAAAACATAGACCCTAAAAAAAAACAAAAAAAAACAGAAAAGCATAGACCCTGCTCTTCAGGAACTCACAGCTTCACCCAAAGTGTGCTAGCTATAAGCAAAAATAGTCAGTGATATAAATGTACATATGTGTGTGCATGTGTACACTATATGTATTTACATATGTATATGTGTATGTACATGAAGGTATTTATGTATGTGTTTATATGTGTGTATATGAATGGATGACAAGTCTTCAATGAAAGCAATGCAGAATTAAAACGTATTGGATATCCAACATCGAGAAGTGAACAGGAAGAAGGCAGCTCTGCAGCTTTCAGGGAATTGTCCAGAGGATGCTGGAAATGTGACCCTCCACTGCCTATCAAGAAGAGGTCATTGATTTCCAAAGAAGAAGTCAAGTACATCAGACCCTTTCCGAAACCACATAACCCATAATGAAGCCTGACCGTAGAGTGGCAGCTTGGAAACCAAGAAGCCAGGTGTCCCCTGTGCCCACTTGACACCTGGCAGGTACCAGAGGGAGCGTGGAGAGGACACGAGCTCCAGAGCCAAAACCCAAGAAGGGAAATGCTCACACCTGACAACAGGGAAATAGTACCATTCAGAGTTAGCGGCTCAAGGAACTATCACCCAGAGAGACATGAGTGAAGAAAGTGCTCAGCAGTGGCCAGAAGCACCGAGCACACCGAGACCCACTTCCAGAGCCCTCTACGGATCCTGCCTGCAGAGGGGTCCAAAGCTCCTCAGCCTTCAGGCTCCCAGCTGCCTCTGGTCACCGACGGGGCCGTGGCCAAGGTTTCAGTGTGTCTGAGTGAGCCCTGGGGCCTGCCCTCCCTCGGAGCAGCCCCCAGGGCCCTGGATGGGGTAAGGTGGTGAGAGGTGTGCTGGCGGCAGGAGACGAGACCCACCTCGGGATCCTCAGGGAAGATGTTGTCCACCAGCCTTTTGTACCTGGGGCGCAGGGCACCGCAGCAGCCACATACACCTGCAACGGCAACGAGAAACACCGGGGAGCTAAGCCTCCTGGTTAGGCTGAGGGGACCAGGTTGGGCGGTTTGTGAGAAACCAGACCCAGGCTGCAAACAGAAGGGTCCCTCCCTTAGAGCGCCAGGGCCTCGGTCCTTCCCACTGCTTCCCCAGCCCCAGCTCCACTCCAAGATGTCTGCCTTTTCCACTGGGTGTCTTTGCTTGGAAATCAGGCATAGGTGCCAGCAGACCAGCACCTGTTCAGGAAGCCAGGCCATAGAACACACACATGTGTGCGTGCGTGTGTACACACACACATGCACACACACGCACGCACACACATCCCACCCCCCCACTCACATACCCACTCACACCCACACCCACATACTCCCACACACACTCACACACTCCCCCCCCCACACCCCCACACACACACTCTCACACACACACTCCCACACACCCTCTCACACCCACAAACACTCCCACACTCCCCCCCCACACTCCCACACACCCTCACACCCCCCCACACACACTCACTGTCACATACACTCACACACTCCCCCCACCCCCCACACAACCACACACTCCCACACTCCTACACACCCACTCACACCCACACACACTCACTGTCACAGACCCGCACACACACACCCCCACAACCACACACACTCCCACACACGCCCACTCACACCCCCACACACACTCACCCTCTTTCTCTCTCTCTCTCACACACACACACACACACACACACACACTCTCTGTCTCTCTGTCTCTGGGAGAAGACTATAAAACTGTCTCCTGCAGCCCAAGACTCTTCCCCAGTGTCCTGGAAGATGGACACAGCTTGGAAGAGCGGTTGCCGCACCTACCCTGCCCCCTCGCTTGATCCCCGCTTCTTTTCTACTCTGGTCCTCAATCTCCTTTACCATCCTCTCTCCTGGGGCCATTGCCATTATAGAATGTTATGTGAAACTATGATAAATTAACACTGACATTAATTATTAACATTTGAAAATGCATCTTTAATGCAGCGTGACTGCGGTGTTTGAAAGCCTTGGTGTTTCAGAGTTGGAGGGCTTCGGGGGGCCACCCAGTCGGTGGTTCTCACCACTAGCCCTCCCCCACCCCAGGAGGTTCTCACCAGTCTGAGGCAAAATGAAAAAAACCTAAGAATAATGTACTACGTTTTCAGAAAGCTGAAGACTGACATGAGCTCCTTCTTTGTATTTTGGTGCTGTGAAACGACAGTGTTAGGAAATCAGTGATAATAAAACAAACCTTGGGAAAATAAAAAGCTGATGAGTCTAGGTCCCACCGTAAAAAAGTTTCAGTTGGAACCACTGATCTCCTCCCTTCCTCCTGACGCAGACGCCTCCCCTGGCACATCCCAGCCACACCCTCCCTGCATTGGGGAGGGGAGAGGATGGCAGGGAAGGGCCTGGGAAAGTCCCCCCCCCCAAAAAAAATAATTGCCCCTCATTCTACCAATTAAAGCTTAAATCTGTTTGTACAAATGCTTTGCTTGAAATGTAAATGTGCCCTGGAAGGATCAAGCCTATGGGTCATTCAGAAAAGAATGAATTACTTTAGTGGGAATTACTTAAATCACACAAAGAGCCACAAAGAGCTTTACAGCGGCGAGCACGGCGGCTCTCGGGGACCAGGATGGGGAGGGCATGAGGGCGGCACCACCAAGAGGAGAAAGGAACCGCGATCTGGGCTCCAGGGGAGACTCGGTTGTTAGGGGATGGGCGTGTCCTTGGAGAAGCCAAGGGGCACCCTGAGGACAGGATATCAGATTTGCAATATTCAGGGACTACTGGGTCCCTGTGTGCCCTCAGCCTCCCACCCACCCCGGGCACAGGGAGAATTGTGGACCTAGTCCTCGGCTGCAAACCGGACTCTGGGTTCGGTCTCTCTGGGCTGGGCTGGCACTGGCGTCTTCCCATCTCCTCCCTGCCTCTGCCTGGGAGAAGGTGTCCGGGCTCCAGCTGGCTGGCATCCAGGGCTATTTCTTGTGACAGGACAGCTCCCTGGGGCCCCTGGCCCCAAGGCCCAGGATTTAAACCTGCCCTCCTGCCCTCTCTCTGCCCACTGCGGCTGTCGGCACGCTCCTTCCCAGGATGCCCAGTGGCACGTGCCCTACACGCTCCCTAAAACAGGAACACCGGCCCTTTGCATTTTAAGGGAGTGAGAACTAGAGACAGTGAGAAATTAGGGCCCCCAAACCCCACTGTCAGTCCCTTCTTCAACCCCTTCTGAAGGGCCCGCGAGCTGGGACCTGCCCTGGACAGAGAACAAGCTCATGGTTGTTAGAAGCCCCAACTTGTCGAGAAAGCACAAGCCCATTTTGGGTACTCAGGGTAGAAACCTCTGGGCAGGGGCTCCCCATCCCAGCACAGAGGCCACGACGCAGGGCCTCTGTGGGAACCCATCGCATTCGAGGCCCGGGCGTTCTCCTGCCTGTGGGGAGAGGCGAGAAGGCCAGAGAACAAGAGATGGGAGCAGGTGCCCCTATCAGCAGAGCTGCACTGCTTTCGGGTGCTTCCTGACCTACACCCTGGCGGTTCCTTCTAGTCTGTTCTTTCTTTCCAACCTCCTCAGACCCTTGGAGGGCAGGGGCTGGGGAGGCAGAGTGGGCAGCAGCATGGGTTTCAAACCAAATCCTGGCACTGCTGCTTCCTAGCTGTGTGGTGTTGGGCAGGTAATGACATTCTGTGTGTGTGGTGTCCTGGGCTTAGCACACGGGGCTGCTGTGAGGCCACAGCGAATTTATGCAGCAAAGCACTCAGAGCAGGGCCGGCCTACTAGCACCCAGTGCAGGTCCCCACCAGCAGCTCTCCCCTCTGCATTCCCCAGCCCAGGGCAGCTGAGCCCTTCCCGAACTGCTAGCTGGTCGGTGCTGGTTGGTACATCTTAGTGTGGCTTCCCCACTGACCACTTACTCAGCTATGGTGAGCAAGGTCAAGGGGCAGCTGAAGGCCTAAGAAGGAAGAATCCCAGAACGTTCCCAGAAGATCAAACTTCACTAGCCTGTGGGTCTGAAATGATCATCTGACCTCAACCTCCAGTCACTGCCTGGCCACCTTCTCAAAGCCAGCATCCCTGAACTTTCCTGCCTCAGCATCAGCTCCACGAACCTCAATGCAAATGTGACATGTTACCAGCTCACACAACAGACTGGAGTCAAATGCTGTCGACAGATAAAGCAAGAGGCTCCCTGGAGAGAACCCATAGGACTGGACATTGGAGGGTTGCCAGGAGAGTAGGTATAGTGGGTGACTAACAAGCATTCGTCAGAAAAAGGGTCTGTGGACAAATAAATCTATGAAACCTTGCACACCAAATCCTCCATTTCAGATTTGCAGGCAAATAAGCTTATTAAAGCCTCTGAAGAGTCATAAGGTAAAGAAATCTATTTAAATTTGTTCAAATCAACATCTCCCCATTTTTCACTGTTATAAATAGCAGCATGATGAATACTTTTAATATTCTTTTTTCAAGGCATATGTATTGGCTGCTGTGTGGGAACAGAAAGGTATATACTACTATAAATGGAGTACATTGGAAACTGCTAATTTTAGAGTTTAAAAAGTCCTGGGTTCAAGTCCTGGTTCTACCATTTGATCTTTGAGACTCAGTTTCCTCATCAATATAATAAGAGGAGATTTTCCCTAAGGTACAATTCTATGATTGAAGTCCCAGACCATTTGCAATAGAATCTGGAAAGGGAGAAATCACCTTGAGCTCTGCTGGTTGGGGGAAGGCTTCCCAGGAGAGGAAGGACAAGAAGACGTGGGGCAGGATTCACAGAGGGGAAAAGGACAGTGGGTACTTTATTCTTTATGTGCCAGACACAGTGCTAAAATACTTTACAAGCATCAACTCATTTAACCCTTACAACAACTCCATGGGGTAGGTATTGTTTTTATCCCCATTTTACAGATGTGGAAGCTGAGGCACCAAAAGGTTAAGTTACCTGCCTAGAGCCACACAGCTAATAAGTGGCAGGATTTGAACCCCCAAATCTACCTCTAGGGGCTACGATGTTCTTAAGTACTATACCAGGGAAGGGATGCATTAGCTAGGGAACTAGGGAAGGCTTACACAGAAAGGGAAAGACCACTAGGGCAGTGCATCTTGAGGGAAACCACAATATGTCAACCCCAAATGTGCCTCTTGGACATAAAAACTGTCTTGAGCTGAAGGCAATTAAGTGGCAGCAAAAGGCAGAAACGGCTCCCCCTTTTCTGCCTAAAGAGGGGAAATAAATGCTCCTTTTACTGGAGACAGACTTTAAGAAGTCACCAGAGGAATCTGCAAACAAACCTTGTTAAGCTAACCCTTATCTTCCTAGTTATTTCCTCACCATTCACTACCCATAGCCCAAACCCCTTTGTCTGGTCAGTTCTTCAGAAATGTATTGTTTCTTTGTCTAAAAGGTATAAAATCTTCCTGCTCTGGTTACTTCTTTGGGTCTTCATTCTCTTGTGAAGGCTCCCAGGCACCTGTAAAAATTCAGTCAAATTTATATGCTTTTCTCCTGTTAATCTGTCTTTGTCAGTTTAATTTTCAGACCCAGCCAGGCACTCTCAGAGGGTCAAAGAAAACTTTTTCCTCCTCTATAATTTCAAACTGTAAAGTGCACACTCATCATTTGGGGATCTTATTAAAATGCAGATTCTGCTTCAGCAGAGCAGGGGTGGGGCCTGAGACTCTGCATTCCCACCAGACTCCAGGTGATGCTGATGGCCGTGGCCAGCGACCACACTTTGAGTCTGCAAGCCACCAGAGCACAGTGGCTAAGAATTTGGGCTCTGGAGTCAGACAGGCTTAGGTTGACATCCTAGCTCTTCCAATTTCTTATTGTTTGATCTTGAATAAGTTACTTCACCTAAACCCACGTTTCCTCATATGAAAAATGAAGATGATAATGGTTCCTTCTCAGAGGGCTGTGGTGAGGATTAAACGATAACATCTCCCTGGCTCCTTTTTCCTTTCTAACTCCCTTGAAGGAAAGATACAGAGGACCAGGCAGGGGCCAGACTGAGGACAGCCTTGAACAACAGGCTGAAGAGTTTAGGCTTTGCCTACATTAACTGAGAGCTCTGGGAGCCTCCTGAGCAGTGGGTGACATCAAAGATCAGTCCAGTCTTACCCCTAGGTAAGACAAGAATAAAGACACAGACCTACTAGAGAATGGACTTGAGGATATGGGGAGGGGGAAGGGTAAGCTGGGACAAAGCGAGAGAGAGGCATGGACATATATACACTACCAAATGTAAGGTAGATAGCTAGTGGGAAGCAGCCACATAGCACAGGGAGATCAGCTCCGTGCTTTGTGACCGCCTGGAGGGGTGGGATAGGGAGGGTGGGAGGGAGGGAGACGCAAGAGGGAAGAGATATGGGAACATATGTATATGTATAACTGAATCACTTTGTTGTACAGCAGAAACTAACACACCATTGTAAAGCAATTATACTCCAATAAAGATGTAAAAAATAAATAAATAAAGTAATTATTGATATGTAAAAAAAAAAAAAAGATCAGTCCAGAGGTGGCATGCAAGATGGGATTGGACACAGAGATTTAAGGCAGAGATGTGTGAGCGAATCGCCCCAGGTCAGGGGCAAATACCTGCACTGAGTGATGATGTCAGGATGGGAGAGCAAAGGGCAGAGTCAGCGAGACTTGAGGAGCTCTGTGAGGAGGACCAGGAGGAAGGTACAGAAGATGACTGTGGGCTTCCCGGTCCAGCGACCAGACGCCACAACCCCCTTGACTGAAATGGAGAAGAGAGGGGTAGCTGGGGCTGGGGGGAGTGGGGACGTCTAGGTGGGATCATCCAGGGAGCTGTGAGGAGGGCTCAGACTCATGGGAGAGAGCGGGGCTGGAGCTGTGAGGGTCACTGGCCCTCACTGACCGCTGGTGTGTGAGAGAGGACCCGACTGCTCAGGGGAAAGGGGCAGAGCCCCGGAGGACGGCTGCCTTGTCCACTCCCTCTGCCACGTCCTTCCTGTTTTCCCCACCCACTACTTTTCTGTAAAGCCTTTCACCTTTCTTTTCCTCATTTCTCTGCCCATTCCCTAAGGCCCTCCAAGCTAAGGCATTTGGGGACTTCATGCTGCTCACACCGATCCTGAAACAGGAGGGAAGGGGGCAGGGCACAACCTTTGAAAGAATGACATAGCCCAAGGACATGACATAAATGGATTAGAACTAAGTGGGTCCAAGGTGGTGGACAAGTCGACTTCCACTAGACCCTGAGCCTCAGTATACGCTCACTGTACTACATCAGCAAGCTAAATGACACACCCACAGGCGCCATGACAGTTCTAAGGCGACAATAAGGATCAAAAAGTGGGCGGTGGCCCAATTCCTGGAAATTCCCGCCCCCTCCCCAAAATAGCTGGAATACTCCTCCCACTTATTAGCCTATGAAATTACCCACCCCTATAAAAACTGACAACCCCATACCCTGGCGCCTTTCTCGCCTTCTGAGATGGCCCACGCTCTGTCTGTGGAGTGTGCTTCTCTCTAAATAAATCCACTTCTGACCTATCACTTTGTCTCTCACTGAATTCTTTCTGCGATGAGACATCAAGAACCTGAGCTTCATTAAGTCCTGAAACCAGGTGTGTGATCTCAGTTGGAAGACTGTGGGTTTTGGCTGGGTTCGAGTCCCTGCCACCTGGGTTCAAGTCCCAATCACGATTTTGGCCAGGTTTGAGTCCCAGCACATGGGTTCAAGTCCCAATCTGAGGTGCACGGTTTCAATCCCAGAAACATGCCCTTATGGGCACACCCCCCACCCCCTGCTAAAATTCAAAGTCCCCTGTCTGATTATCTAATTCACGAGATGCTAGTAGCTGATCAATAGTCTTCCAGAGGGTATATGCATTAAGGCTTAAAGGCTTAAAAAAATAATCTCTAATAGTTGAACCTTGGAGACATTTGGGTAGGGAGGGTGTTTTATATGAGGAAACCAGTATACAAGTGTCTACAAACTGTTCTGATATGTAGAGCTCTGGAGTTTGTTTGCTTGTGTTTTAACCCTTTCACACCCAGTTTTAAGGAAAATAAGGTAGGGAAGCAAAGTTAATAGGCTTGTTTGGGGGGTTGGGGAAAGTATAGAAAAAGTTAACAGTTTTTTGTCTGCTTTTAAGCACTCACAGTAACTTTCAAAAGAGAATGGGGTAGACAACTATGAAGCCATATAGCTGACCATGTCCTGATTAAAGGAAAGAAACACAAGAAAGGATCATTGGGGAAAATAACCTAAAGCTATTTACCATCTTATCTGCTCGACTTTAAAAAGGGACCGATCATATGACTAAAGAGATTTTTTTGGAATCTCAGCCAGAAGTCAGAAAAGCTCCACACTTCCTGCATAGGTAATCAAAGCAGCAAATAAAGGTCTCCTCTCTGATAAGGCAAAGAGCCAGAAGGCTTTGTCAGGAGCCCCCAGCCTCTGGGTGCCAAAGTAGTTCAGGAGGTGACAGAAACCCACAGGCACCCCTAGAAAGCTTCCAACCAGAAAAAGGTGAATTCAAAGTAACAACAACCAGGCCAGGGGGTAAAAAAAAAACAAAGAATAGAAGACATTTAAAAAGAAATTGAAAACAGTTCCTTGTTACGAGAGATTAAGTCATATATTTTCATGTATTTCTTTAGTCTTGCTTCTAATGGTGTTTATTCTTAATGTTTGTACATAGAAGTATATGGAGTTCAACTCGCCATTTGCCTGTAAGAGAACCTTTTAAATTATGAGTCATTTTATTTCTAAGAGAGAAACACTCTCTACCAGGGCCCTCTCTCACTCTCTGGGGATCATGTCTGGCATATCCAACCACTGATGCCAGAAGTAAATTTAATAAGGATCCTCTTCTGTCACTAGGACTTGTCTTACCTAATATTTTTATACTTATTTTAAGAAAGAGAGGGAAACGTGATATGGCCAATTTCACTAGTATGTATGCAGCTGCTCTGGTTACTAAAAAATCCTATCAGCGGGATTAACAGAGTGTCCAATGACACTCAGTGGCTTCCTCCAACTTCAAAACTCTAAGAATGGTTAGACCTGCACCAGTGGCCCATCCTGCCATCTCCTGATAGTTCATCTGCCCCAGCCTCAGGGGCCTCCTTATACCATCCTGCCTCAGGGCCCTTGCACTTAATATTCCCCATCTGGAATGTTCCTCTCTGTATCCTCCAGGCTCCCATGCTCATTTCCCTAAAGCATCTGCCCAAATGTCACCTAACTGCGGAGAACTTCCCTGACCATCATTCTCCTTTAATTTTCTATCCCTGATCTATTCCTCTTCGTAGCACTTTTTACCAACTGACATACTTCGTATGTGTCCACACTCTGTCTCCCCCATTCAAAGGTAAGTTTCTGGAGAGCAGGAGCTGTGCCTGTTTGTCCTGGCCTATCCCAGAACCTGAACAGGGTCTAACCTGTGGCAAGGAGGAGGGAGAAATAGTCATACACATCTGTTGAATGAAGAAAGAGTGTGTGATTGGGAGGAAAGCGATCATGAATTTCAAAGTCAGTAAGAGGGTGACAGGCATTTAGCAAAAGGTCTCTCTCTGGGTGCTTGCAGGACATTCTCCTAGGAGGACTCGGGGAACGTTTCTATTGGAGAACTGTTGGCTCCAATTCCTGAAACCTGCCCGGGATTCTGAGGTTGCTGCCACCTGCGGCTAGGAGCCAGCCTCACTGGGGCCAATCCCCCTCAGGGTGTGTGTGGGGGAGGGGGACTTTGGGCAGTGGGTAGCCTGGAATCAGGGTTCCTTCTGCCCTGCCCCTCCCTCCCTCTGGCCCCCTGCCTCCTGGCCCCCAACCCCCTAAGCCCCGTTTGCTGTCTCCTGGCTTGGCCTGTGGCTAGTCCTGCATCTCCGACAAGGGGCCAGAGGTGATCCTCTGTGATTCTGGTGCACGGCCAGGATAAGAAGCACTGGCCCAGCTCTTTGCCTGGCAGCAGGTGATGGCAGATCTGACAACTGCTGGCAGCCTCCGTGGACTCTGGACCGCTCACTCGGCAGCAACTGTGTCTTCACACTTCCTGCACGCTGCAGCCCTGTCTCTCCTTTGCTCTGCTTGCCTGATCCTATTTTCTCGACTAATCTGTCCACTTGATCAGAGCTACCCACTACCTGGGGTGACTGGAGGTCTGAAACAAGCAAAAACTCTCAAACACTAAACACATCATGCTTTTCAACATCTAGGCCACTTCCCCCAAATTCCCTATTTCTAACCCAGCATCACCTGCCAGGCCCCCTGAGATATAATATTAGTTCCTTTAGATTCCTTCCTCTCTTTATCACTGATCCAGCCTCTGTCATGCTGATCTTTAATAACTAAAAAATCCACGGTTTACCACCTCCTCTGTGCAAAGCACTAGGCCAAGCAACTTTATAAATATTTTGTATGTATAATACTCAAAACAAAACACTAAGGTTTGTACTATTATTCTTATTTTATAAAGAAGCAGCATCAGAGAGGTCAGATGCCCTGCCCAAAGTCACACAGCATGTGCCTTTCTGCAGTGAGGCTCCCCTAATTCTCTCATCACTTTCCCCAAAATACAGCCTCAACAATTTCTCAGGTTCATCTTGTGCTCTCTTTGCCACAGCTACCATACTAGAACCCCTCCCTTACACCTGATATCCAGTCCTTGTAAATGCCACTCGGCCAGTCTCCTTGCTTCAATTCACTCTCTAGGTAGTTTTGAAGCAAATCTTTGCTTGATTTAGTTTGCTTCACAGCTAAGCCGTTTGTGTGGCTCGCCATTACACTACACGTCCACCCTTCCACTTGGCATTCAACAAAGGATGCCCTGTAAAAGTGGGGGTCGTTCCGTCTTCATGTCCTTCCTCCTGGCACAGCTCTTGTCCAGCAGCCAGAAGCCACATCAGAGTCCAGCTGTGAGAAGGGCTGGGTGGTCTGAGGAGCAGACTGGGGGAGCCATCCAGCCACCGAGAGCCCCACAGCTGCGGAGGAAAGGATGTTGAGGTGACAGGGACAGGGCAAAAACTGGAGACGGTAAAGGAGCAGGAAAGTCAGAGTCACGGTCCTGGGGGTCTTGAAGTCATCACACTGCAGGGGGCGGGGGGCGCTGGCAGACCCCAGCACGTGCTGAGTCTTCATTAATAACATCCAACTCTAGGCATTACTTGCCCTCTGCCAGCTAACTTCTGTATACCCCTTGTACCATATTATCTTACCCAATCTTCTACCACTGCTTGCTCAGGCTGTTATTTCAGTGAAAGGTATTTTCTCCCCCCCAGATAAACTGTAAATTCCTTGGGTCTCATTTTCTTCTAACCTCAGTACAGTATTTGGAGCCCAGCAGGACTCGAGGAAAACTGTCATGACATGTGATGCCTTTGATCAGCGTGAGGTCCAGGGAAGTCACCTCCTCTCCTAGACCTTGGTTTCCTTTTTATAAACATCAATGCCATTATTCCCATTCACCAAGAAAAATGCCTTTTTGCTTAAAATAGTTCATATTTATTTTCTCAGCTTTACAATCCCCTTGTAAAGGCAAGGGCTGGACTTGCTCGTCCCTACCAAAGCAAACTGAATTCTTTTTAAACAATTTACAATAAAATTTAACCCAAGGCTAATGGCACTGACACTCCTTTCAACTGAATTGGAGGAAACAGAACAAAGTTCAGAGAGAAAGGGGCGTTAGGTTCAAGTACCTCCCGTGAGGACCAGGTCTTGTGTCCAGCTGATGTGAACTGAACTTCAGCACTTTGTACAGTACTCGCTGGGTGGGGTGGGGAAGAGGAAAAAGTTTAAATATATAGGTTCTGCCATCAAAGAACTTACTCTCTAGTTGGGGACATGAGACCCACCCACATTTAAAGTTGATGATGTGTCGCAATGAGACTAAGAAGTCCATAAAGCTGAAGAAAATCTCTGGGAGTTTGATGAGTCCAGGAAGGCTTCCTGGAAGAGGCAAAACCTGAGCTGGATCTCTATGGGTGGAAAGAGCTGGTAAGAACTGGTGAACCTATGAAAGGAAAAGTCAACAGGACTTCAAAGGGAAAAACTTTAAGAAAACCATAAAGTTTCCCTTTTCTCTTTTTCCCTTTTTCCTTATTTCTGATTTTAAAAGGAGTACATGCTCATGTGTATACGAGTATAAAACAGGAAAAAATAAAAATGAATGTAAGCATCACTTATAATCGCATGATTTGTGATTATTAACCTTATAATGTATTTCTTCTGGTTTTTGTTTCTGTGTTTATACATATTTTGAAAATGTGCACATAAAATTGGGATCATACAGTATAGCATTAAAACCTATGTTCTTCTTATATTGTGAGCACCTACTGTCTCACTGAATATTTTTCAGAACCTCATTTTAATGGCTACTTACTATTCCATCTTTTGACAAGACCCCGATTTATTTAATCATTTTCCATTGCTGTTTCCAATTTTTCATTATTCTGAATGATGCCGTGATTTGCCCTGGATAATTAAAGCCAGGAATCGTACAGGCAGAGCCTGGTCTGGTTTTATCGGTGATAAGGAAATCAAATGGCGCCATGTGGCTGTGGGGACAGTAGTGCAGTGGAGGGGACATCTGTAGGGCCAGGACCCATCTGTCATTGTCCAGGGAAGATTCGGGATTGAAAGACCAAGAGGAGGTGCTGACACAAATGTGTTTGGGGAACGAGGCAGAGTCCGAGTTTCCAGATAGATTTTATTGGAAGTGGAATTAAACAGTAGCTGAATTCTCCGTGGGGAGACAGTTTGGACCAGACTGTGTCTGAATTCACAGACAACCAGTAGCTGTCAGTAGCCTGACCTTTTGGAACTCCCTCACTTCCAATACGCTCACTGCTTTCCGGCCAATCTTGGCTAATCTGATTGCCACCTTAATTGAGGGTGGGGATTGAAAAACAGAGAAATGTGTCCAATTGATTTAATGTCAGTGCTTCTATTCTTTACTAACTGTAAGCTGCCCTGGGCTTAGGTATCACACTTCCAGCGAGTAATAGGTAAAAATAAACAGAATGTTTTTCCATTCCTTGTCTCTTGGAAACACTAACTGCAGGAAAAATGTATCCCAACTGTTTTCAGGAACCAGACAGCCTGACTTCCAACCTCAGTTCCAGCTCTCACAGCTGTGCAAACTTAGGCAAGGTTTCAAGGTCTCTGCGACTCGGGCTACTCATCTGCAAAATGGGAACAACAGAACCTACTTCATAGGGTTGTGGTGAAGACTTGATAAGTTAACACAGGTGAGTTCTTAGAACTGTTCCTGGCATATAATAAGCACTCAAAAAATATTAGCTGTTATCATCATCGATATTACTATGATAACTGTTATTAAAATCTCTTCCCTAACTTAGGAGAGAGAAGGCAAGATAGAATAAAATGGAATTTCAGAGCAAGAATGGCCCTTAAAGCCTTTTGGTTTCATTTTATACTTGGAGTGTGAAGCATAAACAGCTCTTAAGAAATCTAAATCCAAATCCAGGTAGACACACATCCCCTCTCGAATGCCCAAGGACAAATCTCTGAGTAGAAACACAATTGAGCAGGGGTCATCCTGACCAGCGGCAGCAGCTACCGTGCTTTCAGTTGGTCTGTGCCAGGCACCACCCTAAGTGATTCACCTGCATTCATTCATTTACTCTTTACAAAAGTCTATGAGGTTGGTACAAGTATTCTTGTTTTACAGATGGCACCAAACAAAGGCTCTTATCTAGCTTGTTGACTTGTAAATTAAAGCACTGAGGTCTCAGTCCTCAAATACCATATATTGCTGATAGGTAAAAATAGAAATGAAAATGTATTCAACAGGAATGTGGACCATGTAATCAGCATCATTCTAATTAAATGTCACACATACACAGAGCAGGATTGCTGAGAGATGGAATTGGAACATGTCGGAGGAGACTAATTTTGAACATTATTTATAAAAGGATTCCATTCAGTTGTGAGAAAAAGAGGGCTTTCCATGTAGCAAGTGGGTAGAAAGAAAACACTGACATTTCCTGAGTGCCTATTATATCATGTGCCTAACTTAAGCACTACAGTTTTTTTAAAAAGCCCATGAGGTATTATCACTTTACAGGGGAGAAAACCAGAGCTCAGAGAGGTTAGTTAATTTGCCCAAGAGCACTCAGGGTGCAGGGAACAGGGCCAGGAACAGAACAAGGAAGGCCCTCTGACTTCAGAGCAATACTATGTATGACGATTTGAAGCAAGAGTAATTACGGTAGGCAGGGATATGAAGAAAATGTGCTCAAGTAGAAAAAGATAATTTCTAAGATGGATTATTTTTAACAAGTCATGTATAACTGATGATGAAATCTGGACCACCTCTGTGGATTGTACCAATGTCAGCTTCCTGGTATTGATACCGAACTATTGTTGTACAAGATGGTAACATTGGGGCTTCCCTCGTGGTGCAGTGGTTAAGAATCCGCCTGCCAATGCAGGGGACATGGGTTCGATCCCTGGTCCAGGAAGATCCCACATGCCACAGAGCAACTAAGCCCATGTGCCACAACTACTGAGCCTGTGCTCTAGAGCCTGTGAGCCACAACTACTGAAGCCAGAGAGCCACAACTACTGAAGCCCACGTGCCTAGAGCCCGTGCTCCGCAACAAGAGAAGCCACAACGAGAAGCTTGCGTGCAGCAACGAGGACCCAATGAGGCCAAAAATAAATAAATAAATTAATTAATTTAAAAAAAAAAAGATGTTGGGGCTTCCCTGGTGGTGCAGTGGTTGAGAATCTGCCTGCTAATGCAGGGGACATGGGTTCGAGCCCTGGTCTGGGAGGATCCCACATGCCGCGGAGCAACTAGGCCCGTGAGCCACAACTACTGAGCCTGCGCGTCTGGAGCCTGTGCTCCGCAACAAGAGAGGCCGTGATAGTGAGAGGCCCGCACACCGTGATGAAGAGTGGCCCCCGCTTGCCACAACTAGAGAAAGCCCTCGCACAGAAATGAAGACCCAACACAGCAAAAATAAATTAATTAATTAATAAACTGCTACACCCAACATCTTCTTAAAAAAAAAAAAGATGTTAACATTAGAGGAGGCTGGGTGGAGCATACAGGGGCCCCGCCCTGCACATTTCTTTGCAATTACCTATGAATCTATATTTCAAAATAAGAAGTTTTTTAAAACGTGGAGTATGACAAAGGCAAAGTTCACCTCCTTTTGAGCGGAGGTGGTAACTGGCAGAGGAACTTGACAGAGAACTCTGATCTACTCATGGGCGGCACAAGAACCAGTGTCATGCCAGAGCCTCTCCCACAGCCTCAACTGTGGGAGAAATAAGGTTTGCCAGCACACATACTGAATACCTATTATGGGCCTCAGTTGTACCCAGGGCTTCCTGGGGATACGAAGCATTAACAAGACATAGGTCTGGCTTTCGGGGCTCTTACAGTCTAGCTGCAGAGAAAAGGCACAATCGCTTAATAAAATATAAGCTGGCCTAGGTGTACTGATGTTTCTTAAGGAAAGTTTCATGTGTTATAGCGACTCAAAGGAGAGTGCATGGGCTTCCCTGGTGGCGCAGTGGTTGAGAGTCCGCCTGCCGATGCAGGGGATGCGGGTTGGTGCCCCGGTCCGGGAAGATCCCACATGCCGCGGAGCGGCTGGGCCCGTGAGCCATGGCCGCAGAGCCTGCACGTCCGGAGCCTGTGCTTCGCAACGGGAGAAGCCAAGACAGTAAGAGGCCCGTGTACCGCAAAAAAAAAAAAAGAGAGTGCATGCTCCTTAGGCTGGGTTGGTTAAGGAAGGCTTCTTGGGGGTGGTAGAATTTAGGCCGAGGCTTAAAGGATGTGTAGGGGAGGGGGAGAGGCAGTCCAGGCAAGAGAAACTGTTAAGTAAAAGATTATGTGTAGACATGGCTTTGGAGCCTAAGCTTGCCTGGGAGCTAGCTCCTTGCCGTCTACCTGTCAGTGTAGAATGGGCAACATGGCTTTGGAGCCTAAGCTTGCCTGGGAGCTAGCTCCTTGCCGTCTACCTGTCAGTGTAGAATGGGCATTCAATAAAATTGTTGAATAGCTTAAATAATATTCACAGAAAACAATTTAAAAAGATTCATCCTCAGTACTGTTACTCCAAATAGGAATTGTATCACATAGATACAGTTTTGTGTTTTATAGCATAGAAAGAACATGCTTTGGAATTAAGCAAAACTGGGACTATGAGCTGTGTGACCTCAGGTCATCCAAGCCTTCTGCTGGTTTCCTCATCTGTGGGAGATGAGTAAGGCACCTAGCATGAGCTGGTACACAGTAGGTGCTCCATAAATGTGAACTCTCTGGTCCCATCATCCTATTTCATAAGCATTTTTCCTGTTGCTGAATTGTCGTCATAATTACCATTGTTAATGTGGCTTAAAATTCTAGGGAGAAGATCTATAATCATTTACTGAACTGTTTCCATATTATTTGACATTTATCTTGTTTATACTTTGATGCTTTAAAAATAATGTTGGGACTTCCCTGGTGGTCCAGTGGGTAAGACTCCGTGCTCCCAATGCAGGGGGCCCCGGGTTCAACCCCTGGTCGGGGAACTACATCCCGCATACATGCCACAACTAAGCCTGCATGCTGCAACTGAAAGATCCCACATGCACCTAAAGATCCCGCACGCCTCAACTAAGACCCAGCACAGCCTAAATAAATAAATAGATAAATATTGAAAAAAAAATAATGCTGAAATGAGTGTGTATACATTACAGCTTTTTTCACTGTCTGGATTATTTCCTTAGGATAGATTTCCAGAAATTGAGTCAAGAGGTATGAATATTTTTAAGACTCAAGAATGTGAACTGCCTCTTCAGGGACAGGAAATGGCCAGGGGTAGATGGAGAGGAGGTTCCAAACAGAAGGCTCTCAAGTCCTTAGGACACAAGAAGCTCTGACTGCCCAGGTAAGGACTCCAGACTTTATCTTGTAGGTGAGGGAGAGTTATTTAAGGGTTTGTTGAAAAGGAAGTATAAGAGGATGAAACTAGTGTATTCTAGGAAGACCAATCAAGAGTAATCTGGGGCTTCCCTGGTGGCGCAGTGGTTGAGAGTCTGCCTGCCGATGCAGGGGACGTGGGTTCGTGCCCCGGTCTGGGAAGATCCCACATGCCGCGGAGCGACTGGGCCTGTGAGCCATGGCCGCTGAGCCTGCGCGTCTGGAGCCTGTGCTCCGCAATGGGAGAGGCCACAACAGTGAGAGGCCCACGTACCGCAAAAAAAAAAAAAAAAAAAAAAGAGTAATCTGGCCGTTGGAATTTGAGTTTAGAGACAGCAGAAGAAGGAAGGCCATCAAGAAAAGGAGCTGGAACCAAGACATAGGGAAATATGGGTGGTGGGAAAAGAAAGAGAAAGGAAGAGCCAGACGGGCCAAACCTGAATGAGAACAGCGCACAGCTGTGACTGACAGCACAGGGAGGGGCCGGGAGTCCAGAGCTTGGAATTAGTGACACAAATGGGGATGCCTCACCCCCAGTGGTGGCTCCCTGCCCACACTGGTCCTGGAAATGGGATCAGAAACTCTTCCTGCCACTGTGGAATGACAGTATCAGTAACATCACATCACCACAGTGACTCGCGAGGTTTGGGACCAGCCATGAGGAAGAAGGTAGGTTGGGGCCAGAGTCTGAACACTGCCCAGTAAAATCAATGCACCAAAAGCCGATTACAAAGCTGGAGGGCAAACAAGAGAGAAGCCTTCCAGCATCAGCATTCTATTTTTCAGAGGTCTACTAACCGTAAGCACAGCATACACTGCCACCATGACGTCTGTCAACAAAGGAACCCAGTGAAACTTAGCCAGCTGGCTGAAATGTATTTGAGTAAATAATTTAAGTGCAAACCTCACTGGCATACTTTTGAAGGCTAGGTGACAGCATGGAAAATTTCCTAGGATGGAGTGTTTAATGAGAAAGGTATGTATGTGCTAAACTATATCCGCAGTATGGCCCAAGCTATGAAAATTATGATTAAATTAGGACAAGCGATGTGGAGAAAAGAAAACAGCTTGACCTGCTGGTGTATCAAACCACAGTGAATTTTCTTTGTTTTCATCTCCATGAATGCTGTATGGATATTTGCAATTCCCCTTGCCCTGATCTTGCTTGTCTGTAAGCCTGGTGAGCAGGGCCTGTTCCCTCTGAGCCTCTGCTTCCCTCTCCTGTGCTCACTTGCACTCCTCTCTGCCCCCAGCTCTTTGTTGGACAGGGGCCCATTCCCACTCCTGGCTGTGGTGGGACATTTCTAACTGAAAGGGTGTTATGGGCTGTTTACCACTTTCCTCCTCCATTCTTCATCCCAGCTCAGCCATCACTAACTCCTCCAGGGTTGAATTTTAAATCACCACTGGGAAAAAAACTGGGTGTGGAATCTTTAATAATTTTTATTTCAGCATGCTTTGAAATTGGGGTGGGGGTGGGGGGAGTACTGCATGAGATACACTGTGACCACCAGAAGCAGGCAACGGCTTCTCTTCTCACTTTAATTTACACTGACTCCCAGCCATTCCCAAGGCCTGGACCTCCCTTCCCTCATTTCCAAAGTGACTCTGGTGCAGATCGTACAATGAATCTTTGTTTTACTCATTGCTCAACATCCAATACCCAATGCAAGCAAATACATGGACCTTTAATCCCATTTATCTTATATTTGTGTCCCAAGATGGGTCTAATGATCACATTTGGGAACTCTAACTAAATATGAGGCACTTGACATTCCAGATTGTCCTCAAGTGTGCAGTGAGCTCAGCTTGCAGATGAATGCTGTCTGTGTCTGTCACCTTCAAATTGTTATTAGTGTCTCAGTATTTTCAGAGCTCATCACAGTCTGTTTGATAAAATCTAGGTTTCAGCTTCTCAGCATGGGGAGTGAGAACAAAGATCAGAGTAGAACACGGCTGCCAGCTTCCTACAAAAAAGTAATAATATTAACGGCTCCCCTGCACTGTCTCAGACACAGGGGCTTGTAGGACATGTCAGCCCTGACCCTGCATGTTCAGTCCAGGAGAACCAGGGCTGGGAGGACCACAGATGGAATATTGGTGCTTTTCCTCCCCTTGGTCCACAAATCCCATTCTCAGTACCTGCACCTGCTCAGATGCACAAGAAAGCAGGTAAGAATGGATTGGTGGCTTTGTTTGGAGACAACCTAAATGTTCATCAATAGGAGACTGGCTAAATAGACCAGGGAGCATCCATGCAATGGACACTGTGCAGCAGCTGAAATGAATAAAGCAGAGCTGAGAGCACCACTATGATAGCTCTTCAAACACACTGCTAATTTAAAAGGAGGCTGCAGAACTCATATGGCATGATGACATTTGTGTGAAACACTGGCCCAACAAACTTGGCACATATGCAAATATGTGTGTGAAATACGCTGTAAATGCACAAAGAGAGACCCATAAGGACACACAGTGCAGGGTCATCAGTGGTTACCTCCAGTGTGGGATGAGGAGATGAGGTAGCCACCAGTCACTCGTGGTTATTTAAACTAATCAAATTTAAAATTCAGTTCCTCGGACACACCAGCCACACTGTATGTGTTCAATAGCCACACTAGCCACACTGTATGTGTTCAATAGCCACAACTGGCTAGTGGCTACTTTACTGGAGAGCGGATAAAGAACATTTGCATCCGACTTAGAGCCTTAGTTTTTAGTTGAATTTTCTCCCCCAACAAAAATGTTTTTATGTACTCCTCACTTAATTTAAAATAGATATAATTTAAAATTTTTTCCCATTTTCTCTTCGGGGTGGAACACCTCACAAAGTTTGATGCGAATAATTTTCTGTTCAAAGATTTGGAATCCAAGAGTTTAACACGCGCGCACACACACACACACACACACAGAGGGACTGTTTTCTGTACTTGCTCAGCTTGGTTCTTGCTGGAGCTGATTAAAGACCTGGCAGTCATCTCATTTATTCATGCACACACCAGGCATGCAACACAAATGCATCGAGTCCATTAGACGTAGATGAAGAAAAAATAATAATAAAACCAGGATGCATGAGTCCCCGTCCTCTCGGGCATAGGCTCAAGCAGCCACAACTAAATGACAAGTGTCACTTGAGTCAGAGAGCCAGCATGCTGGGACATCAGAGGGTGGAGGTGTCATTTCAGTTCAGGTGCTTCCCAATGGAAATGAGGTACAGATAATGTGCTAACAAAGAGGAGAGAGGAGGGCTTTCCAGGCAGTGGGAACAGCATCTGCAAAAGCTCGGAGTGAAGTCCAAGGGAGCCTTCTGAGAGAAGTCAGCGGGCCAGTCTGTCCAGGGCAGTGTGAGGGCAGCTGGGGTGTCAGGGAGGGGCCAGGTGGTGAGATGCCCTGGATGCCAGGCCAAGAGGGGAGAACTGTCTTTATACTAACAGCCACGTCACCTTTGATTGTGCCTCAGAATGTGTAAGGAATCTACTTCCAGTGGATAGATGGATGGGGCGTTGCTGGGCGGCCACAAAGAATGTGACAGCCCTGGCAGAGGAGCAAGACAAGGCCTTGAACTAGGAATGTCCAGCTGGAGGTATGACAAACGTGGGGAAGTCACACAGGGTGAGTGTGCGACCCGGGCCGGGGGGGTGGTGGCATATTCAGTCTCCAGCCCGTGGCGAAGCAGAAATAAATGGAAAGGGAAATCAGGAAGAAGCAGAGGCTTCTGCTGAGTGTCTCACTGGCCCCAGAGCCAAGGGATGACATGCGGGGTAAAGCCCAGAGATGGGGTGGGCGGAACGCAGGCTAAGCTCGGCCTCTCTCCCTCCCTTTACATGTGAGGGCCACCAAACAGGGTTGACAGCTGAGGGGCAAGTGGAGGGGCTTTCTAGGGGCGACAATAGAGACAGGAATGGCCGGGCCTCACAGCACCTGCACAGCGCCCGCGATCACAGAGGGAGGCAAGGACCTGGAGGGCACCGTGTCCCGGCAGTTTGAGCGGGGAGGTGAGTTTCAAAAAGTGAAAATGGTCAGGAGAGGAAAAAACCAGCAAGAACTGAGAAGGCGAAGGCAAAGGGCTCGGTACTCAGGCCTCCACTGGTGACCTTCTGGACAGGTTCTCAGTAGAGATGACCTTGGAATCTCAAATAGAGTGAGTCAAGTGGGGAATGATTACTAAGGGAGGAGGAGAGGCGTAATCTCAGCTTCCGTGATTGCTGGTTTAGAAGCCTCAGAAAATATTACATGAAACACTGATTTAAAGATGACACAACCACCATCGGCAGTGCCTGGTTTGCCTCTGCATGGGTCACAGGGACACATGGCTTTGACAGGCTCAGCCTTCACTAGGTGTGAATAATTGACAAACTCCAGGCTGCTTCTACTATCAGAAGCAGCGCGGGTGAACTTCCAAAGTGGCCCTGAGACCTCCTGCTTCCAGTGTAGCCTTAGGACCCTGGAGGTATTCTGTAACTTTGATGATAGAATTACTGGTAACAGAGCATTGTTGGCATTTTATAATTTAATTGGTTCTCACTTTATAAACTTTGTTCATCAGTATAAGCAGTGTATGGTTTACATATATGGAAGGAAGTAATTTGTGGGCCTTCAAAACCCAGGGAATCCTAATAAATGAGATCAAGGGTGGGGTGGGGTGCGGTGGGAGGTTAATGCCTATGTGCATAGCTGTCTGTAAGGTGTTCTGAGCTCATTGTGGGAATTCATTCATCTGAAATTTATCCATCTGAATACCTACCACTTGGTATATTGAGGCATTCAATTTTTTTTTTTTTTTTAAGAACACATGAACCAGGAGAATTTCCTGGTGGTCCAGTGGTTAGTACTTGGTGCTTTCACTGCTGGGGCCCAGGTTCAATCCCTGGTCAGGGAACTAAGATCTCCAAAGCTGCATGGTGTGGCCAAAAAAAAAAAAAAAATTTTAATAAATAAATAAATAGAATAGGCTTAAAAAAAAAAAAAAGAACACATGAACTGTGGGGGTAAGGTTTCCAGTGGATAACTCCCGCCCTCAAAGAGTTTGCAGCATAGGGAGTAGAATCCATCACATGAAAACAATAGAATGCTTGAAATTTCACTGCTGATTTAAGTTTGGAGCTAAGAACTAGAAACCAGGACTCAGGATTTATACCATGAATGCTTTCCCCATTCCCATAACATGTCCAGTTTCCTACTGTGGTCACCAGGCAGCCTATAAAAAGCAAGGTTACTCACCTCTAGCTTTCCAAATGAACACACAGTATCAAATATAGAAACCAGAGGAAGCTTCATTGTTATGGAGCCAAAATGATTGAGAGTAAGTGTGAGTGCTTTAAATATACAGATGAACTAACAGATTTAAGACACAGACTCAAAGGCTAAGGTTCCAAGATCAATCATTCAAAAGGTCAAATATATAATCAGAGAATCTGTCACAGCATGAGCAGTGGTGATGGAACACAAAACAGGCACGTGCCCAGAGCTGCTAAAAGATAAAGTCAGGACCAGGGTGACCATGGTGCCAGAGGGGACTTTCAGAAGCAACACTTTTGAAATGCAAAACAGAATTAGGAGCAAGCACCAGAATTCGGCAAAAAAAAGCAGCAAAACAAGTGCTAGGTTGAGCCACACTAAAAATGCCAAGTAAGCATCAGGCCAAGCACAGCCAAGACCCATTTTTAATGAGGCAGTTCTAGTGCGCATGGGCATACTGAGTATATACCTGCACAAGGAAGAAAGTCCCTCCAGCAGGTTCTGCCCACATTGCAAGAAGCAAAAAGCAGACAGTCTGAGAAAGCAGCTAAGCAGAGTGGGTCCTGAAAGCAGAAACCCAGCTGGCCAGGGACAGCTTCTTAAAAAGCTCTGAATGATGAGTGGAGATTGCGAGCTCCAAATCAGATCTTCAGCCTCTGGAGGGGTGGTTCTGTTACTGCTATGTTGTCAATAAAAAGGATCTGTTGATAGTAAGATACATATTACAACCCCTCCTACTAACATCAGCATCAGCTAACATTAAGCTCTCCTTATGTATCAGGAACTGTTAAGAGGTTTGAATGCACTGTTTTATTCAATCCTCCCAACAACACTGAGGTGGGATCTATGTCCCCATTTTACAGATGAGGAAAATGAGGCTTAGTACACACAGTTGAGAAACTTATCCAAAATCACACAACTGTTACTTGGGGTAGTGGGATTCAAACCTAGGCCTATCTGACTATAGCGTCTTCACACTTAACCCCGGGGCTGCAAAGGAGACACTGAGATTTATTCACTTCCATGTGCCATTGGAAAAAAAATCCATTTTTAGCTAGGGAGATGTAGGTCTTTGTGCAGAGATATCACAAACCAGCACATTATTAAGAAACAGGTGAGTAATAAGGCCATTAAAGGCTATGCATTCTTAGGAGAACGGGATCACTGCGAGGTCACAGAAGCCCCAAGGAGGAAATGGAAAAATCAATCCTGCACACACACCCAGCTCTGCTCAGCCACCCTCCGTGCTGGTGCTGGTGCTGAGACAGGGCTGCAGGCCTGGTCAAGCCAGGCTTTGTTCTGTCATTTAAGGTCCAACAAGAGTCAGCAGTGCCCATGGCAGTGCTCCAAAGGCCTCGCACCAGATGGCCCTCCTTACGGGCCCTCTGCCCCCTGCCCTGCCAGCACCATCAACCTCCCAGCTGCCGGCCTGGACTTCCTGGGTCAGCTTCTTCCGCTCTGCTCAGCACAAGTTTTTCTAGCAGCATGCGCCCCGACCAGCAGCTCTCAATGAGCACTTTTCCTGGGGTGCTGGGGACCTTGCTGGGCTTCGGGTGACAGCCCGGTGCTGGCTGGCACAGATCCCTGGCTGTCATCTGGCACACCAGCTGCCAGCAATGCAAAACAGACCTGCGATTGTTTGCATGCATGTTTTCTTTTCCTGGGTTTCCTGCTGTCTTATTGCAATATAATTAACATGCAGTAGATGCAAAGATCTTACCAGTTCAGTGCCTTGAGTTTCGACAACTGCTTATACATGTGTGTAACCACCACCCAAACAAGAGAGAGAACATTTGGGATGTCCCCAGAGAGTTCCCCTTTCCAGTCAAGCCCCTCACCCAACCACTATCTGACTTCTAACTTCCATCATCATTGATTTGTTTTTGCATGTATTCTTGCCTAATCATACCTAAAACATAATTAGAAGATGTTAGATAACCACCCACAGGCCTTTGATGGTGAAAAACACTTTGGATTATATTTATGTTCTGCCATTAAAACACATGCTCATGGGCTTCCCTGGTGGCGCAGTGGTTGAGAGTCCGCCTGCCGATGCAGGGGACACGAGTTCGTGCCCCGGTCTGGGAAGATTCCACGTGCCGCGGAGCGGCTGGGCCCGTGAGCCATGGCCGCTGAGCCTGCGCGTCCGGAGCCTGTGCTCCGCAACGGGAGAGGCCGCAACAGTGAGAGGCCCGCGTACCCCCCCCAAAAAAACACATGCTCACTACACAACACATAAAAAATACCAAATAGTTTGTGTTTAAAAAATTTTTTTTAATTTTTATTGGAGTATAGTTGACTTACAATGTGTTTTTAACTAATTAGTTAATTGATTTATTTATTTTTGGCTGCGTTTGGTCTTCGTTACCATGCCCGGGCTTTCTCTAGTTGTGGCGAGAGGGCCTACTCTTCTTTGTGGTGCGCAGGCTTCCCACTGTGGTGGCGGAGCAGGGGCCCTAGGTGCGCGCAGGCTTCAGTAGTTGGGGTACGCGGGCTCAGTAGTTGTGGCGCACGGGCTTAGTTGCTCCGTGGCATGTGGGATCTTCCTGGACCAGGGCTCGAACCCGTGTCCCCTGTATTAGCAGGCAGATTCTTAACCACTGCGCCACCAGGGAAGTCCCTGACTTACTATGTTGTGTTAGTTTCAGGTGTACAGCAAAGTGAATCGGTTATACATATACATATATCCACTCTTTTTTAAGATTCTTTTCCCATATAGGCCATCACAGAGTACTGAGTAGTTTCCTATACTATACAGTAGGTTCTTATTAGCTATCTGTTTTATATATAGTAGTATGCATATGTCAATCCCAATCTCCCAATTTATGCCTCCCCCCCATCCCCTGGTAACCATAAGTTTGTTTTCTACATCTGTAACTCTACTTCTGTCCAAATAGTTTTCATTTTTTGTTATTTTTAAAATAAATTTATTTATTTTATTTATTTTTGGCTGTGTTGGGTCTTCGTTGCTGCGTGCGGGCTTTCTCTAGTTGCAGC
Source organism: Hyperoodon ampullatus (assembly GCF_949752795.1). Classification (NCBI taxonomy): domain Eukaryota; kingdom Metazoa; phylum Chordata; class Mammalia; order Artiodactyla; family Ziphiidae; genus Hyperoodon; species Hyperoodon ampullatus. Next base: position 69,425,326 of record NC_136928.1, read on the forward strand.
AAGCAGGGGCTACTCTTTGTTGTGGTGTGCGGGCTTCTCATTGTGGTGGCTTCTCTTGTTGCAGAGCATGGACTCTAGGCACACAGGCTTCAGTAGTTGTGGCTCGCGGGCTCTAGAGCAGTCTCAGTAGTTGTGGCACACGGGCTTAGTTGCTCTGCGGCATGTGGGATCTTCCTGGACCGGGGCTCGAACCCGTGTCCCCTGCATTGGCAGGCGGATTCTTAACCACTGTGCCACCAGGGAAGCCCCCAAATAGTTTTGGAAAGAAAGTTTAAAAATCATCTGGGATCCTATCACCCAGAAATAACCACTGTTAGTATTCTAGATGGTTTCTTTCAGGGCTAGTATACATGCATTGATGACAGGCTGGCTTTCTAGTGTGGCATTAGCTTTTTTTTATAAATAAATAAAGCTTGCTGCTGCCGACCTCAGAGCAGGCCACTTAGAGTTGCCTGTTGTGAGAGGCAGCTTCACCAAAAATCAACCTGCAATTTCAAGCGCCAACTCTTGTGGTTCATTTGGGGCCGACATCTGAATTCACTGCTTGTTTTCTTCAGAGGAATGTGTCTGGCACTCTTTTTTCCACTGGCAGTCACATGACCTCTCCTGGTACCTCACTTTCACTGCTCAGGACAGTGGCTAGCTCCTTGAGACGCATCTTCCCCCACAAGGTGAATAATGCATTTGCCATTAAACCAGACCATTTGTAACAGAACCTCCAAATTTGATAATCATTCCTCCAGCCACTTTCACAAAAATGCAGTCACAGACATGCCCTTGATATTATTCAAATTTTCTTTCTTTGAAAGATGGCACTTTAATAATATTCTTAATTTAAGTTGGAGGAGTTTTCTAAAGATCCCAAGATTATGATGGTGTCAGTTTCTGGGTCTCCTTTTATATACACCCCAAGCAACAAGGTGACTAATGTTAGGTCATCAGCCTAGCCTTATTTATGCTCCAGAACTCTTTTTATCTTGCAAAACTCTGTACCCATTAAACAACTCTCCATACCCATCTCCTCAGCCCCTGCTGACCTCTATTCTATGAAGTTGACAGCTCTAGGTACCTCATATAAGTGAAATCATACAGGGTCTGTTGTTTTGTGACTAGCTTATTTCACTTAACATGACATCCTCAGGGTTTATCCATTTTGTGGCATGTGTCAGGATTTCCTTCCTTTTTAAGGCTGCATAATATTCTACTGCATGTATATACCACATTTTGTTTATCCATTCATCTGTCAAGATATAATTAGGTGGCTTCCACTTTGGGCTATTTTGCATAATGCTGCTATGAGCATGGGTGTACAAATATCTTTTTGAGGCCCTGTTTTCACTTCTTTTGGTATATATCTAGAGACAGAATTATTGGATAATACGGTAGTTCTGTTTTTAATTTTTTGAAAAACTGCCATAACATTTTCCATTCCCACCGGCAGTGCACAAGGATTCCAATTTCTCCACACCCTTGCCAACATTTGTTATTTCCTGTTTTTTTTGTGTGTGTGTGTGTGCGTGTGGTACGCAGCCCTCTCACCGCTGTGGCCTCTCCCATTGCGGAGCACAGCCTCCGGACGTGCAGGCCCAGCGGCCATGGCTCACGGGCCCAGCTGCTCCGTGGCATGTGGCATCTTCCCGGACCGGTGCACGAACCCGTGTCCCCTGCATCAGCAGGCGGACCCTCAACCACTGCACCACGAGGGAAGCCCCTATTTCCTGTTTTTTTTTATCATAGCCATCCTAATCAGTGTGAAGTAGTATCTCACTGTGGTTTTGATTTGCATTTCCCTAATAATTAGTGATATTGAGCATCTTTTCATGTATTTGTTGGCCATTTGTATATTGTCTATGAAGAAATGTCTATTCAAGTCCTCTTCCCATTTTTAACCAAGTTGTTATTCTGTTGTTGAGTTGTAGGCATTCTTTATATATTCTGGATGGAAATCCCTTATCAGATGTATGATTTGCAAATATTCTCTAGGTTGCCATCCTGTGGGTTGCCTTTTCACTCTGTTGATAGTGTCCTTTGATGCACCAAAGTTTTAAATTTTGATGTGGTCCAATTAATAATGGCATTTTCAATGAGTCCATTTGGACCAGAAGAGAAAACAGTGTTGGGAAACAAACCAGACCTCGTTCTTTTCTTAGTTATGCCACTCAGTGAGCTGGATGACCTTGGACAAGGCATTTAATTTCTCTGAACTTTATTATCTTTATATGAAAATTGGAGAGGGGAAAAGAACACTTACCACACAGGATTTTTGTGAAATGTGAATGTACGTAGGGCAAGAATCATAGCAGCCAGCACTTAGAAGGCACACACCTCTTATCCATGCCTACCCCAGCATACTTGTTAGGAGCATCATTTCATTCAACAGGACCCCAGGACAGACACTGTTTGAATTAACAAAGGGATCATCATCAGTGGTCTTATCAGTGAGGAAATGGATGCTTGGCCAGGTTACATAAAGAACCTAAGACCCCAGTGCCTACATTACCACTTGGATCTCCTGCTGTGGATGCACCCACAGTCCCTGCTGTCTCACCCACAGGACAGACCAGTCACCCCAACCCAGGTGCAGACGTAAGAACTGGGAAACCCTTCAAGACCATCCAGTCTGGCTCTCCCAAGTTACAGATGGTGAACCTAAATCTGAGGGAGGTTGAGAATCTTGCCCGGATTCACACAGCAACAGAGCCTGAATCACCCTGACGGCCAACGCTCCCTCCCAGAGCAGAAATGAATGTCCTTGAGAAAACAGAAGGGAGTCCTTGTATGATGTCCAGTACCACCCACTCCTCTCCGGAACACTCAGCCCTGTTCTGCTCCGACAGTGTTGTCTGCGGGAGAAAAGGACATTCCTAGCAGTGCTGGGGAGTATCTTTGGGGTGAAATTTCTCAAGATAGTCAGACAATCAGACATGTTTACTCTATTTAGCAGCCCCTGGGCCCAGGCCTGCTACAAGGACCATGCCCCTATCAGGGGTTTGAGGGAAACAATGGGACGACCCTGGTATTGTTTCCCTTTTCTACTCTACCTGTATAGGAACCTCAGCCAAAGTCAGCACACCTGCTATTCCAGGTGCCCCCGAACTCTAGCCCTGAGACCAAAGGTGCACAAGGGTGCAGAGTGCTTTAGCCAGGAACATTCTGGCCAAGTGCTTCGAAAAACAGACATTTCATGGCCTTTGCCTCAAAAGGCCTTTTCATCTTTCTTGTTTTGTGAAAGAATACTGCACAAACAATATGAATGGAAATCAAAATAAAGATTTACCCATAATTATGCCACTAAGTAACCTTCCTTTCTGAAGAAAATGATTGTAACATTTATTCCGAGCTCTACAAACCAAGAAAGAAATATGTAAGAATGACTCTCTAACTGCCCTAACCATCTCATCAGTAGGCCAAGTGGCTATTTCTCATGATTAACACCATTAAAGTCTGGAGGAAAAGGCAAATGGTTATATTCTGGCATATTCTTTATGCTATACAAAATTATGATTGATGAGGGAAGGCACAGTAAGATGGTAAAATATTATTGTCACTACAGGATTCTCTCTGTCCTTAGAGAGATTCCCCAGCCCACCATCACTGGTACCTTGGAAACTTGGGCTGCTAGGTATGTACATATGGTTGAATGAATGACACATAAAATTATGTTATAGTTCAATGCAAATATCGGAGGTCTTACTACATACCAAAGATCTCCCCTAGATGCTAGGAAAAACGAAGATTAAGGTAGAGGTTGTGTCCTCAAGAGGTTCACAGATCTAGTGTGTAAAGAAATAAATGACATTCAGTTTGACAAATACATGAAAAAAATAACAGCCAAGTATAAGATACAGTGGGGACACAAAGAAGGCTTGGTGAAGGCTGCACAGCTCTGGGTTTTTTCAGCATCCATCCTGTATGACTCAGCTCTAGGAACATACCTCCTGCACAAGTGGTAAGAAGCTAGGAGGTGTGGGAAGGCATCGCTTTATTACAAGCAGTGCCTTTCTAAGAGATCTTCACCCAAGGTCTTTTTTTTTTTTTTTTTTTTTGCAGTACGCGGGCCTCTCACCCAAGGTCTTTATAAATGTTCTTGTAACTTAGGACTTATGAGTTATAAATGTTATTTCACGTATTACTCACCTGAAAAGAAAGTTGGGACATGGAGAGAAATTGTTCTGAATGGTTATGATGAAGCTTGGAGCCCTGCCAGGCTAAGAATCTAAGACCCCTGGTTCCCAGATGCTTGAATTTATCTGGGTTCTTCTGTAGGGTAATGAGAAAGTTAGCATTTGAGCCCAGGAATCCTAATTCTCAGATTTATAGGCAAACTACAGCATGTGCATTAGGGCACTGAGCTTCAAAGTCCTCATCAGGCACCCATATTCCTAGACGTAAAGCCACAACTAAACTATGTAAAATCTACTAAAATATTCAGTTTGGAATTCTCTTGTGGTGAAATCTGCCATTTGGCATAAGGCACATGTTATTGCCATCAGGTATAAAAGCAGTGTTTTAATCTCACATGCAGTTCTGTGAACACTTGCTTACGAGACAATGGAGAATGAACTTCAACCAGCTGCATGATCTTGGGCAAATTATTGGTCTTCTGAATCTCTGTGTCCCCAGCTCAACCATAGGTGTAATGACATCCACCACCAAAGGGTTGTTCTGAGTGGAGGTAATGAACAGAATGACACAGAATAAACATCGCTACATTTTAGTAATGCATAAGAATTTAGCGTAGTCTAAAGACTTAGATGAAGATGTCACACCTGTCCTCTTTGTGGTCTAAGAGATTTTCTCATCTTTCTGGTACAGGGATGAGACGGACACAGTCACGGACCACCAATCTGTGCATGGTCCTCGAGGAGACAAGAAAGTGCTTGACGGAATCAGTGTTATGGTTGTCCCTGTTCAGGGTCCCCATCTGGCAGGTAGGCTTCCCAGAGGCAGGGGCCCAGCTTGCCAATCCTGCAGCAGCTCTCTGGTTTGACATTCTTATTATCAGACCCTTCTGTCTAAGGATTTTAACGAATACAGTCTAAATATGACATACTCATCCTTGTAAGCAGGGACTGTCACAGTTTCTGGAGAGGGCATGGCCTTGCCCCAGCAGCGTCCACAAGAATTGCTCAGATGATGATAATATCCCCTTTCATAGGTATGATGTTCTATAACATAAATACATGTATGGGGACATTTTCTCATTACAAAGCAAACTATCCCCATTTTATAGAGGAGGGAATGGGCTCAGAGAGAGAGGAAATAACTGTCCAGGGTCCTATGGCTAGAAGGTGGCCACTGGGGACTTGGACCACCGTCCCTCTCTAACACACAGCCCAGTCCTAACCCCACCTCTCAGAGGCAGCAATCACTGCTTCTAGGCTGGCTGGACCTGAAGATGTAGGGAAGGAGTTTTAATTCAGAGACAGACTATCAGAAAAACAGAAGCTCCTCCTGTGAATGAAGGTCTCAGTCTCTGGGGTCCTTCTGGCTCCTCCAGGCCAAGCACTGACCACGGACCACGTTGTTAAGAACGCTGCCCACAAGGCATGTGTGTGACTCAGTGCTGGTTGAATGACAGCCCCATCCGCCTGCCTGCCAGTCTCTCTCTCTGAGATGCACGCCCAAGCTCCCTTGTGTTTCATGCCATCACTGGCGCTTGCGTTGTCTTCCGCCCTCACCAACCTACTCTCCTGAATCCTCTCTTACTTACCTTTTCTCATCTAGGTCCCCCAGACTCTTCCTGGGCCATTTCTCTCTCTGACAAAGCAAAACGATGATAAAGGAGGCGGGGAGGCTGCCAAGAGGCAGAGGGTCCCACCTGAAGTGAGCTCCCTGCTTCCCTGCTGACGGGCCTGGGACCAACGAGAAGGCACGTCCCCCTCAGCAGTTCATCCCTGATGCGCACACTCTCCTCTCTCCCCAGATTAACATGTGCCAGTCTCTGTGGTGCAGTGAGCTCTGCAAAGGAAAGACCCATATTCTCTGAAATATTCAGAATATTCTAGGGACAGCATTGTAGGAAGGGGGTGAGTCTGCACTGTGGAGCTGGAATGCCGAGGTTCAAATCCCAGCCCAATCACATAAGCGTGTAGCCACGGGTGGGTCACTAAAACCCTTAGCTCCTCAGTTTTCTCATTTCTAAAGTGAGAATAATAATTACCAACCCCTAGAATTTGGGGAGGATTAAATCAGTAAATACCTAAAAAGTGCTTAGAACGCTGCTTGGCCCATAGTGGTGCCCAATGAATGGAAGCGAAAGCAAGCGTAATTGTTCTGTTATTCAAAACAGTTAAGGCTGAAACACAGAGAGGCTCAGAAGTTATAAAGAGGTAAATTTCAGAAAAGACATCTAGCTCAGGATTCACCCATTCAACAAGGATGAATGAGTAGCTTTTTGAGCACCTACCAGGCAGTGTTCTGTGCCCTAAAGATGCAGTGGGGAACACAGAGAGGAGGAAGATTAGATTGTGGTCAATGGCTGTGCAGTGAATTAAAATAAGGCTTGTGAACGACAGGGACAGACAGGCCTCCCTGGATTGTGGAGACAGGAACAGCTTCTCCAGGGAGCACACTCTCAAAAGACTCACATTCATCCGTGGAAGGAGAAAATAACATCCACAGCTGCGAAGCGGGGCAGGAGCCTCGGCAGGTCCTGGCTCATCCAAACCAGGAAGGAAGCCAAAGGCAGAGCCCGTGGCAGTTTCAGGGAGGAATCAGAATCCACAAACGTGTATTTGGACCAGTCTTCATACTCTACAAACTGGGATAGAGCTGATTAAGGGAACTATATTTTCAAAAGAAAAATCTAGTTTAGGCCAATATTTTTGAAATATCTCCTTTTTAAGGAGGAACTCAGGGAGGAATTTCTTTCGGATCTTAGCATCTCAAAAAACTGTATTTGTCCCAGGCAATTGCATTTTTTAAAAAGTTTTAAAGGTGCTATGAGTTTCACAAATGACTTTTCTCCTCTTTTTTTGGCCTACAGGAAGCTCAAAACTGAATTTTGCAACAGGGCTGGTTGGTAGGTGCTTTTTCCTTGATACAACTTTATTTTTGGCTTTTTTTTTTTTTTTTTCTGTTTTACTCTTAGATTTTCTTTGCATTGATCTCTTTATTTATTGTAGCACAGGTGTGTGTGTGTGTGTAAAATACATGCTCCAAATCCTCTTTAGAATTAGATTATAATAAATTTACTGCTCTAGGTAATTTAGCACCTATTTCACAATAAACTATTTTTTATATCTGCTTATATAACCCACATTTTATGTACCATGGGAATTTTTTTAAAGTTTCAGTTCACCTTATCCCCACCCAGTCCTACTGCTTTTTTTTTTTTTTTTTTTTTAAGGGGCAAACATCTTCCACCGCATATGCACAATTGTAACTGGTGCAAAGCTTTCTCACTCCTTAGGCTACTGCCTGCATCTTCAGCATCTATCTCCTCCTCTTTCCTTCATTTCCCATCATCCCTCCACCCATTCTGCACAGTGCCCCCCAGTTTCATTTCTTTAAAACATTAATTGAGCAAATCAGCCATTTGACAGTTTTCAACTCTTCACCGGCTCCGACAAAATCTCCTTCTCCAGCACATAATTCATCATCTAAACTGCCCAATCCCTGGTAATTTCCCTAACTATCCCTGGACATGGCTTTTCTTTCCCCACCTCTGTGCACTTACCCAGGTGTGTCTCCCAGCATGCTCCCCGGACCCCTACCCCCCAGCCCTCTGAACGTCACATAAATGCCTGCTGTCCTGCAAAGTCCTCCTAATGGCTCCACCTCCCAGTGGGCTCTTCCACGTCCAAATATTGCTGGCTAACCATCTGAAGAGTAGCTCCATTCCACCTTGCGAAACTGTGTAATTTTACTGAACCTGTCTCTGTATCGTTTAATTTTTTGCAGGCTTTACAACTCGTTTGCGCACTGAAACTGGAAACTTCTTGATGGAAGGAACTTTTATACATTTTTTATCCCTCACGATGCCCTGTGTAGTATCATATATAGTTGACAGTCCACAAATACTTGATAGTTTATGTCTATTTCCCTTCAAAATACAAAGCATAAAGCAAATGACAGGCCAATGGTTAAGTCCTCAATAAATAATCATACTCACATGACAATTCACTAAAATGCAAAAGATTAGAAAATATAGGAAGTGTTTAACTTCACTAGTAATAAAGAATACAAATTAAAATTATATAATGTTTCTCATCAAATTAGTAAGACTTGGAAAAAATCTCAACCTTTAATGCTTTTGAGAGTGCAAGGAGATAGGTACTCTTATAACTGCTGGTGTAATCGATACAAATTGAAAACAATTTGACAATATGTAACAAACCTTTAAAATGTTTATATACCTTGATCAACCCATTTGGAGGGCTAGGGAGATACTCCAAGGTTCAGAGAAAGCTCTGTGCACCAGCTACTCTTCCCAGGGTTATACACTGAATCTTTATGAACAACTTAAATGTACAATAAGGAAATTATATGTCCATTCAGTGGACTGTTACATAGCATTAAAATGGCATTAAAAATGGAAGCCAGTGACTTCGTGTTAACTTGGGGGTGGGGGAATGCTTATATTCTAATGTTAAGTAGAAAAAAATAGAATACCAAATTATGGGAAATGAATAATTCTAACCACATAAACAAATGCATGGAAGGAAAGATATCAAAACAGTAAAAGCAGTTATACTTGTTTATTGTTTATGGCATTTTCCAGATTTTCTAGAAGGATTGGATGACTACCAGGGGGGGGAAAAAAAAGATGCTTTTTTTTGGGCCACACACCTTGGCTTGTGTGGGATCTTAGTTCCCCAACCAGGTATCAAACCCAGGCCCCCTGCAGTAGAAGCGCAGAGTCCAAACCACTGGACCACCAGGGAATTCCCAAAAGATGCTTTTCAAAGTAGATTTTTCTTTTGTTTATACCAGGAACAGTATCACAAGCACTGTTATTAAGCTTATGAGACATAAGCTTAATTTTTTTTTTTGCCCCTTTTTTAAAATAAGAAATGGAGAGAAGAGAGAAAGTTGAAGAAAGGGAAGGAGAAAGTGCGGGCAGCTCTCTTATCCTGATTAATCCCTGCAGGAGGTGGGCATTGTCATCCTGTAGAGCCAGGAAACCGGCTCAGAAAGTCAGGTCCGAGGTTACCTGAGGGGCGGAGCCACCATCACAACCAGGGTAACACGCCAGGAGCAAGGCAGGAAAGAGGAAAGAAAGGGCAAAAGCAGGTGAGCACAAAACCTTAGGGGCAATTTATATAACAATATGAAAGGTTGGTTCTAGTGGGTAGAATTGTGGATGGTTTTTTTCCCTCTCCTCCGTTTTCCAGATTTTCCATAAGGTGATATTAACTTTTTGTTTTTATTTATGTGCGATAAGGAAACTGCAACCGTTTGAGATCACTGAGCTGTGAGCAGCAAGAGAAAAAGCAGGCTCTTCTCACTCCACCCCCCGCCCCCCTACGGGGAATAAAGGAGTCAGGAGAAGGGAGGGGGCGGGGGGACAGCTCCCACCTGAACAAGCCACACGCTGCACCGTAGGGCTGCCTCAGGCCTGGGGGGATGAGGTTGGAGAGAGAGAGAGAGAGAGAGAGAGAGAGAGAGAGAGAGAGAGAGAGAGAGAGAGTGTGTGTGTGTGTGTGTGTGTGTGTGTGTGTGTCCTGCGATGAGGAGAAGCAGGATCTGTGGAGCTGTCTGCCAAGGTGAGCCTTTGTGCCTCACGTGGAGTCGGCTCCACCCTGCACTTCTCCCCGCCACCCACAAGTCACACACACATGTGCTCTGTAACGCACATTTACAGAAATTTGTGCGCTGTTGCTGTTTTCCCTACAGTCGGCTTTCTGAATCACAAAGCATGAAGAAAGGCCTATGTTGGGCATGAGGCACAACCTAGAGGTGACGAGGGGTTCGTTAGTGCAGCTTTTGTTTAAGGGAGATTGGGCTACACAGACGGTGGTTCTGGGGAAATGCTTCCCAATCGTCTTCATGGCCTGCTGCCCTGATTCTGGAGGGCAGTGTTTCTTGGAGAGCTCGGCCCCGCCTTGGTGCGTAAGTGGGACGCTCCTAGGTGCGACCACCGTGGCTCCATCCCAGGGGAGAAGGAGAGGGAAACTTTTAATTATGTAATTCTAATACACACAAAAAAACCCTACTGGGAATCCACTTTTTGCAGAGAATTTGCTCACAATCTTCCTACCCGAGGACAAGGGGCTTTTATAGTTTCCCAGATCCCTTGTCAGTCTGTGTTCATAGGTAGAAAAAGAGTGTGGGGGGGTCACCTGTGTCCTTTCAGAGAGCCACTTCCAGAAAGTGGCTGGGCTTTAGGAATGAGTGAGCGTGAGGAGCAGCTGGGGTGAGTTTGGGGAAGGGAAGGAGAGTTCAGTGGCTTGAGTGGCCAGCTAGGTCGAGGTGACTTGTGCGTTAAGCTGGGGTGGGAGGTTATGCCAACAGGCATCTTTAGGAGCCAGCAGAGAGGAAAAGAGAAGGGCAAAGGCCCAGGAGGACCTGAAGGGCACAGGCTCTTGAGCAATTTGTCCTGTGAGTGTAGAACCTCTTATAATGCACTGTCACATCCAGGGTCCAGCTCTGAGGCTCACACAGACCTGGGAGGTGGATGGGCCTCTCGCCGTTTTATACAGAGATATCATTCTGAGAGACAAACCCACTGTCTAAGATGAAACAAACATGAACTGACTCTGGGTTGCGATGGGCCGGCCCCATGTCTAGGATTCTTTCTGTCCCAGATGGCACCGTGTCCTCTAGCAAAGACAAGGGGCCCTTATTCTCCCATAGATAGAAAGAAGAAGATGGGGGAAACTGAGGACACAGGGAGACTGAGTTGCCGGGGGCAGAGGTAAGGTGAGGAGGAGACGAGAGGGGAGATGAAGATCTGTCCAGCATCACCACGCAGCTGAGAGGCAGCAACGGGAGTGAGATTATGCACACTGATAATGGATCCAGTAACCAGGATGGATGGTCAAGGGACACCTTTACCTAAAGCTCTTAGGTGACTGTTGGCTCCACACAGGGGCCTCACTGCCCATCAGTTAATAAAATCCCTGGTGGCATTTTCCCAGTGAGCATTTACCCAGGGCATCAGGGGAGGGGGAGGGGCACTGAGCTAGGAAGCTGTGTCACCTTGGATAAATCACTCAGAAAATAAGAACCAAATATAAGAAGTCTAAAATTCTATGCCTTCCCAACCTCCCTAGTCACATCTTTTTTCATCACTTGATTGTCGCTGAGGAGAGTATGATTATAAGTATGACATGGACCCTTTCTTTTCATGAAAGTCAAGAAAATACTAAAATCCAGGCCAACGAGCCCTCCCCTTGGAGAGTGGGCACCTCTCACACCTCCTAAGACAAGGCTCTGCACTAAGCGAGATTCAGTAATCATCTCCCAACCAGCACTGGCATGACTTTGCTGCAGGCAAGTATGCAGAGGATTCCTTCATTACAATCTTTCTATGCATGATTCAGGGGTAAGTACCGTCTCTGTTTGCATCTGGAGGAATAAGAACATATTATAAAACAGAACTGAAAATCTGTGGTGTATCCAAAAATAGCACGCAGATATGCCAGCCTCCCGGTTCACCTTTCTGTACCATCCAACTCTTCCTTGACTTGCTTCACACAACAGAGGCAGACTGGGATTCCCAACGCTCAGGTATCCTGGGATCAGTTGTCAAACTGTCTCGGACTAAATGCCTCGAGGTGACCCAGCAGAACTAAGGTTCCTAATTCTTACCCATTCTGATGGGCCTTGTCCTAACTCCTTCCCCACTGCAGGTGCCCCTGCAGTCACATGCTTTTATCAAGTGATCTGCAGCTTTAGGCTGCTCACTCTGCAGAAAAGAATGGGGGAAAAACAGAGAGTAAGAAAATATAGCTCTCTCCTGGGAACCTCACAACCTCCTAGCTTATAAAACACAACCGCCTTGCTACCTTCCTGCAGACTCCCCATTGGCCAGCAGCACACGCTCTGAAGTCAATCCCCTCCCACCCCACTCCCCAGCCTTGGCCCATCCAAGAGATGATACTTGCTGAAGGGACCTGCTGATGTTCCAACCTGGTTCGGAAATGCACATGTGTGACCAATGGGGCAGGAAAGGAGGCTGATTAAAAGCCTGAGTGTCTCTCTAAATAATGAGGCCCACTGACTGCCGAGCCTTCATACTACGCTCTCAGCTTCCTGTGCCTCAAACTTTGTGACTCATAGCGCTTGCTTGCAGAGTGAGGCAGCTGAGCGGCCTTGGCGATGGGTTAAATCGGGAATGTGCTTTTCTTCCGACACTCACCCCTCAGGTGCCACCTGAGCCCCTACCTGGTCATGGGGGTGGGAGCTGAGCATAGCTTCAGCTCTTTTGCTGGCCCTAAATAGCTGCCAGAGCCTGATTTCCGATGGACTTAGATCCATGGGGATCCTCTCTCTCTTTCTCTCTGTCTCTGTCTGTCTGTCTCTCTCTCATACACACACACACACACACACACACACACCAGTTCAGAGTATCTGGAGGCTCTGTAATGCCGTTGATTTCTAAACCGGTCTGGGTCTCCAGTCCTCCATTCCTGAGCTGCAATCTGAGACCCAGAGCGCTCTTTCCTTCACCCACACTGCCTCCAAAACCAGAGGAATTCCTGGAAATTTTAAAGCAGAACAGGGTATCAAGAGGGTCTGGCTAACTGTTGCACATCAATTGAGGGGATGGCCGTGGAAGGGAGCAAGAGAGGTCAGGGGACAGCCAGAGGTGGCCACCCAGAGCTGTCCGGCACCCTCAGCAGCGTCTCTCCCGTTCATCCCTGCGGAGGGCATATCTGGAAGTTCGGGAGCTTGGGTCCCACGGGCGGCAGGGGCAAGTAGAAGGCAGGTCCATCCAGGGGCGGCGAGACCAGGCTCCCAGAACTGGCTCTCTGGCCAGCCCTCTGCACCGCGGGCGCCGCCTCCCACATGCTCGGAGCCGGCACAAGGCAGGCAGCGAGCGTCTCCCCGCAATCCCGGACCGGCTTCCCGCATAAAACTCCCCAGCACAACCTGCTTTTGTTAATTCTGCAAATGCTGTCACAACACCCCCTGTCTGCTCGGCTCCAAGGGAGACTCGCTTTCCCCAGAACCCAGCCGCTTCGGATCCCCCGAGCCCCCGCACCCCGACGGACCACCGCCCACCCGCCCCAGAGCCCTCAAACGAGCGAGGTCCGAAGGACCTCGAGGACCCTACGGTCCCCGGTCCTGAGCATCTTTGTCCTCCCAGCACAGACGCGAACACAGAGCGACAGAAAGAGCCCAGCCGGGCACCGAGTCCGCGCCCCTGGCCTCGCCGGGGCCCCGCAGGGGGACAATGGTCCTCGTTCTGCAAGTTTGCGAGCCCGGAAGCAGAGCCCTCCTTACCGTACATCTTGGCGGGGCGAGTGCCTCCCGGGAGGCCGCGTCGCCTGCAGCCAGCCCCCGGCGGCGCCGGCCTTTCATTCACAGCCGGGGTGGCTGATGGCGGCGGCCGGCGGCGGCCCGGGCGGGGCAGGAGCAGGAGCTGGAGCAGGAGCGAGAGCGGGGGCCGGACGCGAGAGGACAGGGGCCGGGAGCCGCACGCCCATTCAGCAGCCCCGGCTGAGCGCGGCCGGCCTCGGCTCGGGTTTCTGGGCAGGGCTGCGCCGAGAGGGGCGGAGGCTATGCTAATGACCGTCCCTTCCCGCAGGCTCGGCCACTGCCGGGCCGCCCCGCCCAAGCTCCGCCCCGCCCCGCCTCGCCCCCCGGCAATTCCCACCCTCCGAGAAACCCAAATCCCTAGAAGCACCTTTCCCAGGCTGTCGCCCCCAGGTGCTGGGTGGCGCATTTTCCAGAGGCAGCGTCCCGCAGAGGAAGTGACCCACCCTGCTCCTGTCGGAATGCTCAGGCCTACAGCTGAGATCTCCCATAACCCGCGGGCACCGAGGGTCAGCAGGGGTGCTGGAAGCTGCAGATGTAGCCCCTCCCCCAAATTTATCCAGAATGCGTTGTCTGATCCAGGGGGCGCCAGGAAGAGGAATTGGGGCATAACCTTCCGCCCTCCCTTGGCCCCCTTAATAAACGCCATTCCCTAATTAAGCCCTCAGCTATGGCCACTCTCTTGCCAAGTGCTCGCTACCAAAGCGCGTCTTTCCTCGGCCAGGTACGCAGGAAACGCACACCGTCCCACCGCTCAAGTGCTGCAGGAAGTCAGCTTGCTTTTCCTCTCCCAGATTCACAAGTGTAATTCACATGCTTTGTGACCAGGATCCGCCGCCTTCACCCTCTGGAACCAATTGAGAAACAGACACAGAGAGGCAGAAGGCTCACGCCCACAGCCTGAAGACAAATTCTAGCCCAGCTCAGGGCTTCCCTAAGGCTTCTCACCCAGCCCCCTCTACATTTCACATTTACCCCAAGGTTGGGGGGATTTGTCCTCAAAATATTCTACTAGTAGAAGTTAGAGAGGAGAGAATCTTAAAGATGCTGTCATGTCTCTCATTTTAATGAAGAGGAAACTGAGGCTGTGAGAAATTAAATTGTGTCCTTTTTCCTAGATACACTGAGCTGTGTGTCCATAGGCCAGTCATCTCCCTCTCTGAACCTCAGCTTCCTGCAGGACTGTTGGGAAATTTATATAAAACCTACATGCAAGTACACAGTGGGCACTCACATATTCATTTTCTTTTCTTCGTCACCCAAGGCAGGGACAGAGCCAGAGAGAGACTCTAGGTCACTGGACTCTTGGAACAGTGCCCTCTGTTGTGCCCCAAACCCATGTTTCCCATTTCTCTCTGCCCTCACCACCCCCTCCCACTCTCTTGATGTTTCCAAGTTTTGTTCCTGTTCCTTTACCTCTTTACCTCTCTCAGCAGCACGTGCAAGTCTTGAGGCCCCATGGGAAACTCTGGGAAGGTTCCTGGAGCTCACATTTAACCTAGACCCTCAGATGGCTCACAAAGCAGCTCTGTTTTCTATGTCCAGTTCTAGGACCAGGTCAGGTGACTCTGAGATTCGCTGAGAGTCACTTTTGCCCTTGAACCAGGGCAGAAGGGAGAATTTGGAGTCTAGTTTGGTCTGGATACCCAGAGATACCCCTACCCCCGCAATCTGTGCGACACGAAAGATATTCATTAAACACTGGTGTCTGCAGCACAGTGGGAAATGCAGTGTCTGTCTTCACAGAGTGAAAGCTCTAACAGGGAGTATAAGACTAATAAATACTGATAAAAACATTACATGACAAGGAAGAATATGGTAAATTGTGCATGAGAAGCACAGACCTCTCCTTAGGCATTCAGAGAGCTAAGAGCCTAATTCATTCTTTTTATCAAATATTTACTGATCACTTTATATTATGTGCTAGACACTGTGGAAGGTGCTCAGGAGAAGGGAGACATGCAAAAATGATAATAAAATGTAATAATTACTATGGTGGAGACCCATGGAAGAAGCAGAGTAGAGCTTCAGGAAGGAAAAAACATTCAAGATGGGCTTTGAAGAATGGGCAGGATTTCTAGATGAGGAGATAATGTAAATAATTCCAGCCAGAGGGACCACAATTTGCAAAGGTCAGGATGGTAGAGGAGAAAGAGTATGTGAGCCATAGCCTGGAGTCTCATGTGGCTGGAACAGAGTCGAGGACAGGGAGCAGAAGTAGGAAGGCAAGGGAACTCCCTGGCTGTCCAGTGGTTAGGACTCCGCTCTCTCACTGCTGAGGGCGCAGGTTCAGTCCCTGGTTGGGGAACTAAAATCCCACAAGCTGCATGGCGAAGTAGGAAGGGAGGCTGAAAAGGTAGTCTGGTGCCATGTTGGGAGGACCTTGAGCACCCGATCCAAAGCCTTTCCTGTTAGATCTAGGGCTGCCAGATTTAGCAAATGAAAATACAGAATGACCAATTAAATTTGAATTTTGAATAAATAAGGAATAATTTTTAGTGTATGTCCCATGAAGTACTGGGGACATGTTATACTAAAAAAAATTTTTTTTGTTTACCTGAAATTCAGATTCGACCTATGTTTTATCTGGCAACTTTAGTTAGCACCATCCTTTGGGAGGGTGCTCCTGGATCCTCATGACTGAACCAGGCCTGGAGTGGTCCTCACCCTCACCCCAACCTGTATTCCCAGTTAGATCCCATTGGTATGTGGCCCCTAAGGGCACAGGGATGGGGTCACTCTGGCCAACCTGCACCCTTTGCCATGGGTGCTTTGGCCCGAGCACTCGGGCCCCTCTGGGTCTATATGTTCAGTGGTGAAGGAATCCAGCCCATATTCAGCTTCTCTGAGGGGTAGTCAAGATGTTTAGATAAAATATGTGCAGGAAATGGTGCTGTGGAAATTAGGGTAGTGGTGTTACATACAAGGAAGCTGGAACACAATATTCCAGCTCACGGTTTAAAACAAAAGAGCAGAACCCAAGGGCCCCAATATCCAGAATAGTGTGCCCATGAAAAGATGCCAAACAGATATCAACTATTTGGGTGAACTATGGAAAGGAGGGAAAGTCAGAATTGGGATTCCTACCCTAACTAGGTTCTTACTCTATCTGTGGAAATCCAAAACATGGGATGAATGTGACAGTAAGGGAAGTGGAGAAGAAATAACATTTATTGTGTGACCACTGAGCCACAGGTTCTGTGCCAGGCACTTTACACAGGTTATCTGATGTAATGCTCTGGGCGACCTTGCAAGGTCCATACTATTATTCCCATTTTACAGCTGGGAAACTGAGACCCTATCCTACTTTAATCATAATTTTTACAGCTTGGGCCGTACTGTGGATGCAGTTTCGTTTTTTTCTTCATGAAGCTCTACTCTGCTTCTTCTATGGCCCTCCACCATAGTAATTGGAATTCTAGTAAATGAGTAGGAACTCAAGCCCAGGAAACTCTTGCCCAAGACACATTTTCTTTCTACCACGCCATGAAGCCTTACAGTCCACACTGAGAGTCACATAACAACTGCACTTTGGACTTCCCTGGTGGTCCAGTGGTTAAGACTCTGTGCTGCCAATACAGGGGGCACAGCTTTGATCCCTGGTCGGGGAAGTTCTGCACATGGCCAGGAAAAAAAAAAAAAAGGCAGCTGCACTTTAAATGAAGTTTTTTTCCGCAATGACTTCTAAGATGGTCTAAAGCACTGTGCCCCCTTCCCTTGATTTACCTGCATTTGCTACTCGTTCTCACCCGTATTTCACTCTCTCATTTGGAGTGAAGGAGGGTAGAGATTGGAGAGAGTCTCAGGCTAAACAGACCAAAGCAGGTGCTCTAATTTCCACCCCATTCCTAGACCATCGTTGGTGGCCCTACTGTGGCATCACCTGCCTTTAGAGCCCGGGGGCCTCCTGGGACTAGTTGGGTCAGGCGGAGGAACTATGCCTTAGAAAAGGTGATTATTCTTTGACCAAACTTGCCCTGGTTACCACAGTCACTCTGAACAATGTCCTTTGTTGCGACAGCTCAAAGGATCCCCTCTGCCATGAGCAAGCACCACAATTCCCACAGTTTCCTTTTGAACTAGAGGATGAATTGCCCTGAGTTACAGAGAAAGGCAGCTTAGAAGAAAGAGGCAATCTACAGTCATCACATAAAACCCAGGAGCCTCACTTGCATCCGTGGTTCCACACCTCCAGGCCTGTCCTGTAGTCCAGGAGTCTGGCTTCCTGACACTCCAGCCTCCCATGGCCCCCAGGGGATTGACTTTGTCTGCTCAAAAGCCTCTAATCTCCCCAACAGCCACACAACTGCAGCAGCTCTTACTCTGGGTACCAGCCTTGAGCGGCCAACAGCTTTAAAGGGCATTTTCCAGAGGGAGAGAAGAGGGAAGAAAGTGACAGTCCTGGGGAATACAGCTTCAGGGGAAAAAAATTACGAGACCCAGTGAAGGGCTGAGGGAGCCGAGGGGAGAAAGAGCCCCTGAGATTGTCAGGTAGTTGATTAGCTGTGAAGCCGGAAACAGAACTCGGGATTCCTGACTCCCGGCCTGGTGACTTGAACCCCTGGCATTTCTCCCTTAAAGCCTGTACCTTGACCTACTTCTCAGAAGCCGCAGGGAAAGAACGGCCTCTAAAAACGATACCCAAGTATAGGAGCAGGTGGGTATCCAAGGGCTGAAGAAGGCATCTCCACAACCCAGAAAACAGCTCAGGAGCCAGGTCAGGAGGACACGCTCTTGGCCAGGTCCCTGAGAGCTGCCTCGGGCTGCAGGAGGGTCTTAGGGGCACCAAGTTGCCTGCTGCTGTGAGAGCAGGGCCTGAGTGCCTGGGGTGGAGAAGGCTGCTGCAGACGGATTTTACCTCCTCTAAACCAGATTTCACCAGTGAGTGAATGAAGTCTGAGATACTGATTATTGACAAGTCGAGGTTTAAATGTACTAAGGCAGATCTCCAGCCACCACCCTTTTCACTGCCTTTTGTTTACCCTGTGTTCACTCTCCAGAGAAAGGTCAGGCTCCCTTCATTTGCTGCTGTTCCCTATGGTCCCCGGAAAAGAGGCTCCTCTTCTACTTGAAGCTCAGATCCATGTTTCCAGTAAAAAACTCAGGCATTATCATGCCCTTAGCCCTGACTCCTCTGTCCTTTCACTCTCTCCTTGCTCCAGGCTGTCAAGAGGCACCTGTTTGCCACTGAGCACCACACTCCCATCTCCAAGTGTGATACTTGTCCCCACGGGGAGACCCAAGCCCACCCACGCTCTGAAGGACTTGAAAGCCCATGGTGTCATTTTTATTTGTTGATAGGCGTGACTTAGAAAACACAGGAAGTGGAGAGCTGGTCAGGTAGATGATCTCAGAAGGTCAAATCTGGCTTTCCAAGCCATAGCTAAGGAGACCTGCACCAAACAAGGTTTGATGGAACCTTGAAGGAACAGGCTTGCCCAGAGGCTGGCCAACCTGGTTAAAGAAAGGTTTAAATGAAATTGGAGGAGAGGAAGAAAAACAGCTCCAGAAAGTTGCAAACCTGGCTACTGGGGAAAAAACCAGAAAGACATATGAGATGCTGAGCTCTAAGAGCTGAAAGTGGAGCCGGTGGAGGAGGAAGAGCCTGAGGACCTCACTGGGGCCAGATGCCAGCTCTCCGAGGAAGTTACCCTGGCCTGCCTGAGCCAAACCCAGTCTCCTTGGCCTTGTCTATTCACTGCCTCAGATTGACGTTGGACCCTGAAATCACCCCTCCTTCTCCCCCAAATGATGCTGACTTACAATCATCTTCTCAGCTTTTGGCAGCCCTGCAGTTAAGAATCCCTGGCCCATTTCCCCCTCCCTGGACTCTGCCTGGCTTCAGGACTCCTCTTTGATAATCAGTCCCAATTATCAGCTTCTAAATCTCTAGCCCAGTTTTCTCTTTTCTAGCTCAGGGATGACAGATCACTTCAGTCTCATGAGAGAATGCTCAGCAATTCTCAGGTGAAAATAATGGAGAAGCTCAGACATCTATATGCCAACATGCATATAACCAAAAAGTCAATTTGATTTTGAACCTGTTAATAGCTGATGTCTGTTAGGTTAGGACTCACTTGTGTTCTAATTTACAGAACATGCATTTATCGAGAGCCTGCTACATGCAAGAGACTCTGTTAGACACAGTGAGGAGAGACAACTAAGAATGTCCTTGCCATTCAGAAAACTGACATTCTAGGAGAGAAGGTAAGTCAAGACAGAAATATGACATGTCAGAAAAGAGATAAAAATAGCTCTAGGACTTAGACTCTGAAAGCTGCAAAATGCTGCTTTAAAAAATTAAAGAGGGCTTCCCTGGTGGTGCAGTGGTTGAGAGTCTGCCTGCCGATGCAGGGGACACGGGTTCGTGCCCTGGTCCGGAAGGATCCCACATGCCGTAGAGTGGCTGGGCTCGTGAGCCATGGCCGCTGAGCCTGCGTGTCCAGAGCCTGTGCTCCGCAACGGGAGAGACCACAACAGTTAGAGGCCTGCATACCACACACACACAAAAAAAAAAATTAAAGAAAACTAGAAAGACATCCATGTTCGTGGATTGGAAGATTTAATATTGTTAAGATGCCCATAGTATCCAAAATGATCTTCAGATTTAATGCAATCCCTACTGAAATTCCAATGGCGTTTTTCTCATAAATAGAAAAAAAAACCCTAAAATTCATATTGAACCACAAAAGACTCTGAATAGTCAAAGCAATTTTGAGAAAGAAGAAGAAACTGAAAACATCACACTTCCTGATTTCAAATTATATTACAAAGTGATAGCAATCAAAACAGTGTGGTACTGGCATAAAGAAAGATATATAGACAAATGGAATAAAATGGAGAGACCAGAAATGAACCCTCACATGTATGATCAAATGATTTTCAACAAGCGTGCCAAGACCATTCAATGAAGAAAGAAAAGTCACTTCAACAAATGGTGCTGGGAAAACTACATATCCTCATGCTAAAGAATGAAGTTAGACACTTATTTTACATCATACACAAAAATTAATTCAAAATGGATTAAAGATGTAAACATAAGGCTTGAAACTGTAAAACTCTTAGAAGAAAATATAGCAAAAAAATCTCCTGGACATTGGTCTTGGAGATAATATTTTGGATATGACACCAAAAGTATAGGTAGCAAAAGCAAAAATAAACAAATAGGACTACATCAACCTAAAAAGCTTCTGTATAGCAGGAAATAATCAACAAAATGAAAAGGAAACCTATGGAATGGGAGAAAATATTTACAAACCATATATCTGATAAGGGGTTAGTATCTAAAATATATGAGAAATTCATACAACTTAATAGCAAGTAATAATAATGATAATAATAATAATAACTAACCTGATTTTAAAATGGGCAAAGGAATTCCCTGGCAGTCCAGCAGTTAGGACTCCACACTGCCGCTACAGGGAGCTCGGGTTAGATCCCTGGTTGGAGAACTAAGCTCCTGCAAGCCACATGGTGTGGCCAAAAAAAAAAAAAAAAAGAAAAATGGGCAAAGGATCTGAATATACGTTTTTCCAAAGAAGACATACAAATGGTCAACAGGTATCTAAAAACGTACTCAACATCACTAATCATCAGGGAAATGCAAACCAAAACCACAGTGAGATATCACTTCATGTCTGTTAGGATGGCTATTATCAAAAAGACAAGTGATAACAGAAGTTGGTCAGAGTGTGGAGAAAAAAAGAGCTATTGTACACTGTTGGTGGGAATGTAAATTGGTAGAGCCAGTATGGAAAACAGCATGGAAGTTGTGTAAAAAATAAAAAATAGAATTACCATATAACCCAGCAATTCCACTTCTGAGTGTATAGCTGAAGGAAATGAAATCAGTATTTTGAAGAGATATGTCCACTCCCATGTTTGTTGCAGCATTATTCACAATAGCCAAGATATGGAAACAACCTAAGTGTTCATCAAAGGATGAATGGATAAAGAAAATGTGAGATATATATATATATATATATATATGTATATGTATATATATATATATATATATATATATATATATATATAACTTTGTGGCCCAATATATGATCTACCCTGGAGAATGTTTCATGTACTCTTGAGAGGATTGGATCCTGGGTAGCCAAACATCCACATATATGTCCCTTCCCAAATTTCCAGCATAAAAGCATTCCTACTTAATATAATGCAACAGTTCCTCCTACAATTAAAAATATACTATATCCTTCCCAAGAGGAGAAAGCCCTAGCCTGTCAGTTACTGAATTCAGCTCCAAGTCTAGAATCTCAGAGTGATATCCATTATTCCTCTATTTCATCATGACTTGTCTCAATATTTGTGTCCTTTAAATTAAACGACTATTTTAAATAATACCAACATACACTATATAGAATAGTAGACAAGACAGGAAGAGGAAATTAGAGAGAATTTACCTGAAGTAGATAAATTATTTAGTATACCAAGGAAGGAAGCACAAATGAAAATGGACTTGGTAGGGGAAATTTCCCTGTAGTCGGATTAATGTACAGCCTCCATCCCTACCACCTTGGCCACTTTGTTTGATCCCACTGAGCAGGCATTGGGGTAGCTTGGGAAGGAACCTGAATGATATTCTCAGAGTGAGTAATCTGTTCACCTGATTAATTGGGTCCACTCCATTAGGTTATTCCACATTCTTCTTCCCCAAATGACTTCAGTGCTATTTCTGACCAAGATGTCACTCCAAATACTTCTTCCTCAAAATTCTCCTTCAGTCTTGTTGCAAGTTCCTAACCATACAGCCCAAACACCAGACACTGCCCATGACTCATTGTAAATTCTTACTTCAGGTTATCTCTTCTTTTGGGTAGAGATATGCTGTGTGAAGTTCTGCCTACTGGGAGTATATTTCATCTCCACAGTCCTTTGGGACTCATCTGAGTGGGGCTGCTACTAGATTTGGCTAGTAGGGAACTAACTCCATATGAGATCATGGAGTTGAGGAAGCGGCAGCAAGGCAGCAGAAGCTGGCATGCTGCAAGTGTGAGCAAACTTCTCAAATAATTTATTGTGCCTTCAGGACCTGCTTGGACGTCTTCTCATATACATTGCTTTTTAGCGTGCTGCTAATCACACCCAACCGTAAGGCATTGTGGCTCCGAGGATACCAAGTTCATGATGGATGGCTCAAGATAGCATTGTCACCAGGTGCTCCACAGTTGACATTCACTGCTTTTTCAGAAGCAGGCTGAGAAGTATCTCTTACAAAGACAACAGTTGCTTGCTGAAGAGGTCATAGATGGATGGAAAACCATAGGGGTCTCCACAGTGATTCTCTTAATTAGGCTTGCCACAAGCTCCATTTAGCAACTCAATCTGCCATTGATAACTCAAGCACCATTTGAATCCACTGGGTCATTAAGGCCACATATGCTGCAGCCTAGAGAAAATTTTCTTTCTTTGGGCCTTACTCAAAACTTGGAAGTCTTTTAAGTTACCTGGTAAACAGTTTGGAGAAGCACACCAAAATGTGAAATATATTACCTGGAAAGTCCAAGAAGGCCCTTTTTCTTTGTGATGAGAGTACCAGGGGTTACAAAGTGTTCTTCATTTTTTTTTAATTAATCAATTTATTTATTTATTTGTTTGTTTATGGCTGTGTTGGGTCTTCGTCTCTGTGCGAGGGCTCTTCCTAGCTGTGGCAAGTGGGGGCCACTCCTCATCGCAGTGTGCGGGCCTCTCACTATCACAGACTCTCTTGTTGCGGAGCACAGGCTCCAGACGCGCAGGCTCAGTAGTTGTGGCTCACGGGCTTAGTTGCTCCGTGGCATGTAGGATCCTCCCAGACCAGGGCCCGAACCCGTGTCCCCTGCATTAGAAGGCAGATTCTCAACCACTGCGCCACCAGGGAAGCCCCAAGTGTTCTTCATTTTGTATGAACTCTCCTGACATGACTTAGACCACTGAACCTCTAGAAATCCCTGAGGCAACAGACCCCTGTACTTTCTTAGAATTTTCCTCCCTCCCTCTTTCTTGCATGTTTTTTTTTTGTTGTTGTTGTTTGTTTGTTTTTACCAAGGTACCTAGGGTACCTGATACTTCTGGGTCTCCATATCTGATCGTCATGATGTCACCCATATTTTACTGTAGCATGATGTCCAGTGGGATAGAAAGACAATCAGTGTCTTATGCATTTAAATTGTAGTACAGAAACAGAGAGATGACATAGTGCTAGGAAAATGGTGTATTTCTCTACCAGGTGAAAGCAACCTTTTTCTCTGGTGTTTTCTAATTACTGGGATAAAAAACATTAGAACATTAGAGATAAGCTGCAGTCTTCTGGGTACCAAAGTCCACATTGTTTTGATCTAGTAGGAGACCCCAACTGGAACAGCAGATACAATCAGAGGCATCACCTAGTTAAGTTTATAATAAACCAAGGGTACTGAGGACCCATGTTATTCTCAGGATCCAGCCAGATCCTTCACTAGCTCAACTAAAGAGTTAATGGAAATATGATAGAACTCTGTACCTTGCATCTAACAAGACTATTATGGTGACAGTTGTATTGATGACTTCCTTGGGGAGGTAGTATTGCTTTTGACTGTTTTTTGGTTTGTTTGTTTAGTAGGAGGAATTGCAGGTACTTCTACATGGCCTTGTTTACCTAATAAGCCTTATTCCACAGGTGAGGAATCCATTGCTATGATTATGCCAATCTCTGAGACTGTTTAGTCCAACTCTAAACTCAAGAACTGAGGAAATAACTGTGGGATTTCTCTGGGATTCTAGGGCCCACTGTGAAGTAGATTCTGGTCAAAATTCCACTTACAAGCTGGCTCCCATAAGCCCCATTCCAACCAGTGGGCAATGGCAGTATTAAGTGTTCTGAAGAATTAGTGTTAGCTCAAAGTCAATGTCCAATAACCCATAAATGATCCCTTTACTTCCCCTCAAGTTACCTCGGTAAATGGCCACAATTCCCTTTGGGAAAGGGTAGAGGAAATATAAACAGTTTGTACTTGTGGTGGCTGCAGGGTTGTTCCTCAAAAGTACCCAGGCTTTCCCTTTATTCATGGAATCTTGGATCTAGTAATTGGATGTGGGGCTGTCACTCTATTGTATTGACTTGAATCAAATGTTTTTGACTGGAGTTTGGTTTTGAACTTTTTGAATTATTTATTCAAAATAATAATTTTTAAATTATTTATTTTAAAAAATATATTTTAAATCAAATGGGATCCCAGTGGCTAATTATTTATTTTGGTACTGAGGACCCATGATAAAAAAAAAAAAAAGTGAAGGTCTGAAACTTCATGCTGACCTTGCTGTCCCAGATGGAAATCATGTCCCCATATCACTGGCAATTAAGTGCCAGCATAAAGCCTCTGCTGTGCCAGGATCTGTCCACTGTGATTGAAATAAGACGGGGAGGAGCTTTCCATCTGTAGCATATCACAGGCATTCCTGGCCTACTTAGAATAACCACTAAAGCACTCACAAAGATTTCTTTCATGAGCTTTTTCTGGGCCTCCTTAGAGACATAGAAAGAAGACATGATAAATGCCCTCCCATATTTCTATCTTCCAATGTCTTTGAATTTCTTCCTCAACATTATACCACACTGTACCTCAGCTTTGTTTAGTGTTCTCTATTGTGACTAGGTTTTAGGCAACCCACTAAGAAAATATTTAGAAACACTTCCAACTACTCAAGCCAAGCTGTTAAATTCAAATTTCTAGCAAATGCACCCTTGTCGATAAATTCAGTCTGAATCTAAGTTTTGTTTTTTCCTCCTTAGAAAATCCATCCTCATGTGTGTTTCCCCCGTTTTCATGTTAATTAGCAAATCTTGGTGTGTGGATCTGTGTATGTGTGTGTGCCTTATCCACAGTATGTGCTGATCCCTAATCCCAGTTTATACCTTATAATTGGCCCCTTGGGTGTGCTGGTACCTAATTTTAGTCAAATGTTTGGAGATAATGAGGAGTGAAGGGAGTAAAGCACAGGATAATTGGCTTCCTTCAGTAAGGTAACTCCCTTCGGTGGATCTTCATGTAAACCAATAAAAACCTCATTAGATATGGCAGATTCTGTTTGGGCTGGTGATGGAGGCTCAGTGAGGTTTAGGGGTACAGGGTTCCCCGAGTTCTTCAGATATTCACATATATCCCCACTGTAGTTCTTGAGGTGCAGCACTTTCCTGATCAATGCCCTAACTTTCACATAAGAGACCTGGTGAGGCTGTAAATTCAGTGGACTCTGTAATTTGACAACTCATGGAGTCTGGCTTTCAGTTATCTCGGTCATGCAGCTGTAAGAAATGAGTTTCTTTTTTGCACAGTCTTAGAAAACGTTACAATTTGTATTATGATCTGAAAATTTAAGGATTGGAGCTTGTCATTTATTTTTGTTTAAGCAAACTAGATGCAACAGAAGAAGTGACACCATCCTGTAGTCCTTTAATACTTTTTGACTCTCCTGGTTTGGCAGGAGCAAATAGTTGCTTCTAATGAGCAGCAATCAGAGACTTTATTTACCTTTTAATTTTTCCTACCATTTTATGTCATGGACATATCATCCCTACAGACTAACAGAATATTTTCTGCTCTGGGTCTTAAGTAACCAGCTAGCAGATTCCCTGTCTCATCCATTTCCCCAAGGTTCTGTTGCCTGCAACCATCTCCCAGCACCAATTTCTCTGTACTACTCAAAGATCTTGGTCCAGATAACATAAACTAACTCTGGCTAACTTAGAAAAGAAATTCCTTTCCTTTTCTAAGAAAATGGTATAGGATCACAGAGTCAATGGGAAGGCCAAGATCAAAACCCAGCCAGGAACCAAGAGAGATCGGGCATACAAATACAATCAAGATCATGCCACCAGGATAAGGCCACCATCATTGGCACCACCACTGCTGGCTGCTGTCACTCTGGTGTCACAGACTAAGGATGCCCCCTCCCCACATCTGTACTCTAAACTCTTCTACTATCGAAACAACAACAAATAAAACCTCTCACCTTCTGTGTCTTCACATTCCTCATTCAATATTAAAAATCCTGTGCAGTAGCCTCTGGCTCACTGAGCCTAGATTACATGCTAATACCTTTGGTGGAGAACAAGGAGAGCTGTCCCCTTTGGTTTCCACAGTGGGAGGTGGAGCTCTGTGTCCCACATCTTTTGGATTCCCTCAGATGAGAAGGGTGTTTAGATGCTAGGTGGTCCCACTCCATTCCCCCCAGGAAAAGTCTACTGTAGTCCTTAAATGGAAAGGATTTAGAACAAACATTGCAAAGAGAGAATTAAAGCCTAAGGTAGGCAAAGTAATTTAACAAAGTTAATTATTTTAATACGTTTAAAATTTTTTAATTTATTTAAAATTAATTACCAGAACCCCCCATATCTAGACAAATTTCTTCCTAAGATGCTAAGAAGACTTGGAAAACGGATTGCAAAGTAGCTATCAATAAACTTTAAAAATTCATGAGAAACTAGAGAGACTTGAAACTGGGTTGACCTTGTATGAAAGGAAAAAGTAGGTTCTGCTAATTACCAGCTTGGTGGTGAATATTGACAATTAATAGAATCCCCTGATTAAACAGAGTTGCTTGCTATGAACACCTAAAAAGTAATTAAGTGAACAGCTGGAGCCAGTATGAATTTGTTAAGGACAAATCATAGTACCCATCTTTTTTTCCTTTTTGAATCAATTGATAGATTTGCAGGCCATTGGTGGACAACATGAGATTGTTATAAAAATTGTTAACTTTAGAGTTAAAAATATCTTTATTTGCTTTTAGTGTAAAAATAAAACATGGTAATTATGGAAAAGGTAGATAGAGTTTTCTAGTTTAATAACCCCCGACTATTATCTCTGCTTCCTTTCCACTGAAAAACACTAAAATTTCACTAAGGGAACAAGAAAGATAAAAATTCATAAGGATAAAGAGATTAGGAGAGGAGATAAAAGGATCAATAATGACACCAAATGTTTGGAAGATGAAAAATAAATTGACGAGTGGTAACTGATTTGGCAGAGAAAAATAAGCTGAAAGCAGGTGCCTACAGAAGAAGATGTCAGTGAAAGACAATTTGGGCAGCAGAAGCCCAGAAAGGCTCAGGAGTCAAAGGCACGAAGAACCTCAGATGTAAAGAGTAGAGTTTAAAACAGGTACAAGGGGCTTCCCTGGTGGTGCAGTGGTTGAGAGTCCGCCTGCCGATGCAGGGGACATGGGTTCGTGCCCCAGTCTGGGGGGATCCCACATACCATGGAGCAGCTGGGCCCGTGAGCCATGGCCGCTGGGCCTGTGCGTCCGGAGCCTGTGCTCCGCAATGGGAGAGGCCACAGCAGTGGGAGGCCCGCGTACGGCAAAAAAAAAACAAAAAAAACAAAACAGGTACAAACCCTGACCATCTACATTTCTGATACTCATTTTAGTGAGTTGCTTTTAAATACGCAAAAGAAAAAACAGGTACAAACTCTGACCATCTACATTTCTGATAATCATTTTAGTGAGTTGCTTTTAAATATAAACTATCAGCCAATCAGACCTTTAAGAAAAGCATCTAACATGAAAGAGAACAGAACACAAAACAAACAGTGAAAAGAACTTGTAGGATATAGAGACAGAAGAACACTTTACATTTTATGTCAACAAAGAGAGAAGATTTTATATCCATGAAAGATGACATTTTACACTTAGAGCCTTATCAGTTTGTTGTACAGGCAAGAGGTAGCCAACTGGGTAAACCTCCCATACGCAAGAACACTCTTGTTTTATTTTGTTTTACGTATTGGGATTTTTTAAATGTCTTTAAATTTTTTAAAGGGTTCTAGAGTTAGAGTTTTTGATTGTAAGCAACAGAAACTAAAACTGGATAACTTAAGAAAAATGCAATTCATTAGAAAGTTATGGGTAGTTCACCAAATAAAAAGGATAGGTGAAAAATCAGAATCAGAAAGGGCAGGAGCCAGGGGAGCTCTGGGCTCCTGGCAGCAGGAATTAATAGCCATTTGGATCAGGGCATGACTGCTGTGATGCATCAGTTCCAACTTTTCTTTGGTCCTTTAAGTGCTAGAAGACAGAGCCAGCCCAACTGTCCTAGGCTGGGCCAGGTATACACCCTCTGGCTAGGGAAGCAAAAGATACTTTATTAGACAGTTTCACTATAAGTATCCAGTGAGAAAGGGAAATTTTCCCTGAAGAAAGTCAGAGTGATATTATTAGAAAAGTGAATAAAAAATAGAGGGGAAAACCCCACCAAATTTCTACAATATCTATGGCTAAAAATAAGTTTGGAAACCATGAATCTGCAGAATTCTGTTTTTTTATTTTGCAATGACAAAGAATAGTTCATCGAAAGTTTGTACAAAAATGTATTAGTTAATTAATGACTCATTGGATATTAAGGGGTTTTTTTTCTATTTTTTGCTTTTACAAACAGTACCTCAGCAAACATCCTTAGAGCCCCATTTTCGCAGACTTTTTTTTTTTTTTTTCCTATTTTTTGGCCATGCCGAGTGGCATGCAGGATCTTAGTTCCTCAACCAGGGGAACCTGCGGCCCCTGCAGTGGAAGCCTGGAGTCTTAACCACTGGACCACCAGGGAAGTCCTGCAGACATCTTTATTAAGAAGTGGTAATTTTTGTCTTCTTTATAGAATTATTATAGACAAGGTGGAAACTTGTAGCCTGAATGGATTACATATGAAGAATGCTGCTGGTCCATTGATGCTGATTTACAGAGATTTTACTAAAGTCATATTGATTTTGCCCTTGGCCTTTTTCTAGTCAACAATTTTATGGATGATTCAAATATAACATTAAGGGCTACCCTTGTGGCACAGTGGTTAAGAGTCCACCTGCCAATGCAGGGGACATGGATTCGAGCCCTGGTCTGGGAGGATCCTGCATGCCGCGGAGCAACTGGGCCCGTGCGCCACAGCTGCTGAGTCTGCATTCTGAAGCCCGCGGGCCACAACTGCTGAGCCCGCATGCCACAACTGTTGAAGCCCACGCACCTAGAGCCGCTGCTCCGCAACAAGAGAAGCCACCACAATGAGAAACCCGTGCACGGCAACGAAGAGTAGCCTCCTCTCTCCGCAACTAGAGAAAAGCCTGCGCGCAGCATCGAAGACACAACGTGGCCAAAAATTAAATAAATAAATAAAAGACTTATTTAACAAATTTACAGATGACGCAGATCTAAGAATGATGACACATATGATAATAGAATGTCATCAAACTTCAAAATGATCTGTATGAGCTAAAACACTGGGTCCAAACCAACAAAATTAAAACTAATAGGAACAATTTAAAAGTTCTGTATTTGTTTAAAAAAAAATCAACTGCCTAGAGATAGGAAGGTTAACTGCTATTTGGACAGAAATTCACACAAAAAGGTCTGAAGGTTTTATTAAATGCAAGGTCAATATAACTCAACAGTATGATATGGCTGCTAAAAAACAAAAACAGTGTAGTCTTAGAATGTATTAAAATAAGTAAAATGTCTAGATCTTTGGTGGTGTTAGCCCCTTGCACCTTTTGCCTGGTCAGACTAAATAGAGTTTGGGGTTTAATTTTGACTGGTTACACTTTAGAAGAGATATTAACAAACTTGAGTGCATGAAGAGAAAGGCATCTGGAAGGTATAATGATAACTTACTGAGTGCTCACTATGTACCAGGCACCATACTGAAAACATTTAGAGAGCTATGAAGTAGGTGTAACTTTATACCTATTTACAGATGGGAAAATTGAGTCATGGGAAATTAGATAACTTGCTCAAGTTTACCCAGCTAGAAAGTGGGACTGAAACCCAGTAGTCCAAGCCCAGAGATAGCTGTCAACCACCCCACTCACTGCTTCTCTATTTTTTTTTTTTTTTGCGGTACGCGGGCCTCTCACCGCTTCGGCCTGTCCCGCCGCGGAGCACAGGCTCCAGACGCGCAGGCCCAGCAGCCATGGCTCACGGGCCCAGCCGCTCCGCGGCATGCAGGATCCTCCCAGACCGGGGCACGAACCTGCGTCCCCTGCATCGGCAGGCAGACTCCCAACCACTGCGCCACCAGGGAAGCCCATCGAGTATGGTTTTTTGAAATACAGTAATTCCCATACTCTTCCCCCCTTCCCTCCCATTCTCGAGCCCACCTGTACCTCCCAGCCTTTTCAGCATCATAATGAGTTCTCATCCCAGGTCGTGTTATTGACACCTCAGCAGAATTAGAGCTCAGTTCCACTAACGATAACCTACTTCGTTCAGACTGAGCAGAGCTGAGCAGGATGACTGAGTCTGTGAATGAGGTTCAGCGTTTGAACACCCTCCCTCCCCACTGCCACTGGGACAAAGCATTTATCCAAACACCATTACCCCATATTCCAACAAGGACTGTGTACGAGGGGCTGCTACACAAGCACAACACACAACAGAGAATACAGAGAGACAGGCAACACACACACACACACACACACACACACACACACACACACACACACTCAAACGACCATAAAGATAACCTTGTTTTTGGAGCCAGGATCTGTCTCACACCTCTATGCTGCAGACAGGGAAATAATGCGTGACGCCTGGTTCAGGCTCAGGATATGGGAAAGGAGACAAATGTGTCATCGCTGTGGCCAGGAGCAAGCATGCCTGAGTCACGGAAACACGCTGCCTTTGCTCCTTTCTCCATGTGACCCACCGGCAGCTCTGGGAATAACCAGTGCTGGTCCCTAACCACAAGGTTTAAGAGACAGACAGAGATTTAGTTCTGAGACATCACAATGACTATCTTGGAACAAAGAGGGAAGTGGGAAAGCAGAGTGCTAGTAGCAATAACACTGGAGACTGATAGTCTGGCTCTCAGCCACGTTCCCCATGGAGGAGGCCATGTTCCTGGGATGTCCCAGGCCCCACATCAACCTTGACCCAAGGCTTTTTTCCTAATAGCAGAGGATTCAGTTGTTAGGACTTGCCAGGGTGATATGGAGGTTTCCAAGGGCAATAGAAATCATTGGGAAAGAGTCCATGAGTAAATTCTTCTACAATCCCTTCTTAACATCTAAAAATACATCATATGAAATAATGTAACTGAACAAAGTTTAAAAAAGGAAGACCACGGAATGTGAAAATGATTCATGACAAATATAATTCGTAGAAGTTTACATTCCTAAAAAACCTGGATCTAATAAAAATTTGTAGGGCTAATGATTAGCTCCTACTTGGCAATTGATCAGAGTAGAAAAGGATACGAATAGACTTTTATACACTTTTATACATAGGAAAATAGAAACCATCGATAGAAATTAAACTATCTAATTCTAAATTATTGATAGAAATTAGGTGAATATCAATCAAACAACTTAGAGATTCTATTATATGTTTATAGTATAGCAAAAGTGAAATAATAAAAGCCAGCATCAGATTCAAGTAAAGAATCCCAAAGGAAAAAATATTTGCACTGTGATGCATTCACAGTATTACTTATGATGCTCAAAATAATTTAGAAACAGCTCCTAAATCTCTCACAATAAAGATATGGTTGAATAAATGATGGCATGTCAATAAATGGAATATTATATAGTCATTAAAAATAGTAAGGGTGATGGTCATCAAAATGTGCATATTTGGAAAAAATGCAGGAAGACAAGGAGTATGTAGGCAACAATTTCAAGTGAATGTGCACATTCTAATGAGGGTTAGAAGTGATTTCAGAGAGGTGTACTTGGTTTATGGGGTTTCCTTTTCTATAAAGATAAGTGCATAATAGAAAGTGTATATAGACATATAAAAGAGGGGGTGGAGAGTAATTTCTTTTTTCTCCTTGCTTCCCAGGGGGACCATAAGGATGAATTAAGTGGTTTGAACTTCTTGGATGAAAATATTAGATGCTTGAATTGGTGAATGGTTCTGGTACTTCCTTGGAGACATTAAAGAATATCCATCTGTCAACTGTTACGATGTGTTAATTTAATTAACTTATGACATTAGGAAATGCTTGTGATTAATTCTGTTGGTTTTTTTTTAAGATTCTAGAATGCATCCCTCCTCACATGTCTCCCCCACCCCCCCATTATATACACACATACACACATGTACACAGTACATTAAAATTAGACCTTATTATTTGGCATTAGTAAGAAAGGAAGAGATGGCATCTCCATAGTTACCGTGTGTGCCTCCACACCTAGCATATTTAATTCATTGCCTTATTCCTCCCACTTGCCTCTCTCCTGCTACCCACTCACCACACAGACACACACATACACACCCTACAAATTCCACCAACACCACCCAGAACTGGTTCTATGGATCTGTTACCCACCAGGGTTCTTGGACTCCTTAATCAATAGAATTTGATAAGAGGCCAGATGAGAAATTCAGGCAAGGCTTTATTGGGACTTGTGCTGCAGCACGAGGGAACGAAAACAAGTAACAGGTGCCCTTGCGCACTCTCTGGGCGGGGGGGTCGGGGGGTGAGCTGATCCCTTAAATTGACTAAGGGCAGGGGCGGATCCATGGGTCAGGCCAGAGGAGTGGCTTAGGTAGTCTGCCCACCCCCTTGGCGGTGCTGTGTGCAGGGATCGTGCGCGGTACCCTGCTTTTGCTCCCGATACCTCAGAAGTGGCAGTTGGGTTTTTGGTCTTTTTGTATCCTGGTGTCCATAATTTGCCCCAACTGTGTATGTACACAGTTACTTTTAGTCCCTTATAGTTTCTTTGTATTCTGTTGCTTGAGGAGATGTTTGTCCAGGTGCAAGCACTGCAGCCAAGGATCCCAGGTTCCAGGTCCCAGCCTGTCTCAGATCTGCCATTAATGATATGGGACCATAAACTGAGAAATTCTAAATCTATTTCTTTCTCTTGTCCTTTCCCTATCTTGGTGTTTCCCCAGTACCAGTGATGATGTAACAGGCCCGGCTTACATCAGAACCAGAAGAAATGGGCAGAGTTGCCAAATCATTTGGAAAACACTTTATATGAAAACAGTGAATCTTTTAAGTATATAAGGAGATAATTATATCATTATCATATAATGATAAAGAAATATATTTAAACATGGAATTTTAACATTACCTTTCTCAAAACATAATGTTTCATTATACCGAGAGCTATGAAACATGAGGTTCCTAAATGACATCTGACGCTTGTGAAACTGCAAAAAAATCACAGAATGGCGACCTGTTCCCTCCTCCATGAGAGTGCTCAAGATATGTTATTAAGTTAAGAAATCAGAATACAAAATTATGTATATATAAGAGATCAGCTATGCAACACACATACACACTCACATGCATTCGGAAAACATTTTGATAGTGGCTCTCTGGGAAATGGTGGAATTGTGAGTAATTTAAATTTTCTTCTATATAATGTCCCAAAGTTTCCACTTTTCTATAAGTGTGTGCTAGCTTTAGCACAGAGAGAAAATCAGAAGAGTTGTTAATAGAAAGCAATATCCAAGAGTCTAGGAAGAAGCCCTGCCATGAGGTCAAGGGGCAGCCGGGTCAGGGGCCGGCAGCTATTAGAGCTCCACTTACCGAGCGGAGTTCAATGAGGACCGCGTCTGGTCAGGGACAGGCTCTCAAAAGAGGATGGCCAAAAAGGGCTGGAGAAATAAATCAGGACCGAGAGAATGACATGGCACACGTGACAAAACCTTTAATGCTTAGGTCAGAGGGCTCCGAGGAGCGTCAGTAAGGAAGCGTAACTGTGACTATGCATTTGGAGAAGGTTAAACAGGACCTCGGAGGACACCTGCTCCAATCTCCTCGTTGTCAGAAAAGAGCCTCAGAAGAGCTAAACTCATTCCCTCAAAGCCACTCCATGGCTCTCTGCTTCCCGGCGTGGTGAGTTTAAGTGCCGTTGTTGTG
Source organism: Hyperoodon ampullatus (assembly GCF_949752795.1). Classification (NCBI taxonomy): domain Eukaryota; kingdom Metazoa; phylum Chordata; class Mammalia; order Artiodactyla; family Ziphiidae; genus Hyperoodon; species Hyperoodon ampullatus. Next base: position 69,459,584 of record NC_136928.1, read on the forward strand.
ATTGTTGCCGCTGTTCGCGTGATGGAAGGACATCACATAATCTTTGACCAGGAGTGGAAATCCTGACGGACCTGCTTCCCTAACGTCACTCCGGGTGACTGGGACAGATTCCCGATATTTCTGTAATTCTCATGGCTCCAACCTTCCTCCCCAAACCTACTGCTCGGGTCTTGGGTCAAGCTCTCATTAGTTTGTCTCCTTTTCCTGTTTCTCCTCCTTCTTTTCATTCGCATAGTGTTTAAGTTTACAAATAAATGTGAAAGAACAGTGCAAGAACTCTCATGTATCCTTCTCCTAAACAGAAAATTGGTAACATTTTGGCACATCCCTCTCTTTCCTTTCTCTCTCTCTCTTACAACACACACACACACTATACACAACAAATACCCTCAGAGGTCTTATTTTCTCCCTGAATCATCTCATTTACTTTCACTGGCTCAAAAATTATCAATAGGCATTCATGCCACCAGCTGATGTATATCCGACGCTGTATATCTTAATTATATCTCACTACCTGCTGGACAATTCTATCGGGATGTCCCACAGGTACTTTGTAGTCAAAACCAAACTCATCTTCTTCCCCCAGCTCCGATTCTTTACTGTAGCTGGTGGCACCATGATTCCGCCCTGTCACCAAGATACAAACCTGGGAGTCAAACTGACCTTCCCACCTGACCACGCATCCCATCAATCCCCAACTCCTGCCAAGTTTCCCTCAGAAACAAGTCTTAACTCAGTTTCATGACTTCTTCTCCACCTTGGTTTCATATCAGAATCACCTGAGGAGTTCTTTAAAAATCCCCACACCCAGGCCCCACCACAGGCCATTTAAATTGGGACTCAGGCATCAATAGCTTGTTAAAGGTCCCCAGGTGATTCCAGTGAGCAGCCAAGCTAGGAATCTCTGGTTTAGCCCTCGGTCTGCTCTCAAGCGTCAGCATTCAGTGTTGCTGGCTTTCCACTTCCACTCCAGCAATAATGAACTCCTTATAAACGCACCTCTCCTCCTCCGCCCGGCTGCTGCTTGTCTCCATCACACTTTCCACCATCCCACCCTCCAATCTGGCTTACTCCTACTTACCTTATGACTCTGGCAGTTGCCTCCTCCAGGAAGTCCTCTCTAATTCACCAGTCTATGGTTGAGTTAGGTATTCCTCCTCTGTACTCTCTTGGTGCCCAGTAATATCTATCAGTGTGCTTAGCAGGCTGTTTTATACTTATCTGCGTACGTGCCTGATCCCCTCACAGAGTTAGGCATTACCTGAGGTCAGGACCACCTGGCACTCATTTGCATATTCTCAGCACCTAGTACTCTGCATTTGCTTATGCAAATACTCCACATATGTTAGTTGAGTGACTTTCCAGAGATGAGGAAAGATTTTGGAAAGAGGTTGTTTATGCCAGACATTGATGGATGGGTTGGATTTTTTTTTAACGTCTTTATTGGAGTATAATTGTTATACAATGGTGTGTTAGTTTCTGCTTTATAACAAAGTGAATCAGTTATACATATACATATGTTCCCATATCTCCTCCCTCTTGCGTCTCCCTCCCACCCTGCCTATCCCACCCCTCTAGGTGGTCACAAAGCACCGAGCTGATCTCCCTGTGCTATGCGGCTGCTTCCCACTAGCTATCTATTTTATGTTTGGTAGTGTATATATGTCCATGCCTCTCTCGCCCTATGTCACAGCTTACCCTTCCCCCTCCCCATATCTCAAGTGATGGGTTGGATTTTGATCAGTATTTTTTCACTCCATACATGCCATATATATATATCATATATATGTAAAAGCATCCGTGTATATCATATATGTACACATATATATATTACATATTTTCTGGAACCATTTGAAAGTAGGTTGAAGACAGCAAAACACTTCACTCTTCAATTTTCCAGCATCACTTAAGAATAAGACATTCTCTGACATAGCTATGATATCATTATCACACCTAAAAAAACTAATATCTAGGGCTTCCCTGGTGGCGCAGTGGTTGAGAGTCCGCCTGCCGATGCAGGGGACAGGGGTTTGTGCCCCGGTCCGGGAAGATGCCACATGCCGTGGAGTGGCTGGGCCCGTGAGCCATGGCCGCTGAGCCTGTGCGTCCGGAGCCTGTGCTCCGCAATGGGAGAGGCCACAACAGTGAGAGGCCCACATACCGCAAAAAAACCCCAAAAAACTAATATCTAATATTTAGTTCATACTCAAATTTCCCCAGTTGTCCTCCAAATATCTTTTATAGCTGTTTCAAATTTTTGGTCAATGATCTCATCACGTGTTACATACACATGAGGCTGTTGAGTCTCTTTAATCTCTTTTGATTTAGACCAGTCCCCTCACATTTTATTTTTATTTATGTTTTTCATGACACTAAATTTTTGAAGAGTTCCAGCCAGTTTTCTTAGCTAATTTCCCACATTTTGGATTTGCATGATTGTTTCCTTATGATTAGATTCAGATTAAACATTTTTTTTTTTTTTGGCTGCACCACGCAGCTTGTGAAATCTTAGTTCCCTGACCAGGGATCAAACCTGGGCCCTCGGCAGTGAAAGTGCAGAGTCCTAACCACTGGACAACCAGGGAATTCCCTAAACATCTTTAAAAGAATACTATATAGGAGATGTTATGTGTTTCTTACTGCATCACATCAGAAAGCACATAACATCGGATTGTCCCACTGTGTTAAATTTGACCTCTAGGTTAAGGTGATGGCCACCAGGTCTTTCTATTGCAATGGTACAGTTTCCTCTTTGTAATTAATAATCAGTGGAGAGATTCTCTGAGACCATATGAATATCTTAGCATCTGTTGATAATCAGAATCCTTGTCTGAATTGGGGTTGCAAAATGGTGCTTTTGCTAATTGTCCTTTTTTATTAGCTGGCATTCTCTGTCAAGCAGAAGTCTTCACTGCGTCTCATGTGCTCTCCCATGGCCGTCTTCTGACTACTTTTCCTGCTTCCAGTCTGGCTCACTCCACTCCGTCTGCTGCCAGAAGCAGCATACTTAATTGCAAATCCGGACACATCCATGCCCTGTTTAACATCCTTCAGGGATAAGCTCAAATCTGTGACCTGGCTCCTGCCTACCTCTTTAGGTTCACCTGCCTCTGCACTCCCTCGTGTACTCCACTCACTTCTCCAGCCATAGCACCCTACTTCACACCGCTGGACCTCTGCACCCACCAGTCCCTCAGTCTGCGAGACCCTTCCCTACCCTCCAACCTCATCGGACCCCCCACCACTTGTTTTTCCGGCTCTGGCTCATGCCTCAGCCCCTCTGAGCCTAAAGTTGAGCAGGTGCCATTGGTGGGGGGGCTCTCGTGACACTTGTGCACACTTGTCTATCATCGCACGTGTGGCCCCTCATTGAAAATGTTTGCTTGTTTGCTTGTCTTTCCCACCTGATTGAAGCTCTTTGTGGGAAGAGGTTTGCCTTTCATCTCTGGATGACAAGAATCTATCATGACATCTGGCATTAAGTAAGCACTCAGAAAATATTTTCCAATGAAGTAACACATGTTGCCTCAGATTCTTAAAGAATGTGACCAGCTTCCAGAACAACTAGATTATATGCTCTTTTAAGGACAAAAAGCATGTCTTATAAATCTTTGTTTTGCTCACATCTTTCACCCTATTGCTTGTTAATTTGAATTAGCTTTAAAGCAGGTATGGCTGTATTACCTTTTTTTTTTGCAGCACGCAGGCCTCTCACTGCTGTGGCCTCTCCCGTTGTGGAGCACAGGCTCCGGACGCGCAGGCTCAGTGGCCATGGCTCACGGGCCCAGCCGCTCTGTGGCATGTGGGATCTTCCCGGACCGGGTCACGAACCCGTGTCCCCTGCATCGGCAGGCGGACTCTCAACCACTGCGCCACCAGGGAAGCCCTGTATTACTTTTTATCTGCCCATTTTATGTTTTCCTTTGGAGAATTGCTCCTTCTCTATCTAACAGGAGAGCCAATTCCTTGCCTGGTCTTCCCACACATAGTGGGCTCGTAATGTGAGCTAGACATTAGAGGACTTACTTCATCCTCCTGGCTGCAATGGTTGGTTCAAGTAAGGATGCTTGGCCCAAGCCAGGCCTATTAGAGTCATCCTGGGACTTCTGAAGGAGCTAGTGGGAAAGACAAGCAAGGAAAACCATATTAGCCATTGCTGTCAAGGTCCACCTTTGTCACAAGGTGAAGAGGCTACATGAGAATGAAGCCGCCACAAGGGCAAACAAGCCAACAATAGGGAGTTAGAACTAGTGACATTAACTAAACTCCTAAACCCAGTCACATCTGAAGAGTCATGTTTTATGTATTTTTTAATCCGTATTGTTGCACGTAGTGATTTTTCATTTTCATTGCTGTATAGTATTCCATTGGACAGTATTTCTATCGCTATTTTTACCCAACATACCTTTTAAAATTTATTTATTTTATTTATTTTTGGCTGCATTGGGTCTTCATTGCTGTGCACAGGCTTCCTCTAGCTGCGGCGAGCAGGGTCTACTCTTGGTTGCAGTGTGTGGGCTTCTCATTGCGGTGGCTTCTCTTGCTGTGGAGCATGGGCTCTAGGCACATGGGCTTCAGTAGTTGTGGCACATGGGCTCAGTAGTTGTGGCTCGCGGGCTCTAGAGCACAGGCTCAGTAGTTGTGGTGCACGGGCTTAGTTGCTCCATGACACGTGGGATCTTCCCAGACCAGGGATCGAGCCTGTGTGCCCTGCATTGGCAGGTGGGTTCTTAACCACTGTGCCACCAGGGAAACCCCATACCTTTTTTAAAATTCAAATTTGGCAATTTTCAACTCTGCCCTAGCTGTTACTTTTTTTAGATTTATTTTTATTGAAGTATATTTGTTTTACAATGTTGTGTTAGTTTCAGGTGTATAGCAGCAAAGTGATTCAGTTATACATAGATATATATCTATTTTTTTCAGATTCTTTTCCCATGTAGATTATTACAAAATATTGAGTAAATAGTTCCTGTGCTATACAGTAGGTCCTTGTTGGTTATCTATTTTATATATAGTAGTGTGTATATGCTAATTCCAAACTCCTAATTTATCCCTTTCCCTCCCTTTCCCCTTTGGTAACCGTAAGTTTGTTTTCTATGTTTGTGGGTCTGTTTCTGTTTTGTATATAAGTTCATTTGTATCATTTTTTTAGATTCCACATATAAGTGATATCATATATTTGTCTTTCTCTGTTTGGCTTACTTCACTTAGTATGCTAATCTCTAGGTCCATCCATGTTGTTGTAAATGGCATTATTTCATTCTTTTTTATGGCTGAGTAATATTCCGTTGTATAAATATACTACATCTTCTTTATCTATTCATCTGTCAATGGACGTTTAAGTGGCTTCCATGTCATGGCTATTGTAAATAGTGCTGCAATGAACATTGGGGTGCATGTATCTTTTCAAAGTATGGTTCTCTCCAGATATATTACCAGGAGTGGGATTGCTGGATCATATGACAGTGAAGAGTCATGTTTTAGACTTCCTGGTACATGAGTAAACACTTCCCTTCCCTCTTGCCCTTTAAGTTGACAAAATCCTGACAAATATGCAAGACCTGATACCATGACATTCCATATTTGGTTAGCAGGTAAACTGAGATGGAGAACATGAATTTCACCCCCATTTAGTTCTTTATTGATGTTTGAGAAATTATGTAGAGATGGAACCTTAAGTAGCTTGGAAACGTGGACTTTCATTTTTCTCACCCTTGCTACCAAATTCCCTCCCTAAGGAAGAGGCAGAAACCTGGCTCAGAACAATGAAGAGATGTGGGGAAGAGCAGAATTTCTCTCTTCCAACCTGCTTCCATAGTTCCCTGGTGCCCCAGGAGGTACATCTTTGTCAGGCAGGAAGCCACACCCTTCCAGGCATTCTCAGCGTTTGTGTCCCCCTTCATGCAACCAAAGCAGGGGTCCCAGTTCTGCCCTGAACTCTAAGTTGAAGAAGACACGCAAGGGTGCTAACCATAAGTTTCAAAAGAGTAGCTTGGGGTTTCCCTGGTGGCGCAGTGGTTGAGAGTCCGCCTGCTGATGCAGGGGACACGGGTTCGTGCCCCGGTCCGGGAAGATCCCACATGCCGTGGAGCGGCTGGGCCCGTGAGCCATGACCGCTGAGCCTGCGCGTCCGGAGCCTGTGCTCCGCAACGAGAGAGGCCACAACAGTGAGAGGCCCGTGTACCGCCAAAAAAAAAACAAAAAAAAGAGCAGCTTGGTGAGCTTAGGGAAAGGAAGGAAAAAAGACTAAGCTTCCTTGTTGTCTACAGGACTGGATAGTGAGAGCACGCTTCCTTCCTCTGAGTCCCCTGATTTATGTAATTCAGGTACCTGGGGATTCCAGAGGGTTACCTCATAGCAACTATTAACAAGTACCAGGAGCACTGATCCCCAGAGGGTGTGGGAGGAGGGGTGAGAACTGAGGCACTGAGCGGAGAGAGGGAAGGTTAAAGGCCCAGGCACAGCTGGGGGTGGCCTTTCCCTCCTCCGGGTGCTTGGCGTGGGGCCTGGTGATATCACAGGCTTAATAATTAGTTTAATATCTGGGCTGTGGGTCACGTTCAGAGGTTTCTCCGGGCTGGCAGGTTGGAGTCTCCAGGCAGCCCAGCCCCTCCTGCATCCCCTGCACAGCCGCTGTCTGCTTCCAGCACCAGTTCTCCTGTTGCCACAACTCCGGGAGGAACTGGGCTGTGCAGAGCCGGCCCTGCAGTCTCCCCAGGTGCCCACAGAGAGCCAGCGCTGCCTGCACACAGCTCTCCGCCGCCAGGGAAAACCAAGGAAGTCTGGGCCTGCATCCCTGACTAATGATCATGCCTTCAAGATGGGATGCAGCCTGTGACTCAAAGGGTGGAGGGACAGCACATCAAAGAAAGAGTGGGAGGGAGGAGAGGGACATGGAAGAAAACACAGACGGGGTGGGGGAGGAGAAAAACGCAAAGGAACAAAGGCCTCTGAACTTTGAATCTATAAAGGTGCTCTTACCCCATGGCCTCTGCAGTTGTTGAAGTACAACATGATGACATGAAATACCTTCACACAACGGCCTAGTAGTCCAGTTGGATGTCACTTTGGAAGGAAGAGGAAAGTAAAGTTACTAAAGGGTGTTACTGTATTTGTAACTACTGTAACTTGCAATACAATATAATGTATACTGCTTATGCAAATTCAGTGTTACGTAGACTGTGAAACCTTAAGGACAAGAATCATGCTTCTTTTGAAGAAAGTAATAATATACATCAAAACGGTTTTAGTTTGGTCCCATTCCAAGAATACAAGTCTGGCCAGGAGGGATATTTAGAGACAAGTTAGGTTCAGTTTTTCCACAGGAAGTTGTTATGTCCTGGGTTATATCATTTGACGTGTATCTGATTGCTTATAACAACAAGCTATAAGAGGGGCTTTTCTTTGTATGTGCAGTATATATGGACATATTGATGTCTGTGTATGTGTGTGTAGACTATAGTTCTACAGCTATATTTAAAAGTTCATTTAGGGCTTCCCTGGTGGCGCAGTGGTTGAGAGTCCGCCTGCCGACGCAGGGGACACGGGCTCGTGCCTCGGTCCGGGAAGATCCCACATGCCGCGGAGCGGCTGGGCCTATGAGCCATGGCCGCTGAGCCTGCGTGTCCGGAGCCTGTGCTCCGCAATGAGAGAGGCCACAACAGTGAGAGGCCGCGTACCGCAAAAAAAAAAAAAAAAGTTCATTTAATATTCTAAGACAGTTGTTTCAATCCTGTAAGACATAACATTAGCTTTTTATTACAAATATTTGAAACATACTGAAATGAAATTCATAAACAACATAATCACATAATTTCCTAAAATTGACGTATACCTGTGATTTTAAAAAGCAATAAAGAAAAGTAATTTATAATAAAACAAACTGTATTTTAATACATAAATACTCAGGCACAGCTAAACTAGAAGATATAGTAAAACAGGCAGATGCTTGTGCCTACTTGTAATGAATAAGTTTGCATTTAAGAAAAGTAAGATGATATTCATCTGAATACTGTTGACCTTTCATCTTTGTATTTAATATTTAGAAAGAAGGATTAAACAAATATATTTCTACATATCCATAAAATTACCATATATCAGTCACACACAAACACAGGCTGATGCAGGTGTGTTGACTCAAATACCACAAGCAACGTTGCCATCAACGATATGATTTTCTGAAACTTTGAGCAACTCTTGGTAAATTTCCCAACAAAACAAAATACAACCTTCTCTCAATCTAACTAGCAGTTGCATTTGTGGAAAATTCAGTATATGGTAAAACCACATAAATGTTTTGTGAGTGTTTATATGTAAAATGGAGTTCACAGCTGGGCTTCGATAAGTATAGAAGGGTTTTTTTCCTGTGTGAATTTCTGGCAGGCATTGGAGAATTGTGTGGGAGATGGGACAGCCCTCCATGTGTGGACTGTCCACACACTGCAGGATGTCCAGCATCTCTGGCCATCCAAGCCACTGGGGCTCCTCAATCATCGTGGCAACCAAAATGCACCCACAGGTTTCCAAACACCTCCCAGGGAGACTGTTCTTTTTCAAGGTTGTTTTGGCTGTTCAGGGTTCCTTGAGTTTCCATATGAATTTTAGGATAGATTTTTCTACTCCTGTAAAAAATATCATACGGATTGCATTGAATCTGTAGATTGCTTTGGGTAGTATTGACATCTTAACATTAAGTCTTCCAATCCATTAGCACGGATGTCCTTCCACTTATTTTCCCTGAGCCCTTTTTGAATTTTTAACTATTGGATCAGATTTTCTTTTCTTTGTATCTTTTCTTTGGATCTGGTTTTCTAAAATCTAGGATACTGGTCTATTGCCCCGATCCCCACCATTTCCCTCTATTTTCTCCCCACTTCTATATTAGGAATCGGTTCTCTCTCAGTATTTCCTGATAAACTGTTGGCAAGGCAAGTCAAGAGTCAATCAGATGTCCTTTCAGCTGACTAAAACTTCCAGCAGGGATGCTAATAAAGAGATTCCAGAATTAAATGAGATATTAACTTGCTGACATAAACTCCAACTCTAAGACTCTAAGATGTCTTTTATTTTTCCCTTAGACCATGAGTCACAAACTTTTTTGATAGTATTTAATAAACATTAGTAAATACTTTAGACTTTGCTGGCCATATAGACTCTGTTGCAACTATGTAACTCAGCCAATATAGCATAAAAGCTGTCGTAGAGCTATGTAAAGAAGTACAAATATATGCTAAGTGAAGAAAAAGCCAGGCAAAAAAGCCTGTACAATGTATGATTTCATTTGAAATGTGCAGAATGGGCAAATCAAATAGAGGCAGAAAGTAGATTAGTGGTTTCTAGGCTCTGGGTAAGAGGGGAGAACGGGGAGTGACAATGAGTATGGGGTTTCTTTTGAGTGTAATGAAAATGTTTTAAAATTAGATAATGGTGCTGCTTGCGCAACTCTGAATATAAAACCCACTGAATTATAAACTTTAAAGTGGTGAATCTTATATTATATGAATTATATCTCAAAAAAACTATTAAAAAAAAAAAAAGCCAGGGCTTCCCTTGTGGCGCAGTGGTTGAGAGTCTGCAGGGCTTCCCTGGTGGCGCAGTGGTTGAGAGTCTGCCTGCCGATGCAGGGGACGCGGGTTCGTGCCCCGGTCCGGGAAGATCTCACATGCCATGGAGCGGCTGGGCCTGTGAGCCATGGCCGCTGAGCCTGCGTGTCTGGAGCCTGTGCGTGTGGAGCCTGTGCTCCGCAACAGGAGAGGCCACAACAGTGAGAGGCCCATGTACCGCAAAAAAAAAAAAAAAAAAAAAAAGCCATAGACAATATGTAGACAAATGGGTGTGGCTGTGTTCCTAGGAAACTTCGTTTACAAAAACAGGCTGGATTTGGCCCTTAGGCTATAGTTTGCTGAACCTTGCATTAGAATGTAAGATTCACAGAGTCAGGGCTGTGCCTTGTTTATAATTAATGTCCAGGACCTAGGACAATACCTGTCAAATAAGTATCTAATAAATGTTTGCTGACTGAATGAATTAAAGGCTCTGTTTGTCCAACGTGGAACTATGCCTTCAGCAAGAATCTTGGTAATATTCTCTCTGGCCGCTGAATAAAGCCATGTCCAGTTCCTTACTTCTGGACTTCGCTTTTCTAAGCCACACAACTTCTATTTTCTGTTTCAATCCTCTTCTAGTTTCTCATCCTCCAAGAATAATGACCCCATTTGCTCATTTATTGCTCTACTGCCATGTAATAACCTCACCTCCTTCAGTTCACTGCCTGTTCCTCTTAGATTGCATCTCTCCTCTTTGCTATCTGCAATTTTTCATTAATTCATCTTTGCTATCTGCAATTTTTCATTAATTCATTCATTTATTCATTCCACAACAAATATTTGTAAAGTATAAAATACTGTCTGTTACCTATACTCCCCACTGCTTCTAAGAAGGGTGGAGCCTGGTGTCACCCAGAGGTCAGCCTGAGCTCATGCTCCTCCATCTCTGCAGGTGTCACAGTCAAATCAAGAGTCCAGCAACAAAAAGCATTTAAAAGAATTGCAATCTCTTTTTGCATCCTTCAAAGACTATTAATAAAGACCTATTCCTAACTTATCAGATGTCATATAAATCTCCTCCTTCATTCCTCTTGATCTTCATGTCTCTCTCTCCTCACTCTCAACATTTTTCTCTCTCCCTAATTAAACATTTGTGACTCTCCAAAAAGAGTGATACATATCAACTTAGACCATCCTTCCTTCTTTTATATTTACTCTCCTACCCCCTGTTGGGGTAGTGCAATTCTTAATGAAGGCCTCTAGAGCTGCTGCCAGATTCTTAATTATTCACAGGTTCTGCTTGAAATCCTTAGGCTTGAGGAATGGGGAATTCCTCTAGGAGAAGTTGCACTGTAATATGAAAGAGAGGATATATTCACTGGGTAAAAATTGCAAGACTGCAGGTTCCCACTAGCTGTTCCTCTTTGCCAAAACTCAAACAAATATGGGACCATTCTCCATCTGCCCAAGTCCCAGACATGGTCAATAAATTAGGGTCTAAAAATGCCAAGGGATGGGTGACCAAGTACTCACAGTGATACAGCTTGTGACACATTGTACCACACTGCAAGCAAATCAGGCTGTGAAGTCTTCAATCTGAGCCCAGACGGCTTGCAGAGCTCCTTCACTGGGGTTGGAGGACCACTGACCTCCATGCACTGAGACTCACTGGACAGAGATCTGGCTCAAGGGTCAGAGGCCCAGCTATACCACGTCCTTTGCTGCTCCAGACCTTAATTCCTCCATCTGTTCTCATTTTCTAAGAGCCATCCTTGTTTCTTCTTCGCTTATCCAGCCCTGAATAATTCACTAATTATGAGAATTCAATAGGACCCTTGCGGTTGTGATATGTTTTTACTACATATTTTTAGTTCACAATCATTCTTACATCATCTTGATTCAAGTGCCCCTGATCCTTCAGACCTTGTTCAATTGACCCCTGTGAATAGCCCACTTTAGCATGAACACATCAGTAGATCTATTTCCTTCTCTTGCTGGTTATGAATTTGACATTTAAAAAAAATAGTTGTATTCCATGCATTCTTCTTTTTTTTAATTTATTTTATTTATTTATTTTGCTGCACCGTGCGGCATGGGGGATCTTAGTTCCCCAACAAGGGATCACACCCATGCCCCCAGCTTGGAAGCAGGGAGTCTTAACCACTGGACCGCCAGGGAAGTCCCCATGCATTCTTTTATTTCATATTTCTCAGTTAAAGTTTGCAGATTTGGATTTTAATTTTTTCCAACGTTTTATAATAAAAAGTTTCAAGTATACAAAAAAAGTTGAAAGAACTTTATAACGAGCACTTATATAGACTCTACCATTAACACTTTTCTTGCCTTATCACATACCTGTCCATCTATCCACCCATCAATCCACCTAGATTGTTCTGATGCACTTCAAATTAAATTGCCTACATCAGTACACATCCCCTTAAGTATTTCAGAATTCGTATCATTAACTAAAGTTCAATATTTGTTCACAGGTTTTCTTTTCTTATGAGGTAAAATTTACATACAGTGAAAGGCACAGATCTTAACTGTACCTTTGCTCAGTTTTGACAAACACAGACATCTACGTACTAAAACTTCTTTCAAAATATTAACATTACATCATCCCAGAAAATTCCCTCATGCCCCTTCCCTGTCAATGCCCATCCCCTCCCCACAGAGTCAATCACTATTCTAATTTTTTTCCACCATAAATTAGTTTTGTCCTTTTTAGTATGACATACAAATGAAATCATACAGTATTTACTAGTATGTATGGCTTCTTTCACAGGACAAAATATTTTGATTCATCCACACTGTTGCATGTATGAGTAATTTGTCCCTTTTTATTGTTGAGTAGTATTCAGTTAACCGAATATATCATAATTTGTTCATCTATTCTCCTACTGATGGAACCTGGGCTGTTTCCAACTTTTGACTATTTTTAATGATGTTGCTAGGGACATTCTTGTACAAACTTTTTGTGGACACATAATCTCAGTTTCCTTGGACAATTTTCTGGGAGGAGAATTGCTGGGTCCCAGGGTATATGTGTATTTATTTATTTTATTTTTATTTTTGCTGTATGCGGGCCTCTCACTGTTGTGGCCTCTCCCGTTGCGGAGCACAGGTTCCGGATGCGCAGGCTCAGCAGCCATGGCTCACGGGCCCAGCCGCTCCGCGGCATATGGGATCCTCCCGGACCGGGGCACGAACCGGTATCCCCTGCATCGGCAGGCGGACTCTCAACCACTGCGCCACCAGGGAGGCCCGGTATATGTGTATTTAGATTTATGAAAAACTGTAAGATTTTCCCAAACTCCCACCAACAATGTATGAGAATTCCAGTTGCTCCACGGTGAATTTGACATTTTAATCCCCCGAATTATCCATCCCTTCTGCTGTACTTTCTTTAGAGAGTAAAGAAGCTTCACACCAAAGTAACAGTGTTTTTCTTTTTTACAAATATATTTATTTATTTTTGACTGCGCTGGGTCTTCGTTGCTGTGCGCGGGGCTTTCTCTAGTTGCGGTGAGCAGGGGCTACTCTTCCTTGAGGTGTGTGGGCTTTGCACTGTGGTGGCTTTTCTTGTTGCGGAGCATGGGCTCTAGGCACGTGGGCTTCAGTAGTTGTGGTGCATGGGCTTAGTTGCTCCGTGGCATGTGGGATCATCCCAGACCAGGGCTCAAACCCATGTCCCCTGCATTGGCAGGCGGGTTCTTAACCACTGAGCCACCAGGGAAGTCCTCAACAGTGTTTCTTTTTTGATCTCCATGAACACCTTCTCAGGAGGGGACTCTGGAAATTGTCACTTGGTTGGTGGCATTTCTCTGCCTCCAAGCCTTTTCACTCCTTTTCAGTGAGTTGGCATGTGTTGACCATGACTCAAGTACTTTTCTAAGATCCTTGACCTTGCCCTTTCTATAAATTTCTTGGATTTCTGGCAGCCATTCGCCTGAAGCAGCATTTCCAAAGCCTGCTTGATAGCAAGTGCCACAGCAAGTGTGGATCCCAGGATCTGGTCTCCACAGTGGAGCTGGGCAGAAGCTTTCAACTGTCACAGACTTCCTCTCCCCTTCCAGCAGAAAGCAGGTTAAAAATTAGCGCCTGGTTTGCAATTACACAGAGTGGGGAGGGGGTGTTTGGCTTCCTCAGTTTAGTGTGATTATTAATTTTGTTCTCTTTCTGGAACCAAACAGTACCAGTGCTAAGCAATCCATTCTCTTCCTTTTGTAATTCTGATGCCAGTATCTTTTCAGAGGTATTTAATTTTGCAGCTGTATAGCTTGGCTCTGTGCTTCCTCTGCTTCACATTTAGTTGAAAATCTTTTTGGTTGGGTTAGAAGGTCTGCCCTGAAACACATTCATTTTCATCTTAATGAGGAGTGTGCTGTCCATTGCTAGCATTCCTTTTGGCCTCATAAGATGCAGCAAAAAAAAAAAAAAAATCCAAATTCTGTTCTTTGGCACTCTTTAATTTGCTGTTTGTTTCTAATATTGATGCTCCTTATTATTTTCTCTTAAACACTTACTTTTTGAATAGTTAATAGCTATGCAGGGTACAAAATACAAAAGGTACAAAAAGTATTCAGTGAAAGGTATTCAGTGGAAAGTCCCCCACTCTTGTCTCCCAGCCCTCATCCCTCTCCTCAGGACCCACAATTACCAGTCTCTCTGCATGTTCAAAACCAGGAGAATGCATATTCTTTTTTTTTTTAACATCTTTATTGGAGTATAATTGCTTTACAATGGTGTGTTAGTTTCTGCTTTATAACAAAGTGAATCAGCTATACATATACATATATCTCCATATCTCTTAAACCAAACAAATAAGAAACCCATTCATTGTGGGTGGTGACATTGGTCTGCACCTTGCTTTTTCCTTATCTATCGCTTTTCCTTACCTATCACTGATACAGAGCTGCCTCATTCTTTTCACTAGCTGCCTGTGGTTGTACCATAATAGAACCCAAACCCTTCCCGATGGACAAATAGGTTGTTACCGGTCTTTTAGTCTTTGTTTTCATGATCAAACCTGCAACCAGATGAAGAGAGGTGAAAACAGCTCTGGTGTACCAGCAACAGTGTCAGGGTTGCCAGTTCATCCTGTAAGGTTTTATTAGGCTGTATGACATTTCCCACACAAATCAGCTGGTGAGAGCTTAATGACGCTTGGCAGGCTTTCTGTCAGATCTTGGATACGTGCTCAAGGAGACCAGCTACCTCCTGATGAGGTATTGCAGGCCGACATATGGCCAATTCTGAATACCCATTTCGAGCTTCCCTTCTCCCTTCTCTCCTCTCTTTTTCAATGCTACGTATGATAAAATAGAGAAGTAAATGACAGAAACAATAAGGGGCATGAGCGTTTGGAAGGAAGAAATTTAGATGAGCTGGATAAAAACAAAAAAGAAGACTTTGGAGGTACTATTTGAGGACGGCTGGCCAGGGTTGGTAGAAAGGTGGAATTTGTGAATTAAAAGCAAGAAAAACAGAAAGAGCAAAGAGAGGGGAGGCGATAGCCCAAATTTAGAAGATGAGGAGAAGATCAAACAGACTGGAACAAACATTTCATGCTGAGGAGCAGGGGCCAATGAAGTAGGACAGACAAGGTGGAGAATGATTACGGACGATCTGAATATGTAGATGATAAGTTTATATTTCATCTTTAAAAAAAAATTTTATTTAGTTTTTTGGCTGCGTTTGGGTCTTCATTGCTTCACGCAGGCTTTCTCTAGTTGTGGCGAGCAGGGGCTACTCTTCATTGTGGTGCACGGGCTTCTCACTGTGTTGGCTTCTCTTGTTGCAGAGCACAGGGGCTCTAGGTTCACGGGCTTCAGTAGCTGTGGTGCGTGGGCTCAGTAGTTGCGATGCGTAGGTTCAGTAGTTGTGGCTCGCAGGCTCTAAAGCTCAGTAGCTGTGGCACACGGGCTTAGTTGCTCTGCGGCATATGGGATCTTCCCGGACCAGGGATTGAACCCATGTCCCCTACATTGGCAGGCGGATTCTTAACCACTGTGCCACCAGGGAAGTCCCCCATATTTCGTCTTGGAGGGTCTAATATAAGTCTTGCTGTTTGATAGGGCAGGTTTCCCCAACTTATTCTTCTTTTCAGGAATATCTTAGCAATTATTGGTCCTTTGTTCAGCCACATAAAATTTAGAATCACCTTGTCAGGTTCCTTTTGGGATTGTATTTGTAATGGCATTGATTCTATAGATTAATCTAAGGAGAACTGACATCTTTAAACTTTAATTTTTAAAAAATACTCAGGAGATTTCATTTTAACAAAATCCTACAAATAATTTTCAACCCAAAGTCAAAGATACCAAGCATGGAAAGAAACAAGACATGAGCAAGGTTCAGCAGAAACAATAGGCAGTAGAAACAGACCAGCAAAGACTTCAGATATAGAACTCTTAGATACAGATTATAATTAAGCTTAGTATATTTAAATGCTTATTTAAATAAGTAAAAGAATAGCTTAAAATATCTGCAGGCAGAATTATCAAAGTTGGTAGAAACTTGGTTTTACTCACTGCTCTATGCCCAGCGCCTGGACCATTGACTGGCACATAGTAAGTACTGAGCAAATATTTGTTGAGGGACTGACTGAATAGCTACCCCCTGGGCCTCCTGCCTGGACTCTTGTCACATATTTAACTGCCAGTTGGTCTTTACTAGAATGTTCTTTTGTCACCCTCAATTTATATCCAACAAATCCAAAATCTTCAGCATGTTCAAAACAGAGCTCACCAATGTTTACACTGTTTACCCTTAGGCCTCCTTATTTCTATCAGTGACTCAGGCTCTAAAACTTGAGGTCACCCATTCCTGCTCTTTCTCTGTTTCCCTCACACCTAGCAATAGCCGAGAGTCTTCTTCTGTACTTCTTTCATTTCTCCCTTACTATCCATTCCCATTGACACTATAGTTTAGGTTTTTTTAATTACTACATACCTGGGTGACTACTGGGCTTTTGATTGCTCACCACAGCTACTTCTGTCTATTTTTTATACTATTCCTAAATTAATATTTCTAAAATGGTATTCTGTGCATGTTAATCCCTTCTCCAAAATGTCTATCAGTTGCACAGAACAAAAGTTACATGTGCACAGCTTTATCAGAGTATCTATCTTGCTTTTAGTCATCCAATTCTTCAACAAATACTAACTGAATTTCTATTCTATACCAAGCTTTAGAGCTAGGAAATAAGTGAACTACAGAGACGCAGTTCTTGCCTTCAGCAAACTTGCTGTCTAGTGGGGAAGACAGTCGCTTAAAACAACAATTACAGTTCAGCGTGACAGACGTTATCATAGAGGAAGTCCACAAGTAGTGTAGAAACCTATGGCAGAGGCAAACTTGGGGTGCGTGGGTAAAATACAGGTGGTGGAGGAGGCTTCCCAGAGTAAAGGACTTTGTCTCATTTCTCATTATTCCCCTATTGCAACGTTCTGTTGCGTTAGGCATCGTTCCTTCTATATCTTATCTTTCCTTCAAGATCTGTGTTAAATTTCTTCCCAGTTCTCACACCCATGATGTCATTTCCTTCTTGGCTCTGATAATAACACTAACATGGTACAGAGGATAAGCTAGGTTGAATTTATGTATGTATACATACACATGTACATGCATACACACATTAGGTTCAATCATACAAAAATCACTGAATATTTAACCATTTTTAATCCACAAAAATGGCAATTCCATATGGTCCAACCATATGACTTGAAAACTTTGCCTAGGACTATCCCTGCATAAATCCATTATACAAATTTACAGTTTAGATCAAAGATAAAAACTTTTATGCAGCCCCACAAATGTTCTCTTATACAGATTCCCATAGATGTAAATTCTCATTTACATATTTTACATCTGATCACGTGTACGCATATAAACACACGAAATGACAAACTCACGCATGAATGTCCTCACATATCATACACCCAAAACACACACACCAAACTGACAGATGCACAAGATGCAAATCTACATAAGGTCTCTCACGCACATTCACAGAACCAACACATTGGTATACACATAGATTTCCACACATGCACTTGCATGCACACATTTGTATCTAGATGTATCCATAATTAGTCTCAAACTTAGCAAAGCCAGACATATGTTCACCCTTAGGGGCAAATTTCACCCAACCACTTTTTCGCCCATCCCGCAGCATGCGGGATCTTAGTTCCCCGACCAGGGATCTAACCTCTGCCCCCTGCGGTGAAGTGAAGAGTCTTGACCACTAGACCAACAGGGAAGACCCGCCCAACCACTTTTAATCTGTCTTTTTGTAGACCTAGAAAATCAGATAATAAGGTTATATGATGACGCTTAAAAGAAGAATTAATAAGTTCTGAGCAAGGATCTGAAGAACTCTGCTCTAGGTAAAGTGCTTTTGCACTAATGCACAGACTCTGGAATATTCACTCTCACTACTCGAAGGCCTTTTTAGGCTGTGCCCTCAGTAAGGTTCCACTTTAGAGCTGAGGTTACCACATAAAGCTTAAAGCTAGTGAGGTGTTATGTGCCCATCCAGAGAAGGCCTTTTCTATTTCAAGTCCCTGCTAGCCCAACTTTCCTTCTGGGTTGAGTAAGACAGAAACTGGACCTAGTTATGCGATGGATTCCCAGGAAGTTATGACAAGCAGTGGTCACAGTTGTCACAAGCGGACAGTGGCCTTAGCAGGGAACGGCTGTGGCTTGAGTGGGATCTGAAAACACAGGGGGGAGAAGACGCCTGCCGAGTGTCTGTTCCTTTGTCTCATGTGCTGCTTCCCCACCACACGGTCTCTGTCTGGTTTCCATAGACACCAAGATCCATCACAGGAACAGCACGAGAAACTCTGAGCAGAGAGAAACCTCAGGCCATGTCTGCTTTTTAGCTCTTAAGCCCTTGTGAAAATTAGGTAGGAATTGTTTTTGTAAACTTTTTGTACTGAGGTGTAACATACTACAGAAAAGTGCACAGATCATTTGTGTGCTGCTCAGTGAATTTTCACAACATGAACACACTTTTGTAACCATACCCAGATCAAGATATAGAACGTGACCAGCACCCAGATACCCTCTTTACACCCCTTTTCATTCACTAAGCCCAAAGATAACCAGAATCCTGACTCTTAACACCACTGATTAATTTTATCTGTTTTTGAACTTTGTGTAATTGGAATCATCCAGTGCATACTCTTCTGTGTCTCGCTTCTTTAATTCAACATTATACTTATGAAAGTCATAGCAGTTGTGTAGTATTGTATAGCAAAATATAGTATTCCATCGTAAGAATATGCCACAATTTATTTATCCATTCTGCCACTGCGGGACAAAAGCGTTGTTTCCAGTTTTTGACTAATAGTACTGCTATAAATATTCCTATGCAAAGAATATATACCCGATAAAAGATATATATCTAGAACATATAAAGAATTCTTACAAATCAATAAGAAAAAATAAACAACTCAATAAAACATTGTATGAGATAATTGAACAAGTACTTCGTGTAAGAGGAAATAAACATATGAACATATGAAACATATAAACATATGAAAAGGCACCGAATCTCATCAGTCATCAGGCATAGGCAAATTAAAACGACCATTAGATACTACTACAAGCCTATAAAAGAAGGCTAGAATGAAAAAGGCTGACAAAGTTGAGGGCCAACGAGAATTTGGAACAACTGGAATGCTCATTCCCTGCTGATGGGAGTGTAAATTGATAAAGCCACTTTGGAAAACTGTTTGGTAGCACCTACCAAAGCTGAACACATACGCACCCTTTGACAAAATGATTCAACCCCATAGAAATGTGAACATAAGTAATTTTGATGGACTTTAACTGCAAAATGTTAAAGTTGCATTAACCTGATAATAGGCATGACTAGTCAGTAGCAGACTGATCACTTCAAACCTTCTCTCTGTCGTCCATCTAAATCAGCATAGTTCCTACATTTTAATGGTTATCCACAACTTTTTTCAACATCCCTGGTGTCTTTACCTGAACTGTTCAAGAGAGCTGGGTAAAAAGCAGACTCCTATGGCGTAGCACTAGAGATTTCCTTCTTTCTTTCATTCTATTTCTTGTCATTCCCTTCCCTTTTCCTTCTTCCCTTCCTTCTTTCTTAAACTTGTTATCAGGTTATTGGATGCCATTCGCTGCAACTGGCTATGCAAATGGAAACACTTGTTTGTTCCAAAATCTCTACTCCCTGGTAACCAGACCAGTATGGCTGGAGCACCTGGAGATCTGGGGCAGAGTATGCTAGGCAGAGGGAAACTAAGTACAAAGTCCATGAGCTTCAGATGAACTTGGCATTCAAAGAATGGGTGGACGATAGCATTTGAGCTGTTTCACTCTAGTAATTCACCTGGTGCCCCAGGATGTCTTCCAAGGAATCTGCACTTTGCTTGGAGTTCAAATTCCTTGGTAGGGTAAATGGCAGCGTCTAGTTGTATCTATATCACTGATTAGCACTTGCCACAAACTCCTTGTTGCCACATTCCACTTCTTGTTGGCATCCCTGTTTCGTTGGTTTGGCACTTTCAGGATGGCTCAATCCCATGGCTGGCAAATTGGTGCCAGCTGTCATATGGGAGCTCAGCTGTTGCTGTAGATGGGGGTCGGGGGCCTCAGTTCCTCTCTGTGTGGGCCCCTCCACGAACTGCTGGGACTTCTGCATAGTCAGAATTTTAAAAGTGAGCATTCCAAGAGAACTAGAAGGAAATCACACTTTTTATTATCTAGTTTTGAAAGTGTCATAACATCACTTACACACAGTCATAAGGCCACCCAGATTCAAGTGAGAGAAGACATAGACCTCCTCCCGACAACACCTCTCAAGGGGAGGAATGGCAGTCCCATTATAAGAATATCGTATGGGAACCTTGAAGACGCTATGCTAAGTGAAATAAGCCAGTCACAAAAGGACAAATACTGTGTGATTCCACTCATATTAGGTGCTGAGAGTAATCAAATCCATAGACAGAAGTGGAATAGTGGTTGCCAGGAGCTAGGGGGAGGGGAGAGGGGAAATCAATGTTTAATGGGTACAGAATTTCAGTTTGGGAAGATGAAAAGATCTGGAGACGGATGGCAGTAATGGCCGCACAACACTGTGAATGTACTGAACACTACACTTAAAAATGATTAAAATGGTAAATTTTATAAAGAAAAAAACCATATGAGATGGAAGATATTGTTTCACCCACTCAGTCCTTGGGATGATAGTAGGATGACTGTGTAGATGGCTATATGGCAGAATATTCATGTCCTTTGATAGGCTGTAGTGCTTGCTCAGAACTAAAATCCTGTACACTAATAGGTAAGACAGAAAGGGCTAATCAGAGTCAGTATCTTCCAAGGTCCTTGTATTGCTCAGGAGAAACTCATCCTATGCCAGTTGCTTCTCCAAGTTTTTTACTCCCCTCCATCATCTGCCTGATTATTATTACTCTTCAGAATCCCCAGGTAGTTGTTCTGCATTTTTTTGGTTTATAGTTAGCAGTGGAAGACTTCATCTGCAGGGACTTTCACTGCCAAACTGGAAAGAGAGCTTCTCAAGAAATTGAATCTGTAGATAAAAACTATTCAGTGTGTATATTAGTTTTCTGTTGCAGTATAACAACAGCTTCAAACAACAGACATTTAATATCTCACAGTTCTGTAGGTCAGAAGTCCTGGCACAGGGTAGCTGGTTCTCTGGATCAGAAGTCTCACAAGGCTGCAATCAAGGTATCAGTTAGCTGTGTTCTCATCTGCAGCTCAGGAGTTCCTGCCAGTCTTATGCAGGCTTTTGGCAGAATTCATTTTCTTGAGGTTGTAGGATTGAGGTGCCCATTGTCTTGCTAGCTGTTGGCTGGGAGTTGCTCTCAGCTCTGAGAGTCCACCAAGGTCCTTGCTATGTGGCCCCTTCCATCTTCAAAGCCAGCAATGGAGAACCTCCCTCATGTTGAATCCCTCTCACACTCTGAATATCTCTTGCCAGAAAAAGTCCTGTCCCATTTAAGAACTTACCTTAGGAATCCTAGGTCTGGCCCAGGGAGGATAATCTCCCTATCTTAAAAACAACTGATTTGGGACCTTGATTATATCTGTAAAATCCCTTTATGGCAACACTCAGATTAGTGTTTAATTAATGAACTGGGAGAAGACATATGGACACTAGTAGCCATGAATCTTGGAGGCCATCCTGGAATTCTGCTTTTCATGGTGTGCCCTGGTATTGTGGGCATGTTTGTAATTAAGAGCTTTGCTGTCTAAAGATACATACAAAGATAAATATTGCTATACATGTTTGCCTCAAAATACTCTGGGGAAGGAGGTGGGTATAGATGAAACAAGACTGGCCACATGTTGCTGTTGCTGAAGCTGGGAAATGAGTACAGAGAGCACTGACTGCATTATTCTCTCTACTATTGCAAAGGCATACATTTTGTCACAAATTATTCCAGAGAATAGAAAATGAAACAAAACTTCCAAATTTTTTATGAAGAAAGTATAACATTAATATTTAAACCAGGTAAAGTTCTCACAAAACTACTTAATTTATTAAGTTGTATTTGTTGTATTAACAAATATTACTTAATTCCAATATTACTTAAGAACACTGATGCAAAAATTCTCAAAATTTTACCTTACAGAATTTGGCAATGTAAAACAAAAGTAAACATGCATTTACCTTTGACCCAGTAATTCCACTTTTTAAGAAATTTACCCTAAAGACACACTGACAACAATATGAAAATACATAAATGCTCATAAATATATTTGATTGAAAAAACCATGGCATATCCACACAATGGAGTACTGTACTATGTAGCTGTAAAAAACAGGCGAGTATGACTTTTGTTGTCGTTGTTGTTGCTGTACGCGGGCCTCTCACTGTTGTGGCCTCTCCCGTTGCGGAGCACAGCAGGCTCAGCGGGCATGGCTCAAGGGCCCAGCTGCTCCGCGGCATGTGAGATCTTCCTGGACCAGGGCAGGAACCCGTGTCCCCTGCAACGGCAGGCGAACTCTCAACCATTGCGCCACCAGGGAGGCCCCACGAGTATGACTTTTGTGAGCTAATCTGGGGTGCTTTCCAGGATATATTGTTAAGTGAAAAGAGCAAAGTTCAAAAGAACACACACATACGCACACAGACTTACCTTTTGTGTAATAAGGAGAAATAAGAAAATATATATGTAACTGCTTATTTTTTACAAAAAGAAACACAAGAAGGAATAAACTAGAGTCTAATATGATTGGTTGCCCACAGGAGGTAGGTGAGAAGCTATGAAGAGAATTGGGGTAAAGGGTGAAAGTGATACTTATGCAAGTATACCAACTTGTATCATTCTACTTGTGAAACTATGTTAATGTTTTACTTATTCAAAACTTAATAAAGTCAAAAGTAATGAAGGGAAAAAAACTAAAATAAAGTACAAACATTAACAAATGAACTTAATTTTTTTTTTTTTTTTTTTTGGCCATACTGCACAGCATGCGGGATCTTAGTTCCCCCACCAGGGATCAGATCTGTGCCCCCTGCAGTGGAAGCTGGGAGTCTTAACCACTGGACCACCAGGGAAGTCCCTTAATTTTATTTCTTTCTTTCTTTCTTTTTTTTTTTTTTTGCGGTACGCGGGCTCTCACTGTTGTGGCCTCTCCCGTTGCGGAACATAGGCTCCGGATGCGCAGGCTCAGCGGCCATGGCTCACGGACCTAGCCGCTCCGCGGCATGTGGGATCTTCCCAGACTGGGGCACGAACCCGTGTCCCCTGCATCGGCAGGCGGACTCTCAACCACTGCGCCACCAGGGAAGCACCTTTAATTGTATTTCAAATGAAAATCATAATGACACCAAAGAGGAGAAAAAAGGATTAACCCAATTAACTTTTTTTTTTTTTTTTGCGGTACGCGGGCCTCTCACTGTTGCGGCCTCTCCCGTTGCGGAGCACAGGCTCCGGACGCGCAGGCTCAGCGGCCATGGCTCACGGCCCCAGCCGCTCCACGGCATGTGGGATCTTCCCGGACCAGGGCACGAACCCGTGTCTCCTGCATCGGCAGGAGGACTCTCAACCACTGCGCCACCAGGGAAGCCCCCAATTAACTTTTGAACATAATACTTAGACTATATGAAAGTATATGACAAACTATATTTGTCAGTTTAAGACAAAAGTAGCTATAAGCAAATACTGAACTGTTTCTCAAAGTGTTTCTGTTTTTTGACATGGTATAGGTTAGCAATTCTGAAACTACTTCCTCTGCATTGTAGGATTGAGTAAATGAGTAAATATATTGAAGATGAGAGCCAGGTTTCCTATTGTTGAAGAAGGGGGTAATAAATATTGAAAGGAGGAAGACTAGAACAAATCCTGCTGTGCTAAAATGGATTGGGGATATCAGTATGAACTACATTTTAGTATATGGATTTATTATCCACATATTATGCATAGATGCATGTATGTATGTGTATATATATATTTTTTGGTTCAGTCAACCAAAAGGGCCCAAAGCAAAGACACCCTAGTATCAATAAGCACGTGTAGCACCCAGATCTTGGTTTCTAAACACTATTCTCCACTAAAAGAACCTAGGGAACCAGAGCTCATTATTGTGCCAGAAAGCAAGGAAGTGCTAAAAAAATGGTGGAAACATATCAAAAAAATATAAGAGCCAACTTGAGCATTAAAATAAATAATAATAATAGCAGAATATTCATGGAGTAAAATAAGAATAAATGAGTCCATCCTGATATACATTAATAAATGAATGAATGAGAAAGGAAAGCTCTCCCCTATGGTAGACTACCAACTAATAAATATAGGACAAAAGGTGGAGTTAGAAAATTATCATTTTGCACCCATCATAGTAATATCTCTTCAGCCATGAATCATCATAAAAATTTGTGGGTGATAGTTCAGTGAAGAAAGGATAGTTATATAATCTCAAAGTATCCCCTTACAAACTACTTACTGCAAAGGAAAAAAGTCACTTTACTGTGAATTACCTAGTGAACACTACCTTACACCTTAACCAACTAACTAAAGTTTATATCACTAATAAATGGAATATATTGACATTACTGATCTTCTGGTATGATGTCCTTAAAAGGACACAATGTCGTTCCTGTGGTATTTCCACTAAACATAACTGAATCTAATCAGTTATGTTAGATTACATACAAATTGAGGCGTATCCTAAAAACAACTTCAGATAAAAAAAGACAAAAGAGGGCTTCCCTGGTGGCGCAGTGGTTGAGAGTCCGCCTGCCAATGCAGGGGACACGGGTTCGTGCCCCAGTCTGGGAAGATCCCACATGCCGTGGAGCGGCTGGGGCCGTGAGCCATGGCCGCTGAGCCTGCGCATCCGAAGCCTGTGCTCCGCAACGGGAGAGGTCAAAACAGTGAGAGGCCCGCGAACCACAAAAAAAAAAAAAAAAAAGACAAAAGATGTTTATGACAACTAAATGATGCTGGACTAGGCTCCAGACCAGGGGTAAAGAACATAGCTATAGAGAATACTATTAGAATAAATGGTGAAATTTGAATAAGGATTGTGAGTTAGATCAAAGTTTCCCAAATGTTCTTGGTTCAAGGTGCCCTTAGTGTCTCGATAATTTTTTCATGGGGTTCCTCAGCCAAAAAAAAATCTAGTTCCAAACAACTTATTAAATATTTATGCCCTAACAATTTAGTTGCCATTTGCAAAACTAATACAGATAAATTGAAAGAAAAATATTTTTATTTCATTCTTAAATAACCACAATTACTTACTAATGGGATTTATGCAGCTACTGTGCACTGCACAACTTCTCAAACCTTGGAATCAGATTGGACACGACCACACTTATTTCCTGTCCTGCTCTACGTTGATTTTTGCGCTGTGCTTTTTATCACAAACACCGGAAAACCCAGCTTCCCAAATATATGACATATCCAAAGAATATGGCGCCATCTATTGTTAAAATTGTACATAACCTCGAGTGAGTAGTTTTGCATAGTTTTTCTTGCCTTGAGAATTTAGAATTAAAATATCGCAGATATCCCCTATGAATTCACTGTGGTGCTGTGGGGCACCCAGTGCACAGTTTGAGAACCACAGGATTAGATAATAGTGTAGTATCAATGTTACATTTCCTCATTTTGATAAATATACTGTTGCTATGTAAGAGAATGTCCTTGTTCTTAGGAAATGAACACTGGAGTATTTATGAATAAAGAAAGATGTCTGCAAATTACTCTCAAATGACTTAGAAAAAAATGTGTGTATATTTGTGTATACATAGATAGTGAGCACAATTGATATAGTAAATGAGGAAAATATTAACAATGAATCTGGATAAGTGGTATACAAGGTTTTATTTCCCCCTACTATTCTCGAAATTTTTGAAATTATTTCAAAATAAATATTTCTGAAAGATGAAATACTGTATTTCGAGGTGTATATACATATGTAGTAAAACAACTTTTAAATGGGTGGAAATTAAAAGCACCAACTCAAATAGTTGCAATGCTTTGTAGAGTGGGAAGAGGGATGTACATTTGGGGAAGAATACACACAATATTGCTGATGTTTTATTTGTTAAGGTTAAGTGGTGGATACAAAGATATTCATCACATTATTCTTAATATCTTTAAGTATGTCCAACATATTTCATAATTTATTTTAAATAATACATATGTAGGATCTTTCTTAATACATAAAAATAAAAAAACATGAGTAAATGAAAGCACATGGCTGTTGTTTATTGGGGATTACCATGTATTTCATGTACATTATCTCCTGTAACCCTTTCCACCACTCCATGCCCATGTCATGCCAACTTAATGTATAATAGGGCTGACTCCAGAGCTCACATTCCTAACCCCCATACCATATCTTCCAGCTCCATACACAGCTAATTCATGCTTCACTTTCTTCTTTTTACCTTAGACTGGGAGAGAAAGCTAACTAACTTTCTAGCTTTTACAATTTCAAACTAATTTAACACACCCAGTAAACAATATGGCTGTACATATTCAAACCTTGAAAACATCAGTATGAAAAAATGGTAATAAATTTTAATCTTCAGCACATTTTACTGCTCTTATGCTCAATAGTATTATACCTAACCAGTCTTCAACAGTTGAAGATCTGACATTTTGCATTTACTCTTCTACAATACCAGTTCTATTACCGGGTCAGAGGTGAACTATCAAAGAAACAGACGTTTATTGATTTATCAAATCATACTGAGAGATTAACATCTGGAAAATCAGTATAAATCCAATTCTTTTAAGCTTTAAACTATCAAAATGCTAACCAGGACTTATATTTCATATTTGTAAAGAATTTTAGAAGCTTCATTGAACTAAGTTATATTACTTGTTGATTATGAAAACAATCCAAAATAAGCTTTTTTCTTAAAAAGCATTTACTGTTTTAAAATTAAATTTTAAAATTAAAATGCTTGAAAATCTAATTTAAAATAACTGTTACAAAATTTTGAACCTCTAGTCACTATCTTCCTGCAATGTATTAATGATGTTTAAAGCTATGTGAGAACAGAAGTAATGCTGCCTTTGCCCTCCTAATTTACTGGGAAATTGGCAGCCGTTCTTTTTCAGGGTACTAAATAACCATTTGTCAAGTTCTATTTATCTTCTGTAACTACAGATATTGACTCAAAAAACTACAGTTCCTCTCAGACTGACTTCTATTCTAGCAGATGCTTTTCTTCTCATCGCTTGGAATCAGAATAGAAAAGTGGTTATCTTAGAATTCATTATTATTCTACTGTTATATTATCAGCTAAAGGAAAGGTGAGAACAGAAGATGGGGTTAAATTTACATGAGTAGCAGGGAAAGGAGGTAAACAGAGCACACAGCTACAACCACACACATCTTGATAGAACTAAGAGTGTACGAAACGTCTAGTCTGAGCTTTCCGCCTGCAGATGAGAACTACGTAATATAAGATCAAGGACTAAACTAAAACCTGTCTTGACTCCAAATGGACAACCTTTTTTTTTCAATGATAGGTACAAGATTCAGATCTTGCCTAATGGCCCTCTTCCAGAACCAAAGCCCGACTTCCCCACTTCCCTGGTTCCAGTTCTCAGGAGAAAGTCCTCTCAGGAAGCCCGAAGGGAAGCATAATATTGGAAGAGGGGTCGGTGGATGGGCCCATGGGTACTGAAGCATACACAAAAAGTACCCCAAAACGGACCGTGGTCTACTTCGAATATTTAGCGCCACTGGCCCTTGAACTAACCCATAATTCCAGCTACTTCCAGTCCGAGGATCTGCCCTGAATAGCCAATAAATTTCTATCACTCTGCTGCGAGCCTAACAAATGTCTATGCCCTGTCGCCCCCTGAACACAAGGTAGTGCCCTCCCGGCAGAGTAAACTCAGCAACCTGCCCACGCCACCTTCCTGCCGAGGGACACAGCCCGGACTAAATCTCGCGACCCCAGGGAACAGCCTAGTCTCCGGAGCCTGGCGATGACGTGACGCTGCCCCTTTCTAGCATCGCGAGACTCTCCTCCCTCACCCTGTTCCCTACGCTCCCAGCCGCCCGCGCCCGCTGCCAGACAGAGGCAGGGATGGCGAGCCGCGGAGCCGGGGTGGTGACGAGAGTAGCAGTTCCGCCATTGGACGAGGAAGCCTGAGGGACGGGCCAACGTGGGGAGCAAGGAGAGACCAAGGCGGTGGCCCCGAGAGAGCCAGAGCAATGGAGGCCAACATACCGAAGCGGAAGGAGCCTGGCAAGTCCCTGCGTATCAAAGTCATCTCCATGGGCAACGCCGAAGTGGGAAAAGTGAGTACCTCGCTGGGAGGGGCGGGACCACAGCGCGGCGGAGCGACGTGGCGATTGGCTGGGAAGGCGGCCACTCAACAGCTTGGGACCCAGCCTCCTCCCCGCCCCTGAGCAGGCCTGGGTGTCCTGGGGGATGCGGCTCCGCGGGGAAAACTCTCCTGACCTTTTTGAGCTTTAGGTTGCCCCCTTCCGACACCTAAGAAGATGTCTCGAGTGGCCTCTAACCCTTGAATGTATCCCAAAGAGAGTAAGGAGGCCTGGGTCCTTATGTCAGATCGTTTGCCTGGATACCGTATTTGCGTTCTAGGTGGCCCGTCCAGGACTCAGAGGTGGAGAAAAAAAGTTTAGTTACCCCCAGCAGAGCTGGGGAGCCGAAGGGAACTTACTGGGCCGTTTGTGAGGATGGAAATTTGTAAAATTTACTCCGCAGACGTGGAGACCAGAATCTACATTTCATTTGTAAGAGAGCATAACTGATGCTGAAGGTGTTTCACAGGGTACGTGCAATGGATGTCAAGGAACCTGCATTATTTTGTTTTGTTCGTTTGTTTTGTTTTTATTTCTAGTAGTGTCACCACATCCATTATCTCAAAGAAGTCTTAGTTCCACTGCCTTTTTCAGTGCTGCTTCTACTGGCTGTCAGCTCTAAGCTCTCCCATAGTATGGGGGGAGGGAGGGCGAGAGGTGAATGGAGGTCTTTCCCCACATGAATTCTAAGACTGCTTCTTCTTCACCCAAATTATCTCTCCTTCAGGGTAAGTGGAAGCTGTTGGTTAAGAACCTTCCGAGGTCATCAAATCAGTGACTGAGACAGGATTAGAACCTGGGTGTTCACATTCATTGCAGTGCTCTCTTTCCATTATTGTTTGCTGTCAAAATCAACTCCCAGTAGGATCTACATGCCAAAAAAGCTGTTAATGGGAGTGTTTATGCCAGTGTCCTGCACATAGTTGATGCTCAGTAAATGTTTATTAGTGTCTTTTCTTTCCACTTAGTATTATCTTGTACTGTTTATTTATCTATGTGTATGTGGGTATTAACGTAGCTGAAAGTCTACAATTATTGAACGTCAATTATGTGCCAGGCATTGAAAAGAAAAGAATAAAACCTCTAGAAGGTTATGTACTAAACTGGCTAAGTGAGCATGCTCACTTTTAAAATTTTACTATGCTTAATGGTGCACTGTTAGAAATAGCTTAAAATGCCCAGTCTGTCACCACATTTATGTAATATGTTTCTAGATTTATTAGCCCATGCAATTAGACAAGGGAAAGAAATAACATACAAAATGCTAGAAAGGAGAAAGCAAAATTATCAGTATTTGTTAATGATATGATTGTTTATCTGGAAACCCAAAGAGAATTAACTGAAACACTATTAGAAAAGACAAAATTAATATACAAAACTTTATAGCTTTACTATATCAAATTATAATTGTTTGGGGACTTCCCTGGTGGCGCAGTGGTTGAGAGTCCGCCTGCCGATGCAGGGGATGCGGGTTCGTGCCCCGGTCTGGGAGGATCCCGCGTGCCGCGGAGCAGCTGGGCCCGTGAGCCATGGCTGCTGAGCCTGTGCATCCGGAGCCTGTGCTTCGCAACGGGAGAGGCCACAGCAGTGAGAGGCCCACATACCGCAAAAAAAAAAAAAAAAATTATAATTGTTTGGACTATATAATTGAAAAACTTTTAATTTACAATAACAACCAAAATAAAGGACCTAGGTTTAAACTTACGAAGAAATAGGGAGCACCTAGGACCTATATGAAAAACATTTCTACAAAGGGACACAAAATTACTTAGACAGGTGGAAAGATATACTTTCTTCTTAATTAGGATCACTTAATATTTTAGAGATGTCAGTTCTTTAAAATAATCTACAAATGTGATTCAGTTCCAGTTAAAACAGCAATACTTTTTTTTTTCTTCAGAACATAATAAAAGGTACTAAAGTCCTTATGAAAAATTAAATGTGAGAATCAGCAAGAAAATTATGGAAAAGAAATGAGAGGAGACTAACACTACCAGATATTAAAACATATTTTAAAGTTACAATCTTTTCCTATTGATACTGGAGGAAATATAGGGACATCAGTGGAACAGAGTGGAGTCCAGAAATGAACCCAAACATATAAGGAAATTCAGTTTACAACAAATATAGTTAAACTGGGAAAGTAGGGACCATTTAATAAGCACTTTTAAAACAACTTTCTACTATTTGGGGGTGGAGTGGATTCCTATTGAATGCCTTTCTCAAAGATAAATTTTTCACAGATAAAAGATTTAAATGTAATTTAAGAATTTTGCCTTAGTTATAAAAGTAATACATACTCATTTTAAACAATTTGGAAAATATAGGAAGATATACAGATAAATAATTTAAAGTTAAAAAGTAAGGCATGCCCTAGTAAATAATCCTTTCATCAAAGGGCAAATCAAAGCAAATGACAAAATAACTAGAAAGTCATGAAAGGAGAGAATGCATGCCAAAGTCTTCAGAGCAAATTTAAAGCTGTAGTGAAAGGAAAATGCATTATCTTACTCATTTCTAAAAAAGGGAGATTAAAAACTAAAGGAACATAATAGTTGTACAACTTTGTGAATATGCCTAGAACCGCCGAATTGTATGCCTTAAAAGTATGAATATTATGGTATATTATGGTATGGAATTTTAAAAAGTAAAGGAACTTAATACTTAAGACAGAAGAAAAAGGACACAAAATTCACCAAGAGAAAGAGAGAATTCCCTAGAAAGATTAATGAAAAAGAAAAATGCCTAAAATGTTATTTAAGAAAAATAGAGAAAGCAAAAAATTACAAGATTAATACTGAAAAGGAGACATAATCACATACTGGAAGAAATTGAAAGAAAGACTAGAGACTACTACATTCAATTCTGTGGGAACACATTTCAAAATGTAGAGGAAATGGAGGATTTCTTAGCTAAATATAAATTACCAAAATTGACTCAAAAAGTAGAAAACCCAAATGACCAGTCACTTAAGGATGTCCCCTGCATTGGAAAAGCAGAAGTTGGAAAAGCAATTAAAAGGCTTACTATCCAAAAAGGTATCAGGATCAGATGGCTTCATGAACAAGCTTTATTTAAGCTCTAAATAACACATAATTTCAGTTAAGTTATTCCAAGGCAAAGAAAAAGATGAACAGCACTCCAATTTATTTATGTAAAGTCATGATAACTTAAATAGCAAAACTTGATATAGTATCAAAAAAGAAAAGTATATGCCATTTTCACATATACATACAGATGCATAATTCCTAAATATCCACAAATAGAATTCAGCAACATATCAAAACAGTTTCACTATTAGCAAGTAGGGTTTATCCCACGGAGTGCAAACTTGGTTCAAGATCAAGAAGTTAATCAACATAATTTGTTATATGAACTGATTACTAGAGAAAATATTTTCTGTACTGTAAAAAGAAATGATATAATCAACCTTATAAACACTTTAAGCAAAATCAGAATAAAATGAAACTACTTAAATATGAAAAACAATATTTATTATTATTATTATTATTTTTGTGTGTGTGTGTGTGTGATACGCAGGCCTCTCACTGTTGTGGCCTCTCCCATTGCGGAGCACGGGCTCCGGACGCGCAGGCTCAGTGGCCATGGCTCACGGGCCCAGCCGCTCCGTGGCATGTGGGATCTTCCCGGACCGGGGCACGAACCCGTGTCCCCTGCATCGGCAGGCGGACTCTCAACCACTGCGCCACCAGGGAAGCCCTATTATTATTTTTAAAACAATAGTTATTACTAACCAACAGCAAACATACCAACTGGTAAAATGCTGAGGCCATTTCCTTTAAAATTAGATGCAGAAAAGGATACATACTATTTTCTTTTATTATTCAGCATTGTTTTAGAGGTTCTGGAGATGCAGTAAGAAAAAGGAGATTCCCAAGGGCTTAACTCCCTCAATGGGGGAATTTCTCTGTGGTCTTTGTTTATATCCAGTTCAGCTTTCTGCATTGGCATCAATTTACCCCAGAATCCCAGCCCAGTTCTCAGTGTCCTCTAGGATCTGATCCTGATGTTCTTACCATTGACTCTTCATATCAACCAACTCTGAAGACTGCCCTAATTCTAGATTTCCAGTTATAGTAAATATTTTCCTGTTAAGTCAGTTGAATTGGTTTCCCTTACTTGCAGGCAAAAGTACCCACATCGTACAGTATTATATATACTTCTCTGGAGTTTGCTTTTTCTCTCTCTCTCTCTTTTTTTAAATGACATCCGGGATTTATTTATTTATTTGATTTATTTATTTTTGGCTGTGTTGGGTCTTCATTGCTGCGCACAGGCTTTCTCTAGTTGCGGCGAGCGGGGGCTATTCTTCATTGCAGTGCACGGGCTTCTCATTGCGGTGGCTTCTCTTATTGTGGAGCCTGGGCTCTAGGCACACGGGCTTCAGTAGTTGCAGCATGTGGGCTCAGTAGTTGTGGCTCATGGGCTCTAGAGCACAGGCTCAGTAGTTGTGGTGCACAGGCTTAGTTGCTCTGCAGCAACTAATGTGGGATCTTCCCGGACCAGGGATCGAACCTGTGTCTCCTGCATTGGCAGGGGGATTCTCAACCACTGCACCACCAAGGAAGCCCTGCTTTTTCTCTCTTAACAGTAGATTGTGGTGATTCCTCCAATTATCTGACATAGCTCCAATCACTCTTTTTCATGGTTGCATAATAGTCCATAACATGCAAGTATCCCCTCTATTGATGAGAATTCACTTGTTTCCCTTTTTCCCTACTACAAACAATCTTGCTATAATACATTTCTATAGGTATATATATCCTTAAATACCTGGACTAGATTCCCAGGGGTAGAACTGCTGAGTTGAATAGCACATTTTAAAATTTTAGTAACAATTGCCAATTGCTCTTCAAAAAGGTGTGTTTCTACCAGTAATATGCTGGTACATTTCCCCCTAACTCCCTGCCAACACAGTATTGTCATTCTTTTGATTGCTACTAATCTGGTTAGTGAGAAGTAATTTCATTGTTACTTTAATTTGCATTTCACTGACCACAGATGAAGCTGAGCATCTTTTCAAATGCTTATTGAACATTTGGATTTGCTTTTCTGTGGATTGCTCAATTTATAGTCCCTGCCTATTTTTCTGTTGGATAATGTGTCTTCCTTACCAGTTTTTCTGGTTGGGGGACATTAGAGTTATTAACTTTTTGCCAGTCATATGAGTTACAGATATTTGCCCCAGTATGTTGTCTTTTAATACTTTTATATTTTACCATACAATTGATTTTATTATCATTTGTATATACTCAATTATGCCTATCTTTTTAAAATTGACATATAGTTGACGTATAATATTATGTTAGCTCCAGGTGTACTACATAGTGATTTGACATTTGCATACGTTATGAAATGATCACCACAAGTCTAGGAACCAGCTGTCCCCATACAAGGTTATTACAATATTATTGACTATATTCCTTATGCTGTATAACACATCCTAGTAGCTTATGTTTTGTAAGTGGAGGTTTGTACCTGTTAATCCCATTCATCTATTTCACTTCCCCATCCCCCGTACCCTCTGGCAACCACCCATTTGTTCTCTGTATCTATGAGTCTGTTTTTGTTTTGTTTGTTTGCTTTGTTTTTTAGATTCTACATATAAGTGAGATCATATGCTAGTTGTCTTTCTTTGACTTATGTCACTTAGCACAATTCCCTCTAGAATTCATTCATGTTTTCACAAATGGTAAGATTTCATTTTTTAAAAATAGCTGAGTAATATTCCATTTTTATATGTCACATCTTCTTTATCCATTCATCTACGGATGGACACTTAGGTTGCTTCCATATCTTGGCTATTGTAAATAATGCTGCAGTGAACATTGGGTGCATATATTTTTTCGAATTGGTGTTTTTGTTTTCTTCAGGTATATACCCACAAGTGAAATTGCTGGATCATATGGTAGTTCTATTTTATTTTTTTTAGGAACCACCATACTGTTTTCCATGTAGCTGCACCAATTTACAATCCCACCAACATTGCACGAGGGTTCCTATTTTTTTCACATCTTCTCTAACACTTGTCATTTACTGTCTTTTTGATGATAGACATTCTGACAAGTGTAAAAGGTGATATCTCATTGTGGTTTTGATTTGCATTTCCCTAATGATTAGTGGTGCTGAGCATCTTTTTCATGTGCCTGTTGACCATCTGTATGTCTTCTTTGGAAAAATGTCTATTCAGATCCTCTGCCCATTTTTTTTTTTTTTTTTTTTTTTGCAGTACGCGGGCCTCTCACCGTTTTGGCCTCTCCCGTTGCGGAGCACAGGCTCCGGACGCGCAGGCTCAGCGGCCATGGCTCACGGGCCCAGCCGCGCCACAGCATGTGGGATCTTCCTGGACCGGGGCACGAACTCTCGTCGCCTGCATCGGCAGGTGGACTCTCAACCACTGCGCCACCAGGGAAGCCCATCTGCCCATTTTTTAATTGGGCTATTTGTTTTTTTTTTTTTTGATGTTGAGTTGTCTGAGTTCTTTCTATATTTTGAATATTAACCCCTTATCCAAGTATATTCTCTCAGTCAGTAGGCTACCTTTTCATTTTGTTGATAGTTTCCTTTGCTGTGCAAAAGCTTTTTAGTTTGATGTAGTCCCATTTGTTTATTTTTACTTTGTCTCTCTTGCCTGAGGACACAGATCCAAAAAAAATTTGCTAAGACTGATGTCAAAGAGTGTACTGCCTAGGCTTTCTTCTAGGAGTTTTATGGTTTCAGGACTTAGATTTAAGCCTTTCATCCATTTTGACTTTATTTTTGTATATGGTGCGAGAAAGTAGTCCAGTTGATTCTTTTACATATAGCTGTCCAGTTTTCCCAACACCATTTGTTGAAGGGGGTGTCTTTTACCATTATATATTCTTCCCTCTTTGTCATTGATTAATTGACCATATAAGTGTGGGTTTGTTTCTGAGCTCTCTATTCTGTTCCATTGATCTATGTGTCTGTTTTTGTGTCAATATCCTACTGTTTTGATTACTGTCATTTTGTAGTATAGCTTGAAATCAGGGGGTATGATACCTCCAGCTTGTTCTTTTTTGAAGATTGCTTTGGCTATGCCTATCTTTTTTTTTTTTTTTTTTTCTTTATTGGTGTATGGTTGCTTTACAATGGTGTGTTAGCCTCCACTGCACAACAAAATGAACCAGCCATAGACATACAGATTATGCCTGTCTTTTATGGTTTCTGGGTTTTCTTTCTTGGTTGAAAAGGTTGCCCTAAGGTTGTACATATATTGCACATTTTCTTCTGAAATTTTTATTGTTTTATTTTTAAATAGTTAAATCATAAATTTATCTGTAATTTATTTTTGTATATAGGGAAGTTCAGGGCCCAACTTAATTTTTTTCCTGATGGATATGCAATTGTGCCAGTAACATTTTACTAAATAAATTTTTTTTTCCCATTGACTTTAAATATCACCTTTGTCACTTTTTAAATTTTTATATATAATGGGATCTATTTCTGAGCTCTCTGTTCTGTTCTACTGACCTACTTGTCTATTCTTATGCCAGTATAATACTCTCTCAGTTTCAGACTATATTTTTATATTTGTCAATACAAATTCCCACCTCTTTCTACTGCCCTGCCCCTTTCCTGTTTTTCATACTTGGATTAGTGCTTCTCAGATAACTGTTCTTTCATATGAATTTTAGGGTAATTCTATTAGGCAAAAAAAGATTCAAACCTTAAGATTTTTTTTTCAAACCTTAAGATTTTAATTGGTTAAGATTTTAATTGGAACTGCATTAAAAAAGTACCTAAAAAAATCTATTTAAGAAAAATAGAGAAAGCAAAAAAGTCTCTCTATATTTATGTTATTTAACTTAGTTTATAAGATCCTAAGGTCCAGGAACCCTGTCTCTTTGTTTATAGGCAGTGGTTATTCATACCATTAATTAAATGTGCATCTCTTTAAATACTTAGGGCTAGTGTTTAAATAGTGTACTGGAATTAAAGGACTTCCAGGTCTCTTAATCTGATGAATAATTTAGAAAAAGGCTGTATTTATTTTTCTAGGATATTGTGAGAGAAAACATTTGAGAAGTGCTTTCAACCTTTAAAGTGTTTTTTAAATGTATGGCCTCTTAGCAGTACTCACTCCAAAGAAGTTTTTCCTTCAGTTCACAATGAGCTTATTAAGCACTTTTTAAAGCAACTGTCCTATTTAATATAGATTGAGGTTCATCAGGAAAGTGTTTGAGCAGAATAAGCTTCATGACCAGCACTTCAAGTAAATTATGTTTCATGAGTGCTAAGGATTGCCATTAATGTACAAGTCATTTTAATTCAGTTTTTCATTGGCACTGAGCTAATTGCTCAGATATAAAGTTATAAGATACAAAGAAGTAAAATACCGGTGCTTGCCCTCAAGTAGTTTACTGTCTAGCTGAAGAAGTAAGATAAATATGCACATGTGAAAAGATAACAAGGCAGTGAATAAATGATAACAAATACATTATATATGTATATATACATTTATATACATATATAGTATATGTACTATATACACATATAGTATATAAAAAGTGTTAGAGAAGTTCATATGTAGGCAAGATCTCTCATAACCTGGAAGCTCAGAGTTTGCACTGGACCTTAAAGCATAAGTAAGATTTGGAAAGTAGAGAGAGAGCTCTTTCCAAGTAGAGAGAAAAGTAATGACAAAAGTCAGGCCTGGGAGTTTTGCAGAAATGGAGGGTTTATATTAGAAGAGTTTAGACAGAAAAGACAGATTAGGGCCAGATTATGGAGGATCTTGAATAACGGACAAAGGAATTTGGATGCTGAACTCTTGGCAGTGAGAAGCCACTGAAGATTTTTGAGTTAGGGAAGTGAAATAACATTAGTGGTATGCAGTGTTGATTGAAGTTGGGAGGGAAAGGGGACATAAAGACCAATAAAGAATTTCCTGTAGTTGTAGTTGTACAGAAGTAGATGATGAAGACTTAAACCAAAATGGTACCAGTGGGAATTGGAGTGAGGAGAAAGATGGAAGAAACATTCAAAAGAAGATTTAGAAAGACTCAGAATCAACCATGACTTTAATAATTTAATACCCTGTAATTGGGAAAATGGTGGTATTATTAACAGAACTAGGATGTGAGCAGGATTCACTGTTTTTGTGTATAAGATTAGTTCATTTTGGGGCATTTTGAGTTTGTGGAACAGTGAGTGTGGCATCTAAGTAGAAATTAGTCTAGTAGATATTTGGAGATGTGGATCTGGTCTGGGGAGGGAGGTCAAGGTAGACAGATATTTTGGTGGTATTATTAAAAATATAAGAGTAAAAGAGGTCTTCAAAAGAAAAGAGAAGGACTTCCCTGGTGGCTCAGTGATTAAGAATCCGCCTGCCAATGCAGGGGACATGGATTCAGTCCCTGGTCTGGGAAGATCCCACATGCCGCGGAGCAACTAAGTCTGTGCGCCACAACTGCTGAGCCTGCGCTCTAGAGCTGGGAAGCCACAACTACTGAGCCCATGTGCCACAACTACTGAAGCCCACGTGCCTAGAGCCCGTGCTCAACAAGAAGAAAAGCCACTGCAAGGAGAAAACCACGCACCGCAAGAAGAGTAGCCCCCACTCGCTGCAACTAGAGAAAGCCCACGCGCAGCAACAAAGACCCAACGCAGCCAAAAATAAATAAGTAAATAAATAAATAAAAATAATTTATTTTAAAAAAAGAAAAGAAAAGAGAACAAGGATTGAACACTAAACTGAAAACATACCCATATATGGTATTAAGGGAAGAATTTTAAAATAATTTTTCTTTAAAATCTTCACCTTTAGTATTTGTTTCAGTTATTTTATAGTTTTGGCTTTTGAAAAAGCTTTGTGTGGGCTTCCCTGGTGGCGCAGTGGTTGAGAGTCCGCCTGCCGATGCAGGGGACAGGAGTTTGTGCCCTGGTCTGGGAGGATCCCACATGCCGCGGAGCGGCTGGGCCCGTGAGCCATGGCCGCTGGGCCTGCGCGTCCGGAGCCTGTGCGCCGCAATGGGAGAGGCCACAGCAGTGAGGGGCCCGCGTACGTGAAAAAAAAAAAAAAAGCTTTGTGTCTCGTGGTGAATGAAGAAACCATAATGAAGAAATGTGCTTATTTTGTATACGTTCCCAGAGTGTCTTTACTAAAAGCCTGTATTTTTACCTTTTTAGAGCTGTATTATAAAGCGATACTGTGAGAAAAGATTTGTGTCTAAATACCTTGCAACAATTGGAATTGACTATGGAGTCACAAAGTGAGTACATATATTCTTTCCTTGGGCTTGCAAATTACATAGAAATTTAGAACCCTTCTAAACTGATCTGTCTTGAAATGGAGAGTCTGAAGATAAACTGAGACACATAAGAATGAGACCTTTACAGATAGTAGTAATCACATCATTTGTTCATCATGGAGTACCTGCTGTTTGCCAGGCTTCATGTGGGGTGTAGGGTCTGGTGATGAGCAAGTCAGCACACAGCCTGCCTGGCAGATGTAGCTTTTCAGGAAGCATGTTTCTATATAAGCAGGTCTCGTTAGCAGGTATGTTTTTAGAGAGTTTTGAAAGATTCTCTCCCAAAAGCCTAAATATTATGTGGAAAATTTTCTATCAGAGAACTTCCTTTTATGATCTTTACATCCTATTAGAATCCAGCAAAAATGATCTGGGAAGAGTAAAATTAGGGATTTATTTGGAGATGAATCAAGGGTGGGTTCAGCTTGGGGAGATAGGGTCACATTAACAGGAAATTACACTGGGGGAAGGTAGAATTGGGGTAGACAGCACATCCCCAAAGGTGGAATTTCAGGTGCTCGCCGTTCTGACCCCAGCCTGCCCCTTCCCTTCTCTCATCTCATTCTTTTCCACACTTCACTCTCCGTCCGTGCTGAACCTGTGCCATCATATACATTCCTGTCTCAGAGCCGTCATTCATTCTGTCCACCTGAAACGTCCTTTCCCCTCATCTCTCCGCCTGTCCATCTCCTCAAGGTGTAAAGTGTAACTGTTCCCATGTGGCTTTCTGAACAGCTCCTTTATCAGTCAGGACTCATTTTAGTTGAAAATGACAGAAATATTAAAATGCTCTGCTATTCATGGGTCTTAGCATAAATTGTCTTGTGTTATCATTTGTATGTGTTTAATGTCTCCTGCTAGATTTAAAGCTCCATTAAGAAGGGGCTCTTAGTATAAATTATCTCCAGGTGCCTGGTACAGTGCTTATACATAGTTGATACTCAGTAAATAATTATTGTTAGGTAAGATAGGTACATCTGAAGAGGAAGTTTGCAACATTAGAATATGAGGGCAACATTCAAGAAGGTAGACTAAAGTGGTAGGCTGTATCTATACTTCAGGGCACAGAATTTCATCAGTTATGTGGTAGGATATCCTATTCAAGGCAGTTTTGTTTTGAATCCATGTTAAGTAGCTAATTTATTCATTTAAGAAATAAGAGTTACCATGTTATGCCCTAGAACTGTGGTTTATTCAACAGACTACAGTCATCTCTCAGTATCCAAGGGATGTTGGTTCCAGGATCCCCTGTGGATACCAAAATCTGCAGATGTTCAAGTCCCTTATATAAAATAGTGTAGTGTTTGCGTGTAACCTATGCACATCCTCTCAATACTTTAAATCATCTCTATAATACCTAGTACAATATATCAGTAAATAGTTTTAAATACAGTGTTAATGCTATGTAAATATATAGTTGCCACCTTGCGGCAAATTCAAGTTTTGCTTTTTAGAACTTTCTGGAATTTTTTTTCTGAATATTTTTGATCCAAGTTTAGTTGAATCCATGGATACAGAGCTGACTGTATTGTTTCTGGTTGATTTTTTTTTTTTTTTTTGTCTTATGGTGA
Source organism: Hyperoodon ampullatus (assembly GCF_949752795.1). Lineage (NCBI taxonomy): Eukaryota > Metazoa > Chordata > Mammalia > Artiodactyla > Ziphiidae > Hyperoodon > Hyperoodon ampullatus. The sequence continues at coordinate 69,499,811 of NC_136928.1, forward strand.
GGAGGAGGATATGATTGACAGAAACCCAACTCAAGCCAAAAAAAAAAAAAATCAATTCACATAATCCAATTATAAGGATGTAGCTGGGCCTCAGAGATCGCTGGAACCAGGGAGAGAATATAACCTGGTCCTTTCATGACGTGTCTCTCTCTACCTTTTGGCTCCTTCTCCACAGCTGCTGGTAGCTCTCAAGTTTACCAAAACTAATCACAAATTTAAAAAGTACCAGGTAAGGTTTTGATTGTCCAGGTGGAGATAGGTGCCTTTCCCCAGCTCAGTTAGCTGTGGCCAGCAGAGTGGCATCAAAAAAGAAGATGGAAGAACCCATTTAAACCACAGTTGGGAGAAGGAGGGTACTCTTTTGGGCAGTCAAAACAATAGATTCGTATATGTATAGCTGATTCACTTTGTTATAAAGCAGAAACTAACACACCATTGTAAAGCAATTATACTCCAATAAAAATGTTAAAAAACAAAACAAAACAAAAGTAGATTCCCACTCCATCCTTCAGATTTCAGTATGCTTAAGAATTAGTTGTAGAGTTTGTGAAAATGAATATTCCTTAGACCCACCCCCTAAGATTCTGATTCTGGATCTGAGGTGGGGCACAGAACTACATTTTAAACACCCTCCCCATATTTCCATATAATGATGCAGGTGGTCTTCAGGCCACAATTGAGGAAAGCACTGGCTTGAGGTAATGAATTACCATTTTTCTTAAGGTAGTTTCCTCTGTCAGACTTCTGAATTAAATTGACCTCTTTTGAGTTTCAATTTGTGAACACATTTGTGTTACTTCCTGATTTTATAAACTTCAGTTCCATCCCTTCTCAGCTGCTATCTGGCAAAACTTTCTAATATAAATTGTTACATGAGATCTAATGCAGATGCTCTCAAACTCTGTTGTTATTTTGTTTTGTTTTGCTGTTCTCACACTGTCTTTTGTAAGATGGATCCTGATTTCACAGATGTTAAAATGAAAACAAATGTGCATCTTAGAATTAATGAAATATGGCAGAGAATTCAGGAATGAAGAAATCATGATGATTAGTGGTTAATTTGATTGAAATATACAAGTAATATAAAACAACTGTAGGAATTATCGTTTCAGAAAAGAAAGTGGAAAAAAAAGTGAAAAAAAAATAATAGAGAGAGGATATTATAAACTTGAGGGAACAATAATCATAAATAAACCAGGAGGTAGTATAGAAACAATGGGAGCAGGTGCTGCTGTCCTTGTAGTCCATGGGAGGGACTCTTATCAATGCTGTCTAAACTGAAACATGTTGCTTAAAAAATCATAACTTTAATCTGTTAATTTATTGCTAATAATCTCCATTTTTAACCTTACAGGAATCTTTTTAGGAAATACTGTTTCTGTGGTAAAGAGCATTTATATTTAAAGCTCAATAATTCCTCCCAGTTTACATCAGTTTCTTTTTTTTTCTTTTGTTAAATTCAGTGAAATGTAATTTTATTCTTTTAAATTAATATAATCCCAATTTTATAAAAATATTTATGTCTACCAGTCTTATCTATGTACAGAAAGAAGCCTACAGTAATGTTCATCTATATTAATGAAGGTTTTTCTTCTGAGTGGTAGGATTTGGGATAACTTTTAAACTTTCATCTTTCTACTTTTCTTTAGTGTTTGAATTATTTATGATGTTTCATTCATTCATTTTCCAATAGTGATTTTAATTTTTTTTTTGTATGTGAACATTCATAGAAGCTATATTTCTAGTAGCGCCAAGTTAGAAAACTCAAATGTCCATCAACAGATTAATGGATAAACAAACTGTGGCATATTCATATGATGGAATACTACTCAGCAACAAAAAGGAACAAACTATTCATATATGCAACAACGTAGATAAACCCTAAAATAATAATGTTGGGGCTTCCCTGGTGGCGCAGTGGTTGGGAGTCTGCCTGCCGATGCAGGGGACACGGGTTCATGCCCCGGTTCGGGAAGATCCCACATGCCGCGGAGCAGCTGGGCCCGTGAGCCATGGCTGTTGAGCCTGCACGTCCGGAGCGTGTGCTCCGCAACGGGAGAGGCCACAACAGTGAGAGGCCCACATACCGCAAAAAAAAATAAAAATAAAAAAAAAATAAAAATAAATAATAATGTTGAGTAAAAGAAGGTAGACAAAAAAGTGAACACACGGTATGATTCCACATATATCCAATTCTAGAAAAAGTAAACTGACCTAATAGTGACTGACAGCAGATCAGTGGTTGGCTAAGTAGGGCAGGAAGGGCAGGAAGGAGGGGTTTCAAAGGGCCCCAAGGAAATGAGTGATATGTTCATTGTCTTGACTGTGGTGATGGCTTCACAGGCGTAGACATATGTCAAACGCATCAGATTGTATACTTTACACATGTGCAGCTTACTGTCCATCAATTATACTTCAGTAGAGCTGTTCAAAAGAAGGAGGAGGGGGGAATGTGGCAGCCCTTGGCCCCGTGGTGGAGACCAGTCACTCTTCTGCTCTCCTGGTTGGGTGCAGATGTGAGTGTGGGGTTTATCTACGGAATCTTGTCTCCTTTGCCATCCAGGTATTCTTTACCTACACAGCTGTGTCTCCCCCAGTTGTTCCAGGCTTCTCAAAGGCAGGGCAGTGCCTTCTGTGTCCAGCCTCTCCTGGGGTTGACCATTCTAGTCTGGTCACATATTTGCAGAGGTGGGCAACCAAGATAGGGAGGTTCTGTAACATCTGGCGCGTGGGCTGTGCTGCTTCAGAGGGCAGAAATGGGGCCACACAGGAGCCACAGGGACCGCATGCCAGGTCAGCACCTTTGCTGGGCAGCTTGCCCTCGGTTTGCCCTAACACCACTGAGTGCAGGCGGGGAGACGACTCCACACCCTGCTTTCCAGATAAGAAAATGGAGGCCCAGAGCCTCGGGGTGGGGACCAAGGTGAAAAAAGAATGGAAACGGCCTCCCAAAGGAGGCTGCCTGCAGTCACGCACAGTCCTTCAAGGGTCCCGCGGCCTGCCCCATTACTCCGTCAGCCATCCCCAACCAGCCGCCTTTGCTATAGAAACAGTAATAGTGATTTTTCTTTAAAAAAATAAAAGGACTGGAAGCAACTATACTGTGATGTTAACAGTAGTTAATTCTAACATGAATCGTTGTTACTTCCCTTTTTGTTCTCTTCTGTGTTTCCAAATTTCTGAAAACAAATTGACTATTGTTCTTGCTCAAATGAAGGGCGTAGGAAAATTAAACAATCAACATTAATAATATACATCTTTGTACTGTTTATTTTATACTCTTTATTGTACTGCATGGTAACCAAGCATAACCAGTAGTAATTACGATGTCTTACTAAGTGAGGTAAAACATTTTGTTTTCCTTCATCTTGCTCCTACTGTCCCAAATCCATTTTTTTTTTTTTAGCACCACAGTAATAGCTACTATTTGTTTGTTACGGGTGTGGACTGAAGTGTCGAGGTAAGGTGGGGCTAAATGAGGGTGTTTATTCCAAGTGAGTTCAGGGTTCTTAAAACAGGAGCCACCTGCCAGGTTGTGGCTCCTGTTGTAAAGATTATCTGGAATCAAGAAGAGGCACTAAGAAAGTACCTCTTTTAAATTTCATACACATAACCTTTTGAAATTCATAAGCGACATAAATGATATTAATATGAATACAGAAGCCATGACCTTCTTTGGGATTGTTTGCATTTGAACATTTCAGGGTACAAGTCAGAGACAGAGAAATCAAAGTTAACATCTTCGATATGGCTGGACATCCCTTCTTCTACGAGGTAAGAAAGACTTTTTGAGAAAACCTATATCCAGTATTGTCAGTGGGTTGAAGGAAAGATCCTGAATTACCGAACAACCAGTATTCAAGTCATGTGTAAAAATAGGTAAATTTAGCTGGTGTTTGTGGCTTCCCTTCGGAGCTTTAACTTAATGGATATCTGTTGGTCTTTTGTGCTATCCCCTTAAATAGTGGTAGGGAAATTTTGTTGCTAATGTTTCAAACACTTAGATAAGACATTTTAACCTTCAAAGGACTGTTGCTTTTTACTTTGTGCCTTAGCCCAGAATGTGAAAAGATAATTACATACGTACAGGGACTTAGGAATTCAGAAATGAACCCTTTGTAGCAGTGTTCTAGAGTGATTTTCCAGTGCACTCCTCAGTCACGTGTGCTCTCTCCCCAGAAGAAGCTAACGCAGCCTCACTTGGTTTACTTGCATCTGCTTATCAGTCCTAAGTAGTCTCAAAATCAATCTCATGACCTTTATCTTTTGTTTTTCCTTCCTTGGGTTTTTCATTTATTTCCTCCCTTCTGCTTGCTTTGGGTTTATTCTACTCTTCTTGTTCTAGGTTCTTGAGGTGGGAGCTTAGATTATTGATTTGAGACTTTCTTTTCCAATGTATGCATTTAGTATTATAAATTCCCCTCTCAGTACTACGTAGCTGTATCCCACAAATTTTGATATGTTGTATTTTCATTTTCATCTCATTCATTCAGCTTTTTTTTTTAATTTCCCTTGAGATTTTCTGTTTGACCTGTGGATTATTTAAAAGTGTGTTTTTTAGTTTCCAAGTGTTAGAAATTTTCCTGTTATCTTTTTTTTTTTTTTTTTTTTTTTTCTTTTTTGCGGTACGCGGGCCTCTCACTGTTGTGGTCTCTCCCGTTGCGGAGCACAGGCTCCGGATGCGCAGGCTCAGCGGCCATGGCTCACGGGCCCAGCCGCTCCACGGCATGTGGGATCTTCCCGGACCGGGGCACGAACCTGCGTCCCCTGCATTGGCAGGCGGACTCTCAACCACTGCGCCACCAGGGAAGCCCCCTGTTATCTTTCTGTTATTGATTTCTAGTTTGATTTCATTGTGATCAGAGAATACACTCTATGATTTCAATTTTTAAAAATTTGTTAAGGTTTCTTTTTCATGGCCCAGGACGTGGTCTATCTTGGTGTATGTTACATGGGTGCTTGAAAAGAATGTATATTCTGCTACTGTTGGATAAAGTGTTCTATAAATATTTATTAGAGCCTGTTGGTCAGTGGTGTTGTTGAGTTCTTTTATATCCTTGCTGATTTTCTGTTTAGTTCTGTAGGTTGCTAAAAGAGGGGTTTTGAAGTTTCTAACATTAATTGTGGATTTGTCTGTTTCTCCTTTCAGTTCTATTGATTTCTGCTTCACATATTTTGCAGCTCTCTTGTTTGGTGCATATACATTTAGGATTGCTATGCCTTCATTATATAATTTTATTATTATATCCTGTCCCCCCTGTGTCTCTGGTAATTTTCTTTCTAATGTCTATTTTATCTGATATTAATATAGACATTTCTGCTTTCCTTTGATTAATATTTGCATGATACATCTTTTTCTATCCTTGCACTTTCAGCCTGCTTATATCATTATATTTGAAGTGATAAGACAATACATAGTTCAATCATGTTTTTTAATGTATTATGCCAATTTCTGTCCTTAGACCACCTACTCTTACGTAGTTATTGATATGTTAGCGTTTATTATTTTTTTTGTTTGTTTTCCTTTTTTTTTTTTAAATGAATTTATTTATTTATTTTTGGCTGCTTTGGGTCTTCGTTGCTGCCCGCAGGCTTTCTCTAGTTGTGGTGAGCGGGGGCTACTCTTCGTTGTGGTGCATGGGCTTCTCATTGTGGTGGCTTCTCTTGTTGTGGAGCACGGGCTCTAGACACGCAGGCTTCGGTTGTTGTGGCACGTGGTCTCAGTAGTTGTGGCTAGTGAGCTCTAGAGCACAGGCTCAGTAGTTGTGGTACATGGGCTTAGTTGCTCTGTGGCATGTGGGATCTTCCCGGACCAGGGCTCAAACCTGTCCCCTGCATTGGCAGGTGGATTCTTAACCACTATGCCACCAGGGAAGCCCTTGTTTTCCATTTTTCATTTCTGTTTTCTTTTTCCTGCCTTCCTGTGGGTTACTTGAACACTTTTTGAATTCCATTTTGATGTATCAATAATGTTTTTTAATAAATTTATTTATTTTATTCATTTTATTTTTGGCTGTGTTGGGTCTTCGTTGCTGCGCACGGGCTTTCTCTAGTTGTGGCGAGTGGGGGCTACTCTTCATTGCGGTGTGCGGGCTTCTCATTGCGGTGGCTTCTCTTGTTGCGGAGCATGGGCTCTAGGCACACGGGCTTCCGTAGTTGCGGCTCGTGGGTTAGTTGCTCCGCGGCATGTGGGATCTTCCTGGACCAGGGATTGAACCCATGTCCCCTGCATTGGCAGGTGGATTCTTAACCACTGTGCTACCAGGGAAGCCCCTCTATAGTGTTTTTGAGTAAATCTTTCTGCATAGCTTTATTAGTGGATACTCTAGTTATTATACTATATAAGTTATCACAGGCTACTGGTGTTGTTACTTTAACAGTTTGAGTGGAGTGTAGAAACTTTTCCTTCTTTTATGCCCCTTTATCCTCTCCCATTTATAATATAATTGTCTTAAATATTTTCTCTAAGTATATTAGAAGCACAACAGTGTTTAATTCTTCCTTAACTGTCAAACATAATTTAGAAAACTTAAGAGAGAAGGAAAGCATATTATATTCACCTGTATTTTTACTTACTCTGTTCTTTCATCCTTTGTTATGTTCCAGGGTTCCTTCTTTTATCATTTCCTTTCTGTGTGGAAGACTCCTTTAGCCATTCTTTTAGTGTAGGTCTGCTGGCAACAGATTCTCTTAGTTTTCCTTGATTAAGAATGTTTTGGTTTCTCCTTTGGTCCTGGAGAATTTTTTTTTGCAGGTTATGGGATTCTGGTTTGATATTGTTACCAAACCAAACTTGGGTCCACTCACCTGTGTGCAGTAAATCCAATTCTACTGACAATAGGTTGTGGTGAAGGAAAGTGCAGCAGTTATTGCAGGGTGCCAAGCAGGTAGCCCCGGACAGCTAATGCTGGAAAAAAAAAACCCCTAACTCCCCAAAGGGTTTCAGCAAAGCATTTTTAAAAGCAAGGGCGCCCCCCTCCAACGCCCCGCACAGGGTATGTGATCAGCTTGTGCACAATTCTCTGATTGGTTGATGGTGAGTTAACAGGGCAGGCTGAATAATAGGAATTAACATTATCAATCCTTAGGTGCCAGTAGGTCTGAGGGGCTTTGTGCTCATGATCATCAAGTAATTGATTTCTTCCATTGGTGGTTTTAGCATCTGTAAAACAACTCAGGAAGTGTGCATTAGATACTATTATCTAGGTACTTCAGAGAGGAGGTACAGCAGAGGATATGGGGGAGGGGTCTGTCCTGAAAAGTCCCCATAGTGTCCTGCTCGGTTACAATTTTTCTTTTTTTTCAACACTTGAAAAATATTGTGCTTCTTTCCTCTGGCCTCATGGTTTCTGATGAAAAATCTGCTGTCATTTGAAATGGTTTTTTCCCCCATTTTTTTTTTAACATCGTCAATTCTTTTTTGTATGAGATCAGGTCCATTTCATCTTAAGCTTAGAAATTTCTGCTATAAAATTGTTTCAACTCTGCATTTAAGAAAGAGCAGTTTTTTAAACATTGTATTTCATGGGAAAATAGTACATATCACAGAAAACTTCCTACTTTGCTATTTTCTCTAATTTCTCTTGAGCACCGTGCAGTTATTTCATGTTATATGAGAATCATTTCTCCTCTTATGATAATATTCCTCTTCTCTACTTAGATTTCCTTATCATTTGCAGTTTTGAGGCCACCTCTTGTACTCACTGAGCCTCTTAATCCCCTATAATTTCACTGCTCTCAGGGAAGAAGTGGGGTTTCTGAGGAATGGTATATTTATTGGGAAGGTTAACTTATTTAGGTTTGGAGAGGTGTCATTTTTTCTCTGACCGCTTTCATGATATTTTTCCTTTGTCTTTAATTTTTACAGGTTTAATTATGTCTTTTGGCATGGATTTCTTTGACTTTTTCTTGTTTGGGGTTTTCTCAGCTTCTTGAATCTGTAGGTTTATGTCTCCTGCCAAATTTGGGAAGTTTTCATCCATTATTTCTTTAAGTACGTTTCAGCTCCACCACATTTCTCCTCTCCTTCCAGGACTCTGATCTTATTATAGTCTCACAGGTCCCTGAGGCTCTGTTTTTTTTTCTTTTTTCTTTCTTTCTTTTTTCCTTTTCTTTTCTTTCCTTATTTTAGTTTATTTTCTCTCTATTGTTGACATTAGGTCATTATTGTTTTGCCTTCCATTTCACTGATTCTTTCCACTGTCTCCTCCCTTCTTCTCTTGAGCCCGACTATAATACTAGGCTTTTTATTTTCATTCATTCTATTTTTCAGTAATTTATTTTTCTAAAATTTCCACTCATCCTTTGCTGAGTGGGTGGGAGTGGTGAGACAGGGTTTTTCTGAGGTGTCAGGCTGAAGTAGAGTGGTTGTCATCTTTCCTGATCCTTCACTAAAGAGAGCAGGCTTTTGTTAGGCTTTTATTGGTCTGTACCCATTGGCATTTCCAGGTTGTACTTCTACAGCTCTAAGTTTTGGATACATGAGGCAAAAGAAAACCCAGGGAACTCACTGCTGTGTCATTCCTCAGGTCCTGAGGTACCCAGCTTGTCTGCCTTCTTCTTCCCACCTTCCAAAATCTTCTTTTTGTTTGTTTGTTTTGTTTTCTTTGGTTTTTTTCTTTGGTTTCTTTTGGCCGTGCCATGTGGCATGTGGGATCTTAGATCCCCGACCAGGGATTGAACCCATGCTCCCTGCAGTGGAAGCATGGAGTCTTAACCACTGGACCGCCAGGGAAGTCTCTGTATGTTTTATATGTAGCGTCCAGGATTTTTACTTGTACTTAGTGGAAAGCATAGGGAAAAGCACATATACTCCGTCTTCCCACAGGAAACGTAACTTTTAATGGCTATATAATCTTCCATCTTGCAAATATACCCAAATATTTAGGTTAAATGAATTCCTTTCAAATGTGAAGCCTTACAGTGGATTGAATCAATTTTACAAGTGTAGAATATTGTCAGTGAAAAAGCAATGGAGGCTCTAGGTGATCAAAGTTTGATGTAGATTCTAACTACCAGAAATGCTAACATAAATCTTAGATTACACCAAAGTCATGTAAGTGGAAAGTTAGAAGATGCCTGAGAATTATGTGGTCCAGACTTCTGTCATTGTAGGATTTCTTTCTATAGCATTCCTGATGGATGGCCATCATGCATTCACCAGATAACAGTATGCCAGTTTCTATGCTGCACACTGAAAATACACAGCCCCAGTTTTCATGACACATAATTATGTCCAAGAAGACACATGGTAAACAAAGGACAGAATGCGTGGGAGCATTTAATACCCACACCTAGCTTATCTGGAAGGTCAGGAAATCCTGTTGAAGGAAGCAACATTTAAACTGAGTCTTGATGGAGAAGTAAGAGTTATGTAGGTTGGTGGGAATCCAGGGACAGTATAATACACGGGACAGTTTTGAGTGGTGCAGACTGTTAGAGTTTGGAGAATGAGTGTCTCTAATGATAGGGCCTCACTACTTCATGAGTTAATCCTTTACAGAGTTAAAAACTCTACCTTAACAACTTCTCTGTTATGAAGGCTGCCTTCCTTTGAATTTGCCACTGATTCTGGCCTTGTTTTTGAAGCAACATAGCCTGAGTCTGTGCTTCTACAAGAGAACCTTCCTAATATTTGTTAATCTGCACCTTTCCAGGTAAAACATTTTTTATTCCTGCCACAGCTAGACCAATCAGCATCCTGTGTGGATAACCTCTAGGTAGCTGCTGGGGAGCTGAGAACTGAACACAACATTCCAGATATTGTCTAACTAGTGAAAAAGACTGAGTGTTCTGTTACTTCTGTCATTAGACACTAGACTCTTATTAATGCAACCCAAAATTGCAATAGCTATTTTTTAGCAGCTCACAAAAATAGAAGTATAATTAATAGAAGCACCTTGAAATCACCACTTCTGAAGTACCTTTTCTCCAAAATAGCCTTGATCTCTCCTTTTTGGTCAAGTATTTGCTGTCTGTAGCTCAAACCCTCCTATTTGACGAGACCAAAGCCATCATCTTCTTTCTAAGCCCTAAACTGACCAAAGTACACCTAGTGAAGCATCCACAGTCATTCTCAAGGTCCCTGGCTTCCTCAGATCCTTAGCGTCTGTCCTCCACTGAAGCTTCCATTGTCACCAGTCCATTTGACAGTTTTACCCAAAGGGCCTGCTGAGAAAAGACAGTCTGCTTAGTGTGTCAGATAGCAATCTCGGAGGAAAGTGTCAGAGAGGGGACTCCCAAGAGAATGATGGCCTGTATTTTACCATGAGTCTTGCTTCCACTGGTGCACACAGCTGAATTCTGGGGTTTATTGGGATGAGTTAGTGGGCCTATTAAAACTTTCTGAGGCCTGAGTGATATTAAACTAACAGCTTTCTCTAACCTACAAGCTAGAAAGTTTGCCATCTCTGCTTTAAAATTAAATAATTCCAGTTCCCTTAGGATCCTATTTAATTAAACTTTGGATGTGGCAAGTCTGCCAGGACTACAGTAGAAAGCTGTTTGGGGAGGTAATAATAATGGAACTCTAGGGACCACTGAGGCATCAACTTTGACCTTCCCATTTTACAGAAACTAAGGCTTGAGGTAATAAAGTCACTTACTCAAGATGACAGCTAGTTGCTGAACCCAGACTTGAACTTGAATCCCTTGAAAGAGAAATCCATTGAGCTCATTTAGTTCTCTTTTTACACACAAATCTCCCTCTGAACAGCATGATCTGATTTTGGAATTCTTTTCCCCTTTGGCCTCTACTTTTGTTCTCTACTATAGCACATTCAGCCATTTGATTATACAAATACTTATACCTGCTAGGCCCAGGGGGTGACACAAAGATATGTTCCTTCATGTCGCTTACAGTCTAGTGGGGAAGACCGCTGGATATGCTACAAACTATGAAACTAGACAGGAAGTGACATGAGTGCTATTAGAAGTACAGAATGCTGTGGTATTCCAGGGGACATAGAGATTGCATTCTGTTTTGCAGGTGGAGGGGATTAGATGGTGAGAAAGGGGGAAGAAGAAGCTACATGAAGGATACAGCATTATAGCTAGATCTTAGAAAATGAAAGATGAAGAGGTATCCATTTCCAGGTGGGGTTAGGAAGGTATAGGACAGGTTTGGGGAATGAGAGATTATCCAGTGTGAAGTACAGGGAACAGGAGGGGGATAAAGCTGGGGAGTTGGTGGAGGACTGATCAGACACTGTTAATATCAATTAAAAGAGTGTCAACTTTGGAGGGTGGGCAGTAGGGAAACAATAAAGAATTTTTGAGCCGGGGCTTTAAAAAGATACATATGCACAATATATAACGTTGCTAGGGAGATTGCTTAGAAGACTCTTGCAGTTGTGCAGTCAAGAGATAATGTTGGGGCCTCCCTGGTGGCGCAGTGGTTGAGAGTCCGCCTGCTGATGCAGGGGATACGGGTTCGTGCCCCGGTCTGGGAGGATCCCATATGCCGCGGAGCGGCTGGGCCCGTGAGCCATGGCCGCTGAGCCTGCGCATCCAGAGCCTGTGCTCCGCAACGGGAGAGGCCACAACAGTGAGAGGCCCGCGTACCGCAAAAAAAAAAAAAAAAAAAAAAAAAAAGAGATAATGTTGGCAATGAAAATGGAAAGGAAGTGACAGGGCAAGAAACATGGCAGAGGCGGCTTCTACAGGACCGTTTGAATCTGCTGGGCAAAGGAACAGAAGAGCAGCAGAGGCTAACACCAGGCTTTCAACCTGAGGGGCTCAGCGAGGGGTGTGCTGCTTTCATCACTAGAAGTTCAAGAGAAGGAAAAGTTTAGGAAGGAATGAATTGGAGGGTTTCCTGTTGTGCAGATGGAATCTGAGTTTCCAACAGGACATTCAGCTGGAAGTCTAGAGCTCATTGGAAATGTGGGTCTAGAAGTGCTGATGAAAGGACTCAGCTTGGAGGTTCTCACAGTTGAAACCGTGCAAGTGGTTGATTTTGCTGAGTTGGGAGGAAGGATAACAAAGAGAGGATGAGGGCCCAGGACAGGGTTTGGGATTGTGGCGGCAGAGACTGGAGTGGGAGCACTGGAGAGAAGAGGAGTCAGTGGAAGACAGCTCAGTTAAGAACCTGGAGAATGTGGTGTGTGGGAGCCCAGGCAGCAGGAGTTTCTAGACAGAAGGGAAAACTCTATTGTAACTCCTGCAGGAGGGCTAAGGGCCATGAGTACTGAGGGTAGAAGACACCTTCCTGGTCTTCATCACATTAAATTCGTTCCAATTTTGTTGGTTTTGATTTTAGGGGATAGCTTTCTATGTTTATATAAATTAAGAGGCACTTACATTCTTGGTCCAGGTGTCTCTCTATGCTCAGAAACCTATAGACACTTCATGTCAGACGTGTGAGAGATGTCTTCATTCTTACTACGTATCCAGCGTATGTCTGAGTACTTACTGGAATTTTCTGAAAAGAACGTATAATACATGGCCTCTGTCAGGATTCTTACTGGAATTTTGGCCTGAAAACCCCAGTCTGTCAGTGTTGTTCCTTATCCACCTAACCTGTCACATTAGCGCCTCTACCACTTTATTGCGCCCTGTACTTCATGCTGCCTCTTCCCAGAATTGAAGATATGCCCCAGAGGTCAGTTGCCATTTTTTTTTTTAAGGAACATTTATTTATGTATTTGTTTGTTTGTTTATTTATTTATTTATTTTTGCCTGCGTTGGGTCTTCGTTGCTGTGCGCGGGCTTTCTCTAGTTGTGGTGAGCAGGGGCTACTCTTCGTTGCGGTGCACGGGCTTCTCATTGCAGTGGCTTCTCTTGTTGCGGAGTACAGGCTCTAGGCACGTGCGCTTCAGTTGTGGCATGCAGGCTCTAGAAACACAGGCTCAGTAGTTGTGGCACACGGGCTTAGTTGCTCCACATCATGTGGGATCTTCCCGGACCAGGGCTTGAACCCATGTCCCCTGTGTTGGCAGGCGGACTCTCAACCACTGCGCCACCAGGGAAGTCCTCAGTTGCCATTTTTAATAAGAACATCAAAGGAGGACAGTCAGAATGGATGCAAGGAAGGAAGGGAGAAGGTGCTGATACACATTGTTTTCCAGGCACTGTTTAGGTGCTCTGCCTTCATTACCTCATTTAATCCTCATAATAACCCTGTGAAGTAAGTAGTGTTATCCCCATTTTACAGATGAGGAAACTGAGATGCAGAGGTTATGTGACTTGCCCAAGATCACACAACTAGTAAGTAAGTGTGAACCCAGATCTGACTCCAGAGCCCATGCTCTTTTCCACTGCATCACACAGACACTCAGAGTTTGGAGTTCTAGAGTTGCTGTAGAGACCCAAGAGTCATAGGGAGGTTCTGCCTAGCATCCTGGGGGAAGCCAGCTTTGGGATGTGATATATAAATGGCTGTACCTACTGCTGATACTTGTGTCATTTTTTGCCTTAAGTTCTTTTTAATTATTCATTCACCTTCCTAGTTCTCCTTAAGAAGAATGCTATATAATTTGTGTTCTTTTAAAGGCCTACTAACAACAATTAAAGATTGATCGCCTCTGGGGAGTGGAACTGGAGGTGAGGAAGGGTGGGGCTGGAGGCCGTTAGTTCTATCACAAGTCCTTCTATACTAAGAGACTTTTTTTATTATTATTATGTTACTTTGATTTTATAAAAAGCCCTCCAAAGGCCAGTAGTACAATTAGAAAACACTATGAATACACAAAAGAATACACATGTGAATACACATTGCTAAGTCAGTGACTGTGAGATATACTTTTATAAAATCATAATACCTACATTTTGTGCACCTGTTCTTTTATGTAAAGGTTCGTAATGAGTTTTACAAGGACACACAGGGTGTGATACTGGTCTATGATGTTGGGCAGAAAGATTCCTTTGATGCCCTTGATGCGTGGCTGGCAGAAATGAAGCAAGATCTTGGACCTCATGGAAACATGGAAAATATTGTATTTGCAGTGTGTGCCAACAAGGTAACTGCTTTGGAAATGGTATGCTTAACTTTCTAGGTTCATTATGGGAAGAGTGTGGCTGAGTTTTGGGGAATAAATAAAAAGAAAAAAATTCTGCAATCTGTAATATAGGAATCAACAGCTTTTCAAAACAAAGGTCCCTAAAACAAAAACAATTAAAAAATAAAACCTGGCATATCAGGATTTTTATCCATTTTTTGTCACGGGTGCCATACTTGGGGAGGATATTGGTGACTGAGCAGGAGAGGTGGACCCTAATAATAACACTCCGACCTGATTGGAGGAGGGGAAGCAATTAGGTGAAATGTGGACTGTGGAAAGGTGTGATGGGCAGACCATGGCCCTCAGGTGTGGCAGATGTGATGAAGCCAGCTTTCACAGAGGTGAGCAGCAGCAGTGTTCTCAAGGGAGAATTCTGGTATCAGGCACTTGTGGTTTCGCCACAGAAAATCGGTCCACATTCAATATAAGTAATTTTTTCATCTTTTTTGTTCCTGATAATTTTATATGCTAGTGCTGGGGTTCACCTAAGAAGAGTTTTTGCCTCAGCAAAGGATTGACAGAGACCTACTGGGCCTATTCTAGTGGGACAAGGTTGGATTCTTCTCTCCCCCTGCCCCCAACTTTTAATTTCAGATCGACTGTGCTAAGCACCGCTGTGTTGATGAAAGTGAAGGACGTCTTTGGGCTGAAAGCAAAGGGTTCCTGTACTTCGAAACTTCAGCTCAAACTGGAGAAGGAATCAGTGAGATGTTCCAGGTAACCTAGCATTTTATTGTTTTAGAGTTTGTGTCAAGGCTGACCATACCAAATGTTAGTGTAAATTATGAGAAGCAAAATAGTAATAGGAATTTCTCATTAGAATAAGCTCTTTCTTTTCCGAAGCTAGTAAGAAAGAAAGAATGGGAGAGAGAGGGAGAGAATGAGTGTGTGTGTATGTGTGATATTTGTCTGCTGTCTGTTTTAGACCAGATCTGGCTGCTCATCAGAATTACCTGGGGAAATTCTTCAAAATACATATTGCTGGGCTCCAGACCTACCGGAAGCTTAATGTTTTGATGGAGCCGAGGAACCTGTATTTTGAAAAATCTCTCTAGGTGATCCTGATGATCATCAAGTTTAACAACACTTATTATATACTTACTTAAATGGGACAAAGATTTTCTTTAAAACCACCTTTGGTTACGTTTGTATGCATAATCAAATGAAGGCATTACTTTGGCAAAATTGCCTTGCCATAGCTAATATAATCCTATATCATAGCCCATGGGGGTACAGTTAGAGACCAGGAGACTATCATTGCAGAATCCAGCCAGTCATATGTAAAAGTTCGGTCTCACCAATCACGTAGGCAATAGAAGGATGGACTAACATGGCAACCTGAGTAGATGGTCATTTTTTAGAATTTACTAATCCAGAATAATTTTAAGGGGGGAGACTACCTAAACAACAAATTATAGTCAACTCTTTTTTTTTTTAATTTTTTTTTCTTAAAAATAAATAATTAATTAATTTTTGGCTGCTTTGGGTCTTCGTTGCTATGTGCGGGCTTTCTCTAGTTGTGGTGAGCGGGGACTGCTCTTTGAGGTGCTTGGGCTTCTTATTGCGGTAGCTTCTCTTGTTGTGGAGCACGGGCTGTAGGCATGCGGGCTTCAGTACTTGTGGCTTGTGCGCTCTAGAGTGCAGGCTCAGTAGTGGCGCAGGGGCTTAGTTGCTCTGTGGCATGTGGGATCTTCCGGACCAGGGCTCGAACCCATGTCCCCTGCATTGGCAGGCAGATTCTTTTTTTTTTTTAGGTAAGAAGTGGATTTTATTTACTTACTTATTTATTTGTTTGTTTGTTTGTTTGTTTTGGGGCTGTGTTGGGTCTTCATTGCTGTGCGCAGGCTTTCTCTAGTTGTGGCAAGTGGGGGCTACTCTTCGTTGTGGTGTGCGGACTTCTCATTGTGGTGGCTTCTCTTGTTGCAGAGCATGGGCTCTAGGTGTGCAGGCTTCAGTAGTTGCAGCACGCGGGTTCAGTAGTTGTGGCACGCGGGCCCTAGAGCACACGGGCTTCAGTAGTTGCTGCACGTGGGCTCAGTGGTTGCGGCTCGTGGGCTCTAGGGCATGCGGGCTTCAGTAGTTGTGGCTCACAGGTTCTAGAGTGCAGGCTCGGTAGTTGTGGCTCACAGGTTTAGTTGCTCCACAGCATGTGGGATATTCCCGGACTAGGGATCGAACCCATGTCCCCTGCATTGGCAGGCATATTCTTAACCACTGCGCCTCCAGGTAAGTCCTAAAGTAGATTTATTTAGAGAGAAGCACTCTCCACAGACAGAGTGTGGGCCATCTCAGAAGGTGAGAGCGGCCTTGGGAGAAACACACTTCACAGACAGAGTGTGGGCCATCTCAGAAGGTGAGAAAGGCTGGCAGGCAGATTCTTAACCACTATGCCACCAGGGAAGTCCAGTCAACTCTTAATTATAGACACATTTGAAACTAAGTGGTGGCATGAATAATGCATTTTTTCTTATGAATATATCTGATATTTTGGGAATTTTTAGCATTTCAAATAATGTAGCTATACTATAAAGAGTTGTTCTTAATTATCGAGTGGGATTTTATTTAATCTTTTGTGCTGAATTTCCTTCTAACAAGATGTCACCCCTCCTACTAGAAGACAGGTTTTATCCTTGGCTGACAGGCTGAATTGAGCATCAGTAGCATCTATTTCAAGACCAAATAAGGTTGATATTGGTTTGCCACTTTTCTGTTCTTTTGAATACATAGACTATATAGGTACATAGTTTGTACCTATATGTATGCAATCATGATACTTAACCATTTAAATTAAATTAACCAATTAAACTTCTGGAGAAGTTTACATGCTTCACTCATATGAGACTCTTAACAATGTGTGGCAGGTATCATTCTCATTTCAGATATGAGGACATCTAAGAGTAGTAGTGATTTGTCCAAGAGGTATAAATAACTGTTAGAGATTAAATTTCTTTCAGCACTTTGAAGACACTGGTTCATTCTCTTCTGGCCTCTATTGTGTCCCATGAGATGTTAGCACCTGTTCTTACTCTTATTCCTTTATATATAATATGTCCTTTTTTTCCTTCAGCTACTTTCAAGAGTTTATCTTTGATTTTCAGCAGTTGTGCTATGTGCCTAGGTGTGGTTCTCTTTATATTTATCTTACTTGGGGTTTGTTGATTTTCTTGGATTGGTAAGCAGGTGTTTTTCATCAAATTTGGGAAGTTTTTTTTTTTTAAACCATTATTTCTTCCAATTTTTTTTGGTCCTATTCTCACTCTCTTTTCCTTCTGGGACTCCAATTACGTATATATTAGACCATTTTATTTTTTCCCATAGTCCTTGAGACTGTTTATTTTTCTTCCATTTTCCTCTGTTTTTCAGATTGCATAGTCTCTATTGATCTGATTTCAATCTGCTGTTAAATCTACCAAGTGAAGTTTTCAATTCACTACTTTTCAGTTGTAGAATTTGCATTTGGTTCTTTTGTGTAGTTCCAGTTCTTTGCTGAGATTCTCTGTTTACTCATTTTGAACATATTTTTCTTTATCTCTTTGAAATAGTTGTAATAGCAGCTTTATAGTCTTTGTCCAATATCTGAACCATCTTGGGTTCAGTTTCTATGGACTGCTTTTTTCTTGACTATGGATCACATTTTTGTTTCTTTGTATGAGTAGTGATTTTTGATTTAACACCAGACATTGTAGACAATACATTATAGAGACTCTAGATTTGTTTATTTTCCTCAGAAGAATGTTGGTTCTTGTTTCAGCAGGCAGTTCAGTTATTGGCAGATTACATTGAACTTGTGTAGGCTTGACTTTTTGCTTTAATAGCAAGGATCTGAAGGAAACCCAAAGTGTTCCCCAAGCCCTTCTAATCTGGCAGGACTCAGCCTGCAAATTCTGTTCCCCTCGCAGATCTTGTCAGTTCTTGGTTTTAGGTTTTGTTAGAATGAATCTAACTCCTAAGGCAAAGCCTTTCTGGGTGTCTCAGCTAGATGCTAGGGGTATTAATGAGATGTTAAGGCAGTCTCTCTCCGCTGGCAAGGCCAAATTCTGGTGTCCCCAGGATGGCTTTTCCCCTCGCACCACTAGTCAGTTCTGTTCTCAACCCCTTAGTAGCTATTATCTGATAAGCCTCAGGTGATCTCATCCTATGTATTTATAGCCTAGCCCTCAGCTACAAACTAGTAGGGAACCCTCACATGGACTTCTGGGGCCCAACTCTGCACAATTCCCTCCTATCCAAGGCCCTGCTCCACAGATTCTAGCCACTTCAGCATCCTCAGGCTCTCACCTCTGCCTCCTTAGCTCAATGGGACTTTGTGTCTGCTCAGACTCTGGCTTTCTGTGACAGGGTCAGGAAATGGACTCCAGGTAGAAGACCAAGGAGCAGTCTTGCACTTGCTGTTGTCCACTACCTGAAAAGAGTTACCTCATATATTTGGTCACTTTTATAGTAGTTTATGGCAGGAGGTTCAGTCCAGTACCCATTACTCCAACATGGCTGGCACTCATACAAGGAATTTGAACAGACTTTTGACTTCAGTTCTAGCATTCTCTATATCACCACAGCTAACCTTCTGTAACATTATATGTTAGGAGTAAATGCGTGTGCCCTCAGAAATCTGTGAGTGTTTATATTTTAGGTTAACTTACAGACTAGAAGAAAACCTTATTGATACGTAGCACAAGCAAACATTTGTGAACTGTGATCCCTTTTAGGTTGCTTTTATTTTTTTAGATTAATCTTGGGTAGAACTAATGGATAGTCTTAAAAAAAAAAAGGGTAACAGAGTGTAATAAACTATTCTGTAAGTACTTAGAAGTAGTGCTTTCCTGCTGGTTCAATTTAATCAATACTTTCTTTGTTTTCTATATATTTAATGACACTTTATGTCAGGAAGGAACTTGGTTTTATCTTACACTGTTAACACAGAGCAGTATTAAGACAGACTAAAACTAAGCTAACACTTCTCTTGTCTTGGTATCTAACGGCTTTTCCTTTGACACCCCTTTTCACATGTCAAGGCTTCTTGTTTAGGTTGCCAAATTGATTAGCTAATACTGGAGATAAGAGGAGTCAAAGAGAAGGATAAAAGTTTTAGATGATAATAGGCACTATAGAAATATCTGGAAAAAAAAGAGGAAGAGATTAAAAAAGAAATGGAGGGATGAGGAGATAAGTCAATTTAAAAGCAGCCACAGTGTATTAAATTAGTCTTTTGAGTGAAGTTATTCAACAACAATAATAGTGCATAGAGCATGAAATATGAGCAGGGTCAAAAAATAGTTTTCACTTTGAAAAACATTATAAAAATAGGAAAAGAATATGAACAGTTTACAGAACAAGAAAAGACTGATAAGCAAATGAAAAGATACTCAATTTCACTTATAATTAAAAAATGAAATAAAAACTGTGAGATACACATCAGCTTGGCAAAAGTGAAGATGTATGATAATGCCCAATGTTGACAAGGGTGTGGTGAAATAGGCACTCCCATGCACAGTGATGGGAGTATAAACTGGTAGAGCCTTTTTGTATGAAAGTTGTCAAAATCGAAAAGTAAAATGCACATACACTTTTATTCAGTAGTTATTCTTTTAGGAATTTATCCAAAAGCAGTATTCCCACAAGTGTGCAGAGATATATACACATAAAAAAATATTCACTAAAGCACTGTTTGTGAAAAAACCTAGAAACAATTGACCTGTCCAAGAATAGGGAGTTGGTGAAATAAATTATGGTATACTCACACAGTAGAATACTGAACAGTCATTTAAAAGGAGGAATTGGGGAGGGGAGGGGAGGGTAAGCTGGGACGAGGTAAGAGGGTGGCATGGACATATATACACTACCACATGTAAAATAGATAGCTAGTGGGAAGCAGCTGCATAGCACAGGGAGATCAGCTGGGTGCTTTGTGACCACCTAGAGGGGTGGGACAGGGAGAGTGGAAGGGAGACGCAAGAGGGAGGGGATATGGGGATATATGTATACATATAGCTGATTCACTTTGTTATACAGCAGAGACTAACACAACATTGTAAAGCAATTATACTCCAATAAAGATGTAAAAAAAAAACCTAAATGAAAGAAGGAAGAAAGTGTCTATATGCAGCTAGAGAAAGGTTCCAAGATTTATTATTATGTGAAAAAAAATGCAAGGTGCTAAGCAGTGTGTTTAATCTGCTCTCTTTTATGTAAATGCTTAGGGTTTGGATGTGTGTATGGACTGGGTACTGATAGAAAATTATTCTGGAAGGATACTGAAATAATATATTAACAATGGTTACCTCAAGGAGAGGAACTTGAGGGGTAGGGAGACAGTTTTCATTTTACACTTTTTCCTACTATTTGAATTTTTCTAACAATATTCATGTACTAGTTTTTAATGTCAAGTGTGGTTATCTGAGAGTAGGATTATAAGCCGTTGAAATTTTATTCCTTATCCTTATTGTGTGCTTAAATATATATATATATATATATATATATATATACACACACACACACACACACATATATGTATGTATAGTATGAAAGAAAAAAATCTTCCAAAGTACGTTTGCTTTATTGTGAATTTTAAGTTATTTGAATGTATTAAAATTCTTTAAGTTGATGTAGAAGGAATTCCTATTTTCTCAAAATCAGTTCTCCTCTGGGATGTGTTTTCTTTTTGCAGACCTTTTATGTATCCATAGTTGATTTATGTGAAAACGGCGGGAAACGCCCTATCACAAATAACAGTGCTAGTTTCAGCAAAGAACAAGCAGACACCATTCGCAGAATTCGAAATAGTAAAGATAGTTGGGACATGTTGGGAGTCAAACCTGGGGCCTCAAGGTAAGCAGTGCTCTCAGATATTAGTGCTGCCTTCTGTTACAGAAAAAGACTCAATCGGAATTATAGTGCGATATCTTCTTGTAATTGGCTAGAAATATGAAGACGTGTGGAAATATCTTAGATTACTTAATAATGCTCCTTCACTGAATTAAGTGAATACCAAAGGGAGAAAACAGAGGGCACAATTGCTTAATGTGGGAACTATGTGGTTTGTATATTATATAAGTACCTTCTGAAATTATATGCTCTGCTTTTGTTGACTAAGAGCCTTGAAGCTAATGTAACCTCAAAAAAAAAAAAAAAAGAGAATTCTTAAATCATAGAATTTTAGAGAAGGAAAGAGTGTTAGCAATCAACCTGTCCAAACATTTCATTTCATAGGTGGGAAAACTGGGACTCAGTGAGACTAAAAACACAGTCAAGGACCTCAGGAGTTAGTGGTAGAATTGGTCCTTGACCCTGAGCACTGTGTGTCTGCCTGTCTCTGTCTCTTTCTATCTCTGTCAGAAATCCTGCTAGTTCCTCATCTGTGTGTGTTTATATTAAATTATTTTATTTTATCCAAAATAATTATTTGGGAGAAAAGGAAATATAATCACTACTCTTTGTGAAAGAATAAATCTTTATCCAGCATGATTATATAACTTTCCCCCCAGTTTTATTGAGATATAATTGATATACAATACTGTATAAGTTTAAGGGGTACAGCATAATGATTTGACTTACATATATTGTGAAATGGTGACCACAGTAAGTTTAATTAACACCTGCCATCTCATATAGATACCAAAAAAAAAGTTTTTTCCTTGTGATTATAACTCTTGGAATCTACTCTCTTAACAACTTTCAATTGTTATATAACTTTTAATGCTATAATAATACTGTTACTATACATATTATTAGAGTTCTCAGACCTTTTTATTTTGCACCATAGCTTTCCTCCCCTTTCTACTTCTTCACCTTGATTCCCAGAAAAGACAAAGTAGCTCTTGAAATAGCCTTGTCAGTGTCAACAGCATTAAGTATCTCCTCCATTTTGGTCTCATAGCATATCTTTGAGTCCAGAAGGAAAGAGGGGAGGAGAAAAGGGAGACAGTTATTGGTCTCCCTGGACTTGCCAGGCATTACTGAAGAGCTGTTAAACACCTGAAGGAATTCAGATGACCTCATAGCACAAAATTAATTGGTGGCTTTTAAATGTCCTTTTATTTTTTATTTTTATTTTTTATTTTTATTTTATTTTTTTTGCAGTACGCAGGCCTCTCACTGCTGTGGCCTCTCCCATTGCAGAGCACAGGCTCCGTACACGCAGGCTCAGAGGCCATGGCTCACAGGTCCATCCGCTCCGCGGCACGTGGGATCCTCCCGGACCGGGGCACGAACCCGCGTCCCCTGCATCAGCAGGCGGACTCTCAACCACTGTGCCACCAGGGAAGCCCTAAATGTCCTTTTAGACTTCCATAGTCACATCCTAAATTCTTCCATTTCATCTCCAAGGGATATTGGCTCTATAACTAAGAAACTATTACTTACTAATTAACTTAGAACAATAATCATTAGGGAAAAAGAAACTTTTGGTTTCTTACTTATTCATTGTGGTTAACTGGAATCTCCCAAAATTTACAGGTCCTCCATAATTTCCATATCCTTAACCAATATAACATGTTCTTTTCTTACCTTTGTTCCTCTGGGTCTATCAAACTAATTTGTATGGCATGAGCACGTTTGGGCAAAACCTAAAAACATTTATTTTATTTTATCTTTTAAATAGACCTTTATTTTATTTTTTGGCTGTGCCGTGCGGCATGCAGGATCTTAGTTCCCCGACCAGGGATCGAACCCGTGCCCCCTGCAATGGAAGCATGGAGTCTTAACCACTAGACCGCCAGGGAATTCCCTAAAAACATTTTTTTTAAGTTATAGAGAGTTTTAATGTTTGTTCAGTGCTATGTTTACTATTCTTGAACTTTAAGAAAAATCTTCTTCAGTAGAATTAATATATTTTTTACACACCTGACTCAGTCTTATTTCTCTAAAATTTTCCTTGAAAGTTTCTCCTGCTATCCAGAATTCTTGAAAGGTACCAGGCCTAACCACTAACCCCATATGGACATGTTTCCTCGGGAAGCAGAGTGGCTAGAGGGGCCCAACCCAAGACTCACTCATGGGAAAGAGAGAGGATGCTGTTACTGCCTCAAGGACAGAGAGTCTTTTAGGGAGAATGTGATTCTTATTAGCTAATATTGAAATTATCTATGTAGAAAAGCTACATGCAAGGTAAAACAAGAAAATTCAGAAGGACTCCTCTAAGATCAGAAAGCAGAAAAAGCCTTAGAACGTATGCCTACGACATGGACAGCTGTTAACATAGCCCTATGACCTCAGTCTCCCCAAGCTGACACGTAAGATATCACATATGCACAAATAATATGTAACATTCAAGTAGAAAAATATACAATGCAGGGCTTCCCTGGTGGCGCAGTGGTTGAGAGTCCGCCTGCCGATGCAGGGGAAACGGGTTCATGCCCTGGTCTGGGAAGATCCCACATGCCGCGGAGTGGCTGGGCCTGTGAGCCATGGCCACTGAGCCTGCGCGTCCGGAGCCTGTGCTCTGCAACGGGAGAGGCCACAACAGTGAGAGGCCCGCATACCGCAAAAAAAAAAAAAATATATACAATGCAAAGTGAGTATACAAACAAACATGATATCACATCCAAGATATCAAAGACCATCTCCCTGATTTGGAGAGCCAGACTAGAAGTCCTTCTGATAAAGAATAAAGGAGATTTGAGGAAGCACCAAATCCAGGCTTATAAGTTAACAAGAACCTTGAATTACAAAAGGAATTCAAAAGGGAAGTGGGAAATAAAACCATCTGGTAGAGACAGAGCCAGACTCTGACCAGGGGAGTGACTGGGCACTTGAAAGCCTCTCAGAGGCCTGACACCTGAGGATATGAAGAGCGGGGAGAATTGCAGGGCCCAGTGGTCTCCAGCCCCCACCCCAGCAGCCCCTGCTCCTTCGAGGTCTCTCCTGGGGCTCCCTGGTCTTCGGTGAAACACTGATCATACTGCTCCTTTCCTCTCTAGATACCGTTAAACTCTCTCCTGTTTCTTCTTTGGTCTCAGGGAGCTCACTGTAACTCTCAGGTACCCCTTTCCAGTGGCTCTTTCTTGGTCAGTGGTGCCACCGTCTTCCCCGAGGCCTTAGATTCCCCATGACCCTGGACCTCATTTCAGCCCTTTTTCTCATGTCTTCTCCACCCCTATACCCAGCTCATCATCTGCTTCTGCCAGGACTTTGTTTCTGTTATCTCTTTTGCCTTCCCTTGTTGGCTTCCACAAACACCTTAATCTAAACCCTTGTATTCATGCTTGGGTTATTGTAACAACCTCCTACCTGTCTCCTAACTTCCAAAAACAGCTTTCCCAGCACCATTTTGTCATGAAACACCTACTGTTAAAAATCCAACTTTTTTGTTGTTTTGCCTTCAAGGCCCTTCACTTACTGACCCCTGCTCCCTGGCCAACTTTGTTTCTTGTTACTTCCCAGTGCAGTTTCCTCCTGGAACTGCATGCGGGCTCCGGCTCCCTTCCTGGCCTCTGCCGGTTCTCTCCCTGCTGCTCTGTATTCGCCACCACTGTGTCAATCCCTGAACCAACCTTCTTCCAGAACCCTCCTCCAGGGGGCCTGCCCCGATGGCCCCTGTCCTCAGTGCTTCCGTCGGCAAACGCCGAGTGCCTGTGAAGTACCGAGTACTATTTTCATCTGATCATGTTTGTTTGTATACTCACTTTGCATTTTATATTTTTCTACTTGAATGTTACATATTATTTGTGCATTGTTTGTTTCCTAGTCCTTTAGTCCCGCCTTTGAGAAAGGGTAACATTTATTTGGGATATGCTTACTGTAAGAGATATTATGATATCCAAACAGCTAAAATGCAGTGGGTGGAGGGTGGGGGCTGACCTTGATACTGACATAGAGCTTTGCTTTTTCTTGTAGAGATGAAGTCAATAAAGCATATCGGAAACTTGCTGTGCTGCTTCACCCTGACAAGTGTGTAGCACCTGGTAGTGAAGATGCCTTCAAAGCCGTTGTGAATGCCCGAACAGCCCTACTGAAAAACATCAAATAGAAAGTAGAAAAAAAAGACAAGTGTGGGCCTCAAGTCCAAACGGACTTTCCCTAGAGGTAAAATAGCCAACATGGGTTTTTCCTCCACAAAATCTTACAGCTCTTTTCACTCATGTGCTGTCATTTGTAAATCAGTAATTCGGGTGCCTGTTACCATGCCATAGACATTTTGCAGAGAGATGAAGTGAAGAGAACCAAGCGCCACTTACACACTACCATTCATTTCCTACTTCTGAATGATGTAAGATTTTTTTCTCATGAGTTTGTTAGCTCTGTCAGTGTAGCATCCCTTAGGTACTTTGCTCAGGAAAGTCCATGAGGTTTCTGGAAGGAGGATAGGAGGATCCTTTCACTTTTTCTTTTTAAAAAAATTCATCATCAGAGAAGAAAACAAAAATGGAAACAGACGTAGCAGAATCCCTGAAAGTGTGGTGACCTCACAAGCAAGTTGCCCCTTTTACAGTGAGTTTCTTAGGTAGTATTTTAAGCATCAATCTATAGTTAATGAACTCTTGGCAGCCCTTTGGAAGTGAAACGAGGTGATACGATTCTGAACTGAGCAGCCCTTTTGTGACGTTCACTCTGTTCCCCTTCTCCAGCCACCAGCGGGAGAGACCAGCCAGTCCTAAGAGAGCAAAGGCAGTGACGGCGGCCGCGAGCTCTGGTACACTGGCTGCTGCTAGCCTGCCCCTGAATCTGAGGCCTCTCCCCGGCCGTGGAAGTGGGTGTTGGTAGCTCTAGGGAGCATCATCGCCTAGGAATCAGGAGTCAGACTCCAAGACAGTAGTGCCTGCAGGTCACACTAGATTGAGCACACATGCCTAGAGGGCACGGCCGGCCTGGCTCGGGCATGTTTGATGCCCTAGGGGAGCCTCCATATGAGGCTTGTGCCTTCTTTGTTTCTACATCAGGTTCTGCATCACAGCAGGTGGGAAAGGCAGGGGTGCCAGGCCTCCTCTTCACTTCCTCATCAGTGTTAGTTCCCTCTTCTTCCCTCTTCTCTTCCTGTCCACATCTGCCGCCATTTCTCTTTCCTTGAATCCGTGCCTTCCAGCTCTTGACTCTTCCATCCTCCTGTGCAGCCTTCACCTGGGCCTGGTTGACCAGAGACAAGTATGGATCCTTTGGGTGGTGGACAGAGAGATCTTAAGTCCTGTGTGAGAAGAATCTCTGTTACTTTTGCTTGGGTTACAAATTTCTGATTAGTAATATTTTTAAGCTACAGATTATGAAAATTAATTTCACATAGAGAAATACATTCTCTTGCTATAGTATCTTCCTCAGTATCCAAGGGGGTGGATGAAGATCAAGTGTGAGGATCAGCCTTTCTTCCAGAGCTTACAGACCCAGTGTCACTGCGTGGCTCGTTACACCATCACTCTCATGTTACTCAGATATTTAGCTGTGTCCAGGCTGCACTAACTGGGGCTTTAAAGTATATAAAACATTACTGTCTGTGAATTTTAAACAGCTATTCCATATTGATCGCCAAGGAGCATTCACCTTACCACCGGAGAAGAAAAACCACTTTTGTTTAATTCAAGTCTACTGCAGTCTTCTGGACTCTTCCCTTCGTCAAGGCAGCTTTGCTTTGTGTGGCTGCCCTTGAGCTGCATTGAGCTGGTTGTCAGGAAACCAGAGCATTGTTTTCTAGTATGAATTTTCATCCCGGTGATATTGGATGCTTTTTTTTTTTTCTATAAGTTGAGATACGCGTATGATTTCTTGTGGGATTTTCCTCTGGCCTTTTAATTTTAACTAGCTGTGGGCCTGTAGAACTCCAGCCCAAAGTTCTTCGGGGCCTCAATTTTGCTTAAGGCCTTCATCATGCCTAAAGTAATTAAACATAGATCTGTTCTTACAGCAGGACTTAGGAGGGTCATATTTATGAGGGCCTGTGCATGGTGGTGTCAGCCCAAATGGACATGACAGGTCACTGAGTATGTGGCCCTGGGTAAAAACTGGTGCCAGTTTTCATCATTGTTGTTAAACACTAGATTGGTCACCTTATTCAACTACATGATGCAGATGAGCAATTATAGCAGAGAGAGTTCTTCAGTGCTTCCATTCATATCCTTATATAATGAGTGACTTGTTGAAATTTAGCCTGATCTTGATTCGTAGGTCTTGAGACTCAGTTCCCAGCACCTTGATTATTAATGTTAAGGATGGCCATGTACTACTTCATTTATGTAAAAGAAAGTTAAGCTTCAGGGTCCTAGAATTTTTCTGATTTCCATAATCCTTGAGTAGAGAATATCAAGAAGTAATGAAGCCTGATCTGCAATGAAAAGTAACTTCATACAAAATTTTACAGATCTCTGTGCATTAATTTGAATTCTTGGTGCAGATATGTACTTTGTAGTTCAACCTTATTAAAATTCTTCAGCCAGTTAGGATTGCACAATACATCAGTGAGAGTAATAACTAGCAGAATAATTTCAGTGGCTAAAAAAATTTTTATAGAAAGTCATGTTTTTCGAAAAAGAATAAAAAAGTTCAAACAGCTCTTATTCAAGAAAAGCCATTTCTTCTGCATCTGAGTCACCAAGAATGAACACTTTTAAAACTTGTTAGAAATACCTGTGGGCTTTTGAAATTAATTGTCCAACCTACCTAAGAACTTTAAAATATACCCTCCTTTTTTTCCTCTGTTCCTCTTTCCTGCCTCCTTTTGAATTGGTATTCTCAACTGTCAACATTTCTTTTACTTCAGCATTGTCATTTTATTTCTTCACATAAATGTGTGCTCAGTAAAGTCCAGACTTGGGGGTATTGTGGTGCTACCCAAGATAAATTTCTGTAAGTCTGTAGATTGTACTCTCTTCTTTAAGGCTTACATTTACCTCAGGAAACTCACTCTAGTATAGTTTTTTTTTTGCATTGAATTCTCAACTGGTAAATATTTCTTTATACAGATAAACTAGTACATAATTCACTGTTTGCTAAATGAGCCACAGATAAGGCAGCTAAATTTCTGAAAGAAAGCCAGAGTAAATGGGCAGCCCCTGTAAGCTCTGAATCAGTAATGAGGTAGCTGTTCCTCATAGAGCAATGACAGAATCTCGAGGGGGAGGGAGGTATTTCGGTCTCAAGTTTGAAAGGGTAGGGCCGTGTGCACATTGACTTTGACAGGAACAGTGCCTGTCCTATAAGCAATTTCAGTGGGCCCTGGGATGTCACTCCCTCTCCACCACACTCCATATAGCTCACTCTGAGTCTGCCAACGTTTTTGTAAAACTTTTGCAGAGGAATTTAGCTGTGAAATACAGCTAACCACCTTCCATTGCAAGTTTTGCAAAGTGAAGAGGGGTTCATATTTCTCATGATTGGTACTTAGCACAATTGTAAGAGACAGTTATTACTGTTTATACGTTGGTTTTTCCATTAAGCATTTCTAGAGAAGACTAAAGCTTAAACTTGTGGTGTGGGTAAGTTAGATTATGTCTGACAAGCAGTGCAATAGGAAGCCGTGCAATAAAGGCCATGTTGGTGAAATGACTTGCTGGAAAGTTGTACAGTTTGGGTGAGCTTCCTGCATCAATGGCCCACGGGGTGGTCTGCCCTTGAGCCGGGAATGCACAGTCTCTAAAAAACCCTTTGCTCTTACGAAGTAATTGACATACTTGCTTTCTGTTGAACTAACGGAAAATGTTAAATCTAACAGCTGTTTATGTCTTGTATAGAGAGTGTCATATGTATTTAAGTTGTGTATTTTTATAAAGTAAAGGCAAATGCCAAAGATCGGTCTGTGGGCTGCACTTATTTGTTGAGATACTGGTCCTTAATGTAGAACATGCTAGTCTAGAAGCCAGTCCAGTTCCTTACCAACTGAGATCATAGATAAGACATCTTGCTTTAGTTGCCAGTGGGTAAAGTGGAGGAAATTTTATTCACTGGTCCCTCAGGCTAACCTTAATTAAATGTGATGAAAGTGTTTTGATCTCTTAAAGAAAGATACTAATATTATGTGTGCCTTTTTAATTCAAATGAAACTATTGTTATCTCATTTTAATAATGCAGATCTTGGCTGAATAACTTAATAATTCAGCTAACTAGTCCCTGGACAACAGGAATCCTTAAGTAACAGACTATTGTGAACCCAAATTTGAAAGTGAAAGCCTTGTAGGGCCAACCCACAGAAGGCGGTCTATCTCTGAAGACTTCAAACAAGAGCTTTAATTTTCATTATGAATGACATTCGTTATCACCTGAGAATGCCCACCACTCTTTTGGGGAACTGCTCTACCCTCTCCATACTGCTAACGTGTTCTAAAGGGGAGTTGCCAAATCCTCCTATGACCCGCCCTTCCTCCCTGGTCACAGAAATTGGCCCAAGAGATGGGAATGTCACCCAAGCTGAACCAATTGGCATCCCTCCCTGGGATCTTTCTAATTGGATCTAGGAAAACAAACTTTTTCTCAGGAGAGGAAGATAGGAGGAGTCCTGCTGATGCTGGCAACCTTGATTCCAACATCATAGAAAAAATTTGAGAGAATGAAACAGACATTCAGAAAGAGTCAGAGTCCTGATGGCTAAGACTTTCCTTCTAGTCCCCTGAGATCCCCTGAACTGGTTGTTCTTCAAGCCCATCAGCACCCCAGAATCCTTCTAATAAATCTCCACTCTTCTCTTTTCTGCTTAAGTTTCCTGGAGTTTGTTTTCTGTTACTTGCAACTAAAAGAATATTAGAAAATAATAGACATTAAGGATCAGGGCAGGGATGAGAAAGCTATGGTCTATAGACGGGTACAGTACTTGATAAGTATATTATGACATTTTATATATTAAAATATATCCAAATGCTTGGTGTTTTCAACTAAAGTCTTGGGCTATGTTTTTTGTTTTTTTTTAAATTTATTTATTTTTGGCCATGTTGGGTCTTCGTTGCTGCGTGTGGGCTTTCTCTAGTTGCGGTGAGCGGGAGCTACTCTTCGTTGTGGTACACGGGCTTCTCATTGAGGTGGCTTTTCTCATTGTGGAGCGCGGGCTTCAGTAGTTGCGGCACATGGGCTCAGTAGTTGTGGCTCACGGGCTGTAGAGCACAGGCTCAGTAGTTGTGGTGCACAGGCTTAGTTGCTCCACAGTATGTGGGATCTTCCCAGACCAGGGATTGAACCTGTGTCCCCTGCGTTGGCAGGCGGATTCTCAACCACTGTGCCACCAGGGAAGCCCTTGGGCTATGTTTTAAACCAAGAATAACCAATTGTAAACTGAGAAGAAAAATTAGGTTTATTCATTTTGTTTCAGGATCAATTTAAGATGCACAATTTTATCTAGCTTTTTTGTTTCCATTTGACCCATTGTCTATCAGGGGCACTTCTAATATCTTAAATTTCTTTTTTTAAAAAAATTAGTTAATTAATTAATTAATTTATTTTTGACTGCATTGGGTCTTCATTGCTGCACGTGGGCTTTCTCTAGTTGCGGCGAGCGGGGGCTACTGTTCATTGCAGTGGCTTCTTTTGTTGCGGAGCACACGCTCTAGGCATGTGAGCTTCAGTAGTTGTGGCATGTGGGCTCGGTAGTTGTGGCATGTGGGCTCAGTAGTTGTGGCTTGCGGGCTCTAGAGTGCAGGCTCAGTAGTTGTGGCGCACGGGCTTAGCTGCTCCACGGCATGTGGGATCTTCCTGGACCAGGGCTCAAACCCGTGTCCCCTACATTGGCAGGTGGATTCCTAACCCCTGCACCAGCAGGTAAGTCCCATAATATCTTAAATTTCTAATCAAACTTCATTGTTAATATTCATTCACCATGCATTTATTGAGTACCTACTATGTGCCAGGCTCTGTTCTAGGCACTGGGGATGTAACAGAGCACAGAACCAACAAAAATCCCTGCCCTGTGGAGCTTACATTCTTGTCATTGTTCTTTTTCATTTGTGAAGTTTTTTTTTTTTGCGGTACGCGGGCCTCTCACTGCTGTGGCCTCTCCCGTTGCGGAGCACAGGCTCTGGACGCGCAGTCTCAGCGGCCATAGCTCACGAGCCCAGCCGCTCCGCGGCATGTGGGATCTTCCCGGACCGGGGCACGAACCCGTGTCCCTTGCATCGGCAGGTGGACTCTCAACCACTGCGCCACCAGGGAAGCCCTCATTTGTGAAGTTTTGAAGAAAGTTTATTTTTTCCTATAGGTTTATTTCTGAAGAGGCAAATTTGCATTTTTTCACTGCTCTTCAAGATATGCAGTTTTGCAATTAATACGCTGATTGCTACTACATACTAAAGATCATGTAGGTTGTTAAAATGCTATATTAATTTTTTTCTTGAGAACTTAACCATTATTATTATACAAAGTTGTTTTTCCTGTTGGCCTGGAGGAAATAGCACTAGACTTAAGGAATTTCTTTATATACGTTTTATATTAATAATTAAAATAGTAATATATCCTTCCACAGCAGTTCATAAGGTTGTGTTCATTTGGAGGGGTAAATATCTAGAATCTCAGTTGTTGTCTTAGTTAAGTAAATAGTGTATACCTCGGATATCACCCAGTTAAAATTGTGATCAGTTGACTTTAGGAAAATTATTTCTCCATGCATCCAAAACAGTTAGTTGTTAGTGATAATTATAAAATCAGCAGATGCAGTCCATGAAAGCATTTGTTCTAGGGAAGAGAAATTAAGAGTCTGCTATGACTGAGAGAAATTGAGGTGCCTCATGCCTCAGATATCAGGATGTGAACATTCTGCTGGTTTCAGAACATGAGAGAAAACAAAAAGGTTAATGAAATAAATACTAAAGAGAGGAAAGACATCAAGTTGTTCAAAAGGAAAGATAAAGAAAACAAAAGAAACTATCTCGGATCTGACTAGCAGGGAGAAAATAGAAAAGCCCCAAGTCAGTGGTTGTCAAGTGCTTTTTATCGACAGAACCCTATATTTCTAGTGAACTCCGATATGAGACTTTTATTTAACAGCAACATTTTATTAGGATAAATTTATAAAAGTTCAAGCTTTTAACATCACACCATATAAAAGCAACCTACCAGGCAGTTCTGTCTCCGAGGGGAGACGTCAGCATTCATATCAGAAGATGATAAATCCCCACACTATTCCCTCCTGCTCACAGATGCTGGTGGGGAGAGCGCCTTGCCCAAGAAAGTAATCAGGTTCAAGGAAAGTTAAGAGCTTCTGCCAGGCACTCTGTACTGCTGGCAGTGCTGGACAGGAACTCTGTTTAATGAAGCATCCTAGTGAAATTTTAGGTATAAGGGAAAGTACTGTGGCTTTGCGTGGTGAGGCACGGAGCCGAGCTGCTCTTCATAAGAAATGAACAAGACTTCTAGGGGTTGGGGCTGCCTAAAAGAAAAGGAAGAAAGACTTGATGAGATGGGACAGGAAGCTGGGTCCAAAAAAGGATTATTAGAAAGATATTAGATATTAAAAATTATTAGATAATTTTAGAAAGATAGCCAAAGAGAAGTTCCCAGTGACAGAAACATTCAAAGGACTTTCAAGAACATGAATGTCTTTAATAACGTCATCCCCATTTTACAGATGAGAAAACTGAGGGTCAGAGAGGTTAAGTGACCTGCTCAAGGCCAAATAGAAAGCTATTCAAACCCAAGCTTGCCCAGCTTCAGAACCCAGGCTCTCAGTGTACACTGTCAGCCTAAAGTTCCAAATTTTTAAATACCCTGCTTCACACTCATAAATAATGTTGTTCCTGCTTGTACCATGTTACTTACATGGATATAAATAGGGCTGCTTTTTTGCAGGGGGTGGGGGTTGCCTTTTTTTTTTTTTTTTGGCTTTACAAAAGTGAGATCATATTATGTACACTTTTCTGCATCTTTCTCTTCTCATTCAACAGTACCTCATAAAAATCTTAAGTCAATTGGTTTAGATTTAATTCAGTCTCTTTAGTGGCTGAATAATAGTAATAGTAATGGTATTGTTATGCCATAAATTATTCAGCCACGGACTTTGTTTCCAGCTTTTTGTCACTACATAAAATGCTGCAATATTATCTATGTATGTGTGTTTTTATGAACTAGCAGGGTTTTTTTTTTTTTTTTTTTTTTGCGGTACGCGGGCCTCTCACTGCTGTGGCCTCTCCCGCCGCGGAGCACAGGCTCCGGACGCTCAGGCCCAGCGGCCACGGCGCACGGGCCCAGCCGCTCCGCGGCACATGGGATCCTCCCGGACTGGGGCACGAACCCACGTGCCCTGAACTGGCAGGCAGACTCTCAACCACTGCGCCACCAGGGAAGCCCTAGCAGGTTTTTTTATTAAACTTTTTAAATATTGAAAATATTAAAAAATAAAAATTAAATTTAATATTTATTAAATATTTAGTTAATATTTAATTTATTAAATATTAAATAATATTAATTATTTAATAAATTATTAATTAAATTATTGTTGAAAATTAAAACATTATCAAATATAAATAATATTTAATATCGACAATATTCAATATTAATATTAAGTATTTTAATAATTAAATATTTGAATATTAAATATTCAAAATATTGAAAATATAGTTAACTTACAATGTTGTGTTAGTTTCAGGTATACAGCAAAGTGATTCAGTTATATATGTGTGTGTGTGTATATATATATATATATATATATATGTTCTTTTTCAGATTCTTTTCCATTATAGGTTACAACAAGATATTGAATATAGTTCCCTGTGAATAGGCCTGCATTTTTTTGGGGGTGGGGGAGATTGCCTACATTCAGTTAGTGAGCAGTGGAGCTTGGATTTCTTTTTTTTTTTTTTTAACATCTTTATTGGACTATAATTGCTTTACAATGGTGTGTTAGTTTCTGCTTTATAACAAAGTGAATTAGTTATACGTATACATATGTCCCCATATCTCTTCCCTCTTGCGTCTCCCTCCCTCCCACCCTCCCTATCCCACCCCTCTAGGTGCTCACAAAGCACCGAGCTGATCTCCCTGTGCTATGCGGCAGCTTCCCACTAACTATCTATTTTACGTTTGGTAGTGTATATATGTCCATGCCACTCTCTCACTTTGTCCTAGCTTACCCTTCCCCCTCCCCATATCCTCAAGTCCATTCTCTTGTAGGTTTGTGTCTTTATTCCCGTCTTGCCCCTAGGTTCTTCAGAACTTTTTTTTTTTAATTCCATATACTTGTGTTAGCAATAATAATATTTGTTTTTCTCTTTCTGACTTACTTCACTGTGTATGACAGACTCTAGGTCCATCCACCTCACTACAAATAACTCAATTTCATTTCTTTTTATGGCTGAGTAATATTCCATTGTAAATATGTGCCACATCTTCTTTATCCATTCATCTCTTGATGGACACTTAGGTTGCTTCCATGTCCTGGCTATTGTAAATAGAGCTGCAGTGAACATTGTGGTACATGACTCTTTTTGAATTATGGTTTTCTCAGGGTATATGCCCAGTAGTGGGATTGCTGGGTCATATGATAGTTCTATTTTTAGTCTTTTAAGGAACCTCCATACAGTTCTCCATAGTGACTGTATCAATTTACATTCCCACCAGCAGTGCAAGAGGGTTCCCTTTTCTCCACACCCTCTCCAGCATTTATTATTTGTAGATTTTTTGATGATAGGCCTGCATTTTTAAAAAGACCACAAAGGTACAATTTTCCTCATTAATGGCCCAAGTTCAAATCCTATGTATGTGCTTAGGAATGAAAGAAGCTTCTTTCTGAGGTGTGTCCAAGCCAAGAGGGAGTTAACATGACAATTTAAGTTAACAGTGAATTAAAATATGGAATATAATACATCTGGATATTTTTATTAACAGGGTTTTTTAGGTGAAATTTTGCACTAACTCTTGCAGAACCCGATGATGCCTCCAGAACCACTTGAAAATTGTGTCTTAAGGGACACCTACCCTGAGAGTCTAAGATATAACTGGTGGGCAGGAACGGAAGGATCCCTTTACAGCATTTGTCAGCCTAAGGATTTTGTTTCTGGGTGATTTTCACATCCCTAACTTATTCTTTTGTCATAGTTAGAACTGAAGAAGCTATTAGAGGGCTGTCTCCCTCCCTCCCTCCACCCCAAAGCATTTTGTATTAGAATCGCTAGCACTGCAGGAAGAAAAGTTGCTTTATATTTACCAAACTGTAAAGAGTGATTGTCTGGGGAGTGGGTTTTAGGGGATGGTGTCAGGATGGTTTGACTTTCTGCCTTATGCTTGTCTGTATTATTTGAGTTTTCCCGGTGAATGTCCACTACTTTAATCATTTAAAATGTTGTATGAAACCAAAAACTAAATATAGCACCAGATTAAAAAAGAGAGGGAGACTCACTCTGAAGCTTGTGTGGGGACTCTATAGTAGGGGCGCTCTGGGCTATAATTACATCTTACTTCTTTACAGTAGTAGAAACTTCAGACTAAAATGGAAAAAAACTTTTAGTCACTCAAAAGTTTTTTGAAAAGCTAACATAGCAATCAGTGCTCTCTGGCTGGAATTTCAGATTCCCTTAATGTAGGTACATGTCTGCAAACACACTCTCTCAGATAACACAGCAGCAGTAGAATTGAAATGAGAAGTCCTGAGACAGAAGCTTATCTGTTAATTAATAGAGTAGCCTTGGGCCAGGGGCCCCTTCTGAGGTTTGGTTTCTCCATTATTAGATGAGGCTGTTGGTTAGATAACACCTATGGTCCTTCCTAAAGATCATTATTTTATGGAATTTTACAAAAGCAATAAATACTAGACCCCCAGACCTCTCGCATATAATTCTAGTGCAACTCATACCCCCAAAAAAAGAAGAGAAAGAAAAAGAAAAATTAATTTAGAAAAAAGTTAGTGAATTAAGTTTTTCCTAAAATTAGCAATAATAGGCATTGTTGAACCCTCTCATTTCTTTTAATAAAGAAAACCTTAAATCCTTACTACTTGAAATTGTGATATGGCATCTCACTTTACAAAGGCAAATGATGTCACAGGTCTGAAATTTTTAGTAATAAGTCAACAAGACTCAGATGTTCAAAAATAATCTTTATTCTTGTAAAACGGAAGCTATCTTGGCTCCCAAGCTCACATTTTTCACCAAGGACAGGAAAACTTAAAATTTGCCTCTTAAGGTAGGTTAGTCACTTCTGGTTTTAAACATGATCAGTTCAAGATTAAAACGCAGTAAATGCAAGGTCCCCACCTCCCCCTCATACTTCCACTACCCTCCTTTTCCGAGGGGAGATCCAGAGTTGGAGCGAGGGTACCTTACCTCTCACAGTTTTGCTACTCTTGCCATCTTTCACCCCAGTGGCCTCACTGGCTCCAGTTGGTCTGCCATCTGCTGCTGTTGTCATGTCCCTCCATGGCTTCCAGACACAAGGTCCAAGCACTCATCCTCCTAGTTGTCCAGGCCCTCAGCCTCTTCTGCTCCCTGGTCCTCTTAGCACCTCTACGCCCTGCCCACCTGGGCAGTCTGTAACACAGGCCACTTTCCCTCAGCCCATCAGTGAGGCCCAAGGGCCCCTCTTTCAGCCATCGCCACTCTATGCCAAGCTTCCCTGGTAAATTGCAGCCTCCCAGACTACACCTTGGAAGCCACCTTGAACTTCTTTATCAGGCCCTAGGAGTTCCTGGTGTGCTGGTAAGCTGGCCCTCCAGGAGGGGGGCGAGGAAGCCCTGATTTGTGGCTTTTGCCCAATTTTCATGGTATAAATACTCTTCATGGTGGATTCCAAGTTGGGAAGAGATGCACCAATAAGCTTTCATGAGCCGTGATACAGCGAACTCCAGCTTGGCTCTGGGTTTACCCCAGGAAAGCATGGGAGTGGGCAGGGCTTTTATGCACCCTCCAGTATATCAGCTCTCCTCACACCCCTCAAGATCCTTTCCTTTTATCTCATCCCCTCAACCAGACGGTTAACACTTTGGGGCAGGGCTTAGGTCTCAGCCTCATCTCTCATAGCACTTTTCGCAGTGACTTGCAGGAGGTACTCATTAATTCTGTTGACATTACAATCTTTAGCAATATCACCATTAAAGACTTTTTAAAAATCCTGTTTCATTTTTATTTACTTTTTTTTTTATACAGCAGGTTCTTATTAGTTATCTATTTTATCCATATTAGTGTATATATGTCAATCCCAATTTCCGAATTCATCCCACCACCATCACCCCCACCCCCTGCTTTCCCCCCTTGGTGTCCATATGTTTATTCTCTACATCTGTGTCTCTATTTCTGCCTTGCAAACCTGTTCATCTGTACCATTTTTCTAGATTCCACATAAATGTGTTAATATACGATATTTGTTTTTCTCTTTCTGACTTACTTCACTCTGTATGACAGTCTCCAGATCCATCCATGTCTCTACAAATGACCCAAGTTCATTCCTTTTTATGGCTGAGTAATATTCCACTGTATATATGTACCACATCTTCTTTATCCATTTATCTGTTGATGAATGGAAGTTAGGTTGCTTCTTGACCTGGCTATTGTAAATAGTGCTGCAATGAACATTGGGGTGCATGTGTCTTTTTGAATTATGGTTTTCTCTGGGTATATGCCCAGTAGTAGGATTGCTGAGTCATATGGTAATTCTATTTTTAGTTTTTTAAGGAATCTCCATACTGTTCTCCATAGTGACTGTATCAATTTACATTCCCACCAACAGTGAAAGAGGGTTCCCTTTTCTCCACACCCTCTGCAGCATTTGTTGTTTGTAGGTTTTCTGATGCTGTCCATTCTAACTGGTGTGAGATGATACCTCATTGTAGTTTTGATTTGCATTTCTCTAATAATTAGTGATGTTGAGCAGCTTTTCATGTGCCTCTTATATGTTTATAATTTCCTTTGTTGTGCAAAAGCTTTTAAGTTTCATTAAATCCCATTTGTTTATTTTTTTAATTTCCATTACTGTAGGAGGTGGGTCAAAAAAGATCTTGCTGTGATTTATGTCAAAGAGTGTTCTTCCTGTGTTTTCCTCTAAGAGTTTTATAGTGTGTGGTCTTACATTTAGGTCTTTAATCCATTTTGAGTTTATTTTTGTGTATGGTGTTAGGGAATGTTCTAATTTCATTCTTTTACATGTAGCTGTCCAGTTTTCCCAGCAGCACTTATTGAAGAGACTGTCTTTTCTCCATTGTATATCCTTGCCTCCTTTGTCATAGATTAGTTGACCATAGGTGCGTGGGTTTATCTCTGGGCTTTCTATCCCGTTCCATTGATCTATAGTTCTGTTTTTTTGCCAGTACCATACTGTCTTGATTACTGTAGCTTTGTAGTATAGTCTGAAGTCAGGGCGTCTGATTCCTCCAGCTCCATTTTTTTCTCTCAAGATTGCTTTGTCTATTTGGGGTCTTTTTTGTCTCCATACAAATTTTAAGATTTTTTGTTCTATTTCTGTAAAAAATACCATTGGTAATTTGATAGGGATTGCATTGAATCTGTAGATTGCTTTAGGCAGTGTAGCCGTTTTCACAATATTGGTTCTTCCAATCCAAGAACATGATATATCTCTCCATCTGTGTCATCTTTGATTTCTTTCATCAATGTCTTTTAGTTTTCTGAGTACAGGTCTTTTACCTACTTGGGTAGGTTTATTCCTAGGTATTTTATTCTTTTTGTTGCAGTGGTGAATGGGATTGTTTCCTTAATTTCTCTTTCTGATCTTTCGTTGTTAGTGTTTAGGAATGCAAGAGATTTCTGTGCATTAATTTTGTGTCCTGTAACTTTACCAAATTCACTGACTAGCTCTAGTAGTTTTCTGGTGGCATCTTTAGGATTATCTATGTGTAGTATCACGTCATCTGCAAACAGTGACAGTTTTATTTCTTGTTTTCCAATTTGTATTCCTTTTATTTCTTTTTCTTCTCTGATTGCTGTATCACTGTTAAAAACTTTTAAAACCTCACTCCATTAGAGGCATAAAGGTGACTCACTTCCTGTGATTTTCCCTGTAGACCAGATGAAATTAATCCAATGCCCCAAAGCTTTTTACTCCTGTCCTAGAGCGCATACCCACCATATTGCCAGGGAATTTTAATACAGCAGGGCTTGGGGTTCTGTAAAATGTATTTAGTGAGATAGGTTTGGTTGAAATCAAACTCATTTATATCATGATGTAAATTACTAGGTAGAAGGACCTGATGTAACTCACTAGCAGCCTCCAGTCAGCATCATCAGTGGGTATTAAGTCTTTGATAGTATTTTAAATCCAAAGCATGTGATTCATTGCAGCAAGGACGAATTGAGCACCTGATATTTGCAAAGCACAGTGGGTGCTTCAGGAACTGAGGAAATGTGTAGGACAATGATTCTTAAAGTGAGATCTGGGACCAGCAGCGTGGGCATCACCTGGGAGCTTGTTAGAAATGCCGATAATTCTTGAGCCCCATCCCAGACTTATGTACCAGATTCTTGGGGGCACAGAAGTCTGTATTGGGACAAGCCCACAAGAGGATTCTGATGCACTATATTGTTTGAGAACCACTCATATAGGACAGGCTGCTCTAAAAGAACATAGAGTTGATTGTCCCCTGACATCCTTCCACTAAATCTTTCCTGCTTAAGTTGACCAGAGTGGTAGGAAAGAACACGTCACATAGTGAGAACGTTGTGCGTTCAAAATCTGGGTCTGTCAATCAAAGCTCAGTGACCCTGGGCAACCATCTGACTTCTCCAGGCTTCTGTTGCCTTATCAATGAGTCTCTTAAAGGTCTCTCTGCTCCCATCTCTAGCATTTCTGCAAGTCTACAGGCTTCTTTCATTTCACTCATTTCCCTTACTTCTCACAGCCCTTGGCTATGCCTCTACTGCTGGGGCAGCCTTAGTACCTCCAGGACGACAGAGAGGGACTCTGTTTAAGTAACTCTGGGTTTTCAAGTAGATGTACAGCTCACACAGGCTCGGCGGCACTGGGCAGCTTCCACCCCCCACCATCTTCATGTGTCCATTTCACCCTGAAACTCTCACTGTCTCCACCACTGCCTTTCTGGGACAGCTGTAACTCTGCAGTGTTCTTGCCTTGGAAGCCTCTGACTGAGTCCAACATTATAGGGGGCCCAGCCCGGTTCCCCTGTGCCTTTGAAAAGAGGAAGAATTTGGGAAGTAACACCCTTTCCCCCACCCTGCTCAGACACTGACTTTTCAAGCCTTCTGTTGCCTATAGGATAAAATCCAAGTTCGTGGCACTTCTTGAGCACTTACTATAGACCAAGTACTTCCTCAGCAACTTAAAAGCATTTTGTTTGACTCTAAAATGATCCCTCAGGATAAATATTCTATCCCCATAGTATAGATAAGGAAATGTGCTCAAAGAGGTTAAGTAAACTGTTTAATATTACAACACTGTAGTGTTGCCTTATGGTCCCCAAATGATATGTCCACCCAGAACCTCAGAATGTGACCTTATTTGGAATAGAGTCTTTGCAGATATAATTAGGGTTAGGATCTTGAGATGAGCTCATCCTAGGTGAGGATGGACCCTAAACCCAATGACAAGCCCTTAGAAGAGAAGGGGGAAAAAATGAGACACCAGAGAAAAGGAGGCTGTGTGAAGACAGAGGCAGAGATTGGAGCTATAAAGACCCAAGCCAAGGAATGCCAGTAGTTGCTGGCAGCTACTAGAAGCTAGGAGAGGGGCAGAGAATGGATTGTCCCTCAGAGCCTCCAGCCTTGACAACACCTTCATTTGGACTTGTGGCCTTCAGAACTGTGAAAACATGTATTTCTGCTGTTTTAAACCACACAGTTTGTAGAAATGTGTTATGGCAGCCCCAGGAAACCAGAACAAACATTGATCTATTGTAAGAGTGGAACCTGGGTTCAGACTGGAGCCTGACTTCAGCACCTCTGCTCTTTGCTGTAGCACCACACTGCCCTGGCCTGGCATAACCCAGCCTCCTCCCGTCCTCTGTCTCGACGCCTCCATCTCCTTGCCGCCCCTGCCCTCCCTGCTCTAGGCTCAGTGGACTTCTTGGTGTTCTCTGAACACAGTCTGCTGTTCATAGCCTTGTGCTTTTGTACTTGCTGCCCCCCTCGGCCAGACACGCTGTTATAGACTGAATGTTTGTGTCCCCTCCAAATGCATTAAAGCCTTAACCCCCAGTGTGATAGTATTTGGAGTTGGGGGTATTTGGAGGTAATTAGGTTTACATGAAGTCATGAGGGTGGAGGCCCCGTGATGGGATTAGTGTCCTTATAAGGAGAGGAGGAGACACCAGAGCTTCTTCTCCACCATGTGAAGTCACAGCAAGAAGGTGGCTGTCTGCAAGCCAGGAAAAGAGCCCTCACCAAGAACTGGATCTGCCAGTACCTTGATCTTGGACGTCTAGCCTCCAGAACTGTGAGAAATAAATGTCTGTTGTTTAAGCCCCCCAGGCTGTGGTATTTTGTTATAGCAGTCTGAGTAGACTAAGGCACATGCCCTCGCTCCTCTCTCCTCTTTGCCTGGCAAACT
Organism: Hyperoodon ampullatus; assembly: GCF_949752795.1. NCBI lineage: Eukaryota > Metazoa > Chordata > Mammalia > Artiodactyla > Ziphiidae > Hyperoodon > Hyperoodon ampullatus. Next base: position 69,541,144 of record NC_136928.1, read on the forward strand.
CTTACTGAACTTTTATATCCAACTCAAATGCCTCTTCCTCTGAAATTTCTCTAGACTCACCTCTGCTGCCCAGGCACATTTCATAGATTTTCTCCTCAGCAGGACAGGGGGCTCTCCAGTGTATTACTTCTTGGCGGACGAAGACCTTATCTTTTCTACCTTTGTGTCCTTGGTGCCTAATAAAAGCATAGTAAATGTTTGATAAATTAATGAATTGCTAAACTGAAACCACATGTTTCCCGACTGATTATGAAAAAAGTCACAGAACACAACTGAATGTTGATTAAAAGGGGCCTAATGGAGGATAAGAAAATAAGCGTGGATGTCCTTCACGCCCAAATATGTTGCTCGTTAACTAATCAAAGCTTGGCATAATTTCTTCGGTGAAATTTAAGTGTTTCCCAGGTTTATAGAAGTTCCTTGGAAAAATGATAAGAGAGTTGGCTTTGCCGGGAATCAGGTCTGGCCCTTGAGGCCCACCAGAGTCAGTACTGGTCATTCCCGCCTTCTTCCTTGTTGGCAGAGTCCTAATGTTGTCCAGGTGTCTATCCCTCCACTGTGTGGCTCCGGGTAAATCATGAGTGATTGAAGCCGTTTATGGTGGTACCAGTTCTATTGCTAGTGACTGGTTTGGAAGTGGGCACGTGACCCTGCTCTAGCCAAAAAGACATAATGGACATTCTTCTAGGGAGCTTCCAGGAAACACTTTCATACTCCCAAAAAGAGAGGCATGGGAGGAAACTGTTTCTCTTCTTCTGTGGAATAATGTATCTGCATATGATGCTAGATTGTAGTAACATCTTGCAAACATGGGGAAAGTTAGCCTGTGATGGCAAAACTGATACCCTAAGGATGGCAGGGCAGAAGATGGAAAGTGACATGCACCTTAAAGATGGTTTTGAGCCACCGAATAACTAACCTTAGACCTGTTCTATCCAAAGACTTGTTATAAAAGTGATACATTTTCTCTACTGTTAAGCCATTGTGAGTTAAGTTTGGGGTTACTTAGGACAGAAATCATCCCAACAGTTATAATACAGCCCAACTGCCCAAAAACATCTCTGACCACACCCCAGGAGAGATACCTGAGAACTCCACCATTTGCAATTTATTAAAGAAAAGTTCTGTGTGTTAAATTATAAGTTTTACCCTTGAGAGGGATTAAGCACTGAGCTTTTAACACCTTAGAATTTATCCATTTATTCCTAAGCATTCCTTCCTCCATCAAGCACTTATTAAGTGCCTTTTCAACGCCAGGCACTCTGCTAGACTCTGGGATAAAAAAAAAAAACAATGAACAATGAGTATCAATTTATAGCTAACAGTTAAATCCTCCTTTATATTATTCTCTCTAAAGTTATTTAAATGTAATTTTTGTTTGTTTGTTTAAAGGCATATTTGAACTTAGACTTGACTTAAAAAGAATTCCCACTTAGCTACATTAATGCAAAATTGTGAACAAGATGGCAAGTCTCCAGCTCCGTCCAGATTAATGTAAATGACTTGTGGGGCGGCTTTTTTTAAGAGAAGCACAGAAATACAGACCCCTAAAAATCTGCCCTGCCCTAAGAAAGTGATAAAGAGAGGGGTGCGGGCAAGGGACATGGGAGCTCACTGCCCTGAGATGTGAGCAAGTCTCTGACAGCACGAGAAAGGGCAGAGGGCTCCAAGCCAGCAGAAAGACTGACTCAACGCTAGCAGCTGCTAAAAATAGCAGAGCAGAGTTATACGCTTTCCTGTCCAAACAGATCGCAAAGCTGGCAGGTAGTGCGGGGCTATTCATGAATGGAAGGGTTAGAGCCGTCTCGACCAGAGAGCCTTACACTGGGGGTTCTGGGTCCTCACTCAGCTACGACCAGAGCCATCACTTGCTTCCCACTTGGCAGGGCTGGTTGCATGTAAAGCCAGAGGCATCAAGGAGGGGAGGAAGGGTGAGAGAATTGCTTAAACCCACCCTGAATTCATTTCACGGAAATGAGTTTGAATAGAGTGAAAAAAGAAAAATTTAAAATAAAAGCTATAATTTTTTTTTTTAAAAAAGGACCAAGTTCTTGTCTGGTTTTGCAAAAGCTTAGCACCGATCCCACTGAATATAACACTTTCAGAAAGGTGCCTGGCTGTGCCTGGCATCCCCCATGTGGCACAGCAGAATTAGAAGAGGGATGGCAAAGCGAGTAGCTAATTTATTTCCGTCACCCCTTGAGCAGTAAACAGCATCTTTTTAAAGAATGCAAGAGGGAGAACAATGCCAGCCTGAGATATTTAATAGTTATAAAAATCACTATGTGCAGAAACACATGGATATGCTTAACCACAAACCTGCGTGTGTCTAATTTGAGTGTAAGTCAGCCTGACATCTTTTGCGTGGGGCCTGGGAACTTTGTGGAATGAATCCTAGAGAGTGTTACTTAAATCTGGACCACTGTCTTCTGGTAGTTATTATTTCGTGCCTTCTTGTCAGTTTTCCCTTGATGATCTCATCCTTTTCTGAATCACCTTTTATCCCAAATCAGCCCTCTGAAAGAACATAGCTGGTTAGGACATGTCATTTGTTCCAATGAAATGCCACTTCCTGGCCTGTCTCGGAGTATCAGGGGGGCACGTGTCCTCTACTTGGAGAAGAAGGTCTGACTGACTTCTTACAATTCAACAAGGTTTATTGGGAGGCTAGCATTCCTGGTACGAAGGTGAATAAAGGCTTTGACCCTGGGTTCAAAGTCTAGTGATTGGGGTGACAGTCATGTAAAATTACAATAAATTGTAGCAAGTGTTAAGTATAGGTATGGAAATGTGGATCCTGTCTTAGTTTCCTGTGGCTGTCAAAACACATGACCACAGCCTGGATGGCGTAAAACAACAGAAATTTATTCTCTCCCAGTTCTGGGGGCCAGAAGTCCAAAATCAACGTGGTCAGTCGGCAGGGCCGCACTCCTTCCGGAGGCCGTAGGGAAGAATCCCTCCTCACCTCCTCCAGCCTCTGGGGGCTCCAGGTGTTCCTGGGCTGTGGCCACATCTCTCCAACCTCTGCCTGCATCTTCACAGCACCTCCTCCTCTGTGCCTGTCTTCTCCTCTGTGTGTCTCTCCTAAGGGCACTTGTCATTAGATTTAGGGCTGCCTGGGTAATCCAGGGTGATCTCATCTCTTGATTGCATTTGCAAAGACACTTTTTGCAAATAAGGTCACATTCGTAGGTTCCAGGGAATTGGATGTGTACATATCTTCTGGGGAGGGGGGAGGGTGGGGGGAACCATCCAACCCACTACAGATCTCCAGGCCAAAATGACCAATGTTCCTTGAGGACAACTTCAAAGGACAGTGACATCTGAGCACTTTTACAAGTATTATCATATTTGATCCCCTAGCATGTGCAGAGGTGGGCAGTCTTCTTATCCTGGGGCAGGGACAGCCGGTGACCAGATTTTTAAAGAAGATGGGGACAAGATCAGATTTGGATTTGAACCAATCGATTGCCCTGGTTGGGGTGTAGAGAATGAGTGGGGGGAGGGGAGAGGAAGAGCAGGGTCAAGGATGCTTACCAAGTCCTGAGATGGGGTGCTGGGCAGGGAAACAACTGCTGGGATGGTTTGGGTTTTAACATCTGCAACCAGGACGTTTTGCCAGCCCTTCTCTAAGCCCCCAGCCTGCTGACCACCTTTCCCCCGCCGCCACCCCAGGACTCAGCTTTTCTGGGTATTGGGACCGGAGGGAGGGAGAGGCACCCGGGAGGTGGAGGCCTCCATCTCGTGCCGGCTTGGGCCTTGTCTAGCCACCTCTTGTTCAAAATCTTTTTCTGCTCCATCTAATCCCCAGCAGCTGGGAGAGGTTGTTAGCACATATTTCTATGGTGCCTCTTCTCGGAGGAGCCCGGGCTTGAGTGCTTTTGGAAACGTGACATTTCCGTAGAGGCCTCGGGATTACGCAGCATTCACACATTGCTTCACACTCCGTGGGCATGTGTATTACTCGCCCCAAATTTAACCCATCTGGGCCTCAACTTCCCCATCCAGGCTGGAGCAGAATGATGTTTTGAGTCTCTTTCAGCTCTGACATCCAGGGAGCCACGATTCTGCAGGCTGCCCCTGGCCATATATTAGGCACCGAGTCTGAGATCACAGTGTCCTGCCTGGTGCAAGCTTCCTGAGGATTCCTGCTGGAGCCGCACTCGTGCGCCGTCTGGAGCACCTGGATTCCAGCCCTCACTCGCCCCTTCCTAGATGTGGGCTCAGGAGCAAGTCAACTCTTGTTCCTCACCTGTAAAATGGGGACATTAGTAGTACCTCTGTCATAGAGCTAAAGGAGAGCACACGGCCCCCAGTGCCTGAAGGCAGGATCCCACAGGAGGCGAGATCAGCGCCCTTTGGGAAGCACAGATCAGTGAGTGAAAGGGGATGACTGGTTAGTGTTAAACTGAAGTTATTTCAACCGCAGGTTATGTAGTAGCTACTCTGTTTCAATTGCTGGGCTGGAGGGGCCAGGAGAGCTGGTCTGGCTCCTGAGGAGATGCTCACACCCAGGATGGGACAGACCCAGAAACACCCCAGCCCAGGAAAGCGGATGTGGTCTTCACTGTCTCTCTGGGCTCCACTGCCCCCTGCCCGCCCACAGGCCAGAGGACAGGCCCGAGGAAGGGAGCAGCGCACCGGGGCTGTCAGATGGCGGGGGAGGAGGTGAGGCCGGAGCCCACCTGCTAGGGCGGGGCAGTGCAGCTCGGCCAGGAGTGTGCACATGTGCTCACGCTCACCCATCACACTCATCACACATGCCCACTCACACGTAACTCTCTCACGGTCACACACTAACACAAAACACGTATGCATACACTCACAAATACTCACACACTTGTACACATCCACAGTGGTCCAAGGAGTGACCCAGACAGGAGCAGAACCAGGGAGACTCTGACGTGGAGGCAGAAGCACCAAGAGACACAGAGAAGGAAAGAGAGAGACAAAGAAGTGGCACTCGGGCCGATGCTGTCAGAGAGGAAAACTGCCGTGGAGTCAAGAGAGGGACCCAGGTGTAACCACAGGGACAGCCCGAGGACGATGGCAGCCCAGCCATGCCTCGAACGGGTCACGCTGGAACAGCAGTGCCAGAGCAGCTGGGCCATTGGCCAGGAGCTGGACCGTAACACCCGTTTGACTTGTTCTGCGGAGATTTGCCAACCATTCTGATGTCCATGAGCCCCTGTTCCTAGGGTCAGTCTGTGTCACCCCACCACAAGGACACTGAGAATTGGGGAAGTGGAATCGTTTGTCTGAGGTCCCCCGCAGCATCAAGGTCAGGGTCCGAGGCTGAGCTTGCTGACGACTGAGGGCTCCTGTCTCCCAGATGAAGGCTCCAAACCTCTGAGCTGACAGGAGTTGATGAAGGTCTGGACGCTGTACGGGTCATCCTCGTGGCCCCTCCATCTACTCCTCAACTGCTGCGGGTACCTTGCCTCACTGCACAAGTGTCCTGTTTCCTGCCCAGGTGCCCACCACTCAGCCTCCCTGAGGCTTGTATGCACCTGGAAGTACTCGAGAGGAAACCCACCGACCCGTGACCCTTAACCAACGTGGGAGGGAAGCAGCTGGACAAATACTCCCCACTTCCAGCCACCCAGCCAAACAGGCTGAGGTGCCTTCTGCGAGGCTCCTCAGAGGGTCCCAGAAGGATCAAGCCCCACTGCCCATGGCAGTGACCGCTCCGGCACACCCCCCCTGTATTTACCGGCTTTCCTGCCTTCTTTCCCCAGGAATCACTCTCCCAATTAAACCACCTGCATGCAGGCTTTGCTTTCAGGTAAGGCCCCAATCAGGGCTCTCCCAGGGCCCAGCACCAGGGGAGCTGATGACTGTCTCTCCTCCCGCTTCTCTTTCCCCAGGACACCAGGGTCCTGCTCTGATCTCTTGTTTGCTGAATTCAGGAGCCACCACATTTCACCAGGGGGCCAAACCACTCTTGTTTATCCAATAACAATTAATTCTCAGCAATCCATCTCTAGTCTCAAACCATACAAACAAAAGGTGCCTTCTGCAAAGAGGTATCCTCTCCGAGGGGATCCTGGGCTAGGGTTGGGGTGCCCTCCAAGCTTCTCCCCAAGCCCGTGATTCTGTCTTCACTTTAGGACACGTGCCATAGGCAGGTCACCCACAGAGCCATTCATGGTCTTCGGTTGTGTGGGTGTGTGCATGTGTGCATTGGTATGTGTTTTAAAGATAGATTTACTGTATCTTTTGATTGCAAAAGCAATGCATGACAGCTCTCCAGGTGACAATGCAAAATATATAGCTTAGAAACTGAAGGCACCTCCCTCCATTTTCACTTGAGTGTGGTTATTTTTAATTTCTCCTGGACGAGGACATGTTCAGCATCAATGAATAAGTCCTGTTGGTCTGCTCAGGGACACTTATAAAGTGCCACTTTTTCCTAAGGAAACCATCCATTCATTCAACAGCTTCTTTGAGTATCTACTAGGTGCCATGTACTGGAGAAGCAGCTGTGAGGGGGACGGATGAGACTTGTGGCCTCACTGCCTGTCTCTGACTAGTTGTGTTTTCCCCAATCACCTCTTTTGCTCTGGAATATTCACTCAGTTGCCCCTGGCTTCCAGGGAGGCCCAGAGAGGGGCTGCAGCTGCCCTGCTGGGCTTCCCACATCCATAGGGAAGGGCTGTGCGCATAACCCAGAATGCCGAGCAGGGACGGGAGTGTGCTGTGGGTACTGTCCTGCTGCTGAGCCTTTGCAGAGGCTCCAGCCAACCAGATGCTCCCCTGTGGTCCTGAAAGGCCCTGCTTCAGGTCACCTGTGCTCAACTGAGGGTCTGTCTTTGTGGACGTGGTGCCCCGGCAGAGCTGGCAAGCATCCTGAGGGCAGGGGTGGGGTGTTTTCTCTGGTCTTTCCTGATGCCTGGCCTGGCTGGGCATCCTGTGTGCTCCCAGCTCAGGTCTGCTGAAGAGGTGCCCACGGCCAAGAGAGGAGGACTGTGGAAGGGCAGGGAGTGGAGCAGTGAGTTCAGCAGTCAGGGCAGGAGTTCGGGGTTTTTACCAGGGGTATCTCTGTGTGGAACCCTCTTCCTTCACAGGATGTGTTAGGGGGAGAGGCTGGGGCACAGGTGGTGGCAGAAGGCCCAGCAGAAAACCCACAGGGCCCAGGAGCTGGGCGTGGCCTTGCCGAGTGGGGAGCCCCCCAGAACCCCAAGGGTTGGCATGTGTGCCAGGAAAAGGGGAGGGACTCACAGAAGACACAATGTGGGTGTCGCTTGTGCCCAAGCAGGCCCAAACAGTATTTATCAGCTTTTTTTCCCCTTTATTAACACATGTCCCTTTGTTAAACATAAAAATCATGCCTCCTTTAACACTGTATAACAATTCAAAATAAATGTTTGGATTCCAAACAAACTGAAACAATGGGGAGAAATGCTGCTTTACTGAAATTACCGTCCTCCTAAATCTGATGTTATATTCCACACCTTTGGAAGCAAAGCCCCAACAAGTTTGGGCTGAGGCTGGCAACTTTTCCGAATTAGTATGAGGGTCGGACAGAAACAGCTGTGATAGGATCAATTCGCTGATGAATCTATTCCCTGAGGTTTGTGAGTTGACACCTGAGGTTCTGGAAAGGGCCCTCAAGGATGATCTCAAGAGGTCCAGGAGGCATCTTCATCCAGGGCCTGGATGGCTGAGTTTCTCTCTTCTCTTACCTACATCTTCTCCTCTCCCCAGGGAGCCCACCCTCTGATGCTGCTGGCTGTCCTCAGCAACTCTTTCCCCCACATTCTTTCTTTTGCTCCAAAACAACCTATCTCCCTCCTCTCCCTTTATCTAAATTCCTAAAGCCCGTGGTTGATCTTGGCAAGATATTCTGTCAAATCCAAGGAAAGTAATTTATACTAACGTGTAAGAGACTGAACGACTTAACCATTCAAAGGAGCATTTGAGTTTTTAACAGTTTGTAAATTCAAAAACGCCTCAAACAGGTGGAATGTGCACAAGAGCTCTTTTTGAAGCAGGTTCTCCCAATTCCACGTGCCTCCTGGGCCACTCCTACCCCCTTCCTTCAAGAAACGGGCTCAGCTGCGGGCCCTTCTGCGGAAAGCTGCCAGGGTGGGCGGGGACACAGGCCCGGCGCACCGGCGGGGGGAGCCGTCCCCAAACCTCAGCCCCCGCCTCTCCGAGCCCGGAAGGAAGCTGCGGCAGAGGAGGGGGCGCCCGGGATGCCCCTAGCGCGCCTCACCTGCGGGAGGGCCCGTCCCGGGCTTTTATCTTCTGAGACGGGCCTGCGGGGGGAAGGCGCTGATTAGCCCATCCTTCCTGCCACCGCCCACCCCCAGCTTCCACGCAGCCGTAGCCGCCAGCTCGCCGCCGGGGGCCCTGCAACTCGCCCCCGCGCTCCTCCTCACGCTTCTCCTCCTTTCCCCCGCCGGGCCAGGTCTGGAGCCGGGAGCTTCACCCCCGCACCCCCCTACTCCGGACGCACTCGCCGAGAGGGCGGCGACTGCGGGGAGGGAGGGGCGCCGCCCGCCTCCCGGGGCCTGGAGCGCTCGTGGCCCCGGAGCCGCCAGCGCCGCGCGGGGACTCACTGTGCAACGCGCAGCGCCCTGACTCGGCTGGCTCCGCTCGGCGCGCGGGCGGGCCAGAGGATGCTGGCGGGCTTCCCCGGCTTCGGCCCTCGCTCGCGCCGCGGAGGGCCCCGGGTGCGCCCCTAGCCGCGCCGTCGCGACCACTGCGGGGCCAGAGGGAGGGGGCCGGCCGCGCACGCCGGCCCCGCGAGCCGCAGCCCTAGGGGCGGGCGCCCCCGAATTTTCCAGCCTTCGTCGCCGCCTCCTCCTCCTTCCTCCTGCGGCCGGGCGCCTGTGGATGCTGAGGGGTAGCCCTGCTCCTCTCCCGGCCGGATTCCCGGCCTGACGGCGGGAGAGTCGCGCCCCGGCCGGGGACCGTGGCTCTGGCGGGTCGGCGCAGCTCCGCGGGGAGCAGCCCCCGGGCGCGTTGAGCCCTCCTGCCCCCTCCCGCTGCACGCGTGACTCGGCCTCGCAGCCCGCGAGGGGACCGGCCCGGACCACGCCGCTCCGGAGTTCCCGCACAGGTAAACGGAGGGGCAGGCCCAGCCTTCCGGAGGGCAAACGGTGCCCCGAGGTGGGGAGCCCGAGTGGCCAAGGGGCTGGGTGGGAAAGGAAGTAAACAGAGGAAGATTCGGGAACCCCCAGGATGGCTCTGGTTTTTTTCTAGCATGTTTTATCTAGATCTTCTAAGGCTTGGGCCTGGAGGAGATTTACGTGAGGAAGTCAGGGACTGAGAGAGATGAGATGCCCAGGGGTGCGACGGATTGAGAGGTGGCCAGGCCCGTCCATAGGCAGAGACAGGAGACGGAGTGTTGTGGGCGGACAGGACTAAGTGTGTGTGGTCGGGTGGTGGCGTGAGCATGGGGGTGGCGGGAGAATGGCCCTGGTTCTGGAGCCTCTTGGAGCAAGGATTCTTTGAGGACGGCTGGGGTGGGTCGTGGAGAAAGCACAGGTGGGAAGGAAGAGGGGCTTCTACTCAGTGATGTCCTTTTAAGTTCCAGATGGTCAGCGCTGCCTGTGCCGGGGAAGCCAGCTCTGTGTTCCTGCCCGAGGGGGCCGGCCGTCAGCCTGCCCCAGGTCCCCGAGAGCCCTGGTAGGTGGCCCCAGAGTCCTTCCTCTGTTCCCCGTCCGCTTCTCCAGAGCCAGTAGAAGCAGACACCAGCCAGGATGCCGAGGACCCAGGGCTTCTCCGATCCTGAGTACTCGGCCGAGTACTCAGCCGAGTACTCAGTCAGCCTGCCCTCTGACCCTGACCGCGGGGTGGGCCGGACCCATGAGATCTCTGTCCGGAACTCGGGATCCTGCCTGTGCCTGCCTCGCTTCATGCGGCTGACCTTCGTGCCGGAGTCCTTGGAGAACCTGTACCAGACCTACTTCAAGAGGCAGCGCCACGAGACGCTGCTGGTGCTGGTGGTCTTTGCGGCCCTCTTCGACTGCTACGTGGTGGTCATGTGTGCAGTGGTCTTCTCCAGGGACAAGCTGGCTCCCCTTGCCGTGGCCGGGGTCGGGCTGGTGTTGGTCATCGTCCTCCTTGTGCTCTGCAAAAAGGGGCTGCTGCCCAACCGGGTCACCCGGAAAGTGGTGCCCTACCTGCTGTGGCTGCTGATAACAGCCCAGGTCTTCTCCTACCTGGGCCTGAACTTCTCCCGCGCCCATGCAGCCAGCGACACGGTGGGCTGGCAGGCCTTCTTTGTCTTCTCCTTCTTCATCACGCTGCCGCTCAGCCTCAGCGCCATCGTCATCATCTCTGTGGTCTCCTGCATCGTGCACACGCTCGTCTTGGGGGTCACCGTGGCCCAGCAGCAGCGGGACGGGCTGAAGGGGATGCAGTTGCTGAGGGAGGTGAGTCCCACCTTTTGGCTTCCAGTGGCTTCTCTTCCCAGCAGCTCTCAGCTGAGGTGGTACCCGTTTTGGAGGTGGGGGTGGCATTGTTTTCTTTGCCCTTGAGTCAGAATGTCTGGGGGGAGGGGTCGTGGTCTGGGGTTCTCATCTGCCTGTGCAGGAAGGACCAGCTCTCCCTCAACCCCTGGCTTTGCAATAGAGCTTGTCTGTGGTTGGCCTTAGGGGTTGGAGGATTTCTGGACATTGGCCACTCTGTCACCTGTGCCCAGCCCGCGTGGGTGGCAGGAAGGCCCGCCTGGGCCTGGTCTTGAGCGAGGCAGCCTTGTCTTTGTCGTTGAGCTCTGCTGGGAAGACCTCTTGTGGGGAAAGAGGGCACCCTTGGCTTCTGGTCTCTAGCTTGTCATTGACTGGTTTTGGCAAGAGACTCAGTGTGTGGGCTCAGTGCCCCTCTGTCAAATGGGGACAGAGTTGGCCTGCCTGAAGTGGTTGTTATCAAGGTCAAAGATTGTGGGTAACCTCAAATAAGGAGATGTGAAGGACTGTGTGATTGTCGTAAATCCCACTTCTGCTAGGAGCTCAGGGTGCCCGAGCAGTCAGATGATGTAGGGAGTGGTGGTCTCCCCACAGAAGGCATGTCATGGGGATGCAAACGGGGCCAGGGTCGCCAGCCACAGTGAGGGGGTGTCTGCTGGTTCCGGAGGATGCCTTCCTGTGGAAGGGGTGAAATTTTGGCCTCAGCTTAACTAATAGATAGTGTTGTGCTCCCACTGGGTGCCAAGACCCTGAGTGGGTTCTGAGGGGCTACAGAGATCGGGAGGTGTGATTCCTGGCCTTCTGCACTTATTATCTGGTAACCTATCTGGGGGCGGGGGCTCCACAGGGCTTAGAGTCAATGAATTCCACAGTTGTGTGTCCTACCCACTACCTGCTTATTTTATATATGAGCCCAGAGATGGAGAGTGACCTCTCTAAGGCCACACAGCTAGTTGTGGCAGTCAGCGGCTGGAACGTCCATTTCTAGATTCCCATTTCAGTGCTCTTGCTACTACGTCACACTGCTACCGCCATCTTGGCCAAAGCCATTAGTCTCCTGGGATTGGGGGCTGAGTGTCCAGGGGCGCAGCAGTGCCGTTGGTGGTTGATGCAAGGCACCTGTGGGGCCGTCCCATTGCCTCCCGCTTAGTTAGATTAAAACAGGTTTTTCTTCTGTTTTAACTTTTTCCTCGTTCTTGGACGACTATTCTTCCTGTTTTCCCACTCTGGCTCACACAGCGTCCTCTCTCACAGAAGCTTTGTGTCTTGATGCTGCAGGGGCCCAGCCCTGGGCTGGTGCACACGGATTGGTGCAGGCACACCGAGAGGTCCCTTTTTCTCCCAATGCCCTGTGCGTAAAGGGTGACAGTCTGCCATTCCCCTCACGACTTCCGGGTTGTTGAACTTCAGGTTGTGCTGCTGCCAGCTGAGGGCCCTGCTGGAAGCTGTCTGGGCAAGAATGGCGAGAGGCATTCCTATCGGGAATCGGTGACAAGCACAGCTTGGGGGCAGATAGGTGGTCATGGCAGCCTCTGGGGCCTGGGATCAAACTCGGAACCCTTTCCTTTTACTGAACAGTCACTTCTAGCCCTTTCCTCTCTGCAAGGGCCCCTGGACCACAGGAGTTTCCCGTATGCTTTGCTACCCATGAAGGGAGCAAATCAGAAATTCTCCCCACTGGAGCCCAAGAGGCTAAACCCTTGTTTGCTGGCGTCCTTTGGGCGCTGCTAAGAAACAAAAACTCCAAAATATTAGAAAACAGAAAAAAAAGATAGAAAAATAAGTAAATCAAGAATGGCAGTATTAGCCTCCCAGGAGAGCATGGCCTTGACATGGAGGCAGTGCCTTGGATGCAGCTTTGGGACTAGATGGGGAGGGAAAGGTGACTCCCAAGGTCCATTTGGGAGCCTGAGATAGAATGCAGGAGACCCCAGCTTTCAGTGGGCTGTGTTCCAGAAACTTCTGAGTCACTTGTTTGGGACTAATGTGACTTTATATATATATATATATATATATATATATATGTATAAATAGTTAAAAAAATATTTATTTATTTAGGCTGCACCAGGTCTTAGTTGCATCATGCAGGATCTTCAGTTGCGGCATGCAGGATCTTTAGTTGCGGCATGCATGTGGGATCTAGTTCCCCCACCAGGGATCGAACTTGGGCCCCCTGCATTGGGAGCGTGGAGTCTTATTACCCACTGGACCACCAGGGAAGTCCCATCATGTGACTTTTTAAAAGGTGCCTGGGTTCCCAGGCCCACCCACCAAAGTCTTAAGTCACAGTGTCCCTGCATTTGGTCTCTCAGAATACGGTGGAACTCTGAGCCCCCTGTGGCCCCGTATTGTCATGGAGAGAGCACCTAGACACCGACCGGCCATGGAATGAGGCTCGCTCACCTGCCTGCGGCTCCCCTGGGGCCCTGTTACCTCCCGGCATGGGACACCGTCAGGGATAGGAGGGGGCAGGGGCTGGAGGACAGGGATGTGAGGACCGGCAACCAGGCCCCCTCCCCCCACAGTCAGAGTGGCACCAGCCCCCGGCACCTCCTTGCTTTGCTTTCTTCTGCCCATAGACTCCCTTTTTCTCTCTCTTCTCCCGTCACCTGTTGGCTCCAGCCAGGGACCCCCTTCTGGGTTGGTGGGGGGATGAACCCAGTTTCACAGCTAGAAGCAGACACTGGATTTCTGGGGGTTTGTGAGTGCTGCTGTCACCCGCAGCACCGCAGGAACCTTTCCAATGCCCAGGTCCTCTTCCTCTGCACCCTTCATCCCTTCAAACCTGTATTTGGCTCCGTGGGAGAAAGACAGAAGGACACAGGGGCCTCAGGGTAGCCTGATGTGTCAGAGACAAGCCACACAGCCTGCCCTGCCTGGGTTCTTCTCTTGGGAGGCAGGCAGGTCAGGGTTCCCACTGGAGTCCGGGGCTGTGGGATGGGACGACGCTGGGGCTTCGTTTATCAGTGAATGGGGTGGCTCTAACCGAGCAACAGGTACGGGCCTCGCAGCCTGTGGGGTCCGGGACTGAAGGGTGTCAGATGATGTCGTCGGAGGCTGTGGTGGAGGAGAGGCGGCATGGGGCTGGAGGGAGGGAGGAGGAAGCTGCAGCCGGCAGGCCTTTCCCACATCCCTGCCCTTGCCTGGCTCCTGGCCCAGCTTGCCTTGTACTCACCCCGCGCTGCCCAAGGGGTGGGCTGATGAAGCCGGAGGGGGTGGAGGGCAGGACCAGGCAGCTGCTGATGGGGGAGGGTGAAAGGGGAGATGGGAGTGGGGAGAAAATGCAGCCGAGGTGGGGAACCTTCCTGTGGCCCGTGGCAGCTCCCAAGACCCTCACATGTGCCCACAGACACCTGTTAGCCTCTGACAGGGTCCTTAAAGGAATGAGACTGTGGCAAGTTAGGAGCGAGGAACCCCCGAAAAATATTTTATAGCTTTATTTCACAGCAGAAAGGCTATTTAGGGGCAAAACTCTCTCATGGAGTTACTAGCCTGTTAAGACCTTTATTCACAGATGAGAACATGATAGAGCAGTGGATGTGTGATTCCTTTCACACCTACAAATCACAGAGCAAATCATTCGCCCAGTGAATGAACATTCGGCTCCGGGGGGCTTCAGCGGGGAGGGTGTGAGGAAGCTAATGCTTCAGATGCCCTGTGTGTAGGCTGGAGCTAAAGTTCATACACATCGTCTCAACTAATCCTGGGTGTTACTGGCTCCATTTTACAGATGAGGAAACTGAGACTCAGGAGGATGAGAGAAGACAGAGGGGCTGGGTAACTGGGGAGGGGTCACTGGTGAGTGAGATGGTGGGTGTGAGGGCAGGGGGCTTCCCTGAAAGCCTCTTTTTCTCTGGAAGTTGGCATCTGGGCCTCCTTCCTGCTCTGGCTGCCCCCAGATGCCTTTGCTATAAGCGGTGTTGAAGAACAGTGCCAAGAGGTGGGAGGACCTAAAATATCATAGGAAGCGCCCCTCTGTTTTCCCCTGGGAACTGGTTGCAAGGGCAGGGAGAAGCCTGTGACAGAATGTTCCTGTTGGGAACATGGCCAGGAGTGTATGAGAAGTGAGTGGGGGAAGCAGGAACGGGAGCTGGGCGGGGAGGCAGCAGCCTGGGGCTCTGAGCAGCTGAGGCGTGTGTGCAGGACACAGGCTGGGAGGGGGCAAAGCCAACCCAGTTCTTGGTCCTTTGGCCCTGGGCGCTGCTCCTGTCCCACAGGTGGCTCATCCCCTACAAAAAGCGTGCAGACGGGTATCATGCAGGAACCGGGATAATAAGGAAATGCACAGAAGGGGACCAGGAGGCCATCGAATCCAGCCGCACGTGGGGGAAGAATAGTCAATTATTGAACATGTAAACAACTTTGCAGAAAGTTCCCCCCTCAATGCTTCCCCTGGTCACATTTCTCTGGGGCCTTTTCTGATCCTTTTCTGTGTGTAAACAGAGTGTCTCCAATCTGGCATCATCATGCAAATGCATTTTAGGTCCCACCTTTCACCCACATGATTTCACTGACATTTTGCCATGCACATCGGAGTCCTCAGGTTTATTATTTTAAATCAACACTTTGTCATCAGCTGGGTTTTTCCGGAGAGGGCCGCGTCAGTGGGGCCAGGTGCAGGCACCAGTCTCCATGCCAAGGTCTGGCGAAATCTCCAAGAGGCAGAATTGCTAGGACTCCAGGTTATTCTGCAATTTCTTCATCAATGTGCAGTGAATCCCAGTAGGGTGCTCCAACCCCGAATAAACCTTCAGCCAACCCCCAGCTGTCCCCTCATGAACATATGCACTCGTGATGATCTACTTTACCGCGGGTACAGTCCTGACCGACAGTCAGATGTGTGAGCTTAGAGTTAACCCCTAGGTGGAAACCCAGCGAACATGGGGATGGACAAGGTACTCAGTTTACTGAACTCTTGCTGTATTTCAGTCAAGTATTTTCCAGCAAGAGGTAGAAAGTATTTTCTTTTTACAGATGGGGAAACTGAAATGTGTGATGAGTGAAACGGCTTGTCCGGAGCCACATAGAGGAACAGGGTTCGAATCTAGGTCAGTGGGATTCCAGAGTTCCTTCTCTTCTGCAGTCATAAAAGGTCTTCCGTAAGAGTCTGTTGAGATACAGTTCCAGCAGGATTGGGTCTTTAGTTTCTCCACCCACAACCATCAGAAGGAACAACATGGGGGCTGGGGAGGTGTTTCTAGGGGCAGAAGTATTGCCGCTGATCCAGGGGCAGAGCTGTCTGGGGGTTCAGTGTTGCAGCCGACATTCCTCATACGCCTTTAGGAGGCATTGTTACATTACAGGACATTGTAGTAACCAATATCTGTAATCGTGACGCCCACTTCAAGAGAATATTAAATTACAGTCCGTATAAAGTGGGGTCTAATACTGCATTCTAAAAACGTTTTTGTCAGAAATGGATAAGAACACATTTGGACAAATAAGGATTACATTTTGGCTCTCTAGGAAGTCCACTAATGTGGGTTGGCCCGTTTCTCAGTGGCATTACTGCACATGTGTTCCTTCATTTACCCTGTTTCAGTTATCCATGGTTATATAACATATAACCTCAAAATTTAAAACAATAACAACTGTTATTGGCTCAAAACAGTAACGGTTTATCTCATGATTCTCTGGGTTGACTGTGCTCAGCTGGATGCTGCTCTGCCTTACATGGCACTGGCCGAGGTCACTCACTTGGCTGCCTGGACTATTTCATTCATTGCCAGCATTCAGCTGACAGCTTTGTTGGCAAGCTCTAAGAAGGCCCTACTCACATGTCTAAAGCCGTCGAGCTTCTCCAGTGACCCCTCCAAGTGGTTAGCTTGGGCTTCCTCACAGCATGGTGGTGTCTGGGAGACAGTGGTAGCTATCAGAGGTTTTAAAGGCTAGACCCATCACTATTGGTCAAAGCGCATCACAGGGGTAACCCAGGTGCAAGATAAGGGGAAATTGATTCTACCTCTTGACATGAGGGTGATATGTACATCCAGGGAAGGAAGGAATGGAGGGCAGCCGTCTTCTGAGGCTATTTACTAAACCAGGTGGCACATGGTGGATGTTGGGGAGAAGAGATGAAGAGAGCCGTGAGTCTGGGTGGGCACCATAGGATGCCTGAGAAGTGAGAAATGTGGTCCACTGTATAGTCGGCTGTATAGTCGGCCCTCTGTATCTGTGAATGTGAAACCTACAGATACGGAGGGCCGACTGTCTTCGTTGTACTATGCCATTTTATATATGCCATTGTTATCCCTGGAGGCCCCTAGAACCAGTCTTCTGCAGATACTGAGAGATGGCTGTGTACAACTTTTTGAAGGTATTGGTTCTCTATGAGAGCCAGTACATCATTTCTAAGATTTTTCAGAAAGTTAGAAACTGCACTGCACATGAAAAGATGATGGCTCGTGGTTCACCTGCATGGGCTTTGCCTTACCTTACCTTCAGAAGAAGAATTTTTCTCTTAACTTTTCCAACACGCATACCCTTTCTGTCCAGGGCACTGCACTAGGTTACGGGGAGGTACACCTGCCTCTAGTCGCGACCCCAGCACCAGTGCCGGCCCTTTCTCTCCACACGTCAGCTAGATGGGCAGCCTGGCTCTGACGTTTGTATTCGTTTCCCAGGAGGTGGGAATTTGCTTGTGTGCATCCTTCAGAAACATGTCGAATTTGTCTTCCTAGCAGGTTGTTATTTGCCTCAAGGAGAGTAAGACCAATAGCACAGGCCCTCTGCAGCCTCTTGCAGTGCCTTGGTCCTGACTGTCACTCTATAAATGTTTGTTGAATAAAAAGATTCCTGCTATGCTTTTATCTTTACTTCCTTCCTCATCAACTCTGGTTGACAGTTCGGTAAATTTTTGGTTAGATCCAGGCTAGGGAAGTGTTCTGGTGTTAACCTAAGTGATTTGAGAACGATGTTTTTAAAGCAAGACTTATATAACTCTTCAAGAGTGCTAATCAGTACTCCTTTGCCACTTGTTAATAAAGGTTTTCTTGTCTAGGGAAAAAGCAGCAAAAAAGAGCACCGTTCTTAGGAGCCCAGAAAATGAGTCATTGATATCCTGTTGGCCTAGTTCTAATCTTGCCCTTTGGCAAAAATGATTTGCGTAAGATCATGTAGAAGAACGGCTGAGCAGAGTTGGAGCTCTCACCATCCCACCTTCCTGCTAGTTCCTCCAGTCTAAAGAGAAACTTTATTCCCTGCATCACTTACCAAGCATTGTTCTAGGTAGAGGATACAAAGAATGAGTAAAACTCATCCCCTGCCATCAGGGAGCTCCCAGGTTGTGGTGTAAGTCCTGTTAGTGAAAGGGAGCCTGCCTAAGTAAACAGGAAGTTTTCCTAAGAGCTCACTGTTGAGTTGGGTTTTGAAGGATGATTAGGAGTTTACCAGGTAGAGCAGTGGGAACAGGGCTTTCCGGTCAGAGTCATAGAAGATTCTAACTTGCTTTGGACTGGTGAGGATACTGTGTGTAACAGGAGCATGAGTGGGTGGCAGGAACTAGTGAGACAAAGTATAGAGAAGCTAAGTAGCAGAAGGGCTAAGGAATTTAGGCTTTATTCCTCTATGATGGAGCTCCATTGAAGGAGTTCAAGGAGGGGACAGATAGGGTCTGATTTGCATTTAATAGAATCTTTCTGGTGAACTTGAGTAAGGCTGAGACTGTTTAGGAGGCTATTGAAGTAGTCCAGGCATGACACCGTGAAGACCACCCACCAAGATGGAAGCAGAGGATGGATGAGTTCAGGTTGAGGTGCCGGTGGGATATCCAAGTGGAACTATCAGATTATTCAGTGGATAATTATTGAACACCTTATGTATACCGGGCCCTGTGCTCAAGATCTGGAGCTTAGAAGAGAGGTCTTGAGCTCTAGATTTGGGAGTCATCAGCATTTAAGTGGCACCCAAAACCATAGGGAGGATGAGGGGTTGCCCAAGGAGAGTGTGTAAAATCAAAAAGGAAGAGGGCTTAGGACCCAACACTAGGGAGCAGCCTGGTGGGGGGCGGTCCCCAGCATGGAACATCCATGCTCCACCCAGCCTCTGCTTCCTGCCTGGGGCGTGTTTGTCCCAGGTGGCCTGTGATGGGTGGGTGGTCCTTTTGAGAGCAGGAGGCAACCCCTGTCTGATGGTGTTTACACCTTTGGTTCTTTTGCGTTGGGGAAGCTTAAGACAAGCCAAGGTGAGGTGGAGCGAGGGTGTCAGGTGGGGTGTCACTGTACCTGGTGAACAAGGGCATGGGAGTGTTCGTTTGTCACCTTGTGTGGGAAGGGTGGCTATGTATATAGAGGCACTTTATAAACTACAAAGCACCATATGAATGCTAGTTATTTATTTCTTTATTGCACTTAATCTTGGCAAACCATCTCTGATCTTTGATCTGTGAATGAATCAGACCAAGTTTATTCATTGTTGTTTTTCTCATCTCTTTTCTGGCTCTTTTTCTCTCATTGTGAAAGGATTATTTTAAAGAATTTTTTAAAGAATGTTTTTAATTATAAAATGCTATCTAATGTTGCAGAAACTTTGGAAGCAAGAGAAATTTATCATAATCCTATAATAACCAATTTTTCTGTGTTCCTTTCTAGTCCTTCCTTTCTAGAAATTCTTACCAAGCTGTACATTACTCCTGCTTTTCTTAGTTAGCTTTATAGCACAGATTTTTTTCTATTTTAAATTAGTATTCGCAATCATCATTTTTAATGGCTGCATAATATGATGTTGGCTAAATGTACCATAATTAACTCAACTGTTCCTCTTCTGTAGGGCATTTGGTTACTCTTAATTTATTAATTTTATGTATTTATCATCTATATTTCATTTACTTATTATTATTTGTATGTAATACTAGCAGGCCCATTGCCTCTCTCCTGTCCCCTCCTGGTGATTTTATATCTGATGCTCCTCCCTTCCTCTGATCACGTTTTCAGCTGTTTCTCCCAGCAAAATTCCTCTTTGTGGTTCCGAAGAAATTTGCTTTGATTAGTAATGAAACCTTGTCTTCCCCTTTCCAGTTCCTCTCTTCAAGAGCACTTTCTTTGTTGTAAACAGAAAAGAAAATGACACGTTTCAGAAGAAATCCCACCCCACACTTTACCCCCATTCAAAACCCCAGCGTAAGCAGACTGGATTTGAACCCTTGCAAGATTTCCGTGGTTGTGGGTTGTGTTCCGTGTCATTTTAGGACTGGTCCCCATGAAATGTAACTTGGGGCCAGCTGAGTCAGAGCTGGCAGCGTCAGGCTGGGCAGCCACCTTTCCAGGCCAGAGTTGGCTCTAGGTGGGCTCCTCGGCTGCCCCTGGAAGGTTGAGTTTTTCACCCAAGGGGACCGGGCCCTGGGGAATTGATCCCCCTGGGTCTCATTCTTAAGAGACCGACCCATAAGCCCAAGGCTTAGTCACCGACCTGCTGGTGGTAGGTGGCCCTTCCCGCCCTCCCAGGAAAGGGAATACTCTTATCTGTTATTTGGCACAAATTTACTGCAAATTCCTAAGGAACCAAATCAGTAATTTCCTGGAGGGGAATCTGAGCAAAGGGCATTGCCTGGTGATGGGGGGCGGTCATCTTCCCAGACTGGGGCTGGGAGCTGCCCCCTGCCGCCCCTAGGCTCGTTTCCCAGCACTGGGCAACGCTGTCAGCTAGACACAGCTTCCCCCAGATAGGCAGAAAAGTGCCACAATTTCACACTTGTCAGCACTCTGTTTTCTAAACTCCTACGCATGATTACAGTTTATCTTTCATTGTGCAGTATTAAACACTCTGGAAGACACATTAATCCCCCCTTCCCTAAATTGGGGTTGTAGTTGTTAATATTATATTGCCCATCTCTGGGGACACACATCTGGGACACTGCCTCTGTATTTCAGTAAAGGGCCCAATGTAGGTGGTTACTTTAGGGAACCGCCATGTCCTCTCCCTTCAGTGTCCTGTCTCAGACCAACTGACCTCTACATTTTAAACCAATGAAGGGGCCTCGGAAGCCTGACCCATGGGTGGGTTTTCTGCTTCAGGAATCTGAGAGCCCTGGCTTCATAGTCATTGGCTTGGTTTACTTCCTGGCTCCCCCCACTTACCAGCTGGGGGATCCTGTGTACATTATTCAATCTAAGTCTAGCTTCTGCTCTGTGAAGTGGCCTAATAACACCTCCTTCGCTGGGTTAGTGTAGGGATGAAACACACACTAGCGATGAAAACATGTCCTTTTGGTTGGTGCAGGGCCGGATACACAGCTGGCGCTAGAAAAATGCTTGTTGCTTTGGCTGTCGCTGTCATTAGTATTACTGGCTCTGATGGAGAGGAATTTTTAAAAAGCTGGGGCCAACCCCAAGGGAGGGAAGAGCAGCTCCATGCTCTGGATGTCTGGAGGGCACCTGGATTGGGTCACCAGACACTCATCACCCCATTATTTATTTATTTATTTATTTTTCTGCTGGGCCACCATTTTTCTTGTTGTCTTAGAAATGAGACACATACTTTTTGGTTGAAGTTCCCTACGAGGACAAAGAATTCTGTACTTTTGATGCAGGGTTGTTGGTTTGCATCACAGCCGTGGCTTTTCACTTAATATCTTTTTCCTTTATTCCTTCTTTTTTGGAGGAATCAGTTAAGATTAGGAGCAGGAGACGTAGAGAATGGACTTGAGGACACGGGGAGGGGGAAGGGTAAGCTGGGACGAAGTGAGAGAGTGGCATGGACATATATACACTACCAAATGTAAAATAGATAGCTAGTGGGAAGCAGCCACATAGCACAGGGAGATCAGCTCGGTGCTTTGTGACCACCTACAGGGGTGGGATAGGGAGGGTGGGAGGGAGACGCAAGAGGGAGGGGATATGGGGATATATGTATACATAGAGCTGATCCACTTTGTTATACAGCAGAAACTAACACACCATTGTAAAGCAATTATACTCCAATAAAGATGTTCAAAGAAAATTTAGTGGCAGGTGGGGGAGACAGTGAAGGAAGTCTCTGGAATGATTTGGACTGGAGGAGTGTCAAACCTGTTCTTCCATTAGGTTGAATGCTAGAGCTGTGTGGAGCTTGTTTCCTTTATTGCGAATAAAGGGGACACAGGGCTGTGGGGTGTCCCCATTGCTCCTGGGTGGCCTCATTTTGTTCGTTCTCATGCACACCTCATGACACTTATCACTGGATTTAGCGGTAGAAAAGATCATGGAGCTCACAGTTCAATTTACAGGGGTAATAAAGTGCCCAGGATCAGAGAGTGAAGATGCAGGGTGGCTGGTGTCAAGTCCAAGCCTTCTAGGTCCAAATGCAGTGCAAATCCTCTAATCTGATGAGATTGAGACAGGTGGTTGGTCAGTTAATACAAAAAGTTAAATTATTATGATAGTGGTCACACAGCTGTGTGTCAGAACCCATAATTATACACCAAAGAGAGTGAATTTTACTGTATGTGAAAAAAAAGGGAGTAAAAACAAAGCTAGATGGTGGTAAGCACCGGTGGTCATTGGATGACCTTGACACATTGTGTGTGTAAGAGCCATGATGCCTTAGATGCTGTGGGGCGAGGCGGGGGGGTTTGGATGGGGCACAAAGAACATTCTGAGGTGAAGGAAGCGTTCCCTGTGGTGATTGTGGATGTAGTCACACAGCTGTGTGAATTTGTCAACACTCATCAAAATATACATTTTATTATTTACTATTATTATTATTAGGCCGTGCCACGTGGCTTGGGGGATCTCAGTTCCCCAACCAGGGATTGAACCCCGGCCCCCTGCGGTGGAAATGCAGAGTCCTAACCACTGGACCGCCAAGGAATTCCCAAAATACACATTTTACATGGGTGCTTTTTATTGTATGCAAACTATAACCCAACAAAGTACATTTTTAAAAGTCAGTAGAATCCAGCAATCACAAAAAATTGCACATAAATATATACATTTATATGCATTTAAAATAGCTTATTTCAATTGAAAACATTTAGCTGCTCATCTTTTGTGGAAAGGAAAAATTTTTCCTTTGCATCTGGGTGCTCTTGTTGGTGTTCCTCGTGGCCTTCTGTAGCTGAGATGTGTCCTCTGTAATTTCTAGTTTCCTTAAAGTGGAGGGAGGATTAAAAGTCACTTGGAAATAATCTAGGTACAGAATCCTAGATTTTTATGACTTTTTTCTTTTTGGCTAAATTTTTGCTGTTGTCTTGCCCACGTCTAATTCAGCAGCCATTTCTATTAGCTACTTACATTTATTCAGAAATTTCCAAAATGTTCACTTTACTTTTCTTAGAAATAACAACTGTCTTTCATACTCATATTTTATCTGTTTAGGTTCTTCATTAAGTTATGTAAATATAATACCAAAAAACAACTGACATAAGCAGGTCTGGGACTAAACATAACTGACTTTGGGAAACACTCCAGAAGTCGGAGCAGATGTGCAGGAAAGTTTCAGAGAGAATCCTGCCAGCTGTGCGTGTAAGGTCAGCAAGTTTTACAGGGGGTGGATAAGCTTCAGCGCGGTCCTTTGCTCCTGGCCCTCCTACTGGAGCCCCATCCTGCCCCCTCTTAGCATCTGGTCCTGGTTCTAGTTTATCCGGAGGAAGTACACACGTCTGCCTCTTGTTCTCTACCCAGCAGCCCTCCTAGTATTGAGTTCAGCCATCTTGCTCTCTCTCTGCCTCCTCTTCAGCCTAAACCATTGAACTTTTTCAAGAAGTCCTCAGGTGACATCATCCTAGCACTTCTCTTTCGCTGCAAACTGAAACGTGGTGCTCGGGGTGTCTTCTCCCGTTTTACACGCATTTCCCCCTGCCTGCTCTAAGAACCCTGCCCATCCTGCCTTGTTGCAGGACACAAATGCTAGAGGTAAAATTCTACAGCTGTAATTTGAGGTTTGGTGGGGAGGGTGGTCTCCACTCCTGGAAAATTTAGGCATCAGGTCTTAATAAAAGAACCATAGTCCACATGAAAATTGAAGTTAATATAGAGAAGCCCACTGCTGCTTAGATGGCCGGACAGCTCTCCAGAGACTGACGGAATGTTCCCGGCCTGGCAGGATGTGCTGTTTAAGGGATTGGGGGCGGCTGAGGAGCTGTTCCCAGGGACCATTCCGCTGGAACTGCTGCTCGGGGCTGGAGGTGTGTTTGCCTCCCTGGGCTACCCTCTGACCACGGCCGTGTCCCTCTGCAGCCTGCACGCCCCCTATACCTCTCCCTTCCCCACTGCTTCTCTGTTCCTGTCGCCCTGCCAGAGCAATAAAGATCAGCACGATTATCAGGTTACCCAGAGTCTGACCCATCCTCTTCTTTGTCTGCCCTCTTCCTACAGGGATACTGTGTTTGTTGTTGATTACTTAGGATGTATAATTGCATGTGTGTGCCTGTTGATGGACATCTATTGTCCTTCTGTCTACAAATTTATCTTTTCACTCAGCCAAACACGTATGGTCTGGACACATGTTTACACAAGTTCCTGGGGATACAGAGACAGTAACCTCGGGTCCTGCCTACAAGGGAGGCCCAGCTTGGTTTATTTACTTTTTAAAAAAAATAAATTTATTTATTTATTTTTGGCTGCATTGGGTCCTCGCTGCTGCGCACAGGCTTTCTCTAGTTGCAGTGAGCCAGGGCTACTCTTTGTTGCAGTGCACAGGCTTCTCATTGTGGTGGCTTCTCTTGTTGCGGAGCACGGGCTCTAGGCGCGTGGGCTTTAGCAGTTGTGGCACACAGGCTCAGTAGTTGTGGCACGCAGGCTCAGAAGTTGTGGCTCGCTGGCTCTAGAGCGCAGGCTCAGTAGTTGCAGTGCACGGGCTTACTTGCTCCGCGGCATGTGGGATCTTCCTGGACCAGGGCTCAAACCCGTGTCCCCTGCATTGGCAGGCTGATTCTTTTTTTTTTTTTTTTTTGGCAGGCGGATTCTTAATTATTGTGCCACTAGGGAAGTCCCGGTTTATTTACTTTCTTTAAAAAAAAATAAAAAATAAAAAAAAATCGTTGTCTGGATATGGGCCTGGCACAGAGCAGTCCCTCCATAAATAGTTGCTGAATGTTGATGCATGAATTATTAGTAAGCTGAATCACATGAAATGGCCAATATCCAACCACTTTCAACGTGCAAACAATGGCAATTTCATTTCATATGGTTCTATTTAATATAAAAGTAATAGATGTGCTCATTGTGGAAAGCCTGGGAAATACTAAGTAGTACGGGAAAATACTACCCATAATATTATCTTTCAAGGATACCTGCTGTTAACATTGGGTCCCTCTTTACAGATAGATAGATGTGACGATTGATTTTTCTTCCATATCATGTGTTGTGCTTCTTGTAAGAGATAATTCAACCGAGGCAGCAGTATGAAGCATACAAGTGAAAGCTCCCCTTTCCTCTGCCGCCGCCCCCCCACCATAGGCAACCGTTGCCAAGTGTGTGGTGGGTAAACTTCCAGAGAGCATTCTGTGAATTTGCATTTTTATGTGATATATGTACATTTAGGGTTGAGAGATTATGTATGTAAGTTTCGGCAGATCAGCAAAGCACACCTGTCAGCGCTAACGTCCACACATTCCTCTCCGGTAGCTGGTGTCCCCCTCGAGGTGGTGACGTGTCCCCATGAACTGCAGCCCTTCCCTCCTTCAGCCAGGGGCCCCCACGTGGGCTCCACTCTGGTGGCCCCTCGCGGGCACCTGCAGCCGCTCCTCTAGCTGAGGAAGCGCCATGGTATCCACGTACCCGCCTAGTGCTGAAATCCTTTGTGTTTGTGACTTGGCCCGTTGTATCACCAGCTCTTCAGTGAACAGGAGTTGAGTTCAAACTCTGCCCCTGTGGGCGCAGGTCTCAGGAAAACCATTTGATGTTGCTGAGCTTGGTTTCCTCCTCAGTAAGTGATGAGAACAGAGGGTGGGAGCCCAGTGAGCACGAGCCAGCCCAGATGCTGGGTTCCAGCGGCTGCATCTGCCTCGTCCAGGTCTGAGATCTTGGTCACCTTGCTTAGTCCTCTCTGGGCCTTCGTTACTAAATCTCTCAGTGAGCTGATAAAGCTCTTAGAATAGTGCTCACTCATGACCTTGCCATGCTGGTAACGACGACGCGCTGGCTCCTCCAGGGTTGTGGCGAAGGTTGTAATGAGAGGGTGAGTGGAAGCGCCTTGTAAACCACAAAGCCCCGTTCAGATGCAGGTGTTACTAGGATTATATGCTTATCTGTCACTATGTGAAACCCCAAACTGTATCCCTGTTGGGAGGTGCCAAACTGCACTGTGCTTGAGTGGTACTTACAGATCTGGAGGAGTTGGGGTTTGCACCTAAGAGGATCTTGTTGCTGCTGCTTGCTGCCCCTGCTGCTCATACTGCTTATGCCAGGAGGGGTGGCCTCGGAGATATTACTGAGCGTTTCCAGAGGGGATGCTGAGGCCCAGAGGGGAAGTGACTTGCCTGAGGCCCCACAGAGAGACAGGCTCAGTGCCTCTGTCTGTAGCCTCGGTCTCCTGGCCCCTAGGCCAGTACTCTTCTGACCCCTCAGAGAGGGAACTCTGTGCTCCACTGTGCCCCACCGTGTGGTGGAGCAGGGACCCGTGACAGGAACAGGAAGGAGATGGAGAGTCTGTTCCTGAGCAGCCAGAGTGGCTCTGCTTTGGGAACTTAGGTGGAGATGGGAGCTTCAGAGGGGGGTGGCTGGGAGGGGTAAGTGGGCATGGCAGGCAGGTCACATTGGGGTAATGGAGTGAAAGGAGTGAGGGAGGGGCCGTTGGGGTGGTAGGAGGAGTTTGTTCAGGTGGGAGGCTGTTGGGCATGTGGCTGTGTGGGGAGAATGAGGAGATCAAGAGGTGGAGCTGGGAGGAGCGCAGGTCACCTGGTGTGGGCGTGTCTGAAGGGATGGTGTGGAGTTCTGGGCCATCGAAAGACTTCCCAGTGTAAAACTGGGATGGCCTCAGGCTTCATGTCTTCTGCTGGTGAGCTGCTCTTGGTTGCATGGTCCATTTTGCTTTTGGTCTTCTAACTGTGGGGATTCTGTTTGCTTTCTTGGGGCCTCCCACACCTTACCAGGCCAGGGTTCTCTCCCCGGAGACCTGGATCCAAGAGCTGAGTAGCCTCCTGGACCATGATTGCCTGCTCCTGCTCCCCTGGTTTTATAAGAAGGAAGTCAGAAGCTGGAATGGTTTTTTTTCCAACTCTTGAGAGGCTACATTGGGAGACTGGTCTGAGAGTGAAGATCCTTGGAGGATATTTCCTCTGGCTCAGTATAATTGACTTAATCTGCTGTGTGTCTCATTTTTCCCTTGGAAAAAGGAGAGATGCTGCCTGACTCACTCTTTCCTAAAATACTGTGTGTTCAACTTCCTCTGGAAAGTCTCACATAGGCGCATTTTGACATAACATCGCTCTTACTCCCATCACAGGGTCCAATAGCTTTCTTTCTTTCGGGTCTGAGGGTGGGACTCATCCCAAAATGACTTGACAGGATGTCTGCAAGCTCTCAAGGAGCCACTATGACAGACAAGACCTGTGAGAGTACAGAGAAAAGGCATCATTCTGTCTTGGTTGGGAAACTTCTCACGGAGGAGGCAGTACCGAGGTGTGCCATGAAGGGGAAATTAGATTTTGAGCCCTGGATTGGTAAGGGGCAGAGACAGTTGCTGGTGGGCAGTGGTGTGGGGATGCACACACACACACGCACACGCACACACACACACACACACACAACTTTTGACTGCAGAATTGGATGTATGAGAGAGTAAAAGAGAAGGCTGGAAGGCAGTTTGGGATCTCAAATGGATGACCTAGAAAGCTATTTGAGATTGCTTTGACTACAGTCTGTAGGCAGTGCGAGCAGCAGAGTCTCAGAAGAAGAACAGAGAGAAGACAGAAAAAGCATTTTTCTAATAGTGAAAACATTTCCAAATTTGATGAAAACTATAAATCCACAGTTCAAGAAGCTCAAAATAACTCAAAGAAATATAAAGAGTAAAAATAAAGAGAATCATACCAAGGCACATCATAATCAAGTTGCTTAATACTAGTAGTTAAGGAGAAACTCATAAAAACAACCAGAAAGGAAGAAAAAAAAAGACACATTACATAGAGGAACAGAGATAAGGATGATTGTAGATGTCTAGCCAGAAATTATTCAGGGCAGAAGACAATAGAACTGAAAAATAGGTCAATCTATAATTCTATACCCAATAAAATGTCCTTCAAAAAATGAAAGTGAAGTGAAGCCTTTTTTGTAGACAAATTGAAGTTGAGAGACTTCATCACCAGCTGACCTGCACCACAAAAAGTATTAATGAAAGTTTTCCAAGCAGACGAAAAATGATACTAAATAGAAATTTAGACTGCACAAAAGAATGAAGAGGCCTCTAAATAGTAAATCTGTGGAAAAGTGAAAGTTATTTTTTCTCATTTTTAATCTCTTTTTAAAAGACTGTCTAAAGCAAAAATATAAACGATGTACTGTGGAGTTTATAACATAGAAGAATAATGTATGACAACAATAGAACAAAAGACAGGAGGCAAGAAATGAAAATACACTGTTATACTATATGTAAAGTAATAATATTTGAAGTAGACTATATTAAGTTGAAGATGCATATAGGCATACCTCATTTTATTGTACTTTGCTTTATTGCACTTCTCAGACATTGTGTTTTTTACAGATTGAAGGTTTGTGGCAACCCTACATTAAGCAAGTCTATTGGCACCATTTTCCTGACAGCATTTGCTCACTTTATGTCTCTGTGTCACATTTTGGTAACTTTTGCAATATATCAAAGCACCAGCAAAAAGATTATGATTTTCTGAAGGCTCAGATGATTGTTAGCATTTTTTAGCAATAAAGTTTTTTTTTTTTTTTGCGGTACACAGGCCTCTCACTGTTGTGGCCTCTCCCGTTGCAGAGCACAGGCTCCGGATGCGCAGGCCCAGCGGCCATGGCTCACGGGCCTAGCTGCTCCGCGGCATGTGGCTTCCCAGACCAGGGCACAAACCTGTGTCCCCTGCATCGGCAGGCGGACTCTCAACCACTGTGCCACCAGGGAAGCCCTAAAGTATTTTTTAATTAAGGTATGTATGCTGTTTTTTTAGACGTACTATTGCACACTTAATAGACTACAGTATAGTGTAACCATAATTTTATGTGCGCTTGGAAACAAAAAAATTGTGTGACTTGCTTTATTTCAATATTCTCTTTTATTGTGGCGGTCTGGAACCAAACCTGTAACATGTCTGAGGTATGCCTGTATTGTAAATCTCAAAGCAACCATTAAAAAAGCATAACAAAGAAGCATGGCACATAGCCTATAATGGAGATAAAGTGGAATGATAAAATCAAAAGATGGCAGGAAAAGTAACAAAGAACAAATGAGACCAATAGAAGACGAAAATAGTTTTAGATTCAACCATATTGATAATAATATTAAATGTATGTGGTGTAATGACTATTTAATAGGCAGATATCAGATGAATAATAAAGCAAGAATCAACTATAAGCTATCATAAAGAAACCCATTTTTAACATAAAGACACAGATTAAAAGGATGGAAAAAGATATCCCATGTATACACTAATCAAAAGAAAGCTGGAGTGTATGGCTATGTTAGTAACAGGCAATGTAGACTTTGGAATAAGGAATATTACCAGGGATAAAGAGGTATCCACTCCTTCATAATGGTAAAGGAGTCAATTCATCAAAAAGACATTATGATCCTAAATATGTATGTACCTAATAACAAAGCTTTAAACTACACAAAACAAAAAATGATAGAACTAAAAGGAGGAATAGGCAAATCCATATTTATATTTGAAGATTGCAACACACCTCTCTCAGTTATTGGTAAAGTAAGTAGACAAATTAGAAGTATATAGAGTACTTGACAAATTAGAAGGATATAGATTGTAACAACGAGCTGGACCAAAGTGATATTTATAGAACCCTCTACTCAACAACTACAGAATACATGTACTCTTCAAATGCACTGAAATGTTCATGAAGACACCCAATCTGCTGGGCTGCAACACAAGATTCAGTACATTAAAAAATGATTAAAATCATACAAAGTATAACGTTCTCTGACAAAAATGATGGATTAAAGTAGAAATAACAGAAATATATCTTTAAAATTCCAGAATATATTTGGAAAATTAAACAACATGTGCATGAATAACCCATGGATAAAGACAAATCACAAGTGACATTAGAAAATGTGTTGAATTAATGTGAAAACACAACATACCAATTTTGTGGAATGCAGGCAAAGCAGTACCAAGAGGGAAATGTATAGCATTAAATGCTTGTGTTAATAAAGAAAGGTCTAAAATAAATGATCTATGCTTCCACTTCAAGTGAAGTAGAAAAAGTAAATCCAGAGTAAGAAGTAGAAAGTAAAAAAAAAAAAAGCACAGAAAATAGTGGGCAAACAATAAAGAAAAATCAGTGAATCCAAAGCTTGATTCTTTGAAAAAGGCAATAAAATTAATAAACCTCTGGTTAGATGATCAGAGAAATGAGAGAGGATACAAATTACCAATACCAGGAAGGGAAATGGGAACATTATTACAGATCCTGTAAACATTAAGAGAACAATAAAGTAATGTTATAAACTACTATATGCCAATGAATTGGACAATTTAGATAAATTAGACAAATTACTTGAGAGACATAAACTACCAAAGTTGAATAGCCCTATCTACATTAAAGAAACTGAGTTTGCAGTTAAAAACCTTCCCCAAAGAAACTCCAGCCCCTGTTGGCTTCAGTGCTGAATTCCACCAAATATTTAAGGGTGAAAAGATACCAATTCTATACAAACTGCCAGAAAATAGAAGAGGAGGGAACATTCCCCAGCTCATTTTATGAGGTCAGCATTGCCCTGATATCAAAAGCAGAAAAAGACATTATAAGAAAAAAACCCAAACTACAGATGAATAACCCTGTTGTGTACACCAAAAAAGTCTTTAATAGAACATTAGCAAACAAACCCCAGCAATATATAAAAAATAATAACACATAATGACCAGGTGGGGATTTTCAAAGGAATGCCATGTTAAAATCAATCGGTATAATTCCACATATTAGCAGACTAAAAGGAAAACCCATATGATCATCTCAGTAAATATGGAAAAAAGCACTTGACAAAATTCAACACCTATTCATGATAAAAACTCTTAGCAAACTAGGAATAGAAGAAGATGTCTTCAACCTGAGAAAACCATCTGTGAAAAACCTACATTGTATTTAATAGTGAAAATCTGAATGCTGTCCTCTTAAGCAGGGTTAGCTTTATAGGAGTGTTACTTGTGCAGTTTTGAAATTCTTAATGTTATCTTTGACCTTGTGTTTTGTAATTAGAGTCTACTGGGATAATGGAACATGCAGGTGTGCAGAGGAAATATGCACAATGTGTGTGTCTTCCGTTCCTCCTTGCTGTCTCATTTTCATATAGAGTTTGCAGTGCCCTAACAGCTTGGAATTCTGGTGAACTCACAATGTCTGGGAGTTCAGCAAGATGCAAAGCAAATACAAAGTACCATATTGTATCTATGACTCAGTGGAGGTCCTGAAGACTGTGAGAGGACATACTTTTGTTCAGACTAGATCTTGCTTCTAATGCAGAAAGAAAGTAGTGGCACTTTAAGGAACGTGACTGTCCGAGGAACTCCATCACTGCTTTCTTACATGTATTGCTTGCCTGTATTAGCTACCCACTTAATGCAGAAAGAAAGGAAAATATGAGAGAAGCCATAGTTCTTTTTCTTTTTAGTCCTTCTTCATTAGTAAGCTGAATGTAGACAGTGTCAGTAGAATGTGTGCATATCAAGAAGTGAATAAAAACAGTTGAGCTAGTTTTCTGCAGTTTCGACTGTACATACACATATGTACATATAAGCCACAATATACTAATTGTTTCATTGCAGTGATTCTTCATATGAGTTAAATGGGCTTACATTTGCATTTAAAACTGGCATTGTACAATATAGATTGATGGTAAAATTCATGCTAATAATTTTAAAATTTAACTTTTCTTAGAACAACATCAAATAGCAGATAAAAATTACCATAGGTTGAAAGAAAGACCTTAAAGGATAAAGCTTTATATTTTAGTATATTTTTTGGCTCTTTTTTTTTTCTTTTTGAATAAGGGGACCTTCATTTTCACTTTGCAGTAGGCCTCTACATTATGTAGCTGGCCCTGTCCCTAAAATCAGGAACAAGGCAAGAAACAAATTTCATTCTTACTACTTCTTTCACCGTTTTTTACTAGAGGTCGTAGCCAGTGCAATAAAGCAAGAAAAAAAGGTCATACAAATAGGAAAGAAAGAAATGAAACTCTTTATTCTCAGATGATATGATCATCTATGTAAAAAAAATCCTGAAGAATCCACAAAAAGCTGCTAGAAGTGAGTTTAACAAGTTTGAAAGTTACATGATTAATGTTAAAAGACCTATTGTATTCTTATATACTAGTGACAAACAATTGGAAATTGACAAAAAAATCCCTTTTAAGTACCATGCAAAACCATGAAATACTTAAAGCTAAATTTAATAAAATATATGCAAGATGTAAAAACTATAACACATTGCTGAAAGAAGTAAAAGAAGACCTAAATTAGTGGAGAGATCACAGATAACAATTAATATTGTTAAGATGTCAATCCTCCCTAAATTGTTATAGATTCAATTCAATCAAAATCAAAACCCCAGGACTTACCTCGTGGTACAGTGGTTAAGAATCCTCCTGCCAATGCAGGGGACACAGGTTCGATCCCTGGTCTGGGAAGATCCCACATGCTGCGGAGAAACTAAGCCCATGTGCCACAACTACTGAAGCCCGCGCACCTAGAGCCCGTGCTCTGCAACAAGAGAAGCTACCGCAACGAGAAGCCCATGCACCGCAATGAAGAGTAGCCCCCACTTGCTGCAACTAGAGAGAAAAGCCTGCGTGCGGCAACAAAGACCCAATGCAGCCAAAAAAAAAATTAAATTAATTAAATTTAATTATTAAAAAACCAAAACCCCCATCAGTCTTGTTTTAGAAGTTAAAAATATGATTATAAAATTTATTAGGATATATAAACTAGAAAAATGTTTTTTTGATTAGAGGATTTGCACCACCTGATTATGAGATATAAATTTATAGTAATCAAGACAGTGTAGTATCAGCGTAAGGGTAGACACTTAGATCAATGAATCTGAATAAAGTCTAGAAATTAACACAGACATCTGTGATCAAGTAATGTTCAACAAAAGTGTCAAGGTAATTCAGTGGAAAAAGGGTAAGTTGTCAACAAATGATGCTGGAATAATCAGGTATCCATATGGGGGAAAAAACGTAATCCATACCGTACCCCCCATATAAAAATTAACTTGAAATAGATCATAGTAAGATTTAAACTATAAAACTAGAAAAAAGCATAGGAGAAAATCATTGTGATTTTCTTGGGATGGGCAAAGATTTCTTAAATGGAAGTAACTTGAAGCTGTTAGCCTTCTTTTCCATGTGTGGAGATCGAAGAGGGAAGTTTTAGGGGACTTGCTAAGGAATGATAAATTAGGAACTTGTCTGGCTCCAAAGCTGTTGTTCATTGCATGGTGTCACTCTGCCTCCCGGGTAGGGGCTGGAGGAGGACTTGTTGACGAATGGCTCGAGGTTTACTGGTGTCCCCAGACAGCAGGCAGCACTGTGGGCTAGGAAAGTACTTGCTAAGTATGGTCTGGGCAGTTGGCTCTGGCAGCTGCTGGCATTGCCACAAGGGGCTTCCCAGAGGGTTTGGGCAGAGGGACAGGAGAGGGACTGAGCCCTTCAGCTGGGAGCAGGGTCCTGGGATGGAGCTGCATCACCAGCCTTGCAGCCCAGCCGGCACACAGCGGACTCGGGGAGAGCTCACGGGCAATGGGGGAGGGCCGTGGCAGCAGGAAAACAATGAGAGCCACATGGGGGGACAACGTGAGCTCACATCAGGATGAACTTTGTAGGACAATGCCAAGGGACACAGAATCGTATTTAAATAGTACAATGCAGCAATCAGGTTACAGGACTGGTGGCACTGGAATCTCCTGGGTGGGGGAGGAGCGCTTTTCAGAATGCAGATTCCTGGCCCTCCTCCAAATATACTGAAGCAGAATGTCTGAGGGTGGAACCTTAGAACAGGTTTGGGAGCCACTGGTACTTACCGCCTTCCCAGGTGTTGAGAAGACGTGTTAAAGGAGATGAAGAAAGCTGGAGAATTGGGAACAAAGTTTTGTAGGGATACTGGGAATTTATAATACACCTAATCATAATAGCTAACACTTATTAAGACTTGCTGTGTGCCTAGCACAGTACTGTGCCAGGTGCGTTACATGCATCGTCTTCACAAATTCTCAAACCCACCCTGAGGTAGGAATCATGTTCTTCTCATTTCATAGAGGAGGGAGCAAGCTTAGAGCAGTGGTTACATCTTCCAAGGCCACAGCCAGTGGTGGTAGAGTTGGAATTCAAGCCCAGTTTCTAACTGCTGTGTTTTACTGTCCCCGAGTGTTTACCTTACTGAGAGATGGCGTGTGTGTCTGTGTGTGTGTGTGTGTGTGTGTGTGTGTGTGTGTGTGTGTGTGTGAATGTATTTGGGAAGGGTAGGGACAGATGGTCCTCAGGGGCCCATAGAGGAAGATGCCACAGGAAGTGTGCCGGCCATGAGCTGGGAGAGACTCAGATGCCCTTGTGGGCAGACCACTGGCGATGCTGCTGATGGGCCTCAGTCCTCCACTCGGGGGAGAAGATCTGGTCTCTTATGTGTCAAAAGTGTAAGGCTGATAAGTGGGAAAATTAGGCAAAAACCAAAGGGAAATATTTTTAAAGTCGGGAACTTCTCCGGAAGCCAGGGGATGGTTTTAGAGCTCTTTTGGAAACCTGGGTTATGTGTGTTCCCAGGGTGAAAAAATCCCTGCCAGCTGGGTGGCCGGTCTCTGAGGGAAAGGACGGGGGGTGGCACTCACGGGTGGACAAAGCATTTGAGGGAAGAGGAAGAAAACCAGGTCCAAAGGAGAACTTAGACCAAGTGAGCCGTGTGCATTGTTTGTACGGGACCTCGAGGGCTATGGCGAGAGGTCCTCTGTGCCAGCAGCCGATACTCTGTGTGGAACCATGGCGACTGACTGCAGCCACCTTGCCCCTGCCTTTCCCCAGGGAAGGCTCATTAGCGAGAGGAGATGGTGATTCTGTGGGGATAACCCGAACCAGCTCCAGTTTATGAGAGGGTGCCTCCTTTGCACGTGCTGGCACTGAAAGATGAGTGACGGGCGATTGGCTGGGCAGCTCGGGGCGGGGCGTCTCCCTTCACTCCTGGTGGCTGTGAGCCTGTGGTTCCGAATTCCCGCCCTTCACCGAGCAGAGCGGGGAGGGCAGGGGGCGAGGCCCTCGGGTGCTGCGCCCGGATCTTGTTTGAAGGCTGTCGGAAGGTTTATCTTCCCAGCTGGCCCTTTGAGAAGTCTGGCAGAAGGCGAGGTGTGTCCCGTAGAAACAGGTGACCAGGGGAGGTTCTCAGCGGCTCTGGGGTGGGGCTCCCCACCACGGGGTGTTTACTGAGGGCTTCTGAGTGCAAGGAGGGAGTTTCCGTGAAGAAGAGTCTCTGTTTCTAAGGGTCCCCGGGGGCTTCCCTGGTGGCGCAGTGGTTAAGAATCCGCCTGCCAACGCAGGGGACATGGGTTCGAGTCCTGGTCTGGGAAGATCCCACGTGCCGCGGAGTAACTAAGCCCCTGCGCCACAACTACTGAGCCTGCGCTCTAGAGCCCGCGAGCGACAGCTATTGAAGCCCGCCCGCCTAGAGCCCATGGTCCGCAACAAGAGAAGCCACCGCAATGAGAAGCCCACGCACCACAACGAAGAGTAGCCCCCGCTCGCTGCAACTAGAGAAAGCCTGCGGGCAGCAACGAAGACCCAACGCAGCCAAAAAAAAAAGATGTTAAGGGTCCCCAGGTCTGCTGGCCGTCAGGGTGTTCCAAGCGAGTGGAAGGAACAGTAGAAACTTCAGATGGTGCCCCTTGTCTTCTTTGTCTCTACAGAGAGATTAGCTGCAGAAAGATGATGAGGCAAAAAGAAGAAAACAGAAATTGTTCTAAATCTCCCTCCCGTACACGATAACCACTGTTGATGTTTTGGTGTTTCTGCTCCTGCCCTGTTTCATTTCTACTCTGAAAATGAGAGCAGAGTGTGGCTATGTATTTAAACTTTTTTTTTTCTCTTAATGACTTATCTTGCACTTATATCCTCGTTAAGAAACTAGAGGAGAAACACGAGGAGTGTGTGATAGCTCAGGGGCGGGGCCATCCGGGAAGGCTTTGCGGAGCAGGCAGGGTTTAGCTAGATCTTGAGGGAAGGGCTGAAGGTAATGGGGGGATACAGTCCGGGGGCCAGTGCAGGCGGGGTGCTTCTCACGTTGGAGGATGCAGGGGTGTGCTTGCCTACGGTGTACTTGAGGCCTCAGGATAACTATGGCATCGTGTTAACATCTGCCTTCGCTCTGCCCTCCTCTCCTCACCTTTTTCCTTTTCTCCCTCTTCCTTCATCCTCTCCCTCCTTCCCCCACTATTCATTCCTTCCCCCAGTAGTCACTGGGCACCTCCTGTGTGCCAGGTGTTTGTCCAGTGCTGGCTACACAGTGGTGATTGGAACAGATCTTGTCCCCACCCTGGCGGAGCGTGTAATATAACAGACAGACACATGTGTTTTACTCAAAGGCAAACATTTTAAGACGTTTCAAAATAGTAATACAGGGGGCTTCCCTGGTGGCGCAGTGGTTGGGAGTCCGCCTGCCAGTGCAGGGGACGCAGGTTCGTGCCCCGGTCTGGGAGGATCCCACATGCCGCGGAGCGGCTGGGCCCGTGAGCCATGGCCGCTGAGCTTGAGCGTCCGGAGCCTGTGCTCCGCAACGGGAGAGGCCACAGCAGTGAGAGGCCTGCGTACCGGAAAAAAAAAAAAAAAGTAATACAGGGACTTCCTTGGCAGTCCAGTGGTTAGGACTCTGAGCTTCCACTGCCGGGTGTGTGGGTTCAATCCCTGGTCGGGGAACTGAGATCCCACATGCCACACGGCGCGACCAAAAAAAAAAAAAAAAAAAGTAATTACAAGCATGGATTTTTATGGAATAGAATGCAAAAGCCACGTGCCCCAGCAAGGGAAGAGGTGAAGCTTCCTCTCCACGTACTTCAGTGGAAAAGTTTGAGGGCCGTCGGAGTGTGGGCTGCAACATGTGCTGAGGTCAGGAGTGCCTGCTGGGTGACAACGCTGGGGACATCACCTTGGCTAAAGCAGATGGTTTACATTAGGGGACTGTGGGCGATATTTAGAAAAGGTCACAGGGGCCAGAGTATGTAGGACCTTGAGTGCCAGAATGAGGATTTTGAACTTTACCTTTCGGAAAATTGTCAGCTCTTGAGGTGTTTTGAGCAGGCGGTGGAACTTGCAAAAAGGTAAGTTTGGAAGATTAACCTGATACCAGGGGGTGGGTTAGCAGGACCAGAGAGGGGCCAGGGAGATGAGTCTTTGCCCAGCCTCGTGGGAGGTGAGGGTTTGGGCCAGGTGATGGCAGGAGGAGGACGATGAGGAAGACCCAGAAAGACCGGATGGAATGAATGGCCTGCCGGAGGTGCAGAAAGGAGCACCAGCGACAGGGAGAACAGTCAGTCCACAAAGAGTTACTGCAGACACACTCAGGCCTGGGTGCTAATTATCTGAGATGCCCGGGTGAGCTCTGGTCCCAACCCTTGGCTGGCAGAAATGGGACCTTCAGCTCGGGGATGGTTGGGGAGACTGTGACAGACTTGGGTGTTCCCATGGACCATGGGCTACACATACATAGTCACCTGGGAGGCTTTTAACGGTGCCACGTCTGGGCCTCAGGTTTCACTGTTTTGGGATGCTGCCGGGGCATGGCCCCCAGGTGATTCTCAGGTGCTGCAGGGTTGGGAGCCTCTGAGGGAGGGGGAGGGAGCACACTCAGGTGGCGCTAATTCAAGACACTTGAGGCTGAAGAAATTTAGGAGTGGTGATCGTTTGCCAGGGCTTTAGGCTCAGATTGTGGAACTGGAACGTTTTTGTTTGTCATGTGACCGAGACGGTGCATGGAGAGGACCGGGCTGTGGAGTCTCTGGTGGGAGTGTGTACTGGCTCTACCAGGAGCAGGGGGATGGGGGGCAGTGGGAGACAGGGTTGGGACAGTCAGAAGGAAACTTGGAAACTGACTTAAGGTCTGAATCGAGAACCAGGGAACTGAATTAAATGTAGGACACACGAAACAGGGTGAACAGATGGAAAACATCTCAGTGGATGTGGCTTTGAACGCGTGGAAGAGATGCTGGTCAGATAGGGAAAGACGGTAAGGAAGTGCAGTAACTCTGGGTGAGGGTGCACCAGGGATCAGAAGATTGTTAGAAAAGGAAAGAGAAAAAACAGATGGAAGAAAAATAGGCAATAGGCGTTGGGAGATAACGGAAAGCGATCGCATATGTTTATAGTTTGGTTTAAAGAACCAGGAAGGTTGGAGGATCTTGGCTTTGTTTTGCTATTTACTACACCACCTAGAACAATGAATAAAAGAGAATCACCTGGGGGAGTGAGACATTTAGATTCCCGAGTCTTAATCATTTACCCTTTGGATGCCAACACACCTGGATCAGAAACTAGAGAAATAGCAACTAAGGAATAAGCACTGAAGGGTCAAGTCAGAACCAGTGACTAAAAAACCGCATCCCAGATGTCTCCAGGCAGGCTCTGAGAGGCTGCAGGGATGAGGGATGCTGAGTAATCCCTCAGAAGCACTCAGGGAGAGAAGAGAGGCAATTGGATCCCCAAGGAGAAAGCTGTGACGCTGGTTTCTGCAGCTGAGAGTCTGCAAAAAGTTTTACTCTCAAGATATGTCATCTTGAATTGAGAGGTACGAAGTCCTCGGAATCCCGAGTTTGCTCTGTTCCGTATATGCAGGGACTTCAGTGTGCTTGCGGAATTGGGGATCCCTTTCTCATTTTGCTAAGTTTGTGTGATGATCATACTGCTGGGATTCTAGAATTCTTCTGTCTCCAGATTATATGATCCTCTGGGCTGGTACATTTGTTCTCAAGTTCACTCAAAGACAATTCCAGAAAGTCAGGATCTCTGCACTAAATGCAAGTAGGATTACTTAGAGGTGAGAAGACCAGAGCAGGCAGCGTGGAACCCTTTCATTGTTCTGGTAACTCACATAAGCGTACAGTTTATTACTTCTTGCCTTTCCTTTATTTAACAGTGGTCCTCAGTGAGAAATTGCTTTAAATTGCTTTTACCATCCAGCATCCATATATTAATATGTATGTAAAAGCTCCGTGTTGTCAACATTTGTGAAAACCCACAATTGAGTGTGTCCAGCCCGTTTTACTCCCTCGTGGGGCCTACTGTATAGCACAGGGAACTATATTCAATATCCTATGATAAACTATAATGGAAAAGAATATAAAAAAGAGTATATATATGTATAACTGAATAACTTTGCTGTACAGTAGAAAATAACACCTTTGCCGACCTGTCCTCCTCTACCTCAGGATCAATCTATGCTTCCTCCCTTTCCTGTAGCTTCTTTTTTTTATACTGGTTGATTGATTGCTTATTTGGCTGGGCCGGGTCTTAGCTGCCTGCCGCATGTGGGATCTTCATTGCAGCGTGCAGGATCTTTAGTTGCGGCATGCGGGTTCTTAGTTGCAGCATGCAGGATCTAGTTCCCTGACCAGGGATCAAACCTGGGCCCCCTTCATTGGGAGCATGGAGGCTTAACTGCTGGACCACCAGGGAAGTCCCTCCTGTAGCTTCTTTACCCCTAGTAGATTTGAGCTCTTGAGGTTCTTTTTTTACCTTCCAGGACCCAACATGGGGTCCACCACTCAGCGAGAACTCAGGAGTTAAAAAAAAAAATCTGAAGCCAAACATGATTAAACATTTTAAAATAGATTCCTTGAAGTAGAAGGGGAGGTATTTGGCCTGCAGAAAAAGACCACGGTGACTAATGGGGTCACATGTGTAAGAAAAGACACAAAGGGCTGTGACCTGATGTTTTCTGTTTCTGCCAAGAAGCCACAAGAGGAAATGGGGAGCTTCTGATTCGTTTTGTGGTTCTTAATCATCTGGGCTAACAGACCTTTTGGAGAAATCTGGTGAAAGCAATGGACTTTGCTCCCCAGAAAAGGGTGAAACACTTTGCTCTTAATTTTAGGGGTTCACTGACTCCCCCTAACCTGGTCCACAGACTTCAAGCGAATAATTCCTTGGTCAGTATCAAAGGCCAACTGTGAGATGTTCATTCCTGCAGCTGCCCCTCCAGGGAGACAGACCAGGCGGTCGTCTCTACCCCTGTGATTTGGGCCTGCCTTCCATCGTGGGTGCATTTATCGAGCTACTGTGTCCTTATGTTCAACAAGTATCAGTAGTGTTTTCCTCTTAGCCCGCGAGGTCTATGATTGATATAAAAATAAACCTTCTTGTGCTGTCTTTGTCCTCAGAGTTCCTTGTTCTTCAGCGCAAAAGCTTAAGAAAGTTTCAAGGGAAGACTCAGGAATCAAAAAGGAAGACGGCATTGCCTGGGCCAGGGTTTCTCGACCTCAGATCTATTGACATTTGGGGCCGGACAGCTCCTCATTTTGGGGACTGCCCTGTGCACTGTAGGGTGTTCAGCAGCATCCCTGGCCTCCACCCAGTAGATGCCAGGAGCATCTGCCCCCTTAGTCGTGACAATCAAAAATGTCCCCAGACACACTGCCAAATGTTCCTCAGGGGGCCCAGATCACCCCCCCACCCCAGTTAAGAACTGCTGCTCAGCCTTTCTGTAGCTGGATTTTGGCTCTCTTATTAAAGGGGACACCTCAGTGGAGAATGGACTGTTCTTTCAGCTTCTTTCTACTATAGTCATTCGTGCAGCTAACTTTTGCTCTGTGCCAGTAGCTGTGCCAGGCCCTGCGGCTGCAAATGTAAAAGACACACCCTGACCTCAAGTGCTCCTTGCCTCCTTGTCGGGGCGATACATGCAGATGCATCAGGACGTGGGTGAGTGTCTCATGGGAAAGAGGGCCTTTGCACCAGTATATTCTCCATCCAGAAGGCTCTTTCTCCAGATTTTTCCTGTGACTGGGACTTTTTTGTTATTCATATTCTAGTTTAAGTGACACTGCTCCAGGGAGACCAGTCCTAACCACCTAACCATAGTCAGCTGTTTTCACCTAAGGCTTTGTAACAAACAGCTCAGAACTCAGTGGCTCACAACCACATATTTCTCGCTCACACGTGTCTGGGTTGGCTGGGGTGTGGCTGATCTAGGCTGGGCTCAGCTGGGTTTGGCTCCAAGCTGCAGCTTGAGTTTAGTTCTGCTCCATGAGCCTCTCATTCTGCTGGACCTTTGAACTTTTGGTGGATGTTGTTCTCATGGTGACAGCAAAAGCACAAAGGGGAAAGCAAGTGTATTTCAAAAATCTGCTTATGTCATATGCACTGACATCCATTTGGCCAAAGCAAATCACACAGTCCGAGTCAGCAGGAGGGAGGAACACATCCCTCTCCCTGAGGCTATGGCAAAGCCGTGGCTGAACAGTACTTTACAGGGGGGTGAAGAAATGGGGCCAGCAGTCTCCCTCACTCAGTCTAAAGCAGCCACCCAGTCACTTTTTCATTTTTATTGTCTGCTGGATTTTGGTACTCTGCTTGTTGAATTACTTATTTCTTTTTTTTTTTTTTTTTTTTTTTTTTTGCGGTACGCGGGCCTCTCACTGCTGTGGCCTCTCCTGTTGCGGAGCACAGGCTCCGGACGCGCAGGCTCAGCAACCATGGCTCACGGGCCCAGCCGCTCCACGGCATGTGGGATCTTCCCAGACCGGGGCACGAACCCGTGTCCCCTGCATCGGCAGGCGGACTCTCAACCACTGCGCCACCAGGGAAGCCCGAATTACTTATTTCTTATTTGTCTGTTGTTACCAGATCATCAGCTCCATGATAGCAGGGACCTTTTTCTGCCTCATTCACTGCTAAATACCAAGTACCAACCTGGCACAAGGTGGGCATTCAGTAAATCTGTGAATGAATAGATGTATGGACGGATGGTTGGTTGGATGGTTCCGTTTGGGGAATCAGGGAGGGGTGTTGGAGATAATCTTGAAATAGTAACCACAACTGACAGTTCCTGAGGGATGACTAAGGGCCAGGTGTGTGCTGCGTGCTCGTTCTCGACCTGGTGAAATCAA
Organism: Hyperoodon ampullatus; assembly: GCF_949752795.1. Taxonomy (NCBI): domain Eukaryota; kingdom Metazoa; phylum Chordata; class Mammalia; order Artiodactyla; family Ziphiidae; genus Hyperoodon; species Hyperoodon ampullatus. The sequence continues at coordinate 69,582,746 of NC_136928.1, forward strand.
GGCATCATTACAATGTGTAGCCTTCCATTGGCCGGGGCGGGGCCGTGTGGGCAGCAGGGGCAGGATGTTCTGGTTAGAGCTGTAGAGCCCTGAAATAGCACATCTTGTTACAGGATTGGAGAGGTGCCCAGTGTGGCTGGAGTGAGGGGAGCCTGGTGGGCAGCAGGCAGATATAAGACATAAGAGTGACACTGGAGCCCAATGGTCAGGGCTTCCCTGTTCTGCGTCTCTCGGGGGAGCCATCGTGTCTGAGTCTGGAGTGGTGCCCCTAGGGGTGTGCAGTACACAACCTGGGAAGCTGTTCTGGCCACCCAGCAGGTCATGAGGGACCTTGTGTCACATGTCGAGATGGGTGGATGCCTATCTGGAAGTCATCTTTGTTTTGGAAGAGGGTGAACATTGCATATCTTTTAGCAGAGGCTTGTCCCAGCTATTAAACAAGTAGGAAGCTTCTGGACGTCCTTTTGAGGCACGTGGTGGAAACTTGACAAATGTCTGTCTTGGAAGGGCATGTCACAGTGCCCCAAGGCTTGAACCTTGCATTGTGTCAAGCAGGGTTGTATTTACTGGAGACCCCAGTCACCTCTTGGCAGAGAGACGCCGGTGTTTGCTCTGGGGCAGCACGGGAGCGTCACCCCACTGTCTACGGACCTCCCAACCCACAGAGATGCTCCAGGTCCTTACTGGGTTCTGTGCTCCTTGGGGACCTCTAGCACCTAGGACTTCGCCCAGCCTCTGCCGACCCTCATCACAACTCAGCTACAGAGACAGTAACATAGGGAAGGGGGCCCTGGACTCATGTTTGGGTGGTGTGCTTGCTGGCCAAGAAAGCAGTGGTGGATCTGCCCCCAGGCCACATGTGCCTGGTCAGGCTGGCTTCTGATATTCAGTCCTCTGAGCTGGGACAGAGCTTTTTTCATGTCTTGAAATTTAAATTCTGTGTATGTAGGGGGAGAAAAAGAGGAAGGAGATCTGGGTTCCAGTTTCAGCATTGCTGGGAGACTGTGGGCTCATAACCTAATTTCTCTGGGCTTCAAGTCTCTTCTACAAAATGAGAATAAGAAAACTTGGCTGTTGTGACAAACAAATAAGATAATCAATGTGAAGTCTCTTGTAAAACTTCATTAAAGTATTATCATTAGGTCCCAATTTTCTTTCTCCTTTCTGGAAGAAAAGGAAAAGAAAGTCATTTAGAATACATTTTACTCCAAGCCCTCTGTTAGGTGGTGTTGCCTAGAATCTCTCTTTTAATCTTAGTGGAACAGCCTTCAGGGTTACCGTGAGGATGAGGAAGCCAAGTCTCAGAGAGGTTAAGTGACTTGCTCCAGGTCACACAGCCTGCTGGTGGTGTGGGAGGTCTCTGTGATGGCGTGGCCCAACCTCTTTGCCATGCGTTCACCCACTACTGGCCCCTCCAAGTATCTGCAGGGAGCATGGCTCCACAGGTGGGGACCCCACGGGCACTTTGTGGCTGCCACCGCAGGTTCTGGCCAGTCTTCCTTCGGTTGGGGAGGCTGGTTGCCTTCAGAGGTGCCTTCTCCCTGTTCCTTCCTGCCCTGCAGCTCCTTGGAGAGTTTTTTTCCGAAAACATCTAAGTTAGCTATAATGAACAGGGGCCTCCCCCGAGCAGCAGAGCATCACAAGATCTCCGAGGGCAGCTGACATGGACACTGACACCCCAGAGCTGCTGTCTCTCCCTCGGTCTCTTCTTCCCTGTTCGGGAATGTTCTGGAATCTGCAGGCCGGAATGAGTTTATAGGGAGAGGTCAGCCTAGGCATTTGAGCCACGAACCTGCCTCTGATGGGGTGACTTCCATTTTAAAGCCCCACTAAGAGCAGTCCCTGTCCCTGTGGGCTGTTAGAAAATGTGTGGGACATTGTGACTCATCAGATTCCAAGAAGAAGGATCTTGTAAAGGAATTTTCTCACGGTTGCATTTCTGAGCTGGGGTGTATTATAAACACACTATCCAGCTGCCATGGGTTAGATGAAGCTTTAGGCTGAATGTTTACCCACTTGGGAGATGCATTCATTTTATTCATTATTTTTAAAACCTTGTGTTTAAAAGAAAAAAAGAACAATTTGTTTGAAATAAAGGAGGCCACTGGGACACGAAGAGGTAACCTCGACGGCACCCCAGAGCAGGGCTTCTCAGCCTTAGAGATGCGGCGGGCATCGCCCGTCTAGTGTGGACGGCTGTCGCTGGCCCCGGACCACTGGGAAGAGCCAGGAGTGAGGGTCTGTGCATCGGGGCTCCTGCTCACTTCAGACCTGGAAAGTGGAGCTGGAACTCTCCAAATACGTCGTTTGGATGACCAGAGAGGGCAGAAGCCTTCAGGCCACGCTTGTTCACTGGCTGTGGTATCAGAGCCCCGTCGTCATGTTTCTAAGACCCCATCTCTCTCTGGCGCATGTGTGAAGCCATCTAACCTCTTCCTGAATGAATGAGACCCCGCCACCCATCCCCACCCTTCTCTCACCGCTTTGTATGCTCTGCCTTATACTCTGGATATTTCCTGGACTGTCCCCCGCCTGCTGTCCTGGGGGTCTGCTCCGTCCTGGGGGAGTGACCAAGCCCCATTCCTCTCTGCTCTTAGGGTGGGGTGCAGCAGATGGGGTATTAATTAGAAGGCGGGTCCCGGGGAGGTGGTGGGGGCCAGTGGTGGGCTTTATGCTGGCTTCTCGTCTACTGGCCAGAGGCTGAAGGGGTCAGGTGAGGGGTGAGTCTGTGACGTGGTTCTGTTACCTGGTCCGTCCAGCCCAGCAGCTCTGGGTTCCTGAGCACCAGGTGCTGGATGAGGCCTGGGCTGGGCTCTGGGGACACAGGGGTGAGGAGGACAGCAGTGCCTGCCTTAACAGGTGCCCCGTGTGTTAGAGAGGGGACAGACGTGTGTGAGGAGGATGGGGAAGGGGTGGAGAGGGAGGAAGGGAGATGGGAGGCTGAGCAGGAAGAGGGGCTGCCAGGTGGGCCGGCTGTGGCTGGAGCGTTGAGGGTTGCAGGGTATTTGCGCAGCAGTGGGTGCTGGGAAGGCAGTCCTGGAGGGAGAAGAGACGAGTTCTGACAAGGGAGCCCTTCGCCCCTCACCGGGGTAGGAGCACCAGAAAATTCATCCCAGGCCTGCAGAGGTCAAGGCTCAGCTGGGAGGAGCCCATTCATCATAGTCACGTGAGAGACACATTTCGGATTCTCTCTAGGGTTCAGCCTTTCCTGGTGGCCAAAGATTTTCCTGGGTCTGCAGCTCTTAAACTGTAGCGAGAGGCCGTACTAACGGATGTGGTAGAGAGGTGACAGCTGCCCCACTTACCCTCCTTGTGGCCTGACCTGGACCTTCTCTGGCAGCGCTGGGCTCCTGGGCGCCGCGGTGGCATCCTGGTCACCGTCGATTCCTCGGTGCTGGCGCTGTTCGGGGCCCACTGCTGAAGGAGCACAACTCATTTTTTCCAAGCGTGTTGGGAGGAGCACATCCCTTTTGCTCAGTGAGACACACTTACAGGCATAATTTAGGGATTCCTGAGCCTAGAGCTAATGACCACCCGTGTGTATGGACGTTGTGGAAATCTGTAGATGTACTACTTTGTTTCAGATTAAAAATGCAAGCAGCTCACAACAAGTGCTTTAGGGCTGGTATTTTGGTGGAAATTTTAATTTAGTTTTAAAAAATATCTAATAGCCTTTCTGGGGAAAGGTGGGGTTATAAATATGTAAGTTAGCTGAGGGGTGCTTGTAGGATGGGGTTTTGCATCAGAGAATAATAAGAGGTGAGTGCAGGAAGAAACCTTATCCTCTAGTTTTTTTTTTTTTTTTTTTTTTTGCGGTCCGCGGGCCTCTCACTGTTGTGGCCTCTCCCGTTGCGGAGCACAGGCTCCGGACGCGCAGGCCCAGTGGCCATGGCTCACGGGCCCAGCCGCTCCGCGGCACGTGGGATCCTCCCAGACCGGGGCACGAACCCACGTCCCCTGCATCGGCAGGCGGACTCTCAACCACTGCGCCACCAGGGAAGCCCTATCCTCTAGTTTTGAGCCCTTGCTTAATCTCAATTCCTTCTCCTGTAAAATTGGAATAATGTCACCTGCCTTGTGAAGATTAAGCGAGATGAGGTGGGTGAAGTGTGTGACCATGTCTAGAACGTAAGGTTGTGATGTGAGAGGATGTTACGGACGAGGAAACAGGCCAGGATCAGGGGCTCCCCGCCCTGGCTGCACATCAGGGTCACCGGGATCAGGGGCTCCCGGCCCTGGCTGCACATCAGGGTCACCGGGATCAGGGGCTCCCGGCCCTGGCTGCACATCAGGGTCACCGGGATCAGGGGCTCCCGGCCCTGGCTGCACATCAGGGTCACCGGGATCAGGGGCTCCCGGCCCTGGCTGCACATCAGGGTCACCGGGATCAGGGGCTCCCGGCCCTGGCTGCACATCAGTGTCACCGGGATCAGGGGCTCCCGGCCCTGGCTGCACATCAGTGTCACCGGGATCAGGGGCTCCCGGCCCTGGCTGCACATCAGGGTCACCGGGATCAGGGGCTCCCGGCCCTGGCTGCACATCAGGGTCACCGGGATCAGGGGCTCCCGGCCCTGGCTGCACATCAGGGTCACCGGGATCAGGGGCTCCCGGCCCTGGCTGCACATCAGGGTCACCGGGATCAGGGGCTCCCGGCCCTGGCTGCACATCAGGGTCACCGGGATCAGGGGCTCCCGGCCCTGGCTGCACATCAGTGTCACCGGGGTCAGGGGCTCCCGGCCCTGGCTGCACATCAGTGTCACCGGGGTCAGGGGCCCCCGGCCCTGGCTGCACATCAGGGTCACCGGGGTCAGGGGCCCCCGGCCCTGGCTGCACATCAGGGTCACCGGGGTCAGGGGCCCCCGGCCCTGGCTGCACATCAGGGTCACCGGGGTCAGGGGCCCCCGGCCCTGGCTGCACAGCAGGGTCACCGGGGTCAGGGGCCCCCGGCCCTGGCTGCACAGCAGGGTCACCGGGGTCAGGGGCCCCCGGCCCTGGCTGCACAGCAGGGTCACCGGGGTCAGGGGCCCCCGGCCCTGGCTGCACAGCAGGGTCACCGGGGTCAGGGGCCCCCGGCCCTGGCTGCACAGCAGGGTCACCGGGGTCAGGGGCCCCCGGCCCTGGCTGCACAGCAGGGTCACCGGGGTCAGGGGCCCCCGGCCCTGGCTGCACAGCAGGGTCACCGGGGTCAGGGGCCCCCGGCCCTGGCTGCACAGCAGGGTCACCGGGGTCAGGGGCCCCCGGCCCTGGCTGCACAGCAGGGTCACCGGGGTCAGGGGCCCCCGGCCCTGGCTGCACAGCAGGGTCACCGGGGTCAGGGGCCCCCGGCCCTGGCTGCACAGCAGGGTCACCGGGGTCAGGGGCCCCCGGCCCTGGCTGCACAGCAGGGTCACCGGGGTCAGGGGCCCCCGGCCCTGGCTGCACATCAGGGTCACCGGGGTCAGGGGCCCCCGGCCCTGGCTGCACAGCAGGGTCACCGGGGTCAGGGGCCCCCGGCCCTGGCTGCACAGCAGGGTCACCGGGGTCAGGGGCCCCCGGCCCTGGCTGCACAGCAGGGTCACCGGGGTCAGGGGCCCCCGGCCCTGGCTGCACAGCAGGGTCACCGGGGTCAGGGGCCCCCGGCCCTGGCTGCACAGCAGGGTCACCGGGGTCAGGGGCCCCCGGCCCTGGCTGCACAGCAGGGTCACCGGGGTCAGGGGCCCCCGGCCCCGGCTGCACATCAGGGTCACCGGGATCAGGGGCCCCCGGCCCCGGCTGCACGTGGGGACTGCTGTCCACACCCTCCCCCGCCCCGCCGGTCACCTGTGCACCTCTGGGCCCCCACCACCCCAGGGGACCGTGTTGCAGTGCAGCTCCTGCTCCGTCCCCAACCCTCCTCCCCAGAGCGAACCGCTGCTTCCTCGGCTGGAGGTCTCCTTGCCTGAGTGGATTTGTGCCCTGGACTTGGAGGCTGAGCCTCTTGTCCCCCTCCCTGCCCGGCACCAGGGGGTTGCCGCACTCCTTCCGGGCCTCGTAGCACTGGAGAGAGAGGTCGGGTGGACCAGAGCAGCAGTGCCCTGAGGACCCTTTCTTCAGCTGAGGCAAATTTAGAGAATTGGGGGAGCTCCAGGAGACCCAAGGCCTGGGACTGTCGGGAGAATTGTCTGGAAACAGCTGTGCTCACTGGAAGACGGGAGGGAGTTCCCTGTCATGGACGGCACCTGCAGGACCCACCTGACTCTGCAGCTCATGGTCCAGATGTGGCCGTTTCCCTCCGCATCCCTGCAGCCGAGAGTGCAGGTCAGGAAGGGGATGAGGCCTCTGGGTCCAGGGATGCCCAGGGCCCGGGAGGCAGCGTGGCACTCTGGCCAACTTGGAACTGACCTGCTCTCCTTGCCCTGGCCTCTCGGGGCCAGGTCATCTCCAATCCCAACCTTTGCCCTCAGAAGTGAGGTCTGATGAGGACCAGTGTCAGGACCGAGGGGTCTTCCAGATGAGTCAGTCCCTCCCTCGCTCATAGATGATGAAGTGAGCTCAGGGAGGTTATTCGACCTGGCACCCACCCGGCTAGCGAGGGGCAGTACCGGAGTCCAGTGCTCCTCTTAAATTTACTTTCTAGATCATCTGTACCTACAAGTGAGTGCAAAAGTACATTTTATTTTTAAATGTGCACTTCAATGAAAGGAATGCTGTCCTGCCTAGACATTCCCCAGGCATGAACCCAACCTGAATCCTCTTTTTTTTTCTTTTTAAATTAATGAATTTATTTTTATTTATTTATTTTTGTCTGCATTGGGTCTTCGTTGCTGCGTGGGGGCTTTCTCTAGTTGCAGCAAGCGGGGGCTACTCTTCATTGCGGTGTGCAGGCTTCTCATTGCGGTGGCTTCTCTTGTGGAGCACGGGCTCTAGGTGCGTGGGCTCAGTAGTTGTGGCTCGCGGGCTCAGTAGTTGTGGCGCACGGGCTTATTTGCTCCATGGCATGTGGGATCTTCCCAGACCAGGGCTCAAACCTGTGTCCCCTGCATTGGCAGGTGGATTCTTAACCACTGTGCCACCAGAGGAGTCCCTGAATCCTCTTATTTTTTGTATTATAATCTTTGGTTTGAAACTTTTCCACTAGAGTTGCTCTCTGACAGCCTGTCTGCAGGTTTGGTTTTCTTAGGTGGATGCCCTGTAGGTAACGACAGCAGCTCAGCACTGTACAGGCTGAGCACTGTACATTATACAGAGCCTGCCTCGTGCATCCTCGTGAGGTGGTCAGGAAGACCCCTGAGTGAGGAGCTCTGTCCCCAGCCGTGTGACAGCCCAGGCTGGTTGTGGCCAGGGCAGAGACAGGCCTGTGGCTCCAGGTCAGCCTGCCTTGTCTGGAGCCCCTGGTTCAGTTGCTGACACTGGCGGGTGTGGGGTCCAGACGTGTGGCTCCTCCCTCGCTCTCCAGGACCCCAAGCCCTGTCAGCCCGGAGACCCTTGGCCTGGTGGCTGCTGTATCTGGACCCCGCATGGGCTTCGGTGGAGTGCCACTGCTTGGTGAGGATGCACGGGGTGCAGCCTGACCTTGACCAGCTTCCTGCACCATGAACTTGGAGTTGGGCAGGTTTCTAAGGCCACACGGACCCCACAGGAGGTGGAGGTTTCTAGACCTCAGGCTAGACTGGCTTTGAGACCCAATGATCTGTGTGATTTGCTTCGACTCACTGAACATAAATGATTAATTGGCAGCTTTTCCGATCATCAGATGTATAGTAAGTGGCCTGAGAGCATACTCATACCACTCCGATGGGAATGGGTTGTCATGGTCCAGGAGAAGGTGTAGGAGCCGTCCTACAGGACTTTGAAATGCCCTGCTTGCCCCGCAGGCGGTGTAGGCAATCAGGCTGCCCAGGCCCAAGAACACAGCTGGTTGTTAGTTGCTAGAACCAGCCATCTAAGAAGCTCGTGAAATGTTCACCCAGTGATTTCATGACCAGCACCAAGACACACCTCACCTACTAATCAATTCATTGCTCAGCGGGCCTTTGTTGAGTGCCCCCTGGGCTTAGACTGGTGCTCAAGTACAGACTCTTCAGGAAGCTTCTGCGGGGGGTGGTAGGTCCTCCTGGTTAGTTTTGACCGGCAGCCCCGATGAAACATAAAAACAGTCAGAGGGATACAGCATAACCAAGAGTACCCAGGAAATTAATGTTAGAATTAACTTGCCTTATTGTCTATTAAACTATCTTGTTTCAACATCTAAAATTGACTTCCCTGCATTTTTCACCTACCCCAGAATTTATTATGTTCCGCTGGGCCAATCTTTTCTTCCCCTAGGGTCAGAAACTAAGAACTTCTGTCTCCCTTCCTGCCTCTCAACTTCCAACTTCTGCTCCAGAAACCACACCCTTGGGAGGAGGGGTCTGTCCACCTCTGGCAGGACCTCAGGGAATCAAGGCAGGGAGCGTGGGGCAGCCTCAGGGGAGTGGGAGGCACCAGACCTGGAAACAGGCCTTGTTGGAGAAGCTTCATGGCCAGTAGTCTTGGAGAAGTGGGAGGAATTAGAACCTGGTCCAGCCCCAGATGGGGCCCAGTCAGGTCAAGGATCGGAGCCGGCAGCAGACAGCGCCAGGGAATCAGGCGTGGTTTGAATGTCAGGTCCATAGCCAAGGTTACCTCTGGTGGCCTGTGGGAGCGGGCTGGGGACCAAGGACACCTAGGCCAGCCTGCAGGGTGCCAGGGGTGGAGGAGCAGGTTCTTGATGCCCAAAGAAGCCCTTGGTGCCAATGCACTGAGTTCACCGGACAGACGTCAGATCCCACCTGCCTCATCCCCTTCCTGTAGCTTCAGTTCTTCATGAGACCTGGATGTTGGTACTGGCCACCCTCTCACCTGCTGGCAGGTGCAGTTGGCTCAGAGGATGCATGTGAATCCCAGAAGCCTGTAGCCTGCGGCACACGTGTTAGGTGGCATCGTGACAACTAAATCAGCCCAGGACCTCTTCTGGTCTCCTGTGACATTCCATATGATCTGCAGCTGTTAGGATTATACACCCCTGGCCAGTAGATCTGGGCTTGGTTCACTTTCCTCCCCAGTTAATCAGCACAGTACCTGAATGCGCCTACGAAGTACGGGTGCAGTAAGTGGTGGTTGAACAAGTGAGTGAGTGAATAGATGAGTAGCAGAAGGACTGCTCAGGCTTCACAGGTAGGCAGGATTGGCCAGCTTCCCTACCATGAAAAGGTGGAAGGGAGAACCGCAGGCCCCTCACTCATCCATGGTGATGGGGCAGGGTCTACTTCAGGGATCTGAATACCCCCTCGAGGTCAGAAGCTTGGCTGGGGACCTCCCTGGACAGTGGGCAACTTGCAGTTGGATTTTGGTCACCACCCGCCCACCTCCTCCATCCTTCTGAAGACATGCCTTGACCATTGTCCTTTCCTCTCTTCCTCCTCTGGATACAGATTCTGGCCAATGTCTTCCTCTACCTGTGCGCCATCGTTGTGGGCATCATGTCCTACTACATGGCGGACCGCAAGCACCGCAAGGCCTTCCTGGAGGCCCGCCAGTCGCTGGAGGTGAAGATGAACCTGGAGGAGCAGAGCCAGCAGCAGGTGAGGCTCTTTGGGGGCGGCCTTGGGGCAGTGCCGGCCTGGAGCCTGGGTTTGGGGCCTGTCGGAAGGACGTGAACCCAGTTGCTGTGGGTACCCCAGGGCGCCATGTGAATTCTTTTTCTCTGGAGGCATCACTCTGTGTTATTCCTCTCCCCGCTCCCTCTGCCACACACCCCTGGGCAGATTGCTCACCTACTTTGTTCTCAGGGCTCCTCTCCCTGCGGTGGGGTGGGGTGGGCGTGGGAGACCCATCCCCTGGCCTCGGGGGCCCTTGTGTGTGAAGTCTGTCAGCCCCTCACCCCTCCTCCCACAGGCTCAGGGCAGTCTCCCCACTGCCTTCTCCTGCTAAGTCATTTGTGAAGACCTAAAACTGAGCCCAACCCCTGGGGAGCCCACGGTTTACATTTTTCCATCAAGAGAAGTGCCTGCCTGCTGTCCCCTCTCTGTTTACTGGCTTTACTCCAGCCTGATCCACTGCAGAGACTCCCCGCTCTCGTGTGACTCAGTCTTTTAAATAGTTTTTGGTCTGGGTTCATCTCACATGCTTTTTGAAGGATTTCAGAAATTACATCCACCAGTTTCCTGTTATCCATAGGTTGACTTGCCCTGAACAAACAAACTCAATAGGTTGAAAACATATGATTTCTCTGCTCTGGGAACCATGTCATTTTGTGTTCAGGTGGTGCTGTTTCCTCCAGTGGGTTCACTGAAATTGCTGTTTTCATAGACCCTGCCACCCAGGTGGGTGGGGCCTTAGTTTCGGGGGGCCCCACTGGTGGGCCTCATGTTCTGTAGACAGTGCTATTTGAAGGCACACACTGAGTCATTTAGCTGATGTGTCCTAGCTTTGTCTGTCCTGGGAGGTTCTTTCTCTCTCTGTTTACCAATGAGATCTAGAAGCTCCTGAGCTGGGCCTCGGACTCATCTCTTTCAGAAGACAGGCTTTAGAAGGGGAACCTTCCTACCTCCGTTGTGACAAAGGGCCCGTCATGTTCGTCCCCTTCTCCTTGGCCCTGTATCCTGTGGTTACCGAGGAGCTGCTGTGGCTTGAACATATTTAAAGAATCCTCAGTAAAGCTTTACTGGCTTTATTGAGTTCCTTTAAAGGCATTCTTTAATTTCTGCTTTTTATACTGTCTTGGTTCTTGTTTGCATTTGATCTCTCATAATGTGGAGGCAGCCCTCTGGGTTCTCTACATTAAAAAAAAATGATGTGTCACCACTGAGCTAGACTGGGGAGTTCTTTTTTATATAGTTTGTGCAGTTTTCAGCATACCCATCTGTGTTCATCTTGTCTGTCTCATAATGTATAATCCAGGACATCTTCAATTACATTCAGTAGTGCTTGGTGGGGGCCTCCTGGTGTGGTGAGGAAGGCCCTGAGTCTCACCCTGGATCTGTTAGTCTCTGGGTGGATGATTTAGACAAGTTATCCACCCCATAGAGCCTCACTTCCCTCATCTGCAAAGTGGGGGTATTGATACTCCAAAGTAGAGATGTTGATACTCATCTTGCTGAGGGTCAGATGGGAAACACAGAAGTGCTTTGTAACCAGTAAAGCTGGAAACAGTGATGGTCAGGCTGAGGTACGTAGGCCACAAGGCCCACTTTCTAATGCCCCTTTGGGCAGGATCAGTGCGGGGAGCCTGGGGTCTGGCTGAGAGAACCACCCCTGTGTGCTCCGGGCCTCCTGGACACCATGGAGCGGCCAGGGGGCACTGGCAGCCTGCCCAGGCCATGCTGCTGCTCCTATGCATTACCTGCTCAGACGCTAGCCCAGGAGTAAGGGGTCCAGGGAGGCAGAAGGGAGGTGCAGGGGGAGGAGGGGCACAGACCTCATCCCCAGGCCTTGCTGGGCCACAGCAGGTGGCTGTAAATGTCCATCAAGTGGACTCTAGCCTGAATGTGACCTTGGGCTAGTTCTTTCCCCTCTTTGGGCCTCAGTTTCCCTATATGTAAATAGTAGATGATAATAAATTTGGCGGTAACATGGGAGAATCTGTGTCAGTTGCTTTGAGAGTGAGAAAAGCATTATCACCATCAGGAGGGCTGGAATTCTGCCACCTGTGAGTTTCAATTTGCTATATTTTCCTTAGGACTTTTGTGACTATGGACATGAGAGCTGCTTGCCATTTTAACTTTCTTTCCATGTCCTTGACAGGTTTGGGTATCATGGTTATGCCAGACTTATTAATTGGAGAAATGTTCCCTCTTTCTAATCCCTGGAGAAGTTTAAGGAAGATTTAGGTTATTCCTGTAATGTTTACAAGAATTCACTAGTGGAGCCTTATTGGGTCTGGAGTTTTCTTTATGAGAAGGTCGTTTCATCTAAAGATAGAACGTTCTACATTTCTTTTTGCATGAGTTTTGGAAAATTTTTGTTTTTTCAAGAACTTGTCCATTTCATCTAAGTTTTCAAATTTTTGACATAATGTTCATTATATTTTCTTTTTATGTGTCATGTGTATGGGATTTGTGTTCCTTTTTTCATTACTGATATTGGTAATTTGTGCCTTCTGTTTTTAAATTTTTTCTTAATTTGTCTTACTAAGGTTTATTAATGTGGTTTATTAATGTTTTAGCCTTTTCAGTGAAACACCTTTTTGGTTCTTTTTGCATTTCTATAATTCATTAATTTATGCTTCTAACTTTGTATTTCCTTTCTTTGGGATTAATTGAGTGTGCTTTTTTACCTTCTTGAAATGGAACTGATATAGCTAATTTCCAGCATTTCTTTTCTAAAGTATGTATGTATGCTATAGATTTCCCTCATTACAGTGCTTTAGCTTTATCCCGCAAGTTTTGATATGTCATATTCCTGTTGTCATTTAGTTCCGTTTTCTAAATTCTAAAATTTATATTTTCTAAATCCATTGAGATGCCTTTGATCCATGAGCTATTTAGGAGTACATTAATTTCCAAATATCTGGGGAATGTTTAAAAGTTATCTTTTTATTATTGATTTTTAGCTTCATTTGACTGCGGTCAAAGAATATGCTCTGTGTGATTTTAGCCCTTTGAAGTTTGTTGAAACTTGATTTTTGACCTAACATGTGATTGGTTTTGATGCAGTTAAGAATAATGTATATTCTACAAAATGTATCAAGATGTCTTTCAAAAATGAATTAAGGTCGGGCCTCCCTGGTGGCGCAGTGGTTGAGAGTCCGCCTGCTGATGCAGGGGATACGGGTTCGTGCCCCGGTCCGGGAGGATCCCATATGCCACGGAGCGGCTGGGCCCGTGAGCCATGGCCGCTGAGCCTGCGCGTCCGGAGCCTGCGCTCCGCAACGGGAGAGGCCACAACGGTGAGAGGCCCGCGTACCGAAAAAAAAAAAAAAAAATGAATTAAGGTCAATAAATGTCAATTAGGATTCATTTGCATCTACCCCAAAGTATATTTTGCCTCTTTGGTCACAGTGCAAAGACCTCACAACACTTAATTCCCCCTCCCCAATACTTTCTGGCCACTGTAATATATTTGATTTTATTATTTATTTAGTTAGCTTTTTAAAAAATTGGGGTATAGATGATTTACAATATTTTGTTAGTTTCACATGTACAACATTGTGATTCGATTGTAATGTATTTTATGTAATTATGTAATTCGATTGTAATGTAATTCAACATGTTTTAAGCCCCACAAAACAGTCTTGTAAAGTTATATTATAGTCTTCTACAGTTAATATTCATTACCTATGTTTGCCCATATTTTACCCTCTCAGTTACACTCCATTTCTTCTTCATTGCTGTGCTTCCATCTTCTTGAGGAATTCCTTTTAATATTGCTTTTCAAGTCGGTCTGTTGGCACTAAATTCTCTCCATTTCTAATTGCTAGAAGTGTGTTTATTTTTATTTTCAATTTTGAAAGTCATTTTTTTATCAGATATAGAATTTAAGTTTTCTGGATTTTTACTTTCTGCTCTTTGAATGTGTGTTTCTATTATCCTCAGGCTTCCAGCTGTAGGACATAGTGTTGCTCCTTTTGTTATTTATTTTTTGAAGTATGGTTGCTGTATAATATTATGTAAGTTACAGATGTACAATATAGTGATTCACAATTTTTAAAGATTATACTCCATTTATAGTTATTATAAAATATTGGCTATATTCCCCGTGTTGTACAATAATACTGTTGTTCCTTTTAAACTAATGCATATTATTTTCCTCTGGTTGCTTTTACTGTTTTTTTTTGTCTTCGGTTTTAGTTTTGCCTAGGAGTTTTCTTTTGAAGTTACCCTGTTTTTTGTTGTTGTTGTTGTTTTGCGGTATGCAGGCCTCTCACTGTTGTGGCCTCTCCCGTTGCGGAGCACAGGCTCCAGACGTGCAGGCTCAGTGGCCATGGCTCACGGGCCCAGCCACTCCGTGGCATGTGGGATCTTCCCAGACTGGGGCACAAACTCGCGTCCCCTGCATCAGCAGGTGGACTCTCAACCACTGCGCCACCAGGGAAGCCCCTGAAGTTATCCTGTTTTGTTCTCAAAGAGCTTCTTGCGTTGATGGCTTGATGAAAATTTTTAGCCAGTATCTTTTTGTAGCTTCTCCGTCATTCTGTCCTTCCCTTCTATGACTCTAGATATCTTTATTAGACATTTCTTCCATGTTCCATAAATGTCTGGATCTTCCTTTTTTTCTTTCTGTGCTTCAGACTGAATATTTTTACTGACCTAACTTTCAGTTTACTAATCCTCTCTTCTGCTTTGTCAACTCAATGGTTGAGCTCATCTCTTGAATCCTTAACTTCAGTATTGTACTTATTTCAGTTCTAGAATTTCCATTTTATTTTATTTTATTAAAAACAATTTTCCATTTGATTTTAAAAAATAGATTTGAATTCTCTGGTTAAGTTCCCCGTTTTGTCATCTATTTTTAGAACCATATTAAACATTTATTTTAAAGTCTTTGACAACCATGGTATCAGAATACTGGTGGGTCCGCTTTTCTCTCTTGACTTCTGGTCCTGTCTTATGGCATCCTGGACTTTTAATTAACACTGGATATTGTGTATTGAAAATAATAGCAGCCCTGAATGATGTTGTGTCTCTCCAGACAGGATTACTTTTCTTGCAGCAGATGGTTATAGTAGGGTTAGCTCAGATTGATCTCTTGGGGGTGAGAAGATTTAAAGCTGCGTTCAGTGGGCTGGTCTGTTTCTGTTCTGTGCCTACTCTTAGGAAATATCCCTTCAGGGGTTTTGACTGAAAGGGTGTCCTCCTCTTGAGGGACCCTGAATTCCTCAGCATTAAGAGACTGCCAAAACTATCCTTTGATTTTTAGCCTCCTTTCTGTCACTTTCTGCTTGGATTTTCGGTCTCTTACCCCATACAGCTTAGGGATTGGCAAATGCCTCAAGGGGAGTAGTTTTAGAGAAAGTCAGGCTTACTTTTCTATGGTTCTCTTCTGTCCAGTATCTCACCCCTCTACTCTGCGTTGGAATCCTTGTCCACCAGTTATTCTTTCTCCAGCCCCTCGGAAGCTCTAGCCATTGCCCTCTGTTCAGACTCTGAACCCTGGTCTCAAGGAAAAAAGTAGCAGAGTGTGTTGGGCTCACTTAAATGTGTCTCTCTTCCCTCAGAGAGCTTGTGCCCTGAAGTCCTAGCTGTCTTGGTTGTTTCCTATTGCCTTCGGATAGCTGTTCTTTTGTGTTTTATCCAGCTTTTATAGTTCTTGGCTAAAGGGTTGGTCTGATATAAACTCCTCTATAAGAAGCAAGAGTTGGACATTACTTAAAATATTTTAAAGTTTATTTCAGAGTAGCTAAAAGTGTACATATTATAAAATTACAAAGGTATGAAAAAAATTGTACCATGGACAGTAAGTTTCCCTCTGTATACCATCCACTTTCCCATCCCTCAGACAGCCACTGTCATCTCTGTTGTGTATCCTTTCAGAGCTATTCTATTTCCAAGTCGTTGTATATAGGCACACCTTGCTTTATTGCACTTCACTTTATTGATTGTGCTGTGCAGATATTGAATTTTTTTTTTTTTAACAAATTGAAAGTTTGTGGCGACAATTCCCTGGCATTCCAGTGGTTAGGACTCTGTGCTTTCACTGCCGAGGTCCTGGGTTCAATCGCTGGTTTGGGAACTTAGATCCTACAAGCCATGGTGTGGCCAAAAAAAAAAAAAAAGAAAAGGAAAAGAAAGTTTGTGGCAACCCTGAATCAAGCAAGTCTATCAGCACCATTTTTTCCAACAGCATTCACTCATTTCATGTGTCTGGGTCACATTTTGGTAATTCTCACAATATTTCAAACTTGTTCATTATTATTATATTTGTTGTGGTGATCTTTGATCAGTGATCTTTGATATTACTATTGTAATTGTTTTGGGGGACCACGAACTGCACCCATATGATACAGCAAACTTAATAAATATGAGTGTTCTGACTGCTCCACTGACTGGCCATTCCCGCATCTCTCTCCCTCTCCTCGGGAGCCCTATTTTCTGAGATACAACAATATTGAAATCAGGCCAATTAATAACCCTACAATGACCTCTAAATGTTCAAGTGAAAGGAAGAGTCACATATTTCTCACTTTAAATCAAAAGCTGGAAATGATTAGCTTTAGTGAGGAAGGCATGTCAAAAGCCAAGATAGGCCAGAAGCTAGGCCTCTTGCACCAGTTAGCCAAGTTGTAAATGCAAAGGAAAAGTTCTTGAAGGAAATTAAAAGTGCTACTTCAGTAAACACAAGAATGATGAGAAAGCAAAAGAGTCTTATTGCTGATGTGGAGAAAGTTTTAGTGGTCTGGATAGAAGAACAAACCAGCCACAACATTCCCTTAAGCCAAAGCCTAATCCAGAGCAAGGCCCTAACTCTCTTCAGTTCTGTGAAGGCTAAGAGAGGTGAGGAAGCTGCAGAAGAAAAGACTGAAGCCAGCAGAGGTTGGTTCCTGAGGTCTAAGTTCTAAGGAAGAAGCCATCTCCATAACATGAAAATGCAAGATGAAGCAGCAAGTGCTGATGTAGAAGCTATAGCAAGTTATCTAGAAGATCTAGCTAAGATCATTAATGAAGGTGGCTACACTAAACAGTGGGTTTTCAATGTAGATGAAACAGCCTTCTATTAGAAGAAGATGTCATCTAGGACTTTCATAGCTAGAGAGGAAAAGTCAATGCCTGGCTCCAAAGCTTCAAAGAATGAGCTGACTTTCTTATTGGGGACTAATGCAGCTGGTGACTTGAAATCGAAACCAATGCTTATTTACCGTTCTGAAAATCCTAGGGCCCTTAAGAATTATGCTAAGACCTGTTGAGACCTAATGCTCAGAAAAAAAGATTCCTTTCAAAATATTACTGCTCAATGACAATGCACCTGGTCACCCAAGAACTCTGATGGAGATGGACAAGGAGATTACTGTTGTTTTCATGCCTGCCAACATAACATCCATTCTGCAGCCCATGGATCAAGGAGTAATTTCAACTTGCAGGTCTCATTATTTAAGAAATACATTTTGTAAGGCTATAGCTGCCAGAGAGAGTGATTCCTCTGATAGATCTGGGCAAAGTAAATTGAGAACCTTCCGGAAAGGATTCTTTATTCTAGATGCCATTAAGAACATTCGTGATTCATGTGAAGAGGTCAAACTATCAACATTAACAGGAGATTGGAAGAAGCTGATTCTAACCTTTGTGAATGAGGGGTTCAAGACTTCAGTGTAGGAAGTAACTGCAGACGTGGTGGAAATAGCAAGAGAACTAGAATTAGACGTGGAGGCTGGGACTTCCCTGGTGGCGCGGTGGTTAAGAATCCACCTGCCAATGCAGGGGACCCAGATTCGAGCCCTGGTCTGGGAAGATCCCACATGCCGCGGAGCAACTAAGCCCCTGTGCCACAACTACTGAGCCTGTGTTCTAGAGCCCGTGAGCCACAACTACTGAGCCCATGTGCCACAACTATTGAAGCCCACGCGCCTAGAGCCCGTGCTCCGCAACAAGAGAAGCCACTGCAATGAGAAAACCGTGCACCACAACAAAGAGCAGCCCCCGCTCGCTGCAACTAGAGAAAGCCCGTGCACAGCAACGAAGACCCAATGCAGCCAAAAATAAATAAATAAAATAAATCAATTTATTTAAAAAAAAAAAGAAGTGGAGGCTGAAGATGTGACTGAATGGCTGATGAAACTAATGGATGAAGTGTTGCTTCTTATGAATGAGCAAAGAGGATGGTTTCTTGAGGTAGATTCTACTTCTGGTAAAGATGCTGTGGAGATTGTTGAAATGACATAAAAGAATTTAGAATATTACCTAAATTTAGTGATAAAACAGCGGCAGGGTTTGAGAGGATTGACTCCAGTTCTGAAAGAAGTTCTACTGTTGGTAAAATGCCATCAAACAGCATTACATGCTACAGAGAAACCATTCGTGAAACGAAGCGTCCGTTGACACTGCAGACTTCATTGCCATCTAATTCTAAGACATTGCCACAGCTACTGCCACCTTCAGCAGCTACCACTGATCAGTCAGCAGCATCAACATCAAGGCAAGACCCTCCGCCAGCAAAAAGATCACAGCTTGCTGAAGGATTAGGTGATTGTTAACGATTTTTAGCAATGAAGTCTTTTTTAAAATCGAGATACATACATTTTTTTTTTTTGATATGCTATTGCACACTTTAGACTACAGTATAGTGCGAACATAACTTTTATATGCACTGGGAAACCAAAAAAATTCACGTATTCGCTTTATTGCAGTATTCGCTTTATCTCGATGTTAGGTTTATTGCAGTGTTCTGGAACTGAACCCACAGTATCTCTGAGGTGTGCCTGTACAGACTTTTCACACACAAATGGTAGTATGTTCACTCTTCTGCACTCCATCTATTCACCTAATCCCTTAGAGAGGGTTCTAAGTCCATATTGCAGTTGCCTCATGCCTTTTGTGACGGTGCTGTATTCCATTGTATAGAGGTAACATCATTTATTTAAAAGGGCTCCTGTAGATAGACATTTAGGTTATTTCCAATTTTTTGCTACTGCAAACATTGCTGTAATAGACATCTTTATAGGGACACCATATTATACGTGTACAAATATATCTGAAAACTCAATACCTAGAAGTGGAATTGCTGGATCAAAGGGCATGTGCATTTTAAAAATTATATATATATATGTATATGTGTATATATGTGTGTGTATGTGTATACATATATGTGTGTATATACATATATATATGCATATTTACTGTGGTAAAATATACAGAAGATAAAATTTACCATTTTAACCATTTTGAAGTGTATGAGTTCAGTGACATTAAGTACATTCACAACATTGTGCCGCCGTCACCACTGTTCGTTTTCAGAGCCTTTTCATCATCCCAAATAGAAACTCTATACCCGTTAAATATTCACTCCTCCTCCTCCTCTCCGCCAGCCCCTGACAACCACTATTCTACTTTGTCTTTATGAATTTGACTGTCCTAGGTACCTCATATAAGTAGAATCCTACAATATTTGTCCTTTTGTGACTGGTTTATTTCACTTAGAATAATGTCTTCAGGGTTCATCCATGTTGTAGTATGTATCAGAATTTCATTCCTTTTTAAGGTTGAATAATATGCCATTGTATGTATGTAACATGTTTTGTTTATCCATTCATTTGTTGACGGGCTCCACCTTTCAGCTCTTGTGAATGATGCTGCCATGCACTATTGGTGTACAAGTATCTGTTTGAGTCCCAGCTTTCCAAGTCTTTGGGGTATAAATCCAAGTGGAATTGCTGGGTCATATGGTGGTTCTGTATTTAACTTTTTGAGGAACCAGGCACGTGCATTTTTAATGTTGATAAATATTACCAGATTGTCTCATAGAGGTTCAAACAATTTACAGTCTTCCCAGGAATGAATGAGAGTGGACTTAGGCACTTAAGTTTTCCTTGTTTATCTAGAAAAGACTTCTTTGCTTTTGGAACCCTGCAGCTCCCCCCAGGGATGCCTATTTGAAAACCCCAGCTGCAGGGAAGGGAACAGGCCCCAAGGCAGTGGTAACATCCTGTGAGCTGTTGCCTGCTGTTTCCTTATTTGGCTCAAGTCACAGCCAGGTAAACACATGTTTGGAAGAGTTTCTTTTCTTTTTCAGTATTCGTTGTATGATATTTGATCAAAATAGACAAGTATAAAGAAAAAATACTGATAGAGGCATACTCCTTCAAGTCTTTTTTCCTTCTTCTATGTTTGAAAGAGTGTTAACCCTGATTATAAAAGTAACATCTTATTCTCAGATGTAGCAGTTCAGAACCAGATATTCAAGTCTTATGCCCGTCTCGTATGGTTATTATGGAAGCTCAGTGTAAAGGGTTTTTTAGCACAGTGCTAAAGAGTAGGCAGTGAACTGTCTACCATCATATTATTGTTGTTGGATACATTTTGAAGATACAGAGAAGTAGAATAAAACCTCCCATAATCCAGGGGTTACATTTAAAAATAATTTTTAAAAAATAGTGTGTTAAATTGGGTACTCGGCGAGAAAAGGCTTTCAGTTTTACTGGATTTTTTTCCCCTTTTTGTTGAGGTGAACAACATGTAACATAAAATTAACCATATTGTACAATTTAGTACATGGCAATGGCCCCAGCCCAGGGGACGCTGGCCAAGAAGGAGCCACGAGGCAGGATGGGAGCCGGCTGGGGCCGGTGCACCCTTGTCCATGGTTCCAGTCGGGACAGAGCTTGCTCCCTCCCCAGGCGTCGGGGCTGACATGGCGAGTGGTGTGTGGGCTGATTTTACATCCCAGGAATGTCAGCTGATGTGTCTCTGGAGCTGAGTGCAGGCCACTGGAGAGGTTGCACACTCCCATTTCCTTTTCCTCCTGTGAAAGCCCCTCGTGAGAATAAAAATGAGATAATAGACGTGAACACGCTTTGGAAAGGACTGCAGAAAGTCCTAGTGGGAGAGGAAACAGAAGCTGGTTTGGTCACCTATGTACTCACATTTGTTTAAATGCCTTTTTTAAACGTTCCCAATTTGCAGGGGAGACCTCCTTTCAGAATTTAGTTCTCAGGGTCCCTGTCTCACTGTTTCTTTTGCCGGCGAGTGTTTATCTTGCCTTCTAAACTGCTTTGGGAGGAGGCACTGTGTGTGGCCTCCAGCCGTCACTCTCCTCTCCGGCGTCAGGAGCCCACCCCGATCCTCTGGTTCTGTCCTCTTGGCTGCTGTCACCTGGGAGGCTGGGCTGTCCTTTGCTAAGATGAGCAGCCTCCTGCTGACGGCAGGTGACGCCCGGTGGGTGGGCCGCCGGCCTCATCCCTGGCAGGTGCTCAGCTTGTCTCCTCTGCCGGGAGGGATGGGACCTTGTGGAGTTGAGGCTCTGTGAGTGTGGCCCTGGCAGACGAGGGCTCTCCTTGCATTGCCGAGCACGTACCTGGAGCTTTAGGCCGTCCAGTGGCATTGACCACAGGGTGGTCCGGGTGGACTTCAGGCCTGTCTCCAGCTTCTCCTCAGCTCCACGGGCCTGTTAGGGTTGAGCAGGAGGCCCAGAGGAGGGAGGTGGAGTCGTTTTTCTTTATTCCCATGTGACCATAACTCGAGGGTTTAGTTGGGGACCTTGGGGGTTGCTAAGCGGCCCGACTGCCACCTGACAACTGCAGGCACCCAGGAAATCCACCCAGTACACACCCGTCGCCAGGTACAAACTCTAGACTTCTGAGCCTTTCTGAAGCACATACTCGGAATTACTTCCCAGGGAGTGGGAGGTGGGTGGAGGAGGATGTGGGGGGAGGATGGGGGGTTGACGGAGACTCCGCAGGCTTGCACTTCCTTCGGATCACGTTCAGTTAGGAAACCAACCTGGTCCTCACCCGGGGAGGAGAGCTGCCCTTGGTCCCCACCCTCCTGGGGGAGGAAGCTGCGGCCGGGCGTCTGGGGGAGAGCCCGAGGCTGCCTGTGCCGGGTTCTAGGCCAGAAAACCATCCACCGCCACCCGTACCCACCTAGGGCCAGGGGTCAGATCACCTTCTTCCGTGGTGCCCTGGGGAACTCGGTGTGGGTGAGTGCTGGGGGCCCTCACCTCGGGGGGACGCAGACGGGGCAGTCGCTGCTGCCTCTCCTGCTACCCCAACCCAAAGCCCGGAGCACCTTTGACTGGGGGGGGGTTCTTCTTCGTGCAGGAGTGTTTCCCTGGGTGGGTGACCTTCTGCCCTCGAGCAGGTCACCCCGTTATCGCGCGACTCAGACTTCTCCGGTAAGAGCAGCTTGGGACTGGGACTGCTGCCATTTCAAAAGCTCAGTTTCTGGTCTTTCTGAAGGTCTCTGACCTCTGGCCAAGCCTGCCTCACTGTTCCCTTCAAGACCTTTAGCTGTGAGGATAAGGTGTAGAGTGACCTCAGCCTCAGTTGGTGGTGAGAGGGGAGTCAGAGTGACAGAGAGCGACAGAGAGCTGAGGGGGAGTGACTGCCTCCTAGCCTGGGGGTGGGTTTCTAGTGTCAGCCCTCAAAGCGCCAGCTGTTGCCCTGTCAACAGTGGGGCTGGGCCTGGGGACCTGCCTCCTGTGTCACCGCACATCGTCACAGCTGATGGAGGCAGGACAAGCCCATTGTTTACTTGACGGGAACCATGGAGAAAACCCCCTGACAGCAGCCTCCGAAATGCTTGCTGTCTTAACTGCTTCACAGAACCACTCATGAGTATTTTTTAGTTTTTAGTTTAGCCTTGAAGGCCTCTTGGTTTGAGAAAAGCCAGAAGGTGAATTTCCCATGGTATGAAGCAGGCATTAGTGCTTATGTCGGTTCCAGCTCTCACCTCTTGGATTTCACAGAATGTTCTTCATTCTGACATTCCAGGATTTAGCACAACAAGCCCATGTTAGGTGGTGCACATGATGAGCGCACAGAGGACAAGCTGTTCTAAGGCCGTGGAGGCCCCCGCCGGTGGGGGAACATTTGCTGGGTCAGGGGGACTGGGCGCTGGTGGTGCTGCTAATGCATGGCCCCGTGTCTGGGCTGTGGCCTCCGCGCTGGCTCCCTGCCGGGCTCTGGAGGATCCTGGGCCCAGAGCCGTCCTCCAGCAGTGTTCTTCTCTCCACACAGTTGTAGAGTCTACGGTCGGGGTCCAGTCTGGTCCGGGTTGTGGTGCGTCCCCACCTTTATCTGGCTGTAAAGATGGAAGTTTTGTTTAGTAATAGGAGTTGGGTTTTTTTGTTTTGTTTTTTTTTAACAATTACTTCTGCCCAGTCTTGAGCTGAGTTTTTACTGAATTATCTCATTTAATCATCACAACAAAACCCAGAAGGGGAGTTGGCCCTCCCTCCCAGTGAGGGCCTCTATTTGGCAGATCTACTTACTGTTGAGGAGAATTAGGTGAGTAGTCCCCAGACTACATGTGGCCTGTCAGTTTCTGTTTAGTTTGACCTGCCCAGAGCTTCAAAAATTTCTAATACTTAAAAATTTGGACACTCTATATAAAAACTTGTATTTCTGACTGCCTTGAGAAATGGAAATGTCTGACAACACAGGGTGCAGAGCGAAGCTTGCATTCACATCCGAGCCAGGCCACTTACTTGCCCCATGACCTTGAGCCAATTACTTATGGCCTTTGAGCCCCCATTTCTTTGTAAAATGGGAACAGAATAGGATTGTCAGACTGTCTAAAAGAGAGGATTCATCCCACAAATATTTGAGGCACGCTTCTAGACACTGGGGATACAGTTGTGAACAGAACAGATTCTAGTGGGGGAGACAGTCATTAAACAAATGCTATGTTAGGAAGTAGGACAGGCAGTGGAGAAAAACAAAGCAGGGGAAGGAGCATAGAGCCTGCCAGAAGTGAAGGGAGGTTGCTGTTTAATATCGTGTGGCCAGAGAAGGCTTTCCGATAAGATGAGATTGGAGCAGAGACCTGAAGGCAGTGAGGGAGTGAGCCATGCAGTGATCAGAGAAATGAGCGGTAAGTGCAAAGGCCCTGTGGTATGTTCATAGGATGTCAAGGTGGTCAGTGCAGATGGAGCAGAAGTGAGGGGATGAGAGGTAGGAGATGAGGCAGAGAGGTGATGGGGGCCAGATTCTACAAGGCCTCGTTAGGACCTTGGCTTTTCCCTTGAGGGAAATGGGAGACATTGGAGGGTTGTAGGTTTTAAATGGATCAGTCTGGCTTATGGTGGAGAAGAGATAGCAGTGGAAGCAGGGAGACCAGTTCGAAGCGTTGCAGTAATTTTGGTAAGAGAGGATAATGGCCCAGACCAGGATGGAGGTGATGAGGAGGACAGAGGGTTCTGGGTATGTTTTGAAGGCAGAGCCACAGGACTTACTGCTGGGTAGACGGGAGATGAGAGAGTGGGAAGTCCATGATGGCTCTTAAGGATTTTAGCCTGCAGGTGAGCTGCTGCTTCGGGTCCAGGACGGAAGCAGGTGACGTGTGCTTCCATGGCAGACATAGTAGCAGTCTTTTCCACTGATCACAGACGTGACCTCGGCATCCTTCTCAACACAGTGCTCCAGGCAGCTGCTCTCTGTCCCTCCGAGTTGGACTTAATTGCTGCGGTAGTGTTCTAGAGCTGCATAGCCATTTGTGGCTATTTAAATTAAAATTAGTTAAAATTTTTAAATTAAAAGTCAGTTCCTCAGGACTTCCCTGGTGGTCCAGTGGTTAAGACTCTACGCTCCCAATATAGGGATCCCAGGTTTGATCCCTGGACAGGGAACTAGATCCTGCGTGCCGCAACTAAAGATCCTGCACGCCGCAGCTAAAGATCCTACGTGCCGCAACAAAGACCTGGTGCAGCTAAGTAAATAAATAAATAAATACTAAAAAAAAAAACCCAAAAAAGTCAGTTCCTCCATTGCACTGGCCACGTTTCATGCGCTCAGTAGCTGCATGTGGCTGGTTTGTGGCCACCGTATTGGAGAGCACAAATTACAGGCATTTCCATGACTGCCGAAAGTGCCGTTCTAGAGGGTGGTGGCTTGCCTCTTGGGCCACGTCTCCTAGTTGACAGCTCATTAACTCATCACACCTCTAAGGAGCACCCTCTTTGTGCCAGGCTCTTGGTGAGGGCTCCAGATGCCACACGTGTGGGCTGTCTTTGGGCCCAAAGGGCAGTCTCCTGAGACAGTGGACACGTTGGCCCACAGGGGCCCGTCTCTGGGGACTGCGCAGGAGCCAGGCAGATGACCAGCAGCTGCACTGGCTCAGCAGCCCCTCTCCCACTCCAGCAGGGTAAGGGTTCTGGGCTGACCCTGGGTCTGTGTGGTTTCTGGGCTGTTCTCCCAACACTGAGATTGAATGTGGTCCTGCTTCCGTCTTGGAGCCCGTCTACCTGGGAGACTCTGGGCTGCTGGCGTGGAGCCTGTTTTGCGGTGGAAGGTCTTGTTTAAAGATATGCGGGTCTTTGAGTTACACAGCCTCTCCCTCCTCTGAACTCTCGTGGCCTTTGGCTGAAGACAGCAAAGCACTCCTGTCCTGTGAGGCCAACCAGTCGGCGAGTGACTTGACTGCTCTGCTCATCCAAGCTCTTGGGAGTACTGTTTACCTTTGAGCTTCACAGCATGTAGCTTGCGGACTTGCCTAGATGACCAGTGATTGTTCTTTGATGACGTTGAGTGACCGAGGTCATGGCCATGTCTTTTAGATGGGGCAGCACGTGTGGGCCCCTACCCTACAGGGCGGCTGTCTGCTCACATAGAAGCGGCAGCACCGGGGCGTCCAGATTTCACGTGATGCGGTCCTGTGTCTTCTCATCAGGGAGAGGAGCTGTTTGGGCCCTGACCTCCCTGGGCTAAAGGCCAGGTCCTGCCCTGCAATTCCTTCCTCCTGCTGCCTCCTTTGCTCAGGTGCTCAGGCCAGGATGGGCACCTGGGGGCGTCCAGTGACCTTTTGGCTTCTAAGTGGCCTGGAAACTCCAAGAACGTGGGCAGATCAGGACCAGAACAGACACGTTTGCAGACAGCTGTGGGTCTGCTCACAGCCTGTTGTAGTGACATGTATTTGTGTGTGTGTGTGCGTGTGTGCGTGCGTGTGTGTACCCAGCAGGACACACACATTCTTTAAATAGACAAGCAGACTTAGCAGGCTTACTTTGTACAGACACTGGACACACACACTCACAGGCGCACAGGCACAGTACCGGCCACCTGGGCGCTGTAGGTCTCTCCACTTAAATCTGTCTTCCTCCCTCTGCCCCTTTCACCAGGATGTTGTAGAAACTTAGCTTCTCATCAGCCAAGCTCGTTGATCCACGTCCCTGGCGGCCACCCTGCTGTAATTAACTCCTGAATATGCCTCATCAGAGTATCAGCTGTGACAACTCAGGGCCCCTGGGAGAGGTGCTGGCCTCCTCCTCTGTCTCAGTCCTGGGGTAGCAGGAAGGCGAGGCCTGGCGTGCTTGATCCGTCCCTTCCCAGAGCCTGGCCGAGACCATGCTGACAGTGCCCTGGCCGGGCTCACGGCTCACCTGAGCAGCTCGGCATGTAACCGTTTACAGATGAGGAGACCCCAGCCCAGGAGGCCGAACATCCTGCCCCGGGGCACTGTGGTCTCTTCTCCCCGGGACCAGGACCCCTTGCCCCACCCGGTCTGCTCACCTGCCTGGGGCGGGCCTGGGTCCTCCCCAGGATCTGGGTAGTTTTCTGCTCTACCCATGAAGCCTACTAGAAACTTCCTGTCTCTTTCTGGACCGTGTCTGATTCTTTTCCCAGAGGGCCAGGGCCTTGCCTTCCGTTGCCGTGTGTTTTGCGGATGAGCCTTGAGGGCTGGGGAGAGGCTGCGTGAGGCCCTTCCCCCTCCTTCTTTCTCTGTGTGGAGCCGTGTCTCAGCCCCCGAGCCCCTGAGTCCCTGTCCTCTGCTGGTGGTTCCATCCGCGGTTGCCCCCTCCTGCCGCCTTCTCACGCGGTATCTGGGGACGGGAGGTCGCCACCTCTGGGGCAGCACATTCTTTGTTTGCACTGTTTTGACTTTTAGAGAATTCTCCCTCCGCAGGAAGCAGCACTCTGTTCCCCGCAGTCTTCCCTCCTGGGGCCTTCAGAGCAAGCTCATCCCTTTTCCGCACAGCAGCGTTTCTCAGACTTTAATTCTCCATGGGGGCACAGATCGCCCTCTTCTCTGGGCCGATTCCCACCCACCCTCCGGTGACCGGACTCCGGCTCCCTCACCACAGGGTCACTCGCTGACCAAGGCCCAGGAGATCTGTTTCTTTGTTGGGGGGAGAACCCAGAAGCTCCACCACCTCCTCTTTCGGGACCTTAACTTCTATTAAGGGCCAAGGGGTTGTGTAGGCATCATTTTATGCTGTGAATTCATTTAAAATCTAATAGCATCTCAAATGGCCAGACTTTTCCCCCAGGGTTGATACACTGTGTCCCGCCCCCATTCTGTTCTCTGGCAGTTGGTTTTGGGGACTCAAGTAGAGGTTATTACATTTACCCCTTTTGAAGTTGATCCTCTGCGTTTTATCAGATTGCTCTGGAGTAAAGTCCATATTAACCAGTTGTCCTAGTGACATGCCATCCACACATTTTATAGATACATGGTCTGTACCTTCTCAAGTGTTCCTTCTGGAAAAATTTCCACTTCGAACAAAGAAAGAGATACTTAAGAGAGAACCCATTTTACACATGAGCAACCAAGGCCAAAGGGGCAAAGTGTATGCCCCAGGTCGCAGGGGCCTTAGCGGCCTGACCCCAGCTCAGTGATTTTTTGCTTTACCCCCCAAAGCTACTCCTCTTCCTTCTGACAAGATTTTTAAATCTTTAAAATGCTTCGTCTCTTCAGCAAAGTCATTTGGAGTTAGTCATTATTATCGCCACATCTGTCTCTTCAGCCTTCAACTTCCATTCCTTCTTTCGGTCCAGACCATCAGATTTTAAAAGTAGCTTTAAGGTAAGGAAATGTCATTTTCCCACAGTCTAGTTTTCTGGCCAACTTCCACTGTGTCACTTAAAGTCATGGTTCAAGAGTGAAGCAAGCACATGCCAGAACTTCAGGGCACCACAAGCCTGAAAAGGCACAGTCCTGAAAAAAGTGCCCTCTGTGCTCATGTCATTTTTATAAAGGAGAGATGATAGGAAGGGGCCTGGAGTTGATCACAAGAATTCACGTGATAATGAATGCTGAGCGTTAGAATTCAAAATACCAGGAGTTTTAAAGAGGTGGGGGGGGAGTGACAGTTTCAATTCAGTTTTGAAACTATTACAAAACAACTAATTTAAAAAATAAAAAAGGGTTAAGGGAGAAGAAGAACTAAATGAAAAGATTATCCAAATTATTGAGCATCCTCCCCCTGCCTACTATATTAGTTTCTGATAAACTTTGATCACATCTCCCTCTTTACTCCCAGTTCTTTGGGACTGTGGTCATCAGTGGTTTTTGGCTTTCCTGGAGGAGCCTGGGTGAGTGTTGGACCCCTGCATCTTCGACCGTATGAGTCCAAGTTTCTGGAGGTGTGTTGCCATTTCCACCTTGACATGACTCACACTGCTCTCCTATCCTCTGGGTTTCAAGGGTTCTGCTTCTTTCTTTCCTTTTTTTTAGTATCTTCCTTCTTTTTAATATTTATTTTATTTCTTTTCTTTTTTTTTTTGCGTGGGCCTCTCACCGTCGCGGCATCTCCCGCTGCGGAGCACAGGCTCCGGACGCGCAGGCCCAGCGGCCATGGCTCACGGGCCCAGCCGCTCCGCGGCGTGTGGGATCCCCCCGGACTGGGTCACGAACCCGCGCCCCCCGCATTGGCAGGCAGACTCCCAACCACTGCGCCACCAGGGAAGCCCCTTCCTTTTCTTTTTTTTTGGCTGTGTTGGGTCTTAGTTGAGGCATGCAGGGTCTTCACTGAGGCATGTGGGATCTTTTGTGGTACACAGGCTTCTCTCGAGTTGTGGCATGTGGGTTTTCTCTCTCTAGTTGTGGTGCATGGGGTCCAGAGCGCGTGGGCTCTGTAGTTTGTGGCATGCAGGCTCTCTCATTGAGGTACGTGAGCTCAGTAGTTGTGGCACGTGGGCTTAGTCCCCCTGTAGCATGTGGGATCTTAGTTCCCTGACCAGGGCTCGAACCTGCATCCCCTGCATTGGAAGGAGGATTCTTTACCACTGGACCAGCAGGGAAGTTCCCATTCTGCTTCTTTCTAATCCACAAGTCCCGGTTGAGGTTTTTGCCTGTTGCTCGGACATGGCCTTGGAGGCGGGGGTCTCCAGCAGTGACCTCGGCAGCAGGATCTCTCTCTGGGTGTACCGATCAGCTCCTCTCCACTACAGGACCGTGACTGTGCCTTTCCCCTTGGTTTCCTTTCCTTCAAATCCTTCTCAAATGCTCATAAAGTGGTGCTTCCAAACTTCAGTGTGCTCACCAGTCACCTGAGGATCTTTGGGCCTTGCTGGGTGAGCCCCAGGTGATGCTGAGGCTTCCCCTCTGCAGGCCAGACTTGGGGTCATGAGGCCGTGGTCCCGTGGGATGGGCTCAGCTGTACCAGGGGACCTCCCAGCGCCTAGATGTCCAGGGACTCATCAGAAGTTTCTGCTCCTCCAGTATCAGCGTCAAGTGATGCCGAGCTTCGCACAGGAACCACGCACCTCTGGGCCCTTTGCGGTCAGTCCAGTGGCAGCTCACTGGACCACAGGGGAGACCTGGTGGCACCCCCGTCCAGGTGAGCCCCTCTGGAGCTGCTGCACTTGGCTTCTCTTGCAGCTTTGGGGTGACCCGGCATCTCAGGGCCCTCACCGCTGGTCACATCCAGAGCCAGCTGTCAGTCACTGAGGCAGGGCTCTCAGCATCGGCCCCTCCTCCTCCTCCCCTCGGCCCATGGGGAAAGGGCGCGGGGCGCTCAGGGCAGTCTCCCGGCCTGCCCAGCACCGAGCCCAGGCCTCCCCTGTGTCCGCCCCAGCAGCACTCTCCGCCTCCTTCTCTGCTGACTGTCAGGAAGAGCCCCAGCAGCTGCCCTGGCCCGGCCCGCTCTTCCCGGTGCCCCGATGTGGTCTGGTGAGCCTGGGCCAGAATGCTGAGGCACCCACGGAGGACCCACCCTCCCACACAACAGCACAGGGACTGGGGCCCGCAGGATGTTCTGGTGGGCTCATCCCCAGGGGAGCCGTGTTGTTACGTCCTTACTAGATAAGATGTGGGCACTTCTTTTTCTTCACATTCATAGCAGAACAACGTCCGGTGCAGGTGAGAGAGTTAGAGTGTGAAAAGTACGTCTTTTGGTGGAGAAAAACCACCAGTTCCATCGGTCAAGGAGCCCTGGGTCCACGTTCCGGGTCTGCCACTATGGCTGAGGAACCGGGACAATCCACCTAACCACTCCACACCTTGATTTGGGCACCTGCAAGATGGAGGCAATATGACGTGTTTGTGAAAATATCGGGTAGGTGAGAAAGTTTTAGGGAAGAAGAGGGACGATCTTGATACTGGTCGTTAGTGTCCACTTGCCTGGCGACTTGCTGTGCTTCTGAGAACTGCAGGAAGAAGCCAGCCCAGGGCGCCGGTTCTATCGCATGGCTCCCTAAGAGAGGGCCACTGCCTCCTTCCCATTTCACTGGGGGGCTGTGGTCTCCTGCTTGCTTCGCACCTGGCCGCCAGTCTCCTTTCTCAGGTTATAGCCAAGCAGATGTGGGAGTCTGGAGGCAGCTCAGTGGCCTTGCAGGGATGGTCCATTTCTAAGAAAACTGGTAGTTACAGACAAGCTGGGGTCAGGGTCACAGCTGGAGGCAACAGGAAGTTTTGTGTTTATTTCCAGTTTAAAACATACTTAAAGAAGCAGCAGCAGTATAACAACCATATAGCAATTTTGAAAAGCATGTGAAGTTTTCTTTTAATTCCATCTCTCACATTGTTACCCTTTTCTCTCTTGGATACATCCTTCTGCCATTATTTCGATGCATGTGCATCCAGCGTCACCTTCACAGAATACAATTTCATGTCTTGCTTTTCTCTCTCATCATTTTCTTGTAACAGTTTTCACCAATATCATTTTTAAGGTTGCATAATCTTCCATCCAGAGGATGTGTCACAATCTAATTAGCCATTTTCTGGGCATTTGGGCTGCTTATAGTTCTTTCCACAAGCGTAAGTGATGCTGCATTCAAGTTCTTACACATAGATCTTCTTACTTCTTTTGGATTATTTCTGTTGGATAAATTCCCAGAAGAGTCATTAATGGGTCAGAGGCTTAGAACATTTTTACGACTCCCAAAACATATAGCAACTGCTGTGTTAGGGAGAGCAGGCTCTGCCTGTCTGCTGGGGAGACCAAGACACATCCCCCAGCTCTGGGCCCCGAGGATGCCCTGGGTGGCTCCTGTCCTGTCCACCCCTGTGCCCTCTGTGGGACCCACCAGGCAAGTGCACTTGGATCCCAGCCTCCTTCCTTCTCCAAGGACATAGATGAGGGAGGTGTTGGGGTCTTCAGCCTGGACTCTGAGAATGGATGTCAAGGATCCTCTGTGTGTGTGTGAGGATTTTTCTAGAAGATCCATCATTAGCATCATACACTCTTAAAAGAGGCCAGGATCCAGGAATGGGTTGAGAATCTCTGAAATGTAAGGGCAGACAAGGTCAGCATCAGTAGAGACACTGGTATGAAGTGGGTGTAGGTAAGGAAGGGGATGAGCACACCTGGGCGGGGGCCGGGGGCTCTGGAGAGGTGGCAGGCGGGTGAGGAGGGGGCGTTCCAGAGAGAGTGACGCCAGAGCAGAGAAAAGCAAATAGTCCAGCTTGTCTACCCAGGAGGGGCCACCGAGGAGATCAGGGGGAGCTGGGGCCAGGAAGGCAGCTGGGTGTCACGGGGAGGAGGCCTCGGGGCCGCGGAGAAGCACGCGGGTGGGGAGCCATCCACGGTGTGAAGTTCAGACGTGGAAGGTGGCAGGGGGAGGGGAGCAGAGCCTGGCTGTCACAAAGGTCCTGGGGTTGCGACGTGGGCCTGGCCCCCCCTTCGCTGCCCACTCGGCCACTTTCTTGCCCCTGCCCTCCACCTACTAGAAGGTTCTTTCCTGTCCAGTCCCCTGACAGCTGCCTGTTGCATTTTTTCTCATCTGACAAATTGTTCTTTTTTCTGTGTACGTCTACTTCTTATTTAAGACTCGTCTTATCAGAGTGACTTAAGGTGGACTCTGCCTGCTAACCTTTTGAGGTTGACCATAGGGTTGCCGTATACCACGTGGGTCAGTTGGTAGCCTTCATTTACAACCACAGCTGCTTTCTTGTTATTTGAAAATTTGACACTTAAGGGTTACCTGCTTTCAGAACTCGTCTATTCTCTCTTTTTCTAAAAAAGGCATTTCTTTATTTATTTGGCTGCACCAGGTCTTAGTTGCGGCACGCAGGCCTTTTAGTTGCGGCTCGCCAGCTCCTTAGTTGCAGCACCCGGGCCCCTTAGTTGTGGCATGCATGCGGGATCTAGTTCCCTGACCAGGGATCGGTCGGGCCCCCTGCATTGGGAGTGCAGAGTCTTAACCACTGGACCACCAGGGAAGTCCCAGAACTCATCTCTTCTCTTGCAAAAAGTTACAGAATCACGTGATGCAAAAAGTGAAGATTCCCCACGTGGCATCCCTAGAGATAAGCTCATGGCCTCCTCACTCTGTGGACCTCCAAGACACCTGGGTTCTGGGTGTCAGGGCTGCCCTGCTTTGTGCTTCCGCTGCTGCCTTTATCCTGCCCTGATTGACAGTACTGGAGTCCAGGCCGTGCTAGGATAGGGCAGCGCGGGTCGCCTCTGGGGAGGCCCAGCTTGTTTCCAGGGAAATTGGGCCACGGGCACATCACAGGGTCGGATTGCATTTTGATGTCCCCAAGGTTCCCAGGGAGCCGAGTGGCTTTTCTGGGAGGACAGAGTTCCGTGGAAGAGCCTGAGGGGGGCGTGGGAAAGGCCTGCCTGTGCCAGGGGTGGCTGCTGAGGCAGGCGGCGCCGCGCCGTGGCTTTCCTGATCCTCGGCGTCCCGTGGCCCCCCTCTGCTCTGCCCAGCCCGGCAGGCCCTGCCCACGCCCCTCACATGCCTGCCTCTTCCCTGCGTTGGCGTGTATCCCGCACGCACGTTGAGGGGAGAAAGGCTGAGATGCGCGTGGAAGGCAGGATCCTTCTTGGTGTCCCCTTATCATCCTGTCTGGACCAGACAGAGCTCACAGGGTCTGGCCGAGGGACCAAAAGGTTTCCTGCTGACCCTGACATCCCGCTGGAGCTCTTCATCGATAAATCTACGGCCAGCTTGGAAGCCCCAGGGGAAGTTTAGACCTTGTCTTTCTGAGACACCTTCTGTCTCAGTGCCTCAGTGACACTTCACATCAAGTGACACAAGAACAGCTAAAGTATATGGAGCACTTGCCATGTGCGGACACCGTTTTTTTTTTTTTTTTTTTTTTTGCGGTATGCGGGCCTCTCACTGTTGTGGCCTCTCCCGTTGCGGAGCACAGGCTCAGGATGCGCAGGCTCAGCGGCCATGGCTCACAGGCCCAGCCGCTCCACGGCATATGGGATCCTCCCGGACCGGGGCACGAACCCGTATCCCCTGCATCGGCAGGCGGACTCTCAACCACTGCGCCACCAGGGAGGCCCTGGACACCGTTTTAAGTGTTTTACGGTAACCAGTCGCTCAGCCCTCCTGTTTTACAGGCGAGGACACCAGGGCACGGGGAAGTTTAATGATGGCCTGGCATCGCACGGCGAGTGGCAGGGCTCGGGTCTGAGCCAGGCGGTCGGACCCTGTCCCTGCCAGCCTGGCACGGGCAGGGCCACACGTGGGGCGGGCTGGGGCCCCTGGGATTCCTGCCCCAGCCCTCACTGCCGCCCCCCAGCCCCGGCTCCTTTTCCCGCTCAGGACCCCAGCAGCTCTCGCCACAGGCCACCCTCGAGAGCAGGCAGGGCCTCGTGTCTCTGGCTTTTCTTGAAAATCCTCCCGGAGGCTCATCTTCTTCCCAAGCTGAGAGCTTTGCCACGGCAGCAGCTTTGCCACCTGCTCTGCTTGGGCTGCAGGGCCCCGGGAGGCTCGGTTGCTGCTTCCTGGGCTCAGGTGGAGCCAGGCAGGGCACACTGGGGTTATTTTGGCTTCTCATTCCTGAACTGTAATGGTGCCATTCGCGAGGTTCTTAACAGTGGAAGAGACATTGCTGTGGAAATGGCAGGGTAATAGGAATAACCACTGTCCGTGCTTCAGGCTGGAGCCAGTGCCAGGCATGCTGAGCGCAGGGGGCTCACCTTGTTAGGGTGGTATTCACCGCAAGAGAGAGGATTGATTCTCCCTGTGGGAACAGATAGGGCACAGGGACCCACCTCCCTCGGTGATGGTGAGCAGGTGGGGGGCTCCTGGCCTGCAGACCTTCCGAGGAGGAGGGAGGGGCCGCCCCTCCAGAGGAGCTGAGGCCCCAGCCCTCTGGCTCAGTGGGGACAGAGGCCCAGGTACGACACCAGACCCTTGGGGGCCTCTTGGCTGCGCCCACCAGAGGAGAGGAGTCGACCTCTACACCTCAGGCTCCTACCCCAGAGCAGGTGTGTCTGAAAGGCAGGTAGAGCTGGGTTTTCTGGCCTCAGGGCCCACTGAACACAACAAAGGGCAGGAGCGGGCAGGGCCGTGGCGGAGGTGTGTCCCCGCTCCTGTACCGCCGGGCTGGCCTCACTGCCGAGGCCCAGGACCTGCGGCCTGAGTTTCACTGTGGCCCCTGACCCCTGGTCAGACCCCAGGTGCCGAGGACGCGGGTCTTGGTTTTCTGGCCACCCCTCCTGCCCCAGGTAGCTCCCGGCCCCAGGTGACTGGACATAGCACTCCCGGATGCGCGCGCCCCACCCGTCCCCTCCTCCCCTTTCAGCGGCTGACCCTGCAGCACTGGCCTGGTCACCCGGAACTGCTCCACCCCGGGGTCAAAGGCTGCGCCCTCCAGCCACATCTCTTGTTCCCCCAGCCCTCTGCCTCCTTCTGCACCCACCCTTCTCCCAGGCTGACCTCACTTCCCGCTGCCTCATCCCATGGCCTCGGTTTAGTCGCTTCCTCTCCATTAGCGCAGTTCTCTTGCTCCCTTACCGTTTCCATCCTGCAGACCTGCACCTGAGGTTCTCCCTCCAGCCTCTCCCACCGTCCTCCAGCGGGCACCACCGTCACCTCCCTCCCCTCCCGGGGGCACAGGGCGGTTTCCCGACAAGTTGCCGCTGCCTGCGTTTCCCCCTCCTCTGACCCACCCTCCAGCACCCCCGCCGTCGCTTGTCTCCTCTCTCCTGTTCCTGCTGCTGGGTCTAACCCGCGGCTTCTGAGCTACAGGCTCAGCCCACTAGCCACCAAGCATCTGCCTGCAGGGCGGCCCTGCACGGGGCCCTCCAAGGCACCTCCTGGACCAGACTCCCATCTTACCCCGCCACCTCTCCCTCCTACTTTTGCCCGTATTTCAGAGAGTGGACCTCCCAGCCGGACACCCAGGCCGTGGCCCATCACCCCAGGTGCAGGCGGCACCAAGTCGCGGATCCTGCCGGCCCGGGGTCTTAGGCCGCCCGTCCTGCCCAGCCGGCCGCCCTCATTCGGGCCTGGCTCTGCCTGGAGAACGGCGGGGGCTCCTAACTGGCCTCCCTGCTTCCGTCTCTGCCCCACGCCCTCTGCCTGGGCCCGTCGCTTCCCCAGCCCTCGGGAAGGACTTCCGATGCCTGGCCCAGCTCGAGAGGCCCTTCGGCGTCCGAGCCAGGGGTCGGCAGGCGCTTTCTGAATAGGGCCAGGTAGTACGTTTTTCCGGCTTTGTGGGCCATACGGTCTCTGTCACAGCCACCCAACTCTGCTGTTCCACCAAGAAAACGGCTGCAGACAATGGGTGAACGGGGCCGGCACGACTTGATTTGTGAACCGGGCAGCAGCCGGGTGAGGCCCCAGGTGGCAGTCTGCTGGCTCTGACCCAGCTGCGCTCTCCCGCCGCGCTGTGCGCTGTTTCCGCCTCTGCCCACACCTGCCGGCCCGAGGCTGGTGCAGTGGTGCCCGCCATTCCCTCGGACAGGACGTCCTCAGTCCTCAAGCCTCGCTCCTAGGCAGCCTCCTTGACGGCCCCCCACGTCCTTCCGTCCTTCTGTCTCAGTGCTCTGCCGTCCGTTGCTCTTCTTAGCGCGGATCTCACCGCCCTGTGATGGGTGCGTTAGCATCTCCCCCACGAGACCTGCAGCCCTCGGAGGGAGGGGCTCACTGGTCTTTGTAGCCTGGCACCTACCGTGGCACCTGGCACATCATAGGTCTCCAGTCACATTGAATCTGGATTCTCGAGTGATGGCCCTGTGCACGGTGGGGGCGGGGGTGTCACACAGAAGCCCTGCCCTCACGGGCACACGTAGGCACTGTCACCCTTCCTGTGGTTTTGGGGATGCCTTGGAGGCACAGAGCCACGCCTGGGGTGCTTCACGGGTTTCTGAGCTCTGTCCGTGCTCTGAAGGTGCTCAGGTCACGATGCTGAGCCTGCTCAGGGCAGAAACCGGCCTGTCCTGGGCCTCTGGCTGCTCCCCAGTGAGGGGCGTGCACTGCAAGGTCTATGCAGAGGGTCACCTGGCTCCTGGCTGACGCCTGTCACCAGGCGTTTCTTCCCAGAGTGTCCGCGCCTGCCCCGCCCACCCCACTCACTCTCTCCTCCCCCACAGGAGAACCTTATGCTTTCCATCCTGCCCAAGCACGTGGCAGACGAGATGCTGAAGGACATGAAGAAGGATGAGAGCCAGAAGGACCGGCAGCAGTTCAACACCATGTACATGTACCGCCACGAGAACGTCAGGTGCGCCGGCTGCAGGCCTGGGCTCTGAGCTCAGGACGGAGGCTTTGGGGGGGTCGGCGGAGCACTGCGGGGCTCGAGAGTCTTCCTGGGCACTGGAAACACGGCCACCCCACAGTGTGAGTCTCAGTCCCCGCGGGGGCCGCCTTGCTGCCAGATGTTGGGGCCTAGATGGGTCCCGTGGTCCAGGCCCGTCATTGTACAGACGCCACCTGCGAGATAAGCTAAACGCCGGAGCCCTGAGTGCGCCCGGCACGTGCCAGGGTCTCACCACTTCGGGGCTCGAGCAGGGACCTGGCCGGCTGAGGGCTGGAGCGGGAGCTGGCGGTGGGCGGCGTGGAGCCCGGCGTGCCGTCCGGGTCCTCACCACCAGGGCCTGCCTCCCCCTCCGCAGCATCCTCTTTGCCGACATCGTGGGCTTCACCCAGCTGTCTTCAGCCTGCAGCGCCCAAGAGCTCGTGAAGCTCCTCAATGAGCTCTTTGCCCGCTTCGACAAGCTGGCGGCCGTGAGTACCCTGACGCTCGCCCAGCTTTCCGGGGGGGGGGTGGGGGCGCCACCCTCATGACTTGGGCCTGCGCCTCCTCCCCCGGCTCCCAGGACTTCCGCCCACCCATCCGTCCTCTGCTTTCTTTGCCCCTCGTCCCCCCCTTGCCGAGGAGGGACTCAGGACCTGCCCTTTCAGAAATACCACCAGCTGCGGATTAAGATTCTGGGCGACTGTTACTACTGCATCTGTGGGCTGCCTGACTACCGGGAGGACCACGCCGTCTGCTCCATCCTCATGGGGCTCGCCATGGTGGAGGCCATCTCGTAAGTGGGGGGAGCGTGGGTCCTGGCTCTGGCGCCAGCACGCCTTCCGCGCTGCTCTGTCTTGGTGGGCCCTGTGCATCCCGAGGCCCCCAAGCCGGGCTCTTCAGGGGATGAGGTGGGTGTGGCATGGTCAGTCCCAGGCTCTGGGAAGTCGGGCTAGGCTTACCTTCCTCACAGCTGAGGGAAACTGCAGCCTCCAAGGGATGCTTTTCTAGCTTTAGTCCACAGTAGTTTTTTCTGCTGGAAGGTGCAGTCATCATGAAATTCTGCCCCCTTCCATTTGCTTTCTTTTCCTCCCAAGTGTCCCCCCGCATCTCTTCTCTCCGAGTTTTCTCATCATGACCCCCCAGGACAGGTAGGCTCAGAGATCTCCATGCCCATCTCTTGGATCAGGAAGCCCAAATACAGCAGTGAAGTGACTGCTGAGGTCACGAGATGTTTGGGCAGCAGAGATGGGACTGGAACCCTGGCTTCTGAGCTCCGGCCAAGGCTCCTGCCTGCACCACTGTGAGCCTCTAGGGTGGTGAACTCTGCCTCCCCGGCTCTTCCCGGCTGCTGTCACTGCCCCTGTGGGCTTGGAGATCCCTCGGGGGCGGGGCGGGGGGGCAGGGGGGCGCTCCCTGCCATCGACTCAAGGCCTGTGGTGGGCCCTGGGTGTTATCAGCCCCCCCAAGCCCCTTGCTGAGTCCAGGAATTGGGCGTGTGCTTCGCCACCATCTCCAAGGGGGTGGTTTTGCACTTTTACTGTCTTCCAGGTTAAAGCCGCCTCTAGGATTGGCTGGCAAGAAGCAGATGCTGCCTTTCCCCTGGGGCCATAGTTCAGGATTTAGAGACTCCTACCTCTGCTCCCATCACTGTTGGGCAAAGTGCTGAAATTCGTGTTTGTCTCCTCCTGGAGATCTCAAGCAAGGAGCATTTCCCCTCTGCACACACAGCACGTAGTGCAGGGCCTGGCACATAGTAGGCG
Organism: Hyperoodon ampullatus; assembly: GCF_949752795.1. Classification (NCBI taxonomy): domain Eukaryota; kingdom Metazoa; phylum Chordata; class Mammalia; order Artiodactyla; family Ziphiidae; genus Hyperoodon; species Hyperoodon ampullatus. Next base: position 69,620,715 of record NC_136928.1, read on the forward strand.
CTCAGTGAAGGTCAGCTGCACAAATGAGTAAACGGATGGTTGGAAGAGAACAGTTGGAGGTTGTCCCCCAGGGGCTGAGGGTCTCTGCTGTTTCCTGCCCCGCCATCCGCACCCCGAATCACACTGGCCTGGGGTTGCTGAATCTGGCCTTGGCCACTGCCTGCTGTAGCCCCAGCTGTGGGTGACCCAGATGTGGGCAGAAAGCAATGGGGGCAGCCTGTAGGCCCTGCAGCCTGGAGGGGAGGAAGGCTGTGCAGAATTCCTCCCGCTGGGGGGCTGGGGAGGGAGCTGGCCACCTGGCTGTGGGCAGGCCCGACCCTCCTCCTCTCTGTGTGTGCCTGGCAGGTATGTACGGGAGAAGACGAAGACCGGGGTGGACATGCGCGTCGGGGTGCACACGGGCACCGTGCTGGGGGGTGTCCTGGGCCAGAAGCGCTGGCAGTACGACGTGTGGTCCACCGATGTCACCGTGGCCAACAAGATGGAGGCCGGCGGCATCCCCGGGTGAGCACGCGTTCCTTCCTGGGGCCAGGGGAGGGGACCGTCCCATCCATCCCTCAGGGTTGTGGCCCAGACGAGGGACAAGGGACCTCGAAGAAGCAGCCCTTCCCACCCAGGAGCAGTGTTCTTCTTCCAGGGCCTGCCTCCTGGGCCTTTCCTGCCTGGGGCTCTGCAGGAGTCTGTCCTCCTGCCCCCTTTACCCACTGCGGGACCTCGGGGCTCTGAGGTCAGGGCTGGAGCTCCTTCAGTGTGCAGGTCACCCCGAAGGGCACTGTTAGCAGTGAGAGTCTCCTACCAGGCTCTAAGGCACCTGCACATCTTTCCTGAGTTCTTTACAGACTCGGCCAGTCAGGTGGGGCAGCCTCCACCCTCAGGGTGGACCAAGGATGCGGTGAAACCTTCCCGGCCTGGGTCAGGGGGCTTCCCTCGGAGGCAGTGACAGTTCTCTCCCTAGTGGTGACTCCCCAGAAATGGGTTATTACCCACTGACAGGAGGTGTTGCAGCGGAGAATCACACCAGGTGGATGATAACCAGGCCTTCTGACCTTAGTGTTCAGAGCAGACTTCAAATTCCTTATCTCATTTGATACCCTCAGCAGCCTGAGGACAAACTGTCTAATGGATTGAACCGCTGAGGCTCAGAGAAGGGGAGGTGCCGGGCTGCCTACACAGCCACTTAGTGCCAGGACTAGCTCCGCCTCTGTCCCCAGGGGTAGGGCGGGGGCTGCCTCCGGGCCTGTGCTCAGGGCCCCTCTTCACGGAACCCAGGCGCGTGCACATCTCCCAGAGCACCATGGACTGCCTGAAAGGCGAGTTCGACGTGGAGCCAGGCGACGGGGGCAGCCGCTGTGATTACCTGGATGAGAAGGGCATCGAAACCTACCTTATCATTGCGTCCAAGCCAGAGGTGAAGAGGACAGCCGCCCAAAATGGTCTCAGTGGCTCGGTGAGTCCTCCACCCACCCTGTGGGCTGGGGGAGGGAAAGGAAGGGATTGGAGGCGAGATTGTAGAAGAACTGGCAGGACTATGAGAGGTCCCGCTAGCTGCTGAGTGTTAGAGCAAAGGGTAGTACGAGGTAAATATTTCGTGCCCAATGTGAAGTTTGAGCTACAGTAAATGCTCTAAAGAACTCAGAAAAGTAGGAAGCTGTCCTGCAGAAAATTAGGAAATGTCACGGCGGAAAGTGGAGCCCCATGAAATGGGACTTGACCTTGTCACAAAATTATTGAGTCTTCATATTTTAAGAGTGCTAGGGGACTTCCCTGGTGGCATAGTGGTTAAGAATCCGCCTGCCAGTGCAGGGGACGTGGGTTCGAGCCCTGGTCCGGGAAGATCCCACATGCCGTGGAGCAACTAAGCCTGCGAGCCACAACTACTGAGCCTGCGGGCCACAACTACTGAAGTCCGTGCGCCTAGAGGCCGCGCTCTGCAACAAGAGAAGCCACTGCAATGAGAAGCCCTTGCACCGCAACGAGGAGTAGCCCCCGCTCGCCGCACCTAGAGAAAGCCCGCGTGCAGCAACGAAGACCCAATGCAGCCAAAAATAGATAAATAAATTTATTTTTTAAAAAAAGAGTGCTACATGCACAACTTCAATATATTCACCGGAACAAATGAACAATGCATCTTCTAAGCTATTCTACAAAATGGTGATTGACTATAATTTGAGAAATCAGCTACCTTTGTGAAGTGATGGAACATTTACCATTTCTGGCAAAAAACGATTTTAGTACATTTAAAAATGCTGTTCCTTTAAAAAATTACCCACAAATTTGGTTGTACTGGGGACCACCTTGAAGTCACAGGGCAGCAGTCAAACGTATCTTTGTGACAACCACACTCATTCCTGTTCGTTCTAATCTTGCATTTTCTCATTTTATTTAATCAACCCTTGCACGGTGCATCATTTGACTCAGGGGTTGTTCCTGGCACCTGACACCCCTGGGAGGGGTACGGATGGGGCCCTGGCAGCAGTGTCTTTATGAAGCTGGTGTGCAGGAGTCATTATTCAGTTTTCCAATTAGAGAAAAGTTGCGTTTGTGGACGTGTAGCTTAAAACACTAGCACAGAGGCTCTGGGTGAGTAGGAGTGGGGTCCGGGCTGTGGGCCGTTGAGCCCCGTGGCCTGGGTGCTGCCACACAGGACAGGAGTGCAGGCGACAGCTTCCAATGAACGGGAGTTAGACTTCTTCGTAAATGCTCCATCAGACAAATGAGGAGACCCATTTCTCATGAAAACATGGGGACTGTTCCCTTCAAAAACTAATTTTCCTGACGTTTTGGGGCAATCCAGGTTTTCAGTGTGTTGTTGTAAAGTTGACTTTTAACTGTTTCTTAGTGACCCTACCTAAAAAACGTAGATGTCGCGAAGTGGAAAAGCTGGGTTAAAGGTTCTGTACATTGAAAGTTTAACCCATGTGCCTGCTACTCACCTCCTGCCACCCTCCCCGTGCCTTTGCTGGCTCTTTCCTCACTTCTTTTCTTCGTTCAGTTGAAAGATGAACCCAGGGTATTATTGTTTTAATTGCATTTCTTTAGTTATTAGTAAGACAGGACACTTTTTTTTTTTTTTTTTTTGCTGTACACGGGCCTCTCACCGTTGTGACCTCTCCCGTTGCGGAGCACAGGCTCCAGATGTGCAGGCTCAGCGGCCATGGCTCACGGGCCCAGCCGCTCCGCGGCATGTGGGATCTTCCCGGACCGGGGCACGAACCCATGTCCCCTGCATCGGCAGGCGGACTCTCAACCACCGCGCCACCATGGAAGCCCAAGACTGTACACTTTTAACATGGTTGTCAGCCTGGTGATTTTCTTCTGTGCATTGCATATTCATATCTAACCTTTGAGGGCTTTTTCCATCTCTGGTTTGTAGACGCTTTTTGTTTATTAGAGAGCTGAACCTTCTGTCATACGATGTTCATCAGCTGTGTATCAAGCATCCGCTTCGTGCCCAGCACTGTGATGCATCTGTCTCGGGGAACTTAGAAGTTGAGCTGCTGTAGATTATACCAGTTGTCTTCCCTACAAGGCGCTGCAGCAACTGTCAGCCCCCAGTGTGCTTTAAGTGAAGAACTTAACACCATTATCATAAGCCCATGTGATTAGCTCAATAATTGTTTAAGATGTCTCCAACTCAAGATGTGCTCCGAGAAGGCCATGTCAGCAAATCACCAAACCTGCTCAGCAGTCAGTCAGAAGTAGTCAAGCGCAGAGATAACACGTGAATGATGTGTGAATGATAACGGGAAGCAGTAGGGAAAGTGGTGATGGTGGCTTCTCTGGGCCTCATAGGAGCAAATACCATTCCATCAGCAGAAGCCTCTCCCCGGGGTTTAGCTGAACAAAGTGATAAGGAGGAGAGTGTGAGGGAATTGTCACAGTGGATCCTTTCCAAGTGTTAAAAAGACATCTCCCATCTATACTGACCTTGCTGTTAGTCTCATTTGGTTGTTTTTTGGTTTTTTTTTTGCGGTACGCGGGCCTCTCACTGTTGTGGCCTCTCCCGTTGCGGAGCACAGGCTCCGGACGCGCAGGCTCAGGGGCCATGGCTCACGGGTCCAGCCGCTCCGCGGCACGTGGGATCCTCCCAGACCGGGGCACGAACCCGTGTCCCCTGCATCGGCAGGCGGACTCTCAACCACTGCGCCACCAGGGAAGCCCTCATGCAGTGGTTTTAAATGCCATCTCCGACAACTCCCAAACTGAGATCTCAGCCCCAACCGGCATCCCTGCACTAAACTTGCAGCCGCGTGTGCCTCTCCATCTGTGTACATGACAGGTCCAAAGCTGAGCTCCTGAGCTTCTCTCTACCCTGAAACCCGCTCTTGCTCAGTCTTCCCCATCTCAATCAGTGGCAACTCCATTCTGTTAACTGCTCAGCCCCAAACCTTTGGAGACATCCTGACCCCCTCTACAATCCATGAGCCCCTTCCTGCACGCTGTAGCTCTCGCCCCGCTCTCCTCACACCCTCCTTCGGTCCCCATCTCACTCAGAGGAAGAGCCAAAGTCCCCTGAGGTCAGGAACCCCATCCAGCAGGTCCTCACCGCCCCACCCCTTTCACTCACTGAGCTCGGGCAGCACCGCCCTCCTGGCTGCCGCTCAGACACTCCGGGCCTCCAGCCCGCTCCGGGCTTCTGCCTGCTGGAACCGGTCCCTGAGAGCCGCGTGATGTGCTCCAGATCTTCACGGAAATGTCATCTTCATGGTGACCCCTCCCCCACCCCCCTTACAGTCACTCCCCAGCAATCCCTGTGTCCCTTGCGTACTCCACCTCTCCAGAGCACTGCTCTCTGACCTCCTGTAATCATTTACTTCTTTACTTCGCTGATGTCCGCCCGTCCTCACTAGAAGGTGGGCTCTGAGGTTAGGACATTCTGTGTCCCCAGGAGTTAGAACAGTTCCTGTCACGCAGTAGGTACCCAGTAAATACTTGGTAAATGAATGAATGAGCTGTTTTCCTGTATAGAGTAGTATTTTTCCTTGACAGAGTAAATTAAATAATCATTGGGGAAATTGGTTTACGGAATTTATTCAGACTTTTGGAAGGCATTTGACAGGCCTCGACCCCAGAAAAGATCTCTGTGAATCACTGTGTCACTGAGTTACTGTTTTAAAAATAGGAGTTGGAACAATAAGGTCTTTCTCTGCTTAGAAAAGTTTTAATACTAGAAATGGATACTAGAAAATTACAGCGTTTTAAAATTGATGGTCTAGAGAAGGAACTGAATAGTGAGATTTCTAAGGTTACAAGGCCTCTGAACTCTGGTGGGAAGATTCCAGACTGAGAGTAGACCAACCCCGCGCTGGGTGGGCATCTGGCAGTGCCTGGGGGCTCCTGATGGCCACTCCCTTCTGCTGCAGGCTCTGCCGAACGGAGCGCCACCTTCCTCAAAGCCCGGCTCCCCTGCCCTCATTGAGACCAAGGAGCCCGACGGGAGCATCCACACCAGCGGCTCCACGTCCGAGGAGCCAGAGGCCCAGGTAGGTGCAAGGCGAGGCCCGGGATGGCCTGGCCCCTAGCCTGGCCTCTGTCTTCGGTGGCTGTGTAACCTTGGGCTGGTCACCGCCCCGCCCCCTGGCCTCACTGTCTCCTCGTCAGTTACATGGGGTGGAGGTGGCTGAGGTCCGAAGGGGTGCTCACCTCCGAGGCCTTGTCTGGCCCCCATGTCCCAGAATCCTAGAGATCTGAGGGCAGTGAGGACACCCACAGAAATTTCTCTAGGATCCAGGGCTGTTTCAGAAGTGACACCAAAGGGCTGGGCTCACCTCTCTGGCTAGGTCCAAACCCCACAAGTCCTGTGCACAGATGAGGGGTTTCCAAAGGGACAAACAGGCTGGCCCCCTGAGGATGGGGTGCACCTTGGGAGAGCGTCCAGGATCCATCCACTACTAAAGAGCTTCCTGAGTATATCCACCAACAGAGGCCAGTGCTGAGACGGGTCTCGGCCTCGCGGAGGCTGCCGTGAGCTGGTCGGCCACACCGCTAGTCTGGCTGCAGGGGAGACAGAACTGCCCCGTGCCTGTAGATCAGGTGCTGGAAGACAAGAGGGTAGAGGGCTGAGGATAAACTGGGTTTTCCTTGAGCACCACAGCACTCAGTAACTTTTCCCTGTTGTGAGTTTCTTGATCGAAAGTGTTAATACAGACTCAGTGTAACTCACTAACAAGAAGGACACAGAGGCTTAGCAGCCTGTGATTTCTTTCTATCCTCACAATTAGCCAGTGTCGCACTGCTCCCGATACGCTTCGGGGACAGAGGTTCCTGGTGCTGGAACAGAACATCCACATCATGTTACAGAGAAGAAAATTGGGGCTGGGGGGACATGGATTCTAGGGGGTCAGACTCAACCAGCGGCACGCCTGAGCTTAAGCCCGGGGTATCTTGATTCTGGCTTCCAGATACACTCTTAGACCCGTTCAAACAGCTCTTATCAGCCCATTCCCAATTGTTATTTGGGCTGATGGCTGTGTAATCATAGTCTGGATTCATGTGTTTGGAGCGGAGGCTTTTCCTTTGTGACCAGGAATAAAAATGGTGGGGGGTTCCCCAGTGCTACCACCCCACTAGTAATAAGGATGTTATCTTCTCTCCATAGCTTTTCCCCCTCAGGTCTTCCTCCCCCAAGTGAGCCAGATCTGAGCTCCTTTAAGAGCGCCCTTAAGCATAGGGTTGGGGGTCTTTTACACCCCCAAGGATGCTGAAGGGTATGGTGTGTGACACCCCCATCCTTGTAGCAGGAGGTGCCGGGACCCTGCTGACCCAGCACAGTCTCAGATTCCAGGTCTCCCACTCGGGCACCCGGTGGCTGCTCCCCACGCTGCCATCACTGCAGAGCTTCTCTTGGGGGCCACAGGGCCTGGGACCTGGAATCCCAGGGAAACCAGGAGGGACTGTGGCTTTTGGGTCCACACCCAAGCAGGACGGAGCCATGTGAGAGCCCTGGGAAGACGTTTCCCGAGAAACGATCTTGAGAGTCAAGGGGCTGGTGCTCGTGTGATCCCTTTAGTTCCCCTTCCCCCCACCACCACCCTGTCTTTCCCCAACTTCTCCCCCCTCCATCCCGCCTGCCCCCCAACTCTGCCACACTGCCTTGCAGGCTGACAACCCCTCATTCCCCAACCCTCGCCGGAGGCTGCGGCTTCAGGACCTGGCCGATCGCGTGGTGGACGCCTCCGAGGACGAGCACGAGCTCAACCAGCTGCTCAACGAGGCCCTGCTGGAGCGGGAGTCCGCCCAGGTGTAAGCAGCCCCTCAGGAAGCTGGCCCCTGGCCCTTGGCACGTGCCTTGTGTGGCCCCAGCGTGGGGTCCAGGAAGTCAGTTGTCGTAAATACGGCCCCTTCCTGGCAGGCGGAGACAGATGTGATGTTTGCATCTCATAGGGCTTGTTTGCACTGCAGAGTGAAGAAGAGAAACACCTTCTTCCTGTCCATGCGGTTCATGGACCGCGAGATGGAAACCCGCTACTCGGTGGAGAAGGAGAAGCAGAGTGGGGCCGCCTTCAGCTGCTCCTGCGTCGTCCTGCTCTGCAGCGCCCTGGTGGAGATTCTCATCGACCCCTGGTGAGGGAGGGGCAGGGCAGGCCCTGGCAGCCAGGGGAGGAGGGCGGACGGCGACGAGCTTCCTAGGCCAGAGGCCTGCGGGGTGTGGGCCTCAGCTGGAGCCTGACGCAGGGGCGCAGGCTCTGTTCCTTGCCCCCCGTCCCCCGGAGCAGCCCCCGGGAATGCTGGGACTGCGCCCTGGACCCCCTTCCTTCTCTCTGCTCCTGGGTCCTAGAATAGCACTCGCGTCAAAGGGGGGGTCACACCAGGGTTGAGAAGGCTGAGGGAGGAAGGGTCCGGGGGGATGGAGACCTTGGCTGGGTGGGTCCGAGTGGCTCTGGGACAAGGAGACAAGGAGAGAGGACGGGGACGCTCCGCAGTCTCGGTCACCACGGCTCGTCGGCTCCCTTTCTTGGCTCGTGTTATAAAAGACAGATTTCAGGCTCTGGGTGCGGACTGGTCTCTCTCACAGCAGCAGGTCCTCTGGGGCCAGGCTGTGTGTTCTGGAATCCGTGCCGTGTCTGCTGAAGCCCAGCTGAAGGATGGCTGCCCCTCCCTCCCCTTCTCCCCGTGGCCGGTCAGCAGCTCCCTCCAGCTCAGGGATTCCCCGCCAGAAAGGAGGGGGTGTGGAGCCCTCTTCTGATCACAGTTTGGGGAACTTAAAGAGCCTTGGACTTGTCACACGGTCCTAGGTTCTGGACTCGGCTTGCTCACTTATTTCTTCTGTGACCTTGGGCGCATCACTAAGGGTTCCTGGGGCATCGGTTTACTCATCTGTAAAGTGAAAGATGACGATGATGATGATCTGAAGACAATAAAACGTGCCCTCGCTAAATCAGAATTGTTGTGAGGACCAAATTCATTCATTCACTTCACAGATATTTGCTGTCTACTTTGTGCCTGGGGCTGAGGTCTAGGGAGACAGCGGTGAAGGCTGTAACCCTCAGCAGCCCTCGGCAATAAGCGGCTCTGTTCTGTGCTCGCCTCTGTCATCATTGCAACGCGGCAGAGTGCTTGTTCCTAAGAATCCCTTCCCAGGTTTTACTGGGCTCTGCCCAGGGCATCTGTGAGTCTGTCCTTCTTTAAGAAATGTCCCAAAGAACAGTTACAGCTGGGGAGGGTCCCATGTCCCCAGGCCCTGCACACAGCCGGCAGCAACTCCCTGGTATCACATGGGACTTCTCGGGTACAGGCTTGTGCCTTGCTTAGGGGGCCTGCCCTCTGTCTCCCTTCCTTTACTGTCCTGGCCCCTGACCCAGCCCACTACTCCCTCTGGTCCTCTCCTGGGTTGTTTTCTCTCTCTTACAGGCTGATGACAAACTATGTGACCTTCGTGGTTGGCGAGGTCCTGCTCCTGACCCTGACCGTCTGCTCGCTGGCTGCCATCTTTCCTCGGGTAAGAAGCACTTTTCTTTTTGGCTCAGAGCCGTCTGGAAGTGAGCATCGCTCCCTGTGAAAGTGGGTATTGATGGAGTTGTGTCCTGTGAGATCCTGACAAGTAGCGGACTGCCATGGGGGTGGCTCAGGCACTTATCCATTCATTCATTTACGCGCGTCTTCATTAGCGGCTCTGCACCCACTTTGGGCCAGGCCGCGGAGCGCGCGTGGGTGGGTGAGCCAGAGTCTACATAAATGGGAACCTGTGTAGAAGAGCAGTGGAGGCCCAGCTAGAAGGTGGACTGGCTCCAGTTGTGAAGGACCCTGAAAGCCACACACAGGGATTGAGACTTTCTCCTATAAGCACTGGGTGCCAGGCAGAGTTTTTGATCAGAAAAGAAAGAGAAAAGCAGCATTTTAGGAAAATTGATCTGGCAAGTGGCTTGTGAATAACTTGGGGGGTTTAGGTACACTGACCCAGGGAAAGCAGGAGTAAGTAGCCAGGCAAAGACGGCCGGCCCTGAAAATTCTCCCCTAACGTGGCTTTGCCGCCCAGAGACAGTGAGTGGACTGCTGCTGCTGGTGCTGCCCGCAGGCTCAGGCCGGTCACCGAGCAGCTCTGGGAAGGGCTCTGATATCTGGCAGCCGTGGTGTGTCACCTGCACATCCAGCAGGACGGGCAGACAGAGCCGGGATCCGCGTACCTTCTCAGTTGTGCCGCAGCCAGGTTTTGGTTGACGCACACACGCGGCACTACTTTCCAGGTTCCTGGGAAGTATGGGAGCAAGCGGAGTGGTTAGCAGTCATGTTTACAGGGGGGAAGGCTGTCAAGACACAAGGGCCTGGAAATTCCATCCTTGTAGGCCTTTCCTAAGAAGATCGTGGCCTTCTCGACTTGGATCGACCGGACGCGCTGGGCCAGGAACACCTGGGCCATGCTGGCCATCTTCATTCTGGTCATGGCAAACGTCGTGGACATGGTGAGCCCCTGCTGTCCTGTTGAAGGGACGCCCACTCTTAGAGGAGGCTTCTGGATTAGCCTGCATGAGCAGTTGCCGGCCCATTTCCCCACCCCCCGTAGACACAGGTGTGGAGTGGCGCTTAGGTTCCTAAACGATCATCCTGGCCAAGCGGCGGGGCCTCCTCCCCGGGATGCCTCGTCTTCCCCAGTTCCTTGCTCTCCCCAGGTCCAGGAGCCCAGCGCCAGGCACCAGCTCCTTTCTGGGTGGTTTACATCTGTTGTCTCATTTAATCTCTGTAACAGTCCCGAGAGGTCGGTATCATCCGTAGTTTCATGTGAAAAAATGATGCTCAGAGAGGTTAAATCCCTTGTTGTAGGTTACACAGCCAGTAAGTAACAGGGGAGAATTGAAGCAGTTCTAAATCCCCGTCCTGTGTTTTCTCTCTCCATGTCTCACTGTTCAGGGGCCCCAATACTCCTAAGCTTTCTGTGTATCTTAAGTATTCCCTACAGTGTGGCTAGCATCAGGCATCCATCAGGACGAGGGAGGTAAACCGGCTCCACCAGAGGAGCGCTCCTGTTTGGCCTTCATCCATTTGAACAAGGCCACACCTTCCAGAGGTGGGTCACTGGGACGGCAGGTTCACTGAGCCCAGATGGCTAGCGGTAGACAAAATCTTCTGCTCTGCTGTCCTCAGTTCATGCGGGTCCCGTGAGGGGGCAGCAGAGGCTTTCTTGGGGAGAAGGGATGGCAGTGGGAAGCCACCAGCCAGTTGCTGAGCACTGGGCACTTGGAGCTGTCGCTGGTGCTCTCTGGTCAGGCCTCCCAGCGCCCTTCAATGTTGGTAGTACTGTACTAGATACACTCTCTTAGAGTCCTGATTTTTGCAAATATAATGTTATATTATTTGCTTTATTATCTTTAACAATTGAAGCATGGGAGAAAAGTCAGAATGGAGACTTATTCTGGTAGCAGTATACGTGAGAAGCCCTAGGGCCAATTGATCCAAAGTCCAACAGGAATGGACTTAGGAGCTCCAGAACCTGACATGCCCAGGGGTTGCTGGTGGCCACAGGGTCGGGAAGAAAAGGCCTGGGCCCCTTGCGGGTCAGGACACCCCCCTGGAGCCTGGTGCCGAGGTCTGGGGGCCACTGTTTGACAGGGTCATGGACACTGGCAGGACATCTGGAAATCCTGTGGAGGGGAGAAAAACTAGGGAGGTGTGAAGATTTCCACGTGCTAGACTCACATGCTGAGAGCCTCCCCAAAGCCAGACAAGCGCCAGTGGGTGAAAATGAAGAAAAGCAGGTTCGATTTGGTTTATGGATGCACTTTCCATTGACCACGTCTGCCCAGCAGTGGGACCGGCGACCAGACTCCAGAAATGAAGGGTCTGTGAGTGGAGACTGGCTGCCGTCGCAGTGAAGCTCTCAGGGGTGGCCTGGCTGGCTCATGGCCCCTCCGGAAGCAACAGAGTGCTGTGGGCAAGTGCATGTTGGGTTTGAAACCTAACGAGTGGACTCCTGGTTCTGGCTTTGCGGCTTGCTAATTGCCCCACTTTGGGCAAGGGCGGCCTCTCCGAATTTTCCCTATGATGGTGGCAGCACTAAAATACTCAGAGAATTTTCATGACCATCAGAGGAGATAATGGTAAAGCTCTTAGCAGGAATTAACTGCCTTTTGTATTACTGTCCCCTGGTAAATTTTTCTTCTTTCTCGGTGTTTCTGAGGGAGCCGTGGGAAGTGGCAGCTGCCACAGCCCCGCCTTCTCTGACCAGTGTCTACTGTCCCCTTGCACCCCGCGCTCTCCCCTACGGTCCTGGCCTCCAGCTTAGCTGTCTCCAGTACTACATGGGACCCACCAACGGCACCTCAGGGGTGCAGATAGAGGACGGCTGCGTGGAGAACCCCAAGTATTACAACTACGTCGCTGTGCTGTCCCTCATCGCCACCATCATGCTGGTGCAGGTCAGCCACATGGTCAAGCTGACACTCATGCTACTCATCGCAGGGGCTGTGGCCGTCATCAACATCTACGCCTGGCGCCCCATCTTTGATGAATACGACCGCAGACGCTTCCAGGAACACGAGTAAGATGAAGCCTGTTTGGGGATCTGCATAGTCTCCTTCCTCCCACCCCCCAGGCCCCGTTTCAAGGTCATGGGTCTGCACTGAGCTGGCCGTCTGTCTCTAGGGCTCATCCACGGCTTGTATGGGAATCAGGGTTTGTGGTTTCTCACAGACGGGCCACTGGTTGGCTGTGATCCCAGGACACATCCTTCCCCTTCTTGAGGAGTTGAAGACCTGGGTCACCTCAGTGTTTGGCTGGGCACCAGTCTCTTGTACCCAATGGGGCCTGAGTGTGCTATTATCTGTCCCAACAGCTTTCCGATGGTGGCCTTAGAGAAGATGCAGGTACTTTCCAGCCCTGGGCTCAATGGCACTGACAGGTAAGGGTGACTGCTTTCCCGTCCTGGTCTGTGTTTTCGGCCCCTTTCTTCTAGAGGCAGGGAATACAACAGGCCAAAGCCCCATGGTCTCATCCTTCCAGAGGCACGTGATGTCGGATAGTCAAGCCAGAGAAGTGAGTGTGTGTTTCTGTAGGAGACTGCAGCAGACTTTAGTGCTCATCTGGCCACACTGGCCTCTCCTGAGTCAAAGAGACCGAGGCCTGGCGAGCAGTGTGGTTTAGAGGGTGGGATAGAGAGGCTGGGCTGAGGTGAAAAGAGGAACAGCCAAATGGAGGACAGCTGCGTTTACCAGCTGGCAGAGCAGACAGCAGAAACAGGAGCAGGAAGGAGCACTATCGCATTCAAACTAGAACTGGATTCTGAACCCTGCGCAGTGATTCTCTGGGGGGCCTCAGGCAGGCCACTTCTCCTGAGTCTCAGTTTTCATCTCTTGAAGAGGATATCAGACTAGAAGTTCTTCAAGGTCCCTTCTAGCTCTAAAGTTTTAGAATTGTATGATTCAGTGACTTGACTAGGCTTTTAAGTAAGTTAAAAAAAAAAAAAAAAAAAGATGACCTAACAGAAGGTGGGTAGAAGACTTGAAGAGCGTTTCACAAAAGAAGAAATCTAACTGGGCACTAATAAATGAAAGGCATTCAGGTAACCGAGGTCATGCAAATTAAGACCACTGTGAAAGACCATCACACCCCTACCAGTTTGGCGAAAATTAAGAAGTCTGATCACATCATGTATAATGATGGTAATGCATACATTCCTGGTGGGAGTATAAACTGGTACAACCATTTTAGAAAACAATTTGGAGTTAAGAAGTACAGTTGAAAGTAGACCTATGACCCAGCAATTCCACAGCTATGTGTACACCTTAGAGAAATGAATGCACATATATATGTCCCAGGATACATGTACAAGAATGTCCACAGTTGCACTGTTTATAATAGCCACACACATCCAAAACAAATGAGAACGACCCAAATGACATCAACAATGAACAGATATATAAATCGTGGTATAGTCATGTAATAGAATACTGTACAGTAATGGAAATGATGTACAGCTCCACACACAAACATACAAAAGCATGGTGGAACTGTGCCCTCATCCCATCACTGAGATGTTAGTTAGTCTCTCCCGTCTCCAGATTCCTAGATGGTTGCAGCTACTTCTCTGATCAGTCAGGTGATGCAATGTTTATTCAACATCTGGCGAGCATCCCCGAAGGCCTGATGTGGATTCCAAGTGCAGCCGGGAGGAGCCAGGAGTTGGTTGGCTGTTAAGACAAAAACCCAATGATTTCAGAAAGCTTTGCTGCCCAGTGGGCGTCTGGACTTGATGCGAAGGCGCTTAAGCTGCTGAGAAAACTTTCTGGGTGACAGGAAACAGCACAGCCAGATGAGAGGGAATAAAGCTCCCTTGTCAGCGGCAGCACGGGGCCCTTCAGCTGAATTATTCTCCGCCCCACAGGCTGCCCCTGGTGCCTTCCAAGTGCTCCATGACGGTGATGATCTTCGTCATGATGCTCAGCTTCTACTACTTCTCCCGCCACGTGAGTGCCTGCACACCCTCCTCTTCTGCGCGGACCTGTCGGGGCCTCTGGAGAAGCAGCCCCGGGACCTAGGAACCCAAGCTCCTGGGGAATGCTGGTTCCCTTACCCCACGTGGCATGTGACCCTGGTCAGGCCACCACCTCTGCAAGTTTCTGGTTTCTTCCTCAGTAGTACAGGAGTAACAGTTCTTATTACCTCTTCCTTCTGACCTCCTGCGGGAAACTGAAGGAAGCCTGGGGGAGGGGCACAAAAGCCTGGATAAAATCTCTATTCCCTAGGCCAGCGGCTCCTGGATCTCCACTCACCCTGGCTCTGGGGGTCATTAACACACTGACTACAGAGCCGGAAAATAAAGGGAAAGAAGCTGATGAAGTTTTTGTTTGGTTAAAAGGAAAAGGAGGAAGAGGGAAGGAAGTACCCTTGTGAGGGACTTACTTCCCTGTTAGCTCAGGTGCCACCCAGTGGCTTGTCGGGGAACTACAGCCACCCCCAGCCACTTCTTGACCAAATGGAGCCTGCTGGAAATGGGGACTCCTCCTCCCTGGGCTAGGAGATCCCACTGCTGCCACCACCCACAGGGCAGACCTGTAGCTAAAATTAGGTCCCAGGACGCCCCACACATCCAGAATACCTCTCACATCTTCCTGTAACCAAAGGGGCTGGGATCCTCACTGCACCTGTAGGGTGGCCTTTTTGATGAGGTGAATCTTTCTGGGTCTCATTTCCTTTGCCATTAGCCTTTTTCCTTTCAGTTTTTCCATGTTGGAACTTATCAAGTTCCCATTTTTCGTCTTCCCATCAAATGGCCAGCTTTCTCTCTCTTTTTTTTTTTTTTTTCGGCTGTGCTGAACAGCTTGTGGGATCTTAGTTCCCCAACCAGGGATTGAACCCGGGACACGGCAGTGAAAGCACGGAGTCCTAACCACTGGGCCAGGATGGAATTCCCTCAGATGGCCAGCTTAGAGCTCACACCTTACCTATGTCTGTGTCCGTAGGTGGAGAAGCTGGCACGGACACTGTTCTTATGGAAGATTGAGGTCCACGACCAGAAGGAACGTGTCTATGAAATGAGACGCTGGAACGAGGCCTTGGTCACTAACATGTTGCCTGAGCACGTGGCACGCCATTTCCTGGGGTCCAAGAAGAGAGACGAGGTGAGGGGTGGCCCTGTGCTGGAGCCACGAGCCTGTGTGTCATCTTCTGGCTTTCTGCCTTCTTATGACATGGCCTGGGGGCCCAGGTAGGGCTGGACCTACCCAGCACCACAATACTAGAAACAAAAGAAGAATTTCACAGGCTTTTGGTAAAGGGCACTGCCATAGACATTGCTTCCATGGGCCACACACCTCTGGGAGGCCCATTTCAGAAGCCAAGGCCTTGGTGGAGCCCACCTTTCTGTCGACTGATCATCTCAGACTGGTTCTCATGCCTCACTTCCCAGCTCCACCCCACCCTCTTCTCAGAGCTGGAGCTGTTGCAGGGACTAGTGAAGCTCTTTTTTAGTTATTAAATGTTGTGATGAGCTACTTTCTAATAATTTAAAGTTGGGATAGTCTGGGAGACGTGTGTGTCCAAAAAGCTGAGTGCACATGTCAGGGGTATGGAAGACAGATTCATTTCTATAGCACATTATTCACTTAGACGTTTTTGAGCACTTTGGCCCCGCCTCTTTTTAGGAGCTGTACAGTCAGTCTTATGACGAGATTGGAGTCATGTTTGCCTCCCTGCCCAACTTTGCTGACTTCTACACGGAGGAGAGCATCAATAACGGTGGCATTGAGTGTCTGCGCTTCCTCAATGAGATCATCTCAGATTTTGACTCTGTGAGTGACCATCCCGCGCCCCTCCTCCTGCCACAGAGCCAGCCCTTCCAGATTGCAGCCCAGGAAAGGCTGCAGAAGTCAGAGAGAAGTTAGAGAGTTACTCTGGCTGCTGTGTTTCCCCATAAAAGCCTGTCCGCATAACTGAGGGGCCTCTGCAGCCATCTGGAGAGGTTGGGTCCTGGGTGAGAGCCTGGGAAATCACCTACAAGTTTATAGGTCTGGCCAAAACAAGATCCTGAGGCCCCTCTGATTCCTCCTCCCCTCAAATTCAGATTCAGTAGACATTTATCAGGTAACTTGTATACCAGGGGAAATGCTTTTACATAGATGCTTACCCACCCTAGGGGACTGGCACTTTCATCCCAGTATTAAGGTGGTAGAAACCGAGGCTCAGAATATCAGTACATTGGCCCAGGATCATGTGGCAGATGTCGGCTGGATGAAGCTGTTACAGGAAAACATCTTAGATGTCTCGTGGGCTTGTTGTAAACAGGCAAATCTGTCATTTAGTTGGCTCATTCATCTCCCTTGACTGCTGATAGTTCTCTCTTCCTTCCTACTGGCCTCAGCTCCTGGACAATCCCAAGTTTCGGGTCATCACCAAGATCAAAACCATTGGCAGCACCTACATGGCAGCTTCAGGAGTCACCCCAGATGTCAACACCAACGGCTTTACCAGCTCCAACAAGGTAGCTAACCAGCTCAATGTCTAGAGGAGATGGGGCAAGAGAGAGGCGGCCTACACGGAGCACGTGGGAAATGATGTCAGGATAAAAGTAGCTGCCATTGGGCTTCCCTGGTGGCGCAGTGGTTGGGAGCCCGCCTGCCGATGCAGGGGACACGGGTTCATGCCCCGGTCTGGGAAGATCCCACATGCCACGGAGCGGCTGGGCCCGTGGGCCATGGCCGTTGAGCCTGCGCATCCAGAGCCTGTGTTCTGCAACGGGAGAGGCCACAACAGCACGAGGCCCACATACCGCAAAAAAAAAAAAAAAAAAGTAGCTGCCATTAAGTACTGTTGTGCGAAGGGGTCACAGACACACACCCAACTAGCACCACGTGGTGCAAATATAAAACCAGGTTTACGAGTTTAATAAGCAGAGAGAGGGGAACACACATGGCCCCCCACTGCTGTTCCACAGCTTAGGCAGGGCATGAGATCATTTATGCAACTGTGGCCATATTCTCTTTTTTTTTTAAATTTATTTTATTGAAGTATAGTTGATTTACAATGTTAATTTCTACTGTACAGCAAAAATGATTCAGTTATACACACATACATTCTTTTTCATATTCTTTTCCATTATGGTTTATTACAGGATATTGAATAATTCTCTGTGCTCTACAGTAGGGCCTTGTTTAACCATTCTCTATATAATAGTTGGTATCTGCTAACCCCAAACTCCCAGTCCCTCCCTCCCCCACCCCCGACCTCCTTGGCAACCACAAGTCTGTTCTCTACATCCATGAGTCTGTTTCTGTTTCATAGATAAGTTCATTTGTATCATATAGATTCCACATATAAGTGATATCATACAGTATTTGTCTTCCTGACTTACTTCACTTAGCATGGTAATCTCTAGGTCCATTCATGTTGCTGCAAATGGCATTATTTCATTCTTTTACGGCTGAGTAATATTTCATTGTATATATGTACCACATCTTCTTTATCCATTCATCTGTTGATGGACAATTAGGTTGTTTCCATGTCTCGGCTATTGTGAATAGCGCTACAGTGAACATCAGGGTACATGTATCTTTTCAAATTTTTCTCCAGATATATGCCTAGGAATAGGACTGGAGGATCATATAGCAACTCTATTTTTAGTTTTTTGAGGACCCTCCATAGTGGCTGCACCAATTTCCATTCCTACCAATAGCGTAGGAGGGTTCCCTTTTCTCCACACCCTCTGCAGCATTTGTTATTTGTAGACTTCTTAATGATGGCCATTTTGACTGGTGTGAGGTGATACCTCATTGTAGTTTTGATTTGCATTTCTCTAATAATTAGCAATGTTGAGCATCTTTTCATGTGCCTGTGGCCATGCCCTCTTAATGTTCTATACTTTCATAAGAACCGGGGAGCAGGAACTATCTACCCAGTTATGTAACAGTGAAGATGTCCAGGCTGGGGAAATGGTTTTGTTAGGAGGGAAGTCGTCAGCGCTCACTGGCTGACAGATTATTCTCCTGTTAGCTCAGCCCTGTGAGGCCAGCTGTGCTTAGCGCCAGAGGGAGAGGAAATGAACTATGGTTACCCTGGTCCCAAGGGCTGTTCTTAAAACATTACCCTAGGTTATCTCACAACTGTGCTGTACAGTCCTACTGCCATCTCCACTTTATAGATGAGGTTAAAGAAACATCTAGAATGGTCATCACTCTCAAGTGCTTACAATCTACTTGAAGAAACAAAATGAGGACAACGATACAAAATTCAAAGGCCACGTTCAGACAGGGTGGTGACACGACCCTGCCAGATGCATGGCAGACAGCAGCTGGGCTGGGAGGGATTTGCCTTCCCCACCATTTCTGCCCATCCTTGCCCTGGACCCAGAGGGACGCAGCTGAGCTGTCACAGTGACAAGTCAGAGCTAGAGAGGTCCCTGGCTCCCCTGTGGGAGGAAGTGCAGAACAAGGCCTGTACTAGCAGGTGAAGGGAAGGCAGGCGCCCGGCTGGCCCTGGCGCTCATGGTTGCTTTCTCGTGCAGGAGAAGTCAGACAAGGAGCGCTGGCAGCACCTGGCAGATCTGGCCGACTTCGCGCTCGCCATGAAAGACACGCTCACCAATATCAACAACCAGTCCTTCAACAACTTCATGCTGCGCATTGGTAAGGCCTCCCGGCTCGCCCACTCCTGCCGTGCTCCCCCTGGTGCAGGGGGCTTGGCAAATCAGGGAGGACGGGGCTTAGAAAGACCCTAGGCGTTTTGGCTGGGGAGGATCATACTCATTAAGCTGGAAGGGACCTTAAGGGTCTTTAGGTTGATGATCAAACTGAAAGTGCGATGAAATGGTCAGCCATCCCTGTCCCACGCTGTTTACAATGATGGCCTTCCTTCTCAATCCGGCTGGGACTTGAGTTTGTCTACCTTTCCAGGGAATCTTCTGTGCCTGAGGGCCTTGTGCACCTCAGTCCAGCCTGTTAGGATTCATGTCACCTGCCACCCACTACTGGGAAGGGGGTCTCGATCCTGGGCAAGGTCACAGGAGACTTGAAGTACCAGGTGTGTCAAGAGAGAAACTGGCAACTTCTGTACTAAATGAGTTAGCATATCGGGGTGGCTGACATTTACCGAGCACAGAGTGAGGAGGGTGAGAAGGACACGTGACTTCTGTCCTCCGGTAGCTTAGGCTTGACGAGGAGTATGTTACATAACTAGGAGCTTTGTGGTGGGAGCCAGGTGGCAAATTCTGTGAGAAGAGTTGGTGGCTTCTGAGATGGGACAGTGCTGAATTCTGTGCCTCTACCTCAGGCATGAACAAAGGAGGGGTACTGGCTGGCGTCATCGGAGCCCGGAAACCACACTATGACATCTGGGGCAATACAGTCAACGTAGCCAGCAGGATGGAGTCCACAGGGGTCATGGGCAACATTCAGGTACGTCCAGCAACAGAGCCGACCATGTGCTCAGATCCAGGGAGTGGAATCGGAATAATGCATGTTTTGCAGGGCACTACTGCCTCCTTTCTGTTGGCCCAGAACATTAATTTGGCAATGCTGAGATCAAGGGCAAGAGTGGGAAGAGATGCCTCAGTAAAACAGAGAAAATACTTCAACCCCATTTGCAAAATGTAGGTTTAAGTTCTGGATAAGAATATCCTGCCTCGGGCTTCCCTGGTGGCACAGTGGTTGAGAGTCCACCTGCCGATGCAGGGGACACGGGTTCATGCCCGAGTCCGGGAAGATCCCACATGCCGCAGAGCGGCTGGGCCCGTGAGCCACGGCCGCTGAGCCTGCGCGTCTGGAGCCTGTGCTCCGCAATAGGAGAGGCCACAACAGTGAGGCCCACGTACCACAAAACAAAAAAATGTCCTGCCTCTTGGTGTGAACCGGTGACACCTTGGGCCTCCAACAGCTCCCCCCAAAACCACCCTGATCTGTATCACTGGCTCTGGCAGGAAAGCTCCACAAGAAGGGCAAAGGGGACAGAAAAGCAGGCATACAAGTTGCCAAACAAGGCGACCTGTGGCTGACCTCCTAGGAGAGGAAGCACGAAGGTTACAGAGGGGCGGGCCAGGCAAACCCCACCCCCCAACCGGTACACAGGCTGGAAGGGGCCGGAGAAGAGCGCCGTGAGCCTGTGGACGGGGACCCTGCATGGGTACCACCGGGCCCCTCGGCCCAGGTTCACCCTCTAAGCCCACGCTCTCGGTTCTCCCTCTGCAGGTGGTGGAAGAAACTCAAGTCATCCTCCGAGAGTACGGCTTCCGCTTCGTGAGGAGAGGACCCATCTTCGTGAAAGGGAAGGGGGAGCTGCTAACCTTCTTCTTGAAGGGGCGAGAGAAGCCGGCCACGTTCCCTAACGGCTCCTCGGTTACACTGCCCCACCAGGTGGTAGACAACTCCTGAATGGCCTCGAGCCCTACGAGAGTCCACACGGGAGGGAGAGTTTATTTTCTGGAATCAAAGGCAGGCCTTGGGAAAGGACAAATGACCAAGTCCCAACATTCCCAAGCTGTTGAAGTGCACACTCACATAGACTTTAGGTTCATTTGTTTATGGATGTGTGGGCTCTGAGGGCGGCCATAGTATTCCTTGGTGTGCCTGTAGCTCCCCCAGAGAGTAGGGCTCTTGGGCATATAGTACTGGAATAATCCTTCCAGAGCCCTAGTTCTGACCAGCCCTCCTCCCCCAGAGAGGCCGTGGCCACTGTGAGCAGGAATGTACCAGAGGCGGAACAAGGCTGCTGCCTTTGGGCCCGGCTGGGAGCACAGGTGGGGCAGCTCTGTTTACGGCGAGGGCTGGCAGCGGCTCTGTCCCCAGCTCGAACTTGGAAGCCGTGCTTTTCATTCTGAAGACCTGCTTGCCTCTGTGGTCCGAGTTACGTGAAATGGGCCTCATCCTGATAATCTTGAAAGGTTCTTCTGGAACCCCAGTCACCTTAGTCATGAGAGCAGAAAGTGCAATATTTCCTTTTACCTGGTGGGAGGGAGGGAGGGAAAGGGACTTTATTTCTGAAAGAAAAATATATAAACAGATCTTCTACATTTATATTTTTAACTTTCTGTTAAAAAACTTTCCGATATTGCCTTGCCTTTTGAGCTCTTGCTATAGTCGCGTTTGCTACTGCTTTAAAAGAGAATTTACAGGTATTGATAAAGAACAAGACTGTTTTATTAAAAGCTTTATTCAGCTTGAATGTGATCATTGGGAAAATTCTGTTAACAGCCCTCACCTGAGAAGTGCTTTGCTCCCTCCCACACTGGTCCTCACCACGTGCCTGCAAGGCAAGAGCTTAAACTAGGACCTTACTCTCTTCTTAAGCTGCTTCTCTCTAAATGGTGGTCCAAGCTGGCTTGACCATTCCCCTGCGCTCCTCCCAGAGTTAGTGGGGGCTGCCACACCTGCAGGTTGCTGCATGGCCATCAGGTCTTGGCCTTGGGCAATACGGGTGGTAATGACTCCTATTTGTGACTGGGCGGGTGGGGTGGGGCGGGAAACGGGACAGGAGTTAAAACAGCACGATGACAGGTTTTTACATCCCAGCACTAGCCCTGCGTATACTCCCAAGCCAAGGAATAAAAAGCACCAGCAGAGCAGAGGCCATGGTTACAAGTGGTACCCTAACTAGACTAGGAGATGAGGAAGACACGTGTACAGCCAGGGCCTGGAGCTTGCAGGAGAGGGAAGAGATAAAGGAGAGGGGTCTGCTTCCCTTTGCAGTGATCCAATTATGAGACTTCTGATCATGCTTTTTTACTGCTGAGCTTAATACATTCTGTGCTCTACTAACATGTTCTAGGAAACGACATTAGATACATGGAACCCCGATTATTTTATCCATAGTACCTTCTCATGCCATATTCTTTGTAAAGCAGTGACCTAGAATATTCCATTCCAAACCAAAGATTAAACACACTTCCCTTAACTATATGATTCATGTCATATCATGAACCTAGAGTGTTCTAAGAACTTTCTTTTCAAAAGTCGCAGATAAGGAAAGTAAGGCAAAATTAACTTGAAGGTATCATAAAAGCTAGAAATACTCAATTGAATGGTACATACTCCCTTTTTCACAAAATGCCTTCTCTTACCCCACAGACCACTCTGATTTTCAGCTAAAACGTATGATCAAATCAATATCTCAAGAGAAGAGATACTCTTGAGCATTATAACAAGTGCCCAGGCAATCATGGAGAACTGTCTGAAAATGCCAGGGTCTACAGACTCAAACTTGTCCCTAACCATGCTGGTGAGGTGGGTGTCTGTTCTCATTGCAAGGATGGTCCCCGGGCAAGGAGTCTGAGCCTTTCAACAGTTTTCAGTTCCCAGGACCTTGCTTGCAACTGTGGTCAGTACTAGTTTACTCACTTCTGATGTGTTCCCAATGAAAATAATATTCTAGGAGACCAGGCTCATATCCAACTTGTCTCCTTTTCTTGCAAATGAAGTAAACACTTGATGCAGGGGCTTTGTAAAAAACAGATTTTCATGGGCTGCTCGCTGTTCTTCCCCTGTGGTGGATAATGCATCCGTCCCTAAAAAAGATAGAACCTATCAATCTCATTTAGTGCAACTGTAGGAATCAGAACTTGGATCACTAATATTCTGGACCCATGTAACTTTTTTTTTAATTTGGTCTGGAGCTGAGAGGGGCTTGCGCCTTACTGGTCCAATGAAATTTTGAGACCAGAAACTCTGCCCAGAGAAATCTAAAGCCTATGATGTGAAACCTGTGGCAGCTTCAAAATTTCTGCCTCCTAAAAACATTTTATCCTTTTTCTCATTATCGCCCATGTACTATGGTACATTTAATGAAAACAAAGTCACAGCAAATGTCTCAGCCATCCCTGAAAAATTCTCATTTAGAGAAGAGTCTCTGGAGAGCTAAGTATATGCTGACTTGTCATGTCTACTTGGTTTCACAGTGAAACGAGTCTTGGCTCTCTCCACCACGGTGACCCTATGACAGCCTCATTAGCTGTCTCTCTAAGAGGCGTCTCCAATGAAAACAAATCATAAGCTGAAAGAACTCTGGCGGAGTTGGATGGAGCAAAGGAGAAAGGAAAGCTAGGATAATTATGTTTACTACTTACAGAGAGGAGAGGAAAATTTGGTAGAAACAAGGAAGATATTCTTGGTATCTGTCTTCGTATTTTTCTGTTCATAGTACATAAACAGAAGAAAGTGTCTCAAGAGGCCCAGCTGATGTAGTCTATTTCACCCTGTTTCAATCACCCTGAGGAACCCAGGCATATTGTAATTTCTTCCTGGAGGTGTCCTTCCTCTTACCTTGATAAGTAACAGTGACGTCAGTTGGAAGAATTGTCGTGAGGTCCTTATACAGCAGTCTAGCACAAAATGGGAAGGACTGGCCTTCCGGCTCCGCTTTGTAAGTAAATGACAGCAAGTTGCACAGTGAGTTTCTCTGCAAGGGCCCAGCCAGAAAGGCTGCAAAGTCACTCTAATGGGGGTGAGGATCAAAAGAGACACAAAGTATATGACAATTACAACTCCAAAGGCAGTGAGTGGTTATGACGCTTCAAACATGTCTACCAAAAACAGGGCCTATTAATTCTCAGAGAAATAAATGAAGGACAGAGAAAGGCCTGAAAAAAGGACAAATGATAGAGATTGATAAGATAATTAAGAACTGGAAGCAGCCTAGAGTCTAAGTAAATGGCCAAGGGCTGGGGATACAGGGGAGATACTATTTCTGCCAAGAACTGCATTGACATATATATGGCTGAGATGCTTCATGTCTACATTCACGTACCAATTTAAGTTTATCTGACAACCAGACTACATATCAATTTAAGTTTATCTGACAACCAGGAGCTTCAGAGTCATTCCAAATGCATAAAGAGGTATAAGAGTCACTTATTTTAAGAGTCACTTATTCCCTATTTGCATTCATTTCCTGTCTACCTTTTTTTGTTCCTTTTTCCCTCAACCCTAAGCTCAACTGCAACCCTAAATAGAAGGTAAGCCAGAGCTTAGGCAAAGATGGAGAGTATTCCTCTGTGGTATTTCAAGAAACCATTACTCTGCTTTGCACCTATACCCAAGGTTCAGCAAGACACCCGGCACATAGTAGGTACTCTATAAGTTCCTGTTGAATTAAAAGTATAGCAACTGTACCCTACCACTTTGTGAGGCGAAGGAAGGGTCAAGTACAAAAGCTTGAGAATCGCCATTCATGAGTGAATAATCCCTTAACTGGTATCCATGCTTCAACATCATCCAGAGTTTCAACAGAAGAGAAGGTGAAAAATAGCTTGTATATTAATAAGAAACAAGCATTAGAAGGACAGTGGTCAAACTTCCGGCTCAGAGTTATGAAACATTTGAAAGTACATGTCCCTTTTTTTCCTTTTAAGCTTATCTGGGCTCACAAAATGCTTTATAAGATCGCAGATACCTGAAGTCGATCTGCCTGGTACTTCCTCCCAGAGTAAGCATTCAGGTACTCGCAGAGAGTGAACAGGAAGTGCTGAATATTAGTCTGCAAGTATTTTGCAGATATCTCCTCTAGGGGAATGAAGACTGGAATCGAATGGTGATGTATCTGAAGTGGTTTCTGCATGACAAGGTCCACAAAATAGGAATCCAGCAGATTCCCCTCAAAAGCAGTGCTGATGCAGACACAGACTCCTCGGCTGGTCAGTTTCCCACTGATCCCTGAGACAAATAAGACGATACCTTAAGAGATGTCAGGCAAAGGCAGTATCCTATTCATCTGTGCATCCCAGTCCCCTCAGCACTGCCTAGTTACATACATCATGGGCTCAAATGCTCGTTGAATGAATGACAACAGACTCTTTCTTCTCACTGACTCTGGCTCACTTTGAGTTGATAAAACCACAGAAGAATGGGGGGAAAGAAAAAGCATCCTAAATATTAAATTACTGAGGAAGAGATTTTGAACTTTTCAGTTTACCTATGCTTCTTTTTTCCTGAGTGTCAAATAATTTATGGTAGTCCCCATGTCTTCCCACAATCCTCTTATGATACAGATAATAGGTAAATAAATCCTCATTTTAATGGTGAAACAGAGACTTGAGGGGTTCAAACTATTTGACTGGTGGCATAAAGCAAGCCAGCAGTAAAGAAAGTTCTAGCACACCATCTAGCACATGTCAAATTGCTAAAAATGAACAGTCTAAGCCAGCCACCAATCAACCTTCTGCTGCACAAAGAGGCCAATCTTGTAGGTAAAGTTGCCTATGAAGAGCAGGCCAGCTCTGTGTGTGTATATTGAAGGGGGCAAAAGTCAATGTTCGTGAAGTAAGTCCAGGACTTATAATAAATCTTGCAAATTAACTCACTAGAGACAAGAGACCCAGATTGAAACAGGTCAGAAAAAAACTATACCTGTAAAACGATATGCCTGCAGAATGGCTTTCATGTTTTCCAGTTTTCTCTTCAAAATTTCTTGCTCAGTAATCTCTAATGTTTGGTCGGGTTCTACGTTGGTAGTAGATGCTTCAACCTGCGAGATATGTAGCAGATCAAACTGTGTACAAACAGGCATAATAGAAGTCCCATGCCCTCACCTACCTGGAAAAAATTTAAATGCAGAATATTTTTTTATTATATAATCGATCAAGAAATGCTACAGTGGCCAGCCACCTGGTGCTATGAATTCACAGCAGAGGAAGAATCTTGTGGGTTACAGTGCTAGGAATCAGAAGTAGAAATTGTGCTGGCCTGGACAACAATGAATTTGGTTGACATGGAGAGTACTGTGAGAGGAAAAAGAAAAGGATGTCAGGAAAGTCTAGGGTAAGCAAAAACAGCTGCGAGAGGCAAGGCTGGGAAAGTTGGTTTGGGTCAGACTGTGCAGGTTTTCAAGTGCCAGGATGAGAAATACTGACTCTAAGCCACACGCTGCGAGATATGGCCCAGTAGGAGGTATTGGACTAACTCTCCCTCTGAGACAACTACACAAGCTGGATCAAATACCAAAGAGGAATAAGCAATCATGCAAGTAAACAAACAGAAAATGGCCCGAAGGCACTGGAGAATCACCAAAATAGCCAGATTGAAGACTAAAGATAAATGCTCTGAAGTTAGCTGGGATTTCCTGAGGTTTTCCCCCTCAGAGCATTTGCTGATTTTTATCACAAGGCATACAGGCCAAATAGAAAGCTGCAGGCTAAATTTTGTAGCAGTCACACCATGCCAGGGAAACAAAAACTGGAGATCAAGGTTACCAGAGCAGCCTTCCTGTGGGTCAAACTATAGAAAAGGGAACCCAACATTCTGCATACAATTTGCCCTCCAGGCATTTGCCAAATCCTAAACTGCCTATGTGTGACTGGGTACTTAGAAACCAAAACAGAAAGAAGCTCCCGAAAGTTAAAAAGCTAAGCAGAGATTCTGGAGATCAGGGCCTGCCAAAGAAGAGGGATCTTGACAGATCTGTTCCCAACACACCCAAGCTTTCAAGTGAGGTCCCCCCGCCCCCCACCAAAGGACTACACCCTAGGAGTAAGGGCAAACCAGAAACAGACTACTTCAACTGGATTAAGGTGATATGCCCATATGCTATCTGCCTGTCAGAAAAAAAAATGAAATTCTTTCTGGAGGAAGAGAACATAGTTCAGAATCCCTATATTTTTTCATACAATACCCATCACTGAAAAAAAAAATTATG
Source organism: Hyperoodon ampullatus (assembly GCF_949752795.1). NCBI lineage: Eukaryota > Metazoa > Chordata > Mammalia > Artiodactyla > Ziphiidae > Hyperoodon > Hyperoodon ampullatus. The sequence goes on from NC_136928.1 coordinate 69,647,253, forward strand.
AAGCATATCAGGGAAGAGGAACAGACCTCTGAAAACCAGGAGAAAAAAGAAGACAACAGAAGCAGATCCAAAGGGATTCAGCTATTTGAGTTATTAGGCATAGTCATTAAAATAGATTAAAAGATGGAGAACTCACACCAAAGGGCTGGAATCTATTAAAAAGAGTCAGATGAAAATCCTAAATCCAAAAAAATACAATAACCAAAATCAGGAATTCAACAGGTTTAAAAGCTGACTGGACACACAGAAAAAGTAGAAAATAGGTACATTTTTTAATCTAGATTAAAGATATAAGACATAGGTCACAGTAAAACAAAACAAAAACTCCACACTTGGGAGCCCCAGAAATAAAGGAAAGAATGAGGCAGATGCATTATTTGAAAGACGCTGGCCAAATTTTCCAAATAAATGAAAAACAGCAAGTAATTAATTTAAGGAGTGCTACAAACACCAAGCTGGATGAAGAAAGAAAACCAATCCTAGCCACATTATGATACAAAACTGCTAAAACCCAAAGACAGAACCATAAAGCAGCCAAAGGGCAAAAGACACACTACATGCAAACAGTAAGACTAACATCTGACAAAAACTATGGAACTAGAAGACAATGGAAAAACGTATTTAAAGTATAAAAGAAAATAAATTTCAATCTATAATTGAATTCAATAGATTGAATTCAATCTATAATTGGGTCTGGGAAGATCCCACATGCCGTGGAGCGGCTGGGCCTGTGAGCCATGGCCGCTGAGCCTGCGTGTCCGGAGCCTGTGCTCCACAACAGGAGAGGCCACAACAGTGAGAGGCCCGCGTACCGCAAAAACTAACAAACAAACAAACAAACTCCTTTAAACATGAAAAATATAGTGAAATATGGCATTTTCAGACAAACAAAAATAGAGAATTTATTTCCAGCAAATTTACACTGAAAGTAGTATCAAAAGGAACTACTTACACTGAAGGAAAATAATCCCAGATGAAAATCTGAAAATGCAGCAAGTAATGAGCACTGAAAAAGGTAAATATATATATATATAACTCTAAAGGCATAGTGACTATACAAACAAAAGTGTTTCATACAGTTTTAAGTATATGTAGAATTAACATATGATAATAATAACATGAAAGGCTGCATGTGTGGGAAAGAAAGGATGTTAGAAGGTTCTGTAATTATCCAGAAAGTGGTACAAGTACTAATCTAAAGTATATTCTAGTAAGAAAAAAAAAGCATGTTTTGTGGAGGATAACCACGAAAAGAATGCTAAAAGCATGTATAATTAGAGAAGTGGAATAATAAAAAAAGATCAATCCAAAAGGTGGAAAGAAAGGACAAAAGAGAAACAAAGGACAAATAAGATAATAAATAATAACATGGTAGACTGAGATCCAGATATGTTAGTAATCATATTAAAAGTTCATGGACTAAATACTTTAATTAAAAGACAAAGACTGCCAGGCTGGATTAAAAATGTCTAACTATATGCTATTGATACTTACAAGAACAAGAGCTGTTGTAGTGATACTAATATTTGACAAAGTTGACTTTAAGAAGTTTAACTAAAAGAAAAGGGAACATTTCATAATGATAAAAGTTAAGTCAACCAGGAAGATATAACAATCCTAAATTTGTTTGTACTTAACTATACAGCAAAATGGAATGAAAGGGAAAAAAATGTACAAATCCACAATTACAGCAGGAGATTTCAACACATTTATCCCAGTAACTGATAAAACAAGTTGACAAGTAAATTAGTGAGGATATAAAATATCTGAACATCATGATGAACATATCTGGTCTATCTGATAGAGAGAATACAGTACCCAAAAATGCAAAACCCACATTTAATGCACATGGAACATTTATTAAAACTGACCACATGCTGGGTCATGTTCTTTGATCACAATGGAATTAAGCTATAAATCAGTAACTAAAAAAATTACTAACAAATCCCCCAATTTTTGGAAACTAAGCAATATATTTCTAAAACAAACCTATGGGAAAAAGAAGATATTACAATGGAAATCAAAAATATTTTGAGGGGGGCTTCCCTGGTGGTGCAGTGGTTGGGAGTCCGCCTGCTGATGCAGGGGACATGGGTTCGTGCCCCGGTCCAGGAAGATCCCACATGCCGCGGAGCGGCTGGGCCCGTGAGCCATGGCCGCTGAGCCTGTGCGTCCGGAGCCTGTGCTCTGCAACAGGAGAGGCCACAACAGTGAGAGGCCCGCGTACCGCAAAAAAAAAAAAAAAAAATATTTTGAGGGGCTTCCCTGGTGGCGCAGTGGTTGAGAATCTGCCTGCTAATGCAGGGGACACGGGTTCGAGCCCTGGGCTGGGAGGATCCCACATGCCGCGGAGCAACTAGGCCCGTGAGCCACAACTACTGAGCCTGCGCGTCTGGAGCCTGTGCTCCGCAACGAGAGGCCGCGATAGTGAAAGGCCCGCGCACTGCGATGAAGAGTGGCCCCCGCTTGCCACAGCTAGAGAAAGCCCTCGCACAGAAACGAAGACCCAACACAGCCATAAATAAATAAATTAATAAACTCCTACCCCCAACATCTTCTTTAAAAAAATAAAAAAAAAATAAAGTGTTACAGATAAAGTTAAGTCTCATCCTTTAAAAAAAAAAAAAAAAAATTTTGAATTGAAATGATAATGAAAACATGATATACCAAAACTTGAGGGATATAGCTAAAGCCATGTGCTATGAACTGAATGTTTGTGTCCCTCAAACTTCAGAAACCTAACCTAAAGCCCAATGTGATGGTATTTGGAGGTGGGGCCTTTGGGAGGTGATTAGGTCATGATGGGGGAGCCCTCATGAATGGGATTAGTGCCCTTATAAAAGAGATGCCAAAGAGCTAGCATGCCTCTTCTGTCATGTGAGGTTACAGTGAGACCACAATCAAAGAGGTAGTTAAGTCCTCAGACACTGAATTTGCTGGTGCCACGATCCTGGACTTCCCAGAATCTAAAACTGTAAAAAATAAATATTTGTTGCTTATAAGTCATCCAGTTTATGGCACTTTCGTTATTGTGGCCCATATGGACTAAGATTCTATGCTTAGAGGGAAATTTATAACCTTAAACACATACAGGAGAAAAAAAGACTTTAAAAACAATAAGTGTTCATCCCAAGAAGCTAGAAGATACGCCATGTACACTGACTGGAAGACACAATACTATAAAGATTTCAATCCTCTCCAAATCGATATATAGATTCAGTGCAATTCCAATCAAAGTACAGGAGGTTTCTTTTTGGAAACTGACAGCCAATTCCCAAATTTATGTGAAATTCGAGGGGCCAACAATAGCCAAGATGATCGTGAAGAAGACCTAAACTATAGGTATCAAAACTTTCAGTAATAAACCTCTGGTACTAGCACAAAGACAAACAGACCAATGGCACAGAACAGAACCCAGTAACGGGCCCACAGTGGACCCAAAGACCCACTGCAATACAGTGGGAAAAGAGTGGTCTTCAAGAAGTAGTACTGGATGAACTGGATATCCATATGGAAAAAAACAAAAGAAGTATGACCTCTATTTCACACCATACACAAAAATCAATTTCAGAGGGACTGTAATTCTGAAAATAAAAAGTAAAATAAAGCTGTTAGAAAATAACACAAAATATCTTCATGTTCTTAAAGTTAGGCAAAGATTAAAAGGAAACAAGAACGGCAAGCAAAAAGTCAGATTCCTCAATCAAACTTCATTAAAACGAAGACTTTCTTCTCATCGCATCATTAGAGGGTGAAAAGGCAAGCCGGTCTTTAAAAGATGATCTGGAATACAGATACACAACAAAGAACTCACATCCAAAATGTGTAAAGAATTCTACAATTTAATAAGAGATATACAACCCAATAAAAATTCTGCAAAAGTCTTAAGAAGTTCACAAGAGAAGATTTTCAAGTGTCCAAACAGGTACTTAAAATCATCAGTTATTAGGCGAATGCGAATTAATCCACAATGATTTACTCTCACATTCTAGAATGACAAATTTCTAAAACTGGCAACACAAAGTATTGGTAAAGACGCAGAACAATGGAAACCTTACACACTGTTGCTGGGGATGTAAAATTGGTACAATAACTTTCAAATACTGTTCGACAGTATTTACTAAAGATAATCTGCATACCCTGTGACCCAGCAATTCAATAGCAAAGTATATATTTTTACATCAAAAGACAGGAACAAGAATGTTCACAGCAGCATTATTCTTAATAGCCCCAAAGTGAAACAACCCAAATAACCCAAATGTCACCAATAAGTACAATAAGTAAATAAATTGTGGGATATTTCTTAAACGGAATAATTATATAGCAATATAAAAGAATGACCACAGCATGCACCAATACGGATGAACCTCACAGAGAGAACATTCAGCAAAAGCAGCCCGACATAACAGAGTTTATACTTTTTAAATTTATGTAAAGCTCCGTAACAAGTAAAACCAATGTACAGTAACAGAAACCAGAATAGCAGTTACCTTGAGGGAAATGACTCGGAGGATTTAAGAGGGAGACTTCTGGGGTGCTGGTAGTAGTCTACACTTTGATCTGTGTGGTACTTACCAGGGTGTGTTCGTTCTGTAAAAGGATCTTCAGATTTGTGCACAACATATATACACATATGTGTGTATGTGTATACATATATATATATATATATTTTTTTTACTTTAATAGAAAAGGAAGGGGAGAGGGAGGAAGAGAAGAAATGGAGGAAAGGGGGAAAAGGAAGAGAGGGAGGGAAGATAAGAAAAAGAAGGCTGACCTTAACCCAGGAGCAATGAATAATTAATTACTGACACTTTGAGCAAGGAAACTTGTAATTTAATGAAGAATGTAGTGTTTTATGAAGATTTTCTTGGCTGTGCGGAATTTATCAGAGAAGTATAAATACCAGAAGAAAACGAACTAGTAGATTGCTGCAATAATACCGCCATCTAAATCACCTGGTAAATATTTAGGACCCATGTGGATAACACGTGCTCTACAGCAAGGGGTGGGGGAGGGGCACAAAGACAATCTAAAGAAGAATTTGACAGGTTTTACTAACTGAACCTGGGCTAGAGAGAAAGCTGAAAAGAGGGAAAAGTCAAAGTTTACTGTGAGGTTTCAGGTTGGGTTACAGAAAGATGGTGCTAATGACAAAAGTACCAATGACTCAAGCCTGGCTGAGATTAAGATAACAGGCTCATGTCTATGAGGGCAGGTTTAAGAGACTATTATGAAGAATTCGCCTGGCCCATCAGTAATGCCTGCCAACTGTTAGCTGGTATTGACATTAGCCGACTCTACAGGTTTGATCACTTGAGGGATCAAGGACTGAAATCCATCCAGTAAGACCACAGGTAAAACATATTACACAAATTTGCTAATTCCCAGATCATGTTTGTTTTTTACACTCTAGGAAAGCCTGCCAACGTCCATCACCCTTTACTCACTCTAGCTTGATGTTGTTTCACTTCAGCCCTCAGCTTATCTCGCAGACGTCTCAGTTCATGAATCCTGGTTCCAAGAGCACTTTCCACTGCCTGTGCGCTCTGTGGCTCTTCCAGTTTTTTATGGGATCTGCTCACTTGAGTCTCTAGTCTTTCCAAGTGAGCTAAAACACCTGAGGGAAGTAAAAAGGGAATTTCACAAGAAGCTAAGGATTTCTAACCCCAGGAACAGGAAGCACTTCAGGGAAGAACAGAGGGTGACCCTTTTTCCAGAACTCTGTGGTCAGCTAAACTGGAGACGTTGCCAACAATTTATAAAACAAGAGGAGCTCACAATAGAAGTCAATGATCATCAACCTCTTAGGCCGAACACTGACCTACAAGCAGTCCCTGACCAAGACACTGTTCAAAAAGGGCATCATCTGAAAATGGCTAATCTCAGTCATCTATGATAATAGTGACCCAGAGGAAAACAGGGTCACCAAATTCAGACTCTCTCAGAAATTGTTTTTTTTAATGCAGAATTGTTTTTTTGGGTTTTACGCATGTTTTCCCAAAGTGCTAATGCATAACTGGATTTAGACGTCCACAGAGGCTTGAATAAGTACTCTGAAGCTCTGAAAAGTATTAGGAGCATAGGACTATAAAGGCACACACTGAATATTACCCACCAATATTACTGGGTATCAGACAGGAAAACAAGCTCACCAACAGATAGAAATTCAGAGGCAATCTCAGATCCTAAGAGACTGACTAAAGACCAATATAGTAAAGCTCACAGTTTCATAATGCTAATCAACTCTAGCAGTGAAGCATTTGTGAACATTTCCTACATATTAAGACACTTGTGGGGCTTCCCTGGTGGCACAGTGGTTAAGAATCCGCCTGCCAATGCAGGCGACACGGGTTCAAGCCCTGGTCCGGTAAGATCCCACATGCCGCGGAGCAACTAAGCCCATGCGCCACAACTACTGAGCCCGTGTGCCACAACTACTGCAGCCCACGCGCCTAGAGCCCGTGCTCCACAACGAGAAGCCACTGCAATGAGAAGCCCGCGCACCGTAACTAGAGAAAGCCCGCGTGCAGCAACGAAAACCCAACACAGCCAAAACTAACTAAATAAATTTATTAAAAAAGAGACACTTGTGCTAGATCCTTTACTTGCAAAGCATGCAAAGTAAAGCATTTATTTAATATTTCCTACGCATTAGGCATGTGCTAAATGCTTCACTTGAAAAGCATTAAAAGAATTACTTATCTAATTTCCACAGCCACCACCACAATGCTATTATTCATCTCCATTTTCCAGATGAAAAAACTGAGGCAGAGAAAAGTAAAATAACTTGCCCAAGGCCACAGTATTTATAATGGCAGAGCCAGGACTCCAACCCAGGTCTGACCAATACCAGTCACTGCCTCTTCCACGGGAGTAATGCATAAATGGCTCCCCCGAAATCCTGGGAAGAGTAAAGAAAGCTCATTGGCTAGAACTGTAGCTCTGAATATGAACGCTTAGCATACTTGGAATGCAACCTATTGGTCTAAAAAGGGATAAGAGCCTAGAATATGTGAAGTAATTTTTCTTGCTCCAATGATCTTAGCTGCCTGTCCCTTTAAGTCTTCAATGTTAGTTCCTTTCACCATCCTGCTCCCAAACAGCACACTCGGTTAGAGGAGGAAAGGACTTTCAACCTGCGCGTTGTTTGGGCAGCAGTAGTAAGGGGGGAAAGGCGACCCTTTGAATACCTCCTCTGGACTCGCCGTCTTGACTTAGAGTATTCGCCAGCTCCATCTCCTCCTCAGATTTCCAAGAGCCTTGCTAGAAAGCTGTCCAAGCCCCAGTAATAGGGCTGTCCTTGGAGACAAAATAAAATGGCAAGAATCGATTCACATTCAGACAAACCTAGAGGGCAGGCACACGCAACGCAGGTACGCACCCGTGCGCCCCGGACACCCCAAGTGTCGTCGCTAGGACCCCTTCCCTGACCCGCCCGGTCCGCTCCCCGGGTCCGAGCCGGCGGTGTCCACGTCTACTCCCCGCCCCTGCGCGCTCCTAAAGCGCGGCGCCTCCGGTTCCTCCGGGCTTCCTTGCACACGGAAGGGGCTGTAAGAATGCCGTTCAGCTTTCCACCCTGTCACGGTCCCTTCCGCCACTGGGTCTTACTTTCCCTTATCTCCTCTCCTCTGGCTCACTCAGGCCAGGGCCGAGAGTTCCCGCTTACCTTCAAATCCAAGCCAACCGGTCCCAGCGTGCTTTGCACTCCCGCCGTACAAAAACATGGCAGCGCTCAAGGCCCCTCCCTGATCCCGGCATGCATCGGGGGATAGGCCTGGCCTTTCAGTTGTGCGGGAGGATGGCGGTCGCTGGCGCAGAGCCGCAGATACTGGTACAGTACCTGGTGTTACGAAAGGATCTATCAGAGGCGCCGTTTTCCTGGCCAGCGGGCGCACTGGTAGCACAGGCCTGTCACGCAGCCACCGCGGCCTTGCACATTCACCGGGACCACCCACACACGGCCGCTTACCTCCGGGAGCTAGGGCGCATGCGCAAAGTGGTCCTCGAGGTGAGGCCCGGGCGGAGGGGGAGGGGCCCTGAGGATATCGAGACCGGAAGAGGGTGTGGTCTTGAGTCGGAGGGCCTAACTTCATGGAGTGGGTGTGGCATTAGTGGGGAGGGGTGTTTGACTTACAAGTTTTGGTAAGGTTTCTGGGGCTTGAGCTATTGCCCAAGGAGCCTTACCTTGACTGGGCGGGGCCTGACGGTGTGAAGAGTGGACATCGGGCCCGTTATAAATGCTTCCCGCACCCCTTCGGTCTTACCTGCGTCCCTCTTAAACAGATGCCTGTGAGGGCGGAGGCTGGTGGAGCGACACCTGCCTTTCTACCTGTGCACTGCGCCGGCCTTTTAATGGCTGCGCAGAAAAGTACTGTCCTTAACCCTCTTCGCAAAACCGATCCAGAAGGGTAAGGACGCGGGGTTCCTTATTGCAAGTGAAGTCAAACTGGAGCATTTACCTGGTTCTGACGCCAAATTATTTGAAAATAAATGTGAACCCTAGTATAATTTGAACCTAGCATCAGAGGTAAGGTTCTTTTTACAGATAGCCAAACAGGTCTTACCCTTACCTTCTGTCAATTCTGCCTCTAGAAATGTATCCTAAGAAAATAGCAAGATGCACCCAAAGAGCGTTGTACAAGAATAGGAGCATTTTATAATAGTAAAAAAAGTGGAAATCACTAAATTTCCAGTACGATGAATTGTCTAAACTTATGCCCTTATAATGGATTATTACGAAACTAGCATAAATCATGTTTTGGGAGCATATTTACCTGGCATGGAAGAGTGCTCATGATGCGATTCTAATTGAACTATATATTCTACATACAAAGTGATCCAGATTTTGAAAGTAAGAACTAAGAAAATATATCCAAATATTAAGTAGTGAGTGGGTAGTGGAATTTTGGTTATTTTGTAATGTTTCTCTGTTTTTTTTTAGTTTCCTACATTAAGCACACATTTTATAATGAAAAAAATATTGCTTTCATTTTAAAGCAATCTTCTCATAAAATTTATTTATTTTAATAAATAAACCTGGGGTGGAGGGGTTGGGTAATTCCTTCTTGGCCAGCTGGCAAAAGCAGATCATTTTTCAAGAGAAAAATTGCTGTTGGGTAATGAAACATTAAACTGTAACCTGTAGGAAAATGTCTTGAGAGTCTATATAAGTAGGCAGAAAAGAAACATATAGCTTTTTCCTTTAGATTCTTTTTAAAGGATTTTATAGGAAGGCTTCAAGAAATCATGTAGTTCAGACATCCCCCACTCCCTTGCTTTCAGGCAGATAAAATATTTACCCCTTTTCTCAGATGAGACATCTGAAGCCCACAGAGATTAAGTGACTCCTCTGAATTTAAAAGACATCTCATGATTCTGTTGTTAGCTATGACTCAAGAAAGGGACGTAGGAGTCACCACTGATTAAATAAAGGTGGTGCTGTAGCCATAAAGACCAATAAAATATAAGACAGTGCCAAGATTAACTCCATTTACGGGGTGCTTTGTGTCAGGCACAGATCTGAGCCTGATTTCATTGAACCTCACTACTACTAGGAAGCATTATCATCCCATTTTACAACGGGGACACAAAGGTTCAGCTAAGTCACATAACTTATCAAAGAGCACACAAATCAGCAAGTGGTAGAGCAAGGGTTTGGACTCACTCTAACTTGTACTGTGCTGCTCCTGGTGCTGAAGAAGGAGGGAGGGGAAGTCAATGCATTCTTCTTCCGCATGCCCAAGGGACTCATTAGATTAAGAGTGGCAATCCCGGCATCCTCTAATTTGATCAAGACAAACCTCTAGTTTTCTTAGTGGCTTCTGCCTACAGGCAAAAAAATATACCTTATGCAACGTAACACACTAAGTATCTTTATTTTCTGAGTGATAGCTATACTATTTGCTGTAATGGGATTCAGCATGGGTGATAAAGATGATGAGAGACAATTTCAGAAGGACACTAGAAAATAGTTTGCCCACGCTTGAGTTAAAAACTGGGAACTATCCTGGCGGAAAGAAAATCCTTCTAGGTTTGTGTGGACTAGGGTGGAAGTAGGAGGGAGGTGGGGGTGATGTGATTTTAGAAATCCTTCCAGTAGTCAGCTCTTAAAGTCAGAGCTGGCTGAGGGATTAGGGATGCTGTTTAGGCACCAGAACTAGAAAATGTGTAGAGCACAATTACTGACAATGCAATCCCACCCCCACTCCCACCCCTTCAGAGAGTGAATGGCAAATGGAGCAATGAAGCTGTTGTTTCTAGAGACATGCTCTACAGTTCCTTCTTTGGTGGAGCTGTTCCTCCAGTTTCAGTTAAGAGGAGCCCCCCTCCATCCTTTTTTTTTTTCCTTTGCCTTTTGTCACTTACCAAATGGGCTTTTCAGTCTGCGTTCTGCTCCTTGTAGGCCCCAGATGAGACCACCTTAAAGTTGCTGGCAGAGACACTGCAACAGAAGAACATTGACCACAAGCTGTGGGTGGAGCAGCCAGAGAACATCCCCACTTGCATTGCACTCCGTCCCTACCCCAAGGAAGAAGTGAACCAGTATTTGAAGAAGTTCCGATTGTTCAAATGACTGAAGTTATCAATTGCTTTGATATGTTTGAATATCAGCTGGATCCAGAAACTGCACGCCGTCCATCCCTAAGCACTGTGTACTCCTTTCAGTGGCAATTCCCTTCCCTTTAAATTATGACAGTTTCTTGAGGGTCAAAACATGTTCATATTAAAGTTGTCATTAATAAGTATTTTTAATTATAAGTTCAGATGGGGAAAGTAGGTGAGTAGCATTATCATCTATGGGTCATTATCAAATAGAAGATTTGGTTAGACTCCTATATAGGGATCAAGGAAATACCCTTACTTTTTTGTTAGGAATAATAGAGTTCTTCCAGTTACCCAGGTTTAAAACTTTTCCTTTGAGTTCCCTATTTCTTACTCACATCCAGATATTGTAATCATTGAATCTTGGACACCATCAACTTTAAGATACACCATTATTTTACATGTTGTTAAGAAAGAAGAAATGCTGCCAACTGAGGCATGTAATTTCATTTCAAAGATGTTAAAATGTATTTGATTTAATAAAATATGTCAAGTACTACATCTACTTCCTTATAGTTTCCAGTGCCACCACCCTGAATCAGGCTCTCATTTCACTCACGAGTGTCCCACTGGTCTGCTCATCTAGCGTATCCTGGTTACAAGGCAGCAAGCGTTCTGCCACCAGGTTCACGTATTGATAGGATCACTGAGCACCCTTTTCACTATAGGCTCCAACTTGCCCAGGAATAAAGTCATGATTCCTTAGCTTAGCCCTCAGGCCCTCCACGTTTATATTTCCTACCTACCTTTTTAGGTGAATCTTCTATTCCCTTATCCAAACTTGACGTATCAATGAAGACTCCAGTTGCTGCCCTCTAGTCTCTGGCCTGGGAGTCGAATGTTAGTACTCTCCCCCTTCCTTTCCTGCCTCTGGACTGAAACTTTGTGGCTCAAGTGCTATCACTGTCACAAAGTCTTACGCAGCCAAAAATGATAGCTCCCTTCTCTGAACATCTATTATAACACTGTTGAGTGCTTAAAATAGTTCTATAAACATTTGGAGACATCTACTGAAATTGTTTGGACATCTGTGAAGCGAAGTTTATAAAGGGTCATTTGTTCAACAGATATCTGTTGCATGTCTACTGTGGCAGGCTGTACTAAGAGCTGAGGATACAAAGATGGATAAAAGTTTTCGCCCTCAGGTAGTGAAGAATCTAGTGAGAAGACAGATATATAGATATTAATACAGAGAGAAATGTACAAGGTAAAATGGGTACACTTCTCCCCACCCTCTAGATACCAAGACTGCCAAGCTACTAGATAGGAAGATTTTCCTTTATAAGAGATGGTCACTTGAAACTAGGAGAGTTGATAGGGTCTCCCAGGGAGAACTGGTAGAGTGCTAAGGGCAGAACCAACCCCAGGAACCCAAGTGAATAGAGTCTCAAGGGGGAGAGGGCAATCAAGGGCAGCACAGAATTTCACTAAATAAGAAATGAAAACATTTAGCAATTGGGAATATGTTGATTAACTTGGTGAAAGCAGTTTAAATAGTATATGAGGTGGGAAGCAGATTGGAACCTATGGACAAGAATGGGAGGGGAGCTAAGAGGTGGGGACTATTTTAAGAAGCTTGAATGGGAGGAGAGAGGACAATGGGGGCTGGAAAGGTGAATGCTGGGTCCCAAAGGGGAATTTTCTTAGATGCTTGAGCAAGTTAATAGGTGAGAAGGAGAAGGAGAAGAGAGACTGAAGTTACTAAATGGAATAACTGAGAAGGGAGACTGAAGTTACTAAATGGAATAACTGATAAAAGAAGTTCAGGAAAAAATGAGAAGAGGTTGGGGTCAAGGGCATAAGGAAGGACAAGCCTTGAACAGAGAGAGAGAGAGAAAACTTTTCTGAGACTAGAAGAAAGGAAGTGGGGAAAAGGTATGAATATACATAAGTTTATAGTGGAAGAAATACCTGTTGACTTAATTTTCTTCTACGAAGCGGGAAGCACATAGCCTTTCACAACACTGAACAAACTTACTGAGCACTGTATTACACGGCATAACATAGTGGTTAAAGTTCAGACTCTGGTAGCAAACAGCCTGAGTCCAAATCCTGGCTCTCATATATTTCAGCTGTGTGAACTTGGGCAAGTCACTTCACTCAAGTTCCCTGAGCCCCAGGACCTTCATCTGTACAACAGCGATTTACAGGAGTGCTATGTGGATTAGATGTGTCTGTATGTACAAATCCCTTGGAACAATGTTGGGGCACTTGGTGCTAGAACCTGAGCATAAAAATATAAGACATGGCCCTTAAGGAGCTTTCCTTAAGGGAAAGCCATGAGTCACGTAAGCCAGTCTAATTCCTTTTCTGCTAGGGAGTGATGCCAGCCACTCCCTGCTACTTCCTTTCAAGACAATTAGGAAAACGTCTCCAAATGACACTGTATTTTTTTAATGTATTTTTTAAAATTCAAATTCTGCAGTAAGACAGTGAGAAAGCCAGAGAGAGATGAGTGTCTACACAGCTGGGAAATAGCGCTCTGGTAAATCCCTAAAGCAGGGAGCACAAATAGCATAAATTTCTACCCAAGTGAGGAAAGGACAGGCACTCATGTGCTGACCCAAGTGAGAACAAAACAGTAGCAGGGAAGTGGCAGATTTTCTTATTAGAATCAGCTAAGCTCATTATCATCTGAACTAGATCAGTTGTTCTCAAAGCATAGTTCCTAGATCAGCATCACTTGGGTACTTATTAGAAATATAAATTCTCAGGCCCTACCCCAGACCTACTGAATGGGAAACTCTGGTGTTGGCTAGAAGCAGCCTGGTTCCAGGAGGCAGGCAACCTAAAAAGGGTATGATAAAAGTGTGTGATTTAGAATCAACACATTAGGATAGTGTATGATGTGCTTACAGGAAGGAGTCAAGATGGAGAGTAAGAATCTGGCACTAAGTACACTATATCTGGCCTCGTATACCAAATTTACAAAAAAACAGATCCTCCAATGGAGCAAAGTCTGTGCTGCAAGACCTAGAATAGGTGACAAATCCTTGAAAAAGAGTCTCCTATGCTTTGGAAAGTTTCCTACATGTGAAAAAATATTTTATCATGAACAAAGTGCTTCCATATGTGTTAATCAATCCTGACAGTTTTGTGATGCAGGCAGTCTTGTCTCAAGGTTACTGATTCAGAAAGGCTTTGACTTGCCCAAGATCAAAGTCAGTGGCAGGACTGGGATTGAAAATCAGGTCTTTTGTCAGTCCAATTTTCTCTTAACCTCTCATAGCTGGTTACTCATCTGATTTTCAGCCATCTAGATACTAGTTAAAGGGTGGTTTGAAAAGGGGTCATGAGTAGTTCAAGCGCTGGGAAGCTGTATCTTCCATTTTAAATTGGTTAATTGACATTCTGGATTATAAATCAGTCTCCTGTGACTATGAGCTGTGTGACTCAATACCCTAGGGAACAATTATAAGTGGATGAGCTGACAAAATTGAGCTTTTGAACTTGTAAAGCTGAGGATCAACACCTAGATCAATGCTTCTCATGGGGCTGGCAGAATGCAGAGGGCTCCCCTAGAGGGGCATGTTGAAGTCTCATTTTATTGTTGTTTAATCAACATATCTTCCCCACACGTTCTGAGATGCCATCCTACAGGTGTGCACTGCTCTCTGGTTGAGAATAATGGCAGTGGTGAGCCACTGTTACTGATGAGAAGGTGTTAGTGTGGAAAAATGGCTGAGAACCACGAACCACTGCCCTCAGCTACTATGACCTCACAAGTTTTAGCTGTCCTCTGAGGTCAAGTTAGCACAGCCCCAGCTTCTCTTCTACTTTGAGATCTAGATATGGTAGGTCTTAAAAGCTGGCCTAAGTTTTAGCTTTGGGGGCTTTGCAAGGGCCAAAAAAGTGGCACCCAAGTTCTGAACCTAGGTTTTTGAGAAATAAGATAAAAAGCAGGTGATGAAGCAAAATATCACTTTTATTATCATCAGTAGGTTAGATGATAGAGCTTTATGTGATAGCCTGAATGGGCTTGCTAATTTCCTGTCCTGATACTCACGAAAGTTGCTCCTTCCTACTGGTCACATGGAGAAGAGAGAGAGAGAGAATAAATCCCCCACATTTAATCTATCAAACTTTGATTAGTTCCACCCAAATGAGAAACATGGACCAAAAGCAATCAGCCACCAACTAGACTATTCATTCAAACTGCAGGAAGAAGAACAAGGGGTGGAACAATAGACTCCATAGAAGCATTATGTTTATTAAACTCACTCTGTAAAGGAAGAAGTGGGGATAAGGCATTCCACCTCCTCCTCAGCACTGGATGTAAGGAATTCTGAAGAAGTACTAATGATCCAAGAGGAAGACTGTTCTGGCAACAGGTACAAGATGTATTTGCTGGGAATGGGAAGGAAAGTTGGGACATCAGTAAGGAAGCTGTGTGAAATAATCAAGGCACAAGACTGATGATGTGGTTACAAAATGAAAATTGAGCCGTTAAGAAATTACTTCCTTATGGTATAAACAGAAAGAGCAAGGCAGGTGACAGTCCCAGAAGACTTGAGATTAAGGCTAGGCTGAACTCTTCTACTTAATGGCTATGCAATTTTGCTTCAGTTTCCTTATCTGCAAATAATTCCTAACGGGAATTAATCAATTCAAATGTAAGGATCAATTTAAACAATACCCTACAAAAGCACTATATATCTATCATCACCACAGACAATTTAGTCTCTTTCAATGCAATCATTATACTCAATGTTTTTTCTCATTTTATTGCATTATGGAGAGGTCAGTTCAGGTTCTTGCACTGGCTAGGACCTGTAGTACAATACTAGCAGTGTTTATAGGTATCCCTGACTTGCTATTATTGACTGCAATGGGAATGCTTTTAAATCTTCACTGTTAGGTATGTTAATTTGTTGAACGTTTCAGCAAATTCTTTGTATCAGATTAAGGAAGCTCCCTTCTGCCACTGGTTTGCTAAATCTAAAAAATTTATATATATATATATATATTTTCATTTACTGAGATGATCATATGGGTTTTCTCCATTGTTACTGTGGTGATTTGCAGTGTAAGACTTCAAATACTGAACCATCTTTGTTCCTGGAATAAACCCTACTTTGGCATGATTATTTAATATGAGGGAGATGGCCTAGTTAAGAGACTTGGGTTCCAGTTACCTTTCAGTCTCATAGCTTTAAAAGCCAATTTATGTACTGATGACTTCCAAATTTGTATCTTTAGCCTCAACTACTCCCTAAATTTCAGCCGCCTCTGTATCCAATAGATTTGACATCTCCTCCTCTTGGATGTCTAATAGGAATCTCAAACTTATCATGACAGAAAATAAATTAAACCTGCCTCTTTTCCCCATCTCTGCTAATGGAAATTCCATCCTTCCAGTTGCTCAGGCCAAAAACCTTGGAGTTGTTTTTGATTCTTCTCTCACTCCACATCTGATATGTCAGCAAATACTGTTGTCTCTACTTTCAAAATACATCCAGAACCTCAGCACTTCTCACAATTTCCACTGCTACAATTCTGGTCCAACTCATCTTCTCTCGGCTGTACTATGACAATAGGCTCCTACAGGTCTACCTGCTGCTGCATTTGCCTTCTCCACAATTATTTTCAACACAAAATCCCGAGTGGTCCTTCCAAAACCCAAGTAAGATCAGGTCACTCCCCTGCTTAAAATCCTCCAATGGCTCCCCATCTCAGAGTCAAAACCAAAGTTCTTACATTGGTCTACAGGGCCCTACAGCATCCTGGCCCTCATTACCTCTTTGACTTCATCTCCTACAATTCTCTGCATTCACTCTGCTCCAGCCTCAAGACTTTCACACCTCCGCCTAGAAAGCTCTTTCTCCATATTTTCACTCAAATGTCCCCTTCTCTGAAGACCTGACTGTCCTGTTTTAAACTGCAACCACTCTCCTCCAGTAGTGTTCTCTATCCCTCCTTCCCTACTTAATTTTTCTTCATAGCACTAATCTTCTGGCACAGCACATATTTTGTTCATTTGTCAGTCAACCTTCATTAGAATGCAAGCTCCATGAGGGCAAGGATTTTCATTTTCTTCATGGATGTAGCCCCAGTGCCTGGAATAGTGCCTGGGAAATACTAGGTATTAAATGAATACCTGTTGACTGAAAATATATGTGTTGTTATTACTATTATATTAAAAATATTCATTCTTTAAAGTAGCTATTGTGCAATGTTTTAAGAGACAAACCCTTAAGTCTAAAGATTCCCAAGACTAACTACAACTTACTTTTTGACGTGGAAAGAGTGACTGAAGTCACCTCTTTATCTGGGGTTATAAAAATTACATACCAAAGGCTGATTTAAAAACCTAGAACTAGTTCCTTATACTAATCTTTCTACTTTCACATACACGTGAAAATGTTCTTAAAAAGCTTTAAAAAAGTTTTCAAGAGAAGGTAGGATGAAATTTTAAAGCCGAGGCTTAGACGTGCATGAGTCTTTAAACAGAGCATTTTCTATGTAGAGCCTTTTTCCCAGTTGGTTTGGTTGAACTTTAAAGTCTAGCTTACTAAGTAATTATCATTTAAAACACAATTGCTAACATCAGAAGAATGTTAAAAAGAAAAGCTAATTAAAAAAAATTAATACCTATTTTATAAAAGTTTGCAAGTTAAAAAGGACAATGAATAGGAAATATGCAGCCTAAAATTTAGTACAGGCAGGTGTATGATAAATTGCTTTAGATTTGAAAACAAACAAAGCAGAACTGAGTAGGGCTGGCTCTTCAGGTATGAGGAAAATTCCACATTTGTTCTGTTAGAGGAAGGTCTTCCTGCTCATTGACCTTTCCCATCTGTCTTATTTTCCAAGTTAAGTCACTCAGTTTCCAGAGGCGCTGGTTTTAAAGGCCAATTAGAAATTTCACAAAAAGCCATCTTATTCTTGTTCAATTTCATCATGAATCACTTCTCAGTGGCATTATACTGTAGGTGAAAGACTAGTAGGACATTCTATATACTCACTTTGGGAAGGAAAACCAGAAGGGACTGTCTCTCCTGATCTGCCTTTTTCTATTTTCTCATTAAGTGTAGTCAATCCAATCAGCTATCTTCAGTGGGGAAGTAATTTCTGAGGAAAGTAAAGGGTTTAACAGCAGCATGTATCATCAATAAATATAAAGCTTGAGCATGTAAGTAATGAAGTACTACTTTTGAGTAACTTATATGTGCATTATTTTTTTTTAGACATGGTCCTTAAAAAAATGGAAGTAATAAAGATAACTGCTAATGTTTTGTAAATTCTCCAAATATGTAGAGGCTCATATTTCATTAAAAAAAAAGAAACAATCATCATGATAGAATCATGATCTTGTCTTGAACTCTTGGATACTTTGCAACCTTCCATTAGCTTAACAATCCAGACTCTAGGAAGACAACTCAGCACCTGGTCTATCAGCTCGTTTCCCTTATTTAAAATACTGCTCCTGCATCTATTTCTTCAATCAGCAGTTGAGAGCCTACTATGTGGAAGGCACTGGAGGGCGGGGAAGAGAGATGTGAACCTCTTCTTTAAGAAGCTTACAATTTGGTGGAGAGAAACATGTACATATAGCCAAGTGCCAAATGGAGGCCCCAACACTGCACAAGGCAGTACAGAAGAGGGGACTAATCTAAGTGTGGGGTCCAGGGAGGGCTTCTTGGAAAGGGCATCTAAACTGAAGCCATGAACAGAAATAGAGACACAGATGTAGAGAACAAACGTATAGACACCAAAGCGGGAAAGTGGCGGTGGGGGATGGTGGTGGTATGAATTGGGAGACTGGGATTGACATGTAGACACTAATATGTATAAAATGTTTAACTAATAAGAACCTGCTGTATAAAAGAATAAAATTCAAAAAAATAAAAATAAATTGAAGCCATGAAGGATGAATAGTGAGGAGAAAGGAGGAGCATTACAGGTTGGGGGGAAGAGAATGAATGTGGCAATGGAAGTGGGAACACAGATAGTAAATCCAAGAATAAAGACCAGATCAATGTGGCAGGATCCTTTGTTTAGAAAGGGTGTAGAGGGTCCTGAAGCTTAAAAGGCAGGTAGATTTCAGATCAACTATAGGCAAGAATTAGTCACCAACAGATTTTGAAGGCTGTGTTTAGAGAGACTTCTCTGATGACCGTGTGATGGATGAATGTAAAAGATATGAAGGTAGTTACTATAATCACCCCCACCATAAAAAGTCTGGAATTCGATCTCTGATCAATAGGCTTAGAAAAGAGAAGACAGCTATGAGGATTACAAAAGACAACTTTTTGCAATTCGGTAATATGAGTAGGAGGCAGTTGTTGAAAAGGACCACTAACAGAATGATGATACAATTAATTCAGGTAAGGGACAAAGAAGCTGTTTGTGGGGAGATAAGTTGTTTGGTTTGGGGCTTAAGTTTGAGGTGCTGACTGTGGGGTGGGAGCCATCCACGTTGTGATGTTCACCAGTTGGAAATTAGAGACTGGATCTTGAAGAGAGATCTTGGCTAGAAGAGTGGACTTTAGATGCATATAAATGTAAGCAGTACTGGGTTCAAGGGAAAAGGTGAAATTGTTCAGGGAGAGGCAGGGACTTGCTTGAGAACTATTACCCTCACACAAGTTTAAAATACAAAAAAAAAAAAAAAAAAAAAATCAGTACTCTAACACATTCAAAATTAGTGCCCAGGTTTTATTTTCAAAACGGAAACCCCTACAAGCTTTTAAGGAACTTGAATTCTAGAGAAAAACTTTTAACTCATCAGGATTCCTAGTGTTTATGTGTCACTGTCTAAGGGTGCTTTTATCTTTAATAGATGAATTGGGCAGTGGAAACAATGGCAGGTTTCATCACAAAGCCCAAGGACAGACTCTTGGGTCTGGCACTTACCAGCCACCTGACCATTCATCTGAGCTTCAGTTTCACCATCTGTAAGATGGCACTATGACCTATTCTAATTGCTTCATAGGATTTTGAAGACCAAATGACATACTGTATGTGAATGTGCTGTACAAACTAAGAAATTATTAGCACAAGAGTATTAGCCTAGCATATTGCCTGGCAGAGTAGAAATGGAAAGTATTTAACTGATTATAATAATCTCCATTATTAGGAAGGAGGCAGCTTCAGGCAAGTGTCTCTGTACTTCCCACACTTCCTATCACAGTGTCTGTACTGCAACAGCTCATCAAAAATGGCATAAGTACTGAAAACTTGGTCTAAAGTTTTTTGTTTTATTCTGTACCTGAGGACCTCTGGGCATTGGAGTGGGAGGAAAACCTGATGAAATAGAAATTATTCCTTTTAACATTTTAATTCTTCTTTTCTCAAGCCAATGTCTCTGGTTTGCTACAAATACCTCTAGACACTGCTTAGTTCTGCTGGTTGCACAAACTACCAAAGTTCTGAGATAAGCACAAATGATTAGACCAGAGCTAAACTCCAGCATAAAAGAAAGATTCGTTGTCTGCAAAAGGATCAAGAGTTAGGGAAAAGTGAATGCTTCCATGATCTCCTCCAAGAAACCAAATTTTTTTACCTCACAAAAGGGGTCATCTGCCAGTCATTTTATACCTGCCCCACAAGGAACCCACATTTTCCAAAGTTCTTTTAAGCTAAGGGGATGACACTGCAGTTTCATGGAGCCCCTCCTTCATTTTCTGTTAAGATAAGCAGGGACAGAATGCCTCTCCCAAAACTGTATCGGGACAGTTTTGCTGACTTCACGCCAAAGCTCACCTTCTTTTAGGCTTTCAAAGGTCAGGCTCTCTGACTGCCTCCAGAGAAGGGGCCAGGTGCTCTCTTCTCAGCCCGTGCAGACCCGTGAGTTCTCAGGCCTCTTTTCAAAGCCTGTTTAAGTTATTTCATGTAAAAAAGCATTGCTTAAGGTCACACAATGAGATTAAAGTCTGCAGACTCCAAATGAATCTTAAATCATATAGTTCAGGATAGTTACTCCAGAATTTGGAATTAGAAGAGTTGGTTCCAGTCCCAATTCTACTGAAAGACAGTGTTTGTGTCCTGACCTTTCTCTTAACAACTCTCTTGAAGGACTGCAGAGGATTAAATGAGATAATGTACCTAAAAGCACCTTAGAAATGTTACAGTGCAAATTTATTTTCCCTGAATTTTAAAAATTATTCTCATCAGCTCCAACAGATTATGTAAAAGATGTAAAAGCCTGCACTTCTGGCTGGTTAGGCCTAGTTATGGAAGAGACCTTAGCTACTGGCTGACACAATTTCCAAGTGAGGATCCCAAAGCCCGTTCATGTCCCTCCTGGAGCCAAAGGCTGATTTAAATTACTTTGCAGCCCACCAGGTAACATAATTCTAATAACATGTTTGAGAACTCAGAACACTGGTTCACAGTTTAAAAAAGCAACTCTCCAGGGCTCCTTCTTGCCTCCGGGCCCTCCTTCACACGAGCTAGTCCTCAGAATTCTCAGCCTGCTCTTCACTGAGCTACTTCCTCCCCATCCTGCAAACCTCACTTCAAATGCCATTTCTTCCCCAAGGAAACCTTTCACTCTCCAGACAAGGTCTCACTCACAAAGCAACTTCTAATTCTCCTTTATATCATTTAATCCAATTGTGATTATAACTATGTACGTCCCCCCATGTAAATATAAGCTCTGGGAGGGCAGGGTTCACATCTGTCTGGATCCTACCATATCCTTAGCGCCTTGGATAAAGACAATAAAATGTGTTGAGTGAGGCCAGAGCTTTGCATTTCTTCAATCTTGTTAAGAGCTCTTGTGGCAATGAATATAAAGTATAAAAAGAAAACTCATTTAGTGCTGGCAGAAAAGGTTCTGTATGGAGGAATGCTTCCTTTGGCAGTTTTCTCCAATAAAAAAAATTTATGGGCCTAATTAAATCATCAAGATCTTTTTCAGAGGTACAGGAATGGTCAAGGATCGAGCTTGCTCTGAATTATTCACTTTATTCAAGTGGAGCAGCTCTTCTGGGAAGAGCAGTTAATGTCAACAAGGAAATAAGCACAACTTCCTTTGTAAACAGACAACTGTCCTTTCTTTTTCTTTGATTCTTACGGCCCAGAAGACAGTTTCTAAGTATGGAAGCTACCCTAGGCAAAACCATAAAGAAGATGAAGTTCTACATCAACCTCACTTTTTCCTCACTTGTTACTATTTGTTTTTCTAAGGGCCTTCACACCCCTACCTTAGGATAAATTTAAATCAATGTTCAGCCTCACCTAAGAGAAGTATCTTTTTTACCTTATCCTGACTTTTGGAAAAAAGGTTCTGTTCCCCCAAAAGTATAATTTCAGACAACAGCTACCAAATCTGTGTGTAATTATGTGTAGGAATGTGTGTGTGATAAACTCCCTCCCCTCCCTCTAGAATCACATTTCCTTACCCTCCTTACCCTGGCCAGCTCTACTTGGCCAAGTGTTGGTGAACCTAGTTGCCTTAAAAACACACAAACAAGAAACAGGGCCTAATTTTCATAAAATGCATTGTCAAGAAGGAGCCTCCTCAAGTAAGATTCAACATCTGCATAATAATAATAAATGTTAGTACGTAAAAACCAATGATTGTGGGAGAGATGTTATCCTGTGGCTAAGAAGTGCTGCCTGGACCAGATCTCCTAGGTCAAGAAACAGTAGGACCAGAGTGTTTAATCATCAGACAAGTGGCCAGAGTTAGAAGTTCCTCACAGCCTACGATCTCAACTTCACTGGGACCTTCTCAAATTTCACTGGGCTGGTTCTTATTAGGGTGACTTCGAGGAGCTTTAGCTTCAGGGATCCTTTCTTTTATTATCCTTTAATTATAGTTAGTCATTTTGGGTTTTGACAATTCCTGCAGGATGTAGGTTTCATTTCTTCCCTGTAAAAGAAGAGGCAACCCATCTATTCAGTAGCTGGAAAAGTGAATTTCCTGTGGAATGACAGGAATTACATAGAAGCAAGCAATTTTATTTTCCTCAAATGTAGCAATAATTTTAATCTGTACATACATAAAACAAACAGTGCAATTATAAAACCTTGAAGGTGACATGCATACTTTAAGGTGCAGTTGGGATGGGGGAGGATGTTAGCATCTCCAATTTTCCTTACCACTTTTTTTTTTTTTTAAGTTCCTTATGCAAAAGTACTGAGTCAGGAAACTTCATCTGGAATGCTGAAGTTAAAGGTGAACTTCCTGAAGTCTGCACGTCTAAATATCACAAACAAAACAGAAATGACCTCCTAGAACAGTTTGGGAGGGACTAGCATAATATGGCTGGGCTTTCAAGCTGGGAATGAATTAAATCAGGGATGCATTTTTCTGAAAAACTAAAAGAGAGAATGTTTGTAACTGAGTGTCCTGTTTCTGTTTCATAGTTGCTACCCACTTGAGCCCTTCCATCAATCTTTTTATTCGGTACAGGTTCTGAATAGATGCTGTTCAATGGAGTTACTTGTAACTAGGGGTGGTGAGATGCAGAAAGGAGGACCTGGGAAAATGGCTTCTTCCTTGATGTCTGAGTCCATGCTCCTCTTCCATTGTTAGTTCTTATGGCCTTTTCTCTGCCATGGAAGCAGAGGTAGCTGGTGCACAATGTCAGATGTTGTCATCGTTCACAGGCCCAGGGGTGCAGTAAAGGCGAGTGATGGGGGTCTACCTTTGCTTCTTCCAGAATACCTTTCTCAAGCTTTCCTGGCCTTTCAGTGGCACTTCTAGAACTAGAAAGTCAGTTCACTGGGTCCTTGACTCAGAGGCCAGGATGAGACAAGACGTGGCAGAGTGACAAGACACAAAGGGAAAATATGGTATCAATTAGCCTCAGAGCAGGAATAGAGAGATTTATATTTGCACTGATGAAAATTCAAATTCCCAAAGTCAATCTAAAAAAAAAAAAAAAAAAAGAAGATTTTCTTTTGAGTAGTAATTTTTCTCTGTACAAGTAGCCTGTGCACTTCTGGTGATAATTCCTTGCACTGCTCTCACGTTAGATGATCCCAGGGACACTCTAGGGCAGTATGCTCTAGCTCATCTGGAACAGCTCTTTCTGGCAGTGGCATTTTGATGTGAAACCCAAAGTAAATCCATACATGGCGTCACAGTTATTAAAATAATGAAATATTACTAGCCAAATGTAACTGCAATTCAATCAGTGTTATATTTCACACACAGAAATTTAGAAAAATCAAGAGTATGATAATAAAACCATAAAATTAAACAGAAGGAAATCAATTTCTACAAGAAATCAAATATATTTACAGTGAGATTTAAAGGGAAAAATAAGCTACTTGGATCATAAATTTAATTTTATTTTAAATAACTTTAGCTACCTCAGCTGTTAATACAATAAAAGCAGAAAGAACAGGCTGCCTTTTGTCCAGATTTAATCAGAAAATCGTATCTACAATAATCGACATAACTCGCTTCTTGTCCTTCACCCATCTCGTCAAAAATTATTGCATTTTCCCCCAAACTGTATTTTTTGGATTCTTCTGTGAATATACTCATTTCGTCCTCATTCCTGGAGGCATCTTGGTTTAAATCCATCTTTAAAAAAAGGAGAAGGGGTACATATGTGGAGGCAAAATATTCTCTTGAAGCCAACAGATATAGAGTTGCTAGAAGAAGCTGATTGTACACACAAGCTGCCTGGTTGGGAAGGGGAGGGCTGCTGATTTAGAGACATTGTGACAGCCTTTGGTGGATGGGCACAGGCAAAGCCCCACTGGGCCCTTCTTCCTTGGCAGGGTCGGGACTGAGCCAGCGGAGGCGGAGCTTCATCTTCCCCTTGGAACTTGTCATTTTGGTTCTCCTCCAAAAGCCTTCATCCAGATAAGAAGCCAATGACTGATTACAAAAATAAGAATAATTAAATTTGGCTCAAGAGAGAGATTGTCCAACTGTTCTGCCTTGTTATTTTTTCAATATCCAAGGCCTTTACAAAGAAAGAAACAAAAACATCTCTCAATCTCCCAACGAAAGTGAACTTTTTTTTCTTTTTTTTTTTTTTTTGCTCCAAATGCTACGACCTGAAGAATGGCTGCAGATTGAGATATCAAAAATCTCAGAAAAATATATAATATATTTGTATATCTCTGTATGTCTATTATTTAAATTTCACATTCCTTTAAAAGTGGTTATTCAGTCAGTAGCTGCTGAAGGAGGCTCTTCTGCTGGGCCTGGGGGGTCTGTGGTCCTGCCGTGGGTTTTTGAGTTCCCAGTGGACCAGGCTGGTTCAGGTAAGGGTCCCCGCCTACCAGATTCACTGTACACTGGACGTCAGCAAACACCTGAACCTGTTGCACCTGCTGGAACACAAATAAAAGATGTGTTTAGACAGAAGGGTCTGCCCCCCCGGCTTATGAGTGGGTACTACTTGAAGTGGAAACTCACTAGAGCATTCCTCTAGTCTGTAGTCACCACAGAGAAGAACTCTTCTGTCTTCTTGTCCTACAAAAAGAAAATCGCTGCACTCATTTTGCTCAGGGTTCTGGAAAGTTCACACTTTAAAAATAAAATCAAAATTGGAATGGTCAAGCCTCCTACAGGGTTGCCATCAATACTGAAAATGAGCATCATTGCTAATATTGCCAAGATTGGGAAAAGCCCAGTTTCAGTCTGGGTATCCAGTGGTGGGTTTAAAAAATAGGTATATTATTTGGAAAACTGGTTATAAAAGCATTCTATGGATGACTTTAATAGGATTAAAAAATCTTTATGATGTTAGAAAATTAAGGGCTTTAACCCAGTATTAGCAAAATAAAAACCACCACAGCTCAGTAAATAGGACATCAGTATTACTAAAATTAATGTCCAGAAGATTTGTGTAGTATCTAAATATACTATTACACAGCTCCTTTACATATTGCCTTTAGAATTACAGCAAAATATTAGAACAAATAAAAATTTTATATTTAACTTATTTTTCCTGATAGACAATCCATTTAAACACATGAGCTAAAAATAACAGTAAACTACTAGCTGAGAACAGTGTGAATTTTCCCTTTAACTACTTTCAGTAATAATACATGTATTCCTTTAAAAAGTCTAAGGTTACACAATTTTAACATTTTCTATCAGGAAAACAAAGCCAGAAGTTAGTCTTCAACAATCAGCCTTATTAAAAAGTCATCTGTAGAACTGATTAGGCCAATATCACACTTGTGAATGTTCCAGACCAAGAATGGAGATACTTTCTAAGGTATCCAAGTGCATCTATCTAAGTGTCTCAGCATTTGGCAAACTTGTGCCTCATGTTTAATAGGTTCATGAAGTATTTTAGATTAGTGATAGATTTTTTTGTTCATCACTAAATTCATGCCAATTACACTCAGTGTTTCTGAAAACTTTTCTATCCTAATTGAATAAAAGTTGTTTTCCATCAACCTTAATTGGCCAATTGTCAAATGTCCCGACCATCCAATTTCTGCATCAGTCTAACCCCTGATGTTTTTTCCTCACGATGCACCTACACCTCCACTCTACTCTGTCGGATAAGGCAGATAGTTCTTGAGCTGAGCTTTTTTAGTGTCTGATGAATCAAACCTTTATTTAGATTAGTATCGTTTCTCTCCTCACCCTCTCTCTCATCCTCCTCTTTCCCCCAGTTTCCCAAATTTTGCTTCTTGTCCCCATCGGCTCCCATTTGTTTTCTTCTTCTTTTGGGCTCTTCCTCATGTACATACCATACACCAGCTCTCTCTGAGTCTATTCTCCAGCTGCCTCTGTGCCCTCCACCCACCTTTGTTCTCTGTAACTTCTCATTCCTACTCTTTTCCTTCTAGAGCTCCAACCCTGGCCTTCCTCTCTCTCTATGTCAACAACCCCCCTACCAGCCTTCTTCCCCCTTCTCTGTTCTTCGTTCTCCGTGTTCTCTTCCTGTTCTCTCCTCTTCCCCATCCCAGCTCTCCAAGTGCAGCCAGCCCTCTATCCTCCCCTACTCCTTCCCTCCTTGTTCTTTTCCGTCTCCTTTTCTGTACATCTGTTTTCTATATTTCTATCTAACTCACTCCCCACCTTTGGTCTGGCAAATACAAAAACATTAGCGCAAACAGAGATTTCATGATGGGCTACCACAGAAAGGAGATTCTGCCACTGAAACTTAACGTGAGCACAAACTATAGTGCATTTAGGCAATGACTGATTTTTTTTTAAATTAACATAAAATTTCATGTTTATATGTTTCAACATATGAAATACTGGGGCAGAGCATAAGGTGTTTGTGCTCCCAAACACTTAAAAAATTTTTGATAAAGGCATGATAAAACAAACTGGAGAGAAAATTCTGTTGCTTTAAAAAGAATGCTTTATTAAAAAGATACCAAACTCCAAAAAGTACACATTTCAGCCCTTTTGAATTATTAAAAACATGGTGACTTAGACCAGACCTCAAAGGACTTCTGATATTGCTATACCTTCACGGACAGGCAAAGCAACACGAAAACAAAACTTATGCTTTGCCCAAAGAGAAGAGTGATGTGAGAGCTGAGTCCCAACCTCTTAAGATTTTCCAGCATGGTTTTTACTTCAATTCACGTACTATCCCAGGACTCAGGAACTTTAAAACTTAGCTGTTTTGTCGTAAGTATATGTCTCTGTAAGTGTGAGACTTTTAAAAACTTCTAGTGAATAAAGACTTCATTTCCCCCAGCACAAAATCCTCTCTTCACCATCACAGGTCTCAGATCCTATT
Source organism: Hyperoodon ampullatus (assembly GCF_949752795.1). Classification (NCBI taxonomy): domain Eukaryota; kingdom Metazoa; phylum Chordata; class Mammalia; order Artiodactyla; family Ziphiidae; genus Hyperoodon; species Hyperoodon ampullatus. Next base: position 69,674,486 of record NC_136928.1, read on the forward strand.
TCCCGATGCTCCAACTATGCACATAGTTTCCTAACTGGCTTTCCTCTTTCTGAGCTGGCTGTCCAGTGCTCTTCCTTTTCCCTCTTCCCCCCTCAAGATGAAGCTTAAACTAGCACTTTTCTCACTGTTCCCCTTCAGGGATGATGCTTCATTTGTAGGACTGAATCCAAATTCCTTAGAGTTTAGTATTCAAGGCCCCTGGAAATTTGACCCAATCTACTTTACCAACTTTAATTCCTGTGAATTCTTATTACAAACCCTTTATGCTCAGTGGATTTGGCTTCCCAGGACTATGCTGATATTACTGTTTCCCTGTCTCTGTGCCCTCTAACTTCCAATCTCCTGGACTTCCAAGCTCACCCCCTTCCTCAGCCTCCAAAAACCACAGTACCTTTCTCCTTCACTTGCCTCTTTCAAGGCCCAGTTCAGTCCTATCTCCTACATAAATGCTCTCTGACAACCTCAGGAATTTCTCCTTTCTTTTAATGTTTATGGCTCTTGTTACTTGTAATAAATTTAAGTTTGCCTTCTTTGGTTATGTAATAATTTATGTGCATTTGTCTGTATGTTTTATCTTTCGACAGGCCCTAAGTGGTATGGCAGAAAAAGCATAAACTTTGGTGTTAGAAAGACCTGGGTTTGAACCTCAGCTCTGCCACTTTCTAGTTTGTGAATTGTATATGTAGTTAAATCACCTCAGGTTCTGTTTCTTCATCTGTGAAAAAAAAGGAAAACTAACTCCTTCATAGGGTTACAGTGATGTTTACATGAGATAAAGCAGAGAGTGCCTAACACAATGCCTGGCAAATCATAAGCATTCCACAAATGAAGCTTCCTTTCCTCACTTCTCCCCACAGTTCACCTAAAGAGCAAACATGTCTCATGTTTCTTTGTATCTCCACCTTTGCATAAGGCCTGTGTTTTTAAAAAGTATCTTAATTTATGCTAATATAGGAAAGTGGCCACCCTTGTTATTTGTATTGTTTTGGAACAAACTTCTAAAAGGAGGCAGAGTACACAGTAGGCATTCTGTTTTGTCTGAATTTATTGAACTCTTTTGAGGTATTCTGATTACACATGAGTTTTAGCACTGTGTTTATTTACAAATAGCAATTAGTGGTCACCATTTGTGATCCCTTATCCTGTCTAAACATTGGATTAACCTTTCTGAAAGCTTATCTCATTTAACCCTCTCATAATCCTCTAAGCAGGTATCTCGTCAGTTCTGTTGGTTATATGGCAGCTCAGGAAAGTTCCCTAACATGCCCAGGATGACACAGCTAAGAAGAGCAGAGCCAGGACTCACAACCAGGTCTGACTCTCAAGGTCAGGCTCTTAACCGCGATGCTACACAGAGTTTCCTGTGTATCTAGAGAAAACTTGACAGCTCTGGGCTTAGAGTTTTCTTACTGACCTGGGTTCCATCTGCTTCTGTTTTGAGAAGGTCAGTGGATGAGAGCTGGTTGCAGTAGAGGCCTGTGTGTCTCAGTGCTGGATCATTTATCTATTAAAGATAAGTACAAGACCAAATTACAAGCTAGTTGTTTACACTGAAGACCAAATTCCTCAATGAAAAACAATCTCACTGACAGAAAAGTAATAGGAGGAGAGCAGAAATAACAAGCTTAGAAATTTACTGTGCTGTTAGAAGTCAGGACAGTGGTTCCCTTTGTAGAAGTAGACAGACATGCAAGGGAGTGTGGGGAGAACCTTTGGGGTGCGGCTGGTAATGTTCTGTTTCTCAATCTAGGTGATAGTTAAAAAGATGTGTTCAGTTTGCGAAAATTCATCTAGTTGTATACTTTTCTGTATATCCTTATAGATGATACTTCAATAAAAAGTTAATTCAACACTCGTGAAAGTTAATTAGCAAAAGACTTCCACTTCCAGTCAAGATTCAGTAACAGGGATCAGATTTATCCTCTGCCTGAATCAACTAAAAATTTGGACAAAATATATGAAATGAACACACTCAAGACCTTGGACAAAGGCAATGAAGGGGAAAGTTGCCCCTAAGGGTTGGGAAACAATTGAGGTGAGTCCTACCACTACCCCAACCTACTGCCTAGAGAGAATTTCCAGGCTGCAGCGGGAGGACAAGGAACCAGACAGCCTGGCAGTCTCCCTGAATTGAGAGTATAGAGCTAGAATTCACAGGGCAGAATATCAGGAGAGAACAACACAGAGAGTAGCAGCTTGGTATTGATCAGCTAGCTAATGGATGTTACGGAACTACCCAAAGCAAAGATTCACCTGAAAAGATTTACATGGAATAATTCCCACAGATCACACAGAGCTGGGAACAGGTCCTGATCCCACCAGCCAGAGGGGAAAACATCATAATTCAGGTAGTGTACTAGAATGGTTTTGCTTTAGTAGTAGGGTAAAATTAGCCCTATACTAAATACTGCTCTGGCCCCACTAAACAAAAAAGCAAGACCTGAAAAAAATCAAACTGTTTATTTCCAAGTAATTTAAGCATTTCCCAAAACAAATCTCAATATTTATAGGAACATAAACAAGGTAAAATTCACATGTCTGGGATCCAATAAAAAATTACCAGGTATGCAAAGTAGCAGACTCTGACATAAATCGTACTAATGTTTTCTCAGGTCAGTCTCCCAAGGCAATAGAAATAAAAGCAAAAATAAACCCATGGGAACTAGTCAAACTTATAAGCTTTTGCACAGCAAAGGAAACCAAAAACAAAACAAAAAGACAACCTACGGACTGGGAGAAAATATTTGCAAAAGATGTGACTGACAAGGGATTAATTTCCAAAATATACAAATAGCTCATACAATTCAACAACAAAGAAACAAACAACCCAATCGAAAAATGGGCAGAAGACCTAAATAGACATTTCTCCAAAGAAGACATACAGATGGCCAACAGGCACATGAAAAGATGCTCATCATCACTAATTATTAGAAAAATGCAAACCAAAACTATGACTTACAATGAGGTACCCCTTCACACCAGTCAGAATGGCCATCATTAAAAAGTCTACGAACAAAAAATGCTGGAGAAGGTGTGGAGAAAAGGGAACCCTCTTACACTGCTGGTGAGAATGTAAATTGGTGCAGCCACTATGGAGATAGTATGGAGGTTCCTCAAAAAACTAAAACTAGTGTTGCCATATCCAGCAATCCTACTCCTGGGCATATACCCAGACAAAACTATAATTTGTAAAGATACATGCACCCCTATGTTCACAGCACCACTATTTACAATAGCCAAGACATGGAAACAACCTAAATGTCCATCAACAGATAAACGGATAAAGAAGATGTGGTACATATATACAATGGAATATTACTCAGCCATTAAAAGGAATGAAATAATGCCATTTGCAGCAACATGGATGGACTTAGAGATTATCATACTAAGCGAAGTCAGTCAGAAAGAGAAAGACAAATACCATATGATATCACTTATATGTGGAATCTAAAATACGACACAAATGAACATATCTGTGAAACAGAAACAGACTCACAGACATAGACAACAGACTTGTGGTTGCCAAGGGGGAGGGGGTGGGGTAAGGAAGGACTGGGAGCTTGGGATTAGCAGGTGCAAACTATTATACATAGGATGGATAAACAACAAGGTCCTACCGTACAGCACAGGGAACTGTATTAAACATCCTGTGATAAACCACAATGGAAAAGAATATTAAAAAAGAATGTATATGTAAGTATAACTGAATCACTGTGCTGTAAAGCAGAAATTAACACATTGGAATCAATGATGCTTCAATAAATTTTTCTAAAAATAAAATAAAAAAACAAAGTAGCAGAAATATATGATCCATAATTAAGTGAAAAATGCAGATACTAGAAGTGACAAGCAAGAATATTAAGACAGTTATTATAATAACCATATTCCACATATTCAAGAAGACAGAGGAAAGATTGAACATGTTAGAGATATGGAAGATATAAAAAGGGTCCAAAGTGAATTTCTAGAGATGAAAATAGCAATGTCTGAGATAAAAAATGTACTAGATAAAACTATCAGATATTGCAAAAAAAAAGAACTGTGAATCTGAAACTATAGCAATAAAAACTATCCAAAATGAAACACACAGAGAAAAAAATGACTGACCTCATACCCCCTTAAAACTCCAAACCCAGAAAATCAGTGAACTGTAGGATAACTCAAATGGCCTACGATAGGTGTAATTAGAGTCTCTGAAGAAGAGGAGGGGGTTGGTGACAGAAAAAATATCTGAAGAAATAATGGCCAACACTTTTCCAAATTTGATGCGAATTATACACTTGTGAATCAAGAGGCTTACTGAACTCCAGGCACAAGAACCATGAAGAAAATCACACTAAGGCATATCATAATCAAACTGCCTAAAACCAGTGATAAAGACAGTAATCTTAGAAGCAGCCAGAGACAGTAGATATCTCATCAAAATACAGTGGAGCAATGTCTTTAAAGTACTGCAAGCTAAAACTACCAACCTAGAATTCAGGGAAAAGAACTTTCAAAGATGATGGTGAAACAAAAACTTTTACAGACATACAAAAGCTGAAATAATTCATCACTAGCAGACGTGCACTATAAAAAATGAAGACCTTCAGGAAGAAGGAGAATGATACTAGATGGAAATTTGGATCTACACCAAGGAATGAAGAACACTGGAAACAACTACATGTGAAACATAAAAACTACTTATTTAAACTTTAAAAAATATTATTGACTGTTTAAAGTAAAAAAAGTAAAGTAAAAAAGTACTAACAACATATTGTGGGGTATATAGCATATGTAGCATATGATATGTATGTACAACAATATTAGCACAGGAGGGGAGAAATGGAAATAAACCATTTTGAGATTTTTATATTTATATGAGGTGATATAATAGTATTTGAAGGTAGATGGCAACAAAGATGTATACTATAAACTCTAAAGCACCAGTAAAACAAGAGTTATTTATAGCTAATAAACCAACAAAGGAGATAAAATGAATTAAAATATTCAGTTAAACCAAAAAAGGCAAGATGGGACAAAGAGAAAACAAATAAGATGAGAGATTTCAATCTTCAATAGCAATATCAATAATCACATTAAATGTAAATGGGCTAGCCACTCCAATTAAAAGGTAGAGATTGTCAAACTGAATAAAAAAGCAAGACCCAACTATATAAGAAATACATTTTAAATGTAATATTCTTTTTACCTAATTCATTTTATTTTTTATTATTCTGTCTTAATATACTGGAGATAGTGAATAACTCTACTAACTGAAATACGACAAGATAACAACAAGGACAAGAAACAATCCTATTTAGTTCTTTTATTTTGCTATAAGATATCACTGAGTCGTTGGTTTTTTTTTTAAATGAAGTTCTATTTTTTTTTAATTAATTAAGTAATTTTATTTTTGGCTGCATTGGGTTTTCGTTGCTGCACGTGGGCTTTCTCTAGTTGCGGCGAGTGGGGGCTACTCTTTGTTGAGGTGCACAGGATTCTCATTGCAGTGGTTTCTCTTGTTGTGGAGCACAGGCTCTAGGCACACGGGCTCTATAAAGCAGGCTCAGTAGTTGTGGTGCACGGGCTTAGTTGCTCTGTGGTATGTGGGATCTTCCCAGACCAGGGCTCGAACCCGTGTCCCCTGCGTTGACAGGCGGATCCTTAACCACTGCGCCACCAGGGAAGTCGCTAAGTTGTTGGTTTTTTCCCTGCTAACTTCGTTAGGCTAATACCTGGTGAATGGGGACTTCTTTTAAAATTCATATCAAAAAGGAATTCTATAGAAAAGGTAATCAGTGTTTACATGTTTTTTAAGACTTGCTATAAATTATGGCTATATGGTCATAGCTGAGTCACCATAGTCTAATTTGTGGTTGATGATAGAATAGTAACTACAGGGAGTTACCCAGAGATTTTTTAAAATATCACTTTGAACTTAGTCATTCTTTCCTTAAAAATCTGTAGGAGGCTCCAAGATAAACTAAACATTTAGATGGCCTGCAACACCCCCTAAAAAGCTTACCACATAAATTCTGCTCTAAATATAATATAAACATCCCCTTAACATTCATTAGGCTTTACAACATCTATTCCTGTCTAGGTCATGCTGTGCTAACCAGTGTTGAATATTCTTTTCTATCTCTTCCTTTAGGCAAATTTCCCATGAAGACTTTCCTAATCAGACCCTTTTTCTTTTAAACCCTCCATGATTAACTGCATATACCCCTAATCTGACACAAATATATGCACAGTCCTATGGGGTCCATCTCTTACACAGCTGTTCTGTCCTATTATTCAACTAATCCTTTGTTCATGTTGTGCCTCCCCAACTTGTTAATATTATTGCCCACAGAGCTATCTTTGTATACAGTAAGTACTGATTTTGTTGAACTGAAAGGGAGAAATGAAGAAAATGTGTTCAAAATATAAAGGGGTAAGTTCCAAGTCAATGTATTATATGTATCATTTTATAATAAATCTAAAACACTAAAATCTCATGAGACTAAAATCTTACAAGGTCTGTCAAAATTTCCATTGTATATCTTAATAAATAGTAATTATCAAAAGATAGTGGGAAAGAAAAAGAAGTGTGGTTATTTTTGACAGGTAACTGAACATTCCTGATTTCCTTGGAATAATGAATTGCAGTGTGGTGTGATATAGAGCACTATGTGTGTGTGTAGCAAGTGTGCCACTTGTGCCACTTACCTGCTCAGGGCACACAGTATTCATGCCTGGCATCTGCAAAGAGCTCATCTGCATCTGGCCCATCATTGGGTTCATGTTCTGAACATTTGTGTTTCCACCTGCCATGGACACGGTGATGCTCATATTGTTGTACACTCCTGGCTGTGCAGGCGTGGGCTGGTTCTGGACAGCTTGACTGAACACACTGTTAACTCAAAAACAATCTCAATTACATCCACTGATCATGAACGTGGGGATAACGTGACTGGATTCTTTTTCTAAATTATTAGATGGAATTCCAAAGAAAATATTTTATATTCCTAAGTTATGTGTAAGATTTTATCTTATTATAATATATAAGAACTAAGTATCATTCAGATGCACTTTGAACTCTGCTCAAGGGGTTTAACAACTAAAAAGACCTCATTTTAAGTCATAATTATCTGGCTTAGTATCAGAGTTGTTAAACTTCAATTATTCAAATAACTAAGAAAGGAAGTTTTCCACAGAAGTAAATCTTCCAGATAACTGGTTTATCCATTTAAACATCAAAATCATTCTAAAATTTATTACACTATTTTATCTTCTTAAACAGAGAATATCCTATTTAAGCAAAGTACCTGGCATATATATCAATCTTCAATAAATGTTCATTGAATAAATTAACAAAGGAATGAATGATTCAAAGGTAGCATTCTTATATTGTGATTGCTCTTAGACTTAACACCTGGGGGGAGTGATAATATTTTGTTCCATTTATTCCTTGTCTCTACTAATAAATGACATACAGCAGCAGGCACTCAGTAAATATCTGATAAATGAATGAATTGTGGACATGGGTTATTACTCAGTGCTGTCAACTGATGAGGTTCAGTTGCTTCTGTTGATAGATTTTACTGTATGTATACCAGTGTTTTTTGAAGTGTAGTCCAGAGACCATCTGCAAGAGAATTCCCTGGTATTCATTGAAAATTGAGACTCTCAGGCCTTACCCCAGCCCTAGTGAATCATATTTTCTGGTGGTAGGTATGGAAAGCTGCATTTCTAACTACTTATGCACATTAAAACTCGAGAGCCTTTATTCAGTGTCCTACTGCTTGCTGTCACTTTTCAAGGATTCAGCTTCAGGCCATTTTCAATATGCTATAAACTAAGAGGAAACCAAGAAGTATATACCAGATATTTTTATGTGGAAAATGTAATATTTTTGAAGACTTCAAAGGTTTTCTCAGGCCTGAAGATAGCTTCATGTCTTTTCTAGGAAGCAAAATGCAATGTCAATTATGGTTTTCAGAAGGCTTGTTTTAGACTTCCTTCTTCACTACCAAGGTCCGGACTGTGGTTACACCAAGGATCTCAAATGTTAAACCAGTTTCTATTAGCAGATAGAACAGTATGGAATAAACTCCAAGTAAATACAATTTGAAACTTTATTCTGAACCCCCCAGACTCTAAGTGATACAGATATACACATCTAAAGGAAAATAATATGAACTATGTCTTTGGTAAGTTCCAAAAAACCCACCAAATGTTTTGTGATTATCTATCAATTTTTAAACAATAAGCTGCTGGTAAAATTCCACCTATTTTAATGTTTATTCTGAAGAATTTGATTTCAAAAATTATTTATCCCATCAATGGCTTATCTATTCCTTGCTTGCTCTTGGGAGGTAAGCAGGATGTACTAACATTTACAGCTTCTGGTAAATTAAGGTAATCATACTGAAATTAACAGGCTGAGAAACAGCCTATTCATCATGTCTGAAGAAAAGTAGCAAATTTTCCCCAAGTAATTATAAAACACAAATGCTCAAAGAAAATTATATGCCTAGGAAATGGTCAATAATGCATCTGTGGACCATTAATGTCTGTACAGTGTGTATGCTTGTCAGACAGTGTCCCCACAGCTAAAGATGAGGAAAAAAACCATTAGTCTACTGCCCATTTTCTAATGAGAACATTTCTGCCTTAGACAGTGCTCATTTGCAACTGATACATAAATCACCACTGTGGAGGCGCAGGGCTATGTAAGTTAATGCATGCAGCAGCTTCAAGGACTGCAATGATGTCATACTTAGTGAAAAAAGTTTAGGATTTAATTTCTTTTCAAATTATATTTGGGACTGTATATTAGCCTAAGTTCTTTCAAACTACTCCTGCCAATAGTTCCATTTTAGTTTCTTCCGTCATGGGAAGAAGATCAAGCCCTTCTGCAGCATCAATCACTGTTCCAGGTCCTGGAATGGACTGTGGGGTTCACTGGCACCTTAGACCTAATGCATGAAGGACCCCTCCCTCACCTGCTTTCCTGATTGGCCTCATGGCAGTTATCACAGTTTCCTTACGCTAGCACCAGGTATTTGGTAGCCCTTAAATCATGGGGGGAAAAGGGAAAGATGACAACTTTGACCTAAAGTAGGTTCCATAGATATTACAGGTATTAACAAGCAAGGAGGAGTTCCTGGTCAAATAAGTCTCAGAAACAAAGGGTTAAACCACAGACCTCTGCCTTTAAAATGCTAATAAGCCCTGGGATTCTCCTTTGTGACTAGAGTTACACAGTAACACTGTCCAGTTCCTGGACAAATAAGTTTGTTTAACCCTTTATTTCTCTTGCTACTGAAGAGATAATGAAAAAGAATCACATTACACTGTCTCTGAGCTCTATTACATCATTCTGCTTAATGAGTCTTTGTTTCATGTTTTACTTCTCTCCGACCTACTCCTGTCATTAAATATACTCTAGATAAGTTGACAACAGGGGCTGTTTTCCCCAGTTCCTTGTGGTATCTTGCACTGTGCAAAAGAGACAGTGAGTGATCACAAACTATATGCTGCCTGTGTTGACTAATAAACTTTTATACATGAACCAAATAAGCAAGTGTGAATGTTTGAAGAGTTGGTGATAACTATTTTCTTTCTCATATGATCTGGGAAAGTCAAAAGTTCATAGTAACTGCTAAAGTACAACAAAAACTCAAGTCCATATTTGAATCTGCATCCAAAAAATGACTTAGGTAGGAATAGGGAATCTCTACACTCATTTGTTCAACAGATGTATATTAAGTGCTTACTTGTTCTAAAGGATGGACATATACAAGTAAACAAAAAGTCCTTGCTCTTCTGAGGCTTATATTCTAGTTGGAGGAGACAGACCATAAATAGACTAACACACAGTATGTCAGATGTTAAGCACGATAAAGAGAAATAAAGAAGGGAAAGGAGGGACCAAGAGGTGGGAAATGCTGTTTAGAAATGATGGTCAGGGAAGTTTAATATGGTGACATTCAATACCTATGTCTAATAAAGTGACATTTTTAAAGAAGAGACTTGAAGTATGAGAGAGAAATCCATGTGGCTACTGAGAGAAGAACATTCCAGCAGAGGGATTTAAAAATGCAAAGGCCCTGAGTTTGCAATGTACTTGGCACATCTGAGGAACAGAGGAATAAACAGAAGCCAGTACGGCAGAATGAGTGATGAGAATAGCAGATGAGGTCAGAGAGGTATCCTGGAGCAAGATTATGTAGGGCAACGGAAGCCCTATACTGTATTTTGAATAAGTTGGAGTGTTTTGAGTAAAGGGCTGATATCTTGCCTCATGTTTTAAAAGCATCACTCTGGCTACCATGTGGAGACTAAACTGTAGTGGAGCAAGGGTGGAAGCAGGAAGACAGGAGGCCACTGCAGTGGTCTAGGAAAAGGATGATGCTGGCTTGCACTAAAGTGTACAAGTAGGACAGTAAGGAGTGAGAGCTGCTAAGGAGCTGGTGTGATTCGCTGATGGACGTTTGATGTGGGATGTGAGAGAAGGAGAAAAGGTTTTCTTCTGAATAACTGGAAGGACAGAGCTGTTTATTGAGATGTGAAAAAAGTATGAGACGAGTGGGTTTGGGGAAGAATATCGGTTTAGTTTTTGTCATGTTATGTTTGAGATGCCTATTAGACTTCTAAGTAGAGATGTCGATTCGGCTGTGGTATATACAGTATGGTGTTCAGGGGAGAAGTCTGGGCTAGAGACTTAAATTTAGGAGTCATGAGCATAGGGACAGGCATTTATATCAGTAAGACTGAATGATATAACTAAGGGAGCAAGCAGATATGGGGAGGAGGTCCTAGAATGAGCTCTGAGGCCCTAAAATGGAGGTCAGGGAGATGAGGAAGATCCAGCAGAGGAGACTGAGGGGTTGGAAGAGAGTCACCTTTCTCAGGAGAGAAAGTTGTTCCAGAAACCAAACGAAGACAGAGCTCCAAGAAAGAGTACATGCCCAAATATGTCAAGTGCTAACAATGCTCATTGCGTTGTAAAGGGCATTAAGGACCTTGATAAGAATACTTTTGGTGGAACGGTAGGGATGAAAGCCTGACAGATTAAGTAAGAAATGGAAGGAGAGGAAGGGATTTAACTGTGAAGGGGAGCAGATCTGTCAGCATGACTGTGTTTTTTTTTTTTTCTCAAGGCACATTCAGATGCTTAGGTGTAGGTATGGAGCGAGAGTTTAGCTGGATTTCATTAGGGAGCATTTTGCTAGGCATAAGTGCAACAGAGGGAGAGGTGGGCAAGGGAGCTGAGAGTGCCTGTCAGGGAGTAATTATAAAGATGGACCATGGAATCTAAAGTGAGCTTAGGAAGCTGGGATTAGAACACAGTAGAAGACTAAGTTCTTGCACATCACACAGACTGTTCCATTTCTACCTAGTTTACATCAGTCCTCACTGAGAGCTACACAGTTCTCTAACAGGAAGATTTCCTCTCTTACCTTTCAATGAACTTTAAGAGAATATGGTCTTAAGTTTTCAACTTTAACTACCTTACTTATTATGTTGTCAGCTCAAACGGCTTCCCTGTCATTAGAACCAAGACACAACCAAATTAAAACCTTTATAAAACTCAAGTGATGTGTGAAAAGTTCAGCAGCCACGATTTGGGGGGAAAAATGACTTTAGTAAGATAATTCTCAGTAAAATGGGTAAAACAAGGCCACTGAAAATCCAGAGATTCAAAAAGCTAGGTATGGTAGAATGACCTTAGAAGACTTAAAAACCTTTGCTGTTGCTATGAAATCCTTCAAACATACAGAGAAGAGTGAAACTGTGTGCCCACTATTCAGCTCTATTAAATTCTAACATTTTGCCATTCTTGCTTTAGATTTTTAAGTGTTTTTATAAAGAATGATTTTTTAAAAAGTACTCATTCCTATATCTGTCCCAGCGAAGCTCTGTTACTCATAGGAGTCGATCATATTCTTCAGGTGTGCTGGGAGTGGGATGAAAAGGTTTACAGTACTTTTCTGTACTGTAAACACACAAATTTGTCTTAAAATTGACTTGAAACTTAAAGGACTTAAAAATCGCTACTTGCTAATAACATAAAATTCAGTTCCTTGAATTTGCAAATGGATAGTAGCTAATAATCTTCTATTTGGATTGTGAAGGCATATTTGTTCTTACGTGCTGCAGAGTATCAGGGATGCTCATATATAAAAATGCCCCCTTACTTGCTGTTTCCCATTGCTCCTTGCTGCCAGGCCTTCATGTCTGGTGACTGGTAGCCAGAAGTGGGCGGAGTCTGCTGGAGCAGAGAGCTCTGAGGAGGAGGGATTGGCATCGGCACCATGGAGCTCCCAGGGCTGAGAGATGGAGAAAAGTTGGCCTCACCTTGGGGAACCATTCCTACAAATTGACACAAATTAATTTACGTGAATACACTACATATTTATTAACCCCATAAAAGAAAAAAAACCCGGAAGGATCTGTCATAATATAGTTAGAAACAGCCTATTCAATAGAGTAGGAAAAATTTCAGTTCCTTAAAAACAAAACAGGAAATTTCAGTATAAACAGACATAAATAAACATAAAAGAGATTTGGAAGAACGTTTCCATTCACTAAGATATTGATTTGGGTACCATGATTATGTATGATTTTCTTTTCTGTTCTTTTCTGACTACATGAATTTTTAAGTGTAAAAAAAAATATGAGCACACATGCCAGATTACTTGTGTAATAAAAATAAGTTGAGGGCCTCCCTGGTGGCGCAGTGGTTGAGAGTCCGCCTGCCGATGCAGGGGATACGGGTTCGTGCCCCGGTCTGGGAGGATCCCATATGCCGCGGAGCGGCTGGGCCCGTGAGCCATGGCCGCTGGGCCTGCGCGTCCGGAGCCTGTGCTCCGCAACGGGAGAGGCCGCGACGGTGAGAGGCCCGCGTACCTCAAAAAAAAAAAAAAAAAAAAAAATAAGTTGAAAAGGATACACGATGACAGATGTTCACTAAACTTGTGATAAACATTTCATGATGTACGAAGTAAGTCAAATCATTATGCTGTATACCTTAAACTCATACAGTGCTGTATGTCATTTATATCTCAGTAGAACGGGAAGAAAAAAATAAGTCACGGGGATGTAATGTATAGCACAGTGACTATAGTTAATAATACCGTACTGCATATTTGAAAGTAGCTAGGAGAGTGGATCTTGAAAGTTCTCATCATGAGAGAAAAAAAATTGTAACTATGTACAGAAGTAGATGGTAATTGGCCTTACTGTGGTGATCATTTTATAATATATACAAAATATCAAATCATCATGTTATACACCTGAAACTAATATAATGTTATGTCAAGTATGCATCAATAAAAATAATTTTAAAAAGCTTAAAAAAATAAATCGAAGAGGGAAAAAGGTAAGAAAAACCCACGCATGAAATGAAAAGTGAGAAAGTATTGTCGGCCGCTCCTCCTCAGCTGTCTTTATGGGCACTGCTTCCCTTCCCTGCCTTTTTTTTAAGCTTTACTGATATGTAATCTACATAGCATCCAATTCACCCACTGAACTGCACAAGTCAATGATTTTTAGTAAATTTATAGAGTTGTGCAACCAGCACCACAATCCAGTTTAGACATTTTCATATCTCAAATTCCCTTGTGTTTGTTTGCAGTCAATTCCCACTCCCACCTCTAGCTTCAGGCAACCATTGATCTGCTTTCTGTCCCTACAGATTTGCCTTTTATTGGAAACTTCATATAAAGGTAATCATGTGAGGTCTTTTGTGTCTGGTGCTTTTCTCTCAGCATAATGTTGAGTGAAACATTACGCTGAAGTAGCATTTATCAGTAGTTTGTTCCTTTTCATTCAGGATACTGCTTATTAGTAACCACTGATATAACTGTGTTGAAAATCAACTGACCATAAAAGTAAGGTTTATATCTGGACTTTTTATTCTGTTCCAGTGATATGTATGTCTATACTTGTACTAATACTATACTGTCTTTTTTTTTTTTTTTTTTTTTTTTTTTTTTTTTTTTTTTTTTTTTTGCGGTACGCGGGCCTCTCACTGCTGTGGCCTCTCCCGCTGCGGAGCACAGGCCCCTGACGCGCAGGCTCAGCGGCCACGGCTCACGGGCCCAGCCGCTCCGCGGCATGTGGGATCCTCCCGGACCGGGGCACGAGCCCATATCCCCTGCATCGGCAGGCGGACTCTCAACCACTGCGCCACCAGGGAAGCCCTATACTGTCTTGATTGTTGTACCTTTATGATAATTTTTGAAACTGGTAGTCTACCAACTTTATTTTTTTTTAATAAATTTATTTATTTATTTTTATTTTTGGCTGTGTTGGGTCTCCGTAGCTGTGCTCAGACTTTCTCTAGTTGTGGCAAGTGGGGACTACTCTTTGTTGCGGTGCGTGGGCTTCTCTTGTTGCGGAGTATGGGCTCTAGGTGCATGGGCTTCAGTAGTTGTGGCTCGCGGGCTCTAGAGCGCAGGCTCAGTAGTTGTGGTGCACAGGCTTAGCCGCTCTGCGGCATGTGGGATCCTCCTGGACCAGGGATTGAACCTGTGTCCCCTGCATTGGCAGGCGGATTCTTAACCACTGCACCACCAGGGAAATCCCCCAACTTTATTCTTAATTTGCAAAATTGTCTTGGCTACTCTAGGTCCTTTGCATTTCCATATAAATTGTAGGAGAAGCTTGTCAATTTCTCCCCAAAGCATGTTGATATTTAGATACGGACTGTGTAATTATAAGATCAATTTGGAGTAAATTACTATCTTTTCAGTCTTCTCTCTAATTTCATTTTGTATAGTTTCCATTGTTATATCTTCAAGTTCACTAACTTTTTCTTTTATCATGTCTAATCTGCTGCTTATCCCATCCGGTGTATTTTTCATCTCAGACACTGTAGTTTTCTTCTCCAGAAGTTTCATTTTGGTTTTATTTATATCTTTCATACTTTTAGTTAACACGTTCAAGCTTTCCTCTAGCTTCTTGAACATACAGAATAAATGTATAATTTATAACTGTTTTAATTCTAACACCTGTGAAACTTCTGGGTTGATTTTGATGACTGATTTTTCTTCTTGTTATTGGTTTTATTTTCCTTTATCTTTGCATGTCTGGTAATTAAAAAAAATTCAGATTCCAGGGCTTGTGAATTTTACCTTGTTAGGTGCTAGATTTTAAAAATTCCTTTAAATTTAAATATTCGACCTTTGTCTGGGTCGTGGATAGGTTACATGGTAACGGTTTTAATTCTTTTGGGTCTTGTGCCTAAAGAGACAAGAGCAGGGTTTAGCCTGGTGCTTATTTTGCCCTGCTACTTAGGCACAAACATTTCTGAGTATTCTACTTGACACTGTGAATTTTGAGGTTTTCTATTCTGGCTGGTGGGAAGAGGAACTGGCCCTGTGTAAACTCTGAAGATGTTCCCTCAGTTCTTTTCAGGTGGTTTTCCCCGGCCTCGGTTTGTGTATACACACACACTGATCGGTTCTCAAATGAAGACCTGAGCAGGACCCTCTATACATCTCCATGGTTCTCTCTCTGTGTGGCTCTCTTCTCTCTGGTTCTGTGCCCTAAAACCTTTACCTGCCTTGGCTTTCCCAGACTCTTAAGCGCCACTGTCTCAACTATAGGAAACCACGTGCTCCTGTTGGATTCCCCCTTCCTGCATCACAGTCTGGACAATTTCTACAACTATTGTTCAATTTTTTGTTTGTTTCAGATGGAAGAATAAATCTCATCCCTGTTATTCCATCTTGACCAAAAGTGGAAGTCCATAAAAATTTAAAAGAGTAAAAATGGGCTTCTTTTTATGTTTTGTTATGCTAGCATTTTGTGTTTTTTATTATTTTCCTGACAAAATACATTTCACAGTTAAATACTGTTGAGGTAAAGAAAGTTATAAAGGTACAGAAAAAAAGAATATCATAATGTGATTACCCATAATTTAGTATAATTCCTTCAAATCTTCCTCTATGAAATATTGCCTAACTTTGTGGCTTGCTTCTTTCCCTTATCATTATATCATAAGTATGTCTCTATGCCCTTAATGTCTCCTTGTAAACATAATTGTAGATTCCTGTATATTTTGTGTTCTGTTATTATTAATACAATGACTTTTCTCTTTTTTCTGTTTGCTTAAACTAGCCAGATATGTAGTTAAAGTATTCACTTTTGTTTTTTATAGGCTACAGTTTTAAAAATATTTTAAATTTTCTGTGAAAGTTGAGCCAACTGTAGACTTTCTATATTTTTTTCTTTCACTAAACGTTTAGCTACTTGTTTTCTTGGTAAAATTTATACAAATAAAGCTACAGTGACTTCCCTGGTGGCGCAGCGGTTAAGAATCCGCCTGCCAATGCAGGGGACACAGGTTCGAGCCCTGGTCCGGGAAGATCCCACATGCCGCGGAGCACCTAAGCCCGTGCACCACAACTACTGAGCCTGTGCTCTAGGGGCCACGAGCCACAACTACTGAGCCTACTGAGCCTGGGTGCTGCAACAACTGAAGCCCACGTGCTTAGAGCCTGTGCTCCGCAACAAGAGAAGCCACCACAATGAGAAGCCCGTGCACCACAACGAAGAGTAGCCCCCGCTCACTGCAACTAGAGAAAGCTGGCAGGCAGCAACTGAAGACCCAGCACGGCCAAAAATAGAATAAATAAATTTATATATTAAAAAAAAGCTACATATTTTTCTCCTTGCTGCTTCCTCCATATGTAATTTAATCTCTGGTAAATAATTTTGACTTAGAATATATGGAGAAATTATTTTTTTCATTTATGACTCTAGAGGGTGGGTTACCCCCCCATCATCTTCATTTTTATATTGGCTGTCTTTGCATTAATTCTACATTTTAACTTTTAACTATTTTGGTTATGATCTTTAAAAAATACTTATCTGTTTCTAATGCATTTTTAATCTTATTTATGATAAAGTAATTTCTTTCAGGAAAAATATATATGTGAGGGGGGGAAGATACTTATCAGATTCTGGCTATTATTCTGTGGGGTCAAAGTTAATAAGACTTCAAGTACATCAGCATGCTTTTTTTTAAAAATAAATATATTTATTTATTTTTGGCTGCGTTGGATCTTCGTTGCTGCACGCAGGCTTTCTCTAGTTGCAGCAAGCAGGGCCTACTCTTTGTTGCGGTGCGCGGGCTTCTCATTGCGGTGGCTTTTCCTGTTGTGGAGCACAGGCTCTAGGTGCATGGGCTTCAGTAGTTGTAGCATGCAGGCTCAGTAACTGTGGCTCGTGGGCTCAGCAGTTGTGGTTTGTGGGGTCTAGAGTGCAGGCTCAGTAGTTGTGGTGCACAGGTTTAGTTGCTCCGCAGCATGTGGGATCTTCCCGGACCAGGATCGAACCTGTGTCCCCTGCACTGGCAGGCGGACTCCTGTCCACTGTGCCACCAGGGAAGTCCCAGCATGCTTTTTGACATTTTTTTCTGACCTCATTTCACATTCTAACTGCCCATGCTTTCCTTATCAGATGACCTAATTTTAGTAGAAAGAACCAGTCTGTGAATAATGAATTTGGAGGGGTAGAGTTCTGGCCCCGGTTCTGCCACTGCACTGGACCTTGGATTCCTTGGACCAGACAATCTTCTTCCTTCTAGTTTAAAAATTCTACAGTTCTATCTTTGATTATGTTAAGTCTCCCCGTTGGACCATAAATTTCACCACAGCCACCTGGCAGCAGCAACGAGAATTAGGATTCATTTTTCCATTAAAAGATTCATTGAGCATCTACTCTCCCCACCAGACCACTGTGCTAAGCACTTGAGAAACAAAGATTTAAAAGGTCACACTTGGCTCTCTCAAGGAACTTGCTGTTTAAAAAGAAAGGCAGCTGATGAACAAGGGGCTCTAAGAGAGGGTGGGGCTTCCCTGGTGGTGCAGTGGTTAAGAATCCGCCTGCCAATGCAGGGGACACGGGTCCGATCCCTGGTCTGGGAAGATCCCACATGCTGCGGAGCAACTAAGCCGTGGGCCACAACTACTGAGCCTGCGCTCTAGAGCCCATGAGCCACAACTACTGAAGCCTGCGTGCCTAGAGCCCATGCTCTGTAACAAGAGAAGCCACTGCAATGAGTAGCCCGCGCACCACAACGAAGAGTAGGCCCTGCTTGCTGCAACTAGAGAAAGCCCGTGTGCAGCAACGAAGACCTAACACAGCCAAAAAAAAAAAAAAAAAAAAAAAAACCCCATCATACTTTAAGAAAAAAAAAAGACAGAGTGGTGAGTACTTATGATTGGGAGTGTCAGGGAGGGCTTCCCAGAGGAGATATCTCTGAGGGGAGGGAGGAACAGGAATGAGACAGATGAGGGAAGGACATTTTAGACAAAGGATACAGAAAACACAAAAGCCTAGAAGTAAAAGAGAGCAAGGTATGTATTCTTTCTTGGAACTTGAGAGGTTTGTTAAACTGGCACATTGAGGCATGGAGGGAAGGGGAAATGGAGTTGATGGGCCTAGCTCTGGACAGGTTTGGGTGCTGGTAGAAAATTCAGGTATGTCTCTCACATGCGCTGAGAGATGTGGTTTAGGTATAGAGAAGAAAGTCATAAGCATGAAGAAGTCATTGAAGCCACAGGAGTACATGACATCACTCAGGAGGAGTGAGCGGAGTAGCATGTTTCCTGTAGTTCACAGAAGAGGGAGCTCTGGATTGGCTCCAAGGAATTCATGAAATAGGTACAAAAAATTTCTTTTAAAATTTCTCTCCTATTTTGTTTGAATATTACCATAGTACAAAATAAAATTTAAATGTCTAATTCTGTTCTTGTGCACTCATCATCATGGCATGATAGTCTACAATAATTTTCTGTTTTCAGAAATAAAAGAAAGCATATGCTGTCATTATTATGACCTACATTTTCCTTCGTTTACTTTGGGTCTATTTTAAGTTGAAAGATGCCAAAGCAAAGGACTAAAGCAAAGCTACTTTATTCATCCTTTGGTTTTACTATCATTAATTAACACAGGGATCAGCCAACTTTTTCTGCAAAGGGCCAGATAGTAAATATTTTCAGTTTTGCAGGCCATAACATTTCTGTAAGAACTACTTAACTCTACTGTGTGAAGCCAGCTATAGACTGTATGTAAACTAATGAGCATGGATGTGTTCCAATAAAACTTTATTTATAAAAACATGTGGTGCTTTTTGTTTTTTTTGTTTCTTGGAGAAGGCTTGATTTGAAAAGGTTGGAATTTCTCCAGAACTTGAATTTGTACCAACACAAAACCTGGTCTTGCAGCTTTCTACCAGGTTGATGATCATGATAGTGCAAGTTTATAACTTAGAGCAATGGAAGAAATTTAAACTACTGAACCTTTAAATGTTCTTATGCTCTCCAGAAAAACAATTTTCCCCCTGTGCTTTTGTTTTTTCATGGAAGACCTGAAAGCTCTGCCATTTCATTTCAAACTGCAACTGGATAAAACTACTACTCTCCACTGTACCTAGTTTCTGGGGTTTGTTTGTAGTACAGATACTCACTTTATAAAAAAGAATCTTATTTTGTGAAAAGTACTTCTTGTCAATTCAAAGTTGGACTGGAAGACAAATCCGGGTACCAGATAGAGCACTTACAATGGGTAGTAACACATCTGGTTGTACTGTCTGGAGAAGAAGGAAGCTCTGCCCACTCATTATCTCCATCACTGTGTTCTATGTGACTTGCAAGAGATCAAAGACTAGACCCACAACCCTGAAGGAAATCTTGTCAACTTCATAAGAAATGGGGTTTTGGAGTACTGCCTTTCCAGGAGGCTTAGTCAAGAAACAGGAGCAGATAGAAGTCATCCTTTCTTGGCTTTCCAGAGATGAAGCGTTAAAGAGCATGACTGAAAATTGACATAAGTACTGGTTTTTTTTTAATTAGTTAAATAATTTTTAATTGAAGTATAGTTGATGTACAATACTATATAAGTTTCAGGTGTATGACACAGGATTCACAATTTTTAAAGGTTCTATTCCATTTATAACCATTATAAAATATTGGCTAAATTCCCTGTATTGCACAAGGTATCCTTGTAGCTTATTTATTTTATACATAGTAGTTTGTGCCTCTTAATCCCTTACCCCTAACTTGCCCCTCCCCACTTCCCTCTCCCCACTGGTAACCATCAGTTTCTTTCCTCTTAGCAAAATATCTTCCAAGTCCATCCATGTTGTTACAAATGGCAAAATATCATCATTTATTTTATGGCTGAGTAGTATTCCATTGTATATGTATACCACAGCTTCTTTACCCATTCATCTGTTAATGGACACTTCGGTTGCTTCCATATCTTGGCTATTGTAAATAATGCTGCTATGAACATTGGGGTGCATGTATCTTTTCAAATTAGTGTTTTCAGATATATACCCAGTAGTAGAACTGCTGGGTCACATGGTATTTGTATTTTTAGTTTTTTGAGATGTACCGTTTTTATCTTATTTTTTTTAATAAGAGAATTTATTGGGGAATTTATTAATGTTTGGCTTATTTGTGGTTATTTTTTCCCCCAATGAATGACATAAGTCTTTTGATTTAAGGCTCTGCAATCAGTATCATAAATGCTACCAAGAATCAATTTGCTGTTTTGGCTAAGTTGCCATTTTGGAAGAGCAATGGGGAAACAACTATATAAGTCTTCTCATGTTGGAGGAAGTATTCTGTAGGCTGGAATACACTGAAGGAACCTCGTCAAAATCTTTGCATACACAAATCACAAGGCACATGAAAATACAACTCTTTTGAAGGCCACTCCTGTTCAGACAATCTTATAATTAAAATATGGATTTATAATACTTTTCTTGCCCACACATACAGTGTAAGTGATATAAACCAGCCAAAGATGACTTCATTGTCTCGAGGACAAAGAAACTGATGTGGTATAATTTTGATTAAAACGTCTTAGAGAATTCTGGTACTGTCTGACACATGTCTCCCTAGATACTTAATTTAATAGTCAAAGGATTTCAGCACTTGTTGCCACCAGAATGAAAAGTCTAAATTGATTTGGCTGTCAAAGTTGATAAGCATACTGCCATGTACAAAAATCTCTACATAACTTCAACATTTTATTCAGGTCAAACAGTAGCTTTCTCATTGAAATTCATTTTTAAGCAGGCTTAAAATTTACTTTTTCTTTCATTTATAAAATGAAGGGATTTATTTCAATTTTTTTCCCAGGAATTTGCCATTAATTTTGCATCAGTTTAATTAAACCTGGTGGATTAATCAAATGTGTTTTATTGTCACTACCTATTAGAATCTCCAAGTGATAGAAGAAAAATTTTTAAAAGATATCATTACTTAGGACAAAGGGAATAGGACAGAGACACTGCAAATGAAAGATTAAAAAAGAACAAAGCTTTTGAAAGCCAGAAAGCTGCCTGATATTTCAGAGGAATAGCTTACAACCTAAGCAGCTAAGGGTGGTGACACCAATGAGAAGTCTGAGATAATTTGTGAAGACTGATTATCCTTATGTAATCTATCAAAAAAAATTTACAAGATAATTTTTAAAATCTGTATGCAAATTTTGAGTTAATGTACTTACACCCATTGTCTGACATGGACTCTCATAAGATTCTTATAGGGATCCATGAGAGAAAGTAAGAAAGTAAGAATATGCTTTGCAGACAAAATGTTAAAAATTTTCGTGTCAGGTCCTTATGGATCCTCTAATTTAATCATCTTAGCTTTATGTAAGAGAGAAGCCTCAAACCACTCAACCATTTAGTGGCAAGAGCTGAGCCTAGAGCCTGGATTTCCTGACTCCAACGCCAACATCTTTTCTTTTTTTTGGCCGTGCCCCGCAGCTTGCATGGTCTCAGTTCCGCCCAGGCCACGGCAGTGAAAGCCCGGAATCCTAACCACTAGGCCACCAGGGAACTCCCTCAGCATCTTTCTTCTTCAGCAAATTGCCTCAATGTCAGTGAACTGAAACACATGTGAAAAGAGACCTAAGCCTGTATGTCGTATAGTCATCCCTTGGTATCCATGGGGGATTGGTTCCAGGACCCTCATGGATACCAAAATCCATGGATGCTCAAGTCCCTTATATAAAATGGAGAAACAGAACCTATGCACATCCTCCCATATACTAAATCATCTCTAGATTACTTGTAAAACCTAATACAATGTAAATGCTATGTAAATACAATGTAAATAGTTCCCAGAGTGCAACCAATTCAAGTTTTGCTTTTAGGAACTTTCTGGAATTTTTTTTTGGGGGGCGTGGATATTTTCGATTTGGGGTTGTTGATCCACAGGTACGGAACCCGTGGATGCTGAGGGCCAACTGTACTTACAAAAGCAACATAAAGGTGTAATCCTCATACCTGATCCTGGGTACTGGAAGACATTCTGCTGCATCTGAGGACTGATTCCAGTGCCAAACTGGCCTCCCATGTTTCCTGTCATGCCTCTGTTCACCATGCTGTTGCGGTTGGCCAAGGTTGCCTCAGGATTTGCTGCCAGTTGTGAAAACGGGCTGGTAGAAGCAGGTGGGGTTCCTGGATTTGTACCATAGTTTGGTGGGTAGGGGAATTGCTGCGGAGCACCCTGAGGAAGACGGGGGTTCCCCATTTGAACTGGCAGTCCAGATGAGGGAGGGAGGTTGTTCCCAAAGCTCTGTTGCCTCATAAGCATGGCTCTTTGCTGCTGTATTAGCTGCCTCTGTCGGTGCTGTTGACTATACAGCTCCCGCTGGCGCTGTGCCAACATTTGGGCATTCAGGGGTGGCTAAAAAAGAGAGAAAAAAATCCTCACTTACTAATATTATTATGATTACCACCTATCTTAGACAGCTTACAGGATTAAGCCTAGTAGCTTGGAGCAACAGAATATGTAGCAATTATCAGTGTACAAGGGAAACTAAAACAGAAAAGGAAGAAAACCTCTTAAGTAATAGCTACAGGAGAGAAAATAAGTACATTTTACAGATTAAAGTCACATAGGACTGATAAAAGTCTAAGAAAGCATATATTGATTAGTATTATAATATAAGCCATGAAAACTATTAAGAGAAACATGAAAACCATAAAGAAGAGAAATAAAATGTGCTTGATGACTTCTATCTTATCTGGCATTAGGTTGTTAGGGGATTTTTTTCTTTTTCATTTCCAAAAAATTCACTGTGTTTCTAGTATGGTGAAACTTAGTTTTCCCTTTTCTCTTTGAGATCGTTTATTCCACTTTACTTAAGTGAAATGTGATAACAGGTGATTTTAATTTTCTGTATTTTCCAAGTTATCTATAATGAATGTGCATTATCTTCACAATTAGAAAAACCTA
Source organism: Hyperoodon ampullatus (assembly GCF_949752795.1). Taxonomy (NCBI): domain Eukaryota; kingdom Metazoa; phylum Chordata; class Mammalia; order Artiodactyla; family Ziphiidae; genus Hyperoodon; species Hyperoodon ampullatus. The sequence continues at coordinate 69,697,729 of NC_136928.1, forward strand.
CAAATACCATTAAAAAAGGAAGAATCAGAAATCCGGGATCCAATGCCAAATGGTCACTTAAAACGCAAATAATTAATTAGAAACAAAATAATAAGCAGAAATAAATGAACCCAGGTATCATATTATTGTTGCAGTGTAAGACTGCTCCAGGCATTAGAGTAAGTGTTTTAGTAGCTATAATATTATGAATGATGAAAGAAGTGGTAAAATTAGGTTGAAGTCACTTTCTGGTCTAACTTGCAAAGCAACATGGCATGTCAATAAAGCCTTCGTCAGAAAATGTCCATTCAGGTTGAGGAGCTGATTAAAGCATACAGCTCCATTAAAATGGAAATTGCCAACCAGATGAAGTCTAATCTGGAAGAAACTGTGACATAATGACATCCTGATAGAATTCGTCTTTATGTGAATTCCAAGAGTGGGGTCTTGTATCCTTATAACCTAATTACCCTTGCATGAGCTAACCACTGAGATTTTTAAGACAGAGAAACCCAAGTCTGGATCCATGAAGATGTCAACATCTGCTGCTAAACAGCAGTTTCTATCAATATTTATCCTTTTGGTTAGTATTTGCTCCCAATCCTTCTAGGTCCATTTTATGGAGAAGTGTTTTGTTCAAATCCTCTCTAAAATACCTCATCTCCCAAATTTTTGTGTAATTTGTTGGGAAACCATAAAAAAAGTGGTTGAGGGAATTCCCTGGTGCTCCAGTGGTTAGGACTTGGCGCTTTCACTGCCGTGGGCCTGGGTTCAATCCCTGGTCAGGGAACTAAGATCCCACAAGCTGCGTGGTGCAGCCCAAAAAAAAAAAAAGTGGTTGAAGCAAAAATATTAAAGTACGTGCAGAAGTTAAATAGGGAGGAAGCACTAGATAACACTTAGAAGCCTACACCGTTCTTTTTATGTTTAGTTCCAATGGCTCTGGGTTCTTACACAAGGATCATTAAAACAAATAAAAAACAAAATGCTGATGCTCAGACTGAGTGGAGAACACAAGGTAGTTAAGATAACTAAGCAATGTGACTGGGTTTTGATCAGGTTTCAGGTACCATACACACAGTTTCCTATCCGAGGCTTCTTATTAGTGGTACTAATCAGGACAGCAATAAGAGTTTTCTACTTAGACACCTGATATCTAATAGCAATGACAATAATAACAAAATGAAACAAAGAACCCTCAGCTTTACATCAAATATCAGTAAGGGGTATCACAAGTTGATTATAAATTCATTCTAGAAGAAAGCTACAGTACAAACATCATTAAAAGATCAGTTCACAGACCATTTCAAAGACACTCAAGTCAACACTTTAAGAAATACAGTTTGGGTTATGGGTTAGAGAAGTACTAACAATGCCTGGTTTTCTCACGTTACCTGAGGTGTAATTTGCTGCTGCATGCCTGATCTCATACTGATGCCAACAGGAGCGTTTGCTGCAAACTGGTTCAAGATAGCTTGCCGATTTTGGTGGATCAACTACAGAAAAATGGAAACAATGAGATATATTTCTACATATAAAAATACAGCATGGCCCTTTTATTAATTAATTAATTTAATTAAAAAAATTTTTTTTTTTTTGCAGTACACAGGCCTCTCATCACTGTGGCCTCTCCTGTTGTGGAGCGCAGGCTCCGGATGCGCAGGCCCAGCGGCCATGGCTCATGGGCCCAGCCGCTCCGCGGCATGCGGGATCCTCTTGGACCGGGGCACGAACCCATGTCCCCTGCATTGGCAGGCGGACTCTCAACCACTGCCCCACCAGGGAAGCCCTAGCATGGCCCTTTTAGAGTAACACAAACTTTTTATTGATTATTAAGAGGTTCTAGTATTGCAGGTTTAGTAAGATTACTTCCCATGTTTATTTGCCAAAAGGTTGGCAATTCCTAACATTTATCAAATATTTTCTGCCTACCGAACTCTAAATATGGCAGAGCATTTAAAAGTAGAATACAGGACTTCCCTGGTGGAGCAGTGGTTAAGAATCTGCCTGCCAATGCAGGGGACACGGGTTCAAGCCCTGGACCGGGAAGATCCCATATGCTGTGGAGCAACTAAACCCGTGCACCACAACTACTGAGGCTGCGCTCTAGAGCCTGCGAGCCACAACTACTGGGCCCGCGTGCCACAACTACTGAAGCCTGTGCACTTAGAGCCCGTGCTCCAAAACAAGAGAAGCCACCGCAATGAGAAGCCCACGCACTGCAACGAAGAGTAGCCCCAACTCGCCGTAACTAGAGAAAACCTGTGCACAGCAGCGAAGACCCAACGCAGCCAAAAATAAAAGAATAAATTAATTTAAAAAAGTAGAACACATACACATAACATACATATATATATATGTACATACATATGTATAAATGCATATATACCTACATGCATAAATATATGTGTATGTTTTCTACTTTTAAATGCTCTGCCATATTGTGTTCTGCAGTGTTTATACACATATATACACACACAAACATGTTTATCATGCTTTTTTTGTGTGTGTGTGGTATGCGGGCCTCTCACTGTTGTGGCCTCTCCCGTTGCAGAGCACAGGCTCCGGATGCGCAGGCTCAGCGGCCATGGCTCACGGGCCCAGCCGCTCCACAGCATGTGGGATCTTCCCAGACCGGGGCACAAACCCGTGTCCCCTGCATCAGCAGGCAGACTCTCAACCACTGTGCCACCAGGGAAGCCCTATCATGCTGTTTAAAACATGTTAATACTTAGTTATTTCAGATTCACCAGGATGGTGGAGGAGTAGGGGGACATGGAGTTCATCTCCTTCCACAAATGCATCAAGAATACATGGAACAATTCTCACAAAACACCAGACGAAAACTAGTAGAAGACCTTGGACACTGGAAAGGACAAAAAAGATCCCTGCATAACTGGGCAGGATGAAAGAAACAAGGGAAAAAGAAGGGGAGAGGAAGTGGGACGGGATCTGTGCCCCTGGAGGGGAGCTGAAGCAGAAGAGAGGTTCCCGCATCCAGGGAAGTCCCCTCACCAATGGGGAAATCAGTTGGGACAGAAGGGGAGCATCTGAGGCTGTCGGAGGAGGGTGAAATGGCCGGCCTGTGGCAGACAGGACAGACCTACACAGATGGTCCGCACCACAGCCCTCCACACCCCAGACTGGGATGTGTGTCCGCCGGTGCACATGGGGGCTGAGAGCTGGACCATGGGGACTGGAGAGCAAACCTGCAGGGAGGACTGCTGTTGGCTGTGAGAAGATGGCCTAAGGGGACAGGAGGGAGGAAATCCACAATGAGGAATGCTTGTGGGGGAAACCCAGACTGCCATAGAAGCAAGGCGCCTCTGTTGAGTGACGCACAGCGGGTAGAGATGCCACTGCAGCCTCTCTCTCCCCACGTGCTGGGCCCCTGCCCTTCCAGGTGCTAGTAAAAGCCCCCACCAGGGCTGACTTTCTTGCACCGGCCGCCAGGTGCTAGGAAAGCCTCCCACCTGGGCCAGATCTCTCGTGCCTGTAGCCACTGGCTTTGCCACACCCCTGTCACTGCCAGGGCCCCCGTGACCCAGGCAGTCATGCCACCTCCACACCCTGTCCTCACCAGGGCAGACCCGAGTGCTCCACGGCAGCCTCGGGGGCAGACTCCTGTGGGTGGCCCAAATGCAGAGGTGAGGCTAAAACCACAGCTAAGCCCCAAGGGCAGATCGACTAAGGAAGAAGAACAAAAATCTTTCCATGCAGCTACATAAACCACAGATTAAATCCCTGTCTTCAGCTTGGTAAACCCTGCATCTATGGAATATCTGAATGGACAATGAGTGTTCCCACAACTGAAACTGGCCTAGCTCTAGCAGCTGTGGACTTTGGGGACTAGTACATGTGGAAGCTGGGCCAGGTCAGAGTCTTAGCTGACCCACAGTGTCCACAGAGGGACCAGAGACCTACCTAGAGGCTTTGGAGGGCTTCCTGGGGAGGTGAAGGTTGGCTGTGACTCATGGTGGGGGCAATGACACTGATAGCTGAGACCCCAGGAAAATATAATTATTACTATTTTTTTAACGTTTTGTTTTGTTGCTGTTTTATTATTATTATTTGTTCTTATTTTTATTTAGCTTAAAAATTTTTTATTTTTAATTGTTTTATATTTCTATTTCTATGTTACTTTTTGTTGTTCTTTTTCTTTTTTTCTTTCCTTTGTTCTATTTTCTTTTTAACCTTTGTTCTATTTGTTCTTATCTTTTTAAAATCATTTTTAAAAAATGATTTTTGTGTGTTTGTTTTGTTTTCTTTGCTTTTTCCTTCAGTTTGCAGTCTGCTTTTCTTTTGTTTTCTATTTTTTGTTTTTGTTGATTTTGTTTTTAATTGTTTGATTTCATTTTGAGGTTCTTTTGTTTGTCTGGTTGTTCTCTTTTTTTTTTTTTTTTTTTTTTTTTTTTGCGGTATGTGGGCCTCTCACTGTTGTGGCCTCTCCCGTTGCGGAGCACAGGCTCCGGACGCACAGGCCCAGCGGCCATGGCTCACGGGCCCAGCCGCTCCGCGGCATGTGGGATCTTCCCAGACCGGGGCACGAACCCGTTTCCCCTGCATCGGCAGGCGGACTCTCAACCACTGCGCCACCAGGGAAGCCCTCTTTTTTTTTTTTTTTTTTTTCTCTGCTTTTGTTTCTTATTTTGTATGTGTGTGTGTTTGTTTTCTTTGTTTTTGTTTGGTTTTGCTTTTACCATTTGTTTGGGGTTTTGTTTGTTCGTTTTTAATTGTTTTTGTTGCTGTTTGCTTGCCCAGGAAATATTAATTGGCAAGAGCTCTCCTGGAGGTCTCCATCTCAACTCCAAGACCCAGCTCCACCAACTGCTTGCAGGCTTCAGGGCTGAACGCCCCAAGCCAAACAACAAGCAAGACAGGAACACAAACCCACCCATCAGCAGATGGGCTGCCTCAAGTTGTACTAAGCCCACAGACACCCCAAAACACACCACCTGATGTGGCCCTGCCCATCAGAGGGACAAGATCCAGCTCCACCCACCAGAACACAGGCACGAGTCCCTCCCACCAAGAAGCCTACAAAAGCCACTGGACCAACCTCTCCCACTGGGGGCAGACACAAGAAGCAAGAGGAACTACAACCCTGCAGCCTGCGGAAAGGAGATCTCAAACAGAGTAAGCCAGACAAAATGAGAAGACAGAGAAATATGTTGCAGACAAAGGAGCAAGGTAAAAACCCACAAGACCAAATAAATAAAGAGGAAATAGGCAATCTACCTGAAAAAGAATCCAGAGTAATGATAGTAAAGATGATCCCAAATCTCGGAAATAGAATGGAGGAAATATGAGAAATGTTTAACAAGGACCTAGAAGAACTAAAGAACAAACAAACACTAATGAACAACACAATAACTGAAGTTAAAAATATACTAGAAGGAATCAACAGCAGAATAACTGATGAAGAAGAACGGATAAGTGAGCTGGAAGACAGAATGGTGGAAATAACTGCTGAGGAACAGAATAAAGAAAAAAGAATGAAAAGAATTGAGGACAGTCTCAGAGACCTCTGGCACAACATTAAATGCACCAATATTCAAATTATAGGGGTCCTAGAAGAAGAAGAAAAAGAGAAAGGGTGTGAGAAAATATTTGAAGAGATTATAGTCGAAAACTTCCCTAATGTGGGAAAGGAAATAGTTAATTCCAGGAAGCACAGAGCATCCCATACAGGATAAACCCAAGGACAAACATGCTGAGACACATATTAACCAAATTAACAAAAAATTAGATACAAAGAAAAAATAATAAAAGCAGCAGGGAAAAGCAATAAATAACATACAAGGGAATCCCCATAAGGTTATCAGCTAATCTTTCAGCAGAAACTCTGCAGGCCAGAAGGGAGTGGCAGGATATATTTAAAGTGATGAAAGGGAGAAACCTACAACCAAAATTACTCTATCCATTAAGGCTCTCATTCAGATTTGATGGAGAAATCAAAAGCTCTACAGACAAGCAAAAGCTGAAAGAATTCAGCATCACCAGACCAGCTCTGCAACAAATGCTAAAGGAACTTCTCTAGGCAGGAAACACAAGAGAAGAAAAAGACCTACAAAACCAAACACAAAACAATTGAGAAAATGGTAATAGGAACACACATATCGATAATTACCTTAAATGTAAATGGATTAAATGCTCCAACCAAAAGACACAGACTGGCTGAATGGATACAAAAACAGGACCTGTATATACGTTGTCTACAAGAGACCTACTTCAGACCTAGGGACACATACAGACTGAAAGTGAGGGGATGGAAAAATATTCCATGCAAATAGAAATCAAAAGAAAGCTAGAGTAGCAATAGTCGTATCAGAAAAAATAGACTTTCAAATAAAGACTGTCACAAGAGAGAAGGAAGGACACCATATGATGATCAAGGGATCAATCCAAGAAGAAGATGTAATAATTGTAAATATTTATGCACTCAACACAGGAACACCTCAATACATAAGGCAAATGCTAACAGCCATAAAAGGGGAATTCAGCAGTAACACAATAATAGTGGGGGACTTTAGCACTCCACTTACTCCAATGGATAGATCATCCAGACAGAAAATTAATAAGGAAACACAAGTCTTAAATAACACATGAGACCAGATAGACTTAATTGATATTTATAGGACATTCCATCTGAAAGCAGCAGAATACACTTTCTTCTCAAGTGCACACAGGACATTCTCCAGGATAGATCACATCTTGGGTCACAAATCAAGCCTTGGTAAATTTAAGAAAACTGAAATCGTATCAACCATCGTTTCTGACCACAATGCTATGAGATTAGAAATCAATTACAGGAAAAAGAACTGTAAAAAACACACACACAGGGAGGCTAAACAGTGTGCTACTAGGTAACCAAGAGATCACTGAAGAAATCAAAAAGGAAATAAAAAAATACCTAGAAACAAATGACAATGAAAACACGATGACCCAAAACCTATGGGTGGCAGCAAGAGCAGTTCTAAGAGGGAAGGTTATAACAATACAATCCTACCTCAAGAAACAGGAAAAATCTCAAATAAACAACCTAACCTTACACCTGAAGGAACTAGAGGAAGAAGAACAAACAAAACCCAAAGTTACTAGAAGGAAAGAAATCATACAGATCAGAGCAGAAATAAATGAAAGAGAAACAAAAAAAAATAGCAAAAATCAATAAAACGAGAAGTTGGTTCTTTGAGAAGATAAACAAAATTGATAAACCTTTAGTCAGACCCATCAAGAAAAAGAGGGAGAGGACTCAAATCAATAAAATTAGAAGTGAAAAAGGACACACTTCAACTGACACCGCAGAAATACAAAGGATCATAAGAGACTACTACAAGCAACTATATGCCAATAAAATGGACAACCTGGAAGAAATGGACAAATTCTTAGAAAGGTACAACCTTCCAAGACTGAACCAGGAAGAAATAGAAAATAGGAACAGACCAATCACAAGCACTGAAATTGAAACTGTGATTAAAACTCTTCAAACAAAAGTCCAGAACCAGAAAGCTTCACAGGTGAATTCTATCAAACATTTAGAGAAGAGCTAACACCTATCCTTCTCAAACTTTTCCAAAAACTTGCAGAGGGCGGAACACTCCCAAATTCATTCTACAAGGCCACCATCACCCTGATATGAAAACCAGACAACGATCTCACAAAAAAATGAAAATTACAGGCCAATATTACTGATGAATATAGATACAAAAATCCTTAACAAAATACTAGCAAACTGAACCCAGCAACACAATGAAAGGACCATACACCATAATCAAGTGGGATTTATATCAGGGATGCAAAGACTCTTCAATATATGCAAATCAATAAATGTGATACACCGTGTTAACAAACTGAAGAACAAAAACCATATGATCATCTCAATAGATGCAGAAAAAGCTTTCGACAAAATTCAACACCCATTTATGATAAAAAACACTCTCCAGAAAGTAAGCATAGAGGGAAACTACCTCAACATAATAAAGACCATATATGACAAATCCACAGCAAACATTTTTCTCAATGGTGAAAAACTGAAAGCATTTCCTCTAAAATCAGGAACAAAACAAGGGTGCCCACTCTCACCACTATTATTCAACATACTTTTGGAAGTCCTAGCCACAGCAATCAGAGAAGAAAAAGAAATAAAACGAATCCAAATTCACCAAGGAGAGGTAAAACTGTCATTGTTTGCAGATGACATGATACTATACAAAGAAAATCCTAAAGATGCCACCAGAAAACTACTAGAACTCATCAAGGAATTTAGTAAAGTCACAGGATACAAAATTAATACACAGAAATCTCTTGCATTCCTATACACTAACAATGAAAGATCAGAAAGAGAAATTAAGGAAACAATCCCATTCACCACTGCAACAAAAAGAATAAAATACCTAGGAATAAACCTACCTAAGGAGGCAAAAGACCTGTATGCAGAAAACTATAAGATACTGATGAAAGAAATCAAAGACAACACAAATAGATGGAGAGACACACCATGTTCTTGGATTGGAAGAATCAATATTGTGAAAATGACTATACTACCCAAAGCAATATATAGATTCAATGCATTCTTTTTCAAATTATCAGTGGCATTGTTCACAGAACTAGAACAAAAAAATGTTACAATTTGTATGGAAACACAAAAGACCTCGAACAGCAAAAGCAATGTTGAGAAAAAAAAAAAATGAAGCTGGAGGAATCATGCTCCCTGACTTCAGACTATACTACAGGGCTACAGTAATCAAGACAGTATGGTACTGGCACAAAAACAGAAATATAGATCAATGGAACAGGATAGAAAGCCCAGAGGTAAACCCACGCACCTATGGTCACCTAATCTATGAGAAAGGAAGCCAGAATATACAATGGAGAAAAGATAGCCTCTTTAATAAGTGGTGCTGGGAGGGCTTCCCTGGTGGCACAGTGGCTAAGAATCCGCCTGCCAACGCAGGGGACACGGGTTCGAGCCCTGGTCCAGGAAGATGCCACATGCCGTGGAGCAACTAAGCCCGTGCACCACGACTACTGAGCCTGTGCTCTACAGCCCGCGAGCCACAACTACTGAAGCCCACGTGCCTAGAGCCCGTGCTCCGCAACAAGAGAAGCCACCACAGCGAGAAGCCTGTGCACCACAATGAAGAGTAGCCCCCACTTGCTGCAACCAGAGAAAGCCCGTGCGGCAACGAAGACCCAATGCAACCAAAAATAATAAATAAATAAAATAAATACATTTATTAAAAAAAAATAAGTGGTGCTAGGAGAACTGGACAGCTACATGTAAAAGAATGAAATTACAACAGTCCTTAACACCATACAGAAAAATAAACTCAAAATGGATTAAAGACCTAAATGTAAGGCCAGACACGATAAGACTCTTAGAGGAAAACATAGGCAGAACACTCTTCGACATAAACTGCAGCAAGATCTTTTTTGACCCACGTCCTAGAGTAATGGAAGTAAAAAGAAAAATAAACCAATAGGACCTAATTAAACTTAAAAGCTTTTGCACAGCAAAGGAAACCATAAACAAGACGATAAAACAACCCTCAGAATGGGAGAAAATATTTGCAAACAAAGCAACTGACAAAGGATTAATCTCCAAACTATATAAACAGCTCATGCAGCTCAATATCAGAAAAACAAACAACCCAATCAAAAAATGGGCAGAAGACCTAAATAGACATTTCTCCAAAGAAGGCATACAGATGGCCAACAAACACATGAAAAGATGCTCAATACCACTAATTATTAGAGAAATGCAAATCAAAACTACCTTGAGATATCACCTCACACTGGTCAGAATGGCCATCATCTCAAAATCTACAGACAACAAATGCTGGAGAGGGTGTGGAGAAAAGGGAACCCTCTTGTGCTGTTGGTGGGAATGTAAACTGATACAGCCACTATGGAGAACAGTATGGAAGGTCCTTAAAAAACTAAAAATAGAACTACCATGTGACCCAGCAATCCCATTCCTGGGCATATACCTAGAGAAAACCATAATTCAAAAAGACACATGCACCCCAATGTTCACTGCAGCACTATTTACAACAGCCAGGACATGAAAGCAATCTACATGTCCACTGACAGATGAATGGATAAAGAAGATGTGGTACATATATACAATGGAATATTACTCAGCCATAAAATGGAACAAAATTGGGTAATTTGTAGAGACGTGGATGGACCTAGAGACTGTCAGACAGAGTGAAGTAAGTCAGAAAGAGATAAACAAATATTGTATATTAATGCATATATGTGGAATCTGAAAAAATTGGTACAGATGATCTTATTTACAAAGCAGAAATAGAGACATAGACTAGAGAACACACGTATGGATACCAAGGGGGACGTGGGGGTGGGGGTGGGAGGAATTGGGAGATTGGGGCTGACATATATACACTATTGATACTATGTATAAAATAGATAACTGATGAGAACCTAGTGTATAGTACAGGGAACTCTACTCAATGTTCTGTGGTGACCTAAATGGCAAGGAAATCCAGAAAAGAGGAGATATATGTATACGTATAGCTGATTCACTTTGCTGTATGGTAGAAACTAACACAACACTGTAAAGCAAGTACACTCCAATAAAAATTTTTTAAAAAAACTTAGTTATTTCAGACACGTGCAATAGTAGAGAGAAAAGAAACATCGGCCCTAGGTCTTAAACTGTCGTGAGTAAAAAAGTAAATATACAATAGGGAACATTCTATAAAGGTCTGGAAGATGAATGGAAAAGTTGAGGTACTTCTGACTTGGAGGGTACCTGTCTGATGGGTATATATTTGGGGAAAATCCGACGTAATTTCATTAGCTGGAGAGAATTATATAAGAAACAAATGGTCTGAGAAAATGGACTATTTATTTAACTAGAAGAAGTAATTACTTTAGACCAGCATTTCCCAAATTGGTGTTCTAAAGAACATTGTTCTGCAGGATATTAATAGATGTGCCAGGAAAATAGCATGCTGTGCTGTATTAAGCATTGGAAATAATGGGTTACACAAGGTGAAATAGATTTCTTTACTGTATTAATTCTATGAGACTTTAATTGGCCAAAGCACAGTGCAGAGCTCCAAGAAGGGGATAAACTATGCAATTTATTTATCATGAACCTTTTTTTCTGACATATAGCCATTAACATTTATTATTATCTCCTAGAACAATCTTCTACAGAACATTAGTTTGAAGGATAATATCTATATCAGGCTTAGGATTCCAGGTCATAGGCATGCCTTAACTTTATCAAATAACAAAACAAGCATCCTTACAAGTGATATCTCCTGATAAACAATCTATTGCTTAAAGGATTTCTTACTCAACAATTTGATATGAATAAACTTTTCAGAGAGATAACAGTAATAATACCAATACTGTTTTGTGTTTATATGGTACTTAATAATATATAAATTATTTATAAAATACACTGACATATCAATGTATTTTAGTATATTCATATTTAATACATTTATTTTAATATACTATTTGAAAACTAGAAAGCCTATGAAAATTTTATAAGAGAATCCAAAGAGCTGCAAACAGCTATCTCCAAAAAGCTCAATTCTCAACTCTAGTTTCATTCATTTTTTGACTCCCATTAGATTAGAAAACAAATTGATTTGGAGGGAAAAGCCCAATATAATATAAATATTAAAGTTACAACTTTAAGGCACTGTGGAATAGGATAAAACATTCAGAATCACGTCAAAAATAAAGATAAGAAATATTATGGTTCTAAAAGGCTCGTAAGTATGAAAATCTACATACTTCTTAAACTCAACAGACCTTGCACATAAGTTTAAATGAACCATAAGTTTTACAAAGATTTATCAAAAAACTCAGTATATGCAAGATAGTATATAAAGTTTTCAGGCTACAAAAGTGAGCAAATTTCTATTTTCTGGGAACTCTGTGTTGAGTGGCAGAGGCCAATACAGAAGTGCAACGCACAAGCGCTATACTGCATATATAGATATGTAGAGCAGCACTGGGGGAGCAACTAACTTAGCCTAGGACCTGAAGGCAGGGACCAAGAGCATGAGTGAGCTCAATGGGACCTTGAAAGATGAGAATGCCAGGTAGCAAAGAGGATGGTAGAGTTAACCCAAGGCAGAAAGAACAGCAAGTCTAAAAACAGAAGAGAAGGCAATGAGGATAGGTGAAAATACATTAATACTTAGTGATGAAGAGAAGTAAAATTGCCAGAAGTGTGGGAGTTGGGATTCCAAACTTACAGCTTTATATATTCTTTGAACTGTGAGATAACATGTAAATGAAATGGGTGGGGACAGAGGAAAAATGCTTCAGAACTAGTAAAAGTGAGAAAAGAACCTTAGAAAATAAATCAAAACCTTAGAAAATAAATAGGTTACTTTTAGAAGTAGAAGGAATTGTTCTAAAAGCAGCAATTTACAAGGACTTTCTGTTAAAGAAAAATTATTCCTGCCCTTGGAAAAACTCAGTTTATCTTCCCCTCCCCTTAACTGTGTGTACAACCTAACTAATGCTGTGTACAACAGTCTCACTCTAAACTGCTTCTTCTTTCTGATTACTAAAATGCTACCCATTTTCCAGTAAGCAGGTCAAATTCTACTTCTTCCAAGGACGTCTTCCTAAAAGGATCACCATATCCTTTATCTCCTCCAAAACCTTAACCTTTGGGGGTTAGGGAGTGGGAAGAGAGAAGCTGGTAATCCTTAGATTAGAGTTGGTTACACAAATTCAAAAGCCTTTAAAGGTCACATCGCCAGGCTTGTGTTACTAAAGGATATGTGGTGCTTGAGGCCAGTGGAAGAGCACAAACCCAGCCTATATGTATAAAATGCACACATGTGCACACACACACAATTCAGGCTTGCTGTCACTTTATCTGCCTGAATGGATTTTTTTCCAGTGCCTTAGCAAGAAGCCCTTCTACAGTAAACCTGAAAGATGATTATCTGGCCAAGAGGTTCTCAACCAGGGGTGACTTCTGCACCATAAGGAAGAGTTGGCAATATATGACGACATTTAGTTACCACAGCTTGGGGAGGGGTTGCTACTAGAATCTGGTGGGTAGAGGCCAGGGATGTTGCTAAACATCCTTCAATGAACCAGTCCCCAAATGCTCATTGTGATGAGGTTGAGAACCCTGATTCAGCCACCACATAAATTCTTGCCAAAACAAAGTATTCTTTAAGGAAGCTTATTCTTTTATCAGGCAGTTTTCATTGCCAGAAAGTTTTGTTTTTTGGGGCTTTCTGGAATTTTAAAAAATACTCTTTCTGATCCACAGTTGGTTTAATCTGCAGATGCGGAACCTGCAGATACAGAGGGCTGACTGTACACTATGTTTTGAATACCCCAAGCTGATTGTAAGTTCTGAAAATTGCCTATATCTTTTATTCTTTGTATTTGTCTCAGTAACTAGTATAGTCCCCCTAAATATATTTTGTGAAAAATTCAATACAGGGGAACTATTAAGTATTTCTTATTGTGCCATCTAATAATGAATGACAAGTTATAACAAGAAGTAGTTTATCTTAAATAATACTCAGAACGTATTATTGTTTCCTTTGTTTCTGTTTTCTTCTTTCTCTTCCCTTAATTCCTCTTTGTGTCCTTTATTCCACTCCAGCGTTTAAAAATTATTCCTTAGTCTACCATTAAAAATATTTTTGGGCTTCCCTGGTGGCACAGTGGTTGAGAGTCCGCCTGCCGATGTAGGGGACACGGGTTTGTGCCCCGGTCCGGGAAGATCCCACATGCCGCGGAGCGGCTGGGCTCGTGAGCCATGGCTGCTGAGCCTGCGCATCCAGAGCCTGTGCTCCGCAATGGGAGAGGCCACAACAGTGAGAGGCCCACGTAACGCAAAATATATATATATATATATATATATATATATATATTTTTTTTTCATCCTATGTCATCTCTCTCTTTCTCCCTTTCATCATCTTCCTCCTTTTAAGTGGAATGGAAGCACATTTTATATTATTTGTTATATTTACTGAATACAATTTTATAATAATAGCTAGTATTTACTAAGTGGGACTACATGCCAGGCACTGTGCTAAGAGCTTTACATCTATGCTCTACATCTATTATCTCATTTAATCTACACAACACCTATGAGGTAAAGGAATTATTTATTAGATTCTTTTTACAGATGAGGAATCAGAGGCTTTAAAAGGCTCAATAATATGACTATCAACCCACTTCAGATAAGGTTAAAAGTAGGACTTGAAACTAGAGCTAACCCTTGCAGCCATCTTATCACGCTGCCTAATATAATTTATAATATAATTTAGCTCCTTCTTCCTCTTCCTTTGTCTATTAGTAAGGCTCCAGGGAATTTCTTTAAATGCTTTTTTAAAAATTCATATAGACATATGGTTAAAAAAATACAAAAGATTAATAACAAGAAGCAACAATCTACAGTCCCGGTCCTGCTTCCCAGAAACAATACTTTTAACAGTTTGGGTTTTTGGTTCTTGATGATTATCCCTATAAGTGCTGCTTATACAATCTTAAATATTTATGTCATTATACCTACTCATTATTTGTCATGAGAGAAAATACTTAACTCACCCACAACTCCCAGGACCCCTAAACTATCCCTTCCTCTGTTCTCCTAGTCTTATGACATCATTAGGCTTTAATCACTCTAACTACAAACAACATAAATGTCATTTTGTGTTCAATTATAAACAATCTCTCTCTTTTTTTTAAACTTTTTATTTTATATTGGAGTATAGCCGATTAACAGTGTTGTGAAAGTTTCAGGTACACAGCAAAGCGACTCAGCCATACATATACATGTATCCATTCTTCCCCAAACGCCCCTCCCCTCCAGGTTGCCACATAACATTGAGCAGAGTTCCTGTGCTACACAGTAGGTCCTTGTTGGTTATCCTTTTTAAATATAGCAGTGTGTACATGTCAACCCCAAACTCCCTAACTATCCTTTCCCGCCACCCTTCCCACTGGTAACCGTAAGTTCATTCTCTAAGTCTGTGAGTCTGATAAACAGTATCTCTTGATGCTCTACTTTAGAAATTAATCAATGTTTCAATTTTATTAATTTAATAACCATATTATGTTCATCCTAAATATTTCTTATCTCAAAAAACAAAAGTAAATTCCTTTTAAACTGTTGGTGTCAAAGTACCTTGTTATGAGCTAGAAGTCTTTAATTGAATGAATGTCCCTTATTCTTACCCTAATAGACCAAGGATGACTTTGAGTCATAAAGGTTCTGGGAGTGGACTTGACACTTTTATTGTAGCAATTGGGCTGTCTTATTACACAGAGAGTGAGCACATACCTTTAAAAAGGATCACCAGCTGAACAAGAGTACTCACCTGCTGTTGTCCTTGTAATCGCTGTTGAAGTTGAAGTCTAAGTTGGTTGGGTGCAGCTGGAGGTCTGTTTAGAGTCTGCCTGGTCTGCATGCCCATGCCAGGTGAAAAAGCACCTCGAGGAGGTGTTACTTGAACAGGCATAGTCACCAGTGAAGGTTTTTGCCTGACCACGCCTTGGAAAGGGCTGGAGAGATTGGCAGTAGGCGAAGGAGAAGAATAAGGCTGGGAATAAAGGTTGGGTCTCTCTTCCATCATCAATGGTGGTGTCGCTTGTTGTGGTGGAAATCTCTCTGATAATACATCTAATCCACCTCCCTGTTGGAAAATAAGCCAGAACATTTTACAAATAAATTTCTGGCAATAAATGACGTGCTTCTCTATATGATTTTGGATCTGAGGGCATGTTATCTCTAGAAAGTTTCATAATAATATATTCATGCTGAATTCATGAAGCTCTCCAGAAGTTTGCTACTTAAAGGAATCACTTATAAAAGTTACTTCTGAAATGGAGTTATAGATTAACTGAGATGTTTAAAATCTCAGTAAAGAGATGAAAATATAGTTAAAATAAGGGCCTTACATTAATGAAATAAAGCTAAACGGTTTGAAAAGAACCTCACTGCAAAGTCTAAGAATCAACAAATGTTACATTTAATGGGTTACCATGAGAAGTAGATTCCTAAAGGAGGGATTAATTTTTCTATCTCAAATACAGAATTCATGCTTTTATCTCATTTGAAAAAAAATTCACAGCTGACCTAACAGAATGCAATAGTTAAACTTTTTGACTATTACTCATTGTAAGAAATGTAATTTAAATTGTGACCTATTGTGTGTGTGTGTGTAACTGAAAACAGAGTTTCATGAAACATAACTTCCCCTTTTTCTGCATTCTGATACTCTGTATTCTACATTGTTCTACTCCATTAAAAAAATACTGATGGCGGCCTCTAGAGTGAATCATAGGAACCCTGAGGATGACCTGACCCTTTTATTCACTATTCCACATCACATTGCAGACCCATCAGAGGGAGCCATGTGATAATTGTGGCCACCAGCTGACCCCACAGCCACCTTCTGCCCCCCTTGGACCCACCCAAGAATTTCTGAGCGTTCTTTATGAGAGAAGGAGGAGCTTTAAGATGGCGGAGGAGTAAGACGCAGAGATCACCTTCCTCCCCACAAATACATCCGAAATACATCTACACGTGGGACAACTCCTACAGAACACCTACTGAACGTAGAAGACCTCAGACCTCCCAAAAGGCAAGAAACTCCCCATGTACATGGGTAGGGCAAAAGAAAAAAGAAAAAACAGAGACAAAGAATAGGGACGGGACCTGCACCAGTGGGAGGGAGCTGTGAAGGAGGAAAGGTTTCCACACACTAGGAAGCCCCTTCGCGGGCGGAGACTGCAGGTGGCGGAGCGCGGGAAGCTTCGGAGCCACAGAGGAGAGTGCAGCAATAGGGCTGCGGAGGGCAAAGCGGAGAGACCCCGCACAGAGGATCGGTGCCGACCAGCACGCACCAGCCCGAGAGGCTTGTCTGCTCACCCGCCAGGGCGGGCAGGGGCTGGGAGCTGAGGCTCGGGCTTTGGTCGGACCACAGGGAGAGGACTGGAGTTGGCTGCGTGAACACAGCCTTAAGGGACTAATGCGCCACAGCTAGCCGGGAGGGAGGCCGGGAGAAAGTCTGGAGCTGCAGAAGAGACAAGAGACTTTTTCTTGCCTCTTTGTTTCCTGGTGCTCGAGGAGAGGGGATTAAGAGCGCTGCTTAAAGGAGCTCCAGAGACGGGCGCGAGCCGCGGCTAACAGCGCGGACCTCAGAGACGGGCATGAGACGCTAAGGCTGCTGCTGCCGCCACCAAGAAGCCTGTGTGCGAGCACAGGTCACTATCCACACCTCCCTTCCAGGGAGCCTGTGCAGCCCGCCACTGCCAGGGTCCCGTGATCCAGGGACAACTTCCCCGGGAGAACACGAGGCATGTCTCAGGCTGGTGCAACGTCATGCTGGCCTCTGCTGCCGCAAGCTCGCCCCGCATCGGTACCCCTCCCTTCCCCCTGGCCTGAGTGAGCCAGAGCCCCCGAAGCAGCTGCTCCTTTAACCCCATCCTGTCTGAGTGAAGAACAGACGCCCTCGGGCGACCTACACGCAGAGGTGGGGCCAAATCCAAAGCTGAGCCCCGGGAGCTGTGAGAACAAAGAAGAGAAAGGGAAATCTCTCCCAGCAGCCTCAGAAGCAGCGGATTAAAGCTCCACAATCAACTTCATGTACCCTGCATCTGTGGAATACCTGAATAGACAACGAATCACCCCAAACTGAGGAGGTGGACTTTGGGAGCAATGATATATATATTTTTTCTCCTTTTTCTCTTTTTGGGAGTGTGTATGTGTATGCTTCTGTGTGTGATTTTGTCTGTATAGCTTTGCTTTTACCATTTGTCCTAGGGTTCTGTCCTTTTTTTTTTTAATTACTTAAAAAATTTTTTTTCTTAATAATTATTTTTTATTTTAATAACTTTATTTTATTTTATTTTATCTTCTTCTTTCTTTCTTTCTTTCTTTGTTTTTCTCCCTTTTATTCTGAGCCGTGTGGAGGACAGGCTCTTGGTGCTCCAGCCAGGCGTCAAGGCTGTGCCACTGAGGTGGGAGAGCCAAGTTCAGGACACTGGTCCACAAGAGACCTCCCAGCTCCACATAATATCAAACAGTGAAAATCTCCCAGAGATCTCCATCTCAACGCCAAGACCCAGCTCCACTCAACGACCAGCAAGCTACAGTGCAGGACACCCTATGCCAAACAAATAGCAAGACAGGAACACAACCCCATCCATTAGCATAGAGGCTGCTTAAAATCATAATAAGGCCACAGACACCCCAAAACACACCACTAGACGTGGACCTGCCCACCAGAAAGACAAGATCCAGCCTCATCCACCAGAACACAGGCACTAGTCCCCTCCACCAGGAAGCCTACACAACCCACTGAACCAAACTTAGCCGCTGGGGACAGACACCAAAAACAACGGAAACTACAAACCTGCAGACTGCGAAAAGGAGACCCCGAACACAGTAAGTTAAGCAAAATGAGAAGACAGAGAAACACACAGCAGATGAAGGCGCAAGGCAAAAACCCACCAGACTGGGCTTCCCTGGTGGCGCAGTGGTTGAGAGTCCACCTGCCGATGCAGGGAACAGGGGTTCGTGCCCTGGTCTGGGAAGATCCCACATGCCATGGAGCGGCTGGGCCCGTGAGCCATGGCCGCTGAGCCTGCATGTCCGGAGCCTGTGCTCCGCAACAGGAGAGGCCACAGCAGCGAGAGGCCCCCTTACCGCAAAAAAAAAAAAAAAAAAAAAACCAACCCACCAGACCTAACGAATGAAGAGGAAATAGGCAGTCTACCTGAAAAAGAATTCAGAATAATGATAGTAAAGATGATCCAAAATCTTGGAAATAGATGGAGAAAATACAAGAAACGTTTAACAAGGACCTAGAAGAACTAAAGAGCAAACAAACAGAGAGGAACAACACAATAAATGAAATTAAAAATTCTCTAGAAGGGATCAATAGCAGAATAACTGAGGCAGAAGAACGGATAAGTGACGTGGAAGATAAAATAGTGGAAATAACTACTGCAGAGCAGAATAAAGAAAAAAGATTGAAAAGAATTGAGGACAGTCTCAGAGACCTCTGGGACAACATTAAACGCACCAACATTCGAATTATAGGGGTCCCAGAAGAAGAAGAGAAAAACAAAGGGACTGAGAAAATATTTGAAGAGATTATAGTTGAAAACTTCCCTAATATGAGAAAGGAAATAGTTAATCAAGTCCAGGAAGCACAGAGAGTCCCATACAGGATAAATCCAAAGAGAAACATGCCAAGACACATATTAATCAAACTATCAAAAATTAAATACAAAGAACAAATATTAAAAGCAGCAAGGGAAAAACAACAAGTAACACATAAGGGAATCCCCAAAAGGTTAACAGCTGATCTTTCAGCAGAAACTCTGCAAGCCAGAAGGGAGTGGCAGGACATATTTAAAGTGATGAAAGAGAAAAACCTACAACCAAGATTACTCTACCCAGAAAGGATCTCATTCAGATTTGATGGAGAAATTAAAAGCTTTACAGACAAGCAAAAGCTAAGAGAATTCAGCACCACCAAACCAGCTTTACAACAAATGCTAAAGGAACTTCTCTAGGCAGGAAACACAAGAGAAGGAAAAGACCTACAATAATAAACCCAAAACAATTAAGAAAATGGGAATAGGAACATACATATCGATAATTACCTTAAATATAAATGGATTAAATGCTCCAACCAAAAGACATAGACTGGTTGAATGGATACAAAAACAAGACCCGTATATATGCTGTCTACAAGAGACCCACTTCAGACCTAGGGACACATACAGACTGAAAGTGAGGGGATGGAAAAACTTATTCCATGCAAATGGAAATCAAAAGAAAGCTGAAGTAGCAATTCTCATATCAGACAAAATAGACTTTAAAACAAAGACTATTACAAGAGACAAAGAAGGACACTGCATAATGATCAAGGGATCAATCCAAGAAGAAGATATAACAATTATAAACATTTATGCACCCAACATAGGAGTACCTCAATACATAAGGCAAATACTGACAGCCATAAAAGGGGAAATCAACAGTAACACAATCGTAGTAGGGGACTTTAACACCTCACACTCACCAATGGACAGATCATCCAAAATGGAAATAAATAAGGAAACACAAGCTTTAAATGATACACTAAACAAGATGGACTTAATTAATATTTATAGGACATTCCATCCAAAAACAACAGAATACACACTCTTCTCAAGTGCTCATAGAACATTCTCCAGGATAGATCATATCTTGGGTCACAAATCAAGCCTTGGTAAATTTAAGAAAATTGGGATCGTATCAAGTATCTTTTCCGACCACAATGCTATGAGACTAGATATCAATTACAGGAAAAAACCTGTAAGAAATACAAACACATGGAGGCTAAACAACACACTACTTAATAACCAAGAGATCACTGAAGAAATCAAAGAGGAAATCAAAAAATACCTAGAAACAAATGACAATGAAAACACAAGGACCCAAAACCTATGGGATGCAGCAAAAGCAGTTCTAAGAGGGAAGTTTATAGCTATACAAGGCTACCTTAAGAAACAAGAAACATCTCAAATAAACAACCTAACCATACACCTCAAGCAATTAGAGAAAGAAGAACAAAAACATCCCAAAGTTAGCAGAAGGAAAGAAATCATAAAGATCAGATCAGAAATAAATGAAAAAGAAATGAAGGAAACGATGGCAAAGATCAATAAAACTAAAAGCTGGTTCTTTGAGAAGACAAACAAAATTGATAAATCATTAGCCAGACTTATCAAGAAAAAAAGGGAGAAGACTCAAATCAATAGAATTAGAAATGAAAAAGGAGAAGTAACAACTGACACTGCAGAAATACAAAGGATCATGAGAGATTACTACAAGCAGCTATATGCCAATAAAATGGACAACCTGGAAGAAATGGACAAATTCTTAGAAATGCACAACCTTCCGAGATTGAACCAGGAAGAAATAGAAAATATGAACAGACCAATTACAAGCACTGAAATTGAAACTGTGATTAAAAATCTTCCAACAAACAAAAGCCCAGGACCAGATGGCTGCACAGGCGAATTCTATCAGGCATTTAGAGAAGAGCTAACACCTATCCTTCTCAAACTCTTCCAAAATACAGTAGAGGGAGGAACACTCCCAAACTCATTCTACGAGGCCACCATCACTCTGATACTAAAACCTGACAAATATGTCACAAAGAAAGAAAACTACAGGCCAATATCACTGATGAACATAGATGCAAAAATCCTCAACAAAATACTAGGAAACAGAATCCAACAGCACATTAAAAGGATCATACATTATGATCAAATGGGGTTTATCCCAAGAATGCAAGGATTCTTCACTATATGCAAATCAATCAACGTGATACACCATATTAACAAAATGAAGGAGAAAAACCATATGATCATCTCAATAGATGCAGAGAAAGCTTTTGGCAAAATTCAACACCCATTTATGATAAAAACCCTGCAGAAAGTAGGCAGAGAGGGAACTTTCCTCAACCTAATAAAGGCCATATATGACAAACCCACAGCCAACGTCGTCCTCAATGGTGAAAAACTGAAACCATTTCCACTAAGATCAGGAACAAGACAAGGCTGCCCACTCTCACCACTCTTATTGAACCTAGTTTTGGAAGTTTTAGCCACAGCAATCAGAGAAGAAAAGGAAATAAAAGGAATCCAAATTGGAAAAGAAGAAGTAAAGCTGTCACTGTTTGCAGATGACATGATACTATACATAGAGAATCCTAAAGATGCTACCAGAAAACTACTAGAGCTAATCAATGAATTTGGTAAAGTAGCAGGATACAAAATTAATGCAAAGAAATCTCTTGCATTCCTATACACTAATGATGAAAAATCTGAAAGTGAAATTAAGAAAACACTCCCATTTACCATTGCAACAAAAAGAATAAAATATCTAGGAATAAACCTACCTAAGGAGATAAAAGACCTGTATGCAGAAAATTATAAGACACTGATGAAAGAAATTAAAGATGATACAAATAGATGGAGAGATATACCATGTTCTTGGATTGGAAGAATCAACATTGTGAAAATGACTCTACTACCCAAAGCAATCTACAGATTCAATGCAATCCCTATCAAACTACCACTGGCATTTTTCACAGAACTAGAGCAAAAAATTTCACAATTTGTATGGAAACACAAAAGACCCTGAACAACCAAAGCAATCCGGAGAAAGAAAAATGGAGCTGAAGGAATTAGGCTCCCTGACTTCAGACTATACTACAAAGCTACAGTAATCAAGATAGTATGGTACTGGCACAAAAACAGAAATATAGATCAATGGAACAGGATAGAAAGCCCAGAGATAAACCTATGCACATATGGTCACCTTATCTTTGATAAAGGAGGCCAGAATATACAATGGAGAAAAGACAGCCTCTTCCATAAGTGGTGCTGGGAAAACTGAACAGCTAAATGTAAAAGAATGAAATTAGAACACTCCCTAACACCATACACAAAAATAAACTCAAAATGGATTAAAGACCTAAATGTAAGGCCAGACACCATCAAACTCTTAGAGGAAAACATAGGCAGAACACTCTATGACATAAATTGCAGCAAGATCCTTTTGACCCACCTCCTAGAGAAATGGAAGTAAAAACAAAAATAAACAAATGGGACCTAACGAAACTTAAAAGCTCTTGCACAGCAAAGGAAACCATAAACAAGACGAAAAGACAACCCTCAGAATGGGAGAAAATATTTGCAAATGAAGCAACTGACAAAGGATTAATCTCCAAAACATACAAGCAACTCATGCAGCTCAATATCAAAAAAACAAACAACCCACTTGAAAAATGGGCAGAAGACCTAAATAGACATTTCTCCAAAGAAGATATACAGATTGCCAACAAACACATGAAAGAATGCTCAACATCATTAATCATTAGAGAAATGCAAATCAAAACTACAATGAGATTATCTCACACCAGTCAGAATGGCCATCATCAAAAAAATCTACAAACAATAAATGCTGGAGAGGGTGTGGAGAAAAAAGGGAACTCTCTTGCACTGTTGGTGGGAATGTAAATTGATGCAGCCACTATGGAGAACAGTATGGAAGTTCCTTAAAAAACTAAAAATAGAACTACCATACGACCCAGCAATCCCACTACTGGGCATATACCCTGAGAAAACCATAATTCAAAAAGAGTCATGTACCACAATGTTCATTGCAGCTCTATTTACAACAACCAGGACATGGAAGCAACCTAAGTGTCCATCAACAGATGAATGGATAAAGAAGATGTGGCACATATATACAATGGAATATTACTCAGCCATAAAAAGGAACGAAACTGAGTTATTTGTAGTGAGGTGGATGGAACTAGAGACTGTCATACAGAGTGAAGTAAGTCAGAAAGAGAAAAACAAATACCATATGCTAACACATATATATGGAATCTAAAAAAAAAATAAAATGGTCAGAAGAACCTACAGGCAAGATGGGAATAAAGATGCAGACCTACTAGAGAATGGACTTGAGGACATGGGGAGGGGGAAGGGTAATCTGGGACAAAGTGAGAGAGTGGCATGGACATAGATACACTACCAAATGTAAAATAGCTAGCTAGTGGGAAGCAGCCGCATAGAACAGGGAGATCAGCTCGGTGCTTTGTGACCACCTAGAGGGGTGGGATAGGGAGGGTGGGAGGGAGGGAGATGCAAGAGGGAAGAAATATGGGGACATTTGTATATGTATAACTGATTCACTTTGTTATAAAGCAGAAACTGACACACCATTGTAAAGCAATTATACTCTAATAAAGATGTTAAAATATATATATACTGGTCATGATGCACTAAAGTGATCTTTTAACTACAAAGTCTGAAAAACGCTAACCCGGAAGTTGGAATGTCATGGAACATATAAGTTGAAGTGTAGCATGAATGAAAGACAAATTAAGTCCTAAAATAAGAAGTGATGACATAAAATATGGATTTTATTCTAGGGGGAGCTTCTAAGATTATGTTCCATAGTAAAAGGCTAAAACTCTCTAATTCTAATTATTTCTAATTCTAATTATTATGATATTTTTGTTTAAAAAGCCCATTATCTAACTATTATATATTTTGATAACTTTCACAAGGGTAAGTTATAAAACAACTAAAACACAGTGAGAGTAATACGGAAAAGTCTTGTTAAAAATAATTTTCTAGCTTTCAGGGCTCCATCATTTAAATAATGCCAACTTTAGTAAATACCTGAACAAGTTTGTCAATTCCCAGAGCTCTGTCTAGTTCAGCTAGCTCAGTTTCATCTTTGCCACTGAGGAAGGATACCAGCTGTTCAAGAAGAGCCTTCTCATCATTTCTTCCTTCGACTGTTGTTGGTGGACAGAGAAGCTCATCTAACTGTGAACTAATGCACTGGCTGCAGAATCAAAAGATAAGAAAGTTTAAGACTGATATAGCAAGTAAGTATTCAACCTTAAGAATGCAAATACACACACACATATATATGCAAATGTAGTTCTAGGAAATTCTCTGTTGAAATGCTTGTTTAACCAATTCTTATGCAATGACATTTTCTATACTTAATGGGCAGAAATTTATGAATGTTTGGTATGTAGCTTGAATATATTTTTCATTATTTTGTCAATCATTGAATTTTGTTTCCATATTCTTCATGTTAGCTTACAGAAATAGCCTGAAAAATGAACCACAGTTAAGAGAAAATAATTTTTAACAGAAGTAAAAAATAAAAATCAACCAAAAACTCAGAAAAAAATCATTTAGTCTATATCAAGATTTATACCATTTATTCTATGGGTGCCATTTATTATTGATAATTGAACCATAATCAAAACAGTACACATTATATTACTTAACTTTCAAAGATGATCAAATTATATTGATAACATGACATCATGATCATTTACAAAAGAAATCAAACTAGAAAAATGAAACATGCTCAGTGTTAAGCAATAAATTGTTGATTACATGTAGGAAATACATAGTCTAATCCAAACTGATACCAACTGATGCATAAAACTTAGAAATACATAGAGGATAATACTAGTACTAAAATTACTTGTATAATAATATAATTATAAGGATTCTTCTTTTGGGAAGGTAAATGGGACTATAGTTCACAGTTAAGGCTCCACACTCAATATTACCTACTCAGCCTTTGGTTGCTATACATGAGACATAGTCTATGTGTTGGAATGGAGCTACCTGTGTGGATTAAGAAATTAAATTCCAATTAAGATGGGACACTGAGTAGATGTGGAAAGTACCTTCCCTTCTTATCCACTCTTGCTCCAAACAAAGAGAAAAGCTGGACAAAATAAAGAGCAACATAATTGTTGTGCCGAGGCCAATTCATCCACAGGTCCCAGGAATTTTATGGTAATCAAAGAAAAGTAAGAGATGAAAAATAAAACAACAGCTGCATACTATATCAGCCTCCTGATAATTACAATGTACTCTAGCCTTGCAGTCATGCAGTAAATAAATCTGTTTGATTCGGTGTCCTCCTCCATCCTTTTCATTAAACCTTCACTTCTATTAATAGCTCACAAAATACCAATACAGACTGGAATCCAGTTTGGGAAAAGAGGTTCTTTGCTGTAGAAGTTGGTATCTGATACTTCATAATATACAAAATGTATTACTCACTCCTCTGGCTTATTCTGATTTACAGCTGTCACTGTATTATTTGTCCATGGAACCTGATCACCACTTCCTGGTTGTCCAAACTGGTTATCAATTGTTTCCAATTCCAGCTCAGGTAATCCTGGTTAAAGAAGAAAAGGTAAGAAGTCAGGACATATTACAATGGAAGATAAGATGAAAATACTTTTAAGAAGTAATATATTGTATGGTAGAGTGAGATTTCCCCTATAAAATACTACCTCAGTGATACAAAAGTCACTTATTCAGAAACTTAAATTATCTAGAATGTGACCACATAATAAGTAAATGAGAAAGTGAGAAAAGGTCTCTGAATCAAAGGAAGTCCGATGTTAAAAGTTTTTATATATTACCATAAGAGAATCACTTAGGACTTTGTCTGAAATTATTTATTTTAAAGACAATCATAACAATTTGGTTTACTGCTTATTTGGTCTACACCACATTAGAATATGCTATAAGTAGGGACAGTGTTACTGTCATAAAATGAGAGCCACAAGATAAAATATGTTCTATAAAAGGCAGGAACAGAAACTAAAGGGCACTGCAGTCTGGAGACAGAACTCTACAGTTGTTAACTGAGAATACAGCTGTACAATAACAGTATAATTAATTGATGTCTATAATGATGAATGAAAAAGGGGTTGAATTATGTCTTGTAATAGAAGAAAATAGTTTGTGCACTTTAGAACGTTTTTGTGTGGGCAATGTTTTTGAAAGGTTTATTTCTGTACTATTTATAGTACGAAAGAACTGTAAAATAACCTAAATACCAGAAATTTGCTGATTGATTAATGAATTACGGTATAGATATTTACAACATGCTGATGAATGAAAAAGAAAAAAAGTATAATCCAAGACATTATGTTCAGGATGATTCTGTTTTTATAAGCTATTTCATATATATTAATAGAAAAAATGCTTGTAGGCTATATATCCTTGGTAGCTTTTAGGTTGTGAGATTAAGGATTACTTTATTTTCTTTTAGTGTTTCTCATGGTTATTTGTAATCTCTAAAGAGAACAAAGTTCATATGTTGAAGCCTTAACCTCTAGTACTTCAGAATATGACTGTATTTGGGGACAGGGCTTTGAGTGAAGTGACTAAGTTAAAATAGAGTCGTTAGGATGGGCTCTAATTTAATATGACTGGTGTTCTTAAAAGAAGAGGTGATTAGGACACAGACAACACAGAGGGACGGCCATGAGGACATAGTAAGAAGGAAGCCATCTGCAAGCTAGTGAGAGAGGCCTCAGAAGACACCAAACCTGCTAACCCCCTAACCTTGGACTTCAAGCCTTTAGATTGTGAGAAAATAAATATCTGGCAATAAAATACCACTGGTCTGTGGTATTTTATTATTATGGCAGCCCTAGCAAACTAAAAACAAAAACAAAAACTAAGAAAGCCTTGGTGGCTTAAGAAAAAACATAATTATGTAGAATTCCTCATTCTAATGAATGGAGAATAAGTAGATTTAAGGATGCTCCCCAAATTTATTTAATGCTGGATACTGATCATTATTAACTAAACAAAACATGTTAGGCTCACTTTTATGTGAAATATACTCAATATTTAGTAGGAATGAAATATAGGAGTCCATATAAAAGCACATTCACTTCTACATGCAAAGAATTATAGCCTGCAATTAAACTTGTCTTCTTTATCATGACAAATGATGGAGAAATCAAATTCTAAAGGATTCTAGAAAAAAAAAAAAGCAAACAAAAGCCACCAAACAACAGCAATAAACGGTGATAGGACAGTAATCACGTAATTCCTCTCATTACTTCAGTCAGGAAGTTGGTCAAAGATTATCTAAAGCTGTCTCATTGCTCTGCTGCACACATTAATGTTTCAATCTTATTCCATTTTAGAAATCTAACCTGAACAAAATGATTATATTTAAGAGTCGAAGAAAATTTACATGGCTGTCTACCATCAATACCTAGTATTACAGGATAGTTTATTTGACTCAGTAATAGGACACAGTATCTCATTTTAGTAGTCTTGATGGGAAAAAAGGTTAAGAAAACAAGTTGGATAAAATATTTTCAAAATAAAGTAAGATTCACGTGCTAAATTTGGTGAAAAGGGGGGGAAAATCCAAAGAAATCAATCACTGATTCAATTAAAAGCTTTGTTTGCATAGGCTGTATGCTTAAAAGAAGTTGGTTTTTATTCTAAAAGTCACTTCAACCTTTTAGGACTTCCTTTAGAAACTCACTTACATAAAAAAACTCGAGGATTTGCTGCAATGTTTTACTCTCTTTGTCCAGGGAATAAACCTACTATTTTTGGTCATATTTGTGTCTCTATTGCAAACATGAGTAAGTATGTATATATGTTACACAAGACAGGCATAGTAATTTTTAAAGGGACGCATGACTGCATTTACTAGTCTCTGTTGGAGAGAGGCAGCTGAAGCGGGGGTAGGAAACAAGCTCTTAGCGAGTCCTGATCAAGCTATTAATGGTTTTTTTTTTTTTTTTAATCATCTGAGCAAAGGGCTCAACATCTTATTTTCTCCATTTTAAACATGGTTAAAAGAAAACTTTATATCCCCATGAGCCACAGTGATTCCAGCTTAAAAAACCTTATATTATTAAAAAATTTAAAAACTTCTGCACACAAAGTAGAAAGCATTGTCTAATCAAGAGAGTGGCTTTTGCACACTTTACTCCATTAAGACTTGATTCAGCATCTAGTGATTGTGATGTTCACAGTTAATTTTCTTCAGCTGTTGGTAAAGAGACTTCTGGTTCAGTTTTGTGTTACATTTGGCTGTTAACTACACACAGCAGTTACAATGTTTTATTTGACTAATTTCTCTAATATACAAAAAGAACTATTAATCAATAAGATAAAAACTGAATAGCCCAATAGATATATGGTCAGAGAATATAAACAGGTCACATGAAATCATTGAAAAATGATCAACCTAATTCACAATAAAAGAAATACAGATTAAAACTACATTGAGATACTTTAAAAAAAACACATCAAATTGGCACAGATGAGAAAATGCATAATTCAACTTATTAGAAAGGATGTGTGGAAAGAGGAACATTATCAGTTACAGTGTAAACTGGCATAAGAAAGGCCATTTGGCAAAATCTGTCTACGCTTTGACCCAGCAATTCTGTTCAGAATTTATATTTCAGATATACTCTCAAATGTGGTCAACTATCTCTATGTAAGATTATTCATTATAGTTTTGTACTAGCAAAAGATGCCTACCGATAGCCACAACACACTAAACAACCTCAGAAACAGGGAACTGGTGGCGCAGTGGTTGCGAGTCCGCCTGCCGATGCAGGGGACGCGGGTTCGTGCCCCGGTCTGGGAAGATCCCACATGCCACGGAGCGGCTGGGCCCGTGAGCCATGGCCGCTGAGCCTGCGCGTCCGGAGCCTCTGCTCCGCAACGGGAGAGGCCACAGCAGTGAGAAGCCCGCGTACCGCAAAAACCAAACCAAACCAAAACAAAACAAACAAAAAAAAGAAACAGGGAACTAAAAATGGAGTTTTTAAGTACTGAAAATGTTTTATGTGAAACATTTATTTTTAGAGTTATGAACACTATTAATGTACTACAGATTAATAAGATTTTAAAAATAATCATCTCAGAATCTGTATGTTCATAGAACATAAAAACAAGCACCTCAGTAGGTCATTCCTTACTTCAGTGATGTTACCAATGTTCAAATATTTTTGGAATTCTTCTAGAACTGTCTTAACCAGTATACAAGTCCTTCAAGAAAATACTTCTCCTTATAACTACATCTAATTTTGGTTCTGATGTTTTAAAAAGTATTATTCTTTTCAGATCAACAAATTTGGCTCCAAATAACTTCACAAAACTTCAAAAGTCAAATCCACCCTCAAGGGATAGAAATTTAAAGATGGTCAAAAGGACATAGTAGAGGTTCTGAAGGTACTGCCAAGAAAGCACATTCTGTATATTTTGATCAACATCCTCCTAAGTTGTCTCTTGATGTGCTCCTGTAGTACATTTCTAACAAAATTATTTAATCACTTGGTCACACTGCATGGTTGTGTGTGTGCATATAAACAATGTGTTTTGAAACCAGGCAGACTGAAATTTAAATCCTGGTTCTGCATATACTAACTGGATAACTTTGGGCAAGTTTTTGTTTGTGTTTTCTTTTCTTTCTCTGGAACTTATGACCTTAGTTTCCTCATATGTAAATAGATCTAAGGAAAATTTCTGGTTCAATGTGAAATATATCATCTATATTTTATTTGATGTGTAAAATTATCACTGAAACAAAAGAAATTAAAAGGGGAAAACAGATATACAGCTGAAGGAGAGGCAAAAGAAGCAGCATGGCAGCTGACTAGAAAAATGAAGAATTTCTGGAAGATAAAACAGTTGGAAAGATAAAACTGATGGTGAAACTGACCTAAACTAAAAACCTTACATCAGAACAAAGAGGAGATTTTCCAAAAAGGGGGTTTTTCTCAGAAGAACACTAGAACAACTCCAGGTTCAGTGGTCATTCGAGCGTGTAAAGGAACAGGCCATGGGTGATTGCTGGGATAATTAAAGGACAACTGAACAGCTGTCACCAGGCCCTGCTCTGAATGCAGCTGACTCTGGCATCTGCCCATGGGATTAAAGTGGTGAGTACATGACTCAGTGTGGGAGTTCTGCCCAGGGAATCTCCCAAAGTGGGTGTGAGGGCTGCCACGAGGGATTTCCCCATCACCAACCCCCACTCCTTCACAACGACAACTAAGAATCAGGGCCTCTATAATCAGAAGCTACGTTCACTGCCAGAGCAAAAGGCCTCTCACTTTAGCTAAAGAAACACTCTAGCTACCAAGATGTTTCATTCTAGGTCTTTTTCAGTATATATGGACAGACAGCCCTGATTTACCAAACATTCAAGAAAAGTCAACAGCAGAAAAGAAAGATAGCAAATTTGACAAAGAAAGAAAGAAACTTTGAAGGAAAAAGGGTCGTTACAGAAAATAGATGAGCCCTAAAGTAATACGCTAAATTTATCATCACACAGATTTAAAAGTCTATGAAAAAAAATTTCTAAAAACATGATCGCCACAATTAAAAGAACTCAATAGATTGACTGAAGAGCAGGATGGATATGGTTGAAGATTCAGTTTTGATCCAGAAAATCTGGCCCATAGACTCTCTCAGAATACAGTGCAAAGTATGACAGAAAAGATAAGTGACATGGCAGATAGATCCAGAAGTTCTAACAGATATATCTCAGGTGGTGAAATACTATGATAATTAAACTGTCCTATGTGAGACCTTTGGGCACAAGGTCAAGACATGTAATCAGCTACTGGATAATGGACTCTGGCTCTAGTGAAAGGTGTTGGTGGGCAGTGTAGATGCTAGAGGGGGCAGAGAATCAGAAGCTGTTCTCTTCCCTTTATAAGCTATCATATTTTTGTCCTCATCTTCTTTTTTTCTTTCTTTTTCCTTCTCCAGTCTTTTGTTATCTTTTCCTTTCTCCTGCCCAACTTGTTTCCTTAGCCTTATGCCTTTGAAACCTTTTTTCTTGTCGGTATGGAAACTTTGTAAACACTGTCTGCAGCTATCACCCTCCCCTCATTTACTTCAATTTCTTCCCCTCTATGTTTCTGGCCTTCAGCAATACTACAGCACAGGGTTTAACAGATTCTGGCCTATTTACAAACTTTTATACATGGAGCTGTATTCAGGGGAGGAAATCTCAAGAAAGGAAAAAGAGCTATTTGCCTCAAGACAGATTATAAATGAAAAACACTCTACTTTCACAGACTTGTAGAGCTAGAAGACACCTTCTATTTTTTTTAAAATTAATTAATTAATTTATTTTTGGCTGCGTTGGGTCTTGCTGCACACGGCCTTCTCTAGTTGCAGCGAACAGGGACTACTATTCCTAGAGGTGTGCGGGCTTCTCACTGTGGTGGCTTCTTGTGTTGCAGAGCACAGGCTCTAGGTGCACGGGCTTCAGTAGTTGTGGCACACAGGCTCAGTAGTTGTGGCTCGTGGGCTCTAGAGCACAGACTCAGTAGCTGTGGAGCACGGGCTTAGTAGCTCCACGCCATGTGGGATCTTCCCAGACCAGGGCTTGAACCCATGTCCCCTGAATTGGCAGGTGGGTTATTAACCACTGCGCCACCAGGTAAGTCCCCCTACTATTTTTATTAACTTTAATTTTCATCAAATTAACACATATACATAAATTTAAAAGTCAGGACCAAAAGGCCTATTATGAATAAAAGCAATTTCCTGTCTTGCCCCTTCCGATCCTTTAATTATTTCCCTTTCAACAGAGGCAACCATCCACAACTTGTGTAGCTGTTTTCTTTAGCATTTGCCTAATTATTTCTAAAATATCTCCATTTTAGATTTCTGACTCCCCATCATGATAGATGAGGTTTTAGTTCTCTCACATCACCTCTCTTATTACCTCCTGTGCCCTCAATTCCCTAACAGAGATCACAGTTCTTTATAAAATAAAAAGTTAATATTTAGATTCTTACGACTACACAAATATTACTCACTGCTAAGTCATGTCGTGTACTATGTTCAAACACCCTTTCTTATATCATGATTTCTTTTTTCTGGACTTAACAATTATCTTATTTTTTTTCATTTTCCTGCTTTTCTAGGAGAATTTTTTGGATGCTTCAACATTTTTGACATAAATCTATCATTAATATTTCCTATAAACTCAAAGAGATAAATCTAATTTCTCCCTTGGAGGCCGCCTTTCCAGAGGACTCGGGCCCCCTGCTCCAATCAACACTGCTTGTTCTCTAATCTTGCTGATCATTCCTAGACTTCCCTTCAGATCCTCTGTTTCCCCTGGACCCTGTTTTTCTTTTTTGGTTTTCTCCCTGTTCGCTGAAGTATATCTTCTAGGACCTGTCAAACAAACAAAAAAAGAGCATGCAAAGGAAGTATACAATGAGTGTATGGACTAAAAAATTTTTGAAAAGATATTTCATCCATGAATAACATGGGAAGAAAAAAAGGGACAAAAAGCAAGAAAGAATTTTTGGAAATTAGATATCCAAAATTTTTTAATTGCAAGAGAAATATTAGAAAATAAAGCTGAGAAGAGCTGTCAGAAAGAACAAAAAGACCAAAAGACATATAGAAAGCAGGGAAGAAAAAGTTAAGTTCGACCTTGTTTTGTTTGCTCTCTTTCAAGTTACAGACTTCCTTCAAAGTCCTGATTATCTTTGTCTGTGTCTATTCTAAACAGACACAGTGTTCTAAAACACTGACTGGTTAGGCTCAGTGTGAGGCTTGTGTCTGCTGGTAGCCTTCACTGTTGGATGCTTAGATGGTAGCATGACCTTTGCATTTTAGGGATTTCCCCATACATACCAATATCCAGACATCTTCTTTCTGGCCATTTGGTATCTCCTGAGATAACCCCTCCAGTCTCCCACATTGGAAGGGGAAGGACGAGGATGAAACCAATCAATATGCAGACTTTCATTTTATCTCCTCTTAGCCTTACACCTCATTGTTTCTCAACTGTGCCAGATATCCCAGAGTCTGGAATCTCTATTTCAATTTGAAGACTTCTGAAGTTGTTTCATCTAACTCTTATTTTGCAGATAAAGCAAATGAGACTCAGAAAATTCATGTGCTTAAGGTATTACCGTTAATAAACGGGAAATATGAGACTTGAACCTAGGCTCCTGCTCTCATCTAGTGTTCTGGTCAGCTGAAAAACTGCTTCCAAAAATGTCAGAGATGACTTGAGATTTTTCTTTCCAGATGTCTGGAAATCTTGGTAAGCTTTTGGGAATTGTGTCATGCCAGCTAAAAGCTGTAGTCAGAAATAAACAAGGCCCACATCTGGTCCCATTAGAAGAGGGACAGGCAAATTTTGAAAGTGAGCTGGTTAGTTTCCTTTACTTTCAAGGTCACACAATGGAATTATCACCACTATTTTTTTCAACTTCAAAATCTGATGGGTGAAAACGATCTTCATGAATTGGAAGTATACTATTCAAAGTGTCTCTTAAGTAGGAGAATGTTAACATGGGCTAGAGGAGTCATGACCTATTTCAACACAGATATCTCCTAAACAGTGCCCCATGA
Source organism: Hyperoodon ampullatus (assembly GCF_949752795.1). Lineage (NCBI taxonomy): Eukaryota > Metazoa > Chordata > Mammalia > Artiodactyla > Ziphiidae > Hyperoodon > Hyperoodon ampullatus. Next base: position 69,731,473 of record NC_136928.1, read on the forward strand.
AAAACTCATTTGTGGGGTAACATGTATTACTTGAGAAAAGGAATTCCATAATCAAGAAAAGTTTGGAAAATGCTGGATTAAAGAAATCTTTAAATTAAATTTAAATTTAACTTGTAAGACAAGCTACAAGGATGTATTGTACAACATGGGGATATACAGTCAATATTCTGTAATAATTGTAAATGGAGTGTAAACTTTAGAAATTGTATAAAATTTTGTTTTAAATTAAAGAACAATAAACTGGCACAAAGATAAAGCAAACAATTTTAAAAATATATAAACTAGTTCATCTAACACAGGACTTCCTAAAACCTTTGATATGCACTGTGGAATTTTAATAGAGGAATGGTGTATATGTCACGTAGCATTTGCCCAGTGTATGTTAGCACAAAATCCTTTTTTTTCATAGGACTAGTGTTCAAGGAATACACTTTGGGAAACATAATCTGATTCAATATTATATTTCTGAAAGTCCTACTATGGAATGTTTTGGGTAAGAACACAAAATTGCTCTCCTTAACATCAACTGCTCACCTTAACATCAATTACAAAAAAGTAGAGGTTAGGGCCTCCCTGGTGGCGCAGTGGTTGAGAGTCCGCCTGCCGATGCAGGGGATACGGGTTCGTGCCCCGGTCTGGGAGGATCCCATATGCCGCGGAGCGGCTGGGCCCGTGAGCCATGGCTGCTGAGCCTGCGCATCCGGAGCCTGTGCTCCGCAACGGGAGAGGCCACAACAGTGAGAGGCCCGCATACCACAAAAAAAAAAAAAAAAAAAAAAAAAAAAAAAAAAAAAAAGTAGAGGTTATACTATAACTTAAAATAGACATGATGAGTGAAGTTCATATGTCTGAAAGTAACTGTGTATTACTAATAGTGGCATTAATGAAAAGATATTTCACTCTCAACAAACAAAAGGTCTGTGCAATAATGATGAGAGACAAAGCACTAATCCATATTATCATTAAACATTTAAAATGAAGTTCTGTCCCCAACACATACTATTCAGCCTAGAAGTGGGTCTGGCAGTGGTGGTCTGAAGTGCAGCTGGCAGGATCTCCGATTTGATGGCTACAGTGGTGACCGCACCATCCATCCTCTCTGTCTCACATAAGCCTGGCAACTGTGCTGCCTTCTCCAGCGTGGGTAGTAACTGATCAAACTGGTCAAGGTCAGCTGTAAACTAAGAACGGAAACCAAAGTTAGAGGAAATATATTCTACACTTCCACCTGAAACAGTGTAGAAAACAAGTTGTTCCTTTAAACTATATGAATTGAGTGTGACTATGAGAGAATGAAGAAAGAAGAAATAATTAGAAAGATTGGGGTCTCAATGAAATAACAGGACCTAACACTGGAACAAAATGTGGACGCTTATGATATTAATATACTACAAGATATAAGATAACATACACATAGTGTTTATCTACTGTATCTTGGTATAAAATGTATGCACTGGAAAAAGACTGAACTGGAAAGAAGTATCGAGAGTACTGTGTTACGACGATAGCATCATGGGTGATTATCTTCTGTCATATTTTTCAAAATTTTATAAAATGGCTTACTTTATAATGGTGCAAAACATACACTGTTTTTTAAAATAATTTTAAAAAGTTTGGGGAAGTTTTTAATACATATTAGCTTGAAAGATCCCAGAAAGGTCACTTCCCACTTAAGGGCTTACTAGAATAAGAAACATATCTTCTAGCATAGGTAGGGAGTTCCTACATCTGTCTGTGGCTATGCACAGGAGAAAACGGACCTTTATTTCACAGTATCATTCCACTATGGTTACCTTAAGATAATTCATCAACATAAAGTGTCTACCTGTTTGGGTTTCATTATTTACTTCAATAAAAATTTCTTTCTAGATTGTGTAACAGAATTACATGTATGTATTTTTTAAAAGTGTGGCTTCTTTCACTTAACGTAACATTTCTGAAGTTTAGACACCTTGTCGCAAGTAGCAGTAGATCACTTTGTTTTTGTTGCTGAATAGTATCTCATTGTATGAATATGCTACAATATATTTATCAATTCTACTGTAATGGATTTGGGAGTTTTTCTGGGTTTTGGCTAATACAAGTTAAACTACAATGACTATTCTTGAACATGTCTTTTGTGGCACGTGCAAAAAGTACTAAAGGAAAAAACTGACAAATTGGACTATGTTAAAATGAAGAACTTCACTCCCAACAAAAAGCACCATTAAGAGAAAGAAAAGGCAAGGCACAACATAGAGAAGATATCCGCAAATATATAAACAATAAAGGACTCACCCAAAATGCATAAAGAACTCTTACAGGTCAATAGGAAAAATATAACATATTGGGAAAATGGGCAAAACACTGGAACAGACTATTTACAAAAGAAGAAATCCAAATGACCAATAAATGTTTACCAGGGAAAGGCAAATGAAAACTACGAAATATCACTACACAGACCCCAGAATAGCTAAAATTTAAAAGATTGACAACAGCAAGTATTAACAAGGACATGGAACAACTAGAAGGAATTCTCACACACTAGGAAAACTGGCATTATCTACTAAAGATGAACACATACATATTTTACGATCTTGCAATTCCACTCCCAGGTATAAACTCAGCAGAAATACATGTACATGTGCACTAAAACAGATGTGCCAAGATTGTACACAATGGTGTTTTCTTATAAAGCTGCTACTTTTAAAGTTAATTTTAAAGCCTGAGAGTTTTAACATAGTTATTATTTAAAGCTGTTTTTCAGCTTAGAAACACAGCACTAGTTTAGTTGTACCAAGAGACAGCCTTCTCAAAGAGCACACATGTAAAGAAATAACCCAAACAGTGTTATAGTAAATAGAGACAATACAGAGCACTATGAGAGTGGAGAGGAAGGGAATGTTTAACTAAGGCTACTGGGGAAGGCTTCACAGAAATGATGTCTGAATTGTTTGTGAAGGAGGAGTAGAAGTTCAGCAGACATAGAAAGGAGAGCAAGGCAGAAGATGCTTAGAAGAGACATGGCTTATCCCAGGAATGGCAAGGGCTTCCATGTGCCTAGAATGCAGTATGCCTGAGGGAAGAGAGAGACTTCTGTGAGATGAGGGCAGAAAACAGAGCTGACTCAAGAAACTGCAGGACCCATACGTACTAAGTGTGAATCTTGATTCACAATGAAGAGTCTTAGTAATAAACTGCTTTGTGAATACATTTTCAGCTATTTCATGTATGTCTATATTCTGTCTAAATAATGTGTAAGCTCCTAGCAGGGAGGAATCACATTTTCTGTTTTTCTTAAATTCCTTCAGAGTCCACAGCAATTATTCAATAAATGAAGCTGCCTATTACTTTTCACTCCACGCCCTACCCCAGCCTAAACACAGAGGTTCCTGATCCATAACAATTTATGCAAAGGTTTATTTGTATTTACTTCTGTTTCAGGGCATGTTATATACCCTACTACCCAGAATACTCAAAGTCCCTATTCTGATGGGGGTTGTGGATTGAGGGCAGTTAGAATCAGACGAGAAGGAAAAAGACTTTTAAAAATGCTTCAAAGGAAATTAAATAGCAAAGCAAGCCAGACTAGGCAGCTTTGTCCACCTCCTCACATTTCTCTCTCATTTCATTTACATCAGAGGTTCCCAAACGTAGTTACATATCAGAGTTCTCTGGGGAGTGTCTTTAAAATACAGGTTTCTAGGTTCTATTCTGAAAGAGTTAGATTTAATAGGTGGGAAGATGGGAGGAGGGGGCAGGGAAGGTATTTTTTTAAACCTCCAAAGATGTGAACTCTGATTTTATAGAAAGAAAGAAACATCTACTTTCTTAGAATGCCACATTAATACTGTCACCCTCTAAGATTCCAAAGAGAACTTTTCAGGGCATCCCGTAATTTCTCAACCATCGAAACTAACCTTTTAACATATGCCCAAGGGATAGGCAAAAACATAGCCTGAATCCAAATATGGTCTATGGATGGAATAAAATAAATGAAAAGAAAAAAATAACTAGGAATGTTCATTCTGTGAAGCAAGGAATTACCTACCTGGCTCTGTGACTCCAGTTTAATTTCCTCAGGAGCAGGTTTGGTCATTGGGGCTGGATTTGTGTTACAAGGATCCATCTGTTCTTTCTTTTCCACCTTCACCTTTACATCATCCAGGCTCAGGTTTGGAGTGGATCTTAAATCTTTCTCATCTTTATCTAAAAGGTAGCGTAGGAGCTGATGGTCTTTTGATTCTTTTTTCTTTGAAGCATCCAGTTCCAGCTTTATATTGGAGTTCCCTTGTACCTGTCCAGTCACTGCCACAGAAGTAGATGCACTGTCCTTTTTATCAGGCTCCACAGACAAAGTTGTGATATCCGAGGGGCTACCCTCTTGTAAGAGCCGGTGTAGGATTTTGTGCCGCTCTGTCAGTGAGCTATGAGAGGAAGGGCAAGAACCACTTGAAGAGCTAGCAGAGGCAGAGCTGGGAGTACCTGTGCAGGACAGTACCTCTTTGCAACTTGTGTCTATATCAGCATGCCGTAACTGCTGCTCTGCAGTTGTTGTCAAAAGCTGCACTAGTTTGTGACTGGTTTGAGAGTATTTATTGTCTCCATCTGAGAGTCTGTCACTGTTATGCAGAAGCCCAGAATCCAGAGGTTTGCCATCATTAGAGCTGTTGTCAGACTGAATCATTTCATTTAAAATGGATGTGATCTCTTTATTATCTTTGGATTCAGCTTTTGCTGGCTGTATATTTAATCTGTTAGGTGAATTCTGTGAGCTCATCTGCCTTAGGACTGGAGAACTGGCAGAGAAGCCAACAGAGTTATTGGGTCCTTCATTCATACTCTGTAAAGGTGTTACTGGGATGTTTGAATAAGATCGGTTACTATTATTACAGGCAGTACTTGTCATGCTAACGGGGGAGCTTAATGTCGGAATATTAGGAGGAAATGAATTGTTTGGCATCCTGGGCCTTGTTGCCAATCCAGAACTAACTTGTCTCCTTGGAGACATGAACTGTGCAAGGGATATTCCTGTACCTTCCATAGGAGAATTATTGAGGTTTAAAGACGGATTAGTGCTCTGGGAACTGGCCTGTCCCTGGTTTAAGGCAACACTGGCTACAATCTGATTTCCAGGTGAGCATCCAAAACTCCCTTGGCTGTTGCTAGAATTACTATGACTGCTGCTATGAAGGTCTGAGCTCTGTTGGCGGTTTACTCTGGTGGATACCACGTTGTTGTTGGATGGTGGCAATGGAGCTGAACGGGCCGCGCCGTGAGCTGGAGAGATACTAGGATTGACGGAAGGGTTTACCCGGGGAATTGACATTCCAGGATTAGTGTCCTCTTGAGGAGAAAGACCACTGTGTTCCCTAGAGGAGGAAAAGACATTCAAAGATCTTCACTGTTTTCCATTATAATATTTTTATGATGCATATTATAAAACAAGACCATTAATCTCACTAATGTAGCAAACTATCAAGTAAAAAGCTTCTGTATCACTTTAAACTAAGAAAAGCAGTGGACTGTTAGTACTACTGTGAAATATTAGCATCACTTAATAGGCAATAGTGCTTAAGACCCTGTAAATATGATAATGGTTTCAGTTAAATGGGAGAGAAACCTTTCTTGGCCTTGGAAAAAAATTCAATATATGTACTCTTAAACTTTTCAAAATTTCATATAAATAATTAACACTACATAAGACTTTTAGTTAAAAGAGAAACTTTCCACATCTCTCTGGTTACGAAGTATTTATTTATGACTCCCTTGTTACAGCTTTTAAGTATTTCAACTCCAAAGAGGAAGACTGGGTAAGGAAAATACTGTGTCACTGATGTAAAAATTAAAAAGGGTGACATGCAGACATAGCAGATGTTCTGAAAGAGAAATCACAATATGAAAAAAAGAACTGTGCTAATTCCACTCACAAGCATAAATTAAACTAAAATTAGAAAATGCAGAATACTGAATTCAGATTTTCATCAAGTTCTTTACTCAAATCCATAATTACGACAACAGATTTGTGACTGGTATTACCATGTTCCCATAAGCAAATATATCAGATGAGAGAAAGATGAAGTGAGGGAAAATGTCTTTGCTTTTGTTTAATGCTAAATTTTAAATAGTTGTAAATGTGGGATTTTGAATAATTCATAGGATAAAAGAATGGTTTCATGAATTTACCATATATAATAGTGCAAAACATATTTTGAGAGGAGAACAAATTAGAGGCAATGACATTCAAAAAATCTCAAGTGGATAGTTTAATAATTTGTAGTTTGATAAACTGTCAACTTGAACTCAGGAGCCACTGAGTTTTGCCCTAATGAAAATAAAGCACTTTTAAAATTAAAAAATAACAATACTAATAAACTCAAATCTTTTATAAGACCATAAGTTCACATGTGGAAAGTTGGAAATTCTTAGCCTCGTTTTTGGTTTTTACCCCTTAAGCATATATTCAGCCACACCTTTCCTGTCTCCCTTTTTAAACAACAAAGCTATTGTTAGGCGACAGAACTATAAAACTCAGTATGGATATATTAACTATATACTCATCATGCTAGTTTAATGCCTAATTTAAAATTTGTTTTCTCGTCATCAAGAATATAAAACTTTTTTCTCTAAGAAGAGATATGTGAACTGACTTATTTCATATGAAGCTCTCCAAATAAGTAGTACCTGTCGATGATATGAATTCCCATGATGAAAGGTTGCATGTCTGGACTTTGAGGGTAGCAAAGTTTACACTTGGTGTGGGCGCTAAGCATTGTCCCATCATTCAATATGAATCTATAGGATGGGCTGGAGGCAGTGCCACGAGTCATCACTGTTTCAAACAAAAGAGAAACCTAGTTAAAATTCTGACACTTATACTTTGGGCAAAGGAGAGTTACCAAGCCTTATTTCTACCTAGAACTTCATTTAAATGCCCTTCTAACTGCTGCCTGCTCAGACTCAAAATACAGTCAGATAAAGCAGATATCTGAGGGGGAAAAATGATTCTGGGTGAAATATACAATCTGATGACAAGTTTTAATTTAGTCCTACTTGAATGGGTACCTCCTCACAGAAGTTATGATTATGAAGAAACCACAAACCACAAAAAATCAACCTTAATCTTTCCCTATAATGGGGAAGCTCCTTAAATTTATTAAGTGTTCATTAAAAATACCAAGAAGTAATTTTCTCCCCTCTCATTCTCAGTATTATCTCTAACAAGCTCTCCCCCAACCTTTGGCTGGCTGATTTTTAAAAAGAGCTTTATTGAGATATCATTAATATACTATAAAATTCACCCTCTGAGTTTTGACTAGTTTGCAGAGCTCTTTAACTGAAATTCAAATTTAATTTTTCACTCAGGAATGTGAATTGATAAGGTCCCCACTTGTCAAATTATTATAGTCATATATATTATTTTTGATGTTGAGTTTAGTTTAGTAAGCAAATTAAGATAAAGCCACTGATTACTAATATAAAATAAAAACTAGGTTAAAGTAGTCAAATCACTGTATAAACAACGCAATTTATTTTTGTCTTAAAGCTTTATTAACAACAGGTAAAATTCTAACTCTACTGGTAAATATTTATGAAATATGTAAAGGCTCTACCAGACTACTAAGTAAGAAAATGTCACTGATGTTTCAGTAATACAATAGAATTCTTTTTAAAGAAAGATTTAGTAGGTAGACTCAGCTATACCAAGGTTAAAAATCATATCCACTGAAATACAAGGGTTACTACCACAAATGACTATTATAATTTAGCCTGTAATAAATGTTAGTCCTATTTTTCAAAGACATTTCAGAAAGGGCTTCAGTCACACTTTAAAGACATATGAGAAAGACAAAATGACCAACTGATAAATAATTTTTGAAGCTACATATTACTTTAAGTAAAGAGAAGGCAGGCTCTACTTTATTGCCATGGGTATACCACATAAACTGAAGAGGGCATAATCTGCTGTAAATCTATGCCATACATAAATCTCCCAAAGTACCAAAATCAGGATATAAAGTTAATTTCAAGGATTCCTTACCCACTTGGCAATTTCAGCCAAATCACTGGCACATTTACCAAATATAACACATGGAAAAATTTAGTATCTAGTGAAATAATAAATGATGAAAAAGTCTTTAATGAAAACTGATAATTTCTGTGTAAGGATGTAAGTTAAATGTTTGCTCTGACAAAACCTTAAAAAATATTAACAATTCCCAACTGTTAATATCTTCTGATAATGTATTTTAGAAAACACAACTACAACAAAAAAGTGGCACTTTAAGATAAATTATTAACCTGGGATAATGAGAAAGCTACAGATATATATATGGCCAGATAAGATACAGAATATATTTCATGTTATTTTGCTTATGCCATTTTGTCTATTTTTTCATCACACTTTATTGCGCTTTAGGATCATTCTGCTGGAAAACATTCTTTGGCTCTTCACCACTGGGCTGGCTGTCCAATTTGGTAGTCATCAGCCACTTTCATAATGTGGCAAACTGATGTGGCAAATTAAATTTAAAATTAAAAGAAATTTAAAATTCAGTGCCTTAGTCTCACTAGCCACATTTCAAGTACTCAATAGCTGCATGTGGCTAGTGGCTACCATATTGGACAGTACAGCTCCATACAATCTGATTTCATTTTGCATTTCCAATCTTATTTTTCATTGTTTCATAAACATTTCTTCTATATCTCTTTGAATAGGAGATAGAAAACCTTTTATACACTTATTTTTCTTCTTCAGGTAGAATAAGCCTAAGGGCTAGTCCTGTGTTCCACTCTTATTTTCCACTCTCCATTGAAATTGTACGATGCTTTTAAAGTGAAGAACTAGAAACTCAGGCTAACATAGGAATATTAAGATACTGTGGATTACAGAACCATCAACAGTCCTTTGGTAATTATGCTGCCTTAACTTGGAGGACTACATCTAAACTAGTGAAAATTCCAAAATTGGGGAATCCCTTCTAACTTAATACAGGAAATTATTACACTTTAAGTTTTGAAGTTAGGTTATTTATTTTCGATAATAAGGTGTGGAATAAGACTCAGCACAAGGAAGGCAGCACAGGTCAATGAAAAGAATAAAAGCCTAGGAATCAGATTTAGGTTTGAACTCTGACTTTGTCATTTACAAGTTTAGGACTTAATAATGCAAATTAACCTTTGCCCATTGTCACTAAAATGGAGCCAGTTTATTGTGAGATAATATCTAGCATGGAACCTGATACATAGCAGGTACTGAATATTTCCTGAATAAATACCAAAGAAAAGACAAACTACAAATAAACAGCTTCCAAAGTACCTATGTCCTGAGTCATACTCACTCACATTCAGCCAATCCCAAGATACCATTTATACTAATAGCTTCAACCCTACCTAACAATCTAATATTCTTAATTAAGATATGAGTATGGGAGCCATAATTCTTTACAGAACTGGTTGGTTACACGTCTGTTCTACACACCAAATTTTCCCCATAAGAAAGATCTGTGCCTGAACAAAACTATTTGGAATTTCATTTGATCACAGGTCCTGACCTTGTTTTCTGATTTAGTTTTACCAGGTTTTGCTTCCTGATTTAGTGTGGCCAGGTTTTGATCTCTGACTCCTGTGTCCATTTCTAAAATTTTTAGAACACTTAGTGAGGAGGGATGTTATTGATGTGGTATTATTGCCACCCCAGAAACTCTTCAAAGAACCTTTAAAATGGCAATCGTTTTTGCTTTTGTCCCCCCAGAGTAGGCCTCAACAGAGCCAGGAAACAGAGCAAAGGAAACTGTTTTCTCTGGTCATAGCAGCTATAGAAGTAGAGCTATTTGGGTTTTTGACTCCACCTAATTTGGTGCTGAGATAACCTCAACAAGCATGCCTTACTGATGTTAACCAACTGGGCAGGTTTAAAACGTATGGCAGGGTACTACAGATCAATGCTGTAATAGATTTCTCTTTCTTTTTGATATTTCCCTAGATATATGCAGAAAAATGCAATTTAAAACTTGTTACTAAGATAAAGAAAAAAAATTACCCCTAGATGCTCTAAGATTTTCCGTCACCAATGTGTAAACTCTATTCAGTATACCAAAATTTCTAAAAAAGGAAAATAAACTCATATTTTGAATATTTTTAATAAAGTTAGACAAAAAAAAAAGATTTTCAGTTAACTCTGTTATACAGAACATGGACATTCTGGTTAATCATTCATATGGGAACTTATGTTTTATAGCAACACTTCCAAACTTATTGATACTACAAACTCCTTCCAACTGTCTCATGATTTTTTTTAATGAAAATAACTTTATTTTGTGATTATAAAGTTAACAGAGAAATGAACAAAGAGTAAGTAAAGATAAACTTGGATAATCCCATCACTCAGAGATAACCACTGTTAACATTTTGTTAGCCTTCTAATATTGGATAAATAGATATACAAGAATGAGATCTTACTATATATGCCATGCTTTCTTAGCCTACTTTTTAATGTAACAATGTATCACGGACATCTTTCAAAGAGAAGAAACGATCCATTACATTACATTACATTATTGATAATAGGTAAATAGAACTTTCATAAAACTTTTCTAGGCTATCTAGCCCAACATTTCCCATGACTACTACTCTCCTCAAGTGCTAATAGATGTGCTACAGGAAAAAGTATTCTGAGGAAAAATAAGTCTGGGTAACAAAGTCAAACATGAACCTTTATTGTAGAACCTCCCAGAAACTTAAATACCTTAAATATGTCTTATGAATCCCCGAAAGTGGAGACTGAAATATTTCCCATATTTAATTCAGCATGAAACATCATTTCCTAGTTATAGCTATTAATATCTTGTGGAGCCTATGTTTATGTTTTCCAAACTTTTCTGTAATAAAACATCTTAGACTATAGGCTCTGGTTCAGTAGTGTGGGTGGAGTCCAGAAATCTGGTTTAACAACTGCCCAAAATGAATCTTATCAGGGATGTTAGGGAAGCATTTAACCTAGACTTTTCTCTAAAAGAATGATTCTGAATTTGAACAGAACTTAGGAAGCTTTTCTAAACTATATACCTTTATGATCTTCCTCCCAGTTTAAAAAGTTCCTCAGGTGGTCCTGGTACCCATTTCCCCCCCAGTCTCAATGGATAACAACTGCTTTAATCTAGTTCATCCTGAATGCTTCCACAATATTCTTTGGCTGAAATGTGTTTTCAAATTTGATTCTGGAAAATAAAATGGTCAATACCCTTTAAAAGCAGTCCGTGAGCTGTCTGTCAAAAGCAGCTGAAAAACTAAGCTAAGAACTTAAATCTTTTTTTTTTTCACACAAATACTAACGTTTAATCTCGTTTTCAAAGTCCAAGAATGAAAACTTGCAATTAACCACTGAGCAAGCCACATATTTAGGTAATATTTCTTAAAAAGTAAGAACTTAAATTTTTAATGCATATTCGGATTTTATACCAGCTGCTGCCTTCAAAAGGTAAGTTCAAGGCAGGAAAAAAGACAGATGGATTACAAATTTTCTTGCCTAAATATCAATTACTATAGAGGTTTTACATTTTAAAAGTTTTACACAAAATCGAGGATATAGTGGCATAATTTGTTTCATTCTTTCACACTGTCCCTCAGTGCAGAGGCAGCAAGGAAACTGCAAATGCTATTTACATCTCTCTCCATTCTTGATAGACCAGTGGTTCTCAAACTTGATGTTGAATATAACTTGACTGCTGAATATAACATATAAGAAAAAGATGTGCTCGATTCATGAACGCTGTTTGCCAAGTTGTCCAGAATCTCCAAAACACTAGAATCAGTCATGTGAATTCTGGGCAATTTAATTCTGAGAAAAAAGTTATTTCTATTGAGGAATTTTTTTTTTCTAAAAAAAGTACAAGAAAAGGACATTAAGACATGAGTAATGGAGAAGAGGTGTTGAATTATATTTCTTTACATTTCTCTCTAAATTGTTTCACTTCATATGTTAATGATAGGTTAGTTACTTATTATACTTTAATCAATCTATTTTATAGAGAATTCCAATGGTTTAGAAACATATACTTTAAACCACGGCTCAATCACATCTATGGGCAGCCTAGACATTTGGACAATGAGACAATAATCTAGACCTGCTTTGCCTTGGCCAAAATGTATATAAATTATAGGCAAATAAAACTGAAAGTCTTTTAAGGAAAGCCTTGGAAGGTTCAACTTATAAAGTTAAGGCAAAAATCAAAGAGAAGAGTATCATATACTGCAGCATTTTAGGCAATGAGTGAAGACAGTGCTCTGAGTCTCCCAATTATGCAAAAGTCAAGTGCTATTGCTGGTAGAGGGAGTCACAAAGTTTGCAACCAGTGGATGGCATTAACTGCTTTCTGTAATGGTTTCCAAACCTGGCTGCACTTCAGGATTGCCTGGGGAACTTCTTGGTCATATCCACTGAAATACCATCTTTGGGGATGGTAACAGTCTAGTAAGAGGCCAACTGAAGAACCATTAGTCTGTAGGAAGCTGTCCCAGAAGTAAACAGACTAGTGAGATTCATACAGATGGCTTCCTGAAAAAAAAAAAATCAAGCTGCTTCCTTCACATACCATTAGGAAGCAGCTGACCTAAAATGGAATGAATGGAAAATCATCTGCAAACTTAAGAAACCTAATGGGAAAATGTTAAAATTAAGAAAGGTGATGGAATAATGAAAAAAAAAAAAATATATATATATATATTTTTTTTTGCGATACGTGGGCTTCTCACTTTTGTGGCCTCTCCCATTGCGGAGCCCAGGCTCTGGATGCGCAGGCTCAGAGGCCATGGCTCACGGGCCCAGCCGCTCCGCAGCATGTGGGATCTTCCCGGACCGGGGCACGAACCCGTGTCCCCTGCATCGGCAGGCGGACTCTCAACCACTGCGCCACCAGGGAAGCCCGAAAAATATTTTTTAAATTGTTTTTCAGGAATAGCCATACAAAGAGTCTCTTTCCAGACAAACTATTTACTTAGAGATTACAGAATAAATTACACTGGGAAAGGTGTATTAGGCTACCATAATTACATGACAATATTTTAAAATATATCAAAACCCCTTATCTCTGAATCTTTACAAACTTTCTGGCCTTCACTCTCAGTTAATTTTCCCTATCTTTCCTAAAATACTGTTAAGTTCCTTAAGGGCAGGGAATATACTTGTTTCATATTCCCATAGTACTTACTATGACACAGCAGTTGTTCAATTATTAATTAATAATTTCATATGACATATTTTTAACTTGAAACTTCAACCTGAGTCAGGTACTGTAACAGTCGTGAAGTAAACATGCATGATATAGATTTGTATTATCTAGAAGCCCTCTGACATGCCTGTTCTGCTGGGAGTGATCGTCAAAAGCCAGACAAAAATATCACTTCCTCTCTAAAGCCGTCCCTGATTCTCCAAGTCAGACTTAATTTTTTTCCTTCTTTTGTTATACCTCTTTTATAGCCCAGGCCACACTGATCTTTAAAACTGTCATATATCCTCCTAACAGATTTTGAGCTCCTGGAGGGCAAAACCCTGCTTTGTCATCACTGAATCCCTGGCACCTTACATAGTGTTCTGTGTATGTGAGGAACTTGATACGTGTCTGCTGAATGAATGAATGAATGAATGAGTGAGTGACCACCACATGATAGCCTGTTTTTTATAATGTGCATCCCAAAATTCAGGATCCACTCATGAATTACTTTGCTTACCCGCTTCTTCTTTCCTAAAACTGATTATTGCAAAAACTGTAATTTGGAAAGAATACTTATCAAGCCATAAATTCTATATAAATTATTCAATATTAATAAAGAGCAAGGTTAATGAAAACAGCTGAGAGAGAAAAACCTTACCTTCTTGAAATAGTTGTCTGGCATAAGATGGCTCTCTGCCTTGAGGTTGGAAAAAAGCATAAATGCACTTCCTCACTAAATCTTCCCAGCCAGTTCTGCCAGCAGCTCTCAGGGAACTAGTATCAATAGAGATGATTTTACCTATACAAAGAATGAAAGTTTACATTTATGAGAGCCTCCTGATACAAGTCATTCATGTTTCAAAACTAGCAACTGCATCTAAAAAATATTCTGCCACCTCTCAAATGTTTAATGGACAAAAGCACTATTAATTTTTATAACATATGGTAATGGAATATATCAGTGACATGATAATACAAAATTGTTTTTGCCTTGGAGTGTGTTATATTATATCCTAAAATTCAATACCAATCAAGTAGTAAAGTCATATCATAAAGACCTGAAGCTGCAGAGACTAATGTAGGTCAAACTCCTCTGGCTTGCTCGTTGGATCCTGCTCTCTACATATACTAATGTTTGGATCACTTATTGGGGATGGGAGGCAGAGATGAAATATATTATTTTGGTTTAAATTAATTTCCAATAATTAAGTGAAGAGAATATGAGAAAGTAAGGAAGCCTTTCCTTTCCTACCTCCTCTTGGGCTATAGACAATATTGCATTTAAGAATAAAGAATGAAGGCAAAAAAAGGACAATCAGAAAAAGATAAGTGAGAACATTAAGATCTGCTAGGCATTCTGCAAACAGAACATACGCTTTATAAAATTTAGTGGCAATTTGACATTGTTATCACATTTGAACAAGTTTCCTAAATGACTATGGAAGAATTCAGGCAAATTATTTCTTAATCAGGAGCCAATTAATCCAGTTTGTGATTATTCAGATCTGTTTTATTTTATTTTTTATGCAATCTTATATTCACACAAAGTAATATTGGTAAGATATATATATATGTATGTGTGTGTGTGTATATATATATATAAATTAAGAAATAGATTAATAAGATGAAAACTTACAAAGCCCCATCCAACTTCAAAACTTGAACATTACCAATATCATCAATATTATTCAATTATGTGTGTACTCCTCACTTGTCACATCCCTCTGTCTTTATATTCTCCTGTCTATCTAGATTGTTCCCAGCTTTTTGTCATTACAATCAATACTGCTATGAATATCTTCACATTTTCCATAGTGCATGTGTGTAAGAGTTTCTCTAGAGTACATATGTAGGAATAGAACTGTTGAGACACAGGTTATGTGAATGTTCAACTTTATAATATTGAACTGTTTTCCAGAAACTTATATAAGAGTTACTGTTAGTCCAACATCCATTCCATCACTTGGTACTGTTGGGCTTCTTTATTTTTTACAATTAGTAGTTGAAAAATGGTTATGGTCTAACTTTGTATTTCCCTGATTAATGAGGTTGAATATTTTTCATGTTTATTCACCACTCAAGTTTCCTCTTCTGTGAATGCCTGGTTGTCTTTTCCTCATCTTCCCTTTTTTCACACAATCAACTCAAATCTATTGCACTGTTTGTGCCTCTTCATTTTAACTAATCCTTTCTTTATATATTTCTTTTGGTTTGTTTACAAATAAAGTATTTATTAGACCTCTTTAACGTAGGGTCTTGAATCTAATATAACCAAGTATGTCTGATCAGGTTGTCACCCAAGCCTTGGCATAAATGTAGAAAGAAAATAAATTAAAACTTAAATGAGGGAATTTTTGTTATTTTAGAACAGCTCGGGGAAAACCTGATGAACACTGTGATTGAAACTACAGATAATTTCGGATTTTCTAAGAGTTTTAATCATTCAATCTTTGTCTCATCACATAAGAGACTAAGAGTTCGTTATAGCAGAGAATCCACTATTATATAATCTTCAAATGCAATAATACTCCTCATATGCAGTGACTAAGTGAGGCATGTGTGTTTGTGTTTATGTGTTCAAGGTCAGTATTAACCCACATGAGAGCAAGGACGTCTGTAATTGTGGGACTGGAGGGGAGAAAGTGATTAAATTATCAGTAATGGTAACAAATGATCAGTAATGCAATGAGTATCTTAGGAGAGAATCATAAATAGGTTGATTTAGAATACTTCTCCTTGCTAGAGGAAAGTTTAACCAACCAACCAAACAAATAAACCACTGTTCAACATTTCCTGGTAGAAAACTTCTTTTTTTTAAGGGACATGAACCACTCCATGTAGAGTTGAAAGCACTACTAAAACTTAAGGAATTAAATATCTAATACTTATTGTAGCTAGTTTACTATTTTTTATCTAAATCAACTCTATGATATGATGCTAATTTTACATTTTAAGAATACTTCAGGGAAGCAGCCGCATAGCAGCAGGAGATCAGCTCCGTGCTTTGTGACCACCTAGAGGGGTGGGGTAGGGAGGGTAGGGAGGGTGGGAGGGAGGGAGATGCAAGAGGGAACAGATATGGGGACATATGTATAACTGATTCACTTTGTTATAAAGCAGAAACTAACACACCATTGTAAAGCAATTATACTCTAATAAAGGTGTTAAAAAAAAAGAATACTTCATATTTTTCTGGCATCTTTCTATTTTCTTTATATTTTCTCTGGTATCTTTTGTGTAAGAAGTGTGTGCAGTACAGTGATGCCCTTTAAATAGTGCGTCGGTGGAAGGCAATGCAATATAAAGAAAGAGTTCTATATTAGGGCCTAAAGATGTCTGCCCTCAGCAATTAGCTGCCTGGTTTTAGAAAAGTCACCATTCCCTCATTTATAAAATGGACAGGCTAGATTCTGTAATCTCTGAGGTTCCCTCTAGATTTATAATTGCTTTATGATCCAGAGCTTAATTTTTTAATTTTTATAAATTTATTCTAAAATCAAGTGTATCTAAGATTTTAATGCTGGGTGCTTGGTCAGAAACAAAACTACCAGTTATAACATTGTTCCTATGGAAAAATACAGTCTTCTTTAAAACAATCTAATTTAGGATTCAATTTATAGAAATGCAATATGAGGAAAAGCTGAAATATACTGTTCCTAAATTATCCTTATAATTTTTAGGCCTCCCTTGTCTCCCACATTTATTCTGTGGCCTAACCATCACCCCTTTCCAACAGGCTTTTATTCTGTTATCTCTCGAACCCTTGTTTGGTTTTACTGACACAAAAGACCAGCTATATTTTTTAATAGACCCTATTTTTCCTTCATGCAATAATATTTTGGATTTTCAGTAAGGGTTTATTAAATTTTTCCAGTGTTGTTCATCAGTGGAAAGTGGAAAGGAACGTGTACATGGTAGACTCAAAAAGTGAATGAATAAAGGTATGGGAATTGATCATTACTACCCTTAGATGCTGTAATTGTTGCTGTAAGGGTAGTAATTGATCATTACTGTAATAGATGCTGTAAGGGTAGTAATTGATCATTACTACCCTTAGATATCAAGCTCCTAGACATTCTCTTTGTTGTATTCTATTGGGTTGGCCAGAAAGTGCGTTCGGGTTTTTCTGTAAGATGTAACGGAAAACCTGAACAAACTTTTTGGCCAAACCAATATTTTCTGCCCTAATTTATCCCCACCTACTCTTTTTTTTTTTTTTTTTTTTCCCGTACGCGGGCCTCTCACTGCTGTGGCCTCTCCCGTTGCAGAGCACAGGCTCCGGACGCGCAGGCTCAGCGGCCATGGCTCATGGGCCCAGCCGCTCCACGGCATGTGGGATCTTCCTGGACCGGGGCACGAACCCGCGTCCCCTGCATCGGCAGGCGGACTCTCAACCACTGCGCCACCAGGGAAGCCCTCCCACCTACTCTTTAGTAAGAGCAGTTGGGAGTTTATCTTTAAGAACACAAGAATAAAGCACACAATACAGGAATATTAGATTTCTGGGACTAAAAAATTAATAAATATTGTAACAGGATCTTGTAAACAATGGTAAAGTGAAAAAGTACATTAAAACTAAACTTTCACAAAGAATAAAATTTAGTAGAAATGATTTTTTAAATCTTGGTCTGCTAAAAAATCTATCTATAGTATCTATCTCTATTTTAAGACTAGAGTGGTAAGTAACACATATACAATTCTGATTGATGTAAAAGTACAAAAACCCAACATGACAAAGTGAAGATAAGATTAAACAATATAGGGGAATTCCCTGGTGGTCCAGGGGTTAAGGCTCTGCACTTCCACTGCAGGGGGCACAGGTTTGATCCCTGGTCAGGGAACTGAGATCCTGTATGCCGTGTGGTGCAGCCAAAAAGTTTTTTAAATTTAAGAAATTTAAAAAATTAACAAAAAAGATTAAGCAGTATATGAGAAATACTTTATAAATTATAAAGAACAGTAACAATTTGTTTTTGCTGAAAATCAAATCTGAAGTAGGCCTTTAAAAAGAAGGGCTTATTTTCAGGTACGCTCACTATTACTCACTTTGTGGCTCTACTGCCTTTCTTCCAGTTCTAACACACTCCTCTGTCTTAGGGCTTTTTGCAGCTCTGTCTCCTCAGTCAGGAGCACCCATTCTGCACCATGACCCATGCCCAACGCGCCCTTCCAACACACACACTTTGCACAGCTGGCACAGCCTCATCCTTTGGGGCCTACGGGCGCGATATCAGCTCGACAGGCCTTCTGTTAACCAGCTAATTTTAAAATAGGACCTCCCTATTAGTTTCCCTTATACCATTTCACACCTTTTCCATCAAAAAAGTACAAATCTGTAATTATATCATTGCTTTTTGCTCAATCAGGTACACCCTGAGCAATCACACATAGTGACAGACACTTCTAGGAGTTCAATCAGTATGTGCTGAATAAATTTAAAGACAAAGAATAAAGGAAAAAAGAAATAGCCAGACATATTTATGCACAATATTAAAACCACTTCTTTGTATCTGTTTATAAACAAATACATTAATATCTACATTGCCAAATTTCTTTCCATAGATTATGAAAAATAACTTATAATCAGAATATAGATATGTGCATAATTACAAATAATGTTCTCCCAGCACCCTGCCATAACAATGATGACAGTATCTAAAATGCACAGAATCAAGACCACATTGGAAATGTTTTCCGTACAGGACTAGTGAACAGAAGCCGAACAGCAGAGAACAGAGGGACACAATTAGTTTTAAGGGCATAGTCACATCATTAATACTGAGAGAACATTCTGAATTTTGCAGCTAGTACCTGTAGTATCTTGCTTGGTCATAAAGGATTCTACACCCGTAATAGCTGGAGGCCGAGGTAATCTCCGTGCAATACAAATCAAACATGACTGGAAATCTGCCCAAAACAAGAAGGGGAAATTGAAGGAAAGAGGGTAGAAAGTGGTTCACATCTACCACCTGCCATTAATGGTTTTTATAAAAACAGTACATGTTATATGATCTGACACAATATTGGAGTCACTCTGATCTAACAGTATAATATTAGAAATAAAATTGCTCGCAACTAAAAACTGGCAGCTCCAGATAGAGATCTAGTTAGAATAAATTATCCCTTCCCATTGAATGTTCTTACATAAACTAGAGGAGACTGATGCATCTCAAGTACTTGGATGATAACAACTTGAAGAAGTAGTTTTGGCTACATTTAAGCAACATAGTGGTTTATAAAATACAGTTTTTTAGTCCGTTTCCTATATTCATTAATGGCTACAAAGATTATTCCTATAACCACTGTGCAGAGAATAATTTATCATATGAAAAAAACATTTAATTGTTTCTGAAGAAGCATTATTTTGCCCTTGACAGAGGACTTCTATGTTTTTAGGATCTGTAATTTTTTTTGCAAGTCCCATTTCCAAAATTTTTAAAGAGGTTACACGCAATATCACACAACTAACTAAATAAGAATTTCAGTCATATAAGACAGGCTTGCATGTGTATTTTGTATAAAGTCCCCAGTTGATTGTGGCGCCCATTCTGTGGTGAGACCTACTACATACACGGCCTCTTTTGCATCTGACTGACTTCTCGGCTGCTACCTTCCCTAGTCCTTACTCCAATTTCCAATTTGTGGTGTTCTTAACTTAGCTCAGTTTAAGCTTGCATGGAAAACTCATCCACTGTAACAAATTTAACTAATACCATGTTCATACCCTGTTCATATTAGAGCTTCAGTAGTGTTTTCATCTGTTCATAAGCTTTCTCCTTATAAATTACCTTGTATGGCCTCAAAAATACTAACTCTATTCTCCAGTGTTCCATATACTCTAAGCTTGAAACTTTCTAAAAATCAGAGCTGTTCAACAGCCTGCTGCATCTGGTACATTTCCAACTGGCAGCAGTTAGTTACAGCTCTTATTTCTAGGCAGCAAGTTGGTTTGAATTTGACATTTTAGTGGGAATGTCAGCTTAAAACTGAGGATTTGGGGGCATTTTAAATGGGTAATTCTAGATGTTAGCAATTTTTTTCTTAAGTATTAAGAAATACAGAGCAAACTGAATAGCCACTATGATATATAATAACCAAAAATACTATCTGAAGAAGGCAGTTTATAATCAATTTCCTCTCTGTTCCTAAAACCATGGAAAAAGCAGTCAAACAGCTTAAAATCACCCTTTGTTTTTACCTTCTCCATCCTCTTGAATTGATTTTGGCTGTGACACAGTGAAACACTGCATTACTTCATACCGCTGGCAAGCTTCCTGGTTCTCGGTGCCTGGCTCATCTGGAGGGTGAATTAGCATCCTGCAGTTAAAGGTATGGCTATTTCGTCGTGTTGCCTCTTGAGGCCAAGGAACTCCATTTACTGTGAAAGAAAGATTGATTATATGCCTGTGAAAAAGGTGAAAAAGTACAAACTCTGAAGATACAAAAGACATACCTTTACTCATCTGCTTAATTAGCTACTCAGATTAAAAGACAGACTTCCTCAGATCCAACATTATCCTGAGGGAATAGGATACTTATCTTCCTTAGCAAGGCTAAATGTTTACCAATTAGAAAAATGTAAAATTTGCAAGAAATTGTATAGGATTTCCTCCCTCAAAGATAAGGTCTTTCAAATAACCTTAATTCACTAACAGCTTTTATAAACAGATAAAGACAAAATTAAAAGTTAATAGCTTTAAAAAGTTAATAGCTTATTGCTCTTTTGCTCAGAATTTTACAACAGTTAATTAATGAGCTTTTCCACTTGTTTCCTGTTATACCCTGGCAATGAAAAAAATGATTGAAAATCACAGGTCTGTTGTTAGGCAAGGGTTTTAACCTGGTAGGCATGGATGCTTAAGGATGGCTTGTGTGTGTGTGCACCCTTTTGGTTGGAGGAGTCCAAGTTTTTCATATGAGCCTGTGACTCAAAAAAAATATTTAGAATAGACAGAGACCAATCTTGGTTTCTTAAATCATTTTTTCTTGCTCTTTATTTTATTTGCACAGTCTGCATGCTACAATGCCTTGAATATAGTGGGTAATCATTACATAAAAATGACTGTTAAAACAGAAATGTTACCTGATTCAGTATAAGAAAAGTGAATTCAGTTATAGAGAAGATAACTGTACATTTCAAGTGAGAATCACTGTGTGGCGGGTCACCATTTCCCAGTTACAATGTTATATTCAAACCATGGTGGCAGTCAGAGGGGTTTTTCAGCTATTCTCTCCCCATTCCCAACAGATTTCTTACCATAGCCTCACCGTTGAACCTCCTTCCTTTTTACTATCTCATCACTCTATAACTGTTAGAGGAAATCATGGAAACAAACCTATACTGGAGTACGGAGTCTTGGTTCGTCTTTGAACTAGCTCTGAGTTTTGGGTTAATGGCTTAATCTTTGCCTTGTCTTTAAAATAAAGGCATCCACTGTATTATCTCCAAAGCCACTTACACTCTAAAATTCTATAACACATTAAGACCCCTTGGTAACTCAAGTATCAAACTAGCGATTTTAAGAGGAACAATTGTTTCAGGCTTCCAGTTACTATAAACACATACTACTCTTTTCAAAGAAGAAATAGGCTTCCACTTCATCGAGTGAACAACATAGAAAATTAAGAGCTATGGATAACATTTTATTTGCATGTTTCGTTGAGTTACATAGGATTTCTAGCCAAGACTCTCCCCCAACTTTTGGAGCACATACAGGCTAAAGACTAGGCACATGGCTTAGTGAATAGAACACAAGCCGGAAATCAGGCCCCATCCATACTCTCAGCTAGGCTCCTTTAGCAGTGAACAACCCATCCAACCATACTTAGAACTACTGAGTTGAAACCACTCACATCCAAAAATGTTAATTTTAATAAGTATGTAATATGAAGCGTATTCCTTCCTCCCTCCTTACCCTCTTTCCTCTCTCCCTCCCTTCCTCCCTCCTTCCTTTTCTTTTCTTTGAGCAAGGTGGTAGGATACATTATATACATTTGTCTCTTCCTTGTACATAATTAAAATGGAAAACAAAGGGAATTCCAAGCAGAAGCTTCTTGTGGCAAGGCAACTAACTGCTCTGCCTCCTAACACTGTCACATAATTGTGGCATAATCTAGAGGAAGAGGATAAAAGGAATGCTCTCTATCAGCTATTTGATGACACTCCTCCATATTTAATCTCAGGCTGAAATTAAATTTTAAAATATTTTTAGTACGTTATTATATATATTAGGATAATACTATATATTATAAATATAATAATAATATATTATATATATTATGTGAAGGGAAGCTATAGAGAGTTCATATTCTTTTAAAAAACACATTTCTTTTACCTAACGATTTTGGTAGCAGATTCTTCACAAATTCCGCATGATCACCCACATGCAGTATGCTGTAGACACTGGTATTCATTAATTCCTCCTGATTGTAACCCAAGTAGCTGGTCACATTTTCTGACACAAATACAATTCTCCCTTCACAGTTCACAACAAAGAAAAATCCATCCAAAGCCTGCAAAGCCAAAAAAACGATTAAGAGGTTATGGGGTTAAAAGAGAGAAGAAAAATACACATATACATTTCTCTACTGAAAAAGAGATTGGAAATATATGCCAACTTAAAAAACGGGGCACTGAATAGAAGATTTAACATTGCATGTTCTCTGTGGAGGGAACAGGATTTTTAAACAGACTGTACACTCATGTTTCAAGTAGGCATCAATGAATATGTCAAACGTCTTCCTTGGAAAGAAATTTTATGGCAGCAAATGTGAAGTAAATGACTGACCCATTCAGTCAGTCATAAACATCTCTAAACTGTAAGCTAAGACCTGGTGTCTACCCTCAAGGAACTTGCAGTGGGGAGAGAGACATAAGCATAATAAAACACCAGTGAGAAATGCAGTATCAGAGCCATACACAGACTACTCTGTGAGCACAAAGAAGGAAACTTATTTGAGGTCGAGGTGGGCAGCAAAGAAAGGCTCCTTACAGACCCTGATCTGAGCTATAAAAGGCATAGTGGAAGAGGGGAGGAGGAATGAGGCAAGAACATTCTAGGCAGAGGAGAGAACATGGCACATAATAGAACAAAAAAGCCATTTGGAGCTGCTGGAGCACAAGGCACAGGCAGGCAGTGAGTCTGGAGAGGTGGACAGGAGCCAAATCACAGAGGACCTTCTATGTACTGCGATGGAGCCAGAGACCTCCAAAAGAAGATGTACATGCCCCAAGGGGACATAATATCCACAGGGGTGCAGGGAAAAGAAGTCGGAATCTCTATTTATAGCATAATCTAAAACATAAGGAAGAAATTAAGCTTAATTAACATATCAACACCCTGGTGCCTCACTCAGTCTAGTCACATATCACAAACCACGGAATCTGAGAGAAGATCCAGAATGCAGAGGTTGACAGCGGTACCTTATTTATAATCTTTCTGTTTATCACAACATATTACAGTTTACTTGCTATAGAATGTATAAAAGCAATAAAAACAAGACCTTTAAAAAGTAGAACATTTATAGAATTTTGTAACAAGATGTAACCACTCTTTGTATCATACAGGGGTTTGCTGGTTACTGGTGGCAAAAGACTTAAGCCATCCAGCAATGCTGATGGGCTACTCATTTTTGTTTTTGAAAAAGGTTAAGTGTCCCAAGTTTGCTGACCTTTTCTATGATGCTGGGTGCTAATGATAATATCCTACTAAGAAGGTATTTTCCAAATAATAAACACACCTAATTTTGTTCCTTCAGGGTAAAGATGAAATTTTAACAATGAATAAAAAATAAACTGCTTTCAAAAAGACACATGCTATAGAGACAACACGTGAAAATGGATGTTTTGAAATGTTACCACAGTTATAATTTTGTTGCTGAAAATGATGTACACCACTTATAAAAATTATCTTCTCAGTGTAAAACATTTAGAAACAAAACCTTTTCCCTGTGCAAAATTCTTCCAAAAAGAGTTTCAATGGGCTTTAAAAACCCGTGTTTTAAAAAAGGAAAATGCAACTCCTTTTGATTAATTTGGAGAATCACTATTTGAGATAAAAAAGGATGGAATTTAGGGAATTCCCTGGAGGTCCAGTGGTTAGGACTCGGCGCTTTCACTGCCCGGGCAGGGGTTCAATCCCTGGTCAGGGAACTAAGATCCTGCAAGCTGCACAGCGTGGCCAAAAAAAAAAAAAAAAATTTTGAAATTTGAAGAAAAACCTTTGCATAATTGGTAGATAGGATTTCAAAATGAGTATCGTGACTTAGTAAACTCATCCAATGATATATTTTTCCATTTGTATCTACCTCATTAAGCCAAATATTAAAATAAACTGAACTTGAAACTACATCTTCAAATCACTGTGTCCCAAAGCATTCAACCAAGATTTTAAAAAATAATGAAGTACAGCATTGTTCTCATTAAAAATACTGCTAACACTTTCTTTAACAAGAACAAAAAGAAATAAAACTATTTTTATTCCACCTGTTGTGACTATTTTTCATTTAGTTCATAATGCAAAGAGGAGAGGGATGTGATTAATAATCTAAAAACCTCAACACTAGATAACCCTTTGCTAAACTATTTTGGATTTAGATGAGCACAGGAAAGCACCCTCATATCTAATTGTTTTCTTAAAGTCAGATTAGCTATAAATTTCATAACAGGTGATCTCTCTCTCTCTATATATATATATATTTGTCTGGCAGTTTATATTAAAATAGGGTAACTGAAATGCAGACTTTTTTTTTTTGCGGTACACGGGCCTCTCAGTGTTGTGGCCTCTCCCGTTGCGGAGCACAGGCTCCGGACGCGCAGGCTCAGAGGCCATGGCTCACGGGCCCAGCCGCTCGGCGGCATGTGGGATCTTCCCGGACCGGGGCACGAACCCGTGTCCCCTGCATCGGCAGGCGGACTCTTAACCACTGCGCCACCAGGGAAGCCCGAGACATATTTTTTAAAAAGAAGATCTAAAAATTCTTTAAAATGTTCTTAGCTATTAATTGAATCAGTGTAAATACAATTTAACTTTCTTTTTTCTTTTTGGTCTCTTAAAAGAGTTTAATAAAGAACAGTTTGGGTATAACTAAGTATCATAGTTCAGAGCAAGAAACAGGATTGATATCAAAACACAGGCAAGTAAAAAAAACTTGGCCATTTCATGGTGAACCACTTCCAAGGGCCACACCATCCAGCTTCTAAAGCACTACCTTCTTCTATTTTCCATCTAGTTTTCAGGGTGTCCTTTTTAGCTCCTTGCTCTCTGCCTCCTTAGTGACACTATCTTCAAAGCCACAGTTTTTCCCTTGCTCTTTTTTTTTAATATATAAATTTATTTATTTTATTTTATTTATTTTTGGCTGCCTTGGGTCTTCATTGCTGTGCGCGCGCTTTCTCTAGTTGCAGTGAGCGGGGGCTACCCTTTGTTGTAGTGCGTGGACGTCTCATTGCGGTGGCTTCTCTTGTTGCAGAACACGGGCTCTAGGCATGTGGGCTTCAGTAGTTGTAGCTTGCGGGCTCTAGAGTGCAGGCTCAGTAGTTGTGGTGCACAGGCTTAGTTGCTCCACGGCATGTGGAATCTTCCCAGACCAGGGCTCGAACCCATGTCCCCTGCACTGGCAGGTGGATTCTTAACCACTGTGCCACCAGGGAAGCCCTCCCTTGCTTTTTTCACTCTCCACGTCTGGAAGTTATCCACTGTCTGCCGAGGGGCTGGGAGAGGTTGAGACCCACTCCTGGGATCATCTCTGCCCAATCTGAAGACTGTCCAGCAGTGGGCACAGGGCTGGTGGTGCTGACCTCGAGCACCAGCAAGGCCCAGGGATTCACCTGGACTACTCGGTGCAATTATTTTTAAGGCATTTGTGAAATCCAAAGGATTTAAACTTCCTTTGCAGTAGGCCTGGAGTCCCTGCAGTCTCCCGTTTCCACAGATTTTCTGGGACTTCTCCAAGTTCTCCCATTGACTGCACCTGACCTCACTGCCAAGCTGGGAAGTTATTCTAGTAGCTGGCCTCTGGAATATGCAGCTGGTCAGCCTTACAGGGAGTACAGAACTTTCACCAGGTCTCTGTTTGGCCTCGGTTACATGGACTCATCGTTTCCTCTGAGAAGTCTGGGGCATCATATTTCTTTTGAGTTTCTCCAGAAAAGGTTGGCTTGGCAAACAGGTTAACAGAGGCTGCCCCACAGTTGCAGAGAGGTCCTGCTGACCTTCTCCTGAGATACAGACAGCCTGTCCTGTGCTAGAAATGCGTATTTTTTGTTTTTTTTAATTATAAGTGAAATATAACTTAAACTTTTTTTATATGAAAATTAAGTAGATAGTATAAGATCTGCCAAAATCCTACCCCCAAGAGATTGGTAACATTTCAAGGAATCCTTTGAGACTATTCCTATGAATATACAAACATCTTTAATTTCTAAAAGTGTGTCTGATTAATATAACCTGCTAATACTTGTTCTTATCCTACAAGTTTCCCTCATATGTTGTGCATATAATTAACTTCCAAGTGTGCTCCTAGGAAGGAATCTTCCTGTTTCTCCAAGTCCTGACAGCTGGGCTGACACTGAGCTACACACAGGAGATGATAACAAATGCCACTCCATTCTGTACAGCATCATCAGTTGGAGGGGTTTTTCTCTCTACCCAGGATATCAGTCTTCGAAGAGGACCACCTTGGGTCTCAATGCAGGGTTCACACTGGCCAAGGCTTCTCACAGGGCCCTCGCTTTAAATGACTACACAAGCTTCACTAAGTAACACCTAAGTATCAGTCACTGGATAAAGTTCTGGGAATAAAACACATATTCTCAACAATTTTAGAGTCTCTGATGGGAAAAAAACAAGTACGTGTAGTCACATTATAGTACAATGGAGGAATTCATGAAGGTTAGGCACAGAGCGAAGCACCCAAATGGGCAAAGGGATGACTGCTGTCGGTAAGGTTTCCTGGGAGAAGGCCACATGACACCTCAGCTGAGGCTTGAAGGACACAGCAGTAACTCGGGTGGGCGAGGGGTGGAAAGAACATTCAAAACAGAGGAAGCAGCTCAGAGGTTTAAAAAAAAGAAGAAGAAATCACCTTGTACGTACTTGTCATATTTGTGTTATATTTAACAATAAAAAGTTTTCTTGAAAAAGCTTCAAGGAAAACCAAAAAAAAAAAAAAAAAGAAAAAGAAAGAAAAAATGGCCATGGGGATCATCTTGAAGGCAATGCTTTTAAGCAGGAGACTGACATGATCTGCTTGAACAAAGATCCTTCTGGCAGTGGGTGTGGCATGTGGACTGGAAGCAAGCAGACAAACTGCAATGGTATTGTGATACTCCAGTTCAAATGCGAGCCCGAATCAAGGCAATGGCAGTGGAAGTGATAGAAGAGAATTCTACAGAGGCAGAAGAAACAGATTTGGTGATCTCTAGCAGCTGTGGGAACAAGCACTTGGGGCGATCCTTCATTAATGACTTTAGGGTTCTGGTAGATAAGTGCCTTTCCCTAACAAAGGGGATTCAAGGGGGAAAAAAAATCTAGTTTTTAATTTTTTGACTTTTCTTTTTTCAAACAGGAGATAAAGGGATCGATTATAAATTTAGTTTTAGAAATGTTATATTTGAAATGACTGAGGAACTTTCTGGTAGAGATGTTCAAAAGGCAGCAGGATATGATGAAAGGGAAGCTGTGAAAAGAGATATGGGCTAAAGACAGACATTCTTGACTTACAGGTACATACAGTATCATTTAGCTTTTGTTTGTTTTTAACTACAATCATCTTTTCCCCTTCCACAGAATATCTGATTTCCTTTGAGGAGTTACTTCTTCCTCATTTAATAAAGTCTCGTGGGATTCTTAATCAGGTCATTGGGAAACTTCCTCCTTAAATGTGAGCCTTGAGAATTACAAAAAGAACGAACATGGCTGGAACACATTCATTCTGGCAGCCGGGCACTGTCCAGATGGGTCTTTTGAAGAGACCATTCGTACAGTTTCTGCTTTCTAGCCTCCATAAGATGCCTTGGTTTCACCTTATTTCTAAGCACAGTTCTGTGGTATCCAAATAGCATCCCAATAAATTCACATTTGCTTAACTTAGTCATAACTGGTATCTGTTGCTTCAAATCAGAAAACTCTAATTGGTATTTTACACACACACACACACACACACACACACACACACACACACACACGAACACATCATATAGACTGAGACATAGATGTTGATTAAACTGTCCAGGAAATGTGCACAGAATAAAAGACAAAAGGAAAAGAGCCAAGGCCAGAACCTTGGGGGATGCTAACATTTAAAAGGCAGGTAAAGAAAGAGAAATCTGAGAAAAAGGCTGAAGAGCAGCCAGAGAGGCAAGGAGATAGTTTTATAAAAGAGGCTCACGAGGAGTTTTAAGGAAGAGGGAAGTGGGTGGTTAACAGTGTCAAAGAGCCACAAAGCAACGTAAGGAACGGTATAATATGAGGTTAGGAGGCCTGAACGCACATGCAAGGTATAGGGAGACTTCTGTGACTAAAGCAGAATTTTCTTGTGGAGCAATAGGAAATAAGCAGCGTTAGAGTCAGATAATGCAGAGCTCTGAATAGGAGGTAGAGGAATTTAGACAGCAAAGAACACTGGAGAATGAGGAGCTTTAAAAAAAAAAAAAGCCTATAAATTCTAATACCACTCTCTCTTTTGTTTTATTTTGTTTTTTGTTTTTGTTTTTGTTTTTGGCCACACCGCATGGCATGTGGGATCTTCGTTCCCTGACCAGGGATCGAACCTGAACCCCGTGCACTGGAAGCGCAGCGTCTCAACCACTGGACTGCCAAGGAAGTCCCACCACTCTCTCTTTAAGTGTGAGGAAATTACCTCCAATACCTTTATTCTTCACTCGTGCTACCTTTTTATGTTTAAGAAAAAGGAGGGGGAAATATATTGAAAATTGTATGGTGAGAATTTCTCACAATATCGTGGATATTTGGTCACCTTCTAGATGTGCAGATCTTCTACCTGAGCAGGCCCCTCTAGACTGATGACAAATAGAACTTTCTGCAATGATGGAAATGTTCTCTTTCTGTGTTGTCGATACAGTAGCTACTAACCACATGGGGGTATGGAGCATTTTAAGTGTGGCTGGTGAGAATTTTTCTCACCAGACATTCAGCAAAAATGTCTGAATTTTTCATTGTATTTAACTTTGAATAGCCATGTGTAACTATCTTACTGAACAGTGCAGCTCTAGACTGCAGCCTGGATAAGTCCATGAACAATCTCGTGGTGGCTTTTCTACCACTTCTTCTCTTAGCCGCCCTGGATCAGATTTCATAAAGTTTAAGGCAATGAGGCAGGATTGGGAGATACAGAAGAAGGGTTAGAAAAGGTTGTCAATGAAGGCACCTTTGAAGTCTATAAAAGTAATTCTATTTTACAGTCTCAGTTTCACATCTGTATAGCTCATAAATAAAAATATTATTAGCTCCTTGAAGTCAAGAACCTAAATATATTTCTATTCTGAGTTTTTGGAACTTCTAATTTGAATTTTTTTTTTTTTTGCAGTACATGGGCCTCTCACCGCTGTGGCCTCTCCTGCCACAGAGCACAGGCTCCGGACGCGCAGGCCCAGCGGCCATGGCTCACGGGCCTAGCTGCTCCACGGCATGCGGGATCCTCCCAGACCGGGGCACGAACCCGCGTCCCCTGCATCAGCCGGTGGACTCTCAACCACTGCGCCACCAGGGAAGCCCTAATTTGATGTGTTTTGTCATATTTGAAAATGCTTGCCTAATGACATGTAATTCATGTGTAATGTTGTGTTACAGTTTTCCTTTGATTCATAGTGGTTTTCAGGGTAATAATTTCATCATCTAAAAAAAATGCTTTCTTCTACAGCAGTTTTGAATGGATGCTTTCCTGTCGTTTTCTGTTCATTTTAAAGTGTTATAGATTTTTCTTACACAGAAATAACAAATGTCTATGTAAATTAAAGCAGTAGTAGTATTCTCTGGCTCCAGTTGTGCTGTTTTCAGTTTGTGGATAGTCTATTTGCTCTCCTTATTGATCTCTGTGGTTTCTGAAGAACCTGTGGTAAAACTGGGATTTAAATGACTACCACTTCTCTACAGGAACTCCACAAATCTCAAGGACCTCTATACCTTATACTTTTTCAGTATCTCAAATGGCATTATATGCAGAAAATACATTTCATAAATATTTAATGAATTGACAGGAGATATAAAGTTCTTAGGCCAGTTTTAAACTTAGGGACACTGAGAAGGCAGACAGAACCGCAAGAGAAAAACTAGAAGATATGAAGAGACTAGTCTACTGATATCCTGCAGAGTAGAGGAGATAAGCAATAAGTGCTAGGATGGGTCAGGTCTCATCCTAGGATGGGAAGGGCCCAAGTGTAACCAAGTAGTGGGATGGGGACAGGAACCAAGGCCGGGGAAGAGATGGGATAGCGGGAAATGAGCCTAAGGTACTTTTCTTTCTTTAACTTATTTTCCTCTAATGGCTTATATTAAAAAATGTAAAATATAGCAAAGTTGGAATAATTTTGTAGTGAACATCTGTATATCCACCACACAGATTCTACCATTGACATTCTTACTGTACTTCTTATAACACTATTTCCAAAAGGCAGTCGTGTGTCATGCAATCAATTTAAGGGGTTGTGAAAAGAATAAAAACATCAGAGTCCATCACATGTGGTGGCTTTCCCCTCTCCCAGTTATATGTTATACACTCACCCACAGAGTAGTTTCTATCCAGCTTCAATGGCCAATGTTTTTTATATTTTACAACACTATAAAATATGTGCTCATTCCCCTAATAAAAATCATTAAAGGGCTTCCCTGGTGGTGCAGTGGTTGAGAGTCCACCTGCCAATGCAGGGGACATGGGTTCGTGCCCTGGTCCGGGAGGATCCCATGTGCCACGGAGCGGCTGGGCCCGTGAGCCATGGCCGCTGAGCCTGCGCGTCCAGAGCCTGTGCTCCGCAACGGGAGAGGCCACAACAGAGAGAGGCCCACGTACCGCAAAAAAAAAAAAAAAAAAAAAAAAATCATTAAAACCAATAGGCTAAAGTAACAAAGCGCTTGTATAACTTGGAGTGGGAAAAGGAATTTAGGTTTTGAGGGGGAACTTGCTAACAGGAGAGTCAAAAATATTTAGCAGCCTGTTAAAAGTACAGGAATAGAGTTCGGAAAGAGGTTAAAGCAAGAAGTACATATTTGAGAGTCATCTCTAAAGAGATAAAAGATGAAGCAAATGATATTACTTGGGCTAAAAAACCAAGCACTAAATTTTGAGAATGTTCTCACATTAGCGGTGTTGGTAGAGGGAATTATGGTTCCTACAAAAACAGAATAGTTAGGGTAATAGGAAAAAAATGTATAAAGGAGTTAGAAAATCAAGAGACCTATACAAGTTTGAGTGTTAGGAAGACTTCACCAGAAAGAAGGGCCTTGAGGTGGGACAGGAAAGGAGAATTTATTTAATTTTATAGATATTTATTTTTAAATATGTGTATGATTTAAATACACATATTTATATTTAAGTATATGCACGTACATAATGAACATACATATATAAAAAAATAAAATTAGGCCTAGAGATGGAAAAGCCTAATTTGTGGGGAATGAGTGTGTATATATACACACATATATGGGTTTTTAAACATTCATGTATGAAGAAGGAGTACTTAAGGTGATGAGCCTGCTCGGAAACAAAATATCTGTTTTGAGAAGAGAGGGAGGAAAGATTAGATATGAAAAAACGGGTGAAAATTACACAGTAATTACAAAGTAATTCAAGATTAAAAGTTCTTCATTTTAAAAAGTTTGACAATGTTGTTAAAATAGAAAGTTCTCTTATAATGTCTACATAAATAGTTTAAATTTTTTGGTCAGGAAAACACCTACTGTAATAAACTGAGGCATCCCTTACTCAAAAGTGAAATTCTACAGTAGAAATTAGCACTAACTAGCTAAATAATTCTAAAAGTTTTATTTTCCCACTAGTCCTAACTATAATAAAGAAGTAGCAAAGCCAGACAGTTGTCTTCAGTTTTCCATCTGACCATTAGAATGCCTTTATCAAAATTTCTTTTTCTTTTTTAACATCTTTATTGGAGTATAATTAATTTACAATGGTGTGCTAGTTTCTGCTTTATAACAAAGTGAATCAGCTACATATATACATATATCCCCGTATCTCCTCCCTCTTGCGCCTCCCTCCCATCCTCTCTATCTAGGTGGTCACAGAGCACCAAGCTGATCTCCCTGTGCTATGCGGCTGCTTCCCACTAGCTATCTACTTTACATTTGGTAGTGTACATATGTCTATGCCACTCTCTCACTTTGTCACAGCTTATCCTTCCCCCTGCCCATTTTCTCAAGTCCATTCTCCATGTCTGAGTCTTTATTCCTGTCCTGCCCCTAGGTTCTTCAGAACAATTTTTTTTTTAAGATTCCATATATATGTGTTAGCATACAGTATTTGTTTTTCTCTTTCTGACTTACTTCACTCTGTATGACAGACTCTAGATCCATCCACCTCACTACAAATAACTCAATTTCATTTCTTTCTATGGATGAGTAATATTCCACTGTACATATGTGCCACATCTTCTTTATCCATTCATCTGTTGATGGACACTTAGGTTGCTTCCATGTCCTGGCTATTGTAAATAGAGCTGCAATGAACAGTGTGGTACATGACTCTTTCTGAATTCTGGTTTTCTCAGGGTATATGCCCAGTAGTGGGACTGCTGGGTTGTATGGTAGTTCTATTTTTAGTTTTGTAAGGCACCTCCATACTGTTCTCCATAGTGGCTGTATCAATTTACATTCCCACCAACAGTGCAAGAGGGTTCCCTTTACTCCACACCCTCTCCAGCATTTATTGTTTGTAGATTTTTTGATGATGGCCATCGTGACTGGTGTGAGGTGATACCTCATTGTAGTTTTGATTTGCATTTCTCTAATATTAGTGATGTTGAGCATCCCTTCATGTGTTTGTTGGCAATCTGTATATCTTCTTTTGAGAAATGTCTATTTAGGTCTTCTGCCCATTTTTGGATGGGGTTGTTTGTTTTTTTGATATTGAGCTGCATGAGCTGCTTGTAAATTTTGGAAATTAATCCTTTGTCAGTTGCTTCATTTGCAAATATTTTCTCTCATTCTGAGGGCTTTTTCATCTTGTTTATGTTTTCCTTTGCTGTGCAAAAGCTTTTAAGTTTCATTAGGTCTCATTTGTTTATTTTTGTTTTTATTTCCCTTTCTCTAGGAGGTGGGTCAAAAGAGATCTTTGCTGCAATTTATGTCAAAGAGTGTTCTGCCTATGTTTTCCTCTAAGAGTTTTATAGTGTCTGGCCTTACATTTAGGTCTTTAATCCATTTTGAGTTTATTTTTGTGTATGGTATTAGGGAGTGTTCTAATTTCATTCTTTTACATGGAGCTGTCCAGTTTTCCCAGCACCACTCATTGAAGAGGCTGTCTTTTCTCCATTGTATATTCTGGCCTCCTTTATCAAAGGTAAGGTGACCATATGTGCGTGGGTTTATCTCTGGGCTTTCTATCCTGTTCCATTGATCTATATTTCTGTTTTTGTGCCAGTACCATACTGTCTTGATTACTGTAGCTTTGTAGTATAGTCTGAAGTCCAGGAGCCTGATTCCTCCAGCTCCGTTTTTCCTTCTCAAGATTTCTTTGGCTATTCGGGGTCTTTTGTGTTTCCACACAAATTGTGAAATTTATTGTTCTAGTTTTGTGAAAAATGCCATTGGTAGTTTGATAGGGATTGCACTGAATCTGTAGATTGCTTTGGATAGTACAGTCATTTTCACAATGTTGATTCTTCCAATCCAAGAACATGGTATATCTCTCCATCTGTTTGTATTATCTAAAATTCCTTTCATCAGTGTCTTATAGTTTTCTGCATACAGGTCTTTTGTCTCCTTAGGTAGGTTTATTCCTAGATATTTTATTCTTTTTGTTGCAGTGGTAAATGGGAGTGTTTCCTTAATTTCTCTTTCAGATTTTTCATCATTAGTGTATAGGAATGCAAGAGATTTCTTTGCATTAATTTTGTATCCTGCTACTTTACCAAATTTATCGATTACCTCTAGTAGTTTTCTGATAGCATCTTTATGAAAATTTCTCATGTTCATTATTCACATTTAATTTTGAAATAGTAACAATGGTCAATATAGTTTCTAAAATAAAATAATTATTAAAAGTTCCTTAACACTTTACTTTGTTTTATAATTTATTAACTGGATGTTAAAACATAAAAGAAGATAAAGAAAAAAACCAAATTGGCTAGAAAAAAGATTCTGATCACTTTTTGAGTCAATGAGAACAGCTACCTCCAAAAGAAGAGGTCCCAAGGATTCCTTTTCTATCACTCCTTGACTACTCGACGAGATGTCTGACTTCTGTACTTCATCATCAGTTGTTGATTTCTCTGTAACAAAACAGCAAAAAGTCACACATCCAAAAAGAGCTCATTTCCATAATGGCATGTTTATTAAGACATGAATTCACCTAATTTCAGATTCAAATAACATTTATGCATTATGTAGGCACTTTCACATTTAATCTTAATTATACTCATTTTATGGATGATGAAATTGAGGTTCACAAAGGTTAAATAATGTGTCCCAAATCATATAACTAATAAATGGCAGCAGGAGGATTTGAATTCTGACCTACCAAGTCCAGTGTTCCAACAAATGGAAAAAATGGTGTAAAAATATACAGCCTTTTAAAAAAAAGTCTACACCAAAAATTTTTAAGAAATAAGTAAATTGTAAAAGAATAATTATTTCCTCTATCTTTCTCCTTTTCTGATTTGATTAATTGCCATTGAAGAGAGAGTGAAGGTACAATTCTGTGAGCCTGCGTGAAATAGCTAACTTTTCACCTTCATGTCATGATGATCTGATTGATAAAACTGCAACTGCTAAATGATTTAGAATTCTTTTGTGTGGTGATGTTGAAAAGTCTATCCATCATCTTAAAGCAGCAGCATACTTATATAAAAGTTTCCAATCTGTCAGACTAATTAGCTCGCCAAAAAGCAAATACAGTATTACTGAATATAGAGATTCATTTTTTTCACTTTAAAATATGAAATATTTCAAATATTCCAAAAAATACAGAAAGTGGCATAGCATACAGTCACACAGCCACCATTCATTTTCACAGATGTTAACATTATTTGCTTCAGGTCTTTCCTTTTTAAATAAATAAAATGCTACAAATAGAGCTACAGCTCTACCACTATTCCTCCTCTGTCCGTTTTCAGAAGTAACCAGTGTTCTGAGGTCAGCATAAACATTTCTAAGCATGTTTTTATACTTCAACTACATATGCATGAGTTTTACAAATATATTATTGTTTTGTGTTTTAATGTTTACATAAAAATATATAGACTTTTTCCACTCAATATTATGTTTGAGATTTAACTATACTGATACATATGAATTACATACACTCATTTGAACTGCTGTATAGTGTATGAATAACCCACAGTTGATTTCCTAGTCCCCTACTGGTAGACCTTCTGACTTCTTACAATGCTGTAATAAACTATTTTCAGTATTTCCTCTTTTGCACATTTGTGACAGTTTCTTTAGGGTAAATATTAGAAGTAAAATTGCTGGATCACAGGGTCTGTGTATTTTCAACATTACTAAGTTTGACAAATTACTCTCCAAAGAGGTTGTACCACCAGTAACATACAAGGGTTATTGTTTTTCTGTATGCTGACACTTGATATCATCACAGCTTTTAATTTTTGCGAACCTAATGGGTGTAAAATGTTATCTCATATAGTATTTATAATAACAGCTTTACTGAGCTACAATTCACACAGCATACCATTCATGGATTTAAAACATACAATTCAGTGGTTTTTAGTGTATTCACAGAGTTGTGCAGCCACCATCACAATAAATTTTAGAACACTTTCATCAACCCAAAAAGAAACCCCATACCCTTTAGCAGTCATTCCTCATTTTCCCAACACTCCCAAGCCCAAGGCAACCACCAGTCTACTTTCTGTCTCTATAGATTTGCCTATTTTTGACATTTTATATAAATGGAATCATATAATATGTGGTCCTTTGTGACTGGCTTCTTTTGCTTAGTGCAATGTTTTCAAGATTCATCTATGTTGAAGCATTTATCAGTACTTCACTCTTTTTTATTGCTAAATAATATTCCAGTGTATAGGTATCTCATTTTATTTACCCATTGATCAGTTGATAGATATACTGTTTGCTTCCACTTATTGGCTATTTATGAATAATGCTGTTATGAACATTTGTGTACAAGTTTTCATTTCTCTTGGGTATATACCTGCAAGTGGACTTGCTGGACCACATGATAACTTTATCTTTAATATTTTGAGAAACTACTGGGCTGTTTTCCAAAGTGGATGCACAATTTTACACTCTCACCAGCACTATATGAGGGTTCCAATTTCTCCCATCCTTACCAACACTTGTTACTATCTGTCTTTTTGATTGTAGCCACCCCAGCAAGTGTAAAGTGGTCTCTCATTGTGGTCTTGATTTGTATTTTTCTGATGGCTAATAATATTGAGTATGTTTTTCATGTGCTTATTGGTCATTTGTGTATTTTCTTTAGAGAAATGTCTATCCAGAGCCTTTGCCCATTAATTAATTGGGTTATTTATTTTTAAATTATTATGGTATAGGAGTTCCTCATTTAGTTCTAAGATGTACTTCCTTCATCATTTCATGTGTTTCTAACATTAAGACAGGTTTTGTTTCTTAAACAGTTCCAAAAAAACAAACCATCAAGTCCAAGTACATTAAGTAACTATGCATGAAAAACACAACAAACAAAATTTTAGGCAAAACCCAAGGCAGGAGTGGCTATATGACTGGCCTAAGGCATGTGAACAGATGAGACACACAAGGAGAGAGTCTTGTCCTTAAAGGGACAGAAACATGCCTTCCTGTTTTCTTCTCTCCCTTTCCTGTCATCAGGAACACGTACAGGTGAGCCATGTTTGACCACATGGGTAAGGGCAATACCCTAGGAATGGCACAGCAAAACAGATGGAAGGAATCTGAACCTCTGACACATGCATAGACTACCTTGTTAAAGCCACTGTACTTTGGGTCTCTTGCTACAGTAGCCTTGTCTGTATCCTAACTAATACATTCCGTATTTCTCAATAACATGCTTATTTGCTATATCCTGACTGTGCCCATGTTAGACATAATCTATTAACGTGCCATCATAAAAGGTAAGAATTTAACTTATTTACATCAGCCATCTAGACACACATACATATCCCCTCTTCCCATTCTCCCAGTATAGTTACAATAATTTTTAGAGCAGTCAGTATTTAGCATCTATGTTACTATGGCCATATAAATATAGTTCACAAATGAGTCAAGGTATGTGCTATAATTTACAATTCTCATATTTCATGTTTTAGTTTTTCTGTGAAGTTTGACTCATCTCTAAACTCTCCTCCAGACTAAAAAATTCCTCTCAATTTGGTCAGTCATCATATACTCTATGTGTTCCATTTTTTTCCCCATGGAAATATTCCTCCTAGAGTTCTCTATCCACCTGCTCCAATTGGGACTGGCTACTTCATTAGTCTGCTGCTCAACTGTAACCCTGGGTCTCCTTCTACCTTCTTTTGTTAAGATTCCATGGTTTCCCTGGGTTAAGATCCTATGCCTTTCTTTCTTGGTTTACTACCTTGGTCTTGATAGATATTTCCGAAAAAAAGTACACAGGAGACAACATTCTTGAGGCTTCAGATGTCTGAAAATGTCTTTATTTTGCATTCATATTTCATTTGGATGAACACAGAATTCTAGGTCCAGGATACTCATTTTCAGTGTTCCTATTTAGAAATCTGGACCCTCCTGAAAGTAATCTAGTATGTGTTTGTTTTTTCCTCTCTCTTGTTTTTTCTTTCTGGTGTCTAGAAATTGTGCATTGGTGTGAGGTTTTTTTCTTTCTTTTTTATTCATTGTGCTGTGCACTACATGTGTGCTTTCCATCTGGAAACCCGTATCCCCTAATTCTGAGAATTTTGGGGGTTTTGCTTCTTTGCATTATTTCTTATAATTTTGGTCTGTTTTTTTTTTTTTCTGGGACTAATGATGTGTTATACCTCCTGAACTAATCCTATACATTTCTATCTTTCTCTTGTTTTCCTTTGCTTGTCTTTTTTATTTTACTTTCTATGGGATTTCTTCAAATTATCTTTCAATGCTTTATCTTTTTATTCAACAAATATTCATTGAAAATCTACTATGTACCCAGGAACTGCTATAGGTATTAAGGATACAATGGTGAACAAACAAAAATCCTTGCCCTCATGAAGCTCTAGTGGGGGTAGGCAGGCAATAAACAAATAAAATGTGTAATATGTTAGATGTAAAAAAATACTGTGGGGCGGGCTTCCCTGGTGGAGCAGTGGTCGAGAGTCTGCCTGCTGATGCAGGGGACGCAGGTTCGTGCCCCAGTCCGGGAAGATCCCACATACTGCGGAGTGGCTGGGCCCGTGAGCCATGGCCACTGAGCCTGCATGTCCAGAGCCTGTGCTCCGCAATGAGAGAGGCCACAACAGTGAGAGGCCCGCGTACCGCAAAAAAAAAAAAAAACTGGGGAAAATAAATCAAGGAAGATGTAGAGAGGGGTGTGTGTGTGTGTGTGTGTGTGTGTGTGTGTGTGTGTGTGTATGTGTGTATTAGATAGGTTAGTGAGGGACAAGTTCATTGAGAAAAAAAATTTGAACCAACACATAAAAGGGATGCAGGGGTGAGCCTTGTGTATATCCAGGGAAGAGAATTCCAGACAGAGAGAACAGCAAGTGCAAATACCTGAGGCAGAGTGTTCCTGGAATGCTTGGGGCAGAGAGTATGAGAAAATAAGGTAATGAGGTAAAGTTTTTTTCAGCTATCCTGATTTTAAGTTCCAATGTTTCATTTTATAGCATCTTATTCTTGTTTCATAGATGAAATATCCTCCTTTTTGTCTCTGAGGGACTGTTTGATGGCTTTACATTTTCTTTTGCTCCCTGCATTGTCTCTGCTTCCTCTGAGTTCCCCTTATTCTGTTTGTTTGCTTGATTTATTCTCTTTTATGAAAAGACTTTCTTCAAATATCTGGATTTTTATTCATATTAAAGAGTGAGGTACTAAAATCCTGACTGGCAGCTGTGTGAAGTGTGGGGACAGAGCAAGGAGCTGATTTTTTCACTTGGGGGATCAATTCCAACTGTCAGTGCTTGTGTGTCTTTCCCTTTGGACTGCTCAATTGCCCCAGAGGAATCCTCCCATTTTCGGCTGAGGGAGTATGAGCCAGGCTGTCAGAGTTTCCAGATTGAGCAGGGAAGGTGCCATACAGCCTCTTGCTGGCTATCCCCTCTGCAGACCTACAATACCAGTTTTTCCTGTCTGCTAAATGAGTTGTCACTAGACTATCCACTCCTAAAATCTTAAAAGCCTATCACCTCAACCATTTAAAACATACTATTTGTTCATAGTCTTTTTATATTGCTGCTATTAATCTGAAGTTCCCTGGGGTCTATTCCTTCTGTTTGTTATTTGTGTTCTTACTCACTGTAGATTATTTCCTCCTATGTTATATAAGTTTATAGCATAAAATCTCCCTCAGAAGCACTTTTTCTTTGGGAATCTGACAGGACGAGGTGTGGTTATGTTTCTTCAAAGTGCTTTGCCTTTGTTTCTGGTAGGCAACCCAGGAGTTGTGTGGTGTTGGGTCCCCAGTAAATATGAATAGCATAAATATGAACCATAAAAATAAATCAGGGTTTTCTCAGAGAAGGCTGTTTCCCCCACCCAGAGCCCAGGCAGAGACAAACTTATAACTCAGATGGAGAGACATTCCTACCTCTGAGTTGCTGTCTTTCAACCCTATGCCAGAGCCTCAGGTCTGATACCACAACTTGTATCTCCTGACTTAATCCCCTATGATACTGGGTCTCATAACCTTTCAAGGCAACCAGTTCTCAAGATAACTTAATAAGCCACTTTGTTGTAAAAGAAGGGTCTCAGATTTACATTCTAAAATAAATAGCATCTAAACAAAAATGTTCCTTTAATAAAATTACAAAATTGAATGCAATTTCTTAATGATAAAAAATAAAATCACATATTGTAAATGTCTTAGTAACAAAGCACACAGTCACAGGGGTTTTTTTGTTCATTTTTTTACCTTGTTCCATTCTCTTCATTAGCTGTATCTGATCGACTGTCTTCTTCAGTATCTTGCATTTGTCTGGTTTTACACTCAAGCTGTCAATGTCACTGATGTTGGCAGACAATAACTCGGCTAGCTCTTCTAAATATTTATTTTCTTGCTCCCTGCGCCTCTTTTCAGTGCTGTCACACAAAGGAAATCCAGTTACTGTACTTTCTACCACCATATTTCCTTCTCTGATCAAGTATTTAATATTTATATATTTACAGAGATTCCTGTTTTTATCCAGAATATAAAACCAGATTTAGAAAACAATTTAAAATTGTATCTAAAAAACAAATATTACAAAATACCAAGGTGCAGAAAACAATTCTGGCTAAAAAACGTAAAGAGAATGACTGCCATCACAGATGTATTCCCTCAATGATGTATATACATTGAATATTTCAAATAAATACTAGATATCAAAAAGAAGCAGACAGCACATATACTAGTTGCATTTGAAATTATTAGATGTTCCAAATAATAATTCCTTAAAATAGAAAATCTGAATTTTCAAATAAGTCTGTTGTAAATTAAGCAGGCATACTACACCAAAGTTCAAATAAATTATAATTAGAAATCTGATAAAGTCTTGATTCTTATAATGTACTTAAAATTATAACCCCACACCCATCAGATTGGCAAAAAGTTAAAGTGCGGAGAATGCAAGAAAAAAGGAACTCTCAATGCTTATCATTTAAAGAACAATGTGATAATTTGGGCCCAGTTAACATAAAAATGTACACAGATCCTAAAGAAACTCTTACGAGGTGTGTATGAGGATGTTCATATTCACTGTAGTGCTGGCTATAAGAATGAAAATTTGTAACAAAATGGTTGTTTACCCATAGGAAATGTCTATCTGTAGGGAAACAGATTTCTCAAATACAGTATATTCGTGTAATACAATATTTATCAAAAGTTAATAACAGAACTGAATAAATCTAGTTATTTTTATGTCTAAAGATCCATGCTGAAAAGTATACTCTAGAGAAATACACATAGTATTATGTAATATATAAATTTAATAAACATTCTATATTGTTCACAGATACTTATATATGCATAATCAGTAAAAACAGATTGAAAGAATTAGAGACAAATCAATTTTGTCATTAATCATCTTACTACTTTTATTTAAACAAAACTGCAAATACGTGGTTTATATGTGGTGGGTATACATCGTTTTCTAGTCTCTATTCTTTTATAGGTTAAAAAATTTTCCCCAAATAAAAATTTAAAGTAAAATACAATAGTTTTACCTATTTATTCTTAAATTAAGAAGGACTGACATATATAGAAGTAGACAAGAACATTAACTCTGACAACACAAACTGAACTGCATCTTGATATCAGCATTCCTCCTAGCTTCTGGACACTTACCTATGATTATGAGTACTTAGGTTACCATCGCTCAGTAACAGTTCTCTGAACTGATTAAGAGAAGTAGTCACTTTTCTGTCCCCAACCTGAAGCCCTGGCACTCTCCTGTAAAAATTCTTTCTTTGTCCCCTCATGAGAAAAAGCATGTAATCCAATGACAGAAGAGTCTTCTGCCGTTTTATGCTCTACATCAATGATTATCAGCTG
The DNA here is from genome assembly GCF_949752795.1 of Hyperoodon ampullatus. Classification (NCBI taxonomy): domain Eukaryota; kingdom Metazoa; phylum Chordata; class Mammalia; order Artiodactyla; family Ziphiidae; genus Hyperoodon; species Hyperoodon ampullatus. The sequence goes on from NC_136928.1 coordinate 69,773,514, forward strand.
GAGGCCATATTGCTTTCCCTGTCCCTAGGGATATTTGACATTTTTGGTTATCACAACTGGTAGGACATTTTGCTTATCATAACTGATATAAAGATGCTATTTGGCATCTAGTGTGTAGAAGCCAGGGATCCTACCAAACATCCTACAATATACAGGATAGCTTCCCACAGCACAGAATTATCTTGCCCACAATGTCAACAGTGTGGAGGCTGAGAAACCTTGCTCCAGATCCTTGAAGGTGAATGGAATAAAATCCCCACTCTTCTCTCAGGTAGGAAAGCTGCTGTTTTGATCTGATTGAGGTTCCTTCTCTATCTGGCATTTATTAGTCTCCTTAGCAATAATTCTCTTTTGCCTATTTGATGACCACATTCCTTATTAACACACAAATATTTAATTCCACAAATATTCATTCTTTAAAGCCCTGATATTAAAAATTTTTTTCTTTGTTCCACTAATACCATAATATACTGAAATAGCAGTTAAAGATGTACAATGGATTCATTTATTCATTTGACAAATATTTTCTGTGTCCTTACTATATATGTTACACATTGTGCTAGGAACTAGGGATAAAATGGTGAGTAAGGACAAAGTTCTTACCAAATGGCAGCTTAGCCTGTAGTAGAGAAGCCAGGGAACTCATGAAATAAGCACAAAAACTAATAAAAACCTGAAATTATGGATTATAGCTATAAAAATACATGTGAAATAGATACAAATGGGGGAGATTTGACCTAATAGTTAATGGAAGGAAGAGAAGGCTCCTTTTAAGAAAGTAATGACTAGGGCTTCCCTGGTGGCACAGTGGTTAAGAATCCCCTGCCAATGCAGGGAACAGGGGCTCGAGCCCCGGTCCGGGAAGATCCCATGTGCCACGGAGCAACTAAGCCCGTGAGCCACAACTACTGAGCCTACGCTCTAGAGCCCGCGAGCCACAACTACTGAGCCCACGTGCTACAACTACTGAAGCCTGCGCGCCTAGAGCCCATGCTCTGCAACAAGGGAAGCCACCACAATGAGAAGCCTGCGCACCGCTACAAAGAGTAGCCCTCGCTCACTGCAACTAGAGAGAGCCTGCATGCAGCAATAAAGACCCAATGCAGCCATAAATAAATAAATAAATAAATAAAAAGAAAGAAAGTAATGACTACACTGGTATTTGGAGAATGCATAGGTGTTGACTACAGGAAATTTAGAGGGAGCAAGCTGGATGAGGGAGCAGCATGTGTAAAGGCCCTGGGGAAGGAAGAGAACATGGTAAGTATGAGGGACTCAGAGAAGGCTGGTAAACTTGGAGTAGATGAAGCAAAAGCTCTAAAGTGACAATGAAAGTGATAAAGCAGCTCTGCCAGAAACAGACTAAGAAAAAGAGTGTTCCTACCTTGATGCCAGTGTGTCACATGGCGATCCTTTTCTCTTATGTGAGTCTGGGTTAGCAGGGTCAGATGAACTGTCCCCAAGGCCACTCATGTTGAAAAACTTCACACCTAAAAAGGAAGGAAAACAATAAGAAATCTACCCTAATGAACTTTCCAACTCTATGGGAATAGGAAGCTCCCTTAGAATATATCTAAACACTGTGGTTTCTCAATGAATAATTACAGCCATCATAAAAGCATCCACATTTATATAAAAGCACATGAGTCATCAGCTATTTAGTGTTTCCACACTTTCTTTTCTACTATACCTGTAAAATAAAATTAATCATCCTTCATAAAACCATAGAGATCAATTAGGATGAAAATATTGTTAGAATAATTAAACAGACAATGAGATTTTTTTAAAGAGAAAAAACCACTTCATATGTAAGTGGAAAAACTGTGTAACTGAGAGTCAGATAGATTCTTTTTTATATTTATTTATTTTAGATTATTTTGAAAAGGACTTAAAACAACTTTTACTCATAAGGTTTGGGATTTTATATTGATAGGAAAAGAAATAATACATATATGATTAAAATTAAAGCGATGAACTAGATTTGGATTTTGTATTGTACTTACCAACTTCGAATTCCATACTCCTAACCTTTTGCTTACGCAGTCAGGCGACAAAGATCAAATGTTTAGTCTACGTTAGGATCTTGTTATAGATGCCAGAGAACACAAAGTCATTTCCCCTAGCATGCCAGCCAGGTCTCTCTCTTACATGTTGTGCCAGTCAGTGACTGCACTTAAAGATCCCTTCTGATCTGCCCCTATCAACCACTATTCTCTACAGAATCTCTAACGAAACTCGGAATCTTATCTCTGGCCTTATACTCATCACTACCACTTAGATTTTACTAATGTCAAACAACACACCTCTCATTCTCTTCCATTCCATCTACCCTCGTAAAAGGAGAGGAAATTCTTGTTAAATGGGAAAAACCTTTAACTCCTTAAATTCTAAAATTATTAAATAAATACAGTGGTGCATGTTAGCAGCCATGCTTGTAAAGTTGAGATCCATAAGAATTTCTCACATGACTTTAATTAATATGTTGGAATAAATCCTTTTTCTCTAGTCCTAAAACTTCCTCTGTCTCCAGCTCTTTCTCAGTACCAAAGACTGTCATATCCCCTTTTCAATATAAAAATAATACCTAGAACTCTAATCATGACTTTATTATTCCATGTAACCAAAAAGGCACATTTCTAATTTCTCCATATTAGACGTGCAGGTCATGAAAATTTCCAACTCCTAGGATTGCAATCTTGTAATTAGTTTTTACTCTTCTCTTTTACTCCTCATTTTGTATCGGTATCCACGTCCTGTCGATTCTTCATTAACAGGAGATCTTACAGTGTACCCTCCTTCTTCATTCTCAGATACAGTTATGATCCCTATTTGGAAGCAAATACCTCATTCTAGATTCCTGCAAGATCCTTCTATCTTGTTTCTCAATTCCAGTCACTCTCACTTCTAATGTGTCCTATAAACAGCAGCAAAACCATTCCTGCTCAAATGGCATTTTCAAGATATCACTTCCCTGATAAGGAATCAGCTTGATTTCCCTACTGCAGCATGGTGGTTAAAAGGATGGGCGTTAGGGTCAGAAAGGCCCTGCTTAATCATTACCTGCCTGTTCCTGGGCAAAATGCTTAACCTCCTTAAATCTCCTATTTCTTCATCTGTAACACAAGGATAATAACTATACTTACCTACCTTTAGATTTGTTGTGAGGACTGAATGAACAGTGCATGTAAAGAGTGCACTGTAGGTTTCTAGAGAATGTTGGTTATTGTTATTATCTCCCCTTTAGACTAAGAGCTCCATGAGGGGAGTAGTGTTCACTCAGTGGATAACTCATCCCGTACTTCCTCATCGATAAATACAATGGACACTTTTCATTCCTTCACTCATTAATGCTCAATAAATGCTAACTTATTACTATTATTTCATTGGACTGCTTGGAGCAGCATCTGAAACTGTTTCCTTCTGGAAATATTGTCATCCATTGACTTCTGTGATCCTATGCTTCCTTCATTTACTTAACAAATAAATCAAGCACCTATCATGTCTCAGGCACTGTGCTAGGAGCTGAGCAAATCGCGGACCGCAAAATAGAGGTTCCTGCCCTCGCGGAGTGGGAGACATAAACAAATAAAACACAAAATTAATACGTAATTTTCTTATAGTGGTAAAATCATAAAGGAAATGAATAGGGTTCATAGAGAAAAACAATAGAGGAGACCTAATTTTAATTGGGCGATCAACTGAGGTTTCTCTGAAGAAGTGATGTTTAAGCCACAGCCTGAGAGATTAGTAGAATTAGTGTGGTTTTCTACTTTCCTTATTCTCAGTACTTTTTGCCCAGTTCTTCAGGGTTAGATTTCCTCATGGTTCTAATGTCCTACGCCTCCTTTCCCCTCATACTATACATTATTCTGGGGTGATATCACTCACTCAACATGGTTTCAAAAAAAAAAAATCTCTAAACCAATTACCCTGAATCTCCATCTCTAGCCCAGATCTCCTGGGTCTCAGACCCATAACCCCACTCCTCGCCAGATAACTCTACGCAGAGGTCACATAGGCACTTCAAATTCATCTTTCCAAATGAACTTAACATCTCCTCCTCACGCAACTTTTTTTCTCTCAGTTGGTACACAAGTCATTCTAGCCTCTTCTCTCGTACCCCACATGCAAGCAAACAGTAAGATGTGTCCATTTTTATTTCCTAAATATTTCCAAAATCCACCCCTTTCTTAGTCTCCTCTCACCTGTTCCTGAACTATTAAAAACATCATAGCTTTTATGGTGGTCTCCCTGAGCCACCAAAGTAGGCTATCAAAAACATAAGTTTGATCATGTCAATTTCTTGCTTAAAACCCTTCCCTAAATCCTCACTGCCCACAGGAGAACATTCAACATAATATACAATGTTTGCATCAGTTCCCATCTATTGTGTGTCCATTATAGAATTTGGTGAATGAGTGATTAAATGTTTGTCCAATCAAGTTTAGCCCAACCTATATAAACAATATATAAACAGACTATATATATTATATACTACATACAGTCCCTATATACACATATGGATTATATATGTTAATTTTAGTTTCAACACTAAGGAAAGACTTTAAAAATAAAATCCTTGATACTATCCCATCTTCGCAGCAAAGGTAAACATTAGTCAGAAACTTTAAATTGATCTCAATGTGGGTAGCCCAAGTTAACTCAGCAAAAAGTATTTATTGAGCTCCTACTATATGCCAGCTTCTGTTCTAGGTAGTGGGAGTACAACTGTGCATGAAACTTATAAAAAAATCACTGTCCTCATAGAGTTTCATTCTATTGTGAGGGAGAGAGAAGCAAAATTAAAAAGTAAAGTATAGAGTATATTAGAAGGTGATAAGTATTATGGAGGAAAACAAGGCAAAAACAAGGCTTAGTTTTATGGAAGGAGAGGGGCAGCAGTTTTAAGTGAAGTAGTTAGGAAGGGCCTCACTGAGAAGGTGAGACGTGAGCAAAGACTTGAAGGAGGTGAGGGAGAGAGAATGACGTCTGGAAGAAGAGTGCTCCTGGCAGAGGAAGGGCCATACAGCCTGAGGGGCGGAGCATAACTACGCTTTTTGAGAAACATGAAAGAGATCAGTGTGGGTAAAACTGGGGAGTGAGGAGCAGGCGATAAGGCTGCATCATGTAAGGTCTTGGCTGAAACCAGTTTAAAGACTTTAGCTTTACTCTGAGTGAATTAGCCAATCCCTGGAGGATTACGAACAGAAGAATGACAAGGTCTGATTTTCATTCTAAGACTTCCTCCATGAACGATAAGCACAATCTTTCTGATCTCAGTAATTTGGTATCTAAATAAGTTTCTGGCTGCCAAATGGACATTTCCATTTGGATATCCCACGTCACCTCAAATCCAACATGTATAAAACATGATGGCCTTTTAAGTTCCAGATTTCTATTAATGATACATAAATGAGATGAACTGCACTATGGATTAATGTCATCATAGAAAAACATTTATTAAACCTCTTGTCGGAGGGAGAGGAAGGCTCTATATGACAAGGAAAATAATTACAATTTAAGGTGGACAGCCTCAACGCAAAGGTCAATATGCCAGACTTGCCACCACAACCAAAAAGATGTTGAAAGACCCGACAATGGCTTTGTTAGCATCCATTCTCAAATATAAAACTAGAAAAATCAGCTAAGTGATATATTACTATAATGAGTAAGACTGCTACTTTCTTCTCCTATGGAGAGTCACAGAAACATAAATGAGATTAACCAGATACCACAGAAGTAAAGAAGCCACTTAATTTTATCTTTACTTAGAAATAAAATATAAATATATTTCAAAGTTTATTAAAACAAAAAATAAAATTATGTGATAAATTCATAATAATAAGAAGCATTAATGCTAAAATTTTCAACAAAAGTAGAAATAAAAGACAGAAGAAAATGATGAACAGGAAAGAAAATGAAAGATAAGACTTTAGAGTTCGCTAAAATCCAAAAGAAAAGAGTTAACTAACTCCTACTTAATGCTCAGCTTTACTTAGTTGCCAGTCTTCCCTGCCTCCTAAGACACTAGGTTATACCTATCTAAGAATTTACCCATCTGAATTCTATTGGCTCTCAAAATACTGCTGGGCATATATTTCTTATGATAATATGCTATAAAATTATAATTCTCTTGTTTGTCTCCTCTTCTAGATTGTGAACTCAAAAACAATTACTAGATCTTTTTATTGTATATCCAATATGTAACATAATGTCTAAAAGATATAGAAGCTAAAATAGGTGATAAATTAAGTGATTAAGTTATTTTACTAATATGACATTTATATTTTTTAAAGAATATTTAAGATTTTTATAATTAAATATTTTCTGGAATCTTTCATAATGTTTTGGAATTCTTTACTATAATTGAGAAATTGAGCTTTCTTGAAATCCTTGTTCTAGTGTTTTCAATGGAAAAAAACAACAACAACAACCACCTTCTTGGTCTAGAAATTTGAGAACATCTCTTCTAATTCTGAAAAGGTTAAGATCTATTTTGGAGAAACCTCCTACTATATTTCACAGTACAATAGAGACACAAAAATATGTTGCATTTACACAACTGTAAACATAAGCAATACAATCTCACAGTTTGGATAATTTTGAGCAACAAATAAATCTGGATTTCAATTGAGATTCCCCAGACTATGCTAAGTCAGACTACTGGCTGGAGACTGACATCTGCTAAATTTATCTGAAATTCTGAGGTTGAGGAGACATCAGACAACAATTCAACAGCAATTCAATATCTGGTTTACCAAAATAAGAGCCAATAGTAAGAAGCTATGAGGAAGTCACCAACAATTTGCTGATGATATGATTCTGGTATTACCTGCTTTCTATTTACAAAACACAATAAACAGATAGTGGAATGCAAAACCTCTGATGAGTGAAAATTTTACAGCTGTTCTATTTGTGGAATGGCTTTATATTTGGCAGTAAGGGAACTTAAACAAGGTTCATTAAGAAAAGAAATGTTGGTTTCAGGAAGCCAATTTACATATCACCTTTAAAAAAAAGAGGTTAGGTTTCTAAGTAAAAGTATGCTGTTGATTTAAAAAGAGTTGCTAAGTTATACACAATCTCATGCACTCTCTAGAGAGCAGTTTTTGGAACTAGAAACCACATCTACCTCTGTTCAAATGGACCAGACTAAACCAAATAGGTTGGGCTGAAGAAATAGGTCAGTGCTTTATATTTCAGTTGAATTATAGATTTCGACATAAGAAATTTGTCACTCACCTCCCAGATTTAGCTGAGGACTGCATCATTTGAAAAATAAGTAACAATTAGTTAATAAACAACTCTAATAATATACTTGAAAATGCTAGCAAGCAATTAGCACGGAGAAGCACAGACGTGAGAGGGATACTCTGAGAGTTAAACCTCCCCAAGTTGATAATATCACACAGGAAAAATCGTGACAAATAAAGAGCTCCTGCACTGGGTAACTGCCATAAAGGATGTTTCTCAAACTGGAGTCCTCAGATACCTAGGGTTCTCTAAAAAGAAGTTTTCAATTTTGTCTTTTCACTTCAGTGACAATTGAATTCTTTCTCATGTGATAAGAAAGGATGGGGACTTTAGGATTTCTATTGCCCTTTTTATGGTTAAATAATTTCCCATTGTTTGGATATACCACATTTTGCTTATGTATTCATCAAATGATGGCCACTTAGGTTTCCCATTACTGGGGCTATTTAACAACAATGCTGCTATGAACATTTATGTGCAAATTTTTGTGTGAACTTGTTTTCAATTCTCTTGGGTACGAAACTACTAGGTCATATTGTAACTCTCTAAATTTTTGAGGAACTGCCAAACTGTCTTCCACAGTGGCCATACCATCTTAAATTCTCACCATCATATGTACAAGTGTTCCAATTTTTCCACATCCTCACCAAAAATTGATATTTTCTGTTTTTTTTATTTTACTTTAATTATAGCCATCTTAGTGGGTGTGAAATGGTATCTCATTGTGGTTTTGATTTACATTTCCCTAATTACCAATGACTTTGAGCATCTTTTCATGTCCTTTTTGGCCATTTGTATATCTCTGGAGAAATGCCTATTCAGGTCCTTTGCCCATTTTTAAATTGGGTTGTCTTTTTATTGGTAAATCATAAGAGTTCTTTATATTCATGTCTAGATCCTTATCAGATATATGATTTGCAAATATTTTCTCCCATTCTGTGGATTATCTTTTCACTTTCTTTATGGTAACTTTTGATGAACAAGAGTTCTTAATTTTGATGAAATCCAACTTATCTACTATTTCTTCTTTGTTTAGTAAGTACAACATCTGGGCTTCTTAAGACAGTTTCTACTGACTGCTATTTTTCCTGTGTATGGGCCATACTTTTTTTTGTTTCTTTGTATGCCTCCAATTTTTTTGTTAAAAAACAGATATTTTATTTTTTTAAATATTTTATTTTATTATTATTTATTTATTTACTTATTTATTTTTGGCTGTGTTGGGTCTTTGTTACTGTGCGCAGGTTTTCTCTAGTTGCGGTAAGCGGGGGCTGCTCTTCGCTGTGGTGCGCAGGCCCCTCACTGTGGTGGCTTCTCTTGTTGCGGAGCATGGGCTCTAGGCGCGTGGGCCCCAATAGTTGTGGCACACGGGCTCAGTAGTTGTGGCTCACGGGCTCTAGAGCATAGGCTCAGTAGTTGTGGCGCACGGGCTTAGTTGCTCCGCAGCATGTGGAATCTTCCTGGACCAGGGCTCGAACCCGTGTGCCCTGTATTGGCAGGCGGATTCTTAACCAGTGCGCCACCAGGGAAACCCAAAAAACAGATAATTTAAAGCTAATGACTGAACAAGGATTTCCTTAAACATCTGGAAACAAAAATTCTCTCTGAACCCACAAAGCAGGAACCAAAACTCAGATCGTGGTTATCCCTGGTCCAGAGAAGAGTCCCTGCCACGTAAGCCTCTGCCATAAACATGCCCATATCTTAACTGTTATGGCCAGGAATAAAAAGCAAAGGCAAAGAAACAGATTCAAAGCAATGAGTTCTTAAAAATAGATGCCATTTTATCTTATTTTATTGATTCTATAAAATATGAGATTTTTTTAAAGTGCTTTTTGTAAAAGAAAATTTTGTGCAAACTCTTTTAAATTTATTACACTAATAATAAAGACATTATCAAGGACTTGGCAACTTAACTTCTAAAAGTATATAATATTTGAAACAATGTATTTAATAAATTTATGTTTACTGCTAAAAGTTTATTCTACAGATCAAGAGACAATGCTTCCTTTTTCTGCATTATTTTTTTCTAAATGGAAAGAATAATTTGGAAAAAGGGTTAAAAAGTATTCTTTGTTTTCTATTAGGAAATATATAGGAAGAAGAAGAAAACCAAATAAGTTTTAAACCCCAAAGTTTAAATTCCTCATATTGACTTTATTTAAAATTTAATTTTTTAAGATAAGAAATACACATATATGTATTTGCCTTGTTAAAATACTCCTATTTAGGAAAAATAGTCAGCATATGAAACATGTTTATGGCAGCTATTGTATTAAAACCGTTTGGCAAAAATATCCTCAACATTTCCTTGTAAATCTACAAAGCTAGATGATTCCAGTTATTTTAAAATGACATTGGGTAATTGTAGATATACTGTACATGTCTTCCAAAAATCAGTTCTACATTGTTCTAACGTGAAAAATATGTTGGTATTAAAAAAATGATTAAAATCAGTCTTCCTGACTATAGCTATCTTTAACTATAAACAACAAAATAAGTATTTGATATTTACTTGCATGTGCACAGGAGAACAGTTTATAGTAATCTAGCAAAAAGGCAACAGCCTTAAAAAAAGAAAATGGTCATAGAGACAAAAATTAAGTGACAAAAATGTCAATCTCTGTCTTTTTCCACGAACTTCATCCTCTTTCACAGATTCAGATACTAATGAGCAGAGAAACAGCTAAAGCTGGGGCCAGACGAGACTGAAGATCAACATTAGACATAGATAATCCACAGATGATTATCCAAAACCAAATAACCACATTTACTATATAAAATTACTCCAATATCTAAAATAAAGAATTAAGCCCCTGATCAGAAGTGGTTCAATTTCTCTCGAACATTTCAGAAACTCACTTTAAAATACAGAGTTAAATGTACACATATAAACCAACAAAAGAAAAAAAATCATATTGAAATTTGATCTCTAAAGTTATAAGGTGGCAGTAATACCAAAATAATAGAGCTGCATGGGTCAGCTGTGCAATGAGTCAGAGATGAGGGGGGGTTTACTGGGATACTGATATTGTTCTACTTCTTAACCTGGATGGCATTTACACAAATACATTCAGTACATGATAACTCAAGAGTTATACCCTTAGGGCTTCCCTGATGGCACAGTGGTTAAGAATCTCTGTCTGCCAATGCAGCGGACACGGGTTCGAGCCCTGGTCTGGGAAGATCCCACATGCCACGGAGCAACTAAGCCCATGTGCCACAACGACTGAGCCTGCACTCTAGAGCTTGTGAGCCACAACTACTGAGCCCTTGTGCCACAACTACTGAAGCCCACACACCTAGAGCCGGCACTCCACAACAAGAGAAGCCACCGCGATGAGAAGCACATGCACCATAACAAAGAGTAGCCCCCGCTCCCTGCAACTAGAGAAAGCCCGCACGCAGCAACGAAGACCCAACGCAGCCAAAAATAAAACTAATTAATTAAAAGAGTTATACCCTTAAAATTTATGATTTTTATTTACATATGTTATAATTCAATTAAAACTTCCTGCTGGAAGTCTTCCCCTTACTTGTTTACCAGTTTCTGATTACTCTTCAACTTTCTAGTCTCGGCTTGGTGCATGTTTATTTTTCTCACTATAGGCTGCTATGACCATTGTCATGTTCATGGATACACTAGTTCTATTCCTTCAGTTAGCTCACAAACTCTTAGAAAACAACAATGTAAAACTGCTCAAATGTACGGAATGGACACTAGATGTAAATAGATTTAATGACTGGATTATAATAGAAATGGAGATATGGGGATATATGTATATGTATAGCTGAATCACTCTGTTATAAAGCAGAAACTAACACACCATTGTAAAGCAATTATACTCCAATAAAGATGTTAAAAAAAAAAAAAAAAGAAATGTATAGACCAAATCTGGGGATGGTTCAGTATAGTTTTTCCCCTGCCATTTAAAAAAATTTTTTTATTGGAATATAGCTGATTTACAATGTTGTGTTAGTTTTAGGTGTACAGCAAAGTGAATCAGTTATACATATACATATACACATTCTTTTTTTTTTTTAGATTCTTTTCCCATATAGGCCATTACAGAGTATCGAGTAGAGCTCCCTGTGCGATACAGCAGGTTCTTATTAGTTATCTATTTTATATATAGTAGTGTGTGCTGCCATTTTTAATTCAGTAAGGACTTAAGGGTTTCATAGTAAGATACTGATCTGAACCAGTATTAATTTCAATGTGCATTACAGTGGTTTACAAAGTATAATCTGTAACTTTTCTAACATTTTCATTTAGGAATGTCAGTGCATATTTTAGAATAACCTTGAAGCTTCTCAGATCAAAGACATATTCCCATAAAAAATAAGAGTCAACAAGTAATCATTTTCACACCATACTTTTGCAGAAACAAAGCTCTTTAAAAACAGAGCTACAATTCCTACCTGGGAGACTTCTTTGTTCATAGTGAGTCCTCAGAACATATATGGTCAAATCTGGTGCTCCAGAGGGTAGCTTCCAATGGAATGGGGGAAAGGTATTTTCCAGAGATGGCTCGAGTCTCTTCACTCTTACCTCTTTTAAGGCCAATTAGGCAAACAACTAAAACAAAGGAGAAGAAAAAAATAAAAGCAGAAGGGAGGTTAGATTGTCATTTTATTCTCTAAGAAATAATAAAGGTCAGAAATGTTTGGTTAAAAAAAAGAAAATACAACTTTTCAGGCCAAATGGAAAAACACTTCTAAAAGACAATGGATGAAGATCTGATTTTACAACCGAAGTCCTTCCGGTACCTGAATATATATTCTTATTTAAGACTGCTGCTTGAGTAATACATAATTGCATTCTGCCCTTAATCTCCTGACAGGTCCATTTATATGTCTTTTAAAATTTTTTTCTGGCTGCATTTGTATGTTTATCTTTCTATTTACCTATAAATTCGGATTTTTAATGTTTTCAGTTTGCATTTAATTCCTTTCATTTCTGTAATACTTCTCACAATGTATTAAAGTTACTATGATACTTAACTTTCAAATTTTTTTTGAAAAAGTTTACAAAAATTTTATATTCCTAATACCTAAAAATAAAATTCATTGAGCTCTGGTTCCAGTAAAGATGAACTATCTTGTATTGGACTAACTTGCCCATAGATAACAATGATTAACTCTGGACAAAATAAAAATTACTCAAAGACAGTGAAAAGTGACTAAAAGCAGGCAGAAACATAGGGAATTTGATCACTGAAAGAAAGGAATCATACTGAATAAGATCTATACTTATAAGACTTTCCCTTAAGAGAATTCTTCCCAGTATACCCCTTAAGTACTACTGGGAGGCTAGACCTAAGGGAGAAAACCACTGTCTCACTGGCTTGAGGCATTAGAGAATGTAGTTCAGAGCTGACAGAATGCTAGATAATAGGAGGAGAAAATCATGGTAGGAAGGGTAGTACAGTAAGGGGGTGGGGGACCTTAATTCTGCATATGCAAATTCTCCTCAAATCCCTGGTTGATCCAAGTACCCCTATATAACCATACCACAAATGAGATTCCCTTTTGCTGTTTATAATCACACATGCCTCACTCCCTTTTTTTTTTTTTTTTTTTTTTTTTTTGTGGTACGCAGGCCTCTCACTGTTGTGGCCTCTCCCGTTGCGGAGCACAGGCTCCGGACGCGCAGGTTCAGCGGCCATGGCTCACGGGCCCAGGCGCTCTGCGGCATGTGGGATCTTCCCGGACCGGGGCACGAACCCGTGTCCCTTGCATCGGGAGGCGGACTCTCAACCACTGTGCCACCAGGGAAGCCCTCCTCACTCCCTTTTTCTTAACTCCTAGCAACTACTTATCTGCCCTCTATTTTTATAATTTTGTCACTTTGAGAATATTACAAAGATTGAATCAAATAGTATGGAAACATTTTGTATTGGTTTTTTTCACTTAGTATAATGCCCTTGAGATCCATCCAACATGTTGCATATACAAACAGTTTGTTGCTTTTTATTGCTCCATGGTTTGAAGGTACCACAGTTTCTTTTTCACCATTCCCTGTTGAAGTACATTTGGGTTGTTTTCAATTTGGGGCTATTATGAATAAAGCTGCTATAAATATTTGTGTACAGGTTTCTGTGTGAATATTAAGTTTTCATTTCTCTAGGATAAACACCCAAAAATGCGGACTTCCCTGGTGGTCCAGTGGTAAAGAACCCGCCTTCCTATTCAGGGGACACGGATTTGATCCTTGGTCAGGGAACTAAGATCCCACATGCTGCGGGGCAACTAAGCCCGTGCACTGCAACTACTGAGCCTGCGCACTCTGGAGCCCGAGTGACACAACCAGAAAGCCTGTGTGCCACAACTAAGAGCCAATGCAACCAAATAAATAAGTAAATAAACAAACAGACACCCATAAATGCAACTGGGTTGTACAGTAAGTGTATATTTACCAGCCAGTAATTTAGTTGTCTACTAGAACAAAAATCAAAACTCTTCAGAAAAAGATACTCCACGATATTATCTACAATACCCAGTATACAATAAAAAATTACTAAACATGCAAAGAAGCCAGAAATTGTGACTCAAGATCAGGAAAAAAAAAGGGGGGGTCGGGCTTCCCTGGTGGCACAGCGGTTGAGAGTCCGCCTGCCGATGCAGGGGACACGGGTTTGTGCCCCGGTCTGGGAAGATCCCACATGCCACGGAGCGGCTGGGCCCGTGAGCCATGGCCGTTGAGCATGCGCATCCGGAGCCTGTGCTCTGCAACGGGAGAGGCCACAACAGTGAGGCCCGCGTACCGCAAAAAAAAAGGGGGGGGTCAATAGAAACCATAAGATGATTAGTTGAAATTAACTGATAATGATGTTAAAGCAGTTATTATGAGTATGATCAGGATGTTATAATAAGTGAACAGATGAGAAATACTTGTAGCAAATGGAAACTATAAAATAGAAGTAAATGAAAATTCAAGAACTAGTTCAACATGGAAATTTTAAAATTCACTGGACAAGCTTAAAAGAAGATTTGAGATGGCACAAAAACAAATCGGTGAACTTGAAGTCAAAACAATACCCAATATGAAGACTGGACAACTGAAAAAAATTAAAATCAAAAGTTGACTTTTTGAAAAGATAAAAAAATTATTAACACTTGAGCAAGAATGATCAAGAAAAATGAAAGACAACACAAATTACCAATGTCAGAAATGGGCAGCTATCACTTCACGTCCTACAAATATAATGCTCTAAACCACATAATGCAAATCAATTCAGTAACTGCGATGAAGTGAAAAATTCCTTGAAAAATATAAATTATTAAAACCACAAAAACGAACAGAATGCTATCTACTAAAGAAATTAATTTGTAATTAAAACAAAACAATACTCCAGGCCTAGATGGCTTCACTGGTAGGTTCTATGAAACATTTAAAGAAGTAATAATAACAATTGTGCACACTTTCCAGAAAATAAAAGGCAGATACACCCCAATTGTTTTACTAGGCCAACTGTTTTACTAGGCCAGCAAAACCCTAATACCAAACTTGCCAAAGATATTACTAGAAAAGAAAATCAGTCTCATGAATGTAGACACAAAATAGCAAATTAAATTCAGCAATATATAAGGATGATACACCATTAACAGAATAAAAAGCATATAAATATCTCAGTAGGTACAGAAAAACATCTGACAAAATTCAGCACCCATTCATGATAAAATTCTCAGCAAGCTAAAAATTAAAGGTAACTCCTTCAATCTGATATGGAGGATCAATGAAAAACCTACAGCTAGTATTCTGTACAATGGTGAAATATTGGGAGTTCTCCTAATATTGGGAACAAGGCAAGAATGTTCACTCTAACCACTTCTCTTCATTATTGTAATAGATGTACTGGAGGTCCTAATCAGTGCAATAAGTCAAGAAAAACAAATACAAGGAAGCTTAGAAAGGAAGAACTAAAACTGTCTTTATTCAATTAAAAAATAGTGGTACATAATTCTAAGGAATCTGAAAAATGATTACTAGAATTAATAAGTGATTTGACAAAGCTGTAAGACACAAGGTGAGTATACAAAAATCAATTGTGTTTCTATATAACCACAGTAAACAATTAGAAGTGCAAAACAATTTATAATAGCATCAAAAAGCATAAAATACTTAGGAATTAATTTAACAAAATATAGGTAAGACCTATACACTTAAAATTATAAAACATTTCTGAAATTAAAAAAGACTAAAAAAAAAGAGTGACTAAATATTTTCATGGGTTCACTGAGACTCAATAGCATTAAGATGTAAATTCTCCCCCAAATTAATTCATATAATACTCAAAAATAAAATTAGTGGTTAACTTTTTACATATCTAGTGCATTTTATAATCAATGAATATAAATCTATTTTTATTTTATTTTATAATATATTTATAATGTGGGCTTTCTGATGCTTGTTTTAGGCTTTTGCTTTTTAAATAAAGACTATGTTTTCTCTACATCATGATTCCCTCCAATGCTGAATTCTGCATTAAAGTGGCATGTCTATCTAATGTTAGAAAATTGGATGATCCTATGACCTGGATCCAAAAGTGCTTACCTGTTATAGTCCCTCTAAATTAAACAGAGTGCTTTTTGTATTTTCAAGATTTTCTTTCCCTTTTCCCTTGATTTAAACCCACAATTCAAAAATTCAAAAAAACTTGGACTAGCTCTTCATAATGACATAGTTTAAACTATTAAAGAAAGGAATTTATAGTTAGGTTAGCCCAACTTACATTATATTTAGTTGGGTTGTTCTCACTGTATAATATCTAGTTTATTTGCATTTGTAATCAACTTAAGTCCCTAAAACATTTCTTGGGTGATAAGATTCCTCCTAATTAATACTTTGTGTTTTCATCTGTGAAGCACTGTATCTTTGAATTTTTTCCTAGGTAAATTTGCTTAAGAATTGGTAAGTAGTAACTGACTATGGTAAAGATGGCATTGTTCATTTAGTCAACCACAAACCCAGGCTCTGTCATTTTCTGACTTTCAAGGAAGAGCACTCCTCAAAAATCATTTGTGTAGTTAAGGCTACAGGTATAATCTTTGTGAAATAATGCACTCTCTTCTATAAAACCTAAGAGTTTTTACAGGTACTTTTTCAAAGTCAGGCAGTAACTGAAACCAGATGGATCCTGCTAATGATTTAGGGTCCTGATGATTCAAGGCCAAACGGGAATACAGGAATGATGCTGAGGGGGAGGCTGAGCATAGTCACTCAGGGACTGCATGAAGACAGAAAAGCACAAGATAAATCCATACTCCAAAAAGATATGTAGACAATGAGAAGTGAAACATATGGAAATCAAGAGACAGGTGATACACAGAGAACCAAAGAAGACAGGAGGAATATGAAGAAATAGGGAGAAAAAGAGCAGTGCTGATGATCTGATGTTTGGCATTATGAGATCAGTAAGCTCACTATTCTTAAAATATATCTCCTAGTATTTATTATGTATTATCTGTGCTATCCAGAGCTCAGTATTTTAAGTCGTTTCTCACACCCCCTCACCTCCAGGAACCCAAAGCAGGAGGCCTGATATGGGTGGTACAAACTCCTAAGAGATCCTCACGCCTGGAGGCTTCCCATTACTTGTTCCAATTCTCTCCTCATGGGTAAGGCCTTTCTGTCCTCATTATCTGCTTCCAGTTCTGGCACAAACACTGGCTAATGCAGCACCTCAATTCCTTTAATTTAATTTATTATTCAGTTTATTAACCTCTTATATTCAATCTGATTTAAGAATCAGATGAGGAAGCAAGGTGAAAGAAGAGTACCTATAGCACTTAACACATAGAAAGAGTAAAAAAGGAAATCTATAAAACATTCCTCCTTTGTTATTTTGGAGTTAGGCAGAGGTACAGGGCCAGAATTTTAAAATATATAGAGAAACAGGACAAAGGAGTATCTACGGATCTACTACTCATAAGTAGTAACAGTAAACATTTTTGATATATTTATTTTCTTTTTAAAGAAATGAAGTATTACCAATAAATCAAAAGGCCCCACACTCGCACAAAGCCCACTCTTTTCACTCCCCCGCCTTTTGGTAGAGATAACCATCATCATGAATTTAGTATATATCCTCTGGTCAATTTTTTTATATCCATAAACAATGTACACTGATGTTTTATGCTTTAAAATATACATGTTTAAACTGTACATATTCTGCATTTTGCTGATTTCATGTATTATATTGTTCTGGAGCTCTATCCCTGCTGAGGTGTGTGTGTGTTTCATTCATATGTACATGTGAATATACCACATCTCAGCCCAGTCATTCATGTATTTAAGTTGCCTAAATTTTCATTATTACAAACAATGCCTCAATGAGTATTCTTGTACATGGCTTCTCTTTCATATTTTCATATGCACATGTGCAAGAATTTCTAATGGTAATATTCAGAAATGGAATTTCTGAGTTGTAGTATCTTCTGCTCTACTCACCACTTGTCAAACTGATTGCCCAAATGATTGTTTCACATTCCCACTAGCAGTGTGTAAGACAACCATTTTCACCCATATTCTTTCCAACACTTGATATTGTCAGACTTTACTTTTTAACCAGTCTAACAGATGAAAATGGGATCTCATTTCAATTTGCATTTCCCTGAATATTATAGAGACTGAGCATCACAGCTGGCTATTTGGATATCCTATTATTTCAACTGGTGTTAGTCTCTTTTCATCCATTATACTGGGTACTCAATAGGTACTTTGTCTCAGTTCTGGGAAATTTTCTTGGATTATACTATTTATTCTTTTCTTTCCCTTCATTTATTCTGTTCTCTCTTTGGAACTCCTAATAATAGAAAGTTGACCCTCCTGGACCCTTCTTTTTATTTTCTTTTATAATTTGTTTATCATTTCTTTGCCTCTTTGCTTTACTTTCTAAAAAAATTTCCTCAACTCATTACCCAAACCTCTGTTGAGTTTTTTTTCTGCTATATATTCTTAATTTATAAGAATTCTTCATTCTCTGAATGTTCTTTCTAAAATACCCTATTTCTGCTTTACAGATGTAGCATCCCAACTTTCTGCAGCTGTTTTATACACACACATATGATATGTATGTATGTGTATATATGGTATATGCATATATACCATACAGCTGGATGTGTACATATATGTGTGCATATAAATAAAATTTTCTTGGCTGCATAGTCTATTTTCTCCAAGTTGTTTGTATTTTCTATTTGTTTATTTTCATTCCTGCTAGTCATAGTAGATGCTTTCCTTAGATGCCTGATGGTATTTATTTAGTTGTTTGGATATAAAAAGTTTACTGAAAGCTCTAATCATGTACATGGGGCTACTGACTGTAACATTCCCTATAGGGCAATCTGGCCAGGCCCTCTGTTAGGGCACAAATACTGATATGAGAAACCTGGTTCCCATTATCTACCACTTATTTACTTATTTGTTCAATACCTGTATACATATAAAATAGTTTCAGAATTGTTAACCTGTACCCCTGTAAGAAACAATTTTACCAACTAGAGTACAGTTCCTTTTTGACTTTAGGTTTTTCTTCTTGGGATGGTCAGATTCTTCACAGAAGATTCTTCCTGTTTCCTGCCTGGAGGATAAAGGACTCAGTTTGGGAAGCCAGTAATGGAGATGAGAGCAAGGGTTCTCAGCATTCAAAATGCCAGTGCTCATCTAATCCCCCGCCCCCGCCTTCAGTGTGCCTGGTGTTCACTAGTCCTCTGTTTTAAGCGAGAGAATAAACTTCAAGTCTTCCATCTCTCAAGATGGGAGCAGTGCAGTAGTACAGTGGCAAAGAATAGACGAGACCCAGGCATCTGTTTCTTAGCTTTTAAATAATCCTCCTTATTTTAATCCCCTTCCCTTCTTCGCCTCCACTTCCAGAAGTACACAATACTACCACTGCCTGGGCCCTTTGAAGAGTCACCAGTACAAATTCAATTGGTCCTTAGCTTTCTCCACTTAAAACATAGTTTTCTTAGGTTTAATAAGATTGTTCACTATTCTAGCTGTTTTCCAGCCTCGAAAATTTTGCTCCATTTTCTCCCATTTCCCTACATCTCTTGATTTATGACTAAAAACAACAACAACAACCCTTGTTGACTTTATTTTGGTTGTTGTTTAAACTATGGTTTGGGGTGGGAACAATATTAAATGTGTGCTCAACCTATTAATTTATTTGGAATCAAATACTATGATACTATTTTTAATATTTTATTTGTTTATTTTTAATCTTCCTGTTATTTTGTAATCTTTTTAAGGTTTTGTTTCAAGTATGTTATTAACGCCTTAATCTTTTTGAGAATTTTAAAATCCACCATCCTCACATCCTCAAGAACCAATTAGCAATTGAAATTACTCAATAATATCAAGAATTATCTGCCAGAAACAGAATTAACGATAGGCAGCAAGTCCTATGCAACAGTTAATCAGGAAAGCTCAGAAAAAGAGTCAGCTTTAGGCCAACGGAACACTTCTCCATACACCTATTGGTAGCTGATATCACGGACTGTGACTTTGGGAAAGCAGGAAAAAAAACAATCCATCTTCCATTATCTCATAAGGTAACAGTTGCTGAGTGTCAAAAGAAGCTGTGGTCTAATGTTCTCTTTTCTGTAAGGAAATAAAAGAAACTCTCAAACCTCTAAGGGCAGTAGATTTTCTCTCCCACATATATTAACTGTAAAGTGTGATGAAAGGAACTTGTTACTAATAACAGTTAAAATTACAACGTTTATAAATTAATTACTTTAATAAAATTAGCACAGATTGAAGGTTATCTTTATTATAAAGTTACTTTAACTTTTCTTCTTTATGATATACTTTTTGATGAGGAGAGAAAGGGATAACGTTAGCCAAAATGCCCAGTGTGCTGGGATTAATAGCTTAGTTTAGCTCTGCTGTCATCCTATAGTAGGTTGTCATAAATAAACCATTAACATTAGTGGCAATTATAAATTATTTTGGTTAAGTTGACTTAAGATTCTATAGTAACATCTGTTTTCTTATTAATTCTACCCCAAAGAAACTTTAAGAAAGAAAAAGGCACTTAAAAAATTGTATGAAGAAATAAAGTCTTTTTACCTTGGAAGACTGAAAGATTTTTGAAAGAATGAAGAAAAAAATGCTACTTACTTTCCTATTAGTGATGACACAAGAGTCAGACTCTCCAAATCAAAGACAAAAATGATCTAAATAAAATTTGAAATCAAGCCATCCCTACTAGTGTTAAAAAAATTTTTTAATATGTATATAGTTTATTTATTTGACTTCTCTATAGTATGTAGTTGCTTTTTCTTATTAACACTATCTATGAAGAGGAGGCCTAGAAGAAAATGAAGACTTTAAAGACAGAATTTTTTTTAATAGAATGACAATATTTACTTAATTTTCCTTGTTAATCTTTAATTTTTAGAAGGCTGACTTCATTGTTCTTATGATTACAAAATGCTTTCATGAAAACCTTGCAATCTCTCTCCAGAAAAATACTTATTTCTTCACACAATTTTTGGGGTGTCTTAAAAATCTGGGTAAATTCATGGGTGTTGTTAGAAGATAAAATTGTATTATGTTGGAAAGATATGAAAAATGTTGCTCTATGGTAAGAGCAAGAGTTCCAAAGGGACACTAGCTGGGAAACAGATCTTGGTAAGTGGCAAGAATTCTACCATGAAGCAGCACTAAAGAGAACCATGACCCCAAGGGAATTCTTCATGCACATGTGCAACAAGAGATATGAAGAAAACTGTTCATGTTAGCAATGTGTCTAAGAGCAAAAAACAGGAACAACCTAGATGACCATCAATAATAGCATGGATTAGTAAACTCTAGTATATTGATACAGTAAAACCTCACACTAGTGAAATAAATTAACTGAGCTTTAGCTATCCTCATCTGCCTAAAGCCAACCACATTCCCTTCTTACAACCCAGGTAGTAATGCATTATAGTTTAAAGTATGGACTGCGGAGCCTAACTCCATTACCAACTTTCTGACCTTAACCTCTCCATGCATCAGTTTCCTCAACTACAAAAAGCAGGATAATACTTGTACCTACTCAAGAGTTGTTAGGAGACTAAACATTTAATATATTTAAGTTATTTAGGACAGTGTGGCACATGGTAAACACTGTGAAGTGTTTGGTTAATAAATAGACCATAGCCAACCAAGTCTAATATCTGTTCAACTCAGCAGCCCCCTTTCTAATAAATGATGGCAGCCATCATATTTTCCCTTAGTTTTTGCCAGACTAAGGTATCATGCATTTCTTTAATTATTTGTTTCAGTAATACATATTCAGGAAATTGTATGTACCTTCATATGGCTTTTGTTTTTAACTCTCATTCTGCTTCTACGGAGATATTAATATTTACATTCTAAGTTTTAAAGATTAAAAAAATCATTTTTTTAAAGTACAGTAAGAAGCCAAGTCCTGAATACTTTGTTGTATCTTAATTTCTATTTCTTGCTCCCCTTTAAAAAAAAAAAGGCAGATTATAACCTTAAAACCAAAACTGTGTGTTTAACTGCCTGCATATCAACCACTGAATCTAAAATATTAATGACTCGTACATCTACTTTTACTTTTACATTAAAGAGATAAACACTGAAAAGCCTAGACTAGTGGATTTTAATACTAATAATTCTGGATATAGTATAAACACATCTATTTTGGAGACAAGGTATTCTCAAAAGAATGCTCCTATTATTTTTAATGCTCTACTCTAAGCTCCATTCCTGCAAGCATCTGCCTATTTATTACGGAGTTCCAAACTAAACTCCATTTTCCTTTTCCTTGACTCTTCCCTATCCCCCACACCAAAAAAAAAAAAGGCACCTCACACCCACCCAACTGCTGCTACCAGAAACTCAGATGTCACCCTTGAAATCTTTTCCACTCTCACAACCTATAATATGTTAATCACCAAGCCCCATCTAGTCTATTTCAAAAATAAATCATCAATCCACAGACATACAAATCCGATACCCTATTCCTGCTTACACTCCTTCCATGAAGTTTTATCTCACATATAACAAAATCCAAAACTCATGTCATAGCCACCTCTCCTCATAGCACACTGTACTTTAGCCACACTGATCCATCCTCGGCTCTTCTCTATTCCCCAATCTTTTTTCCCCACTCCAAGGCCTTCACTACAGTATATTCTCTGCTGTGAATAATCCCTCCTACCTTCTTCACCTGTTCAGTTCCTATTCATTGTTCAAGCTTTAACTAAAATTCTACTTCTCTTAGCCCATAATCAAAATCAGCCCTCCATGACACTTTCATAGCACTTTCTACTTTTTCTTCTTAGCATTTTTCACTGTTTTTATTTACATATTTGTTTGTGTGATTGTGTTTACCACCTGTCTCCCTCACTATACTGTAAGACCCCAGGTGTATATTTTTTAACTGGCACACAGTAGGTATACACAGTAGGTATACAAATATTAATCTTTTAAAAGGTTACTTTGTGGAATTAATGAACCTGTTCTAATTCAAGAATGGTAGCGCAGTTAAAAACTTAAAGAGAATGAGGATCATTAAACTGGTCAAAGGACATTACAAGTCGTTCCAAACAAATCCAAGAGGAGTATCAGAGGTATGGGGAGAGGTATACTAGATTATTAATATAAGGGATTAGGCAAAAGTTTGGAGGTGAGAATACAGGGAGGAAAGAACACTGAAAGTAGTAAAACTACTAGATTAGTCTCTACTAATGAGGGAACGCCTATTTCTGGGCTTCATTCTGCAATATAATTTACCTCTCTGTTTTTGCCACAAGGCAAGAGAAAACACCAGGGTGCTGGAGAGAGTCCACACTCAAAAGAGCTAAAAATGAAACGTAACACCTCAACTACAAGAGTTTAGTTCTTTCCTAAAGAGCAACTCTACTAAATTGGAAGGCAATTGTCGAGGACTATCAAAACTAAGCTACTGTAGGTTTTTTTGTTTTTTTGTTTTTTTGTTTTTTTGTTTTGGTGCACCGTGCGGCTTGCAGGATCTTAGTTCCCCGTCCAGGGATCAAACCCAGCCCCTGGCAGTGAAAGCCCAGAATCCTAACCACTGGACCGCCAGGGAATTTCCAAAACTAAGCTATTTTAAATGTCTAAAACATTATAGCAAGGTGCTCAGATCGGATTTTAATTCCCAATACGTGATTTATGTGTATTAGAAAATAGCATTTACTAAGGCCTAAAACAAAGCAAAGGTTAGATCATTTTTAGTAACAGTTAAAATTGGTACATATGTTACCAGATGAATGTCTGCATTACACATTTTTCTATGTGCACTATCTACCCCTCCACACTGTCAACTGACAAAGATGGTTTTACTACCTCTTTGTACGTCTCAAGGGTAGCCAAGGATAGATACTCACTAAAGTTAATTGATAAAACTATTTCTATCTAGATTATTTCTCTTTCTTTTTTATGATCTTTCTAAATTACATATTATCTTTTAAAATAGAGACGTGACCAGGATATGTGCTTAGAGGTTTTAATAAATTCCATTTTTTGGAATACAAAGTTATAATCATGTAATGAGGTATGCAAATCTATGGTTACATTTAACTAGAACTTTCCATCAGTAACATGACATATCTTGAGGTGAAGGAGTGGACAATAACCAAAGGCCTAGCCTTATGACTTAAAAAAAACTGGTAATAAACATTTGCAAGGTATTTTTAAAACCAAATAGTAAAACATTTCTTTTTATTTCTTTTACTCAGTACACATTATTTCTTTTGTAACAGACAAAAGTCATTCCATCCTCAAACATTTAAGAGCCCAATACGTGGTAAGCACTGTACCAGCTGCTGGGGTACAGCACTGAACAAGAGAGATGAAGTTCCTACTCTTCAAAGCTCACATTCAAATGGGAGGAAAAGATCAGTAAATAAAACTGGATAACTTGAGGGAGAGAGTTACTAGGGGAGCTACTTTAGACTGAGTGAGTAAGGAGAGTTTATATGTGAAGGTAACATCCGAGCTGAGGCCACAAATAAGAAAAACTTAATTCCAAAATTATTTCAGAAATGATTTCGTAGTATGTGTATAATAAAAACGTAGCAGAAAGAACCTCATCCTCTTTCACTAATCTTGAACTTCTCATTATTACCTATATGATGCCTATATTTGTATATCCAGGCAACACCCCAAATTAATGGGCCAAAAAGAAATTGCTCATCACTATCCCTCAAAGTCACTACTAAGTACACTGCTATCATTAGCAACCATACTAGTATTTTGCCAGTTACTTAGTTTCTTAGAACTGTTTAACTCAGCTCTCCTTCTTGCATTTCCTATATTCAATCCATTAATAACATCATTATACTCCATACTGTTAGCAATCCAAGTGTGAGGCAATTTAGCAGCATATCTAACCTCTGCCCCTGGTTTGCCTACACAGCGCATCCTGCTAAACAATTCCCCACAGCTCCATGTTCACAATGTCACACCCCTAGTCACCACTCAACAGGGCTTTTCCACAGTTTCCATAAAGAATTTGCACTCTTGTTACCTAGCATTCAAGGTCTCCTATTATCTATCATAGCCTCTAATGACACAGCTTGAAGATAAAAGAGGCAAAAAATGACTGAATTAAATGGAGAAAAACAAAC
Organism: Hyperoodon ampullatus; assembly: GCF_949752795.1. NCBI lineage: Eukaryota > Metazoa > Chordata > Mammalia > Artiodactyla > Ziphiidae > Hyperoodon > Hyperoodon ampullatus. The sequence continues at coordinate 69,798,384 of NC_136928.1, forward strand.
ACACACTATAGTTGGAGAGTTTAACACCCCCCTCTCATCAACTGATAGAAGCAGACCCCTCTGGAAAAAAAAAATCAATAAAGACCTAGAAAATTTGAACAGTACTATCAACCACCTGGACCTAATTGACATTTTTAGAACACTATGCCCCAAAACTGCAGAATACATATTCTTTTCAAGTGCATGTTTAAGCCACAAAGTCTACGGTATTCTGTTATGGCAGCCCAAGCAGAACCCCAAGAGTCCACAGACCATATTTTGTGAGTTTCTGCTCTGAACATATACTTCTTATCTCTTTCTTTGCTCTTAAGGAAGACGGCAAAGATCCTTCCAAAGAAAAAGATCCAGAGCCTAGAAAAGGAAAATAAGATGATATCTAGGAACACTGAAGAACAAAAATTCCCCGATAAAAATGGAAAAAGTAAGAAAGTTTAATTGATAATCCATATAAGCTGGGCTCTCCCACCAACCTACACCTACATCTCCCAAATTCTATGTTACTTAGACCCCACTATGAAGTTTAAGCTACACCCTTACTATATCACTGTTCTGAATTGTCATCTCTAACTCCTTTTAACCCTCTGAACCCTTATCTCTTGTCTGACCTTCTAGAATATGGCTAGGGATATTTACAGTGAACCTTCTGCCAGTTCTAAGAGCAATATTCTCTTTGAGCTTTCAGGTGCATTCCAAGAAACTATACTCTATTGCCTGCCATCAACTTCTTCTCAATATCCTTCCAATGCCTGGCAAATGCAGACATACCTACAGCTCAGTTTTTTAGCCTTCTTTTTTTCGGTGCCCATGTAAACATGCACAGGCATATATACACACGTTCATGCACACACTAACACTCACATACACATATACATTTCACTCTTTCCTTGGAGAAGTACCAATGCTCCTCTACATTAAATTTAGTCTAAAAATATATTGAGTATCTTATATATGACATCTCAATAAATTCAATCTACTAGGAAAGACATGGACATAAAGCTAGTTATAAATTTAAGCTGGAAGCTATAAAGAAAAAGTGATAATTTTTTTAAGTGATAATTTTTAACCATGAAACAGTGAAAAATTCCTAACAGTGAAAACAATTTCATAATCCCACAAATGACCAAGTTAACATCCCCCCAAAGAAGGGCAAAGAACAAAAATAAACAATGCATATAAGATGATCTTCAACTGGACAATAAAAATGAAAAGAACATCCAACCTAATTAATTGTTTGAATTAAATTAAAATTAAGGCAAAGTAATTTCTCATCTATCAGACAGGTAAAAGATTAAAAAAAGACTGACAAAATACAGCACTGCTGAGGGTCTAAGGAAATACGCAATATCCCACACCATTGTCAGGAATGTAAATTGGTACCAGCTTTCTAGAGTTGCCAAAATAATCAAATTGCACATAGAAAGCAATCAATCTTCTAAGAACTTGTCCTCATCATATAATCAAAAGTGCATTAGTGCAGGACAACAGTTCTCAGCTGGGACCTACAGTATCTTCCAGGGAACATTTAGCAATGTTTGGAGATATTTTTGGTTGTCACAATTTGGGGTGGGAAGTGTTACTAGAATCTAGTGGGTAGAGGCCAGAGATGCTGCTGAACCTTCTAAAATGCACAGGACAGCGCCCACAACAAAAATTATCTGACCCAAAATGACAATAGTGCTAAGACTGAAAAACCCTGGCATAGAAGAATCAGGAACTTTAACATTGCATTTACCTTTGCTCCTTCCTCCCCAGAAGGGAAGAAAATTGTTATTTATGTCAAATTCTAGTATAATGACTGTCTATGTACCTGGCAGGTGGGGGACAATGTGCACTATAAGGTCAAACTGCTCTATGGTTCTCCCTCTTCTACATTCAACATCCATTTTGCCAGACTGATTCAGCCTGACTTCCTTGGAGTGGCTGAGCATTTTCCTCTCACACAGTTAATGAGTCAGAACACATGGGGAATAGAGTTGTCACTAGTACTACCATGCACCTATCATGCCATGAACAGAACCTGAGTCAGTTAACAGAGTAAGGTCATACATTAGGTTTGGGGAAATGAGATAAACGTATGTACTAATTCCTAGCACAGCCTCCTAGGACACAGGAATATAGAGACCAGTAACAAATTGGACCTATGGAGAATGCAAATTCATGAGCTTTGCTTAGAAAGCTGCCGGAACACACACACATATACACACATATACACACAAAATGAAATTTGAATCTATGGACAGTACCTATGTTCAGTTAAACACTGAGGTGCTGTGGTTAAAGTGTTCAAAGGGAAAAGAAAAAAACAGAGATCGTTTTTTTCTTTTTTCTTAAATTTAATTTATTTTTTGGCTGCGTTGGGTCTTCGTTGCTGCACACGGGCTTTCTCTAGTTGTGGGGAGTGGGGAGTGGGGACTGCTCTTCGTGGTGGTGTGCGGGCTTCTCATTGCGGTGGCTTCTCTTGTTGCGGAGCATGGGCCCTAGAGCATGCAGGTTTCAGAAGTTGTGGCACGTGGGCTCAGTAGTTGCAACGCATGGGCTCTAGGGTGCGTGGGCTTCAGTATTTGTGGCTCGCGGCTCTAGAGCCCAGGCTCAGTAGTTGTGGCACACGGGCTTAGTTGCTCCGCAGCATGTGGGATCTTCCCGGACCAGGGCTCGAACCCATGTCCCCTGCATTGGCAGGCGGATTCTTAACCACTGCACCAGCAGGACGTCCCCAAAGAGATCTTAAATACACCAGATGTGTATATATATATATATATATATATTTCTTTTTTTTTTTTTTTGCGGTACGCGGGCCTCTCAGTGTCGTGGCCTCTCCCGTTGCGGAGCACAGGCTCAGTGGCCATGGCTCACGGGCCCAGCCGCTCCGCGGCATGTGGGATCTTCCCGGACCGGGGCACGAACCTGCGTCCCCTGCATCGGCAGGCAGACTCTCAACCACTGCGCCACCAGGGAAGCCCCACCAGATGTATATTAAGGGGACAAAGGAAACCTTAGGGAAGATGAGGACTGAAGTACCATTACTGCAATTTTCTAAATATTTGAAGAAGACAGGAGTGTTTCAAGCATCAAAGTCCAGGAAAGCGGTCAGGTGGATAAGTAAATTCTCCCTGCCTCCAAGATTATGGGAATCACAGTAACAACCCTTTCCACATCATGATAAAAGTGGAGTGGGTAAAAGAGATAGAGGCTGTGATACTGCAAAGAAGGGGTAAGAAAAAACTCTAGTTTCGTTATTAACTATATCAAAGATAGTATCAGGTACTATCATAGAATCCATAGTAGTACTGCTTTTCAAATATCTTGTTATCATCTCTTACCATTAACCGAGAGGGGTATTTTCCCTAATTAGCCTGAATTTCATCACATACATGTAACTCATATTGATATGCCTGGAAAGGTCTTGCATATACTAAATTTTATAAATCAAACTTCATTCTTTATATGTAAAACTGAAATATTTCATTCAATGGAATCCTAGTTTGAATCATTCTTTTTTTTTTTTTTTTTGTGGTACGCAGGCCTCTCACTGTTGTGGCCTCTCCCGTTGCGGAGCACAGGCTTTGGACGTGCAGGCCCAGCGGCCATGGCTCATGGGCCCAGCCGCTCCGCGGCATGTGGAATCCTCCCAGACCGGGGCACGAACCCGTGTCCCCTGCATCGGCAGGCGGACTCTTAACCACTGCGCCACCAGGGAAATGCTGAATCATTCTTTTAAAAATTAATCCCATCTTAACATATTTTTGTATAAAATCAAATTTTTATACATGAGACAAGTGAATATATATAATACTTTAAAACACACAAAAATATGAATTAAATTTGTCCATATTATTTTTCTTATTCCCAGATAGACTCACAATATTGAATAGTTAATAATAACTTGATCACAACATTTGCTGCACATGCTAAACAAACCAAATAACAAAGTTTGGCAACAGTCATGAAAATGGAAATCTCAATTTAATGCCAGTTTATTATTGCAAGATGAGCTGCATCTCCTCAAAGATATGCTTTTCTTAGTCTTGGTTTAGGCTAACTTTGATCTTGCTGGGAAGGAATTTAAAGAATTTTATAGAAGGATAAGAATTTTACCTGGAAAAACTATGAAGAATTTGTAGAGCAGGCATGAAGGAAAAGCACTGAGGAGTCTGAAGAGGCTGAGACGGCAAGTTGTTTGGGGGAAAGAAGGTCAAGAAGAGGTAGAGATGTAGTAGCTTAATGAGAAATAGGAAAGTCTGAGAATGAACAAAGATATTTAAAGGCAACTGACAGGAAGTAAGTCTTCCTGGATGATATAGAATGTAAGCTACTCCCTTCATCCCAACAAAGTCTTTAGGAATAGTCTGCTTTCATTCATCACCAAAAAAATAATGTTGGTATTCTATTTTTATGTTTTTTACTTGTTTTCTAGTTTGCAAGAACTCCTGAAATACACTCCAAGGACAGAGAATGGCAGTCTACGGAAGAACCATTTGTCTGCCCTCAACAATTACATTATGAAAATATACAGGCTGTTAAAGTGAATGACAGAGTATTCTATCTCTTATTGAAAAACAACAAATTTCTTCACGTCAACTAACCAGTTAGCAAATTGGTTAACATAAGGTCATAATGAAGCCAAGGATTATGGGTCTGTATCCCTATGCTCTATTAACTTTTCTATTCTGAATTCAAAAGCTATATGCCTATCTTTGGTAAACTGCCTTGCAAATGAGAGAAGCTGGATGGTCCGTTAATGGCAGACAAGAGAATATGAATACATGAAGGAAAGGCATCACTACTACTACTGGCAAAATGTGAAGTATACATCCCACTGATTTTGAATCTAGGCTCATATTAGGTTGTGGAAAAGGTCAAAGAACCTTCAACAGTTTGGAAAATTATTCTGTTTCAGTCTCATGTAAATTTTCAGGAAAGTTCACCATGTAATTTAAACTCTGAAACAAACCCAAGTGAATACTTTCCAAGTATAAATTAAGGACTATATTCATAAATGAATTACTACTTATGATGCAATTATCTCATTTTAATGATGCTTAAATTAATTAAACAATTTAACAGAGGAAAATAATCTATGAAAAGTCCTGTTAATTGCTGACCACAGTAGAAGAGTTTAAAAAAAATTGTTTTGTTTAAATTCCTCTCATGTTTAGATCTAACAAAAGCAATAACATTAACATAAGTAGTAAGTAACATCAAATTCCTAATCATAATTGAAAAGACAGTACAAAATGTCTACTCTTTCCTATTTAACCATCTGGAACATGTTAGAGACTCCGTGAAAGCAAGAAAAATCTGCAAGTATAATTACACTCAGGGACTATTACCATGACATGCTTCAATAAATACTCCTAATAGGATCGGCTAATATAATAATTGGCACTAAAACTGGTGGATTTTCAATATTTGGCTATCTGTTCTTACTGACTAAATACTCAAGGAAACCAATAAACTGTCCTTTGAATAGAAAACAAATAAACAAAAACCCCACCCAGCAAGGGCAAAATATGACAGGTTGCAGAGGCAGAACAGAAGGGACAAGCAAAGAGCAAAGATTTGCGAACACCTGAGTTCAGTTCATATTTTCCCTCCCACTTTCTCCCTTTCCTCCTCCCTTCCTCCAACCCCAATCTGGCATGACTATCTGCTCTCTGGTCAAAGGTGACTTGGTTAGGGTTAAAAGAAAACATTATATTACACCTTGAGTTGGCTAAATACAGAGTCAACTGTAACAAGGGAAAACATTCAAAATTTACTCTACTCCTGATGGTTTTGGAGATTTAACATTTAGCTACCTAAACTGGAAACATTAAGCAAGGGAAGAACCTGACCAGTTAAGGTTTTTAGGAAGATAGCTCTGGCAGCTGAGCAATGGAATCAAGGGGGTTGCTATGATAGTCTAATTCTGATATAATGAGCAGTTGAACTAATGCAGCAACAGCTGGGTTGAATGAGACACTGAACTAAATCAACAAGAGTTGGAGGTGAAAAACGGAGTCCAAATTGTCTGCATGTATGAATTATGAAAGTAATTCATGTTTACTGTACAAGTCTAGAAAATACAAGTAGATGAAAAGAATAAAATAAAAATCACCCAAAACTGTTCCATCTAGAATTAATTAATGCAAACCTTTGTATACATATTCTTCTACAAATATAGACACACAGTTCTTTTTATAGTTTTAATGATTATGGTATCAGTGTACATATGAAGAGCATCTTTTTTCACTAAATTTATATATTTAACTTCTCATGCTATTAAATATTCTTCTACATTGCCTGTAAAATATTCCTCTCTGTGTATGTGTGTGTGTGTGTGTGTGTGTGTGTGTGTGTGTGTGTCAGTTTTTAAGCAGGACAGTGGTGCAGGACTTTAGATTAGTGCCAATTTTTTTGCTATTAAAAACAATGCTATGATGAGGCATCTTTCTGGCTAAAACTTTATTTACATTCAGGATTACATTCTCTAAAGAAGTTCTACAAACACCAAGTGACCTATCATGGGAGTTTGGATGTATATTAAAGCCATTCAGCCAAGACTGAGTTTACAGGAGATGAGATGTCTGAGGGAGAAGCTAATGAATTCAGTTATTCAGTTAATGTACACATTAATTATGAATATGACATCCAAATAGATCTTATCCAGCTGACCTCCAAAGTACTGGGATATAAAGGTTTTTGGAATCATGGACATGTTGATGATAATGGAATAGATGAGATGATCAAGGAAAAGTGTGAAGAGAGGAGAACGGATTACTATGGAAACACTCCCATATTTAAGGAGGGGGGCAGTTAAAGCTGGAAGATCAAGTAACAACAACAACAAAAAAAGAGAGAGAGAGAGAGAAAAAAATGAATAAAGGTAAGAGGAAAACCAGAAGTTGAGAGTAGAGAGACCACAATGTCCAGTTCTGAGAATTATTTTGAACCTGACAAAACAATCACAATCCCTTTAAAACACAACAAACTCTTAGAAAAGTACCCAAAGGTAGTCAAGAGTCCTTGCTAAAATAAACCCAGTGAGGCACAAATACTTCCCCACAAAGACGCCAAGAATTCAACATATCCCAACACCACCACAATCACTGAACCTACATGATTTTTATGCTCAAGGTATCTACCACCCTCCCCCAACATCATGCCATAAAGGTCCAAACAGTGCAGATTTCTGCATAGGTTTGTGGGATAGAATTATAAAGGATTTTTGTTTGTATTTTTTTTGGTAGGGTTTTTTTTGGGAGGGGGGGTGGTAGCAGGGAGGGGGGTGCCTAAAACTGTTTTTCTCTCTTCAAGTTTTTGGCCAGTCCTAGTATCTAAGATTTATTATCACAGCAAACATGTTCATAGTTTCAACCTCATTTTATAAACTTTCCTAAGTATCTTTTTCAGAATCCACTTTCACAAACATGATTTCATTTTTTACCTTTTTTTTTCTACCCTCTGCTTACCCCTCAGGGACTAAGAGCTTTAACCCCAACAACTGGTTTCCAGTGTTTCCAGATACCCACATCAATTGCTCCACTTGACCCAGCTCTAGTCAGGGACAGCTCTTGCAAAAACCACAGTCCTCATATGGATGTACAAGATGAGCTGTAGGAGATCAAAGTCTATTCTTACATCAAGTCACATTCTTCAGGTTGCCAGAATGTGCTTGCCTTGGAGGTGTTTTTAAAGACCAAGCTCATTCATTATTCCTTTAATTTTTGATATCATTTTATCCATTACAATAGCCTATTTCAACACCCTCTTCTTTCTTCTAGACCCATATTCCTTCCTTTCCAAGGAATTCTTTATTCATTCTCATTTTCTTACCCCAGTTTTGCCATAGGAGTGATCTTTCCCTTCCATATTTTTAGTATGTTGTTTTATTGGGAAGGGGCACTAGAAAAAAAATGGAAAGAAATCTTATCTCCTATATATACAATTTTGTTGATCAATATCAAAACACCAGAGCAGGGTACTACATCAAATTAAAATTGAACTGTCAATGAGCCATTCAAACAAATAATTTTTCACCACATGTGAGTAAGGATGATGAGAGAAAGGGAAATGTATAAACAGCACGTAGTGGTAGTGGTATTCACCCCAACTCACAAATCATCATTTCCATCCTCTGAAGTTCATTGTTTCTTTGTGCCTTTCCCTCTCTCTTCCCCGTAAGTATAACCTAATGTGACAATAATGTTGAATAACAAGTATGTAGGCCATGTGAATACAAGACCTCAGAAAGTGCTATTTGATAGAAATTTCAATATTATATATAAATAGAGCCCTTCTTATTTTACTTTTTAAAAACTGTCTGTTTTAGTAACACCTAAACCTAAAAGTAGGCTCTTAATATTTCAACACTGACCTGACAAAAGCATACTTTCCTAGTATCCCTGAAATCTTCACTAATGTTGAGGACACCTATTTCATTAATGAATGGGACACCTTTGTAGCAATGACAAATTTCTACCAGCCGTCTCTTTGCCCTCTATCTAGACTTACTAGTCTAATCCTTCACATCATCATCCGCCTCCCTTTGGGAAGCCATTCTTTATCCACTATGGTTTGACTGAGTAACCCACCTATGTGCTCCCACAGAACCCTATGCTTCCTCCATAACAGCATCTAGCAAAGTATTTGTCTGTGTATCTGTCTGGATCCGCCCCCATCCCAAGTGGACTATAAGTTCCTTGAGAGCAGGAAGGCTATGTCTTACTCACGGATGTATTTCCAGAGCCTAGGGCAGTGCTTGGCATCAAGTATACTCTCAATACAGACAGTCAGCATTGCCCTCACCAGCACCATCAACTGCTCCCAGACTAAAGCTTACTACAATATTCTATATGGGAGTCAACATAATTTTCTTAGGGGATACCTTGAATCTGATACTGACCATACACTGTATGTCAAGCAGTATGTTACTTAATTTTATTTCTTCAAAATCTCTATGAAGTAAAAATAATTATTCTCCTTTACCAATGAGAAAATAAGAGCTCAGAAAAGATAAATTACTTTCTTATAGCTACACAGCAAGCAGCTGAGGAAAGACCCATGCCTATCTATCTCACTACAAGTCGAAGCTACTTCTACTATATTATCCTCCTTCCCCAGTACCTATGCTGAATCAACATGAATATGTAATGATTCAAATATATTTTTCCTGCTATATTCTGTAATGTTAGATCCCCTCTGGGAATCAATAAAATGTTTGTGAAGTAGCTGGAAGACTATAAAGATGATGGGTTAAGCTTACATGCTCTGGAATTAGACTGACTATCTGAATTCAAATATCAATTGTGCTACATTCTCTGTGCTTCAATTTACTCATTTATAATATGAGGATAGTAGTAGTAGCGATAGTGTTGCTGTGAGGAATAAATGACAACATATGTGAAAGATTTAGAATAGAGCCTAGCACATAATAATAATACTTATAGGGCTTCCCTGGTGACATAGTGGTTAAGAATCCGCCTGCCAATGCAGGGGACACGGGTTCGAGCCCTGGTCCGGGAAGATCCCATATGCCACGGAGCAACTAAGCCCATGCGCCACAACTACTGAGCCTGCACTCTAGAGCCCCTGAGCCACAACTACTGAGCCTGTGTGCCACAGCTGCTGAAGCCCATGAGCCTAGAGCCCGTGCTCCGCAACGAGAAGCCACCACAATGAGAAGCCTGCGCACCTCAACGAAGAGTAGCCCCCGCTCGCCACAACTAGAGAAAGCCTGCGCACAACACCGAAGACCCAACACAGCCAAAAAACAAACAAATAAATAAATAAATTTTAAAAATAATAATACTTATAGCTAGGATTATTGCATTCTACTATGTATGTTACCTTATCTTCAATAAACATTAGCTATTAATATTTAAGTTTACACAATGAAATTGTCAATTTTTTCTATGTCAGTGATTCTCAAACCTTGCAGTGCATCAGAATCATCTAAGAAGCTTTTAAAAATACCCACAGGCCCTGTATCCTGGAGTTTCTGGTCTGTGGGTCTGGGTTGGGCTCTAGAAACCATGCTTTTGAAAATTCTCTAAGAGGATTTCCTTTCCCTGAAATAAACTAAACTACAGATCTTAAAACATTTCTGGTACATAGCATTTAAAATTGCTCAATAAAATATAAAAATTATCCTTTTCAATGTTGCATATACCATAAAGAATGTAATAGGAAATCACTAATGTCGAGAATAAAAACAAATCAAGAGAACAAACAGAAAAGCAAGCAGTGAAGCTGCCAGATACTCCAGGGGGCATATGTGGATCTTGGTAACCTAGGAATGCGTGGAACCAAGGAAAAAGGCTCAGGCCTCCGAAAGTTAGATCAGAGACCAACAGACAAAGTCAGGGCCCAAGATAAATAATAACCCAGGAAAAGAATGAATTCAAACACCTTAAAAACACCTTAAAGGCAAACATCAAGGAAAATTTACCTCAACTTTAGCAAGTACATGAGAATTTGATGCCTGAATTCATCTATATTCTGTGGACATTCTTTAAAACCAAGAGTGAGAATTTTAAGTTAAAATCCAGGTTCACAGACCCCCATCTCCAAGCACATAGTAGAAGGAAATAAAAATCCTCTCTAGAGGAATGTACCCTGAACTCAACCGTAAAAGAATTTCCATAATTACACAGGGTTCCAATACAAAATGAGTTCATAATTCAGAAAGAAAATCACAAAACACACAAATAAACAAGGCACTATAAAAAAAGTCAGCAAACAACAAAATCTGTTGCAGAAATATCCTGCAAAATTTCAGGTATTAGAAATATCAAATATAGAACATTAAATATGCTTAATACATAAGCGAAAGGAAAGAGCGAATTGTAAACATCAGTAAGACTCAAGAGAATATAAAAAATGAACAGGTAAATCTGAAAGAGAGCCAAATAGAACTGCTAGAACTGAAAAACATTAAAAGTAAAATCACAATGTTAAGTAACAACTAAAACATACCGAATGGAGTCAGTAAACTGTAAGACAGAAATGACAAAATCATCTACAAAGTCACGGAGAAATGAAAAATACTAAAGAGAGGTTAAGAGACATGGAAGAAAGAATGGAACGATCACTATCAGAAAGACTACATTCTCTGATCACAATGCAAAGAAATAAAAGTCAAAAAGAAACATAAAATTGCCATACACTTGAAAATTTAAAATTATATCTCTAAATAACTCACAACTCAAGAAATAACAAAAAATTTAAAACTAACAATGAAACAATAAAGAAATACTACATTTCAAAACTATAAAATGTTGTGAAAACTATACTCAGAGATGTATTCTCATAAATGCTTTTATTAGGAAAGAAGAATGACTGAAAATTAATGAGCTAAATGTCTAACTAAAAAAATAACCACCCCATCTAAAGAAAAAAGGTGAAAAGGAAGAAATATTAAAGCATAAATTAATGAAATGGAAAAAAACACAATAAAGAGAGTGATAAAACCATAAGTTAGTTCTTTAAAATGAGTAATAAGATTCTCTTGATGAGGTTAAGAAAGAAAAAGTTACATGTTAATTATTAAAAATGAAAAGGAGGGACTTCCCTGGCAGTCCAGTGGTTAGGACTCCGCACTTCCACTGCAGGGGGCATGGGTTCAGTCCCTGGCTGGGAAACTAAGATCCCACATGCCGCATGGTGCGGCCAAAATAAAATAAAATTAAAATTAAAAAATTAAAATGAAAAGGAAAATGTAACTATAGAGAAAGCAAACATTAAATAGGAGGATATTATGGAAAACCTTTTACTAATAGATTCAAAAACTTAAATGAAATAGATAAATTCTTAAAAGCTATAACGCATTAAAACTAACCTAGGACATATTGATGTAACTAACTAACTAACTAAATAAATAAATGGGAGAAGAATTCTTCTTACAGAAGAATTCCAAAAAATACATGAAACTCCTCCTCCTTCTATGAGGTGAAGCTTAATTTACAGATTTGTGACTTAGGAACTCTTTTCCAAAAAGTTAAGTAGGGAAAAAAGAATAAGGACTTCATAGTGGAGAAACCTGGCAATACTACTTAATCACATGATGAAGGTTAACTTAACATCATCAGTGATATGGTGGATATCATGTACCCCCTGAAATGGTGTGATGAGAAGGGCACTTCTCTTCTATGATATTCTTCTCATAATCCCAGTCTGATCATGAGAAAAACATGAGACAAACCCAGATAGAGAGATATTCTATAGCATACCTGGTCAGTACTCCACAAGACTGTCAAGGTCATAAAAACAAGGAAAAACTAAGGACTTCCCTGGTGGCGCAGTGGTTAAGAATCCGCCTGCCAATGCAGGGGACACGGGTTCGAGCCCTGGTCCGGGAAGATCCCATATGCCATGGAGCAACTAAGTCCATGCGCCACAACTACTGAGCCTGCGCTCTAGAGCCCGTGAGCCACAACTACTGAGCCCACGTGCCACAACTACTGAAGCCCGCATGCCTAGAGCCCATGCTCCGCAACGAGAAGCCACCGCAATAAGAAGCCTGCACACCGCAAGGAGAGTAGCCCCCTCTCACTGGAACTAGAGAAAGCCCACACGCAGCAACAAAGACCCAATGCAGTCAAAAATAAATAAACGTATTTAAAAAAAAAAAGTCATTATATCCTTACTAGACACTTAATTATATCCATGATACCCTTATTATATCCAAACTAAGAATCCCCAAAAAATATAGCTAGTGAAAGATACTGTTATTAACAAATGAATGGATAAGTTATCTATCTGAGTTTATGCTAGGAATACAAGTGTGATTTAACATTACAGATATAAATATTATTCACAAAATTAACAGATCAAAGGAGAAAACCCAAATGATCATTTCTATAGTTACTGGTAAAACATCTAATTAAATTCAACATTCCTGATAAAAGTTTTAGAAAAATGTTTAAAATTTTTAAGAACCACCTTACTTTATAAAGGGTATCTAGAGAACCCAGAAAATATTGTAGATAATTGTGAAATATCTGAAGCATACACTTTAAAATTAGAAACAAGACAAGGACACTCATCAATCACCACCTCTATTCCACTTATACAGGTCTTTCTAGCACAGTATATATAACAGGGGGTGAAAGAATTGGTATGGAAGAAACAAAACTTGGCCAGAAGATGGGAAAAGAGAAACAGAGATGATCATACACAGCAGGGTTTTGTGGGCCAAGCCTGAAAGTGGCATATATTACTTCTACTCACATTCTACAGACTGGAAATCATTTAAGTGTACATTCCTAATGCAGGGGAGGTGGAAAATACAACCTAACTCTGTGCCCAGGAAGAAGAGGAAATTTTTAGTGTACATCTAGCCATCCTGTGTCACAAACTGAAAAATAATTTAGCATTAAAACTGAATGTGCGGGCTTCGCTGGTGGCGCAGTGGTTGAGAATCCGCCTGCCAATGCAGGGGACATGGGTTCATGCCCCGGTCCGGGAGGATCCCACATGCCGCGGAGCGGCTGGGCCCGTGAGCCATGGCCGTTGAGCCTGTGCATCCAGAGCCTGTGCTCCGCAACGGGAGAGGCCACAGCAGTGAGAGGCCCGTGTACCGCAAAAACAAACAAACAAAAAACGGAATGTGCATATACTCTATGACCCAGCAATTCTACTCCTAGGTAGAGATGCTTCTGTGCATGTATACCACAAGACAACTGTAAAAATACTCATTGAAGTATTGTTCATAATAGAAAAAACAAATGTGTCAATTAATGATAAAGTAATTCCTCACATCTTCATATCTAGCCATGAAAATAAATGTCCTATAGAGCAATGTAAATGAATCTTAACTTAAAAGTAGATCTTAAGAATAGATACAATATACCATTTTTTATAAAGTTCAAAAATAAATAAATTAATAGGCTATATTACTTAGGCATAGATACATATGTAAAACTTATATTTTTAAATTAAAAAAATAACACTCACAAAATTCAGTATAGTGTTTACATTTAGAAGGAGACAGAAAGAGGGATGTGTTGAGATAGGTTTACACTGGGAGTTTCCATTGTATTGGTAAAATTCCATTTCTTAGGCTGGTATACATACTACTACTTGGTTCATATTAACATACTAAACAATATTTTTATATCTACTTTCTAATGGAGGGCAATAAATTTTTATTAAATGGACTAAGGAGATTACAGAACAGTATTTTATGGAGAATAACCTAAATATTTTCAAATATTCAAATAACACTTCTTATTTCCTTATTAACCAAAATACATTGTCTTGCTTACCTAGAGAACTACTATTCAAGAAACTACTAGTTATCACATAAATGTAGTAAAGAATTTAGAGTTTATTTAAAAATTGTAAAAAAAAAATTGTACCAGTTAACCATCAAATTACTTGTTCCTATTCTTCCTCAATCATATGGCCACTCAGTAAATTGTAATTAATATAACAACTGACAGCTCCATTGAAGTCTCAATGCTCTTCCTGAATTTTAATTATAGTGGGTATTTTTTGAAACTACAGAAGTAGTAACAATGAACAATTAAGGGGGGAAGACATAATAACTCTAAGCAAGATTAAAGTACATGCAAAGGAAGGAATACTTGTATTCTGACCTCTTGGGTAAAGGTGGGAGGAGGGAGGAGTTGTTTTCCACAGAATGATCTCCAGAGGAATTCCAATTAATAAAACTGTCAGGGAAAGAAGTGGTATTAGGATGTTCAGGAGCTATTAAATCCTTTTCTCCCAGTATTGTTTAAAGTGCACCTTCATTGACTGATTATAAATAAACAGTATTATTTTTTAAATATTGAAGCTATAGAATTATGGGAAGTTTTCCATGTATATTGCATGATATTTTAAATATTCCATCTCCAGTAACTTTGTGACAAACCTTAACAATACCAGATATCATTTTTGTATTGCAAGATGATAACTTGTACTGAAACCCTGAAAACATTGACAACTTGTTAAGAAAATTATCTGACTTGATGAAAACTGAGATACCAATATTAACTGAGGTACAGAAAATACAGTTTTATTTCCGTAATTCAAATTCTATGCATATCATAAAAACTGCTATAAATGCAATCCAAAGAAGAGATTTACCATGGCAGTGATAACAGTAAGAGGCAATAAGGTTTGGAGAAGAGAAATTAGAATGGGGCTTGAGAAGCAGGCACAGGAAAAAATACCACCATTCAAAGAAGCTCCTATCTGGAAAGAAAGCAAGAGAAGGTAGGCTCAAGCACAATGACAACAGTAGGAATACTTGGCTCTGGACCAAGAAACATCCCAATTAATGCCACTCTTAGGACTATGGACAAAGCAAAGTAATGAAAACAAAGGCACACATCACACATCATCACACATCACAGTGTGATGACAAAATAAACAATGACCAAAGGGAAATAACAGATAATCTCAATGCTACCCTCAAGAAGTGACCAACATTTTCCTGGATTTTTGAGACTGATAAACTAAAGAGAATGGCGAGTGAAAGAAAAAAAGGTAAATTATACAACTGACTGATGTTACAGTTGCAGGTCATATAAAAATGATTATATATAATAAGCAGATTAAAGGGTTGTGTATAAGTTATAAGATATCCAAATTAACAAAGTTTTATTTTAAAACACGTAGTACATTTTAGCCATAGCTAAGCATCCAACATGTGGGGCTTTCTGCTTGCCCCCATTAGCCCCATTACGTAAAACATTTCAAATCCTATCTATAGGAGCTTAACTCTGATATCTGCCATAAATCCTTCCCAGAAAACAGGAATACGCTTAAATACCCAAACACTTTGAACTTCTACAGTTTTCATTGTCTTTGTCACAGTAGATACTAAGAGATGATTTACCAGTAATTTCATGTCTGATATCTTCAAATATTAAATTTCACACTATAAAGTTTATAATAAAAGTATGCTGGTTTCACCAAGTAGAATAAAATTCCTTAATAAGAAGGTACTATATTTTATGCCTCAGAGTAGAATATTAGAATATTATAGTACAGTGATATAGTAACTTTTACCGTATTGAACATCCCTTGAGTCATGTGTGTGTAACATTCACCATATTCTACCTGCCCATTTTCTATATTTCCACATCACTGTCAAAACTAACAACATCATTCTTATGGCACCAGACTGCCAATTTAGACAAAATTAGTATATCTCTCTCATATTTGTCTCCAACATTAATTCACAAAGTTCTGTCAATTCCTTGATCAATCTCTAAGAGATCTGGATTCTCTTTCTATTTATAAATCTTTGTCCAGGTTCTCACATCCCGTGCTTAGGCTTAGAAACCACTGTAGTCCATTAACACATGCAGAACAGTATCTTTAAGAAATGTTTTATTTAATTACTTCCCTCCTAATTAACTCTCAGAAGCTTTTTTTTTTAATTGCCTAGCTAAACAAATATAAAATGTATATTCAAGGCCCCCCTTCAGTTTTTCCCTGTCTTTCCTTCTCCAAGCCTCTCATAACGTTTTGGTATTCTACTTATTGGGATTATGCCCCAACTCCATAGATATGCATAGCTGTACACTTTCTTCAAAATTTGATCGAAATTCATATTCTTTAAGAATACTTGCCTTTAATCCCATTCTGATCACTGTTTCCTGATAATTTTCTATTATATATTATGTAATACTTGTTCATATGCTTTGTTGTCCTATGCTGCACTTAAATATAAAAATTATATTATACAAATATATTCTTGGCCATAGCCATGCATGTTTCTTTTTAATTTTAACTTGTTAATATTCCTTATACTAATTTCAATTTTTTTCATAGCTAATTTCATTTATGAAAATACTACGGAATCTTTTTTCCCCCACTGAAATTACTTACTTGGTACCTATGATGGTTAATTTTACGTGTCAACTTGGCTAAGCCACAGTGCCCAGATATATGGTGAAACACCAGTCTGGATGTTGCTGTAAAGGGTTGGTTTGTTTGGGTTTTTTTTGATGATATTAACATTTAACTCAGGAGACTGTGAATAAAGCAAATTATCCTCCATAATGTGGGTAGGCCTCATCCAATCAGTTGAAGGCCTTGAGAGAAAAATAACTGAAGTCCCCCAAGGAAGAGGTAATTCTCTCTGGAAACTGCCTTTAGACTTGAGCTACAACATCAACTCTTTTCCAGGTCTCCACCCCGCCAGCCTACTCTGCAAACTTCAGACCTACCAGCTCCCATAATTGCATGAGCCAACTCCTTAAAATCAATCAAGCAATCAATCTCTCTCTTCTAATACACACACACAGAGAGACACACACACACACATCCTATGGATTCTGTTTCTTTGGAGAGCCCTGACTAATACAGTGCCCCAGAGTTTAAAGTCTTGTTTGGTGACTATAGGGGACACAAAGCCAGGTCCCTCATGTCCCTCAATCAATTTATTCATTTAAAAATATATAGTGTCTGCTGTGTGCTACATTCTGAAGATTCAAAGTTGATCTAGATCCCTATCCTCAAGGACTTGGGGGTGAGGGAAGTTTACCTGAAGAAACAAACAAAATAATGCAATAGGGCTTCCCTGGTGGCGCAGTGGTTGAGAGTCCGCCTGCCGATGCAGGGGACATGGGTTCGTGACCCAGTCTGGGAAGATCCCACATGCCGCAGAGCAGCTAGGCCCGTGAGCCATGGCCGCTGAGCCTGCGCGTCTGGAGCCTGTGCTCCGCAACGGGAGAGGCCACAGCAGTGAGAGGCTGGCGTACCGCAAAAAAAAAAAAAAAAAAATGCAATAAACATCATGACGTTTTGAGCTCAGGATACACTATTCATGGGAGCACAGGAAGGGACACATACATAACTAAAGCTTCTGCATCAACTGAATCTTAACTGCTTATTAACTAAAATATTGTTCATCATATAATCACCCTTGGAAATCAATTACATACCGTAAACATATAGAAATAGAGTAAAAACATTTAAAAAGAACAGAATGTGAAAACAAACACAATACAAATACTACATTAATATTCCTCTGAAGTGATTACTTTGTAAGAACTCAGGGGCTTTTCCCTGGTGGCGCAGTGGTTGAAAATCTGCCTGCCAATGCAGGGGACATGGGTTCGAGCCCTGGTCTAGGAAGATCCCAAATGCCGCGGAGCAACTGGGCCCATGAGCCACAACTACTGAGCCTGCGCGTCTGGAGCCTGTGCTCTGCAACAAGAGAGGCCGCGATAGTGAGAGGCCCGCGCACCGCGATGAAGAGTGGCCCCCACTCGCAGCAACTAGAGAAAGCCCTCGCACAGAAACGAAGACCCAACACAGCCAAAAATAAATAAATAAATTTATGAAAAAAAAAAGGGAACTGAACTGGCTAAGGAATCTTAAAAGAGTAAGATTTAGAATGTTGAAGAATCTTGTTCCAGTTTGAAAAGCCAATCTGATTAACTGGAATTGGAAAGACACACATAGAATCTCACAGTTCATAAATCTCAAGCATACTATGTAAAATGAATATTGTAAAATGGGATTAGTCTTTAGTTCTTTGAAATGTATATTAAATCATAAAATCCTTATTTTGAAAGCATCTTAAGTATATATGAAAAGCGATTGGAATTTAAGTTCATTTAAGGATACTTCCAATGAATTTGCTGTACCTTTTACACTTGCAACTAGGCTACCTTACCTTACCAAGTAATATAAAAATTCAAGAACTATGTTCACAATGTAAAATATGACCACTGAAATTAAACATTAAAAAAAAAAACATTAACTTAAGAATAATAGGCTCCTCCTCCTCATTAGGGAGGACGCCCACACCCTTCCTCTCCCGGTGTGCATCTCTGCCTTGCTTCTATCTTCACTAAACAAACTGTTTCTCTGTGTGCTCTCCCACTTGTTGTTGTGCTATGTCTCTAATAATAAACTTTGTACCTGTTTTTACAGTTTTGCCTCCGTGAGAAATGCATTTTTCACTGGGGGGCAAAGCCAGGGGGTGTGGTGGCTAGGATTCCTAGTTTTCATCCAGGCTACCCAGGTTCAATTCCTGGGCAGGGAATTAAGATCTCGCTTCACGCCACCACTCACTGCTGCCTCTCCGAGATCAGATGGTGCCGAAACCTGGGAGTTCAAGATATAAAGAAGCTCTTCTCCTCAAGCTACTTATGGTTTACAACAGTTTGGTAATTTACATCTGTGGGTAAAATTAAAATATTCACCTTTCTATCTGCTCCCTCCTGAGACTGGAAACTCTTAGGTTCCCAGCAGCTTTATCAGCTCCTTTATGCTGGGAACAATTAAATCATACTAAGGATAATCAGTCTAGTTACACTAGAAAATTGGGCTAAATGCCTTATGAACAATGCCAATATACAATTTCCCTGAAAGACAAGGGCTGGAACAGAACAGACTAAGTCAGATAACCTGGGTATATACTGGGCTACAACTAATGGAAGTTCCTGACTTAAATTCGTACTTATGACCTTACTAATACTGTTGGCTATATTGTTTTCTATATTGCCTGTTTTACAAAATTGTTGTTTATTACATTACCACATGTGTGACTGAGCCTCTGATCAAATAATGATATGTAGTTCCATATGAAATCAATGACTGTAATAGTGTAACTCTAGATATGGGAAGAAGCAACAAGAGGGAATATTTACCTGGACCATAAGGGATTAGTAAGACAGGTGGTCCAGAGGTTTTGGGCTACTGTTAACAGAGCTAGTCCAGTAACAGCACATTGAGTGGCCTGTCAACGAAATCTTCGCCAGACCTGGGAATGAGCATTCCTCGCACCATGGGACAAAATGGCCATGAAATGCCCCCCAAACCATGGTTAAACTTATGACCATGAAGGGGCCCTGCTGACTGGAAACTGACACTTGCCATCTACCTCTACAAGGACTAAATCATGGCCACTGCAGCTGCTGACCTTCAACACCCCCTGAAAGGAGCTCAGGGTGGAGATCAGAAATGAGGCCCTCTGTGCTCTGGGAAAAACTGGCAGGACAGGCCTTCAGATAGTTAGATATTTTCAGAAAAAGATGTTATGAGCCCAAATTCTTACATCTTCTCATACCTAGAAAAACACTAACATCATTAATGGTAACGTCTGCTTTGGCTATTTTTTTGGAGAAAAATTTCAGGCCAATAGCGCCTGTTATCTATGTGTTAATACCACATTAAAAGTTAAAACCTACTTAGATGAAACTAGACAACTGGCTACCTGGCTACAAGTCACCCCGAAGTGCCAGGTCCAGACAGGGTTTCAGGCTTTATCTCCTGAAAAGAAATGAGATCTATTTTCTCTATTAACATTCAGGTTGTCACTCCTCCAACTTCTTCTAACTAGGTCTGTTATACCTACATCAATAACACTGGGTTAGTAGAAAAAGACGTCAAAAAGTTATATGACTATGCTCAATGGCTTCATTCCTTTGGACAGGGTAACCCAAGTGCTAACACTATCTGGACTACAGTTAAAGTAACGCTATCAAATGTAACCTGGTTCGTGCTCCTGCTTGGGCCCCAATATTTCTTTTACTGATCTTTGGCCCTTGCCTTTTTAATCTACTTGTTAAGTTTGTCTCTTCCAGATTACAATAGTTTCACTTCAAGATGACGGTGATGCAGAGATTCCAGCCACTCCTCGGAATAACAAGAGAAGTCACCATGGGCCCCTTAATGAGACAGGAGAAGATCTCTCTGACCCCAGCTAGGGAGGGCCTACGAGCCCCATGCCAACATGAGGAAGCTGGAGAAGACAGACCTTCCCCCTTCATCCTCCCGATAAAGATTTATTGGGATTCACATCTCTCAGGGGGGATTTGAGGAAGGAGATAGATGGGCTCCAGGCTAGACATTTACAACTGGCCTCCTGTTCACACTTCCTGGGGTGAGAAGATGGGCTCCAGGCCGGACATTCATTACCAGCCCCCTGTTTACACTTCCTGAAGCAAGAGACAAACGGGCTCCAGGACTACATATTTATGACCCGACTCCTGTCTGTATTTCGAGATCTGCACCTCGATATAAAAACCAGCAACAGAAATAGGGTAAATAACCAGACATTGGACATTTTTATGGCAGGGACAGAGTGGGACTAAACCCTGTTAAAAGATCAAGAGGTCATACATTTCCTATCCTTGGGGCAAGGGAAACGTTGCACCTTAGGGGTCAAAAAGGAGGGGGCACCACCCCATAATATGTGATGCTAAAGCCATGCTAAGGCCTCTGGGCTGTAATCCATCTTGGAAAAAAGTTGCTCACATGCATTGGGGAGGGTCCAGAGCACGTCAGGTGCGGAAAAAGAAACCAGATAATTGGCCGAAGGTAAACAAAGACCCGGAAGAACTGCCCTATATAAGTGACTTAACCGCCTCTTTACTGCGCTCCTCCTCTTTAGGGAGGATGCCCACACCCTTCCTCTACAGGTGTGCATCTCTGCCTTGCTTCTATCTTCACTAAACAAACTGTTTCTCTGCGTGTTCTCCCACTTGTTATTGTGCTATGTGTCTAATAATAAACTTTGTACCTGTTTTTACAAAAAAAAAAAAAGAATAGTTAAATCTTAGATAGTGAAAAATGGTAAATGAAACAAAATCTTTTTTTTTTGCTTTGTTCTTGTATTTAAATAAGGCGATCTCCTTAATTCCCAGTAGTCTGAGAATTTATAATGTTTCATAACTCTATCAGATTAGCATACTAATGACTATTATATAAAAGTTGCTGTCTATATTATTGTATGATTTTTTTCCCTTTGGGTTAGTAATTAGAAAAACATCTTCCAACATTAATTAAACTGGTGATATTATTAAATGAACACAATCTCATATTTTACCCCAAGTATTCTTTATCAACTAGTAAAACCTATATCCCTATAGTAGGCACACAATAAACATCTGTTAAATGAATTAACGAAAGGTTCACAGGCCTGAAATTTCTGTAGCCTGAAGTCTCATGACCTTGCTCCTAAATTCTACTTCAATATGGACATTGCCAAAGGTATAGTTTTTTTATGAAGACTTAGAGATTTTCCTTTGGTGCTTTAGGGGCCCTCCATATAGATTCCCTCTAAGAAACTATATAGCTAGTATCACACTAATATTTCATGAAATAATTGGAACAAATTATGAGAGATCTCTATCACACCCATAAAAGCTTTGTATTCAAATACCTTGCTGCCCAGCTGAAAGCTCAACAATCTCTGTGCAGAGGCAGCAAGGCTAAAAAGGCCCTAAGAAATCAAGATGCCACAAGAGCCCCAGAGGGACCCCTGTTAATTTAAAAAGGATTAAACTATTGATACAATATTCTTGTGTAAGTCATTTAACTTCCAGGAGCTTCAGTTTCCTCACCTGTCAAAAATGGAGGTTGGTCACTCAAAATTCTATACAAAGCAAAGCAGATTTACCTTCATTATCCCTTCAGAAGGCAAGAAGCTTCAGAAGCCTTATAAAAATGGTTTTGAACCTTGTTTGGGTGATGGACAGCTTTGAGACTTCAATAAAAGCTAGACACTTTACCTCAAAAGAATTTTCACATGTACAAAACTTTGTATACAGTGTCAGGAAAGTTTAATGACCCTCTGAAGTGGTCCATGGAACTCAGAAACTTCTGTAAATTTAAACAGAATTCAATAAATTGGGGACATGTTAATAAGTTGAAAACAAAGCAGTACTTTGTACCTAAATCTTTTGATTTTTTTAAAACAAATTAAATTTATTTTAAATTTCAAATAATAGTAAAGAGGAATTGATTACTTTTATGACTACCAAAGAGAAACATGGTTTTGAAGAACTGAAAACTACTAGCTTAGATAATTAAACTATGCTGGTAAATCAGAGTTCCAGATAAGTGATACCCGAAACCATTATAATTGTATGTCAATCTCAATTCTAATGAACCAACTGTAATAAAAATATTTACTTAGAATTCCACATTTAAACAAACGTGTTCCTTTTGATTTTCTTTATTTGGACAATCCATTTGGAGATAGGCCTTCAATAAAAATATAAACTAAATACAAAATATTTACTTGCTAAAATGGTTTAAATTTCTGAAAGATTAAATAGCAATCATGTATTTTAAGAGTTGAACACAGTCTCATCGCATCTTAATTTATAATTAAGATGAGTTAAATCTATTAATCTACAACATAAATTTGCTCATCATTTTATATTGCTAAGAAAAAAAAATGTTTTTCCAATGTAAAAGGAAAGAAAGTAGAGGGGCCTGACTTATCACAGAGGGAAAGAAGAAACAACTTACAATTCTGTAGAGATTAATTAAATACATGCAACTGATACTGGTGTTAAGGTTTTACAAATCATCTACAGAATAAGCCAAACAGATACTAATATCTGCTCTCACAATAGAGGTTCCAATGTGTAGATTTTTTTGTACAGGCTGCCGTTAGGATTCCTCTTGTCTACAATGGGTCCCTGGGGAACTAGCAAGAAGAAATTCTATGATTATTTCCTGATGCAATAAAGGCAGAAGCCTTTGCAGTACTAAGTTTAAGGAAGATAATGACTCTGCTCCAATTGTGATGGCAATATCCCTAATCAGGAATATAGAAGTAGAATGGCCACAGTTTCTCGTGTATTCCTTTTTTGTATTTTTAGTTAAACAATATTTAATTTTAATTTAATTTTCTTAAGGAAGTCTTTCTCATTAGCTCATGAAGTCATAGATTGGGTCTTTTTACTATAAATTACAGTTTGTACAATTCACAAAAGAAAAACATTTACACACATTTATATACCCCACTTACAGCAACATGGATTCTGGATTCTCCAGTGTTTCACTTACAGATTACTCAGGGATTGTGAATATACCACTGTGTTTACTTGAATAACCGCACATTTACCAGGAAATGAAGCAAATATCTGGAATTTGGTCTACAGTCATCCTTACAAGCTTAATTTATCTTCTAGATTCTCAGCTGTTTATCAAAGAATGGTACACTTACTAAAAATCACAAAGATAATCAGTAGCAGATTTAAATTAGAAACTAGATTTAATGCTTCTCTCCCCTTCAGTTGTTTCTTTAGATTTCTAAGAAGTCCTACTTAGAGCTGCAGATATATTGGGCGAGACCTTACCGGGTAGACTTCATAAGTAAATGCCTCTATGCCTGACAGCAGGATTCGCCACTAACCTGCTCTTGTGACATCAGGTATAGGACAACTTCTTAGGATCTCAGTGTTTGCTATCTGTAACATAAGGATATTGGAGCAGATGATTTCCAAGGTCATTTCCAATTAAAACACGTAAAGCCTACATTGACGGGAGTCTATGAACGAGTAACAGAATTACAGTTAAGTCCATTGGAGACTACAGTCACAGTTATGTACGTACGATTAGAAAATGGCAAAGAAATGTGGAAAAAATATGAAGTTTACATTTAAAGTTTCCTTTCACAATTTAGGTTTGGACTGATGACTGAAAAAGGCCCAGAAAGCCTACCACTTTTATCCAAATCCCCAGCACCCCTCTTTCATGATGCCACTATTCTAATATCCACAAGGAGTACAACCTAAGAGTATGCTTTACTCCAAATATAACCATTCCCATACCTGGTCCAAGATGAACTGATCCAGTCCATCTAGATCAGGGGTTGGCAAACTTTTCTGTAAAGAGCCAGACAGTAAATATTTCAGGTTTTACAGGCTATCCGGTCTCTGTAGCAACTACTCAATTCTGCCTTCGAAGTGCAAAAGCAGTCACAGACTATACATAAATGAATGAGCATGGTGGCTATGGTCTAATAAAACTTTATTTACAAAAAACCAGAGTGGGCAGGATTGGGCCCATAGGCTGTAGTTTGCCAACCCCGGTATAGATCACACCAAGAAACAAGATGGTATAAATCAGGTATTTTAAATTTTTCAGAGTACTTTCACAGCCTAGAAGAGAGCATGTTACAGTAGAAAGTACCAATGCAGGTATTCAATACATACTAGATGCTTAATAAATATACTTTTCCTTTCTCTTCTCAACAGTGCCATCCCAAACTTACTTCTAGAAATCACTCATTCTGGCCCTCTGACAAGAGATGGCCCTTGATTCTTCTTGGTCCTGGCAAATATGCTCCTGGTACACTGTACCAAGATTTTAGTGCTCCTTCATTCCTCCCTGCCTCCCCACTCCAAGCCACATTAATCCAAAGGTGCAACTTCCAACCTTATCCATCTGGGCCTCAAATGTCAGTATTACTCGCTGTTGGCCCTGGGAAGGTATAAAGAAATAGAGAAGAGAAAGAAGAGGATAGAGAGAGGGTAGATTCTGGTGGAGGACAGGTGAGCAGTAGCATTACCTCCCTTTCCTGACTCTAAAAAGGAGCCAGGTGCTAACCTACTGTTAATTTAAATGAAAATATTGTCTACTCTAGTGGGAATAAAGAACATTTCACTTTATGCTAAGTGCTTCCTAATGAAAGAACTCAGTTCCAACAGGAGGAAAAAAAACGACAGTAAGCTTTTTTTCTTATGCTTTTATCTAGATCACTCTACCTCCAGCTGTGATGTTTTTAAAGCTCCAAGGAGCTTCTACTAGTAACTATGGTTACTGCTTCAAAACAGTACAGAAAAAGTAGGAGGGAATAGCAATTTGAGGAGAAAAACAATTTTCTTGATTTTCATCAAATGAAACTAGGTAAAGTAACAAGAGATAGATAGGCTGATGGCTGGGCAAGGGCCTCAAGACTGTTATCGAGGTGCTTGATCTCTCAGCCCCACAGGTCTAGTACCTCAATGGATCATTTTATCTTATCCAAGAGTGGTCACCAAAAGCTAATTTAGTCATTTACAATGAACAGTATGTTATAAACTTAACGAATATTCTTGCCAGGAAGTCTGTCAATTTGCTTTCCAGCAGAGCAGTTTACTTGGGAAAAACAAATTAAAAGCACAAGGTTCCTTAGAAGTATATGATTCTGATCCTAAGAAGGTACCTATGGTTTTAACATAAAGCTGCCCACCTAATTCTTCTCAACCTTTGTTAGTCATAAAGGTTTTCATCAAATGTTCCTCTTTTCAAACTCCTTAGCAACCTTCTCAAGTTAATTAAATAATTCATACATACACAGGGCCTATCATGTTTCCGGCACTGTATAAGACATTGGATACAGCACAATAAAGAAAAGAGACACAACTCATGCCTGTATGGAGCTTACAATCTAATGGAGAACAGACATTAAATACACAATTGCAAATTGTATTAACATGCTATGAGGGAAAAAAACCTAAATGGTATTTACTGGGATATCAAGAAAAATATTCCAAATAGTAACAATGGGAGCCACCTTTACTGAGCCTTCACTAAGTGCCAGGCAGGGTACATTCTTAAGTTAATCTGCTTTGTCTCATACATGTCCCAGAACAATGTATAAGAAAGGTAGAATTATTCCTGATTTGCAGAGGAGGAAACTGATGCATGGGAATCTGGTCACTTGCCTATATCTACCTGATTCCAGAACCTGTTCTTTTTCTTACCCACAATCACACATCTTGCCTCCCACATATCCTAACACAACTGTTAATTATTAAATTTTACTTGAGTTCTAAATTCTTGTTCTATCTCTACAATTAACTGACTCCATGCTTAAATCATGTCATTTCACCTCTTGGTCATTTCCCAAAATGGAACAGAATTACATGTTACTAAGGTCTTCCTGGCTTTTAAGCTCTACAGTTTTATTATTTTTTAATATAAATTTACTTATCTATCTATCTATCTATTTATTTATGGCTGCATTGGGTCTTCGTTGCTGCCTGCCGGCTTTCTTTAGTTGTGGCGAGCAGGGGCTGCTCTTCATTGCCGTGTGTGGACTTCTCATGGCAGTGGCTTCTGCTGTTGCAGAGCACGGGCCCCAGGTGTGCGGGCTTCAGTAGTTGTGGCATGTGAGCTCAGTAGTTGTGGTGCATGGGCTTAGTTGCTCCACGGCATGTGGGATCTTCCCAGACCAGGGCTGAAACCTGTGTCCCCTGCATTGGCAGGTGGATTCTTAACCACTGCACCACCAGGGAAGTCCCTAAACTCTACAGTTTTATGATTACATGACTTAAATTTTTTTCCATACCAGCATTTATACCTATCATATTTTACAGATCGTATGGTATAATTTAGGCAATTATCTAAATTTGAACAATTCATTAATTACTCATTCCACAAATAATCACTGGTCACCTTTGTGCCAGGTATTCTTCTAGGTGTTACAAATATAGTAGTAAGCAAAATAGTTAAAAATCCCTGCCATGGTGGCACTTATAATTTAGTGGGAGGAGACACATGATAAATAAAACAAATACGTTAGTAATATAGTATGTTAGAATATGGTATGTACTATGGAGAAAAATAAATCAGGGAAGAAGTATAGGAATTGCTTATTCCCCCATGCCTATTATGAGCAGGAATCTGTTAGGAACTAAGGCAAAAAAGATAAGCAATACCTGAGCGCCTGGCCTTGACCTGATCCACCTGCATAAACACAAATATGAGGAATTCTAGAAAAGACAAAGTACAATGGGAACACACAGGAAAAAGCCACAAAGCAGAAGGAACTGAGCTGCAAACTGGATTTTGCTCTCTCACACACACACACACACACACAATCAAAAAGGAAAAAAATCATGTAAAAAAGAATAGGGGCCCTATATTTTAAAGCCATGTTTCGAAATTTTACAAGACCTTATTGATAACTGTTTTTTTTCCCCAACATCTTTATTGGAGTATAATTGCTCTACAATGGTGTGTTAGCTTCTGCTGTATAACAAAGTGAATCGGCCATACGTATACACATATACCCATATCCCCTCTCTCTTGCGTCTCCCTCCCACCGTCCCTATCCCACCTCTCTAGGAGGTCTCAAAGTACCGAGCTGATCTCCCTGTGCTATGCGGCTGCTTCCCACTAGCTATCTATTTTACATTTGGTAGTGTATATCTGTCCATGCTACTCTCTCACCTTGTCCCAGCCAACCCCTACCCTACCCGTGTCCTCAAGTCCACTCTCCACGTCTGCATCTTTATTCCTGTCCCGCCCCGAGGTTCTTCAGAACCATTTTTTTTTTTTTTAGATTCCATATATATGTGTTAGCATATGGTATTTGTTTTTCTCTTTCTGACTTACTTCACTCTGTATGACAAACTCTAGGTCCACCCACCTCACTACAAATAACTCAATTTCATTTCTTTTATGGCTGAGTAATATTCCATTGTATATATGTGCCTCATCTTTTTTATCCATTCATCTGTCGATGGACACTTAGGTTGCTTCATGTCCTGGCTATTGTAAAGAGTGTTGCAATGAACATTGCGGTACATGACTGGTTTGGAATTATGGTTTTCTCAGGGTATATGCCCAGCACTGGGATTGCTGGGTCATATGGTAGTTCTATTTTTAGTTTTTTAAGGAACCTCCATATTGTTCTCCATAGTGGCTGTATCAATTTATGATAAATGTTTCTTAAAGATATGGAAAATAGAGACACAGACTATTTTCCTGTTTGGGAAATTATTAAGATACAAAGTGTACAACAAATGCTAGAGGAACTTCTCTAGGCAGGAAACATAAGCAAAGGAAAAGACCTACAATAACAAACCCAAAACAATTAAGAAAATGGTAATAGGTAACATACATATTGATAATTACCTTAAATGTAAATGGATTAAATGCTCCAACCAAAAGACATAGACTGGCTGAATGGATACAAGAACAAGACCCATTATATATGCCGTCAACAACAACAGACCCACTTCAGACCTAGGGACACATACTGACTGAAAGTGAGGGGATGGAAAAAGATATTCCATGTAAATGGAAATCAAAAGAAAGCTGAAGTAGCAATTCTCATATGAGACAAAATAAACTTTAAAATAAAGACTATTACAAGAGAAAAAGAAGGACACTACATAAAGATCAAGGGATCAATCCAAGAAGATATAACAATTGTAAATATATATGCACCCAACACTGGAGCACCTCAATACATAAGTCAAATGCTAACAGCCATAAAAGGGGAAATCAACAGTAACACAATAATAGCAGGGAACTTTAACACCCCACTTTCACCAATGGACAGATCATCCAAAATGAAAATAAATGAGGAAACACAAGCTTTAAATGATACATTAAACAAGATGGACTTAACTGATATTTACAGGACATTCCATCCAAAAACAACAGAACACACTTTCTTCTCAAGTGCTCATGAAACATTCTCAAGGATAGATCATATCTTGGGTCACAAATCAAGCCTTGGTAAATTTAAGAAAACTGAAATCATATCAAGTATCTTTTCCAACCACAATGCTATGAGACTAGATATCAATTACAGGAAAAAATCTGTAAAAAATACAAACACATGGAGACTAAACAATACGTTACTAAACGACCAAGAGATCACTGAAAAAATCAAAGAGGAAATCAAAAAATACCTAGAAACAAATGACAATGAAAACACGACAACCCAAAACCTATGGGATGCAGCAAAAGCAGTTCTAAGAGGGAAGTTTATAGCAATACAATCCTACCTCAAGAAACAAGAAACATCTCAAATAAACAATCTAACCTTACACCTAAAACAATTAGAGAAAGAAGAACAAAAAAACCCCAAAGTTAGCAGAAGGAAAGAAATCATAAAGATCAGAGCAGAAATAAATGAAAAAGAAATGAGGGAAACGATAACAACGGCCAATAAAACTAAAAGCTGGTTCTTTGAGAAGATAAACAAAATTAATAAACCATTAGCCAGATTCATCAAGTAATAAGGGAGATGACTCAAATCAATAGAATTAGAAATGAAAAAGGAGACGTAACAACTGACACTGCAGAAATACAAAGGATCATGAGAGATTACTACAAGCAACTATATACCAATAAAATGAACAACGTGGAAGAAATGGACCAATTCTTAGAAAAGCACAAACTTCCGAGACTGAACCAGGAAGAAATAGAAGATATAAACAGACCAATCACAAGCACTGAAATTGAAACTGTGATTAAAAATCTTCCAACACATGAGGGAAGGGATATGGGAACAGATGTATATGTATGACTGATTCACTTTGTTATAAAGCAGAAACTAATAAAAAAAAAAATCTTCCAACAAACAAAAGCCCAGGACCAGATGGCTTCACAGGTGAATTCTATCAAGCATTTAGAGAAGAGCTAACACCTACCCTTCTCAAACTCTTCCAAAACATAGCAGAGGGAGGAACACTCCCAAACTTATTCTATGAGGCCACCATCACCCTGATACCAAAACCAGACAAAGATGTCACACACACAAAAAGAAAACTGCAGTCCAATATCACTGATGAGCACAGATGCAAAAATCTTCAACAAAATACCAGCAAACAGAATCCAACAGCACATTAAAAGGATCATACACCATGACCAAGTGGGGTTTATACCAGAAATGCAAGGATTCTTCAATACATGCAAATCAATCAATGTGATAAACCATTGAAGGAGAAAAAAACTGAAGGAGAAAAACCATAAGATCATTTCAATAGATGCAGAAAAAGCTTTTGACAAAATTCAACACCCATTTATGATAAAAACCCTCCAGAAACTAGGCATAGAGGGAACTTACCTCAACATAATAAAGGCCATATATGACAAACCCACAGCCAACATCGTTCTCAATGGTGAAAAACTGAAAGCCTTTCCTCTAAGATCAGGAACAAGACAATGCTGCCCACTATTATTCAACATAGTTTTGGAACTTTTAGCCACAGCAGAGACAAAAAAGAAATAAAAGGAATCCAAATCAGAAAAGAAGAAGTAAAACTGTCACTGTTTGCAGATGACATGATACTATACATAGAGAATCCTAAAGATGCTACCAGAAAACTACTAGAGCTAATCAATGAATTTGGTAAAGTAGCAGGATACAAAATTAATGCACAGAAATCTCTTCATTCCTATACACTAACAATGAAAGATCAGAAAGAGAAATTAAGGAAACACTCCCATTTACCACTGCAACAAAAAGAATAAAATATCTAGGAATAAACATGCCTAAGGAGACAAAAGACCTGTATGCAGAAAACTAGAAGACACTGATGAAAGAAATTTTAGATGATACAAACAGATGCAGAGATATGCCATGCTCTTGGATTGAAAGAATCAATATTGTGAAAATGACTATACTACCCAAAGCAATCAACAGGTTCAACACAATCCCTATCAAATTTCCAATGGCATTTTTCACAGAACTAGAACAAAAAATTTCACAATTTATATTGAAATACAAAAGACCCCGAATAGCCAAAGCCATCTTGAAAAAGAAAAACTATACTACAAAGCTACAGTAATCAAGACAGTATGGTACTAGCACAAAAACAGAAATATAGATCAACAGAACAGGATAGAAAGCCCAGAGATAAACCCACGCACATATGGTCACCTTATCTTTGATAAAGGAGGCAAGAATATACAGTGGAGAAAAGACAGCCTCTTCAGTAAGTGGTGCTGGGAAAACTGGACAGCTCCATGTAAAAGAATGAAATTAGAACACTCCACAACACCACACACAAAAATAAACTCAAAATGGATTAAAGACCTAAATATAAGGCCAGAAACTATAAAATTCTTAGAGGAAAACATAGGCAGAACACTCTATGACATAAATCACAGCAAGGTCCTTTTTGACCCACCTCCTAGAGAAATGGAAATAAAAATAAACAAATGGGACCTAATGAAACTTAAAAGCTCTTGCACAGCAAAGGAAACCATAAACAAGATGAAAAGACAACCCTCAGAATGGGAGAAAATATTTGCAAATGAAGCAACCGACAAAGGATTAATCTCCAAAATATACAAGCAGCTCATGCAGCTCAATATAAAAAAAAAACCCCAACCCAATCCAAAAATGGGCAGAAGACCTAAATAGACATTTCTCCAAAGAAGATATACAGATTGCCAACAAACACATGAAAGGATGTTCAACATCACTAATCATTAGAGAAATGCAAATGAAAACCACAATGAGGTATCACCTCACACCAGTCAGAACGGCCATCATCAAAAAGTCTACAAACAATAAATGCTGGAGAGGGTGTGGAGAAAAGGGAACCCTCTTGCACTGTTGGTGGGAATGTAAATTGATACAGCCACTAGGGAGAACAGTATGGAGGTTCCTTAAAAAACTAAAAATAGAACTACCATACAACCCAGCAATCCCACTACTGGGCATATACCCTGAGAAAACCATAATTCAAAGAGTCATGTACCACAGTGTTCATTGCTGCTCTATTTACAATAGCCAGGACATGGAAACAACCTAAGTGTCCATCAACAGATGAATGGATAAAGAAGATGTGGCACATATATACAATGGAATATTACTCAGCCATAACAAGAAACGAAATTGAGTTATTTGTAGTGAGGTGGATACACCTAGAGTCTGTTATGCAAAGTGAAGTAAGTCAGAAAGAGAAAAACAAATACCATATGCTAACACATATATATGGAATCTAAAAAAAAAAAAATGGTTATGAAGAACCTAGGGGCAGGACTGGAATAAAGATACAGATGTAGAGAATGGACTTGAGGACACGGGAAGGGGGAAGGGTAAGCTGGGACAAAGTGAGAGAGTGGCATGGACAAATATATACTACCAAACATAAAATAGCTAGCTAGTGGGAAGCAGCCGCATAGCACAGGAAGATCAGCTTGGTGCTTTGTGACCACCTAAAGGGGTGGGATAGAGAGGGTGACAGGGAGACGCAAGAGGGAGGGG
This sequence comes from Hyperoodon ampullatus, assembly GCF_949752795.1. Taxonomy (NCBI): domain Eukaryota; kingdom Metazoa; phylum Chordata; class Mammalia; order Artiodactyla; family Ziphiidae; genus Hyperoodon; species Hyperoodon ampullatus. Next base: position 69,831,073 of record NC_136928.1, read on the forward strand.
ATATGGGGATATATATATATGTATAGCTGATTCACTTTGTTATAAAGCAGAAACTAACACACTATTGTAAAGCAATTATACTCCAATAAAGATGTTTTTTAAAAAATTCCGCATGCTTACACATATATATGGAATCTAAAAAAAAAAAAAAAAAGGTTCTGAAGAACCTAGGGGCAGGATAGGAATAAAGATGCAAACACGGAGAGTGGACTTGAGGACACGGGGAGGGGAAGGTGTAGGCTGGGACGAGGTGAGAGAGTGGCATGGATGTATATACACTACCAAATGCAGAATGGATGGCTGGTGGGAAGCAGCCACATAGCACAGGGAGATCAGCTTTGTGTCCCCCTAGAGGGGTGGGATTGGGAGGGTGGGAGGGAGACACCAGAGGGAGGGAATATGGGGATATGTGTATACGTATGGCTGATTCAGTTTGTTATACAGCAGAAGCTAACGTACCATTGTAGAGAAATTATACTCCAATAAAGATGTTGGAAAAAAAAAAGATAAAAAGTGATCTGAAAGTTATAGGCTTAATACAAATCAAATAAAAACCAAAGTGTTTTTAGAAACATAATCATATAAGAAAAGAGTAAAAGAGTAAGTAAAAAGAGTAAAAAAATAAGAGTAAATCTGTAAGAAAAAACAAGGAAATTTTGAAAAAGAAGAGTAATGAGGGTAGATATATCCTAATGATTATGAAAGCAGGTGTCGATATGCTTTTCCCATTTGCATTTCCTTCTACTTACTTCCCTACTATTCTATGAGTAGCATCCATTTCCTTGGAGAAGTTTAGATATAAAAGAGAAATATTTAATGCTCACCTTCTGAATTAAAGAAAGGATTTTGCAGCAAGATTAAGTCTTAAAAGTCTGGTTTTCCCAAAGAAGGAAACATTTTTTAACACTAATATTTTCTGACCAAGCCTGAAAGACTCAGAGTACAGTTTCTTCCACTTCGTAGAGCAGATATCCCTTCTGCTCATGACAGCTAGAACATAATGCCTACTACCTAGGGTAGAAGGAGGATAAAACCTGGAGACTGTAAATTAAAGCCTCAAATTCCTGATTCTGGCCAAAGGACTGTGGGATAAAGAAGTAGAACAGAGACAGGAGAAGCAAGTGATCAGCCCAGTACTCCCATTACCCTCTCCAGCTGGAGGCTGCAAAAGGAAAGGAATGTTTGAAGGAGTGGGGAAATCTGGGAGTTAGAATGGATTTTGCTCTGCTTCCTGTTGAGAAAGTGCGAAGTCACTGCCTTCCAGTAACATCCTGCACGGCCCCAACTGCCCTCCCCCCCAACCAAACTTTTACCTCCCCTCATGCACATCTAGCACAAGCTGGAGAGAGCCACAACAAAGCATATGCACAGAAGCACAATCAGATTGAGGAAGGGTGTGAGATTGGCTCTGGGGTCTCCCTTTTCTCCCCTGTGCCATGGAACACTCTGAGAAATTCCTGGGTGCTGTAAAGTAGTTCAGGAAAGGTAACTTGAGATGCTGGATGTTAAGTTTGCCAGAAGAGGTCTCTGTCATAGGGGCAAAGTAGCTCCACAGCAGAGGCCTGGAAAAGAGACCACCTGGCTAGCGAGTCAATGGGAATCCCTAGCCAGACATCAGGTTACCTGTGACACCTGGGAAGATGGCAATACATCCTGGAAACCAAGAAAACAGATCTCAAGTAACATCAGTTGTAAACTTCAGCTTCGGATATCTGAAGAACACCCAAGGACAAAAGCACCACAGTAGTCACAATTTCAGGGAATAGCCTGACCAGTTACTTTAAAGGAGAGACCAGTGAGAAACAGAGAAGATACCACATGGATTGAGGGTTCTCGTATCCTTCCATGACTACAAGGTCACACAAGCACCCATAAGTCTGGATTCCATTGTGGGAAGGCATGAGAGAAGAGATGATACTTGAATGACTAGTATCCAAACAGAGACTGAAATATCCAAAGAGATCAATTTAAATTACTACATAAGACTTAGTTTACCAGCTTGGAGTAAGACTGGTACTCTTCCTCCAGTTACCCAGTTCCCAGAGTTCATCAAAAGGAAGAGACGACTTATAGAAAAATAAAGAAGCTATATTTTCTTTGCACACCTAAGTGAGTATGAGTAAGCTGTGATCCTGCTACAGATTTTATGATGTTTATTTTATGTGAGAATTCAAAAGAAATACTTCTTGGCATAATAGAAATCAACATCGCTTTAAAAGTAACAATGGACTTCCAGTTCAAGATGGCAGACTGAGCATCTATCTCTTCTCCTTCTTAAACACCTCATGTCAGGCCACAGAACAAATGAGTGAAAAATACCGAAGATGACCAGTACACCTCTGATGATAAATAGTAAATGCTGGCCACAGCACTTACTGTGGGTCTAAAGTCTCTGTCAGAGGGCTTATAGTGTGAACTTTGAGTTGAAGATAATAGCAGGTTAAGGACAATCTCAATAGACTGTGATCGAGGGAAGATAACTCAGAACTAATCAGAACTCTCCCTGCAGATAAATTCCTTCCCCATAGTAGAAGTTGAGGGAGGGACAGGGACAAGCTTGTTAGCCTTGTCTTTGCAAATGCAAAGAAAAGGGGTTGGGTGGGGAGGAATCCACATCCCATTTACCACAGCAAGTGGGAAACCAACTTGCAGAGTCCTGTGGTCAGCAATGATATTCAGTGGAGAAGAGACCTGTACCAAATTACACCAGTTACCAAGATGTTACCAGCATCAGAATCATCTGAACTGTTTAAGTGCGTACTGAATCATATTGGTGCACCCCAGACACACTGAATCAGATTTTTTTGTGAGTGAAGCTAGGAATCTGCATTTAAACTGGGTCCCCAAGGGATTGTTACATGTATTCAAGTTGGACAACCACTGATTTAGACCTTCATTTAAAAATTCTATAAAGAAGAACAGCCAAGAATCACCAGCTACTTAATAAAAACTAAGAGAGGGACTAAGGTGAAAAAGCACGGGCACCATGACCCACAGAAGAGAGAGTAAAGCAAAAAAAAAAGAAATAAGATGTTTAACTTATATTGGTATCTTCACAGAGATTCAAGAGGTCAATATAGGGGCTTCCCTGGCAGCGCAGTGGTTAAGAATCCACCTGCCAACGCAGGGGACATGGGTTCGAGCCCTGGTCCGGGAAGATCCCACATGCCGCAGAGCAACTATGTCCATGCGCCACAACTACTGAGCCTGCGCTCTAGAGCCCGCGAGCCAGAACTACTGAGCCCGCGTGCCACAACTACTGAAGCCCGCATGCCTAGAGCCCGTGCTCCGCAACAAGAGAAGTCACCGCAATGAGAAGCCCGTGCACCACAATGAAGAGTAGCCCCCAATCACTGCAACCAGAGAAAGCCCACGTGCAGCAATGAAGACCCAACGCAGCCAAAAATAAATAAATTTATTTTTTAAAAAAAGAGGCCAATATATCCATAAAATAAGAAAACTCTGTTCATAAAATATAGTAACCAACAAAAAAGAATTTTTAGACAATAAAAATAATTTTCAAAATGAAATAACTTGACTTTAGTGACAGCCAAGATGCTAAGCCCATTATATCTCTCCCACCCACTACAACTAGTAAAAACTCTGGAGAGAATCCTAAAAGCAACTACCTGAGAACTCTGAAAAATAAACAATGGCAGGCGCACTGGGGAGGGAAATTAAAACTTGAAGAATAATCAACAGGGCAGTGAGTTTACTCCATTTTAAAAACCCTTTCTTTGTTTACCACTTTAACATGAGGGTGGGTACAGTCCCAGAATTACGCAGCAGGGGCACATAGCAAACACTCCAAGAGAAAGCCCCTCTTTCTCACTGGAGTAAAAGGGGCATCTGCAAGCTGGAAAGTGTATAAGTTTGGGAGTGAGGTTTCCAGTTCCTTTTCTTTTCTTTCTCTTCTGACCTTCTCTGAAGACAGTCCAAGTTATAAAGCTATACTACTGAGGCAGGAAACCTAAAAGCCTAAGAGAAAACTGTCCCCAACCTCCTAAAGAACTAGGAAAAGGAGCCATCGTTGTATGAAGAGCATTGGAGCGGGGGAGCTCCTCACTTCTCCTTTTTTTCCCCCTACCCTTTCAACCCAGGAGGGCCTCAATGGGGTATAACTGTGCAACAGCGAGGTGCTGGGGGAGGGGGTAGCACCAAGACTCTGAGAGAAAGAAACTTCAGCTTTCTAATGAGAAGGCCAGGAGAAGACCCCTGGGAGCCAGAGAACATAAGCAAAGTCCCCAAGAGTACAGAGACAGAGAAGATTCCACAAGGTGCGTAAGTATAGATAATAAAGAGGTATCAATGTTTTCCCTCAAATGAATCTTTAACCCAACGCAATTCTAATCAAAATCCTTCATATCCTTATTTTTTTAACTTGATGAATATATTCTAAAGTAAGTCTGTAAGAATTACTACCAAAAAAAAAGCAAGACAAACATTTTTGAAACTCTAGTGAGAGAAAACTTAAAAGTTACATTAAATAATATAACATTAAAAGAGTATGGGGGGGCTTCCCTGGTGGCGCAGTGGTTGCGAGTCCGCCTGCCGATGCAGGGGATGTGGGTTCGTGCCCCGGTCTGGGAGGATCCCGCGTGCCGCGGAGCGGCTGGGCCCGTGAGCCATGGCCGCTGAGCCTGCGCGTCCGGAGCCTGTGCTCCGTGACGGGAGAGGCCACAGCAGTGAGAGGCCCGCGTACCGCAAAAAAAAAAAAAAAAAAAAAAAAAAAAAAAAAAGAGTATGGGGGGCTTCCCTGGTGGCACAGTGGTTGGGAGTCCGCCTGCCGATGCAGGGCACAAGGGTTCGTGCCCCGGTCTGGGAGGATCCCGCGTGCCGCGGAGCGGCTGGGCCCGTGGGCCATGGCCGCTGGGCCTGCGCGTCCGGGGCCTGTGCTCTGCAGCGGGAGAGGCTGCAGCGGTGAGGCCCGCGTACCACAAAAAAAAAAAAAAGAGTATGGGGCTTCCCTGGTGGCGCAGTGGTTGAGAGTCCGCCTGCCGATGCAGGGGACATGGGTTCGTGACCCGGTCCGGGAAGATCCCACATGCCACGGAGAGCCTAGGCCCGTGAGCCATGGCCGCTGAGCCTGCGCGTCCGGAGCCTGTGCTCCGCAGAGGGAGAGGCCACAGCAGTGAGAGGCCCGCATACCGCAAAAAAAAAAAAAAAAGTATGATAGGGCGTCCCTGGTGGCACGGTGGTTAAGAATCCACCTGCCAATGCAGGGGACACGGGTCTGAGCCCTCATCCAGGAAGATCCCACATGCTGCGGAGCAACTAAGCCCACGCGCCACAACTACTGAGGCTGTGCTCTAGAGCCCACGTGCCACAACTACTGAAGATCGCGGGCCTAGAGCCCGTGCTCGGCAACAAGAGAAGCCACTGCAATGAGAAGCCCGTGCACCGCAACAAAGAGTAGCCCCCGCTAGCCACAACTAGAGAAAGCCCGCACACAGCGACGAAGACCCAATGCAGCCAAAAATAAATAAATAAAATAAATAAATAAAAAAGATCAAAAGAACATTATATAGACAGACAAATATATGTATATATGGGAATCTTATATATGATAAAGGTAGACTTCAAACAGTGGGCAAGAAAAGAAACATTCAATAAATGCTATCGGAAAGAATTAACTAATTTAAGAGAAAAAAGTTAGATTTCTACATAATTATAAAAATTCTGAAAGATTAAACAAAAAATATTTATGCAGATGGCCAACAGGTCTATGAAAAGAAGCTCAATATTGCTAATTATTATGGAACTGCAAATTTAAACTACAATGAGGTATCACCTCACACCAGTCAGAATGGCCACCATTAAACATTAAAAAGTCCACAAATAACAAATGTTGGAGAGGGTGCGGAGGAAAGGGAACCCTCCTACACTGTTGGTGGGAATGTAAACTGGTGCAGCAACTATAGAGAACAGTATGGGGGTTCCTTAAAAAACTAAAAATAGAGTTACCATATGATCCTGCAATTCCACTCCTAGACAAAACTCCAATTCAAAAAGATACATGCACCCCAATGTTCACTGCAGCACTGTTTACAACAGCCAAGACCTGGAAGCAACCTAAATGCCCATCAGTGGAGGATTGGATAAAGAAGATGTGGTATATATATACAATGGAATACTAAAAGAAGATGTGGTACATATACACAATGGAATACTACTCAGCCATAAAAAAGAACAAAATAATGCCATTTGCAGCAACATGGATGAACCTAGAGATCATACTAAGTGAAGTAAGTCAGACAGAGAAAGACAAATACCATATGATATCACTTATATGTGGAATCTAAAAAAATGATATAAATGAACTTATTTACAAAACAGAAACAGACTCAGACATACAAAACAAACTTATGGTTACTAGAGGGTATAGCAGGTTGGGGGGGTAAATTAGAAGCTTGGGATTAACAGATATATACTACTATATAGAAAACAGATAAACACCAAGAACCTACTGTATAGCACAGGGAACTATACTCAATGTCTTATAATAACTTATAGTGGAACAGAATCTGAAAAAGTATATATATATATATATATATATATATATATATCTGAATATAACTGAATATATATATAACTGAATCACCTTGCTGTACACCTGAAGCTAATACAACACTATAAATTAACTATACTTCAATTTAAAAAATGGTTAAAAAATTTTTAAATGATAGAAGGCCAACAGCCAATAAACATATGACAAAAAGAAGTCAAATAACTGCAACTTAAATGACATTCCTTTTCTTTTAGATTCCCATTATGTTCTTAAAATTTTAAAAAGTCTAAGTATATGTGTGTGTCTGCATTCACTTAAGTGTGTCAAATCTTTGGATATTTCTACACTAAAAAAAGAAAAGAGAAAAATCTGAATACATACTTATTTTCTAAACTTCTATACATAAAAAAGAAATCATATAAAATTAAAAGGCAAATAAGGGTAAAAGTATTTGTAAAAAATGACAAAATTAGTATTCTTAAAACATTAAGTTTTATACATAATGATATAAAAACTGGTCAGACTGATGGATAAATGGATAGAGGACCCTAATACAAACAAAGAAATTAAATAGCATTGTATATATATCTGTTTAGCAAACATTGGGGTGGGGAAAAACTCAATGTGATAATGTGGTGAAAAAGGCATGCTTATTTGCTGAGAGTGAGGAAAAGGTGACAGTACCTTATTAGGAAGCAATTTGACACTAAGTATCAAGAACCTTAGAAAATGTTGATGCCCCCCTGAGAAATTGTCACAATTTAGGAAAGTCTTCAATTCTAGACTCACGTTTGACAGCTACATGACCAGATAAATCATACACCACTTTGAGCAGCAGTTTCTTCATTGTTAAATATGAATACAAGCCACTAATTCTCAGGGTCGTTGTGATATTTAAAAGAGCAACAAAGCACGTAAAAAAGTCTCAAAAACTATAGAGGAGATGGTTGATCCAAGGCCTGTGAACTCTGGGGGACTTCAGAAGGTCCTCGAACCCTCTGAACATCTGTGAATGTTTGTGAAAAGTGACTACAGCTTTAAGTCAACCCTCCAAGGGGCTCCTGATCCAAAAGAAAACTGAAAAGCACTACAAGCAAAGAGCAAAATCAAAGTGAAGATATTCTTCCCGCTTGATGCGTCCAGCTTCATGTCTGGCACATATAGGCCGAAATCAGGAACTCACTATAAAAATCCAAGTAGTATTTAAGAGGATATTAAACTTACCCCATTTATTTCAAAACCCCTCAGAACAGTACTTAGTGATTTCTTAGCATATTAATTCAACCTCTGACGTAGCTATAAAGAGAACCTGAAACCAGGAAAACAGTATTACAGTCAGTCATAGCTATTTGGATCAATCACATGAAACTAATGCAATCTGCTCTAGAAAATGAGAGTGAGGGTGGGGGTGAGGGTGGTGGCAGTAAATAAATTTAATATATTTAAAGTAGTATGCTTAATTCATTAAGATATTCATAATTAATACATAAGCTACCTTGAGACATTCTCTTGAAGCAAACAAACACTAGAGGTTTTATGTATATATTTTTAATAAAATGGGATATAGAAAATTATTGCTCTTTCTCTAAAATAATTAAGACTGAAAGACTAATTCTAAAACTTCTACTTCTAGATGGTGAGCCATACTTTCATTTAAAAAAAAAAATTTAAGTCCTATAAGTGAGGCACACTGATAAAATTCTACCCAGTCAAGCATATGGCAAGCAGACTAAAAGGTAATATTAATTATAATGAAAACTAAATAATTAAGAATTTAAAGTACTTGAGGACTTCCACTTCTGGGAAGGTGGAATAGATATATTTTTCCCTATTCTTCTCATTAAGTAAAACTAAAAGTCCTGGACAACACATATAACAAACATAAGAAGACTCCAGGGCTTCCCTGGTGGCGCAGTGGTTGAGAGTCCGCCTGCCAATGCAGGGGACAGGGGTTCGTGCCCCGGTCCGGGAAGATCCCACATGCCGCGGAGCGACTGGGCCCGTGAGCCATGGCCGCTGAGCCTGCGCATCTGGAGCCTGTGCTCCGCAACGGGAAAGGCCACAACAGAGAGAGGCCTGTGTACCGCAAAAACAAAAAAAAAAGAAGACCCTAAAGGTGGAGAAAAGAAAGCAGATCAGGCAGAAATCACCAGATCGAAAGGAAAACAACATGGTGGTGAGTTCTATGGGTTTTCTTCTGTGCCCTATATATTCTAGACTTGGAGTTGAAGAAGCTGGCAACCTAGAAATACCAATAGGCCCAGATCCTCCAAAAAACCAACCAAACAAAACAAAATCCTGTTCTCCCAGCCAAAAGATCAGGAAAGAAACAATCTAGACAAAAAGCTGCTATACCCAGACAAACACTATAAAACAAAACAAAACAGAACTGTGGCGCCAGAACCACCAGCAAAGGTCAAGTGGAGAGCCTAGACTTCCACCTCTGCCAAACTGTAACAAGGCACCCCATACTCCCCACCACAGTGGTGTCAGAGAAGGCCATTTGGGAGTTGGTCCCTACCAGGTGATAATGAGACCTCCTTCCCCTTGGTGTCAGTGAAGACCACATGGAAAGCTTAGATGTCCACCTGGCAGTAAGAAGGTGTACTTCCCCCTTCCTGGTGTAGGCTGGTGTCAGAAGAGGCCTAGTGGAGTCGGGCCTTTCACCACTGCCCAACAGTAAAAAGGCCCTCCCCTTCCCCTCAGTACAGGTGTGTACTGAGGCACACCTGCCTTCCCAGCCAAGGAAAAGTCAGTGGAGGCCAGAACTCCCATCCCTGACAAGCAGTAATGAGGAATCTCCCACCAACTTGAGAGTCGACAGAGGCAGAGTGAGGAACGTGGACTTCTATCCCCTCTGGGCAGTAATGTGCCAGAGCACTCCCCTCTTTCCCATGTTGGAGCAGTGCCAGAAGAAGCCAGCTACATCAGGATGTGTAAATACGATCCTGAGTCTCAGAACATAATGTCCAAAATGTCCAGGTATCAAATAAAAATCACTCATCATAACAAGAACTCTCATAACACTCATCCTAACAAGAAATATGTCAAACTGAATGAAAAAAGACAAGCCACAGAAGCCAATACCAAGATGAGGGAGATGGTAAGATTATCTGATGAGGACTTTTTTTAGTATTAAGTAATATTTACTGAACATATATTATGTGCTTAGCTAATGCTATAAACATATTATACATATTAACTCTACCCTTATCATAATTCTGTGAAGCAGTTACTGTCACTAATTACTGTTATTAATCCCATTTTACACACGTGAAAAGTGAGGTACGTAGAGATTAAATTACAGGTAAAAACCCCAGAGGTTGCCCGGATTCATAAAGTTATTGAGAGGATCCTGGCTTAGAACCCTGATGGCACCCCATCTGACATCATGTTTGAAGTGGCCATTATAAAAATGTCTCAAAGAGCAGTTATGCATATGCTTGAAACAAATGAACAAAAAAATAGGGAGTCTCAACAAAGAAAAAATACACCAAAAAAAAAAAGATTTCAGAACTGAAAAAATATAAAAACTGAAACAAAAGACTCAACAGATGAGAACTACAGTAGAATGGAGAGGACAGAGGGAAGAATCACTGAACTGGAAGACGGAACAATAGAAACTACCCAATCTGAACAACAGAGAGAAAAAACTGAAAACAAATAAACAGAGCCTTGGGGTCCTGTGGGACTACAACAAAAGACATCTTCCGGGACTTCCCTGGTGCAGTGGTTAAGAATCCGCCTCCCAAGGCAGGGGTCGCAGGTTCAAGCCCTGGTCTGGGAAGATCCCATATGCTGTGGAGCAACTAAGCCCATGCACCACAACTACTGAGCCTGCGCTCTAGAGCCTGCAAGCCACAACTACTGAAGCCCACGCACCTAAAACCCGTGCTCCGCAACAAGAGAAGCCACCGCAATGAGAAGCCTGTGCACCGCAACAAAGAATAGCCCTTGCTCACCACAACTACAAAAAGCCCGCATGCAGCAATGAAGACCCAACGCAGCCAAAAATTAATTAACTAATTAATTTTTTAAAAAATAATTTTTAAAAAATCTTAAAAAAAAATTTATCTTCCATGTCATCTGAGTCCCAAAAAGAGAGTAGAAAGAGGGTAAGACTGAAAAAGTCCTCTAAGAAACAAAAACTTGTAACTTCTCAAGCTTGGCAAAACACACAAACTTACAGATTCCAGAAGCTAAGTGAATCCTACATAGCATAAGCCCAAAGCAATCCATATCAAGACAGTTCACAGTTAAACTTCTGAAAACTGAAGACAAAGAAAATGTAATGAAAACGGCGAGAGAGAAATGATGCTTTACCTATAGGGGAAAAACAAATCAAATGATAGATTTCTTGTCTGAAACAAAAGAGGGGTGAAGGAAGTGGCACTGAAGTCCACATCTGATCATGTGTTTCTATATCTGTTTTTCTCTTGTTCATGACTCTTGGCATGCCTGGAATCTGGAGATTGAATGTCAGATATTGCATAACAAAAACTGTAGAGGCTGTGACTGATATTATCTTTTTCAATAGAAGATTTTCTTTAGTTTCTGGTAGGCAACAGGAGCTAATCCAATCAGAGATTAAGCTAATTTGAAGACAATTTTCAATCATATTAAGACTTATCAACACGCACCCCAATGTTCATAGCAGCATTATTTACAATAACCAAGATATGGAAGCAACCTCAGTGTCTATCAAGAGATAAATGAATAAAGAAGATGTGGTATATGTGTATACACACACACACACACACACACACACACAATGGAATACTACTCAGCCATAAAAAAGAATGAAATTTTGCCATTTGCAGAAACATGGATGAACTTAGAGGGTATTATGCTAAGTGAAATGAGTCAGACACAGGAAGACAAATACTGTATGATAACACTTATATGTGGAATCTAAAAAATACAACAAACTAGTGAATATAACAAAAAAGAAGCAGACTCACAGATATAGAGAACAAATTAGTGGTTACCAGTGGGGAGAGGGAACGGGGAGGGGCAACACAGGGGTATGGAATTAAGAGGCACAACTATTATGTATAAAATAAGCTACAACGACATATTGTACAACACAGGGAATATAGCTAATATTTTATAATAACTATAAATGGAGTATAACCTTTAAAAATTATGAAGCACTATATTGCACACCTGTGATGTAACATTATACATCAACTATAGTTCAATTAAAAAAAAAAAGACCTGGTCTCCTTCTCTGGTTCACCCTTACTGTTAGGACATAGTTATTTAGAGATCTCAACTGAAAGCCTCGATATATTGTACAACACAGGGAATATAGCCAATATTTTATAATAACTATAAATGGAGTATAACCTTTAAAAATTATGAAGCACTATATTGCACACCTGTGATGTAACATTATACATCAACTGTAGTTCAATTAAAAACAAAAAAGGGGCTTCCCTGGTGGCGCAGTGGTTGAGAGTCCGCCTGCCGATGCAGGGGACACGGGTTCGTGCCCCAGTCTGGGAAGATCCCACATGCCGCAGAGCGGCTGGGCCCGTGAGCCATGGCCGCTGAGCCTGCGCGACCAGAGCCTGTGCTCCGCAACGGGAGAGACCACAACAGTGAGAGGCCCGCGTACCGCAAAAACAAAAAACAAAAAACAAAAAACAAAAAAGACCTGGTCTCCTTCTCTGGTTCACCCTTACTGTTAGGACATAGTTATTTAGAGATCTCAACTGAAAGCCTCAGATATGTACCAGAGCTCCTCTCTTTAGTACCATGAGACTGCTGAAAATTCTGCTTAGCTTCTCAACCTCTTAGTAGCCACCTTCAGCTCAACTTTTCTGCCTATTGGCTTGTGCAGTTTACTAATCTGCAACAAATTCTGGTGGAAACATGGTTCAGACTTTTGGCTCACTTCTCTATGCTTATATTCTCTTCACCATCTTGGTCATTCAAGCTCTAGATGCCTTGGTAACCCTGAACTCCAACAGTCTCTCCACCCCTGTAAGATGGCCAAAAGGTCTCCTCAGTTTCTGTTTCTTAGCAACCACTATATGTTCAACTCTCCTGCCTCTTCGTGGTATCATCTACAAAGTGAAAACTCCCCGAGAGATTATTTATGTGCCTTTTCCCATTGATAAAATTCAAAATCCCAAAATAAAAACTCTTGGCAAGGTAAGAACAAAAAATGAACTTCCCTACTTTGTTAAAACCTATCAGAAACCAATGGTAAACATTATACCTATGAATAAAGTAAGAGATGCATTCTCATGTATGTTAAGAATAAGTTAATAATGTGCGAAATCACATGTACTATTCAACACAGTACTGGAAGGCTTAACCAATGCAATAAATTAAGGAAAAAATATATTAATGCTAGAAAGGAAAAGACTCCCCAAAAGTCATTATTTACATATAATGTGAATACCTATCCTTATAAAACTCAAAGGCAATATAAAACTCATAAAGTCCCTGTCCTAGTAGAAATTACATTCTAGATTTTGGGAGAGGGTAAGGAAGATAGGTAATAACAACAAACATAATAAATAGATAAATTATCAAATCTGCTAGAAGGTGACAAATGCTGTGAAAATGTAAAATAAAATAAAGGAGGGAAAAGGGAAATCAGAACTGGGAACAGACAGACTACAATTTTTTTTTAAAAAATCAGAATCACTCCATCCCAGAAGAAACAAAAATAAAAATTACCTAGGAATAATTACGGTGGAATATGAGTAAGGTCTTCTAGTAGAAAACTAAGTTTCCAAAAGAACAAAACTTTTGAGTTTGAATGGAGAAACAGTCAATATACCTAATAAAAATATTAATTTTCCCCAAATTAATATATAAATCCAGATAATATCCTAGCAGAATTTTTCATGCCTCTTACGAAGTACATTAATAATGTAGAGAAAAGACATACATATGCATATACATATGTATTTAAATAACAAAGAGAATTATGAAAAACAACAAACCAGTTTTATTTATCCTACCAGATATCAAAAGTAAAAAAAAAGAAAGAAAAAGAAAAAAGAAGTCAGAGGATAAAATACCTAAACATGAAAACTTAATCTCAAGTTATTGTTGTTTAATGGGTATAAAGTTGCAGTTTTGCAAGATGAAAAAGTTCTGGAGATCAGTTGCACAAGGTGAATGTACTTAATACTACTCAATTGTACACTTAAAAATGGTTAAGATGGCAATTTTTATGTTATGTGTTCTTTATAATTAAAAAAATGTAAGTGAATATTTTTATGCCTCTAGGCAAAGAAACCTTTCTCACATAAACTAAAAAGTACACGTAAGTCATAAAGGAAAAGACTGACTGATCTGACTGGTATAATTTCTGTATACCAAAGGACAATATAGTCAAAATGAAAGACTAGTAAAAACCTAAGAGAAAATATTTGGCATCATAAAAACAGGAGAAAAAAAAAAAGGATGAGTAATCAAAAGACCTAAAGAAATTCTACAAATTAATAAGAAAAATGTTCAACAACCAACATGAAAAGAAACAAAGCATACTGTGAATAGGCAATTCCCGTTAGAAAAATACAAATAACCCTAAAAAATAAAAAATAGGAAAAGAAAACACCTTACTAGTAATTAGTGAATTAAATATTAAAGACTAAGAAGACATTTTCCAAAAAATTTGAAAGCTAGATGGTAACAGTTCACAAGTGTATGAAATGATACCCTAAAAAACTTAATGATAAAGGGATAGACTGAAACAACAGTTCTGGAAGACAATCTGGCAATATCTTCCAAATCAAAACTGCAAAAAACAACAAAAAAAAACTGCATGTATCAGGACTTCCCTGGCTGTCCAGTGGTTGGGACCTCGCCTTCCAGTGTAAGGGGTGCAGGTTTTTTTGTTTTTGTTTTTTTTTTGCAATACGTGGGCTTCTCACTGTTGTGGCTTCTCCCGTTGCGGAGCATAGGCTCCGGACGCGCAGGCTCAGCAGCCATGGCTCACGGGCCCAGCCGCTCCGCAGCATGTGGGATCTTCCCGAACCAGGGCACGAACCCGTGTCCCCTGCATCAGCAGGCGGACTCTTAACCAGTGCGCCACCAGGGAAGCCTGTAAGGGATGCAGGATTGATCCCTGGTCTGGGGGGCTAAGATCCTACATGCCTCATGGCCAAAAAACCAGAACATAAAACAGAAGCAATATTGTAACAAATTCAATAACGACTTTAAAAATGGTCCACATCAAAATAAAATCTTTTAAAAAATTGCATGTATCATCATTATATATATGTGCCTCCTTATAGAAAATGACAACACTTTCTATAAAACAGTCTTAACAAAAAGAAATCAAACCTGAATCACATCAAGCCTCCATACCTAACTAAAAATTTACAGAAAATGCAGAGAACAATAAACAAGTTAAACAATGCCATGGGATGCAATAAGCAAGAGCTAGAGTATGGAAAAAATCTGTAGGGCAAACCACCCAGTCTCTTCAATCAATATACTGCAAAATTTAAAAAAGAGAGACAGGGAGGGAAGGATGGGAGGAGGGAAGCAGGGAGGAAGAAAGGAAGCTGGAGACAGAGAAAGAAAAGGGAATCAGGGAGATGGAGTGAAAGAAAGAGAGGAGGGATGGGAGAAAGAGAGGGAGGGATAAAAAGAAGAAAAATAGTTTGAAAGACTTTTTTTTAAAGGTATACCAACCAATCAAACTGTAAACCTCATCTGGATCCTAATTCAAACAAGTAAAAAAATATGGAAGAAAATGTTTCTGACATTAAAACAGTTTAAAATTTGAACACTGACTGAATATTTAATGATACTAAAGAATTATTGTTACACGTGGAACAACTCCTACAGAACACCTACTGAACGCTGGCAGAAGACCCCAGACCTCCCAAAAGGCAAGAAACTCCCCACATACCTGGGTAGGGCAAAGCGGAGAGATTCCCGCACAGAGGATCGGTGCCGAGCGGCACTCACCAGCCCGAGAGGCACTCACCAGCCCGAGAGGCTTGTCTGCTCGCCCGCCGGGGCGGGCGGCGCTGGAAGCTGAGGCTCGGGCTTCGGTCAGAGCGCAGGGAGAGGACTGGGGCTGGCGGCGAGAACTCAGCCTGAAGGGGGCTAATGTGCCACAGCTAGCCGGGAGGGAGTAAGGGAAAACTCTGGAGCTGCCGAAGAGGCAAGAGACTTTTTCTTTCCTCTTGGTTTCCTGGTGCGCGAGGAGAGGGGATTAAGAGCGCTGCTTAAAGGGGCTCCACAGACGGGCGCGAGTCGCGACTGAAAGCGCGGAGCTCAGTGACGGGCGTGGGACGCTGGGGCTGCTGCTGCTGCCGCCGCCAAGAAGCCTGTGTGCGAGCGCAGGTCACTGTCCACACCGCCCTTCCGGGAGCCTGTGCAGCCCGCCACTGCCGGGGCCCCGGGATCCAGGGGCGGCTTCCCTGGGAGAACGCACGGCGCGCCTTGGGCTGGTGCAACGTCACGCCGACCTCTGCCGCTGCAGGCTCGACCCGCACTCCGTGCCCCTCCCTCACGCCCGGCCTGAGAGAGCCAGAGTTCCCGAAGAGGCTGCTCCTTTAACCCTTTCCTGTCTGAGCGAAGAACAGACGCCCTCCGGCGACCTACACGCAGAGGCGGGGCCAAATCCAAAGCTGAGACCCGGGAGCTGTGAGAACAAAGAAGAGAA
This sequence comes from Hyperoodon ampullatus, assembly GCF_949752795.1. Taxonomy (NCBI): domain Eukaryota; kingdom Metazoa; phylum Chordata; class Mammalia; order Artiodactyla; family Ziphiidae; genus Hyperoodon; species Hyperoodon ampullatus. Next base: position 69,847,227 of record NC_136928.1, read on the forward strand.
AGGGAAACCTCTCCCAGCAGCCTCAGAAGCAGCGGATTAAAGCTCCACAATCAACTTGATGTACCCTGCATCTGTGGAATACATGAATAGACAACAAATCATCCCAAATTGAGGAGCCAGGAGTCAGTGCTGTGCCTCTGAGGTGGGAGAGCCAACTTCAGGACACTGGTCCACAAGAGACCTCCCAGCTCCACATAATATCAAACGGCGAAAATCTTCCAGAGATCTCCATCTCAACACCAGCACCCAGCTTCACAAAACGACCAGCAACCTACAGTTCTGGACACCCTATGCCAAACAACTAGCAAGACAGGAACACAACGCCACCCATTAGCAGAGAGGTGGCCTATAATCACAAAAAGTCCGCAGACACACCAAAACACACCACCAGACGTGGACCTGCCCACCAGAAAGACAAGATCCAGCCTCATCCACCAGAACACAGGCACTAGTCCCCTCCACCAGGAAGCCTACACAACCCACTAAACCAACCTTAGCCACTGGGGACAGACACCAAAAACAACAGGAACTACGAACCTGCAGCCTGCAAAAAGGAGACCCCAAACACAGTAACATAAGCAAAATGAGAAGACAGAAAAACACACAGCAGGAGAAGGAGCAAGATAAAAACCCACCAGACCTAACAAATGAAGAGGTAATAGGCAGTCTACCTGAAAAAGAATTCAGAATAATGATGGTAAAGATGATCCAAGATTCTATTTCCCAGATCCAAAATCTTGGAAATAGAATAGACAAAATGCAAGAAACAGTTAACAAGGACCTAGAAGAACTAAAGATGAATCAAGCATCGATTAAAAACACAATAAATGAAATGAAAAATACTCTAGATGGGATCAATAGCAGAATAACTGAGGCAGAAGACCGGATAAGTGAGGTGGAAGATAAAATACTGGAAATAACTGCTGCAGAGCAAAATAAAGAAAAAAGAATGAAAAGAACAGAGGACAGTCTCAGAGACCTCTGGGACAACATTAAACGCACCAACATTCGAATTATAGGGGTTCCAGAAGAAGAAGAGAAAAAGAAAGGGACTGAGAAAATATTTGAAGAGATTATAGTTGAAAACTTCCCTAATATGGGAAAGGAAATAGTTAATCAAGTCCAGGAGGCACAGAGAGTCCCATACAGAATAAATCCAAGGAGAAATACACCAAGACACATATTAATCAAACTGTCAAAAATTAAACACAAAGAAATCATATTAAAAGCAGCAAGGCAAACACAACAAATAACACACAAGGGAATCCCCATCAGGATAACAGCTGATCTCTCAGCAGAAACTCTACAAGCCAGAAGGGAGTGGCAGGACATAATTAAAGTGATGAAGGAGAAAAACCTGCAACCAAGATTACTCTACCCAGCAAGGATCTCATTCAGATTTGATGGAAAAATTAAAACGTTTACAGACAAGCAAAAGCTGAGAGAGTTCAGCACCACCAAACCAGCTTTACAACAAATGCTAAAGGAACTTCTCTAGGCAAGAAACACAACAGAAGGAAAAGACCTACAATAACGAACCCAAAACAATTAAGAAAATGGGAATAGGAACATACATATCGATAATTACCTTAAATGTAAATGGACTAAATGCTCCCACCAAAAGACACAGATTGGCTGAATGGATACAAAAACAAGACCCATATATATGCTGTCTACAAGAGACCCACTTCAGACCTAGAGACACATACAGACTGAAAGTAAGGGGATGGAAAAAGATATTCCATGCAAATGGAAACCAAAAGAAAGCTGGAGTAGCAATTCTCATATCAGACAAAATAGACTTTAAAATAAAGACTACTAGAAGAGACAAAGAAGGACACTACATAATGATCAAGGGATCGATCCAAGAAGAAGATATAACAATTGTAAATATTTATGCACCCAACATAGGAGCACCTCAATACATGAGGCAAATACTAACAGCCATAAAAGGAGAAATCGACAGTAACACAATCATAGTAGGGGACTTTAACACCCCACTTTCACCAATGGACAGATCATCCAAAATGAAAATAAATAAGGAAACACAAGCTTTAAATGATACATTAAACAAGATGGACTTAATAGATATTTATAGGACATTCCATCCAAAAACAACAGAATACACATTTTTCTCAAGTGCTCATGGAACATTCTCCAGGATAGATCATATCTTGGGTCACAAATCAAGCCTTCGTAAATTTAAGAAAATTGAAATTGTATCAAGTATCTTTTCCGACCACAATGCTATGAGACTAGATATCAATTACAGGAAAAGATCTGTAAAAAATACAAACACATGGAGGCTAAACAATACACTACTTAATAACGAAGTGATCACTGAAGAAATCAAAGAGGAAATTAAAAAATACCTAGAAACAAATGACAATGGAGACACGACGACCCAAAACCTATGGGATGCAGCAAAAGCAGTTCTGAGAGGGAAGTTTATAGCAATACAATCCCACCTTAAGAAACAGGAAACATCTCGACTAAACAACCTAACCTTGCACCTAAAGCAATTAGAGAAAGAAGAACAAAAACATCCCAAAGTTAGCAGAAGGAAAGAAATCATAAAAATCAGATCAGAAATAAATGAAAAAGAAATGAAGGAAACAATAGCAAAGATCAATAAAACTAAAAGCTGGTTCTTTGAGAAGAGAAACAAAATTGATAAACCATTAGCCAGACTCATCAAGAAAAAAAGGGAGAAGACTCAAATCAATAGAATTAGAAATGAAAAAGGAGAAGTAACAACTGACACTGCAGAAATACAAAAGATCATGAGAGATTACTACAAGCAACTCTATGCCAATAAAATGGACAACCTGGAAGAAATGGACAAATTCTTAGAAATGCACAACCTGCCAAGACTGAATCAGGAAGAAATAGAACATATGAACAGACCAATCACAAGCACTGAAATTGAAACTGTGATAAAAAATCTTCCAACAAACAAAAGCCCAGGACCAGATGGCTTCACAGGCGAATTCTATCAAGCATTTAGAGAAGAGCTAACACCTATCCTTCTCAAACTCTTCCAAAATATAGCAGAGGGAGGAACACTCCCAAACTCATTCTACGAGGCCACCATCACCTTGATACCAAAACCAGACAAGGATGTCACAAAGAAAGAAAACTACAGGCCAATATCACTGATGAACATAGATGCAAAAATCCTCAACAAAATACTAGCAAACAGAATCCAACAGCACATTAAAAGGATCATACACCATGATCAAGTGGGGTTTATTCCAGGAATGCAAGGATTCTTCAATATACGCAAATCAATCAACGTGATACACCATATTAACAAACTGAAGGAGAAAAACCATATGATCATCTCAATAGATGCAGAGAAAGCTTTCGACAAAATTCAACACCCATTTATGATAAAAACCCTGCAGAAAGTAGGCATAGAGGGAACTTTCCTCAACATAATAAAGGCCATATATGACAAACCCACAGCCAGCATCGTCCTCAATGGTGAAAAACTGAAACCATTTCCACTAAGATCAGGAACAAGACAAGGTTGCCCACTCTCACCACTCTTATTCAACATAGTTTTGGAAGTTTTAGCCACAGCAATCAGAGAAGAAAAGGAAATAAAAGGAATCCAAATCGGAAAAGAAGAAGTAAAGCTGTCACTGTTTGCAGATGACATGATACTATACATAGAGAATCCTAAAGATGCTACCAGAAAACTACTAGAGCTAATCAATGAATTTGGTAAAGTAGCAGGATACAAAATTAATGCACAGAAATCTCTGGCATTCCTATATACTAATGATGAAAAATCTGAAAGTGAAATCAAGGAAACACTCCCATTTACCATTGCAACAAAAAGAATAAAATATCTAGGAATAAACCTACCTAAGGAGACAAAAGACCTGTATGCAGAAAATTATAAGACACTGATGAAAGAAATGAAAGATGATACAAATAGATGGAGAGATGTACCATGTTCTTGGATTGGAAGAATCAACATTGTGAAAATGACTCTACTACCCAAAGCAATCTACAGATTCAATGCAATCCCTATCAAACTACCACTGGCATTTTTCACAGAACTAGAACAAAAAATTTCACAATTTGTATGGAAACACAAAAGACCCCGAATAGCCAAAGCAATCTTGAGAACGAAAAATGGAGCTGGAGGAATCAGGCTCCCTGACTTCAGACTATACTACAAAGCTACAGTAATCAAGCCAGTATGGTACTGGCACAAAAACAGAAAGATAGATCAATGGAACAGGATAGAAAGCCCAGAGATAAACCCACGGACATATGGTCACCTTATCTTTGATAAAGGAGGCAGGAATGTACAGTGGAGAAAGGACAGTCTCTTCAATAAGTGGTGTTGGGAAAACTGGACAGGGACATGTAAAAGTATGAGATTCGATCACTCCCTAACACCATACACAAAAATAAGCTCAAAATGGATTAAAGACCTAAATGTAAGGCCAGACACTATCAAACTCTTAGAGGAAAACATAGGCAGAACACTCTATGACATAAATCACAGCAAGATCCTTTTTGACCCACCTCCTAGAGAAATGGAAATAAAGACAAAAATAAACACATGGGACCTAATGAAACTTAAAAGCTTTTGCACAGCAAAGGAAACCATAAACAAGACTAAAAGACAACCCTCAGAATGGGAGAAAATATTTGCAAATGAAGCAACTGACAAAGGATTAATCTCCAAAATTTATAAGCAGCTCATGCAGCTCAATAACAAAAAAATAAACAACCCAATCCAAAAATGGGCAGAAGACCTAAATAGACATTTCTCCACAGAAGACATACAGACTGCCAACAAACACATGAAAGGATGCTCAACATCTTTACTCATTAGAGAAATGCAAATCAAAACTACAATGAGATATCATCTCACACCAGTCAGAATGGCCATCATCAAAAAATCTAGAAACAATAAATGCTGGAGAGGGTGTGGAAAAAAGGGAACACTCTTGCACTGCTGGTGGGAATGTGAATTGGTACAGCCACTATGGAGAACGGTATGGAGGTTCCTTAAAAAACTACAAATAGAACTACCATATGACCCAGCAATCCCACTACTGGGCATATACCCTGAGAAAACCATAATTCAAAAAGAGACATGTACCAAAATGTTTATAGCAGCCCTATTTACAATAGCCCGGAGATGGAAACAACCTAAGTGTCCATCATCGGATGAATGGGTAAAGAAGATGTGGCACATATATACAATGGAATATTACTCAGCCATAAAAAGAAATGAAATTGAACTATTTGTAATGAGGTGGATGGACCTAGAGTCTGTCATACAGAGTGAAGTAAGTCAGAAAGAGAAAGACAAATACTGTATGCTGACACATATATATGGAATTTGAGAAAAAAAAAATATCATGAAGAACATAGGGGTAAGACAGGAATAAAGACACAGACCTACTAGAGAATGGACTTGAGGATATGGGGAGGGGGAAGGGTAAGCTGTGACAAAGTGAAAGAGCGGCATGGACATATATACACTACCAAACGTAAGGTAGATAGCTAGTGGGAAGCAGCCGCATAGCACAGGGAGATCAGCTCGGTGCTTTGTGACCGCCTGGAGGGGTGGGAGGGAGACGCAAAAGGGAGGGGATATGGGAACATATGTATATGTATAACTGATTAAATTTGTTATAAAGCAAAAAATAAAAAATTTAAAAAAATTTAAAAAAATAAAAAAGAATTATTGTTGGGCTTCCCTGGTGGCACAGTGGTTAAGAATCCACCTGCCAATGCAGCGGACACAGGTTCAAGCCCTGGTCTGGGAAGATCCCACATGCCTCTGAGCAACTAAGCCTGTGCGCCACAACTACTGAGCCTGCGCTCTAGAGCCCATGCTCCACAACAAGCGAAGCCACCACAATGAGAAGCCTGCACACTGCATTGAAGAGTAACCCCCACTCTCTACAACTAGAGAAAGCCCACACGCAGCAAAGAAGTCCCAACACAGCCAATAAGTAAATAATTAAATAAATAAAAATTAAAAAAAAATTATTGTTAATTTTCAAGTGTGAGAATAGTACTACGATTGTGTTTTTCTCTAAAAAAAAAAAAGGACCTTATATTTTCCAGAAACACATGAAATATCTGCAGATCAAATGACACGATATCTCAATTTGTTTCAAAAATGTGAGAAGGGATAAAGTTAGTGAGAGCACAGATAAAACAAGATTGATCACGGGATGATAACTGTTGAAGGCGAGTAGAAGTTCACTCTTCTATTTTGTCTACTTGAAAATTTCCCTATAAAACATTTAAAGTGCATATACCATATGGTTCAGCAATTCCACTTCTTTTTATCTTAAAGGAACTATCATGCAGGTGCATGAGAAAGTACATACAGGACACTCTTGACTCCACTGTTTGTAGTTTTAAAAAATTATAAACAATCTGCAGTAAAAACCCTGAGGGCCCAAATAAAACTCGTACAGCTATCGTACAAAACACAATGCAGAAACTGAAAATAACAACAACAAAACACAGATCTAAACATGCTGGAGAGTGAAAAACTCATACTGCCAAAATATATAAATATACCACTTACAAAAAATAATCCATACAATACTATATATTTCCTACAAATATGTGTGTATATATGTATACCTACATATATAAATCAGTGTATATGTGTGGATTTATGTATGTAAGTACATAAATATAAATGGACTGAAAATATCTGAAAAGATAGACACCAAATATTAACCACGGAGAGAACAGGAAAGAACCAGGACTGTAGAAATGCTCAAGATGGACTTTAGTTTCACCAATCTTTTTTTTTTTTTTTTTTTTTTTTTTTTTTTTTTTTTTTTTGCGGTACGCGGGCCTCTCACCGCTGTGGCCTCTCCCGTCGCGGAGCACAGGCTCCGGACGCGCAGGCCCAGCGGCCATGGCCCACGGGCCCAGCCGCTCCGCGGCACGTGGGATCCTCCCGGACCGGGGCACGAACCCGCGTCCCCTGCATCGGCAGGCGGACTCCCAACCACTGCGCCACCAGGGAAGCCCTCACCAATCTTGTTAGCATTTCAAAAAGGAGAATTACTTCTGTGGGTAAAACTTATGTTTAAAAAAAAGAACATTAATTCACATTTTTGCTGTCTCTTTGCGAATCAATGAATCTTTTTTGACTTTTGTACAGAACCAGAACCAAGATATATCTCCTACAAAATTAACTATAAAACATACCCTTCTCTAAATCAAGAACTTATAGACAAGAATGTAATCAATCTGGGAAAAAAAATATTAGGTTCAACCACACAAAACTGCCAACATTCTAACATTTTTGCCTTCAAAAAATGGCAATTTCATGAGTTTGACATAATAGATTTTCTTATAGCAACACCAGCATTGCAGGAAATTCATTATATTTATATATACTCTACTCCCGAAAATTTGTATGAAAACTAAAATGTGTGAAAAGATAAAAGGGGGATACTATTAAGTTTTTCAAAACATGTATGTCCCTAATTTCACCTGACCTGTTGTCAACAATATAATTACGTTTCCACATTTTCTTAAAAATCTGTTCTCTTACTTCACACACAATATTAGATTAATATTCTTTAATCGAATAAGCACTGACTGAAACCAAAGATTTGTAATTTTCGTCTTGGTCTTAACTAATATTCAAGTTATAAGCATACTTATAATTATCATTCTCAGCTGAATTTCTTTAATCTTCTACTCATTTTTACAAAATAAGAGCAAATACAGTAATATACCAAGAACTGCGTAAGTAATTTTTTTTAAGATGGTAACACTTTTGAAACCAAAATATTGGATAGACACAACTAGGCAAAATCATGTTAGTTGGTAACTGAGTCTCATTTATTCATATGAAAAGCAGAGTATAATGTACAAAAATATAGGTTGTATTAAAAAAGTCAAAAGGAGTGCTTGTAATTATAATTACTCTTATCATCACAAGATCCTAATACCAAAAATAGACTTCAGGAATTGGGTTTTACCAAAATTTGTGGGAAAGATGCAAGAAATGTCTTATTTTCTATTCTTCCTCTTAGATCTTCAATCTATCTCCCATCAATGCATTCTCCACACTGAAGATCAAAGAGATTTCATAAACCTCTCTTTTAAAATGTCTTGATCAGGTCATTCCTCTGCTTAAAATCCATTAAGTCCTACAGGGACTAAATGATGTGGTTACTCTCCATTCTTCAGTCGTACCATTTTTTGCTATTTTTGCTATTGTTCTCTGTGCTCCAGGTATGCACTCCTTTTTCTTTTTACTTTAGCTTCACATTTTAAAAATTACATTTAGTACACTATCACACAATAAAAGAAACTTTTTTGCATGTACAGTTCTATGAGTTTTAGCAATACATATAGAGTCATGCAACCACCACCACAACCACAATACAGAAAGTTCCATTACCCCAACAGAAACTTCATCCAGTTGTCACATGAATCAGTAATTTATTCCTGGGCTTCCCTGGTGGCGCAGTGGTTAAGAACCTGCCTGCCACTGCAGGGGACATGGGTTCGAGCCCTGGTCCAGAAGATCCCACATGCCGTGGAGCAACTAAGCCTGTGCGGCACAACTACTGAGCCTGCATGCCATGACTACTGAAGCCTGCACGCCTAGAGCCCGTGCTCCACAACAACAGAAGCCACCACAATGAGAAACCCGCGCACTGCAACGAAGAGGAGCCCCCCCTCACCGCAACTAGAGAAAACCTGCGTGCAGCAACTAAGACCCAACGCAGCCAAAAATAAATAAAATAAATAAATTTATTAAAAAATAATAGTAATAATTTATTCCTTTTTGTTGCTGAATAAGTAACCCACTGTATGGATGTACCATCATTTATCTATTTACCCATCAGAAAAATATCAGATTGTTTCTAGTTAGGGGTGATTATGAATAGAACTGCTATGAACATTTGTGTAGAGATTTTTATGTGAAATTAAGTTTTTGTCCTCTAGAGTAAGTACCCAGAGGGTGGTTGCTGGGTTATATGGTACTGTATGTTTAACTCCATAAAAAAGTACCAAACTGTTTTCCAAAGTGTAAAAAAAAAAAAATCACTAAGGTTAACACCACCACACCACCAGTGATAATAATGTTGATACTGTACTCCACGATATAATGTAAAGACAGGGGTCCTTCACCTCTTGTAGTATTCTTCCCAAAGTGTAATCATCGGAAAAACACCAGACAAACCCAACTGAGGAACATTCTACAAAATACCAGACCAGTACTATTCAAAAGTGTCAGAGCTATCAAAAAGAAGGAAAGACTGAGGTTTCCCTAGTGGCGCAGTGGTTGAGAGTCCGCCTGCCGATGCAGGGGACACAGGTTCGTGCCCCAGTCTGGGAAGATCCCACATGCCGCGGAGCGGCTGGGCCCGTGAGCCATGGCCGCTTAGCCTGTGCATCCGGAGCCTGTGCTCCGCAACAGGAGAGGCCACAACAGTGACAGGCCCGTGTACCGCAAAAAAAAAAAAAAAAAAAAAAAAAAAAAAGACTAACAAATTTCACCCTGTACTACCTTTGCAACTTTTCTGCAAATTCCAAATTTTCTTTAAAAGAAATGACTTTGATTTTAAAAGAAAATGATTTTTTAAAGAAATAATGATTTTGAACATCTTTTCATGTATTTATTTATCAACCTTATATCCTCTTTGATGGAATGTCTATGTCTTTTGCCCATTTTTTTTTTTTTTTTTGCGGTACGCGGGCCTCTCACTGTTGCGGCCTCTCCCGTTGCGGAGCACAAGCTCCAGACATGCAGGCTCCAGACGTGCAGGCTCCGGACATGCAGGCTCAGCGGCCATGGCTCACGGGCCATGGCTCACGGGCCCAGCTGCTCTGCGGCATGTGGGATCCTCCCGGACCGGGGCACGAACCCGTGTCCCCTGCATCGACAGGCAGACTCTCAACCACTGCGCCACCAGGGAAGCCCTTTTGCCCATTTTTAAACTTAGTTGTTTGTTTCTTTACTCTTGAGCTTTGAGAGTTCTTTATATATTCTTGACATAAGTCCTTTATTGGATATATGATAGTCAAATATTTACTCCCACTTTGTAGCTTGTATTTTTATTCTCTTAACAGTGTCTTTCACAGAGCAAAAAGCTTTTAATTTCTATGAAGTCCAATTTATCAATTTTTTTCCTTTAATGGATCATGCTTTTGGTGTCATATTTAAGTATTCTTTGCCTAACCTCAAGTCACAAATATTCTCCCTTATGCCTTCTTCCAAGAACTTTACAGTTTCACAGTTTACATTTAGATCTATGATGCATTTTGAATTAATTGTTATATAAAGGTGTGAAGTATAAATCAAGATTCTTTTTTTGCATATGAATGCAAAGCCAACACCATTTACTAAAAAGGTCACTGTTTCTCTCCTGAATTGCTTTTGCAACTTTGTCAAAAATCAACTGGCCAAAGCTCTGCCCAGCCCCTTGGATCCGTTTTCATTGCTTCCACCGTGAGGTCGCTCATCAGACCCCAGCAGCCAAAACGGTGAAGCAGATTGAGAGAAAGTATGCTTTTCAGGAGGCCTTGAACAATGCAGGAGAGAAACTCCTAGTAGTCGACTTCTCAGCCACATGGTGTGGGACTTGCGAAATGATCAAGCCTTTCTTTCATTCTCTCTCTGAAAAGTATTCCAACGTGGTGTTCCTCAAAGTAGATGTGGATGACTGTCAGGATGTTGCCTCAGAGTGTGAAGTCAAATGCATGGCAACCTTCCAGTTTTTTAAAAAGGAACAGAAAGTGGGTGAATTTTCTGGCACCAATAAGGAAAACCTTGAAGCCACCACTAATGAATTAATCTCATCATGTTTTCTGAAGACATGACCAGTAAACAGCCATTGGCTGTTTAAAACATGTAATTTTTTTATTTACAAAAAGGAAAGGTCAAGTATAAACACTATATACCTAACTGTCATCTGATAAGTGACAATAAAATATTAACTCTACCCTTTTAAAAAAAAAACATCAACTGACCATATTTCTGTGGATCCTATTTCTGGACTGTCTACTCTGTTCCAATGATCCATGCGTCTATCCCTTTGCTGATACCACACCATTTTTATTTCTGTACTGACATTCTTTGAGTACCTCCAATATGCTCCTTCGTTACTTCAAGAACTTCAGATATGCTGGTTCTGTCTTCCTGCACATTCTTCCGCTCTCACCTAGTAACTCCTAACTCATCTTTCAGAATTTTAGCTTAAATGTCACTTTCTCACGAAAAACTCTGCATCATGAAAGTCAAAGAGGTTTCAGAAGAAAGCAGAAAAAAATCAAGATGCATCGGTCCTATAGGGCAGCGGTCCCCAACCTTTTTGGCACCAGGGACTGGTTTTGTGGAAGACAATTTTTCCATGGACGGTGGAGGGGATGGTTCAGGCGGTAATGCGAGTGACGGGGAGCGGCAGACGAAGCTTCCCTCGCTCACCCGCCCCGCCACTCACCTTCTGCAGTGCAGCCTCATTTCTAACAGGCTGTGGACTGGTACCAGTCCGCAGCCCGGAGGTTGGGGACCTCTGAAATAGGGCATCCAGTTACCAACTCAGCAAGAGTCAGAGACTACCAATGACTTTAAGAAGTTATTAGGATTTCCTAAGCTTTGTTACACCTCTGTGTTTATTTCTGTCATGACCAGCAGCACCCCTTCTCTACCTCTTACTCCTTCTACCTGTCCTGTAAAGCTTAGCTGTAAAATCCTAAAAGCAAAAAAGGTAAAGTGTACTTATCATGCTGGCAAGTAAGGGGGAGCTGGCAATACATCACTCCACTTCTGCCCTGGAAAAGTGTTGGAGATAGAAAACAGTCTCTAAGGAACAGAAGAAAGTGGATGAATTACCTAGGACCTAGGACAAGGAGAAAACTAATCTAGGTTTAACAACAAAAAGGTCCATCCCCCAACAAAAAAGCTAAGACAGTAATGAGGAAGACGCTGATCTTTGTATTAAGTAATTACAATTTAGAGAACTAGTTAGGAAAGGAAGGTTAAGACTTCTTTTAGAACCTCTTCTCTTAAAATGCCAAGTAGTTGACAGTAATGATTTCAAAATACTATAATCAGAAAAAAGAAAAGCAAAGTTAACTAATATTTTCTGAGCATTGTTATATGCCAGGGACTGAGATGGATATTTTATGTATGTGTTCTCATGTAGTCTTTATAAAAAATCTGTGAAGTAGATATTATTTCTACTTTATAGAGAAAGAAATTGAGTTTATACAGCTAGATTGGTTCTATTTCCTCTTTGTTCTTATTCTTGTAACTTGTTTTTATAACTATATTCATGAAAAAATAAAGCAATATACAAAAAGATCTCAACTTAAATGAGAAAAGACAATTAACAGACACCAGTACTGAGATGACAAACATGTCTGAATTATCTAACGAGGATTTTAAAGCAGCTATCAGTAAAACGAACCAAAATGCAATTATAAACACTACTGAAACAAATGGGAAAACAGAAAGTCACAGCAAAGGAACAGAAGACACAGAGAAGAATCAATGGAAATTTTAGAACTGAAAAATACAATAGCCAAAATTAAATTCAACTGATGGTCTGAACAGCAGAATGTCAAAAACAGAAGAAAGAATCGATCTTAAAGAAAGTGAACTTGGGCTTCCCTGGTGGCGCAGTGGTTGAGAGTCCGCCTGCCGATGCGGGGGACATGGGTTCGTGCCCTGGTCCGGGAGGATCCCACATGCCGCGGAGCGGCTGGGCCCGTGAGCCATGGCCACTGAGCCTGCGCGTCCGGAGCCTGTGCTCCGCAACGGGAGAGGCCATGGCAGTGAGAGGCCCGCGTACCGCAAAAAAAAAAAAAAAAAAAAAGTGAACTTAAAGATCAATCAATAGAAATCATCCAGTCTGAAAAAGAGAAAAAGAAATAGATTGAAAAAAATAATGGAGCCTCAGGGACCTGTGGAACAATTACATAAGATCTAACATTCACATCATCAAAATCTCAGAAGAAGAGGAGAAAAAATGTGGGCTGAAAACGTATTTGAAGAAATAATGGATGACAGTTTTTCAAATTTGGTGAAAATCATAAACTAACAAATTCAAGAAGCCGAGCAAACTGCAAACAGGTTAAACCCAAAGAAATCCAGACATACACACATTATAATAAAGCTTCTCAAACTAAACACAAAGAAAAAAATCCTGTAAGCAGCCAGAGAAAAACAATGCATTACCTACAGGGGAATTTCTCATCAGAAAACCATGGAGGCCAGCTGTACCAATTCCAAAACAATGCATGAGTATTTCATTCCCTACTTTGTTACAGTTATTCAATAAGTACAAAAAAGTACTTATGGAGGCCAGCTGTACCAATTCCAAAACAATGCATGAGTACTTCATTCCCTAATTTATTACAGTTATTCAATAAGTACAAAAAGGTTATTCACTATTGTTTCAGTTAATTACCCAGGAGGTTGAACTCTTTTCCTTACGTTTGTTTACTCTACGTAAACTCTATTTTGACCTAATGGACACGACTTTATCAATGTACTTACTGGAATCTTAGTGTTGTAAATATTTTAAAAATATTCGTAGTTATTTTAGATAGGATTTAAGGTCAAATTTGTAAATATTTTCCATTTTGTTATTTTTCTTTTTAATTTTGTGCTGGTTTTTTCATATAGATGTACTTAATTTTTTAGTCAATTTTTGAGTCTTCTTACTTTGGGTTACTATTTGCATAGTTTCACTAGTTTTCCAGTTTCTAAAAAGTTAACCATACATTTGCATACAGACAGGTTCAACACTAATTTTTCTAACTGCTACCTGATCACCTCAAAATTAATGAAATAATTCTACCACTTGATAGACTTTATGCTTGCTATTATATACTAAATTCCTAAATCATATTTTCTCAATTCTAAAAATGCTTTTCTTAAAATAATATTTTTAGGTTTCTGAAACTAGGAGAAGTATCAGAATTAATGTCCAAAAAACGTACCGGTAGTTAAGCAAAAGAGTAAGCTGTGATGTATGTAACTGCTTGCCCATGTGTAAACCTATGGGAAATACCTGCCCATAGAAGGTATCTGTTTATCCAAATATCACCACAGCTGAATTTACTGCATAGATAAACTCACAAGCCTTTGAATTTTAAGTTAAATCTGAAAGCCTAACTGTCGCTTGAAGATGTTTTCAGAAAGCACTGAAATAAAAAGCTATTGTGATGCAAAAATTGTCTGTTGCGAGACAAGCAAGAGCAATTAAAGGCAGTAGAAATTACCCAGTCCCTCAAAATAGATCACAGAATTAGCAGAGCTGGGAGACACTGGTGTGACCAATTTACATTTTACAAAGTACTATTACCCAAAGGCTGGATATCTGTCAAAAGTTTCCAGCTGACTCAAAAAAGAAGTTATTTAATTCACAGTTTATAGAAAAACTGAAACCATGAATTTAGCCAACAAAGAAAAGCAGTTAAATTCCAAACATTTCCCATATGACTCAAAACTACACTGACAATCATAATGTATAGAAAAGCAGCAACAGGTGAGGAAAATCAGCACGTCAGTATGAAAAAGGATTAGACTCACTCTTGTACTACGATTCCAAAGAAGATGGTATAGAAACTATATGGATAAATGTATGCTTCTGTCAGTTAATTTCTAAGAAGGATTTAAAAAATAAATTTAATGTTTCTTCTTTCTTTAAAGTATATTCAATCAATAGTATATATCACAATTAATAGTCTTAGAATTGAGAAAATGCACTGTGTATGTATGTGTGAATATATTTGTCTATGTCTATTCAGTTACTTATTTGCTCATTCATTTCTGGGTAAAGGAAAGCAAGAACAGAGAAGCAGGAACAAAACTAAAGATAATAATGAATAAAGATCAAACCCTTCCAAGATCCTAAAGGTTACCGTGATGCAGAAAAACACATGATGAAGTAAATACAACCCAGTGAAGAATGACAACCAGATAGATAACTAACTAGCAAATAATACAGCCAAAAAAAACCCTGATAAAATAAAAGGTAATAGCAAATTGAAATAGCTGAGAAAAAGTAAGTAAAAATAGGTCTTAATTCAGTTGAAAGTAAGAGTATTAAGAACGTATTAAAACTGTGTAGTACCTAACCAAGATTCAGAATACCATAATTCTTGATCAACCACCCTACCACTGCAGTAGGTTCCAGAGAATGAAAGTGAGAAGGGATGTACCAGGCAAAACTGCCTGTTTATTATTATCAAAGGGTTTGGACCACAGGCAACTAGGGACTCCTCTGCCTCAGTTACAGTTAAGCCTAACACCTGAAACACTGAGAACAAGCCAAATGATTTCTTGGCTTCTTTTATTTAGGTCCACATCTTAACCCACAGAAAAGAAGGAAAAGATAATCGAGTACTTCTACAAACAGCCATGATGGAGTAACAGGCATCTGATTAATGCTTCTGGTTATACAACCAAAACTGGGTAAAATAAACAACAGCTTTCAGATATTGGACAACAGTCAAAGCAGGAGTGGGATCCCTGAGAAAAGGGGGAAAAAATTAGGTGAGACCTACAACTGCCTCACTTTACACCCCTGAAGCAGTTTCCAGGATTCAGGGTAGAGAGGGAGGACTTCAACAGAGCCTGGCAGTCTCAGAGAGTTGAGGAGAGAGACTGACAATGTTCAGGGAAGCCAAAGCAGCCAGAATCTGGTTAAAGTGTAGCAGAGAGAAGGGACCTGCAGACACAGAGCTCTGGAAATCGGTAGAGGCCTCCCCTCAAGTCTTTGACAGGTCATCTGAGAGAGGAAACTACCTAACGTTGGGGAAAGGACCAATGAAAAACAAATAGGTCAAAAAAGTCCCAAAACTCATACAAGGGTAGAGATAATTTGTATTCCCACCAAGTAGAGTGAAAAGACCTCATAATGATAGGGACAGAATAGGATAGTTATACAGGTAGTTGTAGAAGTCCCACTAAGGGACTATAGGTAGAGAGGGAAACCTAGGAAACTTTGGGAGACCACTGTTAAGTTAATGATGGCTCAAGAAAGCTATTGGAACATCGTGGAATGAAGCAGGCTTGCTTAACTATAAAGCCATAAATAAAAGCACAAGATATGCCCCAGGCCATTAGGTGGAAGAAAAATGTCACCACCCTTCTACTGACTTGAATAAGTGCTATGATGATCCTAGTTTGACCTCATAGGGTCAGACACTCTCCTGACTGATACGACGAGGAACTAGTGATATAAGCAAGCCCCATGTCTACTCGAAGAAGGCAGCCTTTTCCCCTCCCCCTTTCCTTTGACTATAAAATTGCAGCCCACTTAATCCTCAGGGCAGAGCTCCCTTGCCTGCCCGCTTGCATCTCTTACAAGCGTCCTATATTAATAAATCTACTTCTTGGCTATCACTTTGCCTCTCACGGAATTCCTTCAGCGCTGAGACATAAAGAACCTGAGCCTCAGTAAGTCCAGACACCAGGTGAGTGACTCTAATTAAAAGACCGTGGGTCGGAGTCCCAAACAGAGTTTTGGCCAGGTTCAAGTCCCGGCCGCATGTGTTCAAGTCCCAGTCTGAGTTACACGGTTTTAATAATACATGAAACATTAAGTAAAGTCCTCAAAAAGTAGCAACTCTAAATTAGCTCAAGGAAATAAGGCTGCCCGGGACCCACCCTACCAAAGCTTCCTCAAAACAAAGTGAATCTCAAAAACACATCAAAGTGATTTCAAAAAGTTTAACTGCATGCCAAATTTAGACCAACATTATTTAAAGGAATTCAACAAAATCCAACACTCAGCAACATAAAATTCACAATGACATCCAATGAAAATTTACAAGGGATATAACTAGAAGGAAAATATGACCTACAACCAAGAGACTAACAGATCAATAAAAACAGACACAGAACTAACAGACGGAACTTAGCAGACAAAGATATTAAAAGAGCTACTATAAATATGCTCAACATGCTCAAGAAGGCAGAGAAAGACATGGCGATGTTAAGGTGAGACGGGCAAGATTTTTTTTAAGCCCAAATGAAATTTCTAGAAATAAAAAACACAAGATCTGAAATGAAAAATACACTGGATGGGATTAATAGCAGATTGGACAATTAATGTGAAAACACAACAATAGAAAATATCCAAAATGAAGCACAAAAAGAAAACACAGAAAGGGAGAAAGGGAGGAAGGAAGGAAGGAAGGGAGGGAGGGAGGGAGAAAGGAAAAGAAGGGGAACACCAATAATTTGTAGCAATATATCAAACTATCTAATATACATGCAGTTGGGGTCTAAAAGCTAGAGGGAAGAAGGTGATAGAAAAAAATATGTAGAGAAATAATAGGCAAATGTTTTTCAAGCCATAAACCCACAGAACAAAGAGGCTCAACAGAATACAGGAAAGATAAACAAAGAAAACCACACTTAGAAATATCATAATCAAACTGTTGAAAACCACTGGTTAAGAAAAAATGTTAAAAGTTGACAGAGGAGGGCTTCCCTGGTGGCGCAGTGGTTGAGAGTCCGCCTGCCGATGCAGGGGACACAGGTTCGTGGCCCGGTCCGGGAAGGTCCCACATGCCGCGGAGTGGCTAGGCCCATGAGCCACAGCCGCGGGGCCTGCGCGTCCAGAGCCTGTGCTCTGCAATGGGAGAGGCCACAACAGTGAGAGGCCCGCGTACCGCAAAAAAAAAAAGAAAGTTGACGGAGGTAAGGAAAAAGACTCATTATGCACAGAAAAACAATGACTTCTCATTGGAAACTATGCAAATGAGAAGTCAGTGTAGTGACACTGCTAAGTACTGGAAGAAAAAAAGTCAACTTAAAATTCTATATCCAGGGTTCCCTGGTGGCGCAGTGGATAGGAATCCACCTGCCAATCCAGGGGACACGGGTTCAAGCCCTATTCCAGGAAGATCCCACATGCCACAGAGCAACTAAGCCCGTGCTCCACAACTGCTGAGCCTGTGCTCTAGAGCCCGAAAGCCACAACTACTGCAGCCCACACCGCCGGAGCCCCTGCTCCACAACAAGAGAAGCCACTGCAATGAGACGCCCACGTACCACAACGAAGAGTGGCCCCCGCTCACTGCAACTAGAGAAAGCCCATGTGCGGCAACAAAGACCCAACTCAGCATAAATAAATAAATAAATAAATAATTCTATACCCAGTTAAAATGTATTTCCAAATGACTATGGAAATGTTTTTAGACAAAGGTTGAGAAAAATCCATTATAAGGCATGCAACTTTTTTTTTTTTGCAGTACGCGGGCCTCTCACTGTTGTGGCCTCTCCCATTGCAGAGCACAGGCTCCAGATGCGCAGGCTCAGCGGCCATGGCTCACGGGCCTAGCCGCTCCGCCGCATGTGGGATCCTCCCGGACCGGGGCACGAACCCACGTCCCCTGCATTGGCAGGCGGACTCTCAACCACTGCGCCACCAGGGAAGCCCCTGCACCTTTTTAAAGAAATGTTCTTTAGGCAGAAAGAAAAGAATATCAGATCAAAATTTGGATCTACATGAATATCAGATCAAAATGTGGATCTACACAAAGGAATGAAGAGTACTAGTAACACTAGTAAATATATTAATAGATATAAAAGACATCTTTGTCTAAGGTTTTAATTTCTGGGTTTGCTTTTTTTTTCCCTCAATTGTCTTAATTTCAAGAAAAATCTGTGCTTACAGTAGAAACTAAAAAACTAATCCCCTGAAAGAATCTCACTCCCATGAAGCAACCATTGTGAAGATATTCATAACATTAATTGGGCATATTTCCATCTTTTTATAATCTCCAGAACTATTTCTCACCATAGGAATTATATGTTCCTTGAAAGCTAGAAAAGACTCACTGGCAAAACAATCTGGCCCCAGAACCAATTTTTTGAGAAAATTCCTCGAACTTTTCTTCCATAGTTTTCTGGGTTACCCAGATTTTCTTCTTCTTAAAGTAGTTTGGGCATTTAATTCATTTCAGAGAGATTTCAAATAATTTGGCTTATGGTTACTAAATAGAACTCTCTTATAATTCTAAAAATCTCTTTTCTGCTTTTATGTCCTGTTTATTCTTTCTTACTTTGGTTTTCTATCTTTTCCTTGATAAAATCAGTCAGATATTTACTTTGTTTTTTAACCTTAAGAAGTAGCTCTTAGATTTTTTTAATTCTACAGTTTGGTTTTCAGTTCATCTGTTTCTGCTTTTATCTTATTTATATCCTCCCTTTCTCCCAGGCACTAATTTTGTTGGTTTTATTTGTTGTTTTACTAAAATCTGAGGTTGAGTACATTTCTTTTTCAAAAATCAATTTTCTAAGGTCAATATCAGTCTTTGCCTGAGTCTGTATTTAGTTTGCTATATAATCAGTTATTGTATACTTGATCTCCCGGTTGATTCAATATGATTTAAGAACATTTTCTGTTTGATTTTTCCAAGTGGTTGGAGTAGCGCATTTTAAACTTCTGTTATAGTGAGAGATTGGACATGTCTAGTTTTAGCTTTTCTGGAGTTTACTGACGTTTTCCTTCGTGACTTAACTTATTTTTTTTTTTTAATGTTGCACAGTCAACTGGAAAAGTATACTTAATCTGAAATTTAAATGAAAGCTTTATAAGTAACTAAATAAACCACATTACAAGCAATACAGGTCTTACACTATACTTCAGGCTTTCAATTTTTACTAGCATGAAATGCATCCATATATGAAGAGTAAGGACAGAAATTCTCAATCTTGCACCTAACCTAATTTTAGTTTACACTGCTAGACCTGTAATAGGCAGAGTGTTTCTTAATAATGTAAGGAATTTCTAATTCTAAGCAATGTCCAAAATTTCTCGAAAATATTAAATTCATTTCCGTGTTCATTTTTAATTGAAGAAGGAAGTTAAAGTGATAAAAATACTTGAAAGTCACTCCATATCAAACACCATTTCAAAACCAATAAGGCATCCCTCCTTCCGTAAAACAGTAAAACATGATTTGACTAGCATGTTAGAGCTATGACTTTTCTTGTATGAGACACTATACTCCAACTAATTAGTGACTACAATAACTTTTCAGGAGCCCTATCATATCATAAAATTATACTGAACTAGCAAAATCCCTAAATCCCTGGTTTTCCCAAATCTACGCTTTTGCAGCTTGTTTAAACTAGAATTCGCTTTCCTTTTCAATTATGATTAAAAATCAGTTTCTGAACTCAAGCTTTTGGTTTCACTCCAAGATGAAGAGATGGAGGAATCCTGGCTCTCCTGCAAGTTAATTTCAAAGTACACCTTATTAAGATTCATTTTCCTCCTACAAAAAAAATTTTTTTTGGTGTTTTATTTTTCTCTGCAGAGTTTTTTATTTGCATACGTATATATGTAATAACAGTTTACACTTCACAGGGTTACTGGGGTAGTACCTGAAAATATATATTTAAGTGTCTATCACATTGCCTGCTGCATAGTGAACACTAAATATTAGCTACTATTATTATTATATTTTTGTTTTCTCCTATCAGCTTTCTTTTCTCTTAAATTCACTGATCCCATACTCTGTAACTGACCACTTTAGCTATGCCTCCTCATTTAAGATCATCTTCACAACAATAAATGGCTCAAGGCCTTTACCAACCAACTGATGACAGATGTTAAACTGAGCACCTCTCAACTGTGCTTAATCTTGCATATCACCTTTTGGTTTCCATAGCATCCAGGTGTAGTTTGGAGAGTATTTCATCTTTCCACTCAAAGCTTTCATGATCAGATAGAAGAATGAGTTTCCACCACACACATTTATTTTATTCTTCAAAAAATATGTTTTATTTCTTACCAATAAACTAGTCCATAAAAGCAAAACAGTCAATTTCAATAGCTGTGCCATTCAATAATTATATTGAATAATTATATTCTGTCATTTGGAAAATGAAAAAAATTCTTGTGCCTCTACAACCTTCAGTTTCCAAATATTTTAATGTAATTTCCAAAAATACCATTAAAGGTATGTTAAAAGGCTGTTTCAGTTTATTGCTATACAAAATAACAAGCACTTCGGATGGAGGGAGGAAGGCAGCGAAGGGCAGAAAAACAGCACAACTTTCAACTAGCTACACCGAGTTTTCAGATGGTCACCTTCCACAAACTTCAGGAAAAGGTTACCTGTAATTATGACCCATCTCTTTCTCTTGAGGGTGAAACCAAAAATTGTCCTCCTTACTGAAGCCTATATGCCTCCTTTCATGAAGCTTAGCTATCTTACAACATCATAATGTATTTTGCTGCTGGCCAAAGAGAAATATAAATATCCCATGGAGTTGGGACAAGTTACATTTTCCCCTAAATTGTTCCTACCTCACTCCCTAGTAGAGAAGTATTATTTTGGCATCCAACTCTCTCGGTAATCTTTCTCAAACTGAGAGACTATTATAAGCAAGTGCCTTACAGAGAACACAAAAATACTCATTAAACCACCACAGCACATTATCATCAGTGTTTCCCCCATGTCCCCGGCCTCGGGCTTCTTTTTTTTTTTGTGGTACGCGGGCCTCTCACTGTTGTGGCCTCCCCCGTTGCGGAGCACAGGCTCCGGATGCGCAGGCTCAGCAGCCATGGCTCACGGGCCCAGCCGCTCCGCGGCATATGGGATCCTCCCAGACCGGGGCACGAACCCGTATCCCCTGCATCGGCAGGCGGACTCTCAACCACTGCGCCACCAGGGAGGCCCTCGGGCTTCTTAAAGTAACTAAGCCATATTCGCCTCTCCCCATTTAAAAAATTGATTGAAGAAATAAGAACAATTTTTTTTTTTTTTTTGCGGTACGCGGGCCTTTCACTGTTGTGGCCTCTCCCGTTGCGGAGCACAGGCTCCGGACGCGCAGACTCAGCGGCCATGGCTCATGGGCCCAGCTGCTCTGCGGCATGTGGGATCTTCCCGGACCGGGGCACAAACCCGCGTCCCCTGCATCGGCAGGTGGACTCTCAACCACTGCGCCACCAGGGAAGCCCGAAATAAGAACAATTTTTAAACAAAACTGTGAAGTAGCTTTCTCTTAAACCAAAAGGCATATTTACTAGATATATGTTATGTGCTAGACAGTGTGCTAAGTGCTTCCCCTGATTTTATCTCATGGAACCCATGTAAAGTCAAATGAGAAGTAATTGTATGACAGGTGTGGGGGTCGGGGGAAGAAGATCAAAGAGTCACAGAGAAATTCAGCAAATAGGACCAATGGAATCAACAAGTAACTCAAAGTCAAACGGACCAGGAATAGGCTGCTTGCAGATCGGGAGATAAATCTAATTTTGAAAAAAAAAACTAGAAGCTGTTACTATACACTTTATTCTATTTTTTTTAATTGAAGTATAATTGATTTACAAAGTTGTATTAGTTTCAGGGGTACAGCAAAGTGATTCAGATATATATATACATATATATAAAATATGTATTCTGAATATAAAATACATATATTTTATATACAGTAGTGTGTATCTGTTAATCCCAAACTCCTAATTTATCCCCCACCCCACCTTTCTCCTTTGGTAACCATAAGATTGTTTTCTATGCCTGTGAGTCTATTCCTGTTTTGTAAATAAGTTCATTTGTATCGGTTTTTTTTTTAGATTCCACATATAAGTGATATCATATTTGTCTTTGTCTGCCTTACTTCACTTAGTGTGATAATCTCTAGATGCATCCCTGTTGCTGCAAATGGCATTATTTCATTCTTTTTTATGGCTGAGTGGTAGTCCAATGTATATATGTACCACACCTTCTCTATCCATTCCTCTCTAGATAGACATGTAGGTTGCTTCCATGTCTTGGCAGCTTTAGATAGCGATACACTTTATTCTTTGGCTTCTAGCTTCATACTAAGTCAATTCTTAGTTTCTTGGTGAGTACCTTGTATTTATAAAGGAGTAAATTTGACTGGACTCTGGATTCACTAAATATTAAGACAACTTCCAAAATCAAAATTACGAATGAAAACTGGTATTTAAAAGTTTAAATTCTAGCCAGTACACTAAAACAAACAAAAGAAATAAAAGGTACAAGGATTAGAGTGGAGGGATTAAAAATAAAACTTATAAGGAGATATAAAAACCAGAGAAGCACAGGCTCTAGGGCTTGAATGCCTGGATTCAAATCCCAGCTCTGCCACATACCAGCTATGCAACATTGGGCAAGTTAATGTCTATCAAGAAATTATTAGAAATAAAAATTCGGCAGGTTGCTAAATACACATAGTTCAATTGTATTCTTATAAGCCAACAAAGAGAAAATGTAAATTTCTGGACCTTTTTCTTATGAAAATTTTCAAAAAAGCTTAGAGAATAATATCAAGAATTACACCACCACCACCCCACCCTCCAACACCACAAGTGCCTAGCTTAAACAAAGATCAACTCATGGCCAATCTTGATTCATCCCCAGCCACAGCCTTCCCTCTATTCCTGATAATAAAGCAGATCCCAGACAAATCCTTGCATCCATCAACATTTCAATATGTATCTCTAAAAGATAATGACTCTTTTTCAATATAACTACATGCTGTTATCTATCACACCTAAAAATTAACAATAATTTCTTAATATAAAATATCCAGTGTTCAAATTTCCCTGATTATTTTATAAATATTTATTTATTAAAATCTGGACCCAAATAAAGTCCAAACATTGCTATTAATTTCAGTTTTCTTTTCTCTTTTTTTGTTCCTCACAATTTATTTGTTAAAAAAAACCAAGTTGCATGTCCCAAAGACTTCCCCATAGTCTAGATTCTGCTGACGGCATTTCCATGGTATCATTTCACTTGTTTCCCTGTCTTCTGTGTTTCCTGTAAATTGGTAATTGGAGCTACAGGCTTGATCAGATTTAGATTCAAATTCAATTTTTTTGG
Source organism: Hyperoodon ampullatus (assembly GCF_949752795.1). Classification (NCBI taxonomy): domain Eukaryota; kingdom Metazoa; phylum Chordata; class Mammalia; order Artiodactyla; family Ziphiidae; genus Hyperoodon; species Hyperoodon ampullatus. The sequence goes on from NC_136928.1 coordinate 69,871,083, forward strand.
CAATGATACTTCACAGAAAGGATTGTGAACTTTCATTAAGAGAAACGTAATGTCCGACTGTCTCTCCTCCTGTGATGTTAGCAGCCACTGATGATCTTTGCTTACGTCCTGGAATTCATTATGAAATGGTAATGTTCTATTTATCAGCCCTTAACTGTAAATAGAATACTAGTAACTAGAATACATCTGAGAAAAGAAACTTCCTCTCCTCAACTACTGGTCACATTCAGGTATAGTTGGTTTCTTAGCATACGCCAAAGAAAATGAATGAGTTCTTTAAAGTATCATTATGGGGCTTCCCTGGTGGCGCAGTGGTTGAGAGTCCGCCTGCCGATGCAGGGGACGTGGGTTCGTGCCCCGGTCTGGGAGGATCCCACATGCCGCGGAGCGGCTGGGCCCGGGAGCCATGGCCGCTGAGCCTGCGCGTCCGGAGCCTGTGCTCCGCAACGGGAGAGGCCACAACAGTGAGAGGCCCGAGTATCACAAAAAAAAAAAAGAAAAAAAAGAAAAGTATCATCATGAACTCATCAGTTTAAACATATTGGATGTGACTGATTATATATTGCAGTTATACTTATTAATGTTCAAACTGTCTCATCTTTAGCCAGACAGAGCCCATTCAATTAAGCACCTTCATTGTTTTGCCACCCGCTATGATAACTTCCTTGCAAGATGTTCAAGGCCCCAGCTCTGAAACCAGCTTTAGCCATAAGCTGCTTTCCATTTCAACTAGCTCCTTTCTTATTCTTTATTTCTACTAAACTAAAAATGCCTAATTCTTAATTATAAATCAACTGTGTTATATTGAATACATTCTGGATATTATGATTGAACATGGACCCAGAAATTATAGAAATATTTCCTTCTCAAGTCTACTTTCAGCATTCCATTCAATGTCCAAAAAAGAGCATATCCCACTCAAAACTGGATGTTAAATGCTTCCATTTGAGAGACCGGAGCAACAAGACTCCTAATATATTCTCTGCTGGCATTTTGGCTCTGGAAAGTATTTCTTCATGTTCTATTTCAAAATTTAGATGTGGTTTTTAAACATGTACAATAAAAATTCACTGGTTGTTTTTTCTCTGATAACCCAATAAAATCATCAAGTGTGGGGAAATGGTCAAACTCTTAGATAAGAATTATTTTGTATCATAATTCAGACTTTTATAAAATTCTTATACCTCATCCTTAACACTGAAACTCATGATACTGTGAATATGAAGTTATAAGTTCTGACTATTTGAAAAAGTAAATGTAAGTTTATGCCTCCTTGAAATCATAGAAATGGCATTATCAGTGGTAAAGAAACATTCTTCTTATTTTACTAAAAAACAAATTAACAGGGCTTCCCTGGCGGCGCAGTGGTTGAGAGTCCGCCTGCCGATGCAGGGGACACGGGTTCGTGCCCCGGTCTGGGAAGATCCCACATGCCGCAGAGCAGCTGAGCCCGTGAGCCATGGCCGCTGGGCCTGCGCGTCCGGAGCCTGTGCTCCACAACGGGAGGGGCCACAACAGTGAGAGGCCCGCGTACCGCAAAAAAAAAAAACAAAAAACAAATTAACAAACATGTAAAGCCCTGTCACCCTACACAGCTAGCATACATCGCTGTGGAAAAGCAGGATCCTATATTTGCTGACCATTTCTTCCCAAAATCCTAAAAAGACACGGTGTTAGTGGCCAAAAATTGCTTACATCCACAATTTTTACTGGTTTTTTTCAACATTAAATCACAACCAGAAATCACATTACTAAATGCCAATTTTTCTCTCTGGAAAAAAGCAGGATATAAATTTATATCTTAGTGCAATTTCTTTTATTCACAGACCAAGTGCACCCTCTCCTACAGCTAAAGTTGTTGGGTTTTGATCAGAGGAACCAATGCAACTTTTCCAGACAACAATGGCTTAAAAAAAACAACCAACCACCACCAACAACAACAACAATAAAACAAAATATCAACAAAAAACTCTTCTGTTAGTGTGGATTTCTCAGTGATTAAACAGTAACACATCTCTATGAAGTGCTGGTATGTCCTCAGCACATCAGTGCTTTTATCCAACTGAAAAACAAAAAATTCTGCTAGCATGCACATGACAGTAATTGCTTTTCCAGATGGTATGCCTTTGATAAGGGATTTTTGCCAAAAGCTCATTTTACTTTCTCTCCAAGCATAATATTTGTCGTTAAGTTTGAAACTGGTTTGACAAGCTTCTCAGTAGTAGTGTGAGTTGACCTGTTTTTTGCTAGAAGAAGGATAACTGTGAATGATACTTCAGTAGTGTGGTCTTCTCTATCTTTAGCAAAAATGTGCATTAATCTAACACTGAAAAGCATCTATAATTTTATACACTTTTTTCATTTTTCATCAAAAGTCTAAAAAGTAACTATTAAAGAAAAGGAAACTAAGACAAATATTAATTCAGTTCCTCAGGGTAGCTTGAAAGTAGAAGAGCCAAAGCTTGTGCTCTCTCCATCACACCACAGGGAAAATCATGGTGGCAAGGGAATACCTATTCCCTCAATTATACCTTGTTGAAATGTTTTTAAATGCTTTTGTGAGTCCAAACAAAATATTTTTTTTTTTTTTTTTTTTTTTTTTTTTTTTTTTTTTTTTTTGCGGTATGCGGGCCTCACACTGTTGTGGCCTCTCCCGTTGCGGAGCACAGGCTCCGGACGCGCAGGCTCAGTGGCCATGGCTCACGGGCCCAGCCGCTCCGCGGCATGTGGGATCTTCCCGGACCGGGGCACGAACCCGTGTCCCCTGCATCGGCAGGCGGACTCTCAACCACTGCGCCACCAGGGAAGTCCCCCAAACAAAATATTTTTAAAAGGTACTATTTTAATTTAATGTAAACTATAATCCAAGACATCACCTTACAAATGTTCTAGGGCCTTAACTCATGTACTGATTTTGTTTTGTTTTAATCCCCCTTCCCAAAAAAACAAAATCCCACTATCTCAAAATCTTAAAAGCCTCTCAAAAATTTTTAAGAAAATATTGTCAAAAAAAAAAAAGAAAGAAAATATTGTCAAAATGTATTATATAAAACTTCTGAGCACAAGTTTGTGAAATTTTTACTTCATTTTTGAAAGGGAAAATGACAAATATTACTTTGCAAATGCGCGGGGCAATATAAGAAATTGATGAATTAGAAATCCCTAATTTAAGGATTTAAGCAACCTAATTTGGTTATATGGCACTTTCACAAGTAGAACCATAAATGGGTAACAACCACAACCAATTAGTCACCAAATTCAATTGATCAGAATTTCCTACTCTCTTTTTGTTGACATCTGAATACAGAACTTAACTATATTACTTAGAAAGGAATACTAAACTATGATTTTATGTGCTCATTTCATAATTTTTTTTCTTTTTAATTAATTAATTTATTTCTATTTTATTTTTGGCTGCATTGGGTCTTCGTTGCTGCGCATGGGCTTTCTCTAGTTGCAGCGAGCGGGGGTTACTCTTCATTGTGGTGTGCGGGCTTCTCATTGCGGTGGCTCCTCTTGTTGCGGAGCATGGGCTCTAGGTGCGCGGACTTCCGTAGTTGTGGCGCAAGGGCTTAGTTGCTCTGCGGCATGTGGGATCTTCCTGGACCAGGGCTCGAACCCGTGTCCCCTGCATTGGCAGACATATTCTTAACTACTGCACTACCAGGGAAGTCCTCATAATTGCTTTTAAATGGTTTTCAGATGAGAGTATTTAGCCTCCCTAGCCCCAGAGTAAACATTCTGAGTGAAAGATGTCTTCAACTTCATTCATAATGAAGTTATAGAATAATTTATATCCTTCCACATATTTAGACTTATTCTTTGCAAAGCCTGAACATTCAACTAATGTTGTTAAATGAAAGTAAGAAGGAAAGATAGCTTTAAAAAATAAGTGAGGGACTTCCCTAGTTGTCTAGTGGTTAAGAATCCGTCTTGCACTGCAGGGGATGCCAGGGAACTAAGATCCCACATGCAACGGGGCAACTAAGCCTGCGTGCCACAACTAGAGAGCCCATGTGCTGCAACTACAGAGCCCATGAGCTCTGGAGCCCACGCACCACAACTAAGAGCCTGCACGCTGCAACAAAAGATCCCGTGTGCTGCCACTAAGGCCCGACACAGCCAAAAAATAAATAAAATACATCCAAAGTTTTTAAAAAGGGAAATGATTCTGGTAGTAAGTCAAATTGTATATTTAATATCATTATCATTTGATTCAAAATGACACCAAAAAATCTTTGAAAACTACAATACACCTGCTAGCTGCCAGAGAAGTTTTAAAACTTCTCATCAAAACAACCTCTTTTTCATCTGCTATTTGATTCGAGGTAACTTTTCTTTGGCAAAAACTGCTCAATTATACCACCGCCTTCTAGAAAGTAATCCATTTATTTTAACTGACGCAGTCTTAGGTTTTCCAATATGGATTCTTATATTTTAGAATTTACTGTTTTACATATTCTTCTTCTGAAACAGAATAAAATGAAATTTAAAATCCAAGTAATAAGTGATACATTTTTCTCAGATTTTCATCTTCTCTATAATCTAGCAAAATTAATTTACAAACCTTTATAATGTATACAGAGAACCAACCAACTCTGACTGTCCCTAAAAATAATTATCTTTCCATACTTTCTGCCTATTTGGAAAAATACAATTAACACGAAATTATTTTGTTTTTAAATAAACACCAAACTAACTGTACCCTCTTTGAAATTTATATAGATTTTAGAAAAATAGAGACCACTATGTTTTCTGTTGATACTATGTTTCTTTTGATTGTTTTCAATTGTCTTATGTAGTCTTTAAAGTGGACAGCCACCCAATGATTTGGAAGTATCATCTGACACTTTAATTACATGCCTGGTTTTTCTGATCTAAGTAAAACTAACCCGTCAGATTGCCGAGGTCCTATAGAAACAGTCTACCGGGAGTATAAGTGACATTTCTTGGTGAATAGAAAACTCTTAACAGTAAGTTTAGGAAAACAGGAAAGAGAGGTTTCCAAATCAAACTAAAGGACAATCACTGAGATCTCTTGTATCATGTAAGCACACTTGGTAGGAGTGCTGAATTCAATTGCTCATCTCAGAGGGTCATGACATAAATAAAATAATTATTAAATTGACATTTATTTATTCCAGTTCTTCTATACTGAGTGTTAATCTGCACTCAGTGTATTTCTTTTTTTTTAATGAACATTTTGATATATTTTCTTACATTTGTGTTTCTTCTTTTTTTTAAAATAAATTTATTTACTTTATTTAGTTTTGGCTGCTTTGGTTCTTGCTGTGCGCAGCTTTCTCTAGTTGCAGCACATGGGCTTCTCATTGCAGTGGCTTCTCTTATTGCGGAGCATGGGCTCTAGGCACGTGGGCTTCAGTAGTTGTGGCACGCGGGCTCATAGCTGTGGCTGGCGGGCTCTAAAGCGCAGGCTCAGTAGTTGTGGCTCACGGGCTTAGTTGCTCTGCGGCATGTGGGATCTTCCTGGACCAGGGCTTGAACCCATGTCCCCTGCGCTGGCAGGCGGATTCTTAACCACTGCGCCATCAGGGAAGTCCATTATATTTCTTGTAATTGACATGCTTTCCTAATTATAAGGATGACCTCCCTTTAAAATCTGAATCTCTTCTCAGATTTGGAGGAACGTGTGTGTGTGGGGGGTGGCCTCTTCCCCAAAAGCTAACCATTCTAACATAAAAACTTTTAAACTTATGAAATCTATATAGGTAGAAATCAGCATTATAAAATGACTGCCAAGGAGTCAAATTAAAGTAAAACTGTACCTCGAATACCTTAGAATAAGTAGAAGTTCTAAATGTCGGTGTCTTCATTTGGAAGCAAAAATTCTTACTCCCTGATCTTGCCTGATGGTCCTTGATTTTTATCATCAGAGTCGGTTCCAGTCACATTCCATTCGATCTAAAGTAGGAGAAAAGAGACATTTGTTCTACTGAAAACATTAGATTTTAGATACTGTGACACATCATTGTTTCCCTGTAAGCATACAAAGATTCTTATATGATGCTTTCGTTGTTCAAGAAATTCTAATTCCCATTCTTGTCCCTACCACAGATTTAAAAAACTGAAATGAAAGAATAAAGGTTAAATAAGTAAACAAATAAAGCTAATAAGCAGTAATTAGTTACCAGCTTTAAAAAGGTTCAGATCCCCAAAGGAGGTATGCAGCAAATTGGGCTTTGCATTGGTTAATTCAAGGAGGCAAGAGACCTAAGCTACTGACTCACTCATCAGAGTTGCTGAAGTCACCCCAGCAGCAGTGGCCCCAGCACCCAGTTTCAGGTAAAATGGAACAGTAGGAAGAAACAGGATTTCCAGCAGAAGATACCTCTATGATAAAGAAGCACCCAATATGATGGCTGTCATTCATTCCCGGGTCCTTGGCAGTAGGACGTGACAAATTGTGGACTTTCCTAAATTAATGGTAGTGCTGTATCTTCCCATTCTGCCTCAAAGCTAACTCCAAACAGTGGGACTGTGCAGACATCAGAGGATGCTTAAGAAAGGCGAGCCCTACTGGCTTTTGTTATTTAAAGCCTAATTGCTTTAGGTTTTACCAGTCAGAGTTAAGTTTTCCACTAATATTCCCTTTAGATTACAAAGACACAGTGGATCAGGCTCCAGAGACAATCATTACACCACAGGTCAATTCAGGAATCCTGCTAGTTACTTCTACCTGTGGCTCCCACCCCTGTCACCCTCGGGCTTTATTCAAAACATAAACCACTGTGACTACCTTTTCTCTTGTTCTCATGCCCACAGTGTCCTCTTTGCTGTCTCGGTCACCGCATGCGTTCCCCAACGGCCGCCCTTCCTTCCAACCTTTTCCACAGGGACCTCTGGAAACCCCTTTTACACAGTAAAACAAAAGACCTCTACATCCTCAACCTTATCACTGAACACTACTTTCAACCACTGGGCTAAATCTGGCTCTTGAAAAGAACCCTCTAGAGTGAAGACTAAGGCCATAGGAATCAACCTTGTCCACAGTAACATTTCCAGACCCTCACTCACAAGCAGTCCCATTCCCTCCCTCAGGGTCATGCCATCTGGCTGTCCTACCCTCTTCTTGACTTTGTCGTTCAATATTCCACTCTATCTTTTCTAACCGGGGTCCAGACTCAATCCCTTAGATGCACTCTACCTACACTCATCTTTCCAGTTCTGTGTTATCACCAATCTCAAAATCTTGGTTGTCACCCAAGCTATCAGTCCACCAAGTACGTTACTTTCTTTCTTCCACTTCACCACTCTCAAATTCCTAATCCTGGGTCAATTCAGTCACCTGCTAGAGAAAAAACACACAACCACGTGGACTGATCCTGCTATAATATTAAGGTCTTCAAATTTAGTTAGACACTGAATGCTATCTATGTCATTAATCAGATCCTTCTCCCGTAACGCACACTGCCTTTGTTCCCAAATGTGCAACTCTCCCTCTTCCAGCCCCACCTGGGTAGAATGGGAAAGGAGTTTTATGTTTTCCTTAACCACTTATATTGTGAAAATACTATTTCTTTCATCTACTTTTAACATTTTCTGTCTATCGCTGGCTTTCAATACAAAACTTTTTCTTTTCACGTGGCCAGATTTACCCATCAGTGCATTTTTCACTTCTTTTATTATTTCTTTGCTTAGAAATTTCTTCCCCTTCAATGATAACAGATAAATACTCTGATTTTCACTTTTCTGTGGGCTAAATTATTTGAATACTTCATTCCAAATGATGTATGGAAAGAGATTCAACTCTGAACTGACCTGTATTCCAAATTGCCAGTTTTCCTAACAACATTAAGTAATTAAGTAAACCACCCCTTGATTTATAAATTTCTTCTTATACATTTCATTTGTCTACAACAAGGTTGATTTCTGGGCTATAATCTATTTACGTAATGTGATTATTGTTTCTTTATATGTTTTAATTTGTAATAAGAATATTCTTTGGTATTCTCATCTCCTGTTCTTCCTGACAATAGTTAGATACATTTTATCAGTTTCCAAGGATATGCCCAGTAGTTTCATGAGTAAGAAATGGTTCCCCAGTCCACTCTCAGCACTCTGTGTTTCTGTTATAGTTGCTGCCTAAACACAATGCTCCTTTCTGCTTTGAGGGATCATCCACATTGGGTCTAGACCCAAAACCTTTCTAAGCATGCTAGAAAACCAGCCTTTCTATATATTTATTCATCTAGAGCAAGATTCATAAAACCTTGATCTTTGCAATTCTCCATGCTTTGTATTTACCTTTTCATCTGTAAAATCTGCTTTATGTAAAATAAAGGTATCTCACACACAATTTTTATTTCATAGGCCAACATATTTTATCAGCTCTAAAGTATTTTTCAAATCTTCCTGTTATCTTTTAAGATTTACATAATGTTTATTAACTTTAACTTTTCTTAATATATACTACATTCACATGAATCAAAAAAAATCAAAATGAAAAAAAATCAAAATGATGTAAAAAGGAACATAACATGTTTGAGAAGTCTCATTTATATATCATCCGCATGCAGCTCACGTTGTCCTTGCTTACTACAGGTCACCACTTTTATTAGTTTGTTGTATGTATATCCTTCTAGTGATTCTTTATGCAAATACACTTAACTGCAAATATCATCTTATTCTTCCTGCCTTCTTACACAAAATATTCAGTTTTGTACCTTATTTTTTTTCACTCATTATATCCTACAGATTTTCCATGTTAGGATATGTTTTATCACTGTTTTTTAAAACTCCATGATATTTCATTGTGTGAATATATACTAGCTTGTGTAACCAAGCCCATAGTTCTAAGAAATTAGATTCTACAAATTTAAGTCTTATTTCTGAAAATAATTTAGTTCAAGAGCAGTAACTGTACACAGGAAACTATGTGGTATGATTTCACAAATTTTTATTATATTAATAAATGTAAGTTCTCTTGTATATTTCTTTATCTTTTATCTCAAGTTTACTTTATGATCCTACCTAAAATCTATCAACCATAACAGTCATAAACTTTGAAAGTAGAAGGACAGTTCTCAGGTTGAGAGGTCTCGAATTCTGAAAGCTGCTCAACCTCAATGAAGGTTTCAATGGGTCTGCAAAAATGAAATACAGCTGTACAAGAAGCAAAGCAGTTGTACAATTCAAGAAATGTTCTATTCTACTTGGTGGGATCGGGAAAAGCTTCATGGAGGAAGTAGTCCCTTGGGTTCAATCCTAAATGACAAAGTGCTCAAGAGGCAAATGAAGGCAAGAGAAAACATTCAAGAGGGATCCGAATAAGCAGCAGTTTGAAACAGCAAACCCTGTCAAGAACTCTAAGTAGTTCCACTTCCACCTAGAATGCAGAAAGCCACAAAAGAATGTTTTCCCACCCTAGTGAGAAAAAGCCAGATTTATAAAATCAAAACTTCTCTTGAATCTAATAAAGAATTGAAGTCAGAAGGCAACCAAGTAATTTAATACCAAAGAGGGACAAATTCCTCCAGGGAGAGGCTGTACACACAAACTGTTTTACCTTTGGCAGGCCATCAGAAGAAGTGGCCTCCATACATGTATGTAAGAAACAAAAATCAGTTAAGAGTTTAACAAATTCTTAAAGACCAAGTATGAACTACTATGTCAGTTAGGAATGGTTGAGAACCCCAGACACAAGGAGAGTTTACACTCAATTGCAAGTTTTTCTGCATGCCTCAACCAGATTCTCACAAGAAAGATTAGAGGTAGGACAGCAAACCAGAGAAAGCCCTTCATCACTGAAGCAAGTGTGTACAAGGTGATGAGTACAGGCCTGAAGCTCTGCCTGCTTCCCCAACCTGTCCCCAACACAGAGCAAAAGCCTAGAGCCACTGGGGGAAGGACAGAAAACCCGCTCACCCCAGGGTCCAGGCAAAAGTCCACTGCTTCAGAGGAGAACAGAAGCAAAGTGCCTCTCCCAGAGGGGGAGAAAACACTCTTAAGCTCCCAGACACAGGGAAAGATACACTGATGCTATGAGAAAGTAGAGGCAAAAACACCCCCCTCTGCCACTGTGGGGGACGGGGGGAGGAAAAAGTCTTGGGCAAAGGATCCTGCACCGATACCAACAGAGATGTACTACTACAAGGGAGGGAGAGGATATTCCTGCCCAAGACCAACCACAAATGTATGACAGTGTTCGACCACCCCAGGGAAGAGAAAGCAGGAAAGCTCAGAAAGTCCTACCATTGATACCCAGGAATGTAAAGGGCCTGACAAGGATTGAGTCTGCACCAGAACAGAACAGAACTCTGCCCTGTCCCACAAGCATAGCACTGGGTAACAAGCAACAATAATCTATCACTGGGAGAAAAACAATAACACGAAATCCCTCTGCAAACAGATGTGCAAAGACTATTGAAAGATGAGGGTGATACAGGATCACAGAAAAATCCTGTGGTACCACATGCCACACTCTAAACACAAGGCAACAGCAGCCAAATGGAGAAATGTGAAGCCTGTGGTACACTGAAGGTAATAATGGCCACAAAATCCAAACCCACCTCATTTCAAGATTAGATTGACTCAACCTCTGACAAAAACAGCCTGAGAGAAGAGGATCACTTGTCTCTCCTGTTCTTGTGTACATGATGATGAGCATTAAATCACAAATTATGAAGCATCCACAAAAGCAAGAAGAAATAACCCTTTGTCAAGAGATAAAGTAATCAACAGAATCAGGACTGATTCATTAATTGAAATTATCAAACATTCTAAAATAACTATGTTAAATGATCTAGTAGAAAAGATGGATAACATGCATAAAAAGATAGAAATTTTCAGCAGTGACATGGAAACTTTAAAAAAGTAAAATAGAAAAGCTAGGAACAACAAAATAAACTTTGTTTACATTAGAGAAGAAAAATTTCTTTGGCAGCCTCAACAGCAGCCTGGACACAGATTAGGAAAGACTCCGTGGACTTAAAGACAGGACAATAGAAATAATACAAAAGGAAACCACAGTTTTAAAAAACTGAAGGAAAAATACAGTTCAGGGCATCCAAGAGCTGTGGAACTATATCAAAATGTATAATATCCATTTAATTGGAGCCCCAGGAGAAGAAAACAAAAATAATAAGATAGAAGAAATACATGAAAAGATAATGGCCAAGAATTTTCCCAAATGAATCTAAGACAACAAACTAGAGAGCAAAAAATCCCAGAGAACCCCAATCATGATAAATACCAAAACACACACACACAAACAAACATACACGAGTATATCATAGTCAAACTGTAGAAAAACAAAGATAAAAATCTCTAAAACAGAGAAAAAAGAAAGACTACATACAAATAACAAAGATTAAAATTTCCTTATCTTCAGAAAATTATACAAGCCAAAGACAATATTGAAAATAATACCTTTCAGGTACTGAAAGGAAAAAGAGCTGAACATAGAATTCTATAACCAGCAAAAATATTTTTGAAAACTGAAGGACGAAAGAAGGAATTTTTTGACAAATAAAATGAGAGAATTCACTGCCTGCAGACACCAGAAATCTTAAATGATGTTCTTTAGGCAGCAGTGAAAATTCCCAGGTGAAAATTTGGATCTACAAAAAAGAAATGAAGAGCATTAGAAAGAGAAGGTAAAAATAAAAGACTATTTTTTTCATATTTTATTGATTTTAGAAGGTTAAACACAAACTAAAGCAAAAAATGATAATGTAGGGTTAATAACATACATAGAAATAAAATTTATGACAACATAGTATTAAGATGGAAGGTAGACAGTTGTTGAAGTATGCTGTATATAAGGTATTACATGACACATGAAGTAGTATAATATCATTTAAAGAAAAAATATGATTTTAAAAAATGTGAAAAAAACTATTATAAGTTAAAGATATATATTTTAAACCGCAGAGTAGGGGCTTCCCTGGTGGCGCAGTGGTTAAGAATCCGCCTGCTAATGCAGGAGACACACGTTTGAGCCCTGGTCTGGGAAGATCCCACATACTGCGGAACAACTAAGCCCATGCGCCACAACTATTGAGCCTGCACTCTAGAGCCCGCAAGCCACAACTACTGAGCCCGTGTGCCACAACTACTGAAGTCCGCGCACCTAGAGCCCATGCTCCCAACAAGAGAAGCCACCACAATGAGAAGCCTGCACACCACAATGAAGAGTAGCCCCCGCTCACCACAACCAGAGAGAGATAAGCCTGTGTGCAGCAAAGAAGACCCAATGCAGCCAAAAATAAATAAATAAATAAATAAATAAAATAAATAAAATAAACCGTAGAGTAGGGGTTCTCAACCAGGAACAATTCTGCCCCCTCAGAGACATGTAGCAAAGTCTAGAAAGTTTTTTGGTCGTCACAACTGGTGGTGGGGAATGGGTGCTACTGTCATCTAGTAGATAGAGACCAGGGATGCTAAAAATCCTGCAGTGGACACAGGTATTCCCTCCATGACCCAACAACAAAGAATTATTCAACCAAAAATACGAACAGTGCCAAGGCTAAGAAACCATGACCTAGAGCAACTGCAAAAATATGTGTGTGTGTATAAATACACAGAATAAGCCAAGAGTTAGATAAAATGAAATTATGAAAAATGATTAATTCAACAGAACGTGAAAAAATAAACAAAAAAGATTCAAAATTAGAAAACAACTAGCAAGATGGTAGGTTTAAATCCAAACTTTCAATGATTATATTAAATAGAAATTATCTAAACACCCAATTAAAAGGTAGAGATTATCAGATCAAATTTTACAAACAAAATCCAATCGTATGCTATCCACAAGACACTTACTTTATATACAAAGACATAGGTTAAAAGTAAAAGGAGGGAAAGGAAAGACAGCATGGCTGTATTAATATCTGAAAAAGCAGACCTCAGAATAAGGAATACCACCAGTGATAAAGAGGGATACTACTTAACGAAAAAGGATCAATTCATGACAAAACTGTAAGGAGATTAGACAAATCCACAATTACAGTTGTAGACATTAATACTCCTCTGTTATTAATCAACAGAACAAGAAAACAGAAAATCACTAAGCTATAGAAAACCTGAAAATACTATTAACTGACTTGACCTAATTGGATATTTATAGAACATTTTACACAACAAGAACAGAAAATGCATTATTTTCAAGGGTACATGGAACATTCACCAAGAAAGACCATATTCTGGGCCATAAAACAAAACTCAAAATATTTAAAAGAATTTAAATTAAATAATGCATTTTCTCTGACCAAAACAGAATTAAGTTAGAATCAATAACGGAAAAATAAAGAATTATCAAAGGTTGGAAATTAAACAACACAATTTTAAATAACTCAAAGATTAAAAAGAGAAATTAAAAAACACTTTTGGGCTTCCCTGGTGGCGCAGTGGTTAAGAGTCCGCCTGCCGATGCAGGGGACACGGGTTCGTGCCCCGGTCTGGGAGGATCCCACATGCCGCAGAGCGGCTAGGCCTGTGAGCCATGGCCGCTGAGCCTGCGCGTCCGGAGCCTGTGCTCCGCAAGGGGAGGGGCCCCGGCAGTGAGAGGCCCGCCTACCGCAAAAAAAAAAAAAAAAAAAACACTTTTAATTGAATTAAAAGTAAAGTGGAACATATCAAAATTTGTGGGATACCACTAAAGCAGTTCTTAGAAAAACTTACAGCATAAAACATAAACTGCTTATATTAGAAAACAAAAGTCTTGCATCAATAATCTCAGCCTCCACCTTAAGTACAAAAAGAAGAGCAAATTAAACACAAAGGAATTAGAAGGAAGAAATGAAACTAAAAACAAAAAGCAATAGAGAAAATTCATGAAACTGAAATGTAGTTCTTTGAGAATTTCAATAGCGCTGAATAAACTTCTGGCTAGAGAGAGAGAGAGAGAGGGAGGTCACAAATTAACTATACCAAGAATGAAAAGAGGACAGCACTAGAAATTGTACAGATATTAAAAGGATAATACGAGAATATTATGAGCTACTTTATGGCAATAAATTCTACAACTTTGATGAAACGTACCAAGTCCTTGGAAGTCTGAATACAAACTACCAAGTTCACTCAAGAAATTAAATAACAACAGCTCTTAATATATTAAGAAAATTTAATTCATAATTTAAAATCTTCCCACGAAGAAAGTTCCATGACAAATGGCTTCCTTGGTAAATTCCACCAACATCTAAGGAAGAAATCATAACAGTAATACATAAATTTTCCAGAAATAAATGAAAACACTTCCCAATTCATCTTAGGAGGACAGCATAACTCTGATGTAAAAGTCAGACCAAAAAAACTGTAAGAAAAATAAATTACAGACCAATATCCTTTCATGAACATAGACACAAAATATCTTAACCAAATATTAGAAAAATAAATCTAGCAATATACAAAAAGGAATATATATCATGACCAAATAGCATTTATCCCAGGAATGCAATATTAGTTCAGTATGAAAAAAAAAAATCCATCAATGTAATTCAACATATCAATAGACTAAAATATAAGCGATCATCTTCACAGATGCAAAAGAAATTCAGGAAAAACCCACAACCATTCATGATTCAAAACTCAGAAAACTAGGAACAGAAGGGAACGTCCTCAGCCTAAGACATGAATTTACAACAAATCTAAAGCTAATATCATACATAATCATGAAAGACTAATTGCTTTCCCGCTAAGATCAGGAACAAGGCAAGAACATCTGCTCTCACCGCTCCTATTCAACAATGCACTGTACTGTCAGTACAATAATGCAAGAAAATGAAATAAAAGCCTAGAGATTAAAAAAAAAAACAAAAAGAAACAAAACTGTCTTTTGTCCACAAGTGACAGGACTGTCTATATAGAAAATCCCAAAGAATCTACTACTGAAACTAAATTTGCTTTGAATTTGGCAAAATTGCAGGATACAAAGTCAACGTACAAAATTCAACTGTATTTCTATATGGCAGCAATTAATAATTAGAAATAAATTGACAAAACAGTAGCAATTACATTAGCATCAAAAAAGAAAGATACAGGATAAATATAACAAAATAAATGAAAAATTCCTGTGCTCAAAAATACAAAACACCAAGTGAGAAATCAAAGACCTCAATAAATGGAAGTATACTGTTTTCAAAGATCAGATTAATCAATGTTAATATATCAATTCTCCTCAAATTAGTGTATAGATTTAACATAAATCACAGTTAAAATCCCACCAGGCGGGACTTCCCTGGTGGCCCAGTGGATAAGAATCCGCCTGCCAATGCAGGGTTCGAGCCCTGGTCCGGGAAGATCCCACATGCCGCGGAACAACTAAGCCCGTGCACCACAACTACTGAGCCTGTGCTCTAGAGCCGGCGAGCCACAACTACTGAAGCCCCTGCGCCTAGAGCCCATGCTCCATAACAAGAGAAGCCACCGCAATGAGAAGCCCATGCACCACAAAGAAGCCACAACTAGAGAAAGCCCACGCAGCAACAAAGACACAACGCAGCCAAAAATAAATAAATAAAAAGAAAAAATCCTACAAGGATTTTTTAAATAAAAACTGGTTAGCTGATTCTAAAATTTATATGGAAATGCACAGAACCTATAATACTAAAAATAATTCTAAAAATAAAGAACACTGGAAATTTTATACTACCTGATTTCAATACTTTCCTTTTTTTTTTTTAATGAAGATCTTTTTATTTTTGACCTGCAATTTTTTTTTTTGTTTTTGGCTGTGCCATGCTTTATGCTGGATCTTTGTTCCCCCACCAGGCATTGAACCCATGCCCCCTGCAGCGGGAGCACAGAGTCTTAACCACTGGACTGCCACGGAAGTCCCTCAATACTTCCTATAGAGCTGTAGTCATCAAGACATTATAATTCTGATATAAGGATAAACACACACATCAATGGAACAGAAGAGACAGTCCAGAAATATATCTGTTATGGTCAATTGATTTGATTTTCAACAAAAGTACCATAGTAATTCAATGGAAAAAGAACTGTCTTTATAACAACTAGTGCTAGAACAAATGACAATCCATACGGGGGGAAAAAAAAGAACCTCAACCCACACCTCACATCTTATATAAAAATTAATAGACCTAGAGACTTCTCTGGTGGGCCAGTGGGTAAGACTTTGAGCTCCCAATGCAGTGGGCCCGGTTCGATCCCTGGTTGGGAAACTAGATCCTACACACATGCCGCAACTAAGAGTCCGCATGCCACAATTAAAGATCCCACATGCCACAACTAAGACCCGGTGCAGTCAAGATAAACAAATAAATATTTTTTAAAAAATTAATAAACTTAAATATTTTAAAATACAAAACTATAAAATTTCTAAAGGAAAACATAGGAGAAAATTTGGGGGATGTTAGGTTAGCCCAGAGGTTGGCAAACTTTTTCTGTAAATGGTCAGACAGTAAATATTTTAGGCTTTATGGGCTACGTCATCTCTGCTGCAAAGACTTAACTCTGTCCTGTAACATGAAAGCAGCTATAGAGAACATGGAAACAAACAGGCATAGCTATGTTCCAATGAAACTTTATTTACAAAAACAAGCAGTGGGCTGAATCAGCTGTAGTTTGCCAACACCTGAGTTAGGCAGTTTTTAGATATGAAACAAAAAGCATGGACCATAAAAGAAAAAATTGAGATATTGCACTTAAAATTTCAAACTTCTGTTCTTCCATAGACAGTGTTATGAAAATGTAAAGACAAGCCACAAACTTGGAGAAAATATCTGCAAGACAAATATCTGATAACTTGTTTCCGGAATATAAAAGAAATCTTCAGTATAATAAGAAGAAAATAAACAGTCCAGTAAAAAACAATGGGCAAAGTTTTTGGACAATGCAAAAATGACAACTCTAACAAGCAGCCTGCTGATATGGTACATGTGTTTAATCTTTCCTACTGGCCTTTAGGCTCCTGTCTGAATGGAACACCCAACATTCTGCCTTACACAAGAAGATAACCAACAAATAAAATAAAACTGTCAGAGCAGTTTTTAAGCTAAGTTTTAGAGTAGTTAATACATGTACCTGTATAAAAAGTAAACTGTACTAACAGGCTATGGTGAATAGAAAGTCCCCCCTAGTCATCCAGCTCCCTTCCCTTGCTTACTGTGTATTCATTTGTATTCTATACATTTAAAAAGCATTTATATGTATTTTTAATGAAAGTGATGGCATACTATACAGCTTCTCATCCTGACTTTTTTAACTTAATGTGTTTTAGAACTTACTTCATATCATTCCTTATAGAATTTCCTCCTGCTCTTTTTTTTTAACAATTTCATGATATTCTATCATATGAATACATCATGATTTGTTAAACCAGTTCCTCATTGACAGACTCATATGCTGTTTCCAGTATTTTTCCATTACTGACAATGCTCTAAAGAATATCTGTGTACTCATGAAGTGGAATTATTACTTTCTGAGTCAAAGGGTATCTGAATTTTAAATTATGGTACCCTTCACTAGAACTGTGCTCCACAAAGTTTATCAGGGCTTAAAAAATATATATGAACATGTGTCAGTAAACCTTCCAGAGAAACTAAGATTTTCAGCTCTAAGTAATCCAAGATACTTGTTAAGCCAAGATAAATTTAGAGTGAGTGACAATGACAAGAGTGAGACTTAGCAGGGCCCCTCATTATCCCCAATTTTTTCTACTAAATTAAGGTAATAATTTTTATTTAATATGTATAATCTAATTTCTAAGAGGACTTGAACTGGTTACAAGTTAAGACACAAGGTAAAGAGGATTAATCACAGTAAAACTTTGTAAATAAAATTAAAAATTAAGATACTGTAGTAGTTAGTTGGTATGGCCACATAATAGCCTCCAAAGATGGCTGCCATCAAGTCTTTCCCTCTCTCTGTACACGTCACTCCACCCATGAGGATATGATGTTTATACCCCAGTTCCTTGAATCTTGGCTGGCCCTGTGACTTGCTTTGACCAACAGTGACCAAAAGTGACATTCTGAAGCTCCACAGACCAGGAGGACTGACAGTTTCCCCTTTCTCCCTCTTGGAAGCGAGAGGCCATGTAAGAAATCTGAATACCCTGAAATTATCATGCTGGTGAGAGGCCATGTGGAGGCACGCCAAAGTGCCAGACATGTGAGTGAAGCCTCCTTCCAGCCCAGCTACCAGCTGAGTGAATGCACCCAGCTGATGCCACACAGAGCAGAAGAATCCCCTAGCCAAGCCCTGACCAAATTCCTGACCCACAGAACTGTAAAAATAATAAATCAATGCCATTTTAAGCCACTAAGTTTGGGAGTGATTTGTTAAATGACAATAGGCAACTGAAACAGACACTATCAAATTCATAATATCAGCAAATTATAAACAATGAGTGTCAAATTGGGGTCCATGTTTCCAGGGTTGTAAGTTTTCATCTCTGATAAGAAGAAAACATGTAAATTTTGTATCTGAACTGTATGTACTTGAAAAAAGAACAATGAACCTAGTGGCCTATAGTTTCAAACATAATTTTAGAAAATGCACATCATTCAAATGATGTTGCTTATAGATATATTTATAGACAGACGACATATCATTAAATCAAAATCAGTACAGGCATTTTCATGTTGGGGGAGACTGAGGTGACATGATCTTGATACTTTTGTTCTCTGAAGACCTAATACGAGAAATCAGATGAATACATAATTAAAATATTCATTAAACTATCTTCTCATATCTGATACTTTAAGTGAGCTTTTGATAGACACTAAATAGCTGTCAGTTTGTGATTAAATCTCCTAATAAGAATATACAGAATACTCTATAAGATTGGTTAAGGTTAGAGTCATACACATTAATAGCCCAAAAATCTACCTTTCCCCTAGAACAGCTCCCACTGAGATCAAAAATATTCTTTAATGCTATATCCCATGAAAATGCCTCAGTCCATACCTTATTTAACCTTAAACAACATCTGCATAAATAACCATTCCCTTTCAGTCACTAAGTACAGCACACACTCAAAGCCTAGGGAGTTAAGTTCCACCTCCTTGAGGGAGGGAAGTGTCTGCATAAATTACCTGGAGCTCTTCTGTATGGGATAAATAAGTGGGGGACACTTACTTATTCAATCGTTTAGGGTTATAATCCAATACTGTGTTATTTATTTTGTTATTCAAACTGATCCAGCTTTGGTCATTTGATGCTCTTTCAGGTTGCCTCCTGTATCGTTTTGCCAAGCCCCATCCTTTTGGCTTTTGAGTATTTTCTTACCTTCTAGCTCTACAAAATGTTCCAGGTTCATCTTGCATATTCCCTGCGCCAGTCCTAGAATCAACTATTTTCCAAGAAGCTTACTTTTTTTCATTGGAAAATGGTATCAAATCAAAATCTTGGTGCTAGGTGTGCATAATGCTACTGGGGTGTCATTGCTTCTAGGCCCTTTTAGCAGACAGAGCTAGGAAATATATGTCTGTATACTTGGCTATATATACATACATATCTATAATTGTTTCTGTATCCATATCTACATTAACCTAAACGTGAGTTCGTCCTGATTTCTCTAACTCTAATCTAGTACCACGTGATTTGTTCTAGCCTTCCCCTTGCCATGGTTGTCTGTAACCTCACTCACCAAAAGTGAGAAACCTGGCTCCCACAATTCACCGTCCATTTACTTATTTTAATACCAGTATACATGTACAATGGTTTCAGATTTGTTAGCCCACACTCTCCTGAATTTTTTAAATCATTATTTAAGTTTTAGGTGTATCTCCTGAGTTTTTGTCCTATTTTTTTAGCCATTCCTTCTAAAAGTCTTATTAGAAGAATTCTCATTTTAGATGTGTGTGTTCTAAGATCTTTCACCTAAATCTCTTCTCTCTCTGTACCTTCTACCAGGGTGATCTTTGATTTTAGTTACCTTCCAAATGCTGATACTTTCCAAATCAGTATCTCCAGCCCAGATGTCTCTCCTAAACTTCAAACCCATTTATCTAACTATCTAACGGATCTCAACTTCGGTGTCCCATAGGCACCTCAAACTGAACTCATCATCCTTCCTTAGTCTTCTCCTCCACGGTTCCTCTAATAAATGGCACCATGATCAACTACCTATTGCACAAGCCAGAGATTTAGGGATCATGTCTGTCTTCTTCCCTCTACATTTTCCTAATATCCAACCACCAAAGCCTACCACGAAAGCCTAAATCTTTCTCAAGTCCTTCTACTTCTCTCCATCCCATGACCCTACCACAGCCAGCCCAACATCACCTCTAACCTAGAAATATTTATTGTTATAACAAATGAATAAATAAGACAACTCTCTAACTGATCTTACTACCTTCAATTATACTGGCTCTAATTTGATATTTTCCACACCATAACCTGACTGATCTATCTAAAAAACAAACCAGATCATATCACTTTTTCATGATTAAAATCTTTTAATAGTTCCCCACTTCTCTCAAAATAAAGCCCAACTGCTTCGATATTATTTTCAAGATTTTGTGTGATACTGTCCCTAGTTACCTCTCTGGTGTCATCTGTTCCTTTCTCTCACTTTGTATTGCCTGCAATCAACTAATCTGAAATCTTCTCAATTTCTTTCTCCTGTCTTATCTCAGATGTTCCTTCTTCAGAAAGCCATCTCTGCCTCTCCGCCAAATCTGGGTTAAGTGCTCCTGCTCTATTCTGACATTCTATCACGTAGTCTATCCACTGGAGCATCCACTGCACTGCATTGTAACTACCCGGTTATTTCTTGTATTGGTTGCCAGGCTGCAGGCTCCATCAGGGCAAAAAAATCACATTACCTTGTTTTTCACTGCACCCTCAGCCTAGCTCTCTGCCTAATACATAGTAGGAACACAGTAAATGCTTAAAATAAATAACTTTGAATTTCTATTTTTGTTATTTCTGTACCTTAGATGTAATGACTATATTACAGGTAATCAAAATGAAGTATCTTCTGTATGTACAAAGTTTAATATCAATCTGTTAAATCAAGTTTACTAATTATCTTATTCTACAGAGTATTTCCTTGGACTTTTTTTTTTCAGAAAAAGTACAAAGCTAGTGTAATTTCTGAAACCATGTCTGTCTTGAAATCTCTCTTTTGCCTTTTTATGTAAATGACAGTGTGGTAAGGTATAAACCTCTGAGGATAAATCCTTTTCCCTCATAACACTGTAGATACTATAGTAGCTACCAAACTCTAAAACAGGAATCAATACTATTTGGTAATTAAATTTTCACTAGTCCTCAGTACAATCAAAAAAGATGACAGTGTTGTTGGTGGGAATGTAAAGTGGTGCAGCCACTAGGGAAAACAGTACGGAGGTTCCTCAAAACACTAAAAATAGAGTTGCCATATGATCCAACAATCCCACTCCTGGGCATATATCCGGACAACACTATAATTAGAAAAGATAGATGCACCCCCTATGTTCATAGAAGCACTATTTACAAGCCAAGACATGGAAACAACCTAAATGTCCATCGACAGATGATGAATGGATAAGTAAGATGTGGTATATACATATAATGGAATACTACTCAGCCACAAAAAACAGTGAAATAATGCCATTATGGACAGACCTAGAGATTATCATACTAAGTGAAGTAAGTCAGACAAATACCATATGATATCACTTATATGTGAAATCTAAAATATGACACAAATGAACTTATATATGAAACAGAAACAGACTCACAGATATAGAGAACAAACTTGTGGTTGCCAAGAGGGAGGGGTTTTGGGGAGAAAAGAACTGGGAGTTTGAGATTAGCAGATGCAAACTATTATATATAGAATGGATAAACGACAAGGCCCTACTGTATAGCACAGGGAACTATATTCAATATCCTATAATAAACCATAATGGAAAAGAAAAAAAAAAGATGAGTGTTGTTCAACTCAAAACAAAAATTACTCAATTATTTTATATTTTATACCCTTGTTTAGCTAAAAAAAAAAAGTTTGATAATTTATTAATCACTCAGATTTTCTATTAGCATTTTATTAGTCCATATATTCCATAAAAGGTCTTGAATCCTCTCATCTAGTATTTTTCATGAAGTAGAAGACTAGATTCCAACCTGATTATCTTCCCTTTGAAAATCATTTGATTTTCCTCTCCAAAAGCCTGGAGAATTTTCTCTTATTCTTGAACAGCAGAAATGTGACTAGTATAATCACTCATCTTGTTTGCTATTTGGTGAGTTCTATAAAAAGTACAAGTCTTCAGTTTAGCAACATTTTCAATACTTTCTTTGAGAATTTCTTGATCATGTATACGTCATCTCTGTTCTTTCCTACTAGAACACCCAATTTATGTATACCAGATCTCCTGGATCTATCTACCGTGCCTATTATCTCCAGCTCTATCTTTCCGTAATTCTGGTACATCATTTGAACTAGTCTTCTAATTCACTAATGTGATTTTCTGGAGTATTCAATCTACTTTTCACTATTATGAGTTATTTTAGTTCAATATTAATGATTTTGTTTTCCATAAACTTTTTCCTGTTCTCAGAATTCCCTTTGTTCACAACAATCAAATCTCAGTCTAAGAATTTGAATTTTTTACATCTCATGCAGTGCCATAACTATTTCTCAGAGAGCCATCTGCTATGAAAATTCAAATTATGTCCAGAATCAGAAACTGAGAAAGGCTCTCTCAAGAATTCTTTAGATCGGTGTTAAAACCTTTTTCCAAAAATGTCCCCCTATGTCAACCCTGGAAACCCAAAACCAGCTGAGTCCATAACCTCTTCTCCACCTGCAAAGAGTAGCCTCCGTAATAGCTTTAATCTAGTCAGTGGACTGGCCCTCTGTGTCAGCTGAGATAAGGTTCAGTTGCACATGAACAAATACATGTGGTTTATAGAAAAGAGAGGTTTATTTTTCTCTCACATAAGAGATCTGGAGGTAGGTAGGTCAGGATAGATTGGCAGCTGTATCGTCACCAAGGACCCCCACTCATTCTATCTTTTCACTCTGCCGGCCTTACCCCACGGCATCTATGCTCAAAGTCATCTCATGGTCAAAAGATGATGGCTGCAACTCCAGAAATTTCATCTCCGTCCTAGGCAGAAGGAGGAAGGGACAAGAGCTCCTTCTGAGGCTTCCCAGATGAGTCCATGTCCTTTAAAGAGCTTTCCTAGAAGTGCTACCCAAGTTTTCTGTTTACATCTATTGAGAAATAATGTTTTATAGTTGGACTTAGAGATCTTCCCACAATACTGTAGATATGTTACTAAGAATGAAAGGAAGAATAGATACTGGTTTGACAACCAGCACTCTGGACTCCACCATTTTCCTCCCTCTCCTGAACAAGTTCTTGGATTGCCAATTGTCCCTCTTAATCATGACATTCAGAATTAAAGTCAAACAACAGTTGTTACATGTATTTTCACTAGGGTAGAATAATTAATTCTTCCTGTAGTCAGAATATAATGCTTCAATTAATGCATTTGAAGGCTTCCCAAATTTTCCCATCAGTCATATCAGACTTCTGTCTAAAATGCACTTTTTTTACATCTTTATTGGAATATAATTGCTTTACAATGGTGTGTTAGTTTCTGCTTTATAAAAAAGTGAATCAGTTATACATATACATATGTTCCCATATCTCTTCCCTCTTGCGTCTCCCTCCCTCCCACCCTCCCTATCCCACCCCTCTAGGTGGTCACAAAGCATGGAGCTGATCTCCCTGTGCTATGCGGCTGCTTCCCACTAGCTATCTATTTTACGTTTGGTAGTGTATATATGTCCATGCCACTCTCTCACTTTGTCACAGCTTACCCTTCCCCCTCCCCATATCCTCAAGTCCATTCTCTAGTAGGTCTGTCTTTACTCCCGTCTTACCCCTAGGTTCTTCATGACATTTTTTTTTCTTAGATTCCATATGTATGTGTTAGCATACGGTATTTGTCTTTCTCTTTCTGACTTACTTCACTCTGTATGACAGACTCTAGGTCCATCCACCTCACTACAAATAACTCAATTTTGTTTCTTTTTATGGCTGAGTAATATTCCATTGTATATATGTGCCACATCTTCTTTATCCATTCATCTGATGATGGACACTTAGGTTGTTTCCATGTCCTGGCTATTGTAAACAGAGCTGCAGTGAACATTTTGGTACATGACTCTTTTTGAATTATGGTTTTCTCAGGGTATATGCCCAGTAGTGGGATTGCTGGGTCATATGGTAGTTCTATTTGTAGTTTTTTAAGGAACCTCCATACTGTTCTCCATAGTGGCTGTACGAATTCACATTCCCACCAGCAGTGCAAGAGTGTTCCCTTTTCTCCACACCCTCTCCAGCATTTATTGTTTCTAGATTTTTTGATGATGGCCATTCTGACTGGTGTGAGATGATATCTCATTGTAGTTTTGATTTGCATTTCTCTAATGATTAATGATGTTGAGCATTCTTTCATGTGTTTGTTGGCAATCTATATATCTTCTTTGGAGAAATGTCTATTTAGGTCTTCTGCCCATAAAATGCACACTTTTTTTAAAACTACACCAAAATGGGATGTCTCCATCTGGTATTTGTGCAACTGACTTTCAAAGAACTCTTAACTGAGCATCTTCAGTGTGACACTGTGGTCAACCTAAAGACACAAAAAGACACTGAAAGACTTTTTGTATCAAGTAGCTAAGGAGACAGAGCATATAAATAGATGAACAAGGATGTAAGACATCATGAGAATCCTTCCAGACAAAGAAAAGAGAAAATAAGTACCATAGAAATGTAGAGTTGGGAGAAAAGTTTAAGAGTGAAATGGAATGAGGTAAAAGGTTAGAAGAGAATGAAAGAAAACACCTGACAATGTTTGTAAGAAAGGGGTAAGAAACTAGTAAAGAAGAGAGGCTAGAGAAGAAAACAGGACTCTCCATTAGAACAGAACAACCTCCTCTCCAATCCTGCATCCCACCTCCATATTCCAGTTCTCACAGATCTTACTCCTCTACAAACCTATGTCTGCAAAATCTATGTTCATGGCCTCTTCCACCTTACCTTCCATTTATTCCTTAAGCCACTATAGTCTGGTTTTAGCCCCACCACTCCACTGAAGCTCCTCCTGTTTTGGTCAAATCTCAATCGCCAAATCACTACTTAGCCCTTATTAACCCTTCGGTAGTCTGCCATTGTTGACCACTCCCTTACTTCTCTGGTTTCCGTGACATTACTTTTAGTGCACCTCTTACTCTTCCCGCCAGTCTTCCCTCCCTTCCTGTGCTGTTGCTACTTCTACACACCTCTTAAATGGCAGTGGTCATTGTGTCTCAAAATCTATGTATTCTTCCTCAGCAATCTTACCCAGGAGCATGAGATCTACTACCATTATCACCTATACATGACTTCCAAATCTTGCTCAAGCCCAAAACATTTAAGTTCCAAATCCATATATCCATTAGTCTAACAGACAACACTTCTCCACCTGATTGTCTTACAAGCACCTCAATTTCAACAGGTCCAAGGGAGAGAGTAGAATCCTCCACCACCAACCCCCAAAACTGCCTTTACTCTTGAATTTGCTACCACAGTTTCCAGCAATATTACCTCTTCACTCAACCAAACAGGAAACCTAGAAATATTCTAGATTCCCACTTCTCTTTCATTCCCACACCCAGTTTGCCTTATTAATTCTATATTTTAAACATCTCTTGTTATTTGTTTCCTCAGCTCTATCCTTACTGCTACTATCTTAGTTCAAGATCTCATTATAGGGCTTCCCCTGGTGGCACAGTGGTTAAGAATCTGCCTGCCAATGCAGGGGACACGGGTTCAAGCCCTGGTCCGGGAAGATTCCACATGCCTGGAAGCAACTAGGCCCATGCACCACAACTAACGAGCCTGCGCTCTAGAGCCCGCGAGCCACAACTACTGAAGCCCGCGCGCTGAGAGCCCGAGCTCCGCAACAAGAGAAGCCACCGCAATGAGAGGCCCGAGCACCACAACAAAGAGTAGCCCATGCTCGCCACAACCAGAGGAAGCCCACACGCAGCCAAAAATAAATAAATTTTTAAAAAAAAGATCTCATTATATCACTGGATCACCAGAAAGAGCCAGTTCTCTCTGCAACCAATCATGCACTGTTCTTTTTTTTTTTTTTTTTACTTCTTTATTTGTTTATTTTTGGGTTTTTTTTTTTTTTTTTTTTTGCGGTACGCGGGCCTCTCACTGTTGTGGCCTCTCCCGTTGTGGAGCACAGGCTCCGGACGCGCAGGCTCAGCGGCCATGGCTCATGGGCCCAGCCGCTCCGCGCCATGTGGGATCCTCCCGGACCGGGGCACGAACCCGTGTCCCCTGCATCGGCAGGCGGACTCTCAACCACTGCGCCACCAGGGAAGCCCCTATTTGTTTATTTTTGGCTGCGTTGGGTCTTCGTTGCTGCATGCAGGCTTTCTCTAGTTACTCTTTGTTGCGGTCCCGGGCTTCTCATTGTGGTGGCTTCTCTTGTTGTGGAGTACAGGCTCTGGGTGCACAGGCTTCAGCAGTTATCGCTTGTGGGCTCTAGAGCGCAGGCTCAGTAGTTGTGGCGCATGGGCTTAGCTGCTCCGCAGCATGTGGGATCTCCTTCCCCGACCAGGGCTCGAACCTACATCCCCTGCCCTAGCAGGAGGATTCTTAACCACTGCACCACCAGGGAGCCCCATGCACTGTTCTAATCCATCCTCCACTGGCACCAAAAAGATTATTACATTTCAACAACCATATTTTTCATTCCCCAGATCTCTAATTGACTCTTCCTAATAAATGCCTACCCTTGTTTTATAACCACTTGTTAAGAATATAATAAATTCCCTATGTCTCTAAAATTATTGGCTACACTAATTTTAGCATTCTGTTCTAGTCACTTTTTACTTGACATTAAGCTCTTCTGTTTGTTGATTCTGCACCATGGTGTCAACTTTCCTGAAACATTTGGAGATTCTTTTTATTTGGGATTCTCTGACACTCTGCTGGCTTCTTTTGGTATACCTCATTCAGAAAGCAATACTCATTTCATACTGCTTTCAACAGGAGTGGAGGAGGAGCAGAACATGCCACCATGTGTGGGGCCTCAGTGCCTGGTCTTCTAAGTGTGAGTATAACACACTATAAGTGCTTCCTCATCTCACAGACCCAGGTTGCTACATGCAGTTCTCACATGGAGACAGACCTTTCGCTTGGTCCAAATTGGTGTTAGAATGTACAGAGTTTGGAGCTGCTTGACTGCTCATGCACAGTAATGCTAGCGAATCACCCTATTGATTATTCTGGGACCCGTTCTGCTTCCAGTTTCCCCTATCTCTGGATATAATCATTACCCACAGGACCTCCTATCTATTTTCAAAAATTCTTCACACTTTCTGATTTACAGAGAATTCTCCTTCTTATTTCTATAGATGGCTACATATATATCTTTCTATTATTTCTACTGATTTGGTGAAAGAAAGCAGAAAGGTAGTCAGTATTCAGTCTGACTTCTTGAAATTGGCCAGAATAAGTTTTGTTTTGTTTTTTTTTTGTTTTTTTTGTTTGTTTGTTTTTTTTTTTTTTTTTTTTTTGCGGTACGCGGGCCTCTCACTGTTGTGGCCTCTCCCGCTGCGGAGCACAGGCTCTGGACGCGCAGGCTCAGCGGCCGTGGCTCACGGGCCCAGCCGCTCCGCGGCATGTGGGATCTTCCCGGACCGGGGCACGAACCCGTGTCCCCTGCATCGGCAGGCGGACTCTCAACCACTGCGCCACCAGGGAAGCCCTGTTTTGTTTTTAATGCAAATCACATCATGAATCTGTCCCTTTCCCAGCTTAAAATGCTTTGTTGGCTCCAGACTTCCTACAGATAGACTCTAAATGCCTTAGTACCACATTCCAAGTCCTCCACGAAATGACTGATGACTCCCTATATCTCCCCATTTCCCCATGCAGTACCCCTTGTGATCCAGCTATACCTATTTATGATTGGTCATACAAAACACGCTTTTACAGAACTTCATACCTTTGCATTCATCATTCCTTTTGTCTCTAATGCTCCCTCCCCCAGCTTCTTTTTAGTCTTCTAGGCATCCTTTAAAACACATCTTCAAAAGAGATGCACATCAAGGTATTAATAGTGATTGTTTTCCTGATTTTTGCTTTTCTATATTCCTAATATTTTTACATTAAGAATCTACTACTTTTACAATGACACAAATAAATGGAAAGATATCCTGTGTTCATGTACTGGAAGAATTACTATTGTTAAAATGTCCATACTACCCAATGCAATCTACAGATTCAGTTCAATCCCTATTAAGACACCCAGGGCATTTTTCATAGACATAGAACAGATAATTCTATAATTTGTATGGAGCCACAAAAGACCACTAATAGCCAATAAAATCTTGAGAAAGAAGAACAAAGCTGGAAGTATCATGCTTCCTGATTTCAATCTACACTACAAAGCGAGAGTAATCAAAACAGTATGGTGGTGACACAAAAACAGACAAATAGATCAATGGAACACAACAGAGATAACAGAAATAGACACATGCTTATATAGTCAATTAATCTACAACAAAGGAGAAACGAATATACAATGGAGAAAAGACAGTCTCTTCAATAAATGGTGTTAGGAAAACCTGAAGTAATGATACAAAATGAAACTTATTTACAAAATAGAAACAGACTTACAGACACAGAAAACAAACTTATGGTTACCAAAGGGGAAATGAGGAGGGAGGGATAAATCAGGAACTTGGGATTAACATATACACACTACTGTATATAAGATAGATAACCAACAAGGACCTACTGCATAGCACAGGGAACTCTACTCAGCATTCTGTAATAACCTAGATGAGAAAAGAATCTGAAGAAGAATGAATATGTGTATATGTATAACTGAATCACTTTGCTGTATGCTTGAAACTAATACAACATTGTAAATCAACTCTACTCCAATAAAATTTTAAAAGAAAGTATAAATACTTTATTGAGGAGAAAAAAGTGTTGTTTTCTTTTTATAATTCTAAAACTCTGGCCAGGGGTCCCCTTCTCTGTAAACCCTTATTTGACTAGCCAAAAAAAGATTCCCTTCCTCTTTGTGCCATCACCCTGCCATATTACATCCCTTTTTTATTATACTGTATTGAATGTTTTTCTTCCCCTACTAGATTGTAACCTTCTTAAGGACAGCATCTATGTCTTCTAGATCTTTCTCTTGCCAGAATCTAAAAGAACCTGAAACCTTGAACATGCCTAATAAATGTTTGATGGATAAATGAATGAACAACAAAACTGGAGGAATTAGGAAAGGGCAGTTTCACGATCAAATGAATAGGTCTTGGAAAGTCATTTAACTTTTCCTCCATGGAAAAGAAAGGAGAAAAGTGTACAAAGACGTTTAGAGGTAGTGAGGAAGGTATAATAATTATGCAATCATTTTCAATCAGAAAAGGTTTTAAGAAAGCATCACATCCAAGCCCTCATGTTACAGATTAAAGAATTGCTTCTGAGAGAGGTAAAGTGATCTGGCTCAAGCTCATAACTTCTAACAGAACATGGATTAGAACCCAAGTCTTCTAGTTCCCATTACAGGGACTTTCCTGGTGGCACAGTGGTTAAGAATCCGCCTTCCCATTCTGGGGACACGGGATCAATCCCTGGTCTGGGAAGATCCCACATGCCATGGAGCAACTAAGACTGTGCACCACAACTACTGAGCCTGCGCTCTAGAGCCCGCGAGCCACAACTACTGAGCCCACGTGCCACAACTACTGAAGCCCGTACACCTAGAGCCCATGCTCCGCAACAAGAGAAGCCACTGCAATGAGAAGTCTGCACATCACAATGAAGAGTAGCCCCCGCTTGCCGCAACTAGAGAAAGCCCACGTGCAGCCAAAAATAAATAAATAAATAAATAAATTTATAATTCCCATTACAAAGTTCATTCAATTTTACTGGCTTATCCTATTACTGTTCACATCATGTAAGGCTTTGATTAGGGTAATACCATCTTAACAGGTCAGCACTGCTTGAAAATGAAAGTTCTCCCAACATGCACTATCACGTAAATTTTAGTCTATTAACATTCGGCTAGGGTTTGCCTTTGAATAAGACTTGTCTTACGGGCAGCTACTAGTGATCAAGCTAGGGAAGGAAAGGTGGAAAGAATTCATTCAGGCTGTAGATTTCTTTTTTTAATTGAAGTATAGCTGATTTACAGTGTTGTGTTAGTTTCTGGTGTGCAGCAAAATG
The DNA here is from genome assembly GCF_949752795.1 of Hyperoodon ampullatus. Classification (NCBI taxonomy): domain Eukaryota; kingdom Metazoa; phylum Chordata; class Mammalia; order Artiodactyla; family Ziphiidae; genus Hyperoodon; species Hyperoodon ampullatus. Next base: position 69,901,265 of record NC_136928.1, read on the forward strand.
ATTCAGATATATTGATTTTATTAGGTGACCAAGTAACAAACACAGATATAAGACTTGCTCTTTTTGTGGATACATTCTACAATTTCATTAGACACCATAGCAAACTAAAAACACAAAAAGTCATATCAACATTGAAAGCAAGGTAAATTTCCCAAACCTGCATATTTCTGGGCTTACAAGGAAGGAAAGGGGATTTTTGTCAGTAGTTTGTTTTGTTTTGTTTTGTTTTTTGATAATGGGTTGCTCCTTCACCCCTATTTTAGAAACAAAAAGTTACCAAAGATAGTTTTCAACTGAGCAGTCCATCACGGCCACTCTTAGTAGTCTTGCACTATAACACTCAGGAAGCTGTAAGATCATTTTTTATTATGAGTCTTTAACACTGCTGAGATGAGGCTATAAAGAAATTTGATATATAAGAAATGCCTATAGGACTTTGGCTGCATAGCAATCAACCCCTTTTAAAAGATATCCTCTATTTAAAATATTCATAAATATATTTTCTTTTCCTTACTTTTCTACCTCAAGACATTTCTCAGTCCCTCCTTTCCTTACCAGCGCTGAAGAGATTTGCAAAGGTCCTATATATCCAAGTCTAAACACATGTGGACTCTGGACTTTGCTATTTTAAAGGAAGTACTGAACAAAGTAAAAGCAAAGTGCAAAGTAACTTATCTTGAGACGGAGTAACTGGAACGCCACTGCATGTTGTTATGTTTAATCTGCATATAGATGATAAACTAGTGGAAAGTAGCTATGTGAAAACAAAAGCTAGATTAAGAATAATGGGCCTCGGGGCTTCCCTGGTGGTGCAGTGGTTAAGAATTCACCTGCCAGGGCCGGAGACACGGGTTCAAGCCCTGGTCCGGGAAGATCCCACATACCACGGAGCAACTAAGCCCATGAGCAACAACTACTGAGCCTTCGCTCTAGACCCTGCAAGCCACAACTACTGAGCCCATGCACCACAACTACTGAAGCCCGCGTGCCTACAGCCCGTGCTCCGCAACAAGAGAAGCCACCACAATGAGAAGTCCGCGCACTGCAACGAAGAGTAGCCTCTGCTTGCCACAACTAAAAGAAAGCCCGCGAGCAGCAACGAACACCCAACGCAGCCAAAAATAAATTAATTAATTAAAACAAATAAATAATGGGCCTCAGTAGGAAAAAGAATCAATAAGCCATCAGAGAGACAAAATGGACAAAAGCCAAAAATCTGAAACACAGACCAAGGGCCATATTATTGCAAAAGTAAAGTATAAGAAACAGGTTTTCTGCTCAGATGAGTCTTTATTTCCCAAAATAAATACCCTGATCAGCTAGAAATTCCACTGCGTTAGTCACAATAAAGATTCTCACTACAATTTCGTAACATAAATAAATGGCAAGGTGAATGTAATTATTAAAACAATGATCCTTCTCTAGCTCTTAATGGTGAGTACATTGATTTTCTGTATAAATCAAAACCATATTAAATATCTTTTGTCCAAAACTTCTTCAGATAATTCTGCTGACCACTAGAAGACTCAGAAATGTGGCACCAAAAATATAAGCTATTGTTAATTCTAAAACTGGAAATCTTTGGTTGCAACTCTAATGAACTTTGCAATCTTTAGTGAGAACTATTAAATAAAATTCTATTTCTGAGAAGTAGAAATTTCTTAGTTCATGTTAAATTACACTGAGAACTAAAAAAATTAAAATGATAAATTTAAAACCAATTTAAAAAAATCTGTAATATGCTGAAACAAAGGATGTGTATATTTTACCACTAGCTAAAATATCTAAGAGTTTGTTATATCATTATGCTAAATATGGCTGGGTTTTTTTTCAAAAAAATAGCACAGTTTTCACAGCATAACCATCAAAAAAAATTAGGTGGGTAAATTAGGAAATTAGTACTAAAGAGAATATATATCTGACATTGATCTCTCAAATATCTTTGTAGAGAAAAAAATCATAGAAAGTAAGTGGTTAAATGTACTTCCAGGCAGAAAAGAAGCTAACTATAAAACCTCCGACCCAGAAAGTGCTGATTAAGCACTCAGTATCCACCAATGAACAGGGCTGTGGTGGCCTGCCTCAGTGCTCAGCCTCCAGCTGCCCTGTTAAATTTTTTTTCAATGACTTGTTCCAATAATTCAAAAACTTGGTCATCATATCTGTTGATAACACAAAACTGAATAGGCTATGGAATGCAATAAATGAAGATTAAAAGTGGTAAATGATCTAAAGGGTAGAACACTAGGTTGAAAACAAACTAGATAAATTTTAGACTGATAAGCACATGAGTGCTTGCTGTATAGTATTCTTTACCAGTTACATATCTTTTAATATATTCTTTTGCATCTATTAAATGTTTATTTTAAACATTTTTTAAATTAAGAGTAAGTAAAGCACTAGAATGAAGCATATTAAAGTCCCTTCCCTAGATAATTTCATGTAATCCTCATAACAATCCTACTGAGGTATTAATATTGTCAATATATATTTTTCTTGAATTTATTTTTTAATACAGCAGGTTCTTATAAGTTATCTATTTTATACACATTAGTGTATATATGTAAATCCCAATCTCCCAATTCATCCCACCACCGTGCCCCCGCTTCCCCCCTTGGTGTCCATACGTTTGTTCTCTACATTTGTGTCATTATTTCTGCCTTGCAAATTGGTTCATCTGTACCATTTTTCTAGATTCCATATATATGCATTAATATACAATATTTTTCTATTTCTGACTTACTTCACTCTGTATGACAGTCTCTGATCCATCCACGTCTCTACAAAGGATCAAATTTCATTCCTTTTTATGGCTGACTAATATTCCATTGTATATATGTACCACATCTGTACCCATTCGTCTGTTGATGGGCATTTAGGTTGCTTCCATGACCTGGCTATTGTAAATAGTGCTGCAATGAACATTGTTGTCATGACTCTTTGAATTATGGCTTTCTCTGGGTATATGCCCAGTAGTGGGATTGCTGGGTCATATGGTAATTCTATTTTTAGTTTTTTAAGGAACCTCCATACTGTTCTCCATAGTGGCTGTATCAACTTACATTCCCACCAACAGTGCAAGAGGGTTCCCTTTTCTCCACACCCTCTCCAGCATTTGTTGTTTGTAGATTTTCTGATGACGCCCATTCTAACTGGTGTGAGGTGATACCTCATTGTAGTTTTGATTTGCATTTCTCTAATAATTAGTGATGTTGAGCAGCTTTTCATGTGCCTCTTGGCCATCTGTATGTCTTCTGTGGAGAAATGTCTATTCAGGTCTTCTGCCCATTTTTGGATTGGGTTGTTTGTTTTTTTAATATTGAGCTGCATGAGCTGTTTATATATTTTGGAGATTAATCCTTTGTCCGTCGATTCGTTTGCAAATATCTTCTCCCATTCTAAAAGCTGTCTTTTCGTCTTGTTTATAGTTTCCTTTGCTGTGCAAAAGCTTTTAAGTTTCATTAGGTCCCATTTGTTTATTTTTGTTTTTATTTCCATTTCTCTAGGAGGTGGTTCAAAAAAGATCTTGCTGCAATTCATGTCAAAGAGTGTTCTTCCTATGTTTTTCTCTAAGAGATATATAGTGTCCAGTCTTACATTTGGGTCTTTAATTCATTTTGAGTTTATTTTTGTGTATGGTGTTAGACAGTTTTCTAATTTCATTCTTTTACATGTAGCTGTCCAGTTTTCCCAGCACCACTTATTAAAGAGACTGTCTTTTCTCCATTCTATATCCTTGCCTTCTTTGTCATAGATTAGTTGACCATAGGTGTGTGGGTTTATCTCTGGGCTTTCTATCCTTTATCATTGATCTATATTTCTGTTTTTGTGCCAGTACCATATTGTCTTGATGACTGTAGCTTTGTAGTATAGCCTGAAGTCAGGGAGTCTGATTCTTCCAGCTACGTTTTTTTCCCCTCATGATTGCTTTGGCTATTGGGGTCTTTTGTGTCTCCATACAAATTTTAACATTTTTTGTTCTAGTTCTGTAAAAAATGCCATTGGTAAATTGATAGGGATTGCACTGAATCTGTAGATTGCTTTGGATAGTATAGTCATTTTCACAATATTGATTCTACCATCCAAGAACATGGTATATCTCTCCATCTCTTCATGTCATCTTTGATTTCTTTCATCAGTGTCTTATAGTTTTCTTAGTACAGGTGTTTTACCTCCTTAGGTAGGTTTATTCCTAGGTATTTTATTCTTTTTGTTGCAATGGTGAATGGGAATGTTTCCTTAATTGCTCTTTCTGATCTTTTGTTGTCAGTGTATAGGAATGCAAGAGATTCCTGTGTATTAATTTTGTATCCTGCAACTTTACCAAATTCATTGATTAGCTCTAGTAGTTTTCTGGTGGCATCTTTAGGATTATCTATGTATAGTATCATGTCATCTGCAAACAGTGACAGTTTTACTTCTTCCTTTCCAATTTGGATTCCTTTCATTTCTTTTTCTTCTCTGATTGCCATGGCTAGGACTTCCAAAACTGTGTTGAATAACAGTGGTGATAGGGGACATCCTTGCCTTGTTCCTGATGTTAGAGGAAATGCTTTCAGTTTTTCACCGAGAACAATGTTTGCTGTGGGTTTGTCATATATGGCCTTTATTATGTAGAAGTAGGTTCCCTCTATGCCCACTTTCTGCAGAGTTTTTATCATAAATGGGTGTTGACTTTTGTCAAAAGCTTTTCCCGCATCTATTGAGATGATCATATGGTTTTTATTCTTCAATTTGTTAATATGGTGCATAACACTGACTGATTTGCATATATTGAAGAATCCTTGCATCCCTGGGATAAATCTCAATTGATCATGGTGTATGATCTTTTTAATGTGTTGTTGGATCCTATCTGCTCGTATTTTGTTGAGGATTTTTGCATCTATATTCATCAGAGATATTGGTCTGTAATTTTCTTTTTTGTAGTATCTTTGTCTGGTTTTGGTATCAGGGTTATGGTGGCCTTGTGGAATGAGTTTGGGAGTGTTCCTTCCTCTGCAATTTTTTGGAAGAGTTTGAGAAGGATGGGTGTTAGCTCTTCTCTAAATGTTTGATAGAATTCACCTGCAAAGCCATCTGGTCCTGGACTTTTGTTTCTTGGAAGATTTTTAATCACAGTTTCAACTTCATTACTTGTGGTTGGTCTGTTCATATTTTCCATGTCTTCCTGGTTCAGTCTTGGAAGGTTATACCTTTCTAAGGATTTGTCCATTTCTTCCAGGTTGTCCATTTTATTGACACAGAGTTGCTTGTAGTGGTCTCTTATGGTGCTGTGTATTTCTGCGGTGTCTGCTATAACTTCTCTTTTTCATTTCTAATTTTATTGATTTGAGTCCTCTCCCTCTTTTTCTTGATGAGTCTGGCTAAAGGTTTATCAATTTTGTTTATCTTCTCAAAGAACCAGCTTTTTAGTTTTATTGATCTTTGCTATTTCATTTATTCTGTTCTGATCTTTATGATTTCTTTCCTTCTACTAACTTTGGGTTTTGTTTGTTCTTCTTTCTCTAGTTCCTTTAGGTGTATGGTTAGATTGTTTATTTGAGATGTTTCTTGTTTCTTCAGGTAGGATTGTATTGCTATAAACTTCCCTCTTAGAACTGCTTTTGTTGCATCCCATAGGTTTTGGATCATCTGTTTTCATTGTCATTTGTCTCTAGGCATGTTTTGATTTCCTCTTTGATTTCTTCAGTGATCTCTTGGTTATCTAGTAACATATTGTTCAGCCTCCATGTGTTTGTATTTTTTAAGTTTTTTTCCCTGTAATTTATTTCTAATCTCATAGCATTGTGGTTAGAAGAGATGCTTGATATAATTTCAATTTTCTTAATTTACTGAGGCTTGATTTGTGACCCAAGATGTGATCTATCCTGGAGAATGTTCCATGTGCACCTGAGGAGAAAGTGTAATCTGCTGTTTTAGGATGGAATGTCCTATAAATATCAATTAAATCTATCTGGTCTATTGTGTTAAAGCTTGTGTTTCCTTATTAATTTCCTGGATGATCTGTCCATTGGTGTAAGTGAGGTATTAAAGTCCCTCACTATTATTGTGTTATTGTCAATTTCCTCTTTTATAGCTGTTAGCAGTTGCCTTATGTATTGAGGTGCTCCTGTGTTGGGTGCATATATATTTATAATTGTTATATCTTCTTCTTGGATTGATCCCTTGATTGTTATGTAGTGTCCTTCCTTGTCTCTTGTAACATTCTTTATTTTAAAGTCTATTTTATCTGATATGAGTATTGCTACTCCAGCTTTCTTTTGATTTCTATTTGCATGGAATATCTTTTTCCATCTCCTCACTTTCAGTCTGTATGTGTCCCTAGTCTGAAGTGGGTCTCTTGTAGACAGCATATATATGGGTCTTGTTTTTGTATCTATTAAGCAAGCCTGTGTCTTTTGGTTAGAGCATTTAATCCATTCATGTTTAAGGTAATTATCGATATGTATGTTCCTGTTACCATTTTCTTAATTGTTTTGGGTTTGTTACTGTAGGTAGTGTTTCCCACTTAGAGAAGTTCCTTTAGCATTTGTCATAGAGCTGGTTTGGTGGTGCTGAATTCTCTTAGCTTTTGCTTGTCTGTAAAGCTTTTGATTTCTCCATCGAGTCTGAATGAGATCCTTGCTGGGTAGAGTAATCTTGGCTGTAGGTTATTCCCTTTCATCACTTTGTGTATATCATGCCACTCCCTTCTGGCTTGTAGAGTTTCTGCTGAGAAATCAGCTGTTAACCCTATGGGAGTTCCCTTGTATGCTATTTGTCATTTTTCCCTTGTTGCTTTTAATATTTTTTCTTTGTCTTTAATTTTTGTCAATTTGATTACTATGCGTCTTGGCGTGTTTCTCCTTGGGTTTAGGCTGCCTGGGGCTCTCTGCGCTTCCTGGACTCGGGTGGCTATTTCCTTTCCCATGTTTGGGAAGTTTTCAACTATAATCTCTTCAAATATTTTCTCAGGTCCTTTCTCTCTTGTCCTTCTGGGACCCCTATAATGTGAATGTTTGTGCATTTAGTCTTGTCCCAGAGGTCTCTTAGGCTGTATTCATTTCTTTTCATTCTTTTTTCTTTATTTTGTTCCACAGCAGTGAATTCCACTATTCTGTCTTCCAGGTCACTTATTCATTTTTCTGCCTCAGTTATGCTGCTGTTGGTTCCTTCTAATGTATTTTTCATTTCAGTTTTTGTATGTTCATCTCTGTTTGTTCTTTAACTCTTCTAGGTGTTTGTTCTTTAATTCTTCTAGGTCATTGTTAAACATTTCTTGCATCTTCTCAATCTTTGCCTCCATTCTTTTCCTGAGGTCCTGGATCATCTTCACTATCATCATTCTGAATTCTTTTTCTAGAAGGTTGCCTATCTCCACTTCATTTAATTGTTTTTCTGGAGTTTTATATTGTTCCTTCATCTGGTACAAAGTCGTCTGCCTTTTCATTTTGTCTATATTTCTGTGAATGTGGTTTTCCTTCCACAGGCTACAGAACTGTAGTTCTTCTTGCTTCTGCTGTCTGCCCTCTGGTGGGTTAGGCTATCTAAGAGGCTTCTGCAAGCTTCCTGATGGGAGGCACTGGTGGTGGGTAGAGCTGGGTGTTGCCCTGGTGCGCAGAACTCAGTAAAACTTTAATCCACTTGTCTGCTGATGGGTGGGGCTGAGTTCCCTCCCTGTTGGTTATTTGGCCTGAGGCAACCCAGCACTGGAGCCTGCAGGCTCTTTGGTGGGGCTAATGGCGGACTCCAGGAGCGCTCACCCCAAGGAGTACTTTCCAGAACTTCTGCTACCAGTGTCCTTGTCCCCGCAGTGAGCCACAGCCGGCCTCCACCTCTGCAGGAGACCCTCCACTAACAGGTATGTCTGGTTCAGTCTCCTAAGGGGTCACTGCTCCTTCCCCCTGGGTCCTGATGTGCACACTACTTTGTGTGTGCCCTTCAAGAGTGGAGTCTCTGTTTCCCCCAGTCCTGTCGAAGTCCTGCAATCAAATCCCGCTAGCCTTCAAAAGTCTGATTCTCTCGGAATTCCTCCTCCCATTGCCAGACCCCCAGGTTGGGAAGCCTGATGTGGGGCTCAGAACCTTCACTCCAGTGGGTGGACTTCTGTGGTATAATTGTTCTCCAGTTTGTGAGTCACCCACCCAGTGGTTACAGGATATGGTTTTATTGTGATTGCGCCCCTACTACCATCTCATTGGGGTTTCTCCTTTGCTTTGGATGTGGGGTATCTTTTTTGGTGAGTTCCAGTGCCTTCCTGTCAATGACTGTTCAGCAGTTAGTTGTGATCTTACCATATATTTTTTTAAAAAGTCAAATTAATCCAAGGACACTTTACTAATAAATGGCAAAACCCAAATCTTTTTGTCCCTAGAGTTCATGGCTTGATTTGCTATACCAATCTCTCCTCTATTCCTCAGTTAAAATGAAGACAGGAAGACCTGGCATAGTAACCAATTATAAAAATAAATAGATAAATAAATAAATAAACAAACCAATCTACAGGGTTACATGACCAAAGTAGTTAATGGGAACAAAAAGTGGGATATACAGTCATTTAAAAAAAAAACTAATTAAAAACTTGATCTTAATCACACTGCTAAAATAGACCCATTCTAATCTGAGCTCATCAGAATCACACTTAAACCATTGTACGAGGTTTTAAATACTATGATTTAAAGGATTTTACTTTAGAGAACACCTAGGATTTCTAAGAGTCTGAAAATAATGGTATACAAGAAACAATTAGGCTGTCAAAACTATTCTGGAAAAGAGAAGCATCTGGGAAGACAGAGAGCTATCATCAAATAGAGACATCAAAGTAGTCATCAAATATCTGAACCGTTGATGTACCAAAATGGACAGCAATTTGTTGTATCCAACTTCAAAGAGTAGAGCTGTGACCAATAAGTAGATATTATACAGAAGTAAACCTCAGGATCATTATTACTAAAGATAATCAAGCAGAAGAGAGATAGACTTAAAAAGCCAAAGATCCCTTATAAACCTCAGATTCTGTTTCCCTAATCTTTATCCTTCGTATGAGGTCGTTGTTCTCTACAACAAATTTTAGCCTTGATTTTAACTGCATGTTAGTCATTTAACATTTTAGATGCATATTCCCATAAAATAAATGTCACGAATTATGGTCCAACTGATAGGCTTGTCCCCAAAAGTTTATTTTACAAAGCTGTACTACAACATTAATTAGAGTCCCATTTTGTTTGCTTTCATCTTTCTCATACTAGTCCCTCAAATGTGGAAAATGAGACTACACTGAAGAATCAACCTGAGTTCTGAGTAGGTGAGCAGATCATCAGATAAGATAGACTTAAAGAAAAAAAGTCCTTTTTCCCCTAAAAGGGTCACTCCCTAAACTGCCAACCTTAGTAATTTTTTAATGAAACAATTTGTCTTCTGTAAATTCCACCTTTCTGCACAGCATTCTCCACACTCCTCATTCCTAATTCCAGTATGCGCAAATCCCCCCATACCATAGTATCCTACTATAGCCCTACTCTGGCTGCTCCAATTTACCATAGCACTCTAATGTACTAAATTACATTTCTCCCTTCTTTTTTTTTTTTGCAGTACGCAGGCCTCTCACTGCTGTGGCCTCTCCCATTGCGGAGCACAGGCTCCGGACGCGCAGGCTCAGCGGCCATGGCTCATGGGCCCAGCCGCTCCGCGGCACGCAGGATCCTCCCAGACCGGGGCACGAACCTGCGTCCCCTGCACTGGCAGGCGGACTCCCAACCACTGCGCCACCAGGGAAGCCCACATTTCTCCCTTCTAATCACAACTAGGGGTGGAGAGGTAATCTGACTAGAACAATTTATAAAAATCATTATAAACTCTTAACCTAACCAAAAGTATCTAAAAAGCAGGTATTTGTCTATCCAAATAATGCTTAATAGACAGAATTTCAGGCAAAATAATAGTGAAATTAAAAAATCATCACACAATATGGGTGAAGATATTTTCCATCATTAGCCTTGTCTGAAATCAATTCCCGTAAGTGGATTCTGTTTCATACCTTTTCTCCTTCCTCTAGTCCTGAGCCTTCAAATTCTTTAAAAGCCTATGGTTTCTAAGAATTATAGCCCTGGTTTATGGGCAGAAGGGAGGCTATGTGATAGTAAGTAGGACTGAGGAAAATAGTGTCCATTGGTACTTGTATAGACGATCAAATGGTAATTGGAGAAAAACCTTAAACAAATAAATGAAATATTAAGAAACAGGAAGTGAGGAATATTCTAAGACTGAGGAAAATGAGTCTATATACTTTTCTCATGCTTACATGACATCTGCTCTCTCATTATGATCCATCAAATATCAACAAATATGGTAGAAAGACAAAAACAATCTATTTAATAGCTTTTTTAAAAATAGGTATAAATGATGATTCAGAAAAAAAAAAAAAGCTAGTCAGGTGCAGTAAAAACAACTGGGAGAAGGATATTGAGGGGAAGACAGAAGGACACAGTCAATGAAGATATATTTTGGAATAGATGGATAATCCAAACGCAGATAATCTACCTACAGATACTCATGACTTGACCATATATATAACTGAAAGTAAAATATATTATTCTGAATTAACACATGTAAAATGTTTACATCAGTACCTAGTATATGATAAGCTCTCAAAAAGTGTTCACTTCTACAACTATTAGTTTTTAACACCCACTGTTTGTAGTTTAAAGGAATTCTAAATACTCAATCCTACCCTCTCCTAAGAGTATGAGTACTACATATTTTAAGATAAATACAAGGTAAATGCATTACCCCTTTCAGATCTTTAAAAGCAAGAATCTTACTCCAATGATGTGTCAGATTATAAATTACTAGAGAATATTATTATACTCCTAATGATTAAGGTTTTACTTCACCCTTTTCATCCTTGACAATATTTAGCCCTCTTCCAATCTTTTTTTTTTTTTTTTTTTTTTGTGGTATGTGGACCTCTCACTGCTGTGGCCTCTCCCGCTGCGGAGCACAGGCTCCGGACGTGCAGGCCCAGCGGCCATGGCTCACGGGCCCAGCCACTCCGCGGCACGTGGGATCCTCCCGGACCGGGGCACGAACACGCGTCCCCCTCATCGGCAGGCAGACCCTCAACCACTGCGCCACCAGGGAAGCCCCCAATCTATTTTAATATCTGGCCAAAACCATACCTCCATGTACATTTTGATTACTGTGTCTTATTCAGGTGTCCTTCCTCCTCCCATTTCTGCACCATCCCCAAATCAGAACCCAACTTATAGCTCCCACAGAGTTGTGTACTACATCTGGTATACTCTTTTGGTACCTTCAAAATGCCTCTAATGTGTGCCCTTATCAGATACCATTATAATAATTGTTGATATACGTACTGCCACTATAGTCTAAGAATTCCCTGAGGATAAGGTCCATATTTTCTTCTTCTTTATAAGGCTGGCACACAAAGCCTAACACTAAAGGCTGCTAAATGTTTGCTGAATGAATGATTCCATCCTTCAGAAATAAACTAAATGACAATAAATAGTTTAATAAATTATAGCACAACTACATGAAGTATCAAATTATATAGTTACTGAGTCGTAATTTAAAAACAAAGTCATTATTAAAACTCAATAATAAATGTTAGAGAGACTGTATATCACAGTGATTAGGAACATGAATTTGAAGTCAGTCCCAGCTTTTGTTCATGCATTCAACAAATATTTAATGAGAGGCTACACTTTAAGCCAGGCACCATTCTATCCTGCCCTCATAGAATTTACATTCCAGTTGGGCGAGGCAAACAATAATCACAATGAAATAAGTAAATGATATAGTATGTTAGGTGATACATACTGGGGGGAGAGCAGAAAAGGGGATTGTGAGTGAAGAGGTGGGGAAGGGGAAAATTGTGATACTCAATAGGATGATACAGGTAGACCCCCCTTTACTGGGGACAAGATTTGCCCAAGACTTGAAGGAGTTGAGAGGGATATCCAAGAAACTGCCAGAGTGTTTTCCAAAGTAGCTGCACCATTCAACATTCTCAACAGTAGTGTGTGAAAGTTCTGATTTCTTCCACATTCTCATCAACACTTGTTATTATCTTTTTAATTCTAACCATCACAGTGGGTGTGAAGTGGTATCTCACTGTGGTTTGGATTTACATTTCTCTGGTGACTGTTTTTTCATGCTCTTAATAGTTCTTAATTTTGATGAAGTCCAATTTATCATTTTTTTCTTTTACAAGATCATGCCTTTTGAATGTGTTGAATCTAAGAAACTTTCACCTAACCCACAGTCACAAAGGTTTTACACTATGCTTTTTCTAGAGGTGTTAAAGTTTTAGATTTTACATTTAGTTCTATGATACATTGGGAGTTAATTTTTTTTAATGTGATACAAAGCATGGATCAAAGTCCAATTTTTTGTATGTGGATATCCAATTGTGCCAGCACCATTGGTTTAAAAGACTGTCCTGGGCTTCCCTGGTGGCGCAGTGGTTGAAAGTCCGCCTGCCGATGCAGGGGACACGGGTTCATGCCCCGGTCCAGGAAGATCCCACATGCCGCGGAGCGGCTGGGCCCGTGAGCCATGGCTGCTGAGCCTACACGTCCGGAGCCTCTGCTCTGCAACGGGAGAGGCCACAACAGTGAGAGGCCCGTGTACAGCAAAAAAAATAATAAAAAGAATAAATAAAAAAAATAAAAATAAAAGACTGTCCTTTTGCCACTGAATTGCTTTGGTACTTTTGTTAAAAATCAACTTAACACATATGTATGGATCTATTCCTGGACTGTCACAGAGAGTATGGCATAAAAAGTAAAATTCAAATCCCTACAAGAGCCAAAGTAACAAAAGCGTGTAAATGGGGCAAGTTTAAGCCAATAGGAAGAAGTGTGGCCTATACGTTACTGAACAGAATACATGCTACCCTTAAAAATTCAAACTCAAAAGATATTAAAGCACTGTGTAGTCCCAACAAAATGGTGTGAATATGTAGTTGGGGGGGGGTGCATACAGAAAAACACTGGTATATAAAGATATATTTTAAAATGAAAAAAGCTGGACAGAAAGAGGAGAGTATATTGGGAAAAAAGGTTAGGGAGGCAGTTTTACAGCAAGAGGTAAAACAAAGAGAGTAACAGAGAAAAGGAGAAAGATGACACTAACAGGTGGGAGAAGAGAGAAAAAGGTCAGACACCAGACTGCGAATTAGAGGGAGTTAGGCCAAATTTTTTTTTTTTAACGTCTATCTCTACTATTATAATTATTACTATCATTTCACAAGTGTAGCCATTAGTTTGGCTCAGTTAACAACAGTGACATAATTATTTGCATTCACAGCTTAATGAACTTTTGTCTTTCCTCCCCTTCAATTAAAAAAAAAGGCAAAATCTATTCATAATCATAAAAAGTAAAAAATATATTTCATAGGTCAGGATCCATGTCACTTGTGCCTTTATAACATGCAGAGCAAGCCTCAGCCTATTCACCACCAAGCAGCTGGCACACAGGAGGTCACACTCAAACAGCTCAGAGAGTGACTGATTACCTACCTGTTGGCTGAGCTGATATGGCTATTCCTCAATGACAGAATAATTTCTTTCTAGAAGGAGATTCACTGAAGGTTTCTGTGTGCTATTTGTTTTTGTGTGTTCTTTTGTTTTTAACTCCTGATCCAATGACTTAAAGAACAGTTATTAGCTTTGGAAAAAACACCCCAAAATTCTGAATAAAATTATAAATCCAGACCATAACTTTCAAAAGTTCACCAAAATATTAATAGCTTTTGTGTAGGGACAGGACTGTATATGGTTAGTTGCTTATTTTACTTGCTCTGTGCTTTTTTTTCTCCCTTCTGCTTTTTAATACTCCCCCTATTTTCTATGATAATCCATTTTCCTGTCATAACATAAGGGGACAAAAACAAGCAATCAAGGAATCAAGACAGCCTTCCTCCAAGTAATATAACATGAATCACCTCTAATCTCTCAAAATACCAAAGGAGTAATAAATTTTAAAAAGGGTGCCAATATAAATGTCCCCCAAATAAATTATTCCTAAATGCACCTTCAATAATTTAGAAACTTCACAGGAAACATGTTTTTAATACTAAATTTTAAAAAATAAAAGATAAGCTCTTTCTCAATGCTAAATTAGATTTGACAGCTATAACTTATTCTGATCCCCAGAGTTCAAGCAAGGGTCAAGATGTGATAAGCACTCTTACTTCTGGCTTGCACACTTGACTCAATCCAGTGAACTTATACGATCTCTGTCTTTAAACTGTGGATAGTTAATATAACTATTCTGCAGATTCATATGAGACTCATTAAACTATACTTAATCATAGTTACTTTGTATTAAATGACTATAGATGTCTTTCAATGTCAAAATCTTAAGCCATTAAAATTTAAATATTTATGTCTACATTATCTAGTATCCTATACTAATTTTATTAATCTGTTAATATTATTCATTTTAAGTCACAATTGTCAGAGATTAGAATCTTGCTTACCCTACTTGCTCCCACATGCAGATTAATCAAATAAAATACAGGTAACGAAGACTATTACCAATGCTCATGTGACTGTGTTATTGCCAAAAAAATTAAAATCTGCTTTTTTTTTAGACTTTTTCTTTTTTATATTTATTTATTTATTTATGGCTGCGTCGGGTCTTAGTTGTCGTGCACGGGCTTCCTGGTTGTGGCACGCAGGCTCCAGAGCACACGGGATCAGTAGTTAGCGTCACCCGGGCTTAGCTGCCCCTTGGCGTGGCATGTGGGATCTTAGTCCCCCGACCAGGGATCCGAACCCGTGTCCCATGCATTGGAAGGCAGATTTTTTTTTTTTTTTTTTTTTTTTTGCGGTACGCGGGCCTCTCACTGCTGTGGCCTCTCCCGCTGCGGAGCACAGGCTCCAGACACGCAGGCTCAGTGGTCATGGCTCACGGGCCCAGCCGCTCCGCGGCATGTGGGATCTTCCCGGACCGGGGCATGAACCCGTGTCCCCTGCATCGGCAGGCGGACTCTCAACCACTGCGCCACCAGGGAAGCCCGGAAGGCAGATTTTTAACCACTGGACCACCAGGGAACTGGTCAAATTACGGGTGGCCTTATAAGAATAAGTTAGTCACAGATCCTGAGCCACACAGTTCCAGGAGCCTGTTCATTTGACAGTATGTATAAATGTTTCCTTGCACATACCAAGTGTTTCTAGAGTTGGCCAGAGAAATTGCTGAACCCAATAACTGCTCACCATCTAGAACCATTTTAGATAATGCTAAAACCTGGTAGAGGAAATGTGGGGAAAGTAAAACTCTCACACTCTTAACAGTAATGTCTAATTGTTAATTAGACATTAACAGTAATGTCTAAATTTAGACACTACTTTATTACTTTATTTAGTAATTACTAAATTATTACTTTACTTAGTAATGTCAAATTACTCTTCAAAGTTGAAGAGCCATATACTATTCAACCAGTGATTCCAATCCTATACAAGCACGCACACACACACACACCCCTACATGCTCTCTGTAGAAACTCACACATGTTCACAAGAAGCATGTTCAGGAAAGTTCACTGTTGCATTGTCCAATAATAAAGCAAAATTGAAAACTACTTAATAATCAACCAAAGGAGAAAGGGTAAATAAGCTATGGTGTAGCCATGCAACAGAAAAATGTTGAGGGAAAAAACATACTGAAAGTGTGTTTAGCAGTACAGTGTGTATCAAAAGTTTAAAAACATGCAAAACGGCTACATTATTTATGGAAACAAATATATTCAAGATAGTGTTTACCTCTGGGGAACGAAGGGGGGAGGGAAAGAAAAGGGTACATAGAGGGTTCAACTCCACAGTGTTTTACGCCTATAAAAAAAAATCTGAAACAAATACAGGAAAATGTTAAGATCCAATTAAGTTATAAGCTAGATGGAGAGTACATGGAATGATTTTTCTACTATTCTTTATATTTGAAATATTTCTTATCAATTCAGGATATAAAGAGATTTGAACTGGGTGGACTCTATTTAACAAACAGTTAATACCAGACCAAGAGTAAGTAAAGCCAGCAAAGAAGCACCTGTAACAGAAGACTGTTTTCACAAGACCTATTTCCATCTGGGAGTGTGACAGCCTTATGCACAAATCATCTAATTATATCCCCAATAACACTACAAAATGGAGGTATTATTCCCATTTGGCAGATTTAAAAAATTAAGTTCAAAGAAATTGGGTGACTTGGCTAAGGTCACAGAGCCAATAAGTCACAGAGAAAAGCCCACATAATCTGTACCTGTAAAGCAACTTTTATAACAACTCTGGTGTTTCAAAGGAATGGGACATGCAGCTTAGTAACTCTTGTTAAAAGGGGGTTTTACTTGATCACAAGCTCAACAGAAGCTCCAAAGAGGATATGGCTACCAAAAACAGCTTAATTCTGGGTTATATTAAAAGGGAAAACAAAAATTATCAGCCCACCATACTTTGTACTACTATGCACATAAGTGAAGTACTGAGTGTAATTTTAGACTCCAGGTTTTTAAGAGGACATTGATAAAATGGGGACTTGTTACCAAGGGCAACATTCCAGATGAATAAAAGAATAAATGTTCTAACCATTAGAGCTTTTAAAAACTGAACTGAATGGCTTTAGGAATATAAGCATTTCTTCCACTGTGCCGGTGGATATAACACTCTCATTTAATTATAAAACACTGTGGGTTATGATGTGCCTTAGTTAACTCAGGCTGCTGTAACAAAATACCATGCTCTGGGTGGCTTAAACAACAAACATTTATTTCCCACAGTTCTGAAGGCTGGGAAGTCCAAGATCAAGGTTCCAGCAGATGTGTCTCATGAGGGGCCTTCTTTCTGGTTCACAGACATCTGCCTTCTTGCTGTATCCCCACATGCTAGGGACAGGGAGGCAAGCTTTCAGGTCTCTTCTAATAAGGACATTAATCCCACTGTGAGGACTCCACCCTCATGGCCCCACCTTCTCATACCAAAAGGTCCCACGTTCTAATACCATCACACTGGGGGTTAGGGCTTTAACATAAGAATTTTGAGGAGACACAAACTTTTTTTTTTTTTTTTTTTTGCGGTGTGTGGGCCTCTCACTGTTGTGGCCTCTCCCGTTGCGGAGCACAGGCTCCGGACGCGCAGGCTCAGCAGCCATGTCTCACGGGCCCAACCGCTCCGCGGCATGTGGGATCTTCCCGGACCGGGGCACGAACCCGGGTCCCCTGCATCGGCAGGCAGACTTTCAACCACTGCGCCACAAGGGAAGCCCAAGATTTCTTAATGTAACTACTGCACTATAGTACAACACACTTGTGAACTAACCAACTCCGAAAGTGTCCAAAAGGAAACTGAAAGCCCTTCTGTCACAGACGTTGAGGGTTCTGCTCTGATAAGAGGTTGGACTATATGATCAACAAACTTCTTCCTAATTCTCACATTCTATGATAAGTGCAAAGGATAATATGGCTTTGGTTTAAAAAAAAAAAAAAAAAAACCTCCATTTAAGACCAACAAAATGATAGCACAGGGAACTCTACCTAATGCACTGTGGTAACCTAAATGGGAGGGAAGTCCAAAAGGGAGGGGATATCTGTATGTGTATGGCTGATTTCATTCTGTTGTGTAGTGGAGACAAACACAAAATTGTAAAGCAATCATACTCCAATGAAAATTAATAAAAAAAAAAGACCAACAAAATACTCATTAGCAGGGAGTCAAAGGTGAAACTAATGAACTGGCAGAAAATCATATACTAATTAAAACATTACCAAAGTGAGGTGAACCAGAAGGTCTTGCTGATGTGTATATACAGAAGATAATGAGCTTTATCTCTACTGCAAAAAAAAAAAGTGGGACCTACATTATACCATATAGAAAAATTAACTCAAAATGGATCAAAGACCTAAATGTAAGTGCAAAAACTATAAAACTCTTAGGGGAAAAGAGGTATAAATTTTCATGACCTTGGATTAGGCAAGGATTTCTTAGCTATGACACCGAAGCACAAAAAAGAAAAACAAGATAAATTGGAGTTCATCAATATTAAAAACGTTTGTGTCTCAAAGGACACCATCAAGAAAGTGAAACTACAATCCACATGATGGGAGAATATATTTGCAAATCATTTATCTGATATGGGACTTGTATCCAGAAAATATAGTAGTTCCCCTTATCTGAAGGGGGTATGTTCCAAGACCCCAGTGACGCCTGAAACCGCAGACAGTACCAAACCTTATATATACTATGTTTTTTCCTATACATACATTCCTATGATAGAGTTTAATTTATAAATAAGCACAGTAAGAGACTGACAATAACAACTAATAATAAAATACAACAATTTTAACAACATACTAGAATAAAAGTTATGTGAATGTGGTCTCTCTCAAAATATCTTATTGTACAAATGTAATGCCTTTTCTACCTTAACTAAGCTCTTATCATGTACTGTGGCTGTAACTTTTGCAGTGTGAGGTGTGACCTCAAAACTAGCAAGAATTTCTTTTGCCTTCTTCACAATTTCACAGATAGAAGATTTGTTCTTACTGTAGATCTTCACAACCTCAGCATAAGATTTTTTTTCTTTCCTTATTAAGTGAAGAACTTTCAGGTTTTGCTTAAAGGAAGCACTTTACAGCTTTTCTTTTGCATGTCCAAATTGCCAGCATCACTACTCTTGCACTTTGGGGCCATTATTAAGTAAAATAAGGGTTAAACACAGGGACTACGATACCAGTCAATCTGATAACCGAGACGGCTACTAAGTGACTAACGGGCAGGATATTCTGGACAAAGGGATGATTCATGTCCTGGACAGAGTGGGACAGCACGAGATTTCATCACACTACTCTGAACAGTGTGCAATTTAAAACTTATAAGTTGTTTATTTCTGGAATTTTCCATTTAATATTTTCAGACCACAGTTAACCAAAGGTAAATGAAACCACTGAAAGCAAAACCATGATAAAGGGGACTACTATGTGAAGAAATCTTAAAATTCAATAATAAAAAGACAAATAACCAAATTTTAAAGTGGGCAAAAGATGTGAGTAGACATTTCTCTAAGAAAGATGTAGAAATGGCCAATAAGCACACAAAAAGATGCTCAACATCTTAGTCTTTAGGGAGATGCAAATCAAAATTACGAGATGTCACCTCACACTTTCTAGGATGTAAGTGTGAATCAAAAAGCCATATAACAGGGCTTCCCTGGTGGTGCAGTGGTTGAGAGTCCGCCTGCCGATGCAGGGGACACGGGTTCTTGCCCCGGTCCGGGAAGATCCCGTATGCCGCGGAGCGGCTAGGCCCATGAGCCATGGCCGCTGAGCCTGCGCGTCCGGAGCCTGTGCTCCGCAACGGGAGAGGCCACAACAGTGAGAGGCCCGTGTACTGCAAAAAAAAAAAAAAAAGCCATATAACAAGTATTTGCAAGGATGTGGGGAAATAAGAACCCTCATACACTGCTGATCGGAATGTAAATGATGCAGCCACTTTGGAAACCAGTTTTGTAGTTCCTAAAGGTTAAACATAGAGTTACGATATGACCCAGCAATTCCATTCCTTGGTATATAACCAAAAGAAAGGAAAACATATGTCCATTCAAAAACCTGTACATAAAAGTTAATAAAAGCATTATTCATCCTAGTCAAAAAATGGAAATAACTCAAATATTCATCAACATCTTAATAGATAAACAAAATGTGGTACATCCACAGAACAGAACATTTGGCCATAAAAAGGAACGAAGTACTAAGGGACTTCCCTGGTGGCACAGCGGTTAAGAATCCGCCTGCCGATGCAGGGGACACAGGCTCTATGCCTGGTCCGGGAAGATCCCACATGCCGCAGAGCAACTAAGCCCGTGTGCCACAACTACTGAGCCCACACGCCACAACTACTGAAGCCTGTGCACCTAGAGCCCGTGCTCTGCAACATGAGAAGCCACCACGATGAGAAGCCACCACGATGAGAAGCCTGCGCACTGCATCAAAGAGTAGCCCCCGCTCGCCGCAACTAGAGAAAGCCCGCCCACACAACAAAGACCCAACACAGCCAAAAATAAATAAATTAAATAAATTTATAAAAAATAATAATAACAAAGAAAAGATAAACAAGTTTAAAAAAAAAGAATGAAGTATTGATACATGCTACAGTATGAATGAACCTTAAAAACATTATGCAAAGTGAAGGAAGCCATACACCAAAGGTCACATAGTATATGATTCCATGGTATTTTTTGGGGGGTGGTGGGGAGTGAAATAGTCTGGTACTAGCGATGATAGTTACATAACTTTGCAAATATACAAGCCACTGAATTGTATACTTTAAACGGGTGACTTTATGGTATGTGAATTACATGTCAAAAACAATAATAAATAATAATAAATGGGAAATCTTTATTGGGAATATCACAATGAAATTCTAGATATTTCGCCATAATAAATATAGTATGGCAACATGATTTCCAAAGTAACAGAAGAAATGGAAGAAACACAGAACCAAGAAAATGAGTCCAGGTCAAGGCCTGCGGATTTCTGATAAACACATTACCAACACTTAGCAAAAACAAAGCATATATGCTTACACTCTGCATGCCTGGCCCAGGCAGACGTCAGTCATCAATCACAACACCCTCTGCCACGGAACTGGGCATGGCCATAGATCTCTTCTCAACACAGTTCTCCATGTACTCATGACCAATATCATAATTGATAACAAATTACTGAAGGTTAGACCTAAAGGTAC
The DNA here is from genome assembly GCF_949752795.1 of Hyperoodon ampullatus. Taxonomy (NCBI): domain Eukaryota; kingdom Metazoa; phylum Chordata; class Mammalia; order Artiodactyla; family Ziphiidae; genus Hyperoodon; species Hyperoodon ampullatus. The sequence continues at coordinate 69,922,006 of NC_136928.1, forward strand.
TAACTTCACACCTATTTCTTCCTTGGTCTATTACACATGCAATTATTACTGTTCAGCACTTCAATGGTTTTATTAACTATAAAATACTTTAGACATACAAAAAAGGTATTTGGGGGGAAATAATTTTAACATACATAACATACCCACTATCCAGCTAAAGAAGTATGACATCACAAATTCAATTAACGCTCCCCCCACTTTCAATAAATACATTATCCTTTTAGAAAAAGAACTGTGACTATACTCTTGTTCTCTCAGTTAAAAATATCTGTACAAAGCCTATATACGTGTCCCTTGGAGTAAAACCAAGACATCACTATTCACCCAGAGACTCTTAAGTGATCTCTGACATGTGACATTTACCACATATAAAACCTCTATCACTGTCAATTTTAACAAGAGAAGGAAACTCTCCCACATGTCAACAGCCATAGTAATGGAAACAGAAGTTAGAAAATGACCAGAGGGTTCTTTCCGTCCAAACTTCTCACTGTCACTTAGCCAAAGGCAAAGACCTCCATTATCCACCTTTCCTTGTGTACTGTCAGTCCAGCACACTTCTCATTTTAACATCTATAATATTTTTCAAGACACTTTCACACACAATATCTCATTAACCCTACAAGATACATACGGCAGCTATATTTATACCCCAATTTACAGATATGGAAGAACAAAGCAATTAAGAGCACAAGCTTGGAGTCACTCAGGGCTTGAATCCCCGCTTCATTACTTCTCAGCAAAGTGAACTGCAAAATAAGATACCTGGCTTACAGGGTAGTTATGAGGATCAGATTACACAACATATATAAAGCACTTAGCACAGAACCTGGTGTAAAATAAGCAATAAATGAATGGTAGCTGCTGTTACTGTTATTGTTGTTGTTAATTATGCAAGACCAAACAGCTCCTAAACAAGGAAGCCAAGACTGGTCTTCGAGTCTACACAACACTGCATCATTCTCGAATGATCACCAGGAGTCCTATCTGTACAGAGTAGATGCCAACATTTCCAGGAAATGCTTCCCCTTTCTCATCTAGACACCATGGTGATCACTTTAGGATTTTAAGAATAGAAAGCTAATAGCAATACTCACAGCTGATAACATCACAAAAAGACAACTAGACATTATGTGTGTCTCATAATACCATCTATAAAGTCATCTTTCCCCCTCCCCAAATTAAACCTTAATCAAGCTTCTATATCAAATTACCAATTTATAGGATATACAAGAGGGTAGAGAAACATGTTAAACTAAACAGAAATCCAGATTATAAGAAATTCTATAGGACAAGCTGAAACTGTGCACCTCAGATTGGGACTTGAACCCATGTGCCAGGACTCAAAGCCAGCTTAAACCCAGATTGGGACTTGAACCCACGCGGCCAGGACTTGAACCCAGCCAAAACCCGCAGTCTTCCAACTGAGGTCACACACCTGGTTTCAGGACTTAATGAAGCTCAGTTTCTTGTCGCAGAAAGAATTCAGTGAGAGACAAAGTGATAGGTAAGAAATGGATTTATTTAGAGAGAAACACACTCCACAGGCAGAGAATGGGCCATCTCAGAAGGTGAGAAAGGCACCACGGTATCGGGTTGTCAGTTTTTATAGACATGGGTAATTTCATAGGCTAACGAGTGGGAGGAGAATTCCAGCTATTTTAGGAAGGGGCGGGGATTTCCAGGAATTGGGCCACTGCCCACTTTTTGATCCTTATGGTCGGTTCTTCAACAGACAAATTAAAAAAAAAAAAAGCGGGCGGGGGGCGGGGAGGGCAGAGGGGAGAAGAAATCTACAAGTTAAAAAAATACATAAAAGACTTTTCAATCAATCCTGTTGTCAAAACAACTTCTTTTTAATTCTCTCCCCAACAAGGCAATAGCATCAGCCCCATTACACATCTCTGCTTAAGGAAGAGAATATGCTAGTGACATAACCAGAATATATGGGAATATTTTAGGCTTTGGGACATTTCCTTTTTTCCCTTGTACATCAATAAACTGGCATTCTGCTTTTTAAAAGAAAGACAGTAACACATATAGCTTTTACTCTTCCTATGCTACACCTATGACAAAAGTCTTATTCTGAAGCGTACTTTTAAAGACTACAGGTTACAAGTTCTTAAAGTGATCCTCCCCCCTCAATCCCACCCCCCAAATCTACAAGAGAGGGCTGAAGCAAAGGTCAACAGAAAAAACAAACAAGAAAAGTCAGGAGGAGCACTTTTGTAATTGAAGCTTAAAAGAAAACCCACACCATCAACAGGATTAGCTGTCAACAGGAACGTTCCCAGAAGTAACCCATCCTGTGATGAGATTTGAGATATCTTAATGAAAATTATAGCACCTCCCTGTCATCAAGAAGCAGCCAGCGTAAGGTAAATTAAATGAAAATTCATGTGACGTTTCAACATGGGCACATGCTATAATGAATAATATATAAATATATAAATATATAATGTTTATTTCCATATTATTCTAAAAAAGATTTGAGACAGCTCACAGAATGCATTAGAATTAAAAAGAAAGAAGTCAGTGCTCTGTGATGACCTAGATGGGTGGGACAGAGAGGGGATGGGAGGGAGGTCCAAAAGGGAGGGGATATATGTATACATGTAGCTGATTCACTTCCTTGTACAGCAGAAACTAACGCAACATTGTAAAGCAATTATACTCCAATAAAAAAAACTCCGTTAAAAAATAATAATACATCAAAAATAAATAAATAAATAAAATCTACTTAGTTTTATTTAAAACAAAACAAAAAAAAAAGAAATGACAAGAATGGGGCAAAGAGAAAATGAGGGAGGAAAATAAAGTCAGAGGTAAGTTTACCACACAAGCTATGTGCCACAAGGTCCTATACAGCTGCAAGGGAAGGGCTGCACACCTGACTGAGCTACCTTGCAAAGAGAGAAATACCATAGGTTATAAGAGTCACGATGACTAAGTAATACAAACAAACCAGCTGGTCAAAGAAATGCAGCTTTCCTGTTACCCAGGCCTGGGAAAAAAAAATTACTACACATTTTTACATGGGTTCTAATAATGATTAAAAATGATGATTTTTTTAACATTCTTTTTACATTTTTTTACATGGGTTCCAATACTGATGATGATGATGATGATAAAAATGACAGCAGCTTGAACTATACATTTAAAAATGGTTCAGGGGCTTCCCTGGTGGCGCAGTGGTTGAGAGTCCGCCTGCCGATGCAGGGGACACGGGTTCGTGTCCCGGTCTGGGAGGATCCCGCATGCCGTGGAGTGGCTGGGTCCGTGAGCCATGGCCGCTGGGCCTTGCGCGTCCGGAGCCTGTGCTCCGCAACGGGGGAGGCCGCGGCGGTGAGAGGCCCGCGTACCACAAAAAAAAAAAAAATAAATAAAATAAAATAAAAATGGTTCAGATGCTAAATTTTATGTTATGTGCATCTTACCACAATAAAAGAGGTGGGGGGGAACAACAGCTGCTCATGTGTCCTGGGCCAGGCATGTTCTAAGCATTTTATATGTTTAAGGTCACAAAATTCTCACAACAACTTTGTAGAGGTAGGTACAATTATCATCCCCATTTTATAGATAAGAAAACTGAAGTACCAAGAGGTTAAATAACACACAACTAGGAAGTAGCAGAGCCAGGATTCAAGCCCAGGAAATCTAACTCCAGGGCCCTAACCATTATATCACCCCTCTTCCATAATGTTGCCTCCCTTTTGGGCAAAAGCATTTGCCATCAGCTAAGAGCAGTATTTGTCCATCAACTCTTAGCTCATTTTGTGTTGTGTTAGTACTCCAGATCACCAGCTAATAGTCATAGTAGTAGCAGTAGTTACAACATCAACAAGGGCACTGAGATAAAGGAGATAATATCCTCACAAGGATTCTACAATAAGAGGTGTACTAAATTTTATAAAACTGTTTGTTTTAAATGCCCTCAATAATGATTTATTGCATTACACCAAATAACAATTCTGTAAAAGTAATTCTACCCCAGTCTGAAACAATGCAATCAATATATGTAGCTCTCTGGTATTCTGGCTTGGTTCAATCAAAAACTGATTGTTTCTAAAGCAATGGATTGACTGTGTATTATTTAAGCAATTCTCAAAGAGTCCTGTTTCTGACTACGAGGTTTCTGATAAGAATTGGGCTGCAAAGTAAGTGAATATATACTTGCTGGAGTAAAGCTATTCTGTACTGCCAATTACAGGTAAACTATACACTTTCATAGTCAATCAAGTACAGAGTTAGGTTAATATGCTCTTAGGAAAATTAAGGAACCTAACCACTAAAGATATCTAAGTATGCAGCCAACCCACCTCTCCACAGGGGTGAGCCAAGAAAACAGTTTCTTACAGGGCCAAAATTTTCCTCTCAAAGTGGTTCTGATTCAGCACCAATGGACAAACAGTTAACTGAGTCCCAAAATTCTATGTAATCACAATGATTTGGACCTGGAAAATTCTCCAAATGAGAGTTTCTCAACTTTTAGCTCAGCCATAAAATTACCTCAATTAAGTATGCACAGACTATCCAATTGAGACATGTACCCCTTAGCTAAACAAAGTTATATAGGCAGCTATACAAAGTTATCAGATATAAATCAATTAAATATTCAGGGATATCTGTAAATAAACAAATAAGATGAGAGTTTTGGATTAGTAGATATCTCACATCTTTCTTTTTGAAATAACTAGGTAACAGGGTCAGCTGTTTACCAAGGCCATCCCTAATTAGTATAAAAACAACTACATCATGAGTATATTATGGCTAGGAAGCAATTAAAAAAGACAAGAGGCCCAAAAGGAAAATGAAAAAATATGAACAAGAGAGCCTTAGGGGAAAAAATCCAATATATAATAAATATCTGATAAGATGACCAACTTTATCAACAGTCAGGGAACTTCAAATTACCATGCTTTATACCAGTCTCACCCATCAGACAGACCCAAAATAGAAATGACTGATAATATCCAAAGCTGATAAAGTTAGGGGAAAGCAGCAACTATCATACATTCTTGGTGAAAGCGTAAAGTGATATAGCCTTTGTAATAACATTTTGAAAGGACATCAATTTTTTAAATATGCATAACCATTAATTCCATAGGTGTGTTCTCAGACACATGCAAAAACAAGTGCAAACCGGGATGTTTACCAAAACATAGATTGCAACAGCAAAAAACTAGTTTTTAAATGTCTATCAAAAGAGAGATGGTTAAAAAAACTATAGAATATACATCTAATGTAATGCTATGCAGCATTTTATGCAAAGATAAAACAGTTCCTTCATGTTTTCATGTTCTGACATAGAAAGATTCCCATGATATTAAGTTTTCTAAAGCCTATAACAATTCAAAAAGTATGATCCCGTGGGTAGTGGGGAGGGAAGGAGAGGGATAGCTGCCAACAGGGGTCTGAAATGGTCAGGACTCTTTCCGTTCTGAGAGACAAACCCAATTCAAACTCACACAAGCAAGTCAGGCAACTGAGTAACTCATTTAACTGGGAAATATAAAGTGGATCTACTTTAAGGTTCAAGTGGATCCAGACGCTCCAATGACTCCCCATGCTCACACATGCGAGCATGTGAGAATGTGCATGACTGTGCGTTTTTAAGTGTGCCTGTGTGTAAGAGAGAGTTGGTCAGCTCTGCTTCAGTCTGTATGTTGGCCTCATTCTTTCCCATGGCACATAGGCTTCCTTCATTTGGCCAGGCACACTCTATGTCAGCTTAGCAACTCCAAAGGAATGAGCCTGTCCCTCATCCAATATCTGTTTTTCAATCTCAAGGAAGGGGTCTGAACCTGCTTTAGTCATATGGCCATCCTGCAGCAGTCACTGTGTCCAGGGGAATGGAGCATTATGACAGACCAAGCCTAAGTCACATGCTCATCCCCTGGCCAAGCGGTAGGATACTGCAACCTGAAAAGGAGGTGAAGGGAATACTAGACAGCCTAAACCTATACAGCCTAAATTACCAGCTATCATATAATTCACTACAGAGACTTTCACCTTTCAACTCTACGTACTCCCATTTCTTGGAATTTATTATTTGAATATAGACATGTATTATATATGATTTATTTTTTAATTTAAAAAGGAAATAATTATTAGAATGCCATCAGAAAGAAAGCCTAAGGTCTAAAAAGTTCAGGGTTGATGACTTCAGAATTAAATTGAGGGGAAAATAAGCCTCATGTATAAATAACGATTGGGGCTTCCTAGTCCTCCACACTTGGCCAACATTTTAACCACTACCCAATGGTCCTTATCAAACCAAGCATTAAAAGACAAAAAAAAAATGGAGGAAACAGATTTTAATTAATTAGCAATATGTTGATAAGAGGGAGGGAAAAGAGCTCTAGGGACTGTAAAGAGAAATTTTATGAAATCCTCAGAGAGTAAATGGCCTTCAATAGTATCTGAAAGCCCTTTATGCCCCCTCTCACTTTTCTCACCTTATAATCTTAAGAGTATATGTACAAATATTCTGGATCCGTTTCACTGAAGCCAAAGAATCTCTTTCTACCTGTTTCAAATACCTACTCTAAAGATGGTAGCAAACCATCTAAACTAAAACAATTTATAATACCTACCCCTAAAGTAGAGACATTGGTAAAAATGTCTCCTTTAATTATCCCAAGAGCTACCATTCAACACTACAAGTTCTTTTCACAAATAAATTTAATAATAAAATCCCTATTTATACTGCCACACAGAAACAATTCTTCTTTACTTCAATGACTCCAAGTAGGGCCTACCAATTCTAGTATTCATCTCTCTGAATAAAGCCAATTCTGCTATAGTGAGGCAAAGACATTTACTGCTCAGTGAATATTCATTTCTTGCCCACATGCCTGGCTCCGTGAGTAGTGCCCTGTGACTTCTTTTGGCCAACGGGCTATAAGAGGAAGTGACATGGGTCACTTCAGGGCCAAAGGCCTAGTAACCAAGGAGGCTCCATGTTCAGATAATGTACCAAACATATGTACTTTATTATTCAACTACAGAACCCTTTTTTTCATATCCCATGGGATGATGCTATAAGCGTCATTTCAAATCCTAGAAATCTAACTGAAATTCCATTTCCTCCAGGAAGCCTACCCAGAGCATGCTCCTGGCATCATCAGAAACACACTTATATGTATACAGCAGGTAAAGAACTATGAAAAGCACTGTGGTACTGGCACACAACTAGTACAATAAATGGCCTCTACTTTCTATAATGTACAATGTGGTTGCTGAGAAAGGACACATGTCAAAACAGAAACAAATATAAATGATAATAAATAAATTTCAAGTGAGTGCTAAAAATAGTAAGTGCTAGAGGAGTTTCCACATATCTCAGTTAGCAACTAAGTAAGCTAGTTAGTTATACACTCCCTTATGACATCTTTTATATTATTTTTTAATTCATGTATGATTGAAAGCAAATGAGACTCCCTATAAGGATCATTATCTCCCTGAAGGGCAGAAACCCTAAGGTATAACTACTTCACGGTGCCCCATATTAACCATTCAAACAACAATTATTCAATAAAACTTTATCTTTTATTGAGAAGAATGTGTTGAAAAATTAAACAGAAATGTAGTATTCCTCAAGACATAAGGAATTTGTGTCTCCAGCATGGCTAAGGAGAGAGCCGAACGAACACAAGCTTTTCTGTTACCCATGGCAAGTGGAGCGCTACACTGGAAAACAAAGAGTCACCAGGTTACCCCAGACTTTTGAACGTAGCCCTTAACAGCCAACTTCTTATGCTGTAGGACTACATGCTCTCCAAGCAATATCTGATTTCCAATTCAATTTCCCAAATACCCTGAAGCCAGTAAAGAGGATCCCTAGATATTATGTATGAGTATTCCAGGCACACATTAAAAAAAAGGCCTACTTCTCTAAGTACATTAATAAGTAGTATCATGATTTAATCAATATGACTTGCTAAACATTTTAATATCTACATGCATAACACATTGCAGAGGACAGAATATAAACATGATCCCCTTTGCCATTCTCATACCCTAATTTGGGAGATAGGACACATGAAAACAAAAAAATTCCACAGAGTATAAAGGCAGTATAAAGTGTCAAATTAATAATACGGAAAATAAATATTAAAAGAGTTCAAAGAAGGAAGGGATTATTTTCTAATTTTATAGTCTGAACACTTAACAAGCAAGGTGGAATCTGAGCTGAGTTTTAAAGGATAAATAGAATTTCAAGAGGTATAGACCAGGATAAGGAGAACATTCCAAGGAAAGGAATTATAAAGGAGTGCAAACAGAAGCCCAAGGGATGTGTTAGGGACAGTAACGGACAATTTTACTTTGAACAGTTTATTGGGGGAGACTAGTGGGAAATGAGACCAGAAAAGCAAGTTGGTGCCAGACACTGGAAAGCTTTAAATGCCAGGCTAAGGAACTTTATCTTGACAATGACGAGGAGCCATTGAAGGGTTTAAACAAAGTAACACAATGAAAATCAAAATTAGGATGATCATTCCAAAACAAAATTTAGGACAGACTGAAGAAGGAACTCACTGGGGACAGTGAGACCTCCCTGGGATACTACGGCAAATATCAGGCCTAAATTATCAATAAAATGATGACAGTGAGGAGAAAAGGAATAGATCTAAAGAGCTGATAGAACTTGGAAAGTGTTTTCAGCATATGTCAAATCAGACCTTAAGGACTCTAAGAAGCTGAGATTCAGGTGCTACAAAGAGGTTAAAGCCACAGGAACTGTGAATTCCAGCCTACCCAGCGGGGTCTCCCAATACTTGAATTGATGCTGGGCTCTTCTATACATATATTCATTTCCATCTCCACACTCATACAAAATATCCACTCTTTTTCACTGGGATTTAGGGGAACAGAGGTGGGAAATGATATATAAAAGCAGCCAAGTGACGAAGGCCAGGTAATTGTGCAACAAACAGATAGGAGCTCAAACATCTGTAAAGGCCAAAGGCATTGCGATCACATCTATTGCAAAATGGAAAAACAGACTGCAAATCCAGTCATACTGTGGGCCTAAGTAATGACATCAGATATATCCATTAAACTTGGCAAGAGAATAAGACTGGATGAATGGAGTTACTGAGGTCCCAGTCCTTAACAAGAGGTTCTTAACCTCTGGGGAGGTCATGGACCCTTTTGGGACCCTATGAATTTCTCTCCAGAGAAATGCACAGACTCATAGAATTTTGCATATACGTAATTTCAGAATGTTCACAGACACCCCCCGCAAAGCCTATCTAGAGACTCTTAGTCCATGAATTCCAAGGGTTCTTACTTAAAAACCCGTCCTAAGCTTGGTGATTAAGAGCTGATTATCTGTTGTAACAAGCATGTTGACTGGAAATGATGTGACTTAATAGGGCACGTACAATTATTAGTGTGTTCTATGTAATATTAATTGCATATGTTACACAATGGGTATCTATGTGGTAAAGAATGGTATGTATGGTGAACCAATTATTATGCAACATTAATAGTTTAATGAACGTGCTTATGTGCATGGGGTAAATAATGTATGATTATACACAGTATGTATTATGTACAATAAAGCACGTATGTGTGAGTACATTATGACTGGGTAGATCACCGAATGCACAAAATACATAGCAATGGGATAATTTAGAATATATTCTTAATACTAGCATAGCACATGATAATGTTTCACTGTTCGTGTGTAATTTTTCAAGAAGTAGTTTAAGTAGAATTTCAGCTTTGGGTGCTGGTGCTGGAGCTCCTTTTGAGTCTTAGGGAGAAGTGTTATCCTCCTTTTCTGATTTATAAGACTGGAGTAATAAATATATTACAGAGAAAAAAAAATCCTTCCTACAAAACAGTGATAACTATTCTTATCACATAACCCACAGTTAAAAAGGTTTTGAATAAGAAGCCATATATGTACATTTATTTATAATTTATATACATTGCCCACTAGACCAATAAATTATGTGCCTTATAAAGCATACACAAAAATGGATATGTAAAAGAATGACATTTATTATAATAAAATAAACAATTTTAAAACATTTAATTTACCTATTGATGACACGGCTTTATGCTCTCCCTAATAAATATTGTTTTTAATACTACCACCATTTTTGGTGAGAGTAATGTGATGAACACTATTATTTTTAAATTTTGCTTTCATATTTTGTAATACAGCAACTTAAAATTCTGGTTCTAAATTCAGTTCATTTTTATAATAAGTAACTCTTTTATTTGGTTTTAATGGTCATCATAGCCAAAAAACATACTTCACAAAGACGAGTATAACCAAAGGGAAGAACTGCATCACTTGCTGCACTGAATAAAACATGAATTTCAATTTTCAATCCTCTTCACCATTTATGCAAAAGTTTTTGCTAAAATTCACATAGTGCATTGCCATATTTCCTGATGACAATCAGTTGTTCTTACTAACTCATCAGATAGTATTGACTTTTTTTTTTTTTTTTTTGCGGTCCGCGGGCCTCTCACTGTTGTGGCCTCTCCCGTTGCGGAGCACAGGCTCCGGACGCGCAGGCTCAGCGGCCATGGCTCACGGGCCCAGCCGCTCCGCGGCATGTGGGATCCTCCCGGACCGGGGCACGAACCCGCGTCCCCTGCATCGGCAGGTGGACTCTCAACCATTGCGCCACCAGGGAAGCCCAGTATTGCCTTTTTTATATTTTCAGTAGATGGGCCCAAAACCACTAAAACGTCTCTCTTACAAGGTCTTTATACAGGTTAGAAAATTTGGTTTTCAAGTTCAAGTATACATATAAAAACATTCTTAAAGTTTTAACATCATTTTCAGCAATTAAATCCAATAATGATGGAAATAGTCCCAAATATACATTTTCAATAACCTCTCTCCGAAACACTGAATTTTATTTTGTTTTGAAAGGCAGTTACTTTTTGAGTCACTGTTAAGAATTTACCATCATTCCAAAGGGACAGATTTAGTGGGTTTATTTTCATAAATATCTGCTAGGTAGTATACTACTCACAGACACTTGTCTGAGAAAAATGTCAGCAAATTTTGGACATTTGTATTTTTGTGAAAGAAAAATTAATAAGTCATCTTTAAATTAGACAATTCTTAAGTCCGTTACCTCAAGATGACCAGTTAACCTGTATGAAATATTTTATAAAAAATCTGCTTGGTGACTCCCTACTGCAATACAATATATGTTTAGTCTACTATTTAAAATAATAAATCTAAAAATGCAATTACCCAGGCTCCTATAAACTATAAAACATCACAGCAGACTGAAAGTAAAGAAACTTTCTAACACACCTCTAATATTTCTCTAATAATTTTATGTAAACCCTACTGTAGAGACCACTGCTCTAAATGTGCCTGGGCTCCCACGGGTCAAAGCTCTCCATGAGTCCCTTCCAACCAATTTCCCTGGCATGCTATGGAAGTTCAAAGGAGTTATCTTTAAAGGTACTCTAATTATATTGTATCCATCTCTGAATTACTACCAGTTGGCAAAAGACACAACTGCAGTACATTCTATGACATCAGCTGTCTTCAACACCGTTCCCTCAGTGTAATGTTGGTTAGCAATTCAGTCAAATAATAGACAGGGCTGGAACAAGGTCCAAGACTCTTCATGACATATCCTGCCTTAAACCCTTTTTGGAACATGGCAGGGCATAAATAAATCAGTAAAATAAATCATGAAATATATTGAGAGCCAGGGGCTTTCAACTTGTATGACCAATCTAACTTATAGAGTGACACATATTTACATAAGGAGATGACATTTTTACACTTGAAAAACAAGTCCACTGCATCATCTTAAGAATTCCAAATGATAACACACTGTTTAAAGAAATAGCTACTGCTTAAAAAAATTTTTTTTAATTTTTAGAAGCATAAGACAGTGAAAAAGATTTTGTACTAACTCCTATCAAGAAAAAAAATTATGTTCTCAAATATACATAAAAATGCGTAAGTTCCCAGTGTGGTAAGCCTTACATATGGAATCATTTCAAAAACTATGAAAATATAAGATTTGGGGTGTAAAACCCGCCAAAAAAAGATCCACATAGATTTGGAAAACTGGCACTTCTCATTTTCATCCAGATCTACAAACCTCACCGTTCCTGACCACCTCCCTCCATTAAAATCATTCAATGTCTTACAACTGCACCTAGAACATCTGGTTCCCTCTCCCACTTCAGCTGGTGCCACCCTCCGGCTTGCACTTTCCCCCTTTATGATTCCTGAAATAACCCCAAGCGTCTCTGTCCTTTCATCTTTGCTATTTAATCTTCCTGAATATACTGCTCTCCTCCCCCTCACTCACACAGAAATCATCCCCTGCCTTCAATGTTCCTGTCCACCACGAAGTCCGCCACGAAACCTGCCCCTATCCCTTTCAAATGAAAATAATTGCTCACTCTCCTGATTCCTCAAAGTACTATTTCAGTACCTCTCTCATAGCACTCATCACATTTAATTAGTAATATAGGTATCTGTGTGTTGTCTTATCACCTCTCTTAGGTCATAATCTCCTTACGGACAGGATTTATATCTTATCATTTAACTTCCCTATCTTTTAACAACACAGCACCTTGAACAAAGTAAGTACTCATATAACTATGTCTTGAATGAATGATTGAGTGGCTACTTAGAAATTCAATTACAGACTTCCTGTACCATCTGGAATGGGGAGGGAGGTAGGACTTAGACTTTGTAGAACAAATATCTTTTCCCTGGTTTCCTCCAAACAAACTCGGCAAAGTAAAGCCAGTATTACACATACAGATACTTTCAAAAGGCAAGGACATTTCATCCTTCAACTATCTGGTCAAATATGGCATGATATCTGTATATATACAAACATACACTCACAATAGAATATCTTCTACTGTTAAACAACCGAATCTATGCTTGATAATAAAAGCATGTAAATGTTTTAACCATATAAGCAAACTAAAAATGTAAGATGTAATATATTAAAGCTATAAGAATAAGACCAACCATTCAAAATACAAGTGGAAACACAGAGAATGACCAAGCAATTTATTCCAAATGAAAAAAATACCCTAAGCTTTAGCTATTTAAATACTAACAAAACATGAGAGGCAGAATCTTATTGCTAAGAATCCAAACCAACCATTCAAAGATAAGCTTACCTAGACAGAAGCACCAAAAAATCAACATTACTAAAGTACAAAGGTGAGATCAGAAACAGCACAAAAATCTTAAAGTGATACTTTCATTAAGTAACTGGTACATCGGCTCCTGGATCATCACAAAGCAATGGAGATGGCAGCAGTCTCTAATGCACATGTAGACAACAGAAAGGAGTCCAGAACGTAACAGAGGGCTACAGTGTGGCCAAGTGTGGGGAACACCTTGGAGAGAAGCCAATTTAGAGGTATGCTCGTGATTTCAGGTCGGAAGACCTGGACTCAAATGTCATCCCTAATACCTACAAGCTGTGCAATCTTATACCAGCCACTTAACTTCCCTGAGCTGACTTTCCTTGCTTATAAAATGTAACATATAGAGCAAGCACAGTACCTGAGTACACTGTGTCTCGGAGACGGTCCTCAATAAATATCTGCTGACTCTGAATGAGGGCCATACAAGAAAAGCAAACATTTCTCTCCAGGCACTTTTGTACTTTTTGAGACAGCAGCCTTAATTAATTCCTGATTAATACCTTATTACAATATTTGACAATTTTTGGCCGAAAAACAAAAATACGCCTTTCCTACTAGCTTACACGTTACACAAAATCTTACTAAAATTATTAAAATTTTAAATCTCTTTGTAATAACTTTCAAATACAAGAAGTAACTCTCATAAAGAAGACTGGAAGCCAAATACCTGGGTTCTTGCCCAAGTAAAGACACTAACTATGTGACCCATGAAAATTACTATATTTGTCTGGCCTTAGTCTTCTCATCTATAATATTAACAAGGTTGTTCCAAATCACCATTAAGGGCCCTTTGCTCTAAATGTTGTGGTTCATGCCATCCAAAGGATTTTCTAATCTAATTAGGAAAGCCAATTCAACATACACTAAAAAGAGAAACTCTTTCAAAAAAAAAAAAAGAAGAAGAAGAAGGAAAGGAAGAAAGAAATTTATTATACAGAACAAACTGATCCTTAAAAAGCTAAAAACAGAACTACCATATGACCCAGCAATCCCACTACTGGGCATATACCCAGAGAAAACCATAATTCAAAAAGATACATGCACCCCAATGTTCACTGCAGCACTATATACAATAACCAGGACATGGAAGCAACCTAAATGTCCATCAACAGAGGAATGAATAAAGAAGATGTGGTACATATATACAATGGAATATTACTCAGCCATAAAAAGGAACGAAATTGTGTCATTTGCAGAGACATGGATGGACCAAGAGACTGTCAGAGAGTGAAGTCAGAAAGAGAAAAACAAATATCATATATTAATGCATATATGTGGAATCTAGAAAAATGGTATAGATGACCTTATTTGCAAAGCAGAAATAGAGACACAGATGTAAAGAATAAATGTATGGATACCAAGGAGGAAGGGGTGGGGTGGTGAACTAGGAGATTGGGATTGACATATATATACTACTATGTATAAAATAGATAATAATGAGAACCTACTGTATAGCACAGGGAACTCTATTCAATGTTCTGTGGTGACCTAAATGGGAAGGAAATCCAAAAAAGAGGGGATGTATGTATACGTATGGCTGATTCACTTTGTTGTACAGCAGAAACTGACACAGCAGTGTAAAGCAACTATACTCCAATAAAAATTTTTTTTTTAATTTAAATGAAAAAAAAAGAACTGCGTAATCGATGCTAAAGAAGTGTGATAAAAATCAAGTTTTCTAGAGAACATACCAGCTTTGACTGTTCTTGAAGGTCAAGAGATAAAGGAAAAAGGAATACAATTTAAATAAAGAAACGAAACATGTAAAATCAAAGAAGCAAGATATCTACAAGTGATTATAATACTTTCGTCACTTGTGTAGCACTTTACAGTTTACAAAGCATTTCTGCATATGCCATCTGCAGCAAATTTTCTGGAATGAGAAATACAAGAACAGTTTAAATGATTTACATTTGATAAATTTGTCCACAGAGAGCCTCCACTAAAAACAATAACATCAAAAAATATTTCAGCAAAGAATTTTTTCAACACTTATATGTAGGATGAATTAGAGAGGCAAATGCATGCAGGCAAGCAGCTATAAACCTACAAATCATAGAATTTCAGCACAAGAAGAAATGTGAATTCAGACCAATATGCTCATCTAATGATAAAGAAACTCAGGCCCACAGAGTTCATGTGATGCTAGTTACTCCATGCGCAAAATGACAGGAGGACCAGACTGTAGAGGCAGAAATAAAGGGGGAAATCCAAGAAACTACAAAGAAAAGAATCAGATAATCTGATGATGGATTAGGCAGTGATGTGTTTAGGTTATGGAAATGTAGAAAACATTATTAAAGTCTTAACTACCTGCCAATCATTATGCTAGACATATCTTGTTATTTAATACAATAAGTTAATTTAAAGGTCACAACAATATGAGTTTAAGTACATTATTCCGATTTTAAGCACGAAAACCTGAGGTTTACTGTGGTTAAATAGCTAGCCCAAGGTTACATCTACTAAGTAAAAGAGCCAGGGCACCATTCCCGTGTCTGAAGTCAAACATCCATTCTCAAAAGCAGCTTAAAAACTGCCTCAAAATTACAAGGCAAAAATGAAGTAGCACTCTGGAAGCATTGGATAAACCAGTGTTATCAGACTTCTGGCCCTGTTAATAGGTGTATTTCACTTCTGTGCTTGCACCTATTGTTATGGACCTCATCTGTCTGTTCCCAGTGGTCAGGTCCAGGACTTCTCAGTAAAGCCCAACTTCCCACCCTCCACACTGAAACATACCCATGGGGAGAGATTAGATCAAAATATATCTAAGATGAGGGTGACTAGACTGATTAATGTGAAGTCTTCTACAACTCCTCCAGTGACTATAGCTTCTGTTTTGGCATAAGCTATTTATCTTCAAAATATGATAACTATACTAAGCTTTTCTAAAAGCCTGTCATTTCAAGGAGCCTCAAAAATACTGTGCTGCAGATGGGGGAATGGGGGAGGAAGCATGGATTCAACAACCAACTCTACTTGCATTTCTAGAACCGGACTTAAATGTTGGTGTCAGTGTTTTGTAATAATTCTTCTTATTCAACCATGTATCTTGCAGAAATATAAAATAATAATTTATGTTAATCCAAATACTGTGCACCCACAAAACATCATCCGGAATTTAACTAAAGGAAAAAACCTGCACCTCCTCCTTAAACTAAGCAACCAAGAATGGTACACAGTTGCCACTAGGCCATTTTATGACCTCTGACCCCATGTGTTGAGAGAGAGGCGCAAAGTCTAAGTAAAACACAAAGAAGAGAGAAAGAAAGGCTTGAAATGACTAGACCTCACCTCCAATGGTAAGAAAAAAGGTTAGAGACCATAAGGTCCATCCTTAGTGACCAATAACCAAGAGCTAAGCTACTGGTTAACCTGGGAGAGAAGCAATGAAGAAGTCCTTTCCTACAGTCTAGTCTGTCCAACTCACAGGAAAGTTGTACAAGGTGGGGAGAAATTTGTATGGTTCTGCAGCCCAAAACTGGATATAGTGCTGTCATTCAACTCCTGAAACACATGCACTTCATCCAATCCCACACTCTTCTGCACCCGATATTTGGAAGTAATGTAAAAAGGAGCCCACCACATGCTTCTGGACCTATGCTAGGAAAGCAGCTGATGGCCCTCTGAGAATTCCTGTGATTATCACAGGCAGAAAGTAAAAATCACTGCCAAGACAGTAATGAGAAACCTGGGGATCTCCTCGCCCCATGACTTAAGAAGATTCTACTCGGTGGTGTGTGCGTGTGTTGACCTCCCATACTTGCCCTAAAATGAAAGCTATTTTAGGCCCTATGGTTTAAGACCAACCAACCCCAAAAGATATGCAACATATTCAAACAATGTGGAGCCCTTGGGGGATAGGGCAATAAAGACAAACTTAAGTAAGGAACGAAGGTAGTATGTAAGAGAAGTTATGTGAAATCGATGAGGACAGAGATGTCCTTTAAAAAGAATTATAAACCATACTCTGATATACAGTCCAATAGAGAAAAGATTTTCAAAGAATGTCCGATATCCTTTCTTCCCCACCCCACCTTTCAGCACCTCTGTACCACCCTCATCACCTACTCAACATTTAGTCCTGGTGAAGACCGATCACTGGATTAGCAGGATCAACAGTACATGCAGAGAACATTCCATCCTGGGAACAACATCTTTAAATTATTTAGGCTTGTTGAGCACCCTTCGGTATAGAGTAAAAGCATGAAATTTTGCCAGTGCTTTCACAATATACACCAGTCAGCACCATAGCAACCCAATCCTCTGCCCACCAAAAGATTAACACATACAAAGAAAACAGGAAATTCAACAAAAATTAAAGTTTGACCCTGGACTCCCTCAACAGTTAAATTGTCTTAAATAGTGGCAGTATCTTTATACCACACCCACTTCATGCTACCCTTACAGCTTCCTGGCATAAGCAAGTTCTTGGTATTATACAAACTGCTGCTTCTGTTTCCAGCCCAGATTTCTAGAAATGAAACCCTGGAATTGAAGGAGAAAGAAAAACAAATGTTGGCAGAAAGAGGCAGGAAAATGCATTGTCTATATAATCCCAGTTTAAGTGGAACAATCACCATTAGTTCCATCAAGCCCTTTTTTTCAATAAAACCACTTACCAAAAATGCAGATCTAAAATACTCCCTTGGCTTAAACCACACAAAAAGTAATTTAAAAGACACAATCCTAACAGATTTTCTCAGAAGGAAATGAGAAAAAGATCAACTATAAACTATGTAAAATTCAAATTCTGCACCTTAAAATTCAAACTTCATTGTGAGTTAAATAGATGAAATAAATAACCAGTGCAAAATGTTTACAAAAATCAAACCAAATGCCTGTTCTTATAAGCAGCATCTCTGCTTTTTCTCTCCAAACCATATATTCCCTATTCAGGCCCCCTTTTTGATCCATTGTTCCCAAAGGATAAAATGTGAATAAGAAATAGAGGGAAACCATTTCCAACGCTAGTTCACAAAACCAAATTAGACCCTTCCACAGAGTACAGGAGATAAAAAAGAAACACTTGCAGTTGCATCTGTTTATGACATAGTTCAAGGAATGCCCATTTATTAAGCTGAATCAAACCCCACTGCTACTTTTAACCCAAAACTATTTCTAGTTCAAGAGCCAAAAGACCCAAGCAAACACTCTTTTTATATTATTCTCAACGTGAAATCTGACCCCCTTCCTACTACATCACAGCTTCTGTGAAACAAGCTGAGAGGCCCCTTTGGCCAACTTTTTTTTTTTTTTTTGAGACTAACCTTCAACCAATTCCAAAACTGAAGACAAACCTCAAACAAATTTAACCCCTGAACTCCATCCCTTCAACTGTACAGTATAATCTAAGCTTCACCGCAGCAATGTTTTACACAGACACTTGAAGATTTCTTAATTACTGAAGTGAAAGCCTCAGCCCTCACAAATCATCGCCACAGAGATTACTCTTGGCATCAACAGAGGGTGCTGGGACTGCAATTCACTCCAGAACCCTTCATTCACCACCATCATGCTCAGTATTAAAAATTCACCGTCTCAAAAGAAAAAAACTGTCACCTTCTCCACAAGGACACCTGCCTCTTCAACACCTACAGTGAACGAAGAGAGCCCAGCCTGAAAGGCTAAAAGATCCTCCAGCTTAAAGTTTTCCTCCCCACCAAACTGCAGCCACAGCAGCACGGACTCTTCTTGTCACACATACAGGCTTTATTGTCAAACCCTCCGTCTCCCTCTAACATCGTCAACCGAGGCAGTGTCTATAGTCTATGGGAGTGACTGCTTTAAAAACAGAAAACAAAAAACAACACAGCTGGGTAGTAAGAGCAGGGACCCTCGTGTCCGGTTTCTCCATTTCTCTTCCAAGCGACTAGGGAATGGCTCGAGTTCTGTCGCTGACCATTAACCCATCCCACTTCTCAGTCTTCCAGCCAACGTGTTTGCTCCCCTTCCTAAATCCTTTCAGCAGAATCCGACGAAGGGGACCAAACCCTAAACATAACAGGAAAATCTCACTTATCCATCCCGTTTCTGCCTCCGAAATCCCTCGTCTGGAGAAGGGTAAAGCAAGTGCGCGGGGGTAAACAGAAGCGCCGTCGGAGGCTGCGCTTACAAGAAGGCTCGCCACGGTCATCCCCATTTCGCAGTCCCGGCAAGCGAGACTCAGAAAGGTTACCGGGCTTGCCAAGGTCACCGCGCTCGCCGGGGCCGAGGGGCGCCCGCGCCGACTTCCGGCTCCCCCTCTCGGCGGCGGGGAGCGCCCGCGGGCGCGGGGCGCCTCTCCCCACGCCGGGCCGGCGGCCGCGAGCCTCGCGCACCCTCCGCGGATGCTCGCCCCGTCCGCTCTAACTAGGGCAACTGGGAAACGGGGCAGGGAAGTCGCTGCTGCAGCAGTTTCCATCCGCGGCGCAGCCCCCAGCTGGTGCCCGTGACAGCTGCGACCTCCGCCCCCTCCAGCCGCGCGAGGCCGAGGGAGAAGTCGGGGAAAGTGGGAGGGGGAACGGAGCGGAGAGAAAGGAGAGCGGCGGGCGGAGGGGCAGCAGCTGCTCCCGCCCCCTAGGGCCTCGGCGGCCGCGCGGCTCGTGACAGCTGCACCCACCGGGAGGCTCGGCGCCCGCCGCCTGCCACTCACCTGCCGCCGCCGCCTCTGGGCCGCGCTGACGGGCGCCGCGCTCGCCCGCGACCGTGGCGGCGCCGCCGCGGCCTCCGCCGCTGCTCGGGCCAGGAGCCCGCCGCCGCCGCGGCTCTCCGGCCCCCTCCTCCGGAGCAGGAGTCCCCCCGCAGGGGGATGCAGAACGGACCGGGCGCAGGCTGCACTCGAGGAAGCAGCAGGGAACAGGACAGTCGAGGCGCTCGAGGCCGCGGTTCAGCCGTCTGAGGGGAAGGCTCAGAGAATCGCCTCAGATTCCCGCTCGCCTGGCCTGAAAAACAGGCATTTCAGCCGCTCTCCGCGGCCGCCATGTTCTCCTCCTCCTCCTCCTCGGCTACCGCCGCCGCCGCCGCCGCCGCCGCCGCCGCCACCGCCCCCCGCTCGAGGCCCCGCCCCCGCCCCGCCCCGCCCCGCCCCGCCCCGCCGGCTCCCGGCCGCCCCGCCCACTTCCCGCCGTCCTGCCCTCTGCGCTACCCCTGCGCCCTCCAGCCAGCCGGCCGGGCCGCCGCGATCCGGTGCCCGCGAGCTCCGACGGCGCTCCGGGGGCAGCCAGTTCCCCGCCCGCCGGGCAGCGAAACGAGGAGTCGCCCCGCGCCCTCTGCCGGCCGCAGGCCCGAGGGAGGGCTGCCGCGGTCCCGCCCCGGCCCGCGTCCTAACGAAGTGTGGGAAAGGAGGCCCTAACTCTTCCCCTCCCCTCGGGGCGTTCCTATGACTGCTGCCGGGAAGCCGCCTCGAACCCCAGGGTGCTTTCAGCTAGGCCGCCCGGCCTGCAGCCTCCCGCTGGCCTGATCTGTCCGGGAAGGTGTGGAGCGGCGAGGGGCGCAGTAGACCCGGGTGGAGTGGGTTCTGGCCTGTCCCTCCGCTAATTTCTTGTATTACTTTGAGCGAGACACATCCGCAGCCCTCTTTTTTATTCTGTAAAATTGGGAGTTGGTTGCCTAGATGATTTCACAGGCTATTAGATAAGGGAAAAGAAAGATCATCTGCCCCCTTCGTTTTACAGATGAACAGATCTGACTGACGCGTCTGGCTCTGCAGTTCCATGAATTACCCAAAATGTTTGTCATTGACAGAGCTTTCCCCTCAAGGGGGCCCACACCTTTCTTCTTTTCTACTCGCTTTTTAAATTTTATAATGGAAGTGATACTTCCAAAAGTGGAGTGTTCCTTGTCATTAGAGGAATCAAACAGCGGCTGAACAGGCTTTCCGAGCCTTATCTGGAAAGCATCCCTCATTCCAAAGGCTGGCAATATAATACCTATCTCTCTCCCTGGGTTGTCCTAAGGATGAATGGGTCGCTGGCTGCGGAGGTGCTTTGTAAAGCAGACAGCTATCCTTTCCTGCACTCTTATTCCCAGGTAGCTGTCTGCACCTACCTCAATCCTGTCCTACTGTTGTTGTCTCTCAGGGTTTTCTACTCGAGAGCAACCTGTAGAAATCTTTAAGCCCTTCACACTCCTCCTAACTGAAACCTGACCTTGCCTTGAAAACACCAACCTCCCTGGCACCTCTCTGAGACAGTGAGCAACTTCTTCAAGAGGCATGTACTCCATCCTGCCATCATTCACTGCCATACCCTAGATCAGGGGTCCCCAAACCCCGGGCTGTGGACCGGTACCGGTCGAGGCCTGTTAGGAACTGGGCCGCACAGCAGGAGGTGAGCAGCAGGCAAGCAAGCGAAGCTTCATCTGCCGCTCCCCATCGCCCACATTACCTCCTGAACCATCCCCCACACTGTCTGTGGAAAATTGTCTTCCACGAAACTGGTCCCTGGTGCCAAAAAGGTTGGGGACTGCTCATCATCCTATTCCTGGCCTGCTCATAAACCAACCCTTAGTCCACACCCCACATTCATCATCTATTCGTTTATTCAGGGACTTCCCTGGTGGCGCAGTGGTTAGGAATCCGCCTGCCAATGTAGGGGACATGGCTTCGTGCCCGGGTTCGTGCCCTGCTCCGGGAAGATCCCACATGCTGTGGAGCAACCAAGCCTGTGCACCACAACTACTGAGCCTGCGCTCTAGGGCCCGCGAGCCACAACTAATGAAGCCCGCACGCCTAGAGCCCGTGCTCCGCAACAAGAAAAGCCAACGCAATGAGAAGCCCGCACACCACAACGAAGAGTAGCCCCCGCTCACCACAACCAGAGAAAGCCCGTGCGGAGCAATGAAGACTCAACGCAGCCAAAACTAAAAACAAACAAACAAACAAACAAAACTCTTTATATATTCATTCATTTGATTCTTATTACTGGAGCCCTAGGTGCATTTCATTAGCTCTTGCCCTCAACTAGTTTAGCAGGACATCTAGCCACCTACAGAGTCCCCATCCCCAATAATCACTGAAAATACCCAGATCTATGTATCTCTCAATCGCCAGGTTAATCCCCTTCTGTAGGACATACCTCCCAGTCTAGTCCAGTCCAGACTGTATGAAGAGGCCTACAAACATACCACGTGTGCAGGTAACGCTGTCTCCTGTCGGGGCTACACTCTGGCCACTGCTGATTGCCAGGTCCGGTAGATACTTCAAAGCCCCACCCCATTAGATGGCCTTCCTATAGCGCTTTATACTGTGAAGTCCTCCTTTTTGAAACTCTCCTCCCCTCCCCTGTCTTCTACGTCATTCTCTTCTCTCTGTGCCTGTTTTCTGAACTTCTCTTCCCTAGCACTTTTCTTTGCTGTTCCTTGTCCACAGAACCATGTAATGTTGGTATTCTCAAAGTTTGATTTTTTTTCCCACCTCTCCCCTCACTTAGATTGACTTGGTTTTGTTTCCACAGCTTCAACTGTTAATAACGCCTGCATCTCCCTCTCCCAGCCCCCACCCCTACCCAACTCTGCAGCCCAGTGTCTTAATTAACTTTTAAACATCCTCAGGACAGGCAGTGGTGAGATTTTGTTGGATGATGAGTGGAACTTAAGGTATTATTTATCTTGCCATCCATGGACACTAAAGAACGGATTTTTCTAGGGTGAGACTCCTTTATAAGTAAGGTCCTTTGACTTTCTTCTCTTTCCTCTACGTTTATAATCACTTGCCAAAACAGTTATAACCCACTTTTTCCTTCTTTTTTTATTGTGTTAAAATGCAGATAAAATTTACCACCTTAACCATTATTAAATATGCAGTTCAGTGGATTAAATACATTCACACTGTTGGGCAGCCATCAGCACCATCCATCCCCATAACTCTTCTCATCTTGTAAAACTGAAAATATTTACCTATTGAACACTAACTCCCCATTCTCCCCTTCCCTGGCAAGCGCCATTCTATTTTGTCTCTATGATTTTGACTACTCTTAAGTACCTCAAATAAGTGAATCACACAGTATTTGTCTTTTTGTGACTGGCTTATTTCACTTAGCATAATGTCCTCAGAGTTCATCCATGTGGTACCATATTGCAGAATTTCCTTTTTTAAAGCTGAATAACATTCCATCATATGTATGTACCACATTTTGCTTATCCACTCATCTGTCAATGGATACTTGGGTTGCTTCTACATTTTAGCTATTGTGAATAGTGCTGCTATGAACATATGTGTACAGAGATCTCTTTGAGACCCTGCTTTCAATTCTTTGGGGTATATACCCAGAAGTGGAATTGCTGGGTCATATGGTAATTCTATGTTTAACTTTTTTTTTTAAATTAATTTATTTATTTTTGCTGTGTTGGGTCTTCGTTTCTGTGTGAGGGCTTTCTCTAGTTGCGGCGAGCGGGGGCCACTCTTCATCGCGGTGCGCGGGCCTCTCACTGTCGCGGCCTCTCTCGTTGCGGAGCACAGGCTCCAGACGCGCAGGCTCAGTAGTTGTGGCTCACAGGCCTAGTTGCTCCGCGGCATGTGGGATCCTCCCAGACCAGGGCTCGAACCCGTGTCCCCTGCATTGGCAGGCAGATTCTCAACCACTGCGCCACCAGGGAAGCCCTATGTTTAACTTTTTTGAGGAACCTCCATACTATTTTCCACAGCAGCTATACCATGTTACATTCCCACAACAATGCACAAGGGTTCCAATTTCCCCACATCCTTGCCAACTCTAGTTGTTTTCTGTTTTTTTTTATAGTAGCCATCCTAATGGGTATAAGGTGGTATTCCCTTGTACCTTTGATTTGCATTTCCCTAATGATTAGTGATGTTGAGCATCTTTTCATGTGCTCGTAACCCACATTTCTCTTTCCCAGTTGGTCTCTTGTCATTTCAACACCTCTCTGGCTCCATCTACGTTTCCTAAACAGGCCCACTTCCTTAACTCCAACCAACCCCTTACCCCCAGGAGCCATTAATATAGGGGCAAAAGATTTGTTAGTTAGATTTGCTTCCTGAACCCCACACAGCCTCTTTGAAATCCATTTGCTTTACCTATTTAAGCAAAAGTTCCTTTACTCCCAAAGTACAATGCCAGTCAACAAGTAGGACTGACCTCAATTAAATAAAACTGTTTTGAAGAGATTTTTTAAATGAAAATGTAAGACAACATTTAACTTTTATAGCCCAGACAGGTCTGGTTTTAGTCAGGTCCTATTGACCTCATACTTTAATATTAATCCTTCGGTGGAACACAAGCATGGTAGTTACATGACCAGGATCTATAATATACCTGTTGAATTTTCTCCAAAGCATAATAGATTCCTAGTTGTATAAAACATCTGGCTAGTATACATGAACTCACTCCACTTGCTGAGACAAGAACTGATTTAACATTGACACTTTTTGTCAAATAGTTTTTTTGTTTTGATTCATAAAATAACCAAACAATAAAGAAAAGTATAAA
Source organism: Hyperoodon ampullatus (assembly GCF_949752795.1). Classification (NCBI taxonomy): domain Eukaryota; kingdom Metazoa; phylum Chordata; class Mammalia; order Artiodactyla; family Ziphiidae; genus Hyperoodon; species Hyperoodon ampullatus. Next base: position 69,946,617 of record NC_136928.1, read on the forward strand.
CAGGTAAAACAAACTCTATTGAGCCAGAAAAAAAAAAAATGAACACCTTTCCACATATTGACTATGTGTATTTGCACATATAAATACAGTATGGTATTTGATTTTACATAATAGAGATGCTATACATGCTCATAAATAATCTGGTGTCTTTTACTATACAATATATTTTCATCATTAAAGTAGCTGAATAGTCTTGCCTTGTATGTCTCTTTAGCCATTTAATTAACCGATCCCTTACTGGGAAATGTTTACATTGTTTTTATTTCCTTGTTTGTGTGTTTGTTTTCATAAATAATGTTGTAATTCTAATGCATGCCCCTGTGCAGGGTTTGAAAATTATTTTCTTAGGTTAAATTCATACAAGATTCATTGCTGGCTCAAACGGTACATGTTTAATTTTTTTTTTTACTACATATTTGCCAAATTGATCTCCAGAAAAATTGTTCCAATCAATGGTCCTATCTACCTTGCATGAGCCTGCCACTTCCCCACAAAAAGGATTTTGTCAATTTTCCTTTGAATAGTCTTTTATTTCTACGTTTGCTTGAATTATGGACATTAAGAAAGCTAGGTTTAGAGTTAGGCAGACTGAGGTTTGAAATGGCTCTGCCACTGACTAGCGATGTGACCCTGAACAAATCCCTTTAACACCTCCAAGCCTCAGTGTCCTCATCTGTAAAATAGGATGCTAGCAAAGGATTATTGCAAAGATTGAATGAAATAATGTATGCAAAGCACTCAGTAGTGTTTAGTTCGCTACTTAGGATTGCCTGTGAAAAAGTAAAAATTAGCTCAAACTAAGAAGGTAAAAATCTGACCGACCATTCATCAAGTTGGAAGAATAGGCACAGATAAAGCCAGCTGAACAGTTAACAGGATGCAGTGTGCCCTAAGGACATACTGCAGCTGTAAAATGTCATAATAGCCGCCTTCTTCGAGTGACTTCTGCTCTCCTACTCACTGAGAAATCTTGTTCTCCACAATCATAAATATCAGAAACTGTGGTGTTCATAATTATATCAGTAAGAGTGATGTATCTGTCTCTTGCCTAGAGAATCTAAGTCCTTTTTGACAGAAATGTGGCCTTGATTTGAAACCCAGGCATAGAGTTTTAGATAAAGGGGTTTCTGGACAAACAGTCTGCATCTATCTTAACTTTATTGTTTCCAAAGCAATAGTACCCTGGGTCCACCTTGCAGTTCAGATGGATTTTGACCCCTTTATACACAGCCATGCTTTACTTTGAGCCTATATAAATGCTGTTTTATTTAAATTGCATATAAAGTCTGTGAAAAGTTACCATCTCCTAGTGTGTGATATTAAGTACAATAGAAGTCAATATTACATAAACATAGGGTTTCATTTGGAGCATCTTAAAATTTCCTTTTTAACACTTTGAAAATATTATTTGTTACATTAGCTGTTTTTAAACAAATTGAGTGGTTTTTGCCCCCAAATAATACTGATTTTTGAATTGTTTCCTGGAGTGTCTTTCAGTTTTGGTGGAAAAACTTTTTGCTCAGCAAGTTGATTTTTTAAAATTGAGGTATAATTGACATGTATCATTATATTAGTTTCCGGTGTACAACATAATAATTTGATATTTGTATACACTGCAAAATGATCACCACAATAAGTCTAGTTACCATCCATCACCATATACAGTTACATATTTTTTTCTTCTGCTGAGAACTTTTAAGATTTATTCTCTTGGCAACTTTCCAATATGCAGTACAGTATTCTTGACTATATTCACCACACTGTACATTACATCCCCACGACTTATTTATTCTATACCTGAAATTTTGTTACTTCTCGACCCCCTTCACCCATTTTGCCCACCCGTGAACTCCCATCCCCTCTGGCAGCCACCAATTTATTCTCTGTACCTGTGAGCTTGATTTTGTTTTGTTTTTTTGTTTGTTTCGTTTTTTAGCTCCCACATATAAGTGAAATCATACACTATTTGTCTTTTTCTATCTGACATTTCACTTACCGTGATACCCTCAAGTCCATCCATGCTGTGACAAATGCAAGATTTTTTTAATGACTGAGTAGTATTCCATTGTGTATATGTATATGCCACTTCTTCTTTACCCAGATATCCATCAATGGACACTTAGGTGGGTTTTATTTATTTATTTATTTATTTATTTATTTATTTTTGGCTGCACCCCATGGCTTGCGGGATCTTAATTCCCCGATCAGGCATTGAACCCAGGGCCATGGCAGTGAAAGCACTGAGTCCTAACCACTGGACCACCAGGGAACTCCCTAGGTTGTTTCCATATCTTGGCTATTGTAAATAATGCTGCAGAGAATAAAGGGGTGCTTATATCTTTTCAAATTACTGTTTTCATTTTCTTCAAATAAGTACTCAGAAATGGAATTGCTGGGTCATATGGTAGTTCTATTTTTAATTTTTTGAGGAACCTTCATACTGTTTCCATAGTAGCTGCACCAATTTACATTCCCACCAGCAGGACATGAGGGTTCCCTTTTCTCTACATCTTCTCCAACACTTATTTCTTGTCTTTTTGATGATAACCATTCTAATAGGTGTGAGGTGATATCTCATTGTGGTTTTGATTTGCATTTCCCTGATGATTAGTGATGCTGAGCATCTTTTCATGTGCCTGTTGGACATCTCCATGTCTTCTTTGGAAAAGTACCTATTCAGATACTCCAGCTTGTTTGTGTTTTTTGCTATTGAGTTGTCTGAGTTCTTTATATATTTTGGATATTCACCCCTTATTGGATATATGATTTGCAAATATTTTCTCCCATTAAGCAGGTTGCCTTTTCATTTGTTGATCGTTTCTTGTGCTGTGCAGAAGATTTTTATTTTGATGTAGTCCCATTTGTTTATGTTTGCCTTTGTTGCATTTGCTTTTGGAGTCAGATCCAAAAAATCAACACCAATACCAATGCCAAGGAGTTTACTGGCTATGTTTTCTTCTAGGAGTTTTAAGGTTTCAGTCTTTAATTCAAGTCTTACATTCAAGTCTTTAATCCATTTTGAGTTAATTTTTACGTATGGTGTAAGTTAGTGATCCAGTTTCATTCTTTACATGTTACTGTCCAGTTTTCCCAACACCGTTTATTGAAGAGACTGTCCTTTCCCGATTGTATATTTTTGCCCACTTTGCCATAAATGAATTGGCCATATATGCATGTGTTTATTTCTGGGCTCTCTATTCTTTTCCACTGATCTATGTGTCTGTTTTTATGCCAATACCCTACTGCTTTGATTACTATAGCTTTGTAATATGGTTTGAAATCAGGAAGCACGGTGCTACCAGCTTTGTTCTTCTTTCTCAAGATTACTTTGGCTGTTGCAGGTCTTTTGTGGTTCTGTAAAAATTTTACAATCCTTTGTTCTGCTTTTGTGAAAAATGCCATAGGAATTTTGATAGAGATTGCATGAAATCTGTAGATTGTTTTGAGTAGGATGAACATTTTAACAATATTAATTCTTCTAATCCATAAGAATGGAATATTTTTCTATTTATTTGTGTCTTTTTCAATATCTTTCATCAATGCCTCATAGTCATCAGTGTACAGGTCTTTCACCTCCTTAGTTAACTTATTCCTAGGTATTTGATTCTTTCTGATGCAATTGTAAATGGGATTGTTTTCTTAATTTCTCTTTCTGATAGTTCATTGTTAGTGTATAGAAATGCAACCAATTTTTTATATTGATTTTGTACCCTGCAAATTTACTGAATTTGTTTATTAGTTCTAACAGCTTTTTGTTTGTTTTTTTGTTTTGCGATACGCGGGCCTCTCACTGTTGTGGCCTCTCCCGTTGCGGGGCACAGGCTCCGGAGGCGCAGGCTCAGCGGCCATGGCTCACGGGCCCAGCCTCTCCGTGGCATGTGGGATCTTCCCAGACTGGGGCACGAACCCGTGTCCCCTGCATCAGCAGGCGAACTCTCAACCACTGCGCCACCAGGGAAGCCCTAGTTCTAACAGCTTTTTGATGGAGTCTTTAGGGTTTTCTAGCTATGAACTCATGTCATCTGCAAATAGTGACAATTTTACTTTTTGCAATTGATTTTTTTAAGTCAAATAAATAACTTATTATGTCATAGTGTTCTATTATCAAATAACAGGATTTCTGATCTCTTTGCCAAGTCTTATTGATTAGTTACTGTAACTTTATTTCTGTAAATTACACAGCAGTTATTTTCTAAAATATTCTTAGGTCCTACGTCAGTTAATTCATTTGTCAGAGCTAACTACTTAGCAGCACCATCTTGCTTCATGCTTAGTAGTAAATTCTCCAGTGATATATGCATCCCCAATGTGTCCAGACCCAATGGAAATGTAGGTGCGATCATGTTTAAAAAACAATCTTCCTGGGCTTCCCTGGTGGCGCAGTGGTTGAGAGTCCGCCTGCTGATGCAGGGGACACAGGTTCGTGCCCTGGTCCGGGAAGATCCCACATGCCACAGAGTGGCTAGGCCCGTGAGCCATGGCCGCTGAGCCTGCGCATCCGGAGCCTGTGCTCCGCAACGGGAGAGGTCACGACAGTGAGAGGCCCACGTACTGCAAAAACAAAACAAACAAACAAAAAAAACCAATCTTCCTTTCCTGAATGACCACTTCACACCTTTTAGTCTCAACAACTGTCCTGTTTCTCTTAAGGTGGGCATTATCCATGCATACTAATTGTAACTAAAAAGATGAAGGTACCATAAAATACCTTTGGTTTTTACATCTGAATTTTGGGGATTATATTTTCTATGATGAACATTTTGGTTATTTATCATTTTTCCCTACTAAAAGCACACTGCAATGGATGCTTTCTTTGCACCGTTCTGGGATAACAATATCCCAGACAAGCATTAATGATGTAAAATACAGGTATGCCTCCCTAACATATGTAGACTTCAATCAGACTTGCTGTAACGCTGCTTCTTACTTTTGAAGTCTCAATGCCAATTTCAGTTGTATATGTAGGAGGACTGGATTGGTGGCGGCCTGTGTTGTGTGCTTCTAGAGATGCCAGATGTACCTTCACCCCCAAGCTTACCAGCGTGCCTGCAATTTTCAACAACAGAGATTCATTCCTTTGGGTTTGTGACTTGCTATTTCAGAATGATTCTTCCAACAAATTGTTTCTCCCTGATTACGATTATTGTAGAAAATCAAGAGCATACAGAGAAGTTGATAAATGAAGATAGAAATTACCTGTAGTTCAAGACTCAGACTCCACTACTGTTAATATTTTGGTATTTCCTTCTTTTACTTTCATATACATAAAATTGAAAAGATAATCTTCCTTTTAGAAACTCTTTTGTCACGCATTAAAGTAGCTTTGGGCTTCCCTGGTGCCACAGTGCTTAAGAATCCGCCTGCCAATACAGGGGACACAGGTTCGAGCCCTGGTCTGGGAAGATCCCACCTGCTGCGGAGCAACTAATCCCGTGAACCACAACTACTGAGCCTACGCTCTAGAGCCCGTGAGTCACAGCTACTGAACCTGCATGCCACAACTACTGAAGCCTGCTTGCCTAGAGCCCATGCTCCGCAACAAGAGAAGGCACCACAATGAGAAGCCCGCGCACCGCAACGAAGAGTAGCTCCTGCTTGCCACATCTAGAGAAAGCCCGTGTGCAGCAACGAAGACCCAACACAGCCAAAAATAAATAAATAAAATTTAAAAATAATAATAAAGTAGTTTTATAGTAAAAGAAATCTGATGAATATAAATTCCAAGCATTTCTCTAAATTTAGAATTCAAATACAGGAGGAAGAGCAAATTATATGTGCCTTAGACTGCTCATGATTTCAGTGAAGCAGATGGTTTTCTTCCCATTTTGGGGAGGTAGGGGCACTGGAATAGATAAGTATTGCAGAGAGAAGTCAGAGGCTACCGAAGATGAACTTCACCCTCTTTGTGGTTCAGCCAGCCTTTCTGAGAGCAACAGGAATGGTTGCTAGGAGTCACGCCTCTTCCACCATCATTAGGTCTTTAGGTTATAGATTCCACAGCCTGCAAGTTCAGTGAGGGCAGGGCCTTCCACATCCAGGATAAAACCAACACCCCTTGTTTTTCATTCAGTTTGGCTTTCAGAAGGAAAACCTACACTGCTGCTCTTTAAACACTGGTACAACCAATAGCTATTGATGCACCAATTCATTCTCTCGTATCTCTGTGGACCAATGATGACTGTGAATTTTCCCATGAAGATGGGCCTACCAGCTGCTGGTGCTGGGGACCAGGACCTCTGCCAAGGCACCTGATACATGGGTGAGAGCTCATGGTGGTACCCATTAGTGCCCTGAAGAAGACTCCCCAGTCAGGCCTGCTGACGGGATTCTTGCTGTGGAGGCCCCATAACTCATGTGGGGCTGGCCATCCCCTGGCCAAACCTTTCCTGCACTCCCACTCACCACTGAGCTGCAGACCACAGCAGATTCAAGTAGGCAGGTGTGGAATCTTCTGGGTGGCAGCCTAGTGACAAAGTCCCACTCTTTCAGCTGGGTGGGGTGGCCAGATTTCTCTCTTCCTCCCGACTCTCAGGGCTGCCCAAACTCTGCCACTTGTGCAGAGGAAAGGGATAAGAAAGCAGAGAAGGGGATCTTGCTAGCTATACTTCCTCAGTCCTGAAGGCAAGCTGGCAGCCCCTAAGTTTTTAAAGACAAGAATCATAAGTAGAGATTTCATGCAGAGATTCATTCATGCAATCATTCAGTAAATATTTATTAAGAGCCCACTACGTGCCGAGCATTATTCTAAGTATTGAGGATGCTGGGGAAGCAGTATCTGTCCTCAAAAGCTTACATTGTGGGGCTTCCCTGGTGGCGCAGTGGTTTAGAGTCCGCCTGCCGATGCAGGGGACACAGGTTCGTGCCCCGGTCTGGGAGGATCCCACATGCCGCGGAGCGGCTGGGCCCGTGAGCCATGGCCGCTGAGCCTGAGCGTCCGGAGCCTGTGCTCTGCAACGGGAGAGGCCACAACAGTGAGAGGTCCGCGTACCGCAAAAAAAAAAAAAAAAAAGCTTACTTTGTAGGAGAAGCAGATAAGAAATGAATAAACAAGTAAATAAATGAGGAGAGGTTTCATATAAGAAGAATATAAAAGTGCAAGCATCAGTGCTAAAATAATCCAATGTATTAACACCCTGGATTTCTCTCAGAATTTCCCTCCAGTACCAAGCTGAATAAGATCTAAGAATATTCTTCAGTTCAATTTAACAAACTGAGTGCTACTTACCACACTGTCTGAGAAGCTATAAAGACTGAGAAGAGAGGCTTCCTGTCCTCAAGACATCACCTTCTAATAGGGAAGTTTCATGTGTTCAGCTAACCCCGATAGTTGGTGCTTATACTGTATATCTTCTTTTGGGGAAGGGAGGTGTACATATCACCATTCGTGGAGCTAGCATGTGTCAAACATGATATGCTTCAAACTCAGCAATCCTAGGTCCACAAGCTCAGAGCCTGCACAGAGCTTCTTGTTCCAAGAGTGTCTATAGCTATGATGCCAGGAAAGAGTTTATTTTGCCCCTCTGCTCGTCCCCATTGCCCAGCCTCATCACTGCCCTCCAGCCTCTCTTTGTGTCGCCCTCCCCAACTACCCCTTCTCCAAGAGCTGTCAGAGTTTGCTGTCTCCTCACTCTCCTGTTGTCCCTGGGGTCAGGAGACACTGGGAGCTCTCTTTCCCTTGACTCTTCCCTCATCTGATTTTCTACACCCCCAAACTCCTAAAACAGGAAGAGATCTTGGCACCACTTACTCATATCACAGATAAGGCGTCTGAGGCCTGGAGAACTTAAGTGACTTGTCCAAACAGCTAGTTAGTTGCTTCCTGCAGGAGGCATTCTTGCTGGGATGGGTCTGAGGGAAGGCTTTCTGGGACAAGTTTCACAGATGTAAAGGATCTTGCTTGCCTGCTGCTTGCTGTTAGCATGAAAAGGAAGAAGAACACTCAGATGAGCAAAAAGAGGCAACACAGAGAGCAATGAAATCACCTCGTCACCCAGAGAGGTGGGCATGGAAGCAGGGTTACAAGTGGTAAAGAAGTGAGTGGGTGCTGGGAGGTCAAGACTAACTCACTTGTGAAGTCTGTTGATGGAGAGAGAAAATGGCAATCAAGAACTTAAGTGAGGGACTTCCTTGGCAGTCCAGTGGTTGGGACTCCGCTCTTCCACTGCAGGGGACATGGGTTTGATCCCTGGCTGGGGAGCTAGGATCCTGCAAGCCGTGCAGTGAACCAAAAAAAAAAAATTTTTTTTTTTAATGAACACAAGAGGATTATCATTTCAGTAGAAGGCAGATATGACATGTTGGTGGGCAGAGGGGAAGATCATTTATTAGAAAAGATTGAAGTGGCAAAAAAAAAATAACTGACCAAGCAACGTTAACAGAAGTGAACAGGGATGAGATTAAAGCCATAAGTGGGGACATGACCTCTTGATTTATCCTGCCATTAAACTATCCATTTGACTCTAAACTCCATGAAGGGACTTCCCTGGTGGCACAGTGGATAAGACTCCATGCTCCCAATGCAGGGAGCCCAGGTTCCATCCCTGGTCAGGGAACTAGATCCCACAAGCATGCCGCAACTAAGAGTTCTCATGCTGCAAATAAGAGTTCACAAGCTGCAACTAAGGAGCTGGCGAGCCACAACTAAGAAGCCCACCTGCCACGACTAAGACCTGGCACAACCAAATAAATAAATAAATAAATGTTTTAAAAGTAAATAAATAAAATAAACTCCATGAAGACCAGGACCCTATCAGGTTTTGTTCACCATCGTGTCCAGTACTTAACACAAAGTAGGAACTCTATATTTGTTGGAGGAATAAACAAATGAATGAATAATAAAGGAACCTCCCAATGCTGCACCTGTGTACTTAGTAGCAAAAGTTTAGGTTCAAATAAAAAAAGAAAAAAAAAAAGAGGCAGGAAGGAGGTTGAAATATAACACAGATGCCTGCTTTGGCCTCTTTGGCCAATGTACTGGATGACATCCAGGAAACCAAGACAAATTGTCAGTAGTCACTGCCATATAGAGAAACTGACAGTTCTGGTGACTTCAGTGCTGATGTTAATTGGAACTGTACACTACAGCATAAAGTTATTTATCATCCTGAGTTCTGAATGCCAAGTGAAATTTATCATGTAAATCTTTGTATGACACTGAATAGCAGATTAGCTGGTGCCCTTGACAGAAATTTTACCAAAAAAGATAGAAAACTTATACACATGCCCAGGGGTGATATTGAAAGTATTTAACAACTGATATGACACAGAAGCCAACAGACCAGCCCTTGGCAACCCATGGAGCTGCACCTGTGCACACTGACAGTCAGGACTACATGTGACTCTTGCTTATATTGATGATGTTCAGAGTACAGTAGTGCTGTTTTTAAAAGGCTATTCTACTGGGTAGAAGGGAGAGTGTTGCATGCTCTTAGAGCAACAGCTTCCCCACAAGTTCTTAGCCTGAGGCTTCTCTATCCAGCAGAGAAAAACTTTACTCACTGTTTCTTCAACTTTGTCCTCCAGACTTCAGCAAACCCTGATCCCTGTACAAGGCCTGCCCTTAGCTAATCCATCTGCCAGTTACCTTCACTAGCCTGCAGTTACCCCCAATATCTGCCACCCACCCTAATTATACACCTAACAGACCAAGTTCTTGACAGGACTGAACCACAGAAAAGACTCAAAGAAAATTTTACAACATAGAGGACCAATGGTTGAAAACTAAATTTCAAGAAGTTGCACATTGATGATCGTACAAGAGATAAGATTATAATCCCCCGAGTTTCCCGTAGGCCATGTACAGACTCCACCTCTAATTTTAAAAGATGGAAAACCAAATACAGAGATGATACACTCTATTCATTGCTTAAGGAATTAAGTTCTTCTTTGTGTCTTAACATTGTATTTTTGTGCTGTAAAACCAAAGGAAGCATACCTGGTGGACTGCCTTTGGAAATCCAAGATTGCGTTAGTCGACAACTCACAGGCAATTTCCACAACTGTTTAGCCTCCTATGGAAGGTGTAACTTATTCCACAGGATTATAATTAACCAATCATTCAACAGGGCTATGGTCTGTTCAACAGGGTTATGGACACCCCCAATTCATATGTTGAAATCCTAACCCCCAGTACCTCAGAATGAACTGTATTTGGAGAAAGAGCCTTCAAAGGGATGATTAAGTTAAAATGAGGCTGTAAGTGTGGGTCCTAATCCAATCTGATTGACGTCCTTGTAAGAAGATGAAATTTGGACACACAAAGAGACACCAGGGATGTGCATGCACAGAGCTGAAAGACCATGTAAGGACACAATGAGAAGGTGGCCATCTACAAACCAAGGAAAGAGGCCTCAGAAGAAATCAAACCTGCCAATGCCTTGATCTTGGACTTCCAGCCTCCAGAACTGTGAGAAAATAAATTTCTGTTTTTTGAGCCACCCAGTCTGTGGTATTTTGTTATGGCAGGCCCTAGAAGACTAAGATAAACAGGTACTTATTGCAGGCCTGATGCACATGGGCTACAGTGACAAAGTCTCCTCAACTAGGCTGTAACTATTTGAAGACAGGACCTAAGTCTTCTATTTCTCTGTATTCCCTGAGTGTCCAGTGAAGTCCCCTTCACAGAGTAGGACCTCAGTACCAATAGTTTAATTGATAGTAGAGAAAAAAGTCTAAGACACAGTCACTACCTTCAAGACTGCTTGAAAACTGGTAGTAGAGATAAGGTGAGCATTGTAGAGTAACCAGAAAACCAGGAGGAGATTCATGGGTGGGGAGCTGTGAAGCCCTGAAGGATCTGTAGGAGCATTTGTGGAGTGCTTGATGGCTAGGATTCACACAGGGAGAGAAGAGGTAGGGGGCTTCCTGGGAGAGAGAACAGTGTAAGCAAAAGCAGAGAGTGGGAAATACTTCCTTTTCTGTTAGCAAGAGTGTAAATAATCATTCTAGCTAGAGTGGCATGCTCATGTAAAGAAAATACACGGCATTTGGGAGAAATTTGAATGTCAGTCTTAGACCTCAGGACTTGATCCATATCCTCACTCCCTCTGGAACCAGGAGACCTCAGATACAAATCCCTCCTGGTTTTGGGAGTTGAGGCAGGGTAAGAGGGAAGGCAAGATTGGCACATGGAATTGCCAAATGCACAGTGAGAGAAGATCAAAACAGCAAACTGGGGCATGGCTAGGATCAAGATAAACGAATCAAAGAGGTAGAACTAGTTATGAGGTAACCAGAGTGAACTAAAGGTGCTGAGGGAGAGCAGGCTCTGAAAGGGACCTGGGAAGCAGTGCCTGGAGCAGCTCCCTAAGCCCCAGAGTGTAGCACAAGAGCTTTATGGAGGCTTTGTCTAGGAATAGGGAGGGTGACATTAAGAGGATGGAAGCATTCTAGGCAATATGTAGTTGATAAGGGGTTACTGAAGATTTCTGACCAGAGGCCAACAAAATGGTGTTTTGGAAAAATCTATTAAGTAGCACTGTTAGAAAGCATAGCACATCAAGACATGATTTGAAGGTTATGAAAATCATTTTGAAAACACCCAGTTTCATTTTTCTTTGCTCACCATAGTGCCTAAGAGTCAGTCCTTAGTAAACAAATGCTAAATCTGAAATGAATGCCCTCTGCAAAATGACTGTGTTTGTCTTTAGACCAAGAATATCTCCTAGAATAAAGTAATAAGTTAATATCATGGTTTATATATCAAATTCCTATGAGTTTGGTCAATGTGTATCATTTCTGTGCAGCATAATAATTCCTGAATGAACTAATAGAACTGAGTTTCTAAACCTTGCAGGTTCCAATGATGTATCAATTCTTTGGTTGAAACTTATGAAAATAAACTCTTGCTACTGAGGCAAAAATTGATTGGGAGGATATAGGGCAGGTCAGAGAATAAAAAGATCTCTTGGATTTGTCGTCAGGAGGCCAGAACCAAAGCAGCTTCAAGGATCTTGGAATCAGGAACTGTGAACTCTCTTCCTATGACAACATATGAACATAGCTTCACCCCCTTCTGTGCCTGTATTTCTCAACTCGAAGTTCAGCTTCCTGGGATAAAAAATGTTACTGGCCAAGCAAAGATCAAACATCAACCTCAATGTTGGGGGTAGATGAGAGATTGTTGTAACTGACAACACATCAAAACCACATATTGAACATATTGGACAGTAGCAGCCCCCAAGGAAGTAATTCTAGGCAGAAAAAAATAACTGATGTCCACTCTGGATATGTCCACTTCAATATTCACCCTCAAAAGGGGGTGGACAGGTGACTGAACAATTTGCTACTTAAGTGCCCTTTCACCCCTGAGAAGTCTACACATCTGAATTAACATTTGTCATTCCAGAGACCAAATCCTACTGATAATGACAAGTTTGTGTACTGTTAAGCTTATCTATCCAGAAGGCTCTCGTTTCCTAGAATTTTCAATACTTTTTTTTTTTTTTTTTTGCGGTATGCAGGCCTCTCACTGTTGTGGCCTCTCCCGTTACGGAGCACAGGCTCCGGACACGCAGGCTTAGCGGCCATGGCCCATGGGCCCAGCCGCTCCGCGGCATGTGGGATCTTCCCGGACCGGGGCACGAACCCGTGTCCCCTGCATCGGCAGGCGGACTCTCAACCACTGCACCACCAGGGAAGCCCTAGAATTTTCAATATTTTTTCAGTATGTCTACATGACCTGGTAGATTTAAAAGTTTTCCAGTATAGTATAACATACAGACAGGAAAGTGCACAAATCATAATTGCTCAGCTCATAGAATTTTCACAAACAACTAGAACCCAGACTGTGAAATAGAATATAACCAGCACCTCAGAAAGTCTCACTCAAGCCTTCTTCCACCCAACAAAAGTAACCACCAAACTAAGTTCTGTCATCTCCATCGGTGAGTTTTGCCTGGTCTTGAGCTTTATATAAATTGAATCATATATTATGTGCTTTTTTGTGCGGTTTTCTTTCATGCAATGTTACATTTTATGAGATTTATCCATCATGTTACAAGTAGTAATGGTTTGTTCATTCTCCTTGCTGTATAGTATTTTATGAGTACATCACTGTTTATCCATTCTACTGTTGACGGACTTTTGTTTTCAGTTTTTAACTATTACAACTAGGACTGCTATGAACATTCTTTTTTTTTTTTTTTTTTTTTTGCGATACACGGGCCTCCCACTGTTGTGGCCTCTCCCGTTGCGGGGCACAGGCTCTGGACGCACAGGCTCAGCGGCCATGGCTCACGGACCCAGCCGCTCCGCAATATGTGGGATCTTCCCGGACTGGGGCACGAACTCGTGTCCCCTGCATCGGCAGGCGGACTCTCAACCACTGCGCCACCAGGGAAGCCCCTATGAACATTCTTATACATGTCTTTTGTGAGTACTATACTCATTTCTATTGGGTATATATCAAGGAGTGGGAACTGCTAGTTCACAGAGTATGTATAGGTTCGGCTTTAATAAGTAGTTCAAAGAGTTATTCACAGTGGTTGTACAGATTTACATTTCCAACAGCCGTGTGTAGAAATCCAGTTGCTCCACATCCTTGGCATCACATGGATTGTTTGCCTTCTTAATTTTAACCATTCTAGTAGATGTGTAGGGCCTCAGTCTGGTGTTAATTTATACATCCCTGGTGACTAACGAAGTTGATCTTTTCACGGGTTTGTAGGCCATTTGGAATCCTCTTTAGTGAGGTGCCTGTTGAAATCTTTAGCCCCTTTTTAAAAATTCTGTTGTCTTTCTCTTACTGATCCATTGGGGTTCTTTATATATTCTGTACACAATTCCTCTTTTGGATACATGGATTACAAGTATCTTCCATTCTGTGCTCTTTTTTTACTCTCTGGTTTATTTTTATATAAATTTATTTATTTATTTATTTTTGGCTGCATTGGGTCTTTGTTGCTGCGCACAGGCTTTCTCTAGTTGTGGCTAGCGGGGCCAGTCTTCATTGCAGCAAGAGGGCTTCTCATTGCTGTGGCTTCTCTTGTTGTGGATCATGGGCTCTAGGCACGCGGACTGCAGTAGTTGCAGCACTCGGGCTCAGTAGTTGTGGCTCACAGGCTTTGTAACTCCGTGGCATGTGGGATCTTCCTGGACCAGGGCTCAAACCCGTGTCCCTTGCATTGGCAGGCGGATTCTTAACCACTGAGCCACCAGGGAAGTCCTTTTTTTTTTTTACTCTCTTAATCATGTCATTTGATAAACATAAGTTCTTAATTTTAATGCTTTCCAATTTATTGACTTTTATGGATAGCACTTTTAGCATACTGTTTGAAAAATCTTTGACAGAGAAATTGTAGTAGTTGGAAAAAATAGTGTAGGTTCATAGAAAACTAAGAAAACTTTAAACAAAAAACATGGTTTTTATTAACTCCAGGGCAAAAATTGTACTAGAAACAAAACATAACCGCAGTATTCCATTGGGTTCAACTGTGAAGATTTATTTATACATTCATCATGATATTATCACTGACTACTGATTTCTCCAGAAATCTCTGAGGGAGCCCAGTAAGTAGCAAACCTCTTCCCAACCTGAGTTCTGAATAAATTGAGAAGTAAAACAAGATTGGCAGAGGGAGGTTAAGATATCGCCTTTATTATATTTGAGAGAGGCCAGGTTGGAGAGTGTAACATCAAGTCTTTTTGCACAGCAGGATGGGTAAAACAGAACCAGATTTAGAGAGAACGGCCCCCTCAGTTGTGGACCAATGCAGGCTTTCTCGAGTGAGTCCCTGGTGTCACCCTTTCAGCCAACAGGAGCCCCTTCTGGCCAGCAGATGATTGATTTCCATCCAACACCACGAGACTTTTCAAAGTCGTCTTTAGAAAGTAGTTTAGTTTAAAAAGGAGGAAAGTTTACCTTCATTCTTTTGGTAAAAAGAAAATCATTGTACTCATGTAGAAGTATGTTTTAATTAAGATCTAGAGAGTGCTGTAAAAAATGAACTCCTAAATGTATAATATCTCAAACACAATATAAATGGATGTCTTGTTCGTCTAACAGACCAAATCATATGTTCCTCATCAGCAGAAGGAGCTCGGCCATTTTCCACATGTGGCTTCCAAGGTGGTGTTAGTCAACTCAGTGGAGAGAAACATGTGAGAGAGGTTATTATGGGCCAGGCCTGGAAGTGTCACTCATCATTTCCACTCACATTCAGCAGGCTGGAAATCTAACTGCAAAGGAAGCTGGGAGATGTAGTCTAGCTATGAGTCCAGGAAGAAGAAGAGACCAGGAATTTTGGTGAACAGTTAGCGATCTCTGCCACTGCATATGAGGTTCATTTGGGCAGAATGTTTCACATTGCCTCCTGTGCCTGACATATTGTAGGCACTCCAAGAATGTTTGTGGAATAAAATAATAAAATAATAAAGGAAAGAGCATGGGCTTTGAAATCTAGAAGACCCAAATTCTAACCCAAGCTCTGCCACTTTCTAATTGTATTAATTTAGACAAGCTACTTAAATTTCTTGAGCCTCAGTTTCTCATCCATACAATGGAGATGAAAATATGCTTGTGATCTGCTTCTCAGGCCAGGTGTGGGAATGGACAGTGACTAAAAATATGCCAACCAAAGCCGTATTTGTGAAATAGGCTTCTTTGATTTCGTCTCAAATAGCTCTGGGGGCGGGGAAGGAGGCAGGTAACATGGAGACAGTGATTGTCTCATAAGTATTCTTTAAACACTACTGTCAGCCAAGCAGCCCATGAAGTCTGCCATTTCCCTGTTTTCTGGTTCTGGCACCTGGGGTGAAGTCTGATGCCCTGTGGTCAAGGCCTGGGCTGAGGCTGCAGGTGCCCAGTGCCTTCATGCTCCCAGGTCACGGTGTACTTTCTGCTCCCACAGATCCTCCAGGGCCCTGTGGGCTGCACCCTGCCACACGAGCTGTCCAGCAAGGGTATCTCAGGTCATAATATCTTGCCTTAATATCTTTCAAGTGAATGGCTTTGTTTGTTTCTGCTTTTTGTACAATCTCACTAGGACTAAGGCAGGAATTACCAGAGCAGAGTCAGCTGGTAATGTTAGTGACCAGCAGCTTACAACACTCACAGTATTCATCCCACTTTCATCCAAATTTTCCCCGCTCTCCTTAGAATAACTTATTTCTCAGGACCTCCTTGATTCCTCAAGCAAATAGGTCCCTTCCCATCAGCGTTTGGACCTTCCTAGATCTGTCAGAATTCTGAGTCCAGGTTAGGCAGCCAAGACAGAACTTCCCCCCCATCCTCTCTTTACCTGTTTTGCAGGGTTGGTGTTGGCATGCAAAGAGATAAAGTGGATAAAATACCAGACTTGGTGGTGGTATCAAGAAGATACACAATAAAAGTTGGTTCCTTTTATTTTCCTTGGGATGCTTCTGGCATCACAGAAGTATGATCCATTTAATAGATCCATTATCTATCCCCTGAAGGGAGCCCCTGGCCACACGCACCCTTGAATTTTGGGACAGGTGGTTTAAGTGCTGCATTACTTTGGTATCTAGGACAAGGTCAGAAAATTCACAGTTAAGAGACAGTCTTGGATATACAGCCTATTTTGAATTTTCCAAAATAGGAAATAGGAAGCTGAAGTAGGCCACAAGGCAGTGATATTATGAGATCAACATATTTACACATATACATATTACACATATGATTTTTCCAGTTATCCACAGATATTTACTCTTCAAACGGGGTGTGGGTGTGATGCTACTCTCCTAAGAGCTGTTGTATCTGAGACCCTCATTTCAATCCTGAGAGGAAAGCCAGAATTACACCTCAAAATGCACATGGAACAGAGGGAAGAAAACATGAAAGGGAAAACATACGCAAAACAAACATCATAGTCCAAATGAATGTCTTCTGGATGAATTAGAGAAGAAAAGAAGCATGGAAACGCATTCTTCTGTGGTGACTGAAAAATGAGCAGATGGGGGCTTCCAGGAGAGAGTTGTTTAACTGCTTTGATAATGGCAAGTGTGAGACACTGCAGAAGAGCAATCAGGAGAATGTTGTGATGGGTTAGATGTGGGACTGTGGTAGAGGAAAAGGAACAGAAACCACCACGCGGTTATAAGCTGGAGGTGCCAGGCAGTGCCGAGAGCTTAGGCACAGAACTGAGAGTTGGAAGACCTGTCTGCCACTTTGAACAAGGTGCTGATCCCCCTCTTGGCTCGGTTCCCTCATTTGTAAAGTGCATCTATCAACTTCATAGTGTTTTGGGGAGGCACGAGTAAGATGATATGCGAGAAAACACAGTAGTTCTGGACAAGTGGAAGGCAGCACAGTTCACCATCACCGTTCTCATCGTTGTCAGTAGAAAAGTTGAAAAGGAATATAGTTTGAGGCAGAATACAGTAAATTCAATTTTAAATACGCTAAGATGTTGGCATGATATCCAAGTGGAGATAGCAGATAACAGCCAATGTAGGGGAATGAATTAAGGAGTTAATGAGCCCAGGCCTTTGTATACAGTCAGCTCTCCATATCTCTATATTATTGATTTACACCCAGAAAAAAAAAATCACAATATCAGATTGGATTCAAGAAAATATACACAATTATGTGATGGACAAGGTAGGTGATATACCGGCTCTGGGCTCTTGCTTTCTAGGGAAGGAAGGATGGAAGGTGTACAGGAGATGTGGGATCAGGAAATAGGAGCAAAGATTAGAAAGTCACTCTTATAAAAGGGCTAACTTAAAAAGTGGACTAAGCAGAAGGCCAGCAAGAGAGACCAGCTGCAGGAGATGATGATGGGGGAAGGGGGGGAGGTGGTCAGGAGAGTATCACTGCTTGGGATTTCAAGAGGCAGAGTGGAATGTGACCCATCCTGTATGAGAGGGTGAGGCCTCAACTATGTAGGGAAAATGGGACTTTGCTCCCCTATGAGCCAGGAGAGCTAAGAACTGGACCTTCATTTAGAATGAGGGGTAAAAATTATCGGAGAGAACCAAAAAAATCACAAGATAAAGTTAATTAATTAATTAATGTGTTTACTGATAATCCATTTATTAATCAGGATCTTGATAGGTGTTAGATAAGTTTAAGTTTAAACAATGAAACCACGTACCTACAATATACCAACTTCATAGAGTACGTAATCTAGGAGTTCTACACTCTGCAGCAAACTGGTTTTATATTCTCACTTGTTGTCTATGCACACTGGAATAAAAGAAAGTAAAGTAACAGGGACCTTGGAGAGAAGAAAAAAGAAGTAAGTCTGCAATCTCAAGGACATAGGCAACTTCTTTAAAAATGCCTTTTTGTAATAAACTTAAAAATCTTACCCCTCCCGAGATTCTGATACTATCACCTGAAGGAAATGTTTTTCAAACTTTGGATCATAAAATCAATTTAGTTTGTCATGACCAGCAGTTGGGAAAAAAGAAAAGAGTAAGCACTGTGTAAAATGTTTTTGTTTGTTTTAACTGCACACACACACACACACACATGTGTACTAAATTAAGACAAAATGTATTTTTTATTTTGTTGTGGTTCACAGCAACAACAAAAAATTAGAAAAACATTCTCCTCTCCCTGATCTCCCTGTTGATATTATTTTATTTCCTGCATTTGTCCATCTTTACTTTCTTCAGTTTGCATAATGAAAACAAAAGGGCTCTTATTTATTTTTCAAATATAAAAGTATATTCTAATATTGAATGTATTTTTTCAAACAAACCCCTCCCCTGCACCTGGAGATTCTTGTGTTTCCCCAGGGGTCAAGGGTGCCCTTGTTGAGAATCACTGGACAAAGGCACAGGGAAATCTTTTCTCTTGAGAAGTGTAGCAACATTAATCCCCATCAAGGAAGACCTATAAACCTTCTGTTTGGAATGTTTGCTGAGTTTATTTCATCACACTGTTTCTGGAAAGAATGTAGAGGTCGGTGGGCCACCAAGAGCCTTATAAACTGACATTTAGGATCAATGAGTTCTCAGGCTGATTAAAGTTAACAGATGTCACTCTCAGTGTGCCTCTGTCCTAGAAGTGGTAATATTTTAGCCAGAGTGGTCTTTAAAATATGAACTACCTGGTCAGCATGGCTACTGGACAACCTGAATGAATATTGAACATAAACAGCCATTAGGTATTTTCCACCTGTAGGTCACCCTGAATTTAGCAATGATGAGAAAGTATGATTAAATACCTGGTCCTTTTGCCCAAACAGTATTTGTGAATTGCGAGAAGAAACCTCTGAGCAAGAGCTAGAATTAGCCAATGTCAAAAAATAACAGTGAGGTTTAAACTTTTTTTTAATTTTGAAGTTAGGAATCATGTGGGAAAGAGGAGTGAAATTTCACAGGAGTGAAATGATGAAAGGTCTTCATGAAAACCAGGACATTTGGAAGCAAGAAGAAGGAGGTAAAAGCAGGTTTTAAAAAAAAAAAGTATAAAAGTCTATGATGGAGGAATGAAGAGAAAAGCAGGAAGGCAGGCTCAGAAGATCCAAGACAATGGAATAAAGAATTCTTACTCGATTAGCCCAAGGCTGGAAAAATAAGATAGAATAAGAAAAAGTAAGGAGAATAAATCCAGGATGATTTTCATGGAAAGAATATGTATTAAAGGACAAAGCCAGGATATTGTCTGAGCTCTCTTCCTGCAAAAGCAAGTACCTAGGGAACCATATTTGCTTTAGGGAACTGGGATCCAGGACTAGGCTCAAAGCTGAGGCAAGACTGGCCTACAGGCTGTAACTCATGGAGCCAAGGGAAAGATAGCATCCCTGGGCAAAGCTGGGATGCCAAACAGAGAGTCCCACTGAAGTGTCAGGCCAAAGGATCTGGGCAACGAGGCAGAAATAACCAGGTGCTGGGCAAAAGCACAGCAACTGAGATCCCAGCTCGAGGCAAGCAGTTTAAAACAACAGGTGGGAGGCAGAGCCTGGGGGTTTCCCAGGGCAGTGGCGTATCATCACAGAGGATTTTTATGGGGCTGTTTAGGGTGCTAAGCTGGTTTTACATAAAGGTAATGTGGCCAAGCCCTTAACCTCAGCAAGAAATAATAGCTACAACAACAAAAATAACAATAACTATTTTTTATACCCATTATAGGCCTTGTTTTGGATGGTGGTTCCACCACTCACTGGGGGCAGAATGGGTATATCTGACAAGTTACTTAACCTCCCCCAGCTTCAGTTTTCTCTTCTTTTAAGTATGGCATTAAAGTATGGCATTAAGTATCTGTGTTGACAACTCCCAAATTCATTTCTCCGACCCAGACCTCTCCTTTGAGTTTCAGACTCCTGCATCCAAACACAACTCAAACTTAACAAAAGCAAATGAAATTCTGTTGATTTGCTTCCAGGGTCAAGGACCCTGGTCCTTATCTAGAATTCTTCCCCTTCATAAATGGCACCATCAGTTGATTCCTTGATTCCTCTTTCTCCCTCGGTCTTAACATCCAACCCAATGACTTTATTTTGGAATAAAATCCAAAATCCTTTCTTAGGTCATGGTCATTTCCTTAGGTTCTTCTATCTTGGCCTTAAAATGAATCTGGCATGGCCATGAAAATGCACAAAACCCCTCTGGTCTCTGTCTCCCGAATCCCCCCGAGCGATTCCTCCTCTCTGTTTCCAGCTGTTGCTTCTCACTGCTGCCTTTCCAGATTTTCCAAGCCCTCTTTGGTTATGCTCTTTCCAAATTTTCTCTAGACCTCCTGGTATTTACAATCTGTTTGGGATATGTTCTCTGACTCTGCCTGAGCCCTGCTACTCAGGAAAGGTTCTTTTATCTTCCCACCAGCCAGAAGTCCAAAGACCTTGAGTAAGAATCCCTTCCAAATTTACTTAAGCCTCAATAAAATTTGGTTGTGCACAGAGCTGCATCAGGTGGATCTGAGTGGGCGAGCAGAGAAAACAAAGTACTTCAAGAGAGAATGTGTGTTAGAAATGTCCAAACCGAAAGGTATAGCTTTTTATGGAAAAATATTTCCCCTTTTGTGCTGTGGCAGGTTGGAGGGACTCAAGATCATCCTGAAGATGAGGAGCAGGCACACTCCTGGGCTGGGGTCCGTGAACTGCTTCTCCTTCCCTGTTACACTGCAGCTGCCTCGCCCTCCTCACTTTCCCATCCCGCTCACAGGAAAACCACAATATGCGACCAGACAGTTGGGTTATCAACCAGTAGTTCAGTCCGTAAAAGGCAGAATGATAAAGGATTCAAACACAAGCGTTTCTGCCCTGATCCCTCTAATGTGTGGTTTATATATCAAAACCTCAGAAGGGACTTCCCTGGTGGTCCAGAGGCTGGGACTCTGCGCTCCCAGTGTGGTGGGACCGGGTTCATCCCTGGTCGGGGAACTAGATCCCACATGCTGCAACTAAAAAAAAAAAAAAAAAATCCCACATGCTGCAACTAAAGATCCCACATGCCACAGCTAAACAGATCCTGTGCGCCACAGTTAAGAACTGGCGCAGGCAAATAAATAAATATATATTTTTTAAAGCCTCAGAAATATTCAGGAAACTGAGATTATTGTATGTAATAAGGATGACTAGGGAGTGGGGACAGATACATCACTGTTAGGGCAGGTTCAGAGTAATACAACTTCCCTCACCTGCTTGAAGAAGGTACAACATACAAATTTAGGAAATAGTCTTCTGTGAAGGATAATGGCTGGAACCTCATTTCACATGCAACTTCCAGGTAGAAATCTTCCCATGGCTGCTCTTTTTCTAGGCACTCTAGGATAGCCAAATCCTGTCTGTTTGTTCATTTTAGTATCCCCACCAACTGTGCCTGGCACATAGTAAACACTCATGAAATACACGTGGTATAAATAGAACCATTATGGGTATTCCAGTGCCCTAACTTTTCCCTGCTTTTTGTACCTTACATTTTAAAAAAATAACTATTTCAATCCTCAGAACATGATTGGTCCATTCAAAAGAACCCCAGGCAGCGTGGCAAGACAGGGACTCAGAGGTCTCAAATGATTATCAGAATATCAGAAAATGTACATAGTGTTTATCATTCTTCAGATTCACATTCCACTCCACGCCCATGCCTCTAAAGCAAGAATGCTGATGTAGGCATTGATTTTCCTATTATGTAGAGGAAACTGAGGCCCAGAGAGAATGAGAAACTTGCCCAGGTTCTCTCGGTTTTAGAGCGGCAAGGCCAGAACTCTTTTGGAATTTTGGAAAGAGCCCACGCTAACCAGAGCTCAGAGCAGGGCTCTGCCACTTAGAAGTAACCTGGGTAATATGTGCAGTCTCTGTGGGCCTCATCCTCCTCTGTAACAAAGAAGAGCAATGTCTACCTCATAAGACTATTCTGTCCAAAGACTGAATTAAACAGATAATTAAAATAGGGTGATACAGGAAAGTGTGCACAAATTAAATACGCAAAGTAATAGTTTCCTTTTTCTACCCCCAGAGTAAAAACAGCAGACACACTTTCGTGAAGAGAGTAAAATTTTGTTTGTTATTTTTTTAAAAAATTTTGTCTGAAAATAAAGATCACATGAATAACAAATCAGTACTTACAGTAACTTAAAAAGGCATTTCAACAATGTTAATTCTTGTCTCTGGCATATATATTATCACACACACACACACACACACACACACACACACACACACACACAACACACCTCTCTTTCCTCATTAGCCAGCTTGAACCGTCAGCCTGCAGAGAGGCATCAGACAGGGACCCAGGAAGCAAGGGTAAAGAAGCTTCCACTTCAGATCGGTTCTGAGAAAATTTTCCCCATCCCTCAGGCTGAGATATTCTGCCATCTGTTTTGATTAAACCTTTCAAAATTCAACTTGTGTTCTTCCTTCCATTCCTTTGAAATCTCCTTTAATTCAACAGTCTTTAGGCTTTCTTCTTTCCCTTAACCACCATCTGGTGCTTCTATTAAAAAAAAGAAAGAAAGAAAGAAAAGAAAACACATACAACAAACACTTTGAGTTCCTTGGAAGAAAGGTATAATGATGAGGATAATTTATTCCCATAGTGAGGCCCATTACTATTTCCATGGCAACAGACTGTGATGTTCTGAACATGGGACTTTGTGATCATCACAAGAACAGGATGGCAAAAGGCCCTGTTCAGACTCTTTGTCATTATGGATTCTTTGGGTAGTTACCCTCGGTGGCCCCCAGTTGTCTACAGAATTAAGTCCAAAGGCCTTAGCATGGCATTCAAGGCCTTCTCAGTCTGGTCCAATTATTCCCAGGCTCATCATCTGCCAATCCCAGGCACCTGGTACTCTGTGTCCAGGACACTCACGCTCTTTCATGCCTCCATGCCTTTCCTGTCATTTCTTCTCCTTAAAATGCCCACCCTCCACTCCCCCCCACACCAGCTTTTTTTCTAAACTTAATGAAATCTTCCTCATTCTAAAGGTTTAGCTCAATGTCATCTTCTAGATGGACTCTTCCATGGCTCACCCAAGCAACAGAAATAACTCTCTTTTCAGTGCTCCCAGCATTTTTATCAAACAGATATATTGACTCCTAACATTTTGTATCATAGATATGTTTATGTCTCCTTGATTTGAATTTGGATTATTTGCTATTGGATCCATGCCTGCTTCATTTTTATAGACCACCCCAATTATTTCACATGATTTCTCAAAACATCCTAAGGGTGGGACTTCCCTGGCAGTCCAGTGGTTAAGACTCTGTGCTTCCACTTCCGGGGGCATGGGTTTGATCCCTGGTTGGGGAACTAAGATTCCGTAAGCCGCATGGAGTGACCAAAAAAACCCCAAAATAATAAAAATTAAAAATGTCCTAAGGACTAGGCAGGTAGCCATCCCATTTTACTACTGAGAACACCAAGGTTTAGAAAACGTAAGTGACATTTATAGGTATAAGTAGCAGAGCCAGAACTCTACTGATAGAATGGAAAGAATGTGGACTGTGGAGTCAGGTATATTTGGGCTCAACTTATGTAACCTCTCTAATCTTCCATTGCTTCACCTGTAAAATGAACAGTAAATGAAATCATGCATTTGAAGGTGCTTGGCAAATAGTCGATATTCAATTAATATCAGTCTTCTTCTTCTTTCCCCTTCAAACTCTATTTTCTAGTAACGTCTAGAAATGAAATTTTTATTCCATTTTTGTTTCCCAAATTTTTATATGGTGCTGAAATTCAGATGAACAAGCAAATGAATGTCTTCAGCATCTCCCAGAGAAAATCTTTGCCCTAATTCCTTCATTTGTAATCTGGATTAATAAAAGAAGTTACCTAACAGAGTTGTAAAAATTAAACAAAGCAATGTATGGATGCAAGAGGCTCTTAGTGTGGTGTCCGGTATGTAGTAAGCATTCAGGATGCTTGCAATTACATTATCATCATCATTATCATTGTTATTATTGTTATTATCATTATTTTTGTGCGGCAGAACAAAAGGCCCTGTGAGAATTACAAAAATAAACAAGATGGTCTCACGACTCTGTCTTCAGCTTTTCTTACCACAACCTGTATTTTTACTAGTCATCTGTGCAGTCATTTCCTTCCATAAGATTGTAGGTTTTAGATAGGGCTTCTGTGCCTTATCTGTAATTCTTTCTGTAGGGTGGACCTAAAACAAAGCCTTGCAGAGGAGAAACATTCAGTAAAATTTGGTCAAAAGAATGCTGAATGATATTTCTCCAAAATGAGCTCTGTTACTGAAGTAAGACTCGAAAGCCTCTGGCTGCTTCATCATCATTAAGATGTCAATCTTCTGCTCAACATCTAATCATCAGGGAAATGCAAATCAAAACCACAGTGAGCTATCACCTCACACCTGGCAGAATGGCTATCGTCAAAAAGAACACAAAAAACAAATGGTGGCGAGGATGTGGAGAAAAGGAAACCCTCCTACACTGTTGGTAGGAATGTAAATTGGTGCAGTCACTATGGAAAACAGTATGGAGGTTCCTCAAAAAACTAAAAATAGAACTACCATATGACCCAGCAATTCCACTCAAGGGTATATATCCAAAACACCCAAAAACACTAATTTGAAAAGATACATGCACCCCAATGTTCATAGCAGCATTATTTAAAATTGCAAAGATATGGAAGCAATGTAAGTGTTCATCAAGAGATGAATGGGTAAAGAAGATGTGAGATATATATATATATATATATATATATATATATTGGACTACTACTCAGCCATAAAAAAGAATGAAATTTTGCCATTTGCAGCAACATGGATGGACCTAGAGATTATCATACTAAGTGAGGTAAGTCAGACAGAGAAAGACAAATACTGTATGATATCACTTATATGTGGAATCTAAAAAATACAATAAACTAGTGAATTTAACAAAAAAGAAGCAGACTCACAGATATAGAGAACAAACTAGTGGTTACCAGTGGGGAGAGGGAAGGGGAGAAGGGCAAGATAGGGGTGGGGGATTAAGAGGTACAAACTATTAGGTATAAAATAAGCTACAAGGATTATTGTACAACACAGGGAATATAGCTAATATTTTATAATAACTATAAATTGAGTATAACCTTTTAAAATTGTGAAGCACTATATTGTACACCTGTATCTTATATAATATTGTACATCATCTATACTTCAATAAAAAAATTTTTTTTAAGATGTCAATCTTTGCCAGTGGCATATTTGATGGGAGAGCCATTTTTGAGAAGGTTGTGCACGTCTGTAGAGTATTGGATAGAGCTTTTTGAAACTTTAAATATTTAAACTTGTAGTTTTTCTATATAATCTTTCCTCACAGGAGATAGACAATTCCCAGATTAGGAGACAGATAGCTTCTGCTCTCTTGAGGATATGGAGGGGTCTAAAGAAATCATGTCCTGGAAAACAATGTCAACCAGGGATCAAGCACAGCCTCAACTGGATAGTCTAGTGGTGGTATCACTTAGATATTCATTCCATTAATATTTTATTGAGTACCTCCTTCATTTTAGGCCCCAGTATTGAGCTAAGCAATACCATGAAATCCTATTTAGCAACATGCAACCCACTTTCTTCACCACCAACCAACCATGTAATGAGAAAGGATATTACTACCTTCAGATAAGGGAAGTAAGGCTCAGAGTGTTTGAGTGGCTTGCCCCAATATCACACACATAAGTGACAGAGGAAGGATTTAAGCTTAAACCCAAGTATCTGGGACCCAGAGCTCATGTCCCTTCTCTGATGTATCTCTGTGGCTCCCAGGACCATTTGCAGATTCCCCAAGATTCACTGCTGGTGATCACACCCCAGTGGCGTGTGCTGGCCAGCCTGTTCCCTTTCTCGCTGTCCATCATGCTAGGGTTAGGATTACGGTTACCTTTGCTGGCTCTCCCTCTGGCCATTCCTTAGACTGTGGCCTCTGGTCTGAACCTCCCTAGGAATGGGAAAGGCCCACAACATTCAGCATGCAAAGGGTCTCAGGGAGGAGGTTTGTAGTGTGT
Source organism: Hyperoodon ampullatus (assembly GCF_949752795.1). Taxonomy (NCBI): domain Eukaryota; kingdom Metazoa; phylum Chordata; class Mammalia; order Artiodactyla; family Ziphiidae; genus Hyperoodon; species Hyperoodon ampullatus. The sequence continues at coordinate 69,972,990 of NC_136928.1, forward strand.
CCTTTAATACCTTCCCTTTTAGAACTCCCCCTAGTTTTTTTTGTTGTTTTCTTTTTTTTTCTTGCTACAGCTGGGGTAGCGAGGGGGGCATTGATTCTGACTCACCACACACTTTGAGAGCCTCTGACTCAGCTCAACTCTGGTGTTCTTCCAACTCTGCTCAGAACACTGTGGGTGCCCTTCCCCAGCTGCCCAGAAGCAGCCAGACCCGTTCAGATGTGCTTGGTTCAGCCCTAAATGACACCAAGTTCATTAGTAAATTAGACACACACACAGAACCAAAGACTCCCCAGCAACCAACAGGGCTTAGGCAAGTTTTAGGCTGTGTTGAAGCCAAGCTTAATGTGCAATACCATTAGAATTAATTAACTGCTTTGCATTCAAGCATATAGCTTACATTTACATTGGTAGTATAATTGATAGTAAAAAGTTAATTTTTATGTTAAAAAACTTATAAAAGTTAACTATAATATTAAGTGTTAGTAGTTGAAAGTTAACCGTAATTTTTAAAAGCTAACTGTAGGTTAAAAGAAAAAATTTTCTTTATTATTTTATATAGCTATATAATAAAATGTCCTTGACTTGGGGAATTTTGCAAGAGATCACACTTATCAAAAGTTAAGAAACAAGCTTTAATTTAGCTGCTTAAAGAATTATCATTTTAACTCTTCCCGTAGAGTATATGACAGGTGTTTCTTCAAGGACATGAAGGGCTCCAAGTTCATTTAATTGTTCCTGATTGCTATTTTAATCACTATGCAGTAATTCCCTTTCAAAAGAGAATTCTGCAGTTAGTAGAATTTTGGCATTATGCTATCCTTTCTTTTCATGAGCTGCTCTGGTTCACCCTGGAGGGCAGCACTTTTCCCTGCTCGTTTATTGCCAAGGGTGCTTTGTCCCATTCTCTGATAACTTTGCTTACTTCAATTTCCAACATTTATCATCTTCTGTGACTGGTTTTGATGTTACTCTCAAAAATGGTCCCATCCTGTAGAATCTTGTTTAACAGCAATGAACAACTTCCTTCTGGGGAAAGTTGGCTTTATCTCCATTTTTAGAACAGATGTTTGTATGTTTTGATGAACCCCCATCTGGAATCTCTTCCAACTTGATTTCTTTGACACCAAGTTTCTTGCTTTCTCCTTGATCTGACACCTTCTACTTTACTTACTGTACCTCTGAAATGCTTATTTGCAAAGATACGGTTATAGGCTGGTACTAGGATTTTTGTTACCTCCCTTGGACACATTTTTTAAATGTTTCCTAGTAATTTGCGTTCTGCAAGAAATGAAACTGAGCCATGGTTCTGCGGAAACTTGATAATGTCCTCCCTGGAGGGCTACATTTCTCAGCCTGCTGGGGACCAGCAACCTTGATCTTCTCTCTTACTGTGGGTCCTCGGCAACTCTGTTGTGGATGTATTTGGAACCACGGAGTTTGGTAGGACAAAGGATGTTTTAAGGATTTAAAGAGAAAAGGAGCCGCCTACACGGAACTCAATCCCGTGCCGAAGTTATTGCAGTTCCTGCCTCTGACACCGCATGTATTCTGGCTTTTAGCAGGATTGTTCTCCCAGCTTTGCTCTGAAATGTAAAGCCCCATTGCCCACTGCAAGTCTTAATGAAAAGCAGCTCATAAGCAAGTTACGTAACCTAATTGTAATCCAGGGATCAGCTTGGTTATATTATTTAAAGAAATAGCATCCATTTTCCATGACCTGATTTAGAAAAGAAACCCAGGGAAGAAAAAAATACCCAATTCAGCACTTGGCTCCCTGTGCTTATTCTAATGAGGACGCTTGTAAATAATTCAAAAACAATGACTTTTAAGAACATTAAACCCAAGTTAGCTCAGGGTTATATCTCAAAGCAGCTTTAGCTGCTTAAAGCAAATTATATTTGATCATGAAATACGGAGCTTATTTTTGCAGACAATTTAGTCATTTAGTACATTTAATTTCCTCATCAATACAACACACGTGGAACACTGACTAGAGGCAAGATGCTGGGGAATGCTAAAATGCATAAGCCCTGCTCTCAGGAAGCTTAAAGTCTGGTTAGGGTTAATAATAATAACAGGGAAGGAAATCTAAAAAAGAGTGGATATATGTATACGTATGACTGATTCATTTTGACGTACAGCAAGAAACTAACAAAACCTTGTAGAGCAACTATACTCCAATAAAAATTAATAAAAAAGGGACTTCCCTGGTGGCGCAGTGGTTAAGAATCCGCCTGCCAAAGCAGGGGACACGGGTTTGAGCCCTGGTCCAGGAAGATCCCACATGCAGCGGAGCAAATAAGCCCGTGCGCCACAACTACTGAGCCTGAGCTCTAGAGCCCGTGAGCCACAACAAATGAGCCCGCGTGCCTAGAGCCTGTGCTCCGCAACAAGAGAAGCCACCGTAATGAGAAGCCCGTGCACCGCAACGAAGAGTAGCCCCCACTGGCTCGCTGCAACTAGAGAAAGCCCGCGCGCAGCAACAAAGACCCAATGCAGCCATAAATTAATTAATTTTTAAAAAATTAATAAAAAATAATAATGTAGCGTCATTGGTTCATTAATTGGAACAAATGCACCATATAATGTAAGATGTTAACAGCAGGGAAAACAGGGTCGGTGGTCAGTGGAGGGTTTACAGTAACTCTGTACTATCTTCGCAACTTTTCTGTAAATCTAAAACTATTCTAAAATTAAAAGTTTATTTTTAAAAACCTGGATAGGGGGCTTCCCTGGTGGCGCCGTGGTTGAGAGTCCGCCTGCCGATGCAGGGGACACGGGTTCATGCCCCAGTCCAGGAAGATCCCACATGTCGTGGAGCGGCTGGGCCCGTGAGCCATGGCCGCTGAGGCTGCGCATCCGGAGCCTGTGCTCCGCAACGGGAGAGGCCACAACAGTGAGAGGCCCGCGTATCGCAAAAAAAAAAACAAAAACAAAAAAACCTGGATAGGGAAACAGTTGGATATACAAATAGAAACACATCTATCCTCGTTGCCTGGTTTATACAAATTAAGCCAGGCCTGCCTAATAGGCAGCTTCACAAGTGGTATGATTATTTTATGAACTTCAGAAACACAAAATTGGATTATCAGAGTCCTGATTCATGTTAATAGTGTGTCACGAATCCAGGATTATCATTAGCCCTTTGGTCCTTTCATAAACCTCATTTAATTGATTTATACTGTATGTATTATATAATAAAGGACTCATGGACCCACCTCTCAACCCAAGAGCTAAAAGGCCTCCATGACTTACGTTGACCCGTGTGTTCTTCCTCTATCCCATTCCCCAACCTTCCTCTCAGTAGTAATCGTTCTCTTAAATTTTGCTTTTATCATACCCTTGCTTTTCTTTACATTTTATTACACACATGTGTGGCCTAAACAATATGCTAGTTTATTTATGTTTGAACTTGTCATACTACATGTTGTCTTCTGGGACTTGTTCCTTTGGCTCCACATTATGTTCCCTATATTTATCAATAATGTTATAGTTAACTCATTTTCACTGTTGTATAATATTCAGTAACAGGACTGTGCCACAAATTTTTAAAATAATTTTCATCAGTAGTTTCTAAATTTTTGCTATTACCAGTGGATCCTGCCATGAACACTCTCATACATGTGTCCTGGTAAACATGTACTAATGTTTCCAATGAACCAGAGCTTTATGAGATTGAACGATCTTAAAACTGCATAAGAATCCAAGCCCAACAGTTTACTTACAGAAAATATGTCCAGGGAAGAGCACATAAATTCTTCACCTTTGAGGCAAAGGAAAATATGAATTACACACTAATTCCATGTGAGGATTTAACTGTACCATAAAATCCAAATTAACAATGGCTTAATCATACATGCTGCTCTCATGTAAAACATCCAGAGATGAGAAGCCTTGAGCTGGTATGACAAGGTCCACAAAATTGTCATGGATCCAGGTTTCTTCCAACTTTCTAGTTTGCTATCCCTAGGGTCTGACTTTTACCTTCATGGTCCAAAGGGCTGCTCAACTTCTAGCCATTACACCTGCTTCTCTGTCAGTAAGAAGGAAAAAGAAAGGAAGAAGAATATGCATCTTCCACTCAAGAACCCTTTCACCAAGTCACATATGACATTCCTAATCACATCTCATTTAGTCTCATTTAGACACATGGCTACATCTAGTTTCAAGGGAGGCTGTAAAATGTAGTCTTTATTCTGGGCACCCCTGTACTCAGGTAAAAGTTCTATTACTAAAGAAGAATGAGAAAAAGGATTTTGAAGACAGTTAGCAGTCTCTGAGAGAATTGCTACAGCTAAAGTGAGAGCAGAATATAAATCAACCCAATAAGGATTTATGTTGAAAAGCATAAAGGAAAAATAAGCACTGATAATATCACCACCCAATGATTATCACTGTTAACTTTTTGAGATATATTCTTCCAGACTTCTTCATCCATATATACAACCACATATATCTCCAGCTTATCCATAACTATACCTATATTTATATAAATATATCCACACATTGCTTTTAAAGGGACTATTTAAATTATTGCAATAAGTCAAGAAAGATGGCTAGGTTGTTTTTCCCCCTTTAAACTCTTAATAAACTTCATGGGAAATGTAACATTGGAGTAACTAGAGGAAAGAGGAGAATGTGCTCTGTAATTGCATTTTTTTAATTTCTCAGAGTTGCCAAATGCAAAATAACTTAAGCTGCATACAGGGTACTCTGGAAGAAGGATTTAAAGGAGAATTTAAAAGAAAAATGGGACTTCCCTGGCCATCCAGTGGTTAAGACTCCACGCTTCCACTGCAGGCGGTGCGAGTTCCATCCCTGGTTGGGAAACTAAGATGCCACATGCCGTGCAGCACAGCCAAAAAATAATAAATAAATAAATAAATAAATAAAGATTAGCCATCCCAGAAAAAGTGCAGGCACCTCTTCAATAGGGAAGGTGACCAGAAAAATTAATGGACACCAGAATTTTAGAAAAACCCAGATCAATAGAGTTTCCCAGACCATAGATAGGGATAGGTAAAAATATCAATAACTAGATTATTTACCCCTAAGCATGCCCTACCACCTGAGCACAAGATAGTCTATTTGGGGATCTGCTCTCTTTAATAAAAGAGTCCTCTAGCCTTCAGTCAAGAAAAAGGACTATTACACAGAGCTACAAATTCGCTCAACAGATTTAGCCTAGATCCTTGTCTTCCTGGAGACCATAGTCCAGTAGGGAAGACAGAGAAGTGCCTGTAAAGATGAGTTAACATTTACTATGTGACAGATGCTGTACTAAGCACTTTACTTGCATTATCCAATTTAGCACTTATAACAATCTATTCTTAACCCCATTTGACAAATGAAGAAAATAAAGTCATAGGTTAGGTAATTTGGTTGAGGTCACAAAATTAATGTGACAGAGCTGAGATTCTACCCAAGCTCTATCTGACTTCAGACCCCTTGCTCTGGGCCACTGACAACCCACGTAGTTAGTGTTATAATAGAAGTTTCTACACAATTCTGAGGAAACATGGAATAAGCATCAAACACCTTTCAGGGAAAACTTGTAGAGTAGTATAAAGATGAGAAAATGTGAAGTATAAAGTCAATAAGTGTCAAAATAAAGATCAATGTGAGCATTGATAAATGAATGGAAAAGACAGATTTCTGCCTCAGAGCCTATTAAGGCTGGGTTTTACAAGTAGCCTTCTTTTCATTATTGGCTACAAAATTCAATCCTATATCATCTAGTATCTTTACTCTTATTTTAGCAGTTAATCGTATATTGACATTCTTGCTTCTTATCAAGCTATTTTCTCCCTGTGAGTTGCCTCCATATATAATCAGCTCATAAAAAGCAAAATGCAACATGTTTGATCGTTTCTTGGTTTTGGTTTTTGTATTCCTGATTGAGGTACGTACTAGCATACTAGGCAATAAGTACATGCTTGAGTTGAATTGATAGCCGTTTATTTAAAGTTGATTCAGAGTGGTAAATACATGAGATAAGCATAGAAGATCCAACATGTGGGCAATAGAGAGTCCACAAAGAATAAAAAAATTTTTTTAATATTTAAAATTATAATCTGAGAAAAATGTCTAGAAGGAAAAGAATATCTGAATCTACATATTGAAAGGAACATACGGAGCTGAGACTGGAGAGTTGGCAGGAACCAGTCATGTTGGTCCTTATAGTAGGCCACTATAAGAAATTTAAATTTTGTTCTAAATGTAATAGGAATCCCTTGGAGGATTGTAATCAGAAGCACCACTGCTTACACAAAATGGAGAAGTAAAAATGGGGGGGGGGGCTTCCCTGGTGGCGCAGTGGTTGAGAGTCCACCTGCCAACGCAGGGGACACGGGTTCGTGCCCGGGTCCGGGAAGATCCCACATGCCGCGGAGCGGCTGGGCCCGTGAGCCATGGCCGCTGAGCCTGCGCGTCCGGAGCCGGTGCTTCGCAACGGGAGAGGCCACAACAGTGAGAGGCCCACATACCGCAAAAAAAAAAAAAAAAAAGAGACTAACTTTATACCAACATTTTTTTTTCCAATATAGGTTTTTACATGATATTAAATATAGTTCCCTGTGCTATACAGTAGGTCCTTGTTGTTTATCTATTTTATATATGATAGTCTGTATTTGTTAATCCCAAATTCCAAATTTGCCCCTCCCCCACCATACCAAACTTTTTGGCATGGCATTTTGGGGGACCGAGAATAGCAAGCAATTTGGGGACTAAGGGTGTGAAATTAGCACTACAATTGTCAAGATAAGCCTGGAAAGCACAGTCATATGATAGGCAGGGGAAGTAGCTGGGTAATCAGAAACCAGTTGCCAAGGTAGAATGAGACCTAAAATTACAACTCAGCGTTGGGGATGAAAGGCTATGAAGAGGAATATTCAGAAAACAAAGCCCAGGACATGGTCTAGAACTCTCTATATTCAGCATACACTGGAATATCAAACATGAATCTAGTAAAGGAAGGGGGGGTAGAAGTGGGATCAGAGAAAGAAACAATCAGAAAAGTTTTGAAAATCGATGCTTTCCACCCAAAACTATACCTTAGCGGGTGGGGAAATATTAATAGGTTTCCCTGTCAAAATTTTGTCACGTAATATCAGTGTTTATTTGATCTCTTCTTTGGATTTTTTTCACATTCTTAATTTTTCATTCTCTACCTCTCAAATTGTGTGTAATTTTCTGCAAGATTGAAATTCCTTTTTTTTTTTAAATTGCCATTTGCAGCAATGTGGGTAGACCTAGAGAATATTATGCTTAGTGAAATAAGTCCGATAGAGAAAGACAAATACTATATATATCACTTATATGTGGAATCTAAAAAATAATTAAAAATGAATGTATATACAAAACAGAAACAGACTCACAAATACAGAAAACAAACTTATTGTTACCGAGGGGGAGAGGGAAGAGAGGAGGGACAAATTAGGGGTATGGGATTAACAGATACAACACTGAAAGTGTTATGTGGAAGGTCTTGGTCCTGACAACATGGGATATTAAGCTAGTGTGGACCAACTCTTACTACAAGTATATTAAAATGCTGCATAAAATAATATAAAACTAATTATATAGTCAAGATTGAGAGAAAGGAAGAAAGAAAAAAAAGAAAGGGAAACCACAGAGGTCAAGAACAAAAAGTGAATTAAAAAATCAGAGCAGTAAACTCCAGTTATCCTGTCGTAACCTGGAAAAGTGGGGTACTGGAACCGGGTATAAGGTTTAGGACTGGAAACTGGGATTGATCGTCCATACAGGGAAAAAATGCATGACTCTCAACTTGAAAAAGACAGAGTGTTGGAACTGGGACTTTGCCAAGATGGTCTGTTAAATCCATGACAAAGGAACAGGAAAAACGTTATCCCAATGGCCCACAGAAGTTGCAAAGAAGCTCTGTACCTAATACTGGATAGACTAAATCTCCAATGGGGGAATAAAACTCTAGACTACCCAAATGAAAATATGGGATCCATATATTTACTGCCCCTAAGGTACAGAAATCCCCAAACTGGTCCAGGACTCACAAAATTTCTCAAACCCTGGCAAGAGAAAATGTAAAACATTAAAATAAGAGTGACTCCCATAGGTCGAGGCACTAAGATGAGGAAAAATGAACTTTCTATATCCCCACCCCCCAGAATGAGCCCATAATATTCAAAAGAGATGAAGAAATGAACCAGCATTAGGTGGAGCTCATACACACAACAATGGGTAGAATTTGTGTGCTAACAACCAGGTATAAAAGTAAATCAGAAAGAGACTAGATATTTAAGTTTTAAATGATTAAGTTTAAGTTTAAAATGATTAAGGAATTGACACCAAAAAACATAATTCTTAAAAGGAAAAATGGACAAATTGGACCTCATCAAAATGTAGGACTTCTGCTCTGCAATAGACCCCATAAAGAGAATGAAAAGATAAGCTACAGAAAATATTTGCAAACCACATAGCCAATGAAGGACTTGTATCTAGAATATATAGGAACTCTCAAAACTGAGCAGTTAAAAAAAAATCCAATTAGCAGAAACTAACACAACATTGTAAAGTAACTCTACTCCAATAAAAATTAATTTTTAAAAATCCAGTTAGAAAATGGGCAAAAGATATGAACAGACATTTCACCAAAGAAGATATGCAGATGACACGTGCACCAAAAAAGTGCTAAACATCATTAGCCACTAGGGAAATGCAAAGCCTAACACCAATGAGATATCACTAGGCACCTATTAGAATGCTGGGGAGGATGTGAAGAAACTGGATCACTCACACAGTGCTAGGAATATTAAATGATATAGCCACTCTGGAATACAGTTTGGCTATTTCTTTTTAAACTAAACATGCAGCTAACATATGACCCATCAATTGAACCCCTGGGCATTTATTTCAGAGAAATAAAAACCTATGTTCACACAAAACCTGTACAGAAATATTCATAACAGCTTTATTCATATTAGCCTAAAACTGGAAATAACACAGATATTCTTCAACTAGTGAATGGTTAAACAACAATGGTATATACCATAGAATATTACTGAGCAATAAAAAGGAGTAAACTATTAACACACACACAACTTGGATGGATCTTGAGGGAATTATGCTGAATGAAACAAGTTAATCTCAAAGGTTATATACTGTATTATTCCATTTATATAGCATTCTTGAAATAACAAAATTATAGAAATAGAGAACAGACTTGTGGTTGCCAGGGGTTAAGAACAGGGTGGATGAGTGAGGGAAGTAGGTATGGCTCTAAAGAGCAGCATGAACCTCGGGGTGATGAACAATTCTGTATCTTCACTGTGGTGGTTGTTACACAAAGCTATACATGTGATAAGATTGCATAAAACTACACACACACACACACACACACACACACACACACACACACACACACTGGTGAAACCTGAATTAAACAAATAGGTAAAGATATACAAGAAAGGAAAGAAAAAACAATGAAGAAAATCTGGCAGGGGACTTCCCGGGACTTCCCCAGTGGCCCAATTAAGAATCCACCTGCCAATGCAGGGGACACAGGTTCGATCCCTGGTCTGGGAAGATCCCGCATGTCGCGGAGCAACTAAGCCCATGAGTCACAACTACTGAGCCTGCGCTCTAGAGCCCACAAGCCACAACTACTGAGCCCACGTGCTACAACTACCAAGCCCACGCACCGCAACTACTGAAGCCCACACGCCTAGAGCCCGTGCTCCACAACAAGAGAAGCCACTGCAAGGAGAAGCCCGTGCACCACAACGAAGAGTAGCCCCCACTTGCCACAAGTAGAGAAAGCCTGCGTGCAGCAACGAAGACCCAACACAGCCAAAAATAAATAAATCTTTAAAAATAAAAAAAAAGAAAATCTGGCAGATTTTTCTTTTAAAACTTGTAGAAGTAAAAAATTATTGTCACTGAAATAAAAAGCATAAAAGGTATGTTAAACAGCTTATTAGACACACAGCTGAGAAAGAATCTGTTACCTAGAAAATAGATTTTCATAAATCACACAGAATGCAGTACAGACAAATGAAAGAGATGGAAAATGCATGGCAGAAGCTAAGAGTGAGAAGACACAATGAGAAGATACTATGATGCCTCTAATAGGAGTTCCTGGAGAAGGAAATAGGGGGAGAGACAATGCTCAGAGCAAACAGATCGAATTTTTCCATACTTAAAGAAGGATGTAAGTTCTCACATTGAAGGACCAAGCAAGTAAAAAAACATCCACACACAGACAAATGGTGGTGAAAGAATCTACAGAATACCGGAGATAAAGAGAAAGTCTCAAAAGCAGCCAGAGGCAAAAGACATATTACCACAGAAGAATAACTATTAGACTGACAGCAGACTTCTCATCATCAACAATAGGATCTTAAAGACTAGATTAATATCTTCAAAGAGCTAAAAGAAAATAACTATTTAACTTAAAGTTATACACTTAACTAAAGTATCTTTTAAAATAAGGCTAACATAAAGACATTTTCAGACTAACAGAAAGTTTATTACTCACAGGCTATCACTGGAAGACCTATGATAGTTACTTCTTCCTGAAGTATCAGAAGAAAGATATTGAAACAAAAGCGAAGAAATGAGATGCAAAAAAAGAAAAAAAAGAGAGAGAGGTAAATTGGTAAACATGTAGATTAAATCTATACAAATATTCATTTGTGAAAACAACATTGGTAACATTAAAGACTGATGGGGGTTAGAAACAAAGTACAAATAAAATACCACTCAAGAATAACATGTCAATGGGAGGTGGAGTGACCAAATTTAAAGACTCTAAGAGCTATGCATTGTTTGGGAAGAGGATAGAACTCTTGGTTAACTTTAAACATTGTTAAGACAACTGTACATATTAAATATTAACAATAACCCAAAAAAAGTCTCTAAAAGTGTAGATATATAATTATATAACTCCCCAACCAACAGAGGAAAGAAGAGGGCTTTAAAAAATCAAGACAGTAGATGACAGAAAAAGAGAAAGAAAGAGCAGGGTATACAGAAAATATAAAATAACTTGCTAAAATTAATACCGAATATATTAGTGATCAAAACAAAAGAAGAGGGATTCTATCTCTCCATTAAAAGTCAGCAATTCTCAAGTTGGATTTAAAAACAACAAAGTTCTGCCATATGCTGATGAAAACAAAGGGATGATAAAATAGCAGGAAATTATGCATATTTTAAAAACTGGCACACCAATATTATTATTATACAGAGTAAATGTTAAAGCAAAAGAATTATTAGTGATAAAGAGTATCATTACTCAATGATAAAAGGAATCATTCTCTGTTTTGTTCCATGCTGTCTTTTCACTGTCTTTAACAATGCCTAGCACATAGTAGGTGCTCAGTAAATGAATGGTTGAATTTATTAGGTCATGAGGATGATACAGACCTAACATCTTAGCCTTAAAATATATAGAGAGCAGAGCTTGACAAAATTCTGAAGAAAACTGATAAATCTATAATAACACTGGGAGGTTTTTAACATTTCTCACACATGAAATAATAAGATCAAACACAAATTTAGTTAAAGATACAGATGATTTTTATAACTGACTTAACAACTTCAATCTAATGAGCATGTAGAGGACACTACACCCAACAATTATAGAATACATAATTTTTTAAGATCAGTTATAAAGTTATATAGAAAACACTTATAAATATTAACTATGCATAAGACCACAAAGGAAGTCTTAACAAACACTAAAGAATTTATATATAGACCATGTTTTCTGAGTACAGTGTGATAAAGTTAGAAATAAATAAAAATATATTTAATGTTAGGAAATTTTTAAACATTTTTATTAGTTTAGTCTTCAAAGTATAATTATGAATATGAAATACATAGAAAATAAATGGCAATGAAAGCATTGCATATCAAACTCATAGTACAAATAGCACAAAAAGAAAATTTATTGCTTCATATGTATATTTTTAAAAGAAGTATGAAAATTAATATTAGAAAATGAATGGAGTAAATATCTAATGGAGTGAAATATTTAAGATTTAATAAAATATGGTAGACAAACTTCTGGTAAGGTTGATCAATGAAAAAAGAGAAAGTACAGGAGCTTCCCTGGTGGTGCAGTGGTTGAGAGTCTGCCTGCCGATGCAGGGGACACGGGTTTGTTCCCCGGTCCAGGAGGATCCCACATGCCGCGGAGTGGCTGGGCCCGTAAGCCATGGCCACTGAGCCTGCGCGTCTGGAGCCTGTGCTCCGCAATGGGAGAGGCCACAACAGTGAGAGGCCCGTGTACCACAAAAAAAAAAAAAAAAAAAAAGAGAAAGTACAAATAAACAATATTGGAAATGATATAAAGATACAATTACAATAATAAAATTCTCCAATCAAATTAGTGCCAATAAATTTGAAAACAAATGACATGGATTTTTAAGATAAATTATTAAATTTAACTTGAGAAGAAATAGAAAATATTACTGGTTCTATAATTATGAAAGAAATGGAATAATAGTTAAATTTACCACAAAGAATACATGAGGTTCATATTATTTTGCAGGAGAGTTCATTTCCAGAAAATGAACTGAAAAATGGAAAGTTCATTTTAGGAGGCTAGTGTATCCTTGATACCAAAACCAGACAATGACTGTACAAGAAAGGAAAATATAGGTCAACCTTGGTTATGAACATAAATATAAAAACTCCTACACAAAATAATAGCAATCCAAACCCAGGAATGTAGTTTTTAAAAAGATTATGACCAATTGGGTTTATCACACAAATACAATGATGAATTACCATAAGAAAAAAATCTATTATTTCATTTCAACTCATTAATAAATTAAAGAAGGAAAACCACATGATCATCTCAGAGGATACAGGAAAAGCACTCAATAAAATTCAACATCCACTTATGATTTTTTTTAAAAAAACCACAAAACGCTTAGCTAACTAGAAATAGAAGGAGACTTCCTACCCTGAAAAAAAGTATTTACCAAAAACCTGAAGCAAACATTATAGTCAATAGTGAAATGTTTAGAAGCATTTTTTAATTCAGGAAAAAAAGACAAGGACGACCATTATCACCACTTCTATTTAACATCGTCCTGGAGGTGCTGTGAAAGAAACAAATAAAATATGAAAGAATTGGGACCAAAGAAAAAAACTATCATAACATATTAATCACAGTTTTTTCAAACTCCTGGTCTGATAATTCCAACACCTCTGCTATATCTGAGTCTGGTTCTGATGATTGCTCTGTTTCTTCAGACTGTGTTTTTTTGTCTTTTAGTATGCCTTGTAATTTTTGGTTGAAAGCCAGACATGATACACAAATAAAAGGAACTGAGGTAAATAGACCTTTGGGGTGCAGTTTTATATTTATCTGGCTGGGGGTTACCATTTGCTATAACTGTAGGTGTCAGAGGCTAAAATTTCCTCTGTTTCTGTCTGCCCTGTTGTCTTTAGGTTTCTCTAGAGACTTCTTAAATAACGCCTGAGACACACAATTCTTCCATCTGTGTTCCCCTGTTATTATACAAAGGCCTTATTGATGTGGTGGTCAAGGGTAGGGAGACAGGAATATTCTATAGCCTATGATTAGGTCTCAGATTTTTAGTGGGCCTTGCCCCCTGGGCTGTGACCTTCACCAGTGCTTCTCGGTTTTATTTTACTTTTTCCCCCTTAAGTGAGACAGGAAGGTTAGCAGGGGCTGGAATTGGGTATTTCCCATCCTTCAGGTTAGTGGGTCTCTGGTAAAACCCCAGTCAGTTAGGCTCTGGTAAAACAGTTTCTCTTGAGGGCAAGCCTTGTTAAGAACAGAATGCTCTGGGCATATTTCAAAACAGAGTTTAAAACCTCTGTACCAAGACACCAAAACCACAGCTAAAAGACAAGTTCCATGTTGGCAAGGTTGTGGAGAAATAGGAACTCTCATACACTGCTGGTAGATGTCTAAGAGAGCACAATTTCTCTGAAGAACAATTCAATGCTATCCAGTAGAACTGAATACATCTATATCCTAGACCCCAGCAGTTCCACGCTTAGATCTAAACTCGGTACTATTTGCCTTTTTCAATGTGGTGTTGTTTGCAATGATGATGCAAAATCAAATGTGGGTAAAATGCTGGTGATTTAGCACAAATTAAGGCTGTGGTACCAAACTGTTCTGGTTGTTGTTGTATTTTTTATTGTCAGGCACTTGAAATAAAATCATCATCACCATAATCATCATCGTCATCATCATCATCACCATCAACATCATCCAGTTGTACTTATGAATTTTACTGATGAAGCAGTAAAAATTAATAAATTTTATTAAATAAAGCTCAACTCTGGAGCACGTCTTTTGAATATTAATATCCTGCGAAATGAAATGGAAAATACGCATAAAACATTTCTGCACATGAGGGTAGTTGGTTCCCTCTCATGGAAAAACACTTGTGCTTTTTTTTTTTTAATTCTTTTTTTGAGCTATGAGCTGAACTAGCTGCTTTTTTCATGGAACACCATTTCTACTTGAAAGAAAGACTGACAAACTATGGTTATTCAGACTTGGGATTTTGGCAGGCATTTTCTCATAAATGAACAAAGTGGGCCTGTCACTTCAAGGGAAGAAACTGACTGCATCTGTTGCCAATGATAAATTTTGAGCTTTCAAGCAAAAGTTAGAATTTTGGAAAATTTACATCCACTACTATGACCTTGAGAGTTTCCCAGCTTTCAGAAACTTCTATGATGAAGTCAGTGGTAATATAAATAAATGTGCTTTTTTGATACTGTATAATGAAATCTGTCGATGTTTGTAAGACATATAATTCAGTGAAGCAATGTTTTCCAAATGACCAAGAAAGATCAATGGGTTTTATGTGTAACAGAGTATGAGAAGTTCATTGACATTATTTCAGATTCCACACTGCAACCTTTATGAAACTATTATTTATTGACTTTTGATTTAGTATCTTTGATGAAGAATATCCAAAGTTATCTTTAAAGGTTATTAAAATACTCTTCCCTTTTCCAACTACATACCTATGTGAGGCCTATTTTTCTTCATATAATTCAACAAAGAAAACATATTGTAACAGACTGAATGCAGAAGGAGATATAATTTCCATCAAGTCAGGCATTAAAGAGATTTGCAAAATGCAAAACAATGACCTTCTCACTAAGTTTTTTGGTAAAATATAGTTATTTTTCATTAAAAACACATTATTTATGTTAAACACAATGGATTTGTTATTGTTAAATATTTTTTTAATTTCGCAGTTTTAACTTTAAACACCATACACATCAATAGATATATCTACACAAACAAAAGCTATTTGGGGTCCTTAATAATTTTAACAGTGTAAAAGAATTATGAGAGCAAAACCTTGAGAACTACTGCCCTAAAGAAAAATATCTCCCACACGTTCCCCAAGAGACATGTACAAGCTTATTCACTGCAGACATGTTTGTGATTAAAATGTTTTAAAATTACTTAAAGTCTATCAATAAGGGAATGGATACACACATTTTGAAACAGTCATATAATAAAATATCTCTCTGAAATTAAAATGAATGAACTAGATTTATATGTACTGATGTGGATGATTCTGAAACATGTTGAGAGAAATTTTTAAATGTTTCAAAAGGAGAGGTACAGAATGATACCATTTACATACATTTCAAAAACAGAGAGAAGGACATTATTGCTTATGGATACATCCATGTGTAGTAAGAATACATACCCTTGGATGTGGATACAAAGGAAGATACATATCAACCTCAGGACACCAGTGGTGAGTGAGGCCAGAGAAAGCGGGGGAAGATTCGAACATATATGTAAATTATGTAGAAAAATATGTGAAGTAGTAAGTATGGCACAAAGTTAACATTTGTTCATCGGCATTGTTCTGTACATTCCTATTCATTTGAAACGTTCTAGTGTTAAAATATACTTATTTTTAAATGCCTCTGTACATTTGTCGTCAGTTAGTAAAGAAACATTCAACTGGCTGGTTCCCAGGGGAACACGTTTTCTCCATCCGGGGCTGGACAGCCAGCTGTCCTGCTTTTGCCGGCTGCTTATTGACCCTAATAGATGACTCGGGATATTTGAAGGGTAATGTCTTTTCTGTCTGCAAAGCTCTTGATCCTGGGTGTCTCAGTCATGGCTGCAGAGGAAATTCTCCCTCAGATTTCTTACAGAACTCCTGCAGCTGTCAGGCAGGGCAAGAAGCCAGCACACCCAGAGAACAACTTGAGCAGGCATCAGCATAGTTCCCGCTTGGGGCAGGACTACCAACACAGAGTATTCTGTTCCTTTTCCTTTTCCTTCTGAAGCCAGAGAGCAAGCCTTTGATTCATGTGGCAATGATATCATGTAGCCTGCTGGGTGTAGCTGAGCTCTGGGCGTGCATCTGGGAGGCACCTAATCCCCCTAGCACTCCCTGGAGCCTCCTGAGCCCCACTGGATAATTTCACGGTACAGCCGAGATGATATTTTTACCTTTAATTCATTTTACATTTAAATTCATAATTCAGCCCAGAAGCCACTCAGCTTCCCGGAATTTTTATTAAGAATACCCTCAGCAATAATTTTCAGACTTCATAGCCTCTGATAAGGAGGAAAGAGCTTGATATTCTGGTTTTGTTTCTGTTTGAAGAGCATATCCCCAAAGGAGTCGTATGTGTCCCAGATTCAACACAGCTGTTAATTAGAGCTGAGAACACTTGGTTGACCCCGGTGCGGCTAATTGCTAGAACTGAGAAGCGTCTCTAAGGGCCTCGTATGATAACAACTGAAAATTGTACTGAGCATCACCTAACGCTTCTGGAACCAGTTCAGGATGGGAAGCAATAGACTCCCTGCGGTTCCTGGCGCGGGAGAGGCGGCTATGTGCTGAAGGAGCAGTATGAAGGCTTCTCTTCAGCGATTAGAACACCCACATTTCACTCTGGATGTGTGACTGGAGGCACTGTGCTCGGAAGGGCTGATCAGAGAACTCAGAACCGTACAGCAGAGCATATGTGACCTACTTCGGAGGACCTCCACCACTCCTGCGACATCTCACCCCAGTGCCAGTGCCTCCACCGCCTCCTGCCCGGTGCTGCACAACCGGCTGTAAGACAACTCCTGTTGGGACCCTTGACCGGGTTCTGAGGTGCAGCTGATGCAATCATTCTGTTTCCCCATCTTAAAATGATAAGTCTAGCTCTCAGAATGAGAAAAATGTATCGAAATCACCTAGTTCCCAGTCTGGCACACAAGAGTGGTGACCACTTCTTCTCCCCCTCTTTGCTCTGTGGGCAGAGAAGACAGTGGAAATAACCAGAAACAGGAAGGTAGGCTGACAGATAGAGAGAGCAAGAGCTGGGCCCAGTGGGAAAGAAGAGGAGATAACAGAGGCAAGTAAAGTAAGGCAGAAAGACAGCCAGAGGGCAGTGGTTAGGGAGAGGAGAAAGGGGAGAAGAGGAGGCACCAAGGGTGGAGGTGGGGCGTAGGAGAGACGGCCAATTAGAGACAGCAGAGAGGTGGCCCCACCTCCTTTCCCCCAGGCCCTGCAAGACAGTAAAAATCAGCAGAGCTCACCATGAGTGTTTTGGCCTTCTCAGCCAAGAGGCCCAAAACACACGCCAGATAGTTTAGAGCTCTGGATGACTACTCCCTCGGCCTGGCCCAAGGAAGGTCACCTGGAGCCAGCAGTGTAAGGAGAGACTCATGATCCCCTTTCCAGAAGAGGTCCAAACCGTGGGTCCAGTTCCAGGAAGTGACAGCAGCAGAAAGTAACCCAGAGTCAGCCTTGCCCAGAGCCGGAGAGGGGAAAGACCCAAAGGGAGTTGGAGGAAAAGGGATCAATTTCATTTGCTTCTAGACCAAGACTGGCTGAGGATGGCGCCCTGTTCCAAAGACAGCCAGGGACCCCACATCGCTTGAGTCTCTAATTGGACCTTTCAGATAGTTTTCCTCCTAAGGGACACCTCTCAATAACAAATGTGCATGGAGGAGGCCCTGCGTGCTCAAGCCTGTTGTGGGCAGTAGTGGGGGAAACAGGGACAGCCAAGGCGGCTGCTGAATGCAGGCAACGTGCTGGAGAAGAAAATCTAACACACAAGGAATCACAATGTGCAACAGAGAAGAGCAACAAATGATGGGGCGGTGCAGGCTCAGAGTCTGTAGGAACTGGAAGGGGTGGCAGGGAGGGCTGGAGTAGTCAGGGAGACTTCACGGAGGAGGTGGGACTTGAGGACAAGTGGAGCCCTTCAGGGTAAATACAGGGGATAAACTGCCAAGGTTGACCTCATTTGCTTGGAAGGCCCATTTTAGAGAAGGATGAGAAATCATGGGCCTTTATTACCATAAATTTACATGGAGATTTATATTTTGAGACTTTTCATATAAATGTTCATAATTGCTCCTCATAAGGCTTTTAAGAAATAATTTTTATTTTCAGAATTGAAAAACATCTTAGATTTTATATAGTCCAGGCTCTACGTATTACATTTGAGGAAATGATTCCCCAAGAGGTCACATGACTAACTCAAGGTCATGTAGTTAAGTAGCTCCAGGACTGTAACTCAGGTCTTTTTTTTTTTTTTTTTTTTTCTTTTGGCCTCACCACACAGCTTTTGGGATCTTAATTCCCCAACCAGGGATTGAACCCAGGTCCACAGCAGTGACAGCACCAAGTCTCAACTACTGGACTGCCAGAGAATTCCCTAACTCAGGTTTTATTATTCTACTCAAACAGACTTACCAAAAAGTATATAGATGCAATTTTGTTTTCATTTATACAGAATTATTTCCTATAATAGAGAACTATACTTAAAAAGAATAATTTTGTATGTATTGTTTCCTTATAGTAAAAGAAATATATGATCATCATAGAAAACTTAGAAAATATAGGTAAGCCAAAAAAATGAAAATCCTCCATAATCCCAGCATCCAGTTTGTAGACTTTGAAAATTGTTAAAAGTATGTATTATTTTCATTTGACCTTTACATATAGATAGCTTTATTTCAAGAGAAAATGTCTCTGGTCCTCTTTAAGGAGAAGCATGTTAAACAGGATAATGTAGTGGAAAGAGCACAGGATTTGGAGGCCGAAGATTTAGGTTCAAGCCCTGGTCAGTCATGACTAGCTGTGTGATCTTCCATAAATCAATCAACTTTCCTGTGCTTTAGTTTCTCATTTGCAAAATAATGGGGTTTCAGTGACCCATTACTTAGCTTGCTAAAATGTCTTTCTGGGACTTTAAAATCAAGCCTTGTAAGCTTAGAACAGTTAATTAAAACAAAACAAAACAGTATCTGATGTTTTTAAAGGAATGTAACAGCATGTTAAAATAGGGCTCTTCCTTTCTCAGGGTTTTGGCTGAGGCTCCAAAGCTGAGAACAGTAGGTTTATGTCTCTCTCCACTCATAGACATCCTAAGTGAGATACAAGACTATCTAGGCAAGCCTTGCAAAGAGGTGCCTAGAGCTGGCTCTACCATGTTTAGATCTTCACACACCTCCAGGCTTTGCAAGCGAAGGCTAAGAGAAGGGACCGAGTGATTCCACCGGGAAAAAAAAGTCTTTAGCAAAAGGCTGACTGTGGCACCTGGGGCAGCAGAGCAAAGCCAGTGGGTCCCAGAGGGAACAAGCTTCACTACAGAAACAATACAGAAGTCTGTGCCATGAGGACATGAGGAAGAGAGTTGGACTTGAGTTATCCTATAGACTTGACAAGGCCCTTCTAGATGACTCCAACAACGGAGACCCTGCCGGGGGTGGGGGAGGCTGCTGGAATCCAGGTGATAAGGGAGGAATTTTAAGAACATACCTGAAATGAGTATTGTCTAGGCAATGCTATAGTGGGATATCCCAGGGAAGAAGGGTCTCTAAATGAATCCTCAAAATCACCCCACCAGAGAAATACCCGTTAGGTCTGCCACTCACAGAGGGCTCTGTTCTTACAACTGCAAGAGCTACTGAAGACCATGCCTCTTTCTCTAATCCCTCTTCTCTCCTGGGCTCAGATAGTGCAAGAGGAGGTGAAAAAAGAGAAGAAATGACTGTGAACCCCGCCTCTTCACCATATGTTGGCAAGTCTGGTTGAGGCCCACACTAGTGGAAGGGAGAACTTTAACTGGGATAAGTTGAAGTTTTCATATTAGATTGGACTGAACTTTTCAGTACCCCTGGGTAGGGAAGAAAGATTGGAGACAGCAGTTTTAAAAGGCCAGTTATAAGATAGAACATAGGTGCTTTTCGCTCAAATCCTCCCAAGTCCAGCTTGTTTATTATACTAAATACAGGTGGATAACTTTGGTGAGTTGCGAGAGGATTGATTGCAAAGGGGAGGGGTACTTGTGGCCAGATCCCAATTAAGAGGCTCTTGTCTAGAAATTAGGCAAAAAGGCAACGGTAAATCTGGCAGGAATTAATGACTGCTTAGATGTGGAAGAAAAGTAAGGTAGATGGCTCATATAAGCTTGTAACGTTTCTAGTCTGAGAGACTGGAAGATGGTGACGATGGAGAATAATGCCACTTCTACAGATAAAAATGTACTCTAGAGAGACTTCACACTTAGGTCAACGATGCCACATTTTTGGAACTATTCAATTGAGTTCCTCCTGAGCCAATGGTCTCCGAGCCAATTTATGAGTCATATAAAAAATCAATCTCATTACTGTTCATGTATCCACTTTTCATTTAATCCATCATTTAACAAACTTTTGTTAAACGTTTCCTATGCATTATGCGCTGTGCTAGCTAGTGCAGAGAAAAATTTGCAGGACACAGGGTCAGTCCTCAAGTCACTCACAATCTATCTGCTCCACCCACTCCAGTTAAATATTGGGGTAACCCTGGGTTTTGTGGTCTTACCCCCCTTTAACCCCCTAATGTCATTGTTTTTATGTAGAAAAGAGCAGAGTACTGTGTAAAATGGGTATGTGCCATCTTAAGTATATGACCTTACTTCCATTTGCCCACTTGTCTATTTTGCTTTTTGTCCTACAGAATTTAGGCTAGTACGACTACATGGTCCAGAAATTTGACCTCTGTCCAAATACGCCCTTTCTAAATGTAAGCAGACACTCAAAATCAGTCTAAAAATCATTGGCACAAAAAGTACCCAAACAGGCCCATACAACTGTGTTCTCTCCCACACGCTCTCTTTAACACACATATATACACATGCACACTTGTTCATGCCACTCAGATTCAGTTCAATCTGATAGCAATATATATCTAGTACTCAGAATATCAAAATTTGGTGCTAAGTCCTCTAAGGGATATAAATTTTAGAAACACAGCTCATTCTTTTCAGAAGCCCACAACTTAGTAGGAGAAATAGACACATTTATAAATAGACATATGTGGTACAAAGTAAAGTGTGAAGTGACATAACAAAAGGATAAACAATTAATTATAATAAATTAACAAGGGAGAAAGAATCTATACTAACCCCTTATATTTATTTATTTATTTATTTTTTTTTTTTTTTTTTTTTTGTGGTATGCGGGCCTCTCACTGCCGTGGCCTCTCCCGTTGCGGAGCACAGGCTCCGGATGCGCAGGCTCAGCAGCCATGGCTCACGGGCCCAGCCGCTCCGCGGCATATGGGATCCTCCCAGACCGGGGCACGAACCCGTATCCCCTGCATCGGCAGGCGGACTCTCAACCACTGCGCCACCAGGGAGGCCCAACCCCTTATATTTATGTTGCTTGTTTTCTGGACCTCAGGCACAGAGATCTGAGTTAATCCTACTCTTCAATGTATTCAGCAAACAGCCTTTGAGCACCTACCTTTCTAGGTACTGAGGATACACAACTTTTATTCAAGCTGTGGCAATGGAGAGAATTCAAGCAGGGTGGTGGCCGAGCACATTATTAGATGGCTCTTCAGTTGAGTGATCAGAAAGAGCTTCTCTAAGGATATGATATTAAAGCAAGACCCGAATGACAAGAAGGAGCCCACCCTGAAAAGAAAGATCAGAAGGATAAGCATCTCAGACAAGGGGAACAGCTATTGTAAAGGCCCCAGGCAAGAATGAGTTTCACGTGCAGTAGAGACTAGAAGAAGGCACATGTCCCTGGAACACCGTGGGCAAGGTGGGGAGACCGGAAGGAGATGAGACTGGAGAGGTGGACGGTGACCAGATAGCTAAGGCCAGGCTTTTAAATAATATAAAGTGCGGCTGATCCTTAAATGACTGTGCATGCGTGCACACACACACACACACACACACAAGTTCCAAAAATGTTTCAAGCATTGGCGGAACTGGTGGAATCTATGAGTACTTGGAAGACATAACATTCATTTGGATCAAGTTTAAAAACTCATTACTTTATATTCACATCTAATACTTAATTTGACTAGGAAAATCTAAGGAACAAAAGGATATTTGCAAACTATACCTAAACTCTAAGCATTATCCATGATATCACTGAACAGAGTTTAGGAAAAGCCATGGGCTCCTAAAGAACAATTTAAAAAAAAAAGAGACACCATGATAGCAACAGGGTGAGTGGAACAATTCCAACTATGGGGTAAAGAATGGCATTTTTTGCTATGTTTCTAATTAGGCTGGAGATGATTAAGCCGTATTCTCATCATTGGTTTTGGATAAGGCCCCTCTCTTATATTGTTATTTTTCCCAATCCCTACTCCACATGTATCCTTCTGACATATTTGAAATATGTCCTCGATGGGTAATGTATCTCTGATAAATACATGGGTTATTTTCCATGAATGTGATTTTAATTAGCCAACATGGAATCGTTCTATGATACTGTTATGTCTTATTCATTTACTCAAGGCTATGTTTAAAGATCTATCCATGTTGCTTTCTGTATCTCTAATTCATCACTTCCAGTTGCTGGAGAGTATTTTGTGATAAAAATCCTTCATCTTTTCTTTACCCATTCCCTTAGAGATGGATACTAGGTTGCTGCACACTCTCTATATGCAATGAACATCCTCATAAAGCTGCCCTTATACACAGAGGTGAGCCACTCTGGGGGATTACAGGGCCATAAGGATTACTCTCACCCAACTTCTCACGGTAAGGGTGGATTGTTCTCCCGAATGAATGCACTAGTCTACACGCCCATTATATTTTCATAAATGATTTAGATAGAACACACTGAGTCTCAGAGACATATGGTGAGGTACTCAAGGTCAAATAGTAGTAAGTCTCAGGATCAAGATCCAAATCTTCTAATTCAGTTCTAAGTCTTTTTCCACTGGGAAAATGTCTTTCTGAGGAAGCTTACCCTTACCCACATGGTTGTGCACAAGCACAGATGCAAAGTTTAGCTGAATTACTCCTTAAGGGGTATAATTACCCTTCACTGCCCCTCATTCGATGATTATTTATTGAATGGCAGCTACAGGAGACACTGCTGTTTTCCTTCATGAGGTCAGGGTTTTATTTCCGTTCATCATCAAAGCACCTACCAAGCAGGTATGTGCTAGGGATACACTCCTTCCTTTCCTAGAAGGAACTTACAATCAAATTTCCTCTCAGAACCACAGTCAACACTAATACAGGTAGCAGATTTTCAAGAACTTTCTGTAGGACTGTTTTCTTGCATATGCATGTCATGCTCTCAGAATTCCTCAAAGTTGATCATTTTAGCTGGTCCCTGTTCTCCATTTCCAGAGACTACAAACTCCCTTGAAGTTCAGGTCTCAAATATCCAAGTCAGTAAGAAAGTTACAAGGCTAGTGGCCAGTACCCAGTGTGTAGCACTGTGATTTTGTTGGGAGTACAATGCTTTATGAGCAAGTATGGCAGAACCATAAACTGGATCCATTTTAGCTGTGGTCGGTTATGCCCTTGGGTTTGAAATAATTACTTTCCTAGACATGTGGTTCCCAGATGAAATTCATGCTGTGATTTGATATTTTTAATGCAAAAAAAATTTTTTCTAGCAGAAATTCATCACCAGCTTGTCAAGGAATTTGATGGCTAAAAATAATCTCCCCATAGAGTGCATGAATGTGGTGTGCAGACTCGGAAAGGAAGAACACACCAGGGAGTCTGTGTGAAATGGAATGACATCACCAATGAACTGGGGACCCACCTTTTGACCTGACTGGTATCAAAAGCCTGTCCCACATGTCAAAAAAATTTTGAATCTATTAAATAATAAATGATTTCAAATGCTTACTGTGGACACTAGCCTTCAAATGTATTAATTCCCTAAAGGCAATTACAGAGAGTCCAGCACAAGATACTCTTAACATCTCCTTTTTGATTCCGAGATGGAATTTGCACTTGATCCATGTCTACTCTGTACACAACTAGGTAGAAGGCACTCTTCTCCCTTCAGCAAATGGTTCTCTTAGTTCCTGGGGAAAGAAACCACCCAGTTGATTCAAAAGAAGAAGAGTACTGAAGCCAGGATTTATCCCTGGGGCATGTGAGCAGCAATGGGTAATGAAAGATGAAAGCTGAGGACACGAACAGATTTATACTGAGTCTCCATGCCCAAGGCCATTATTAAGGCTCTCGGGGCCCCCGAACTTAATCTGCAAACTTCAAACCCAGGAGTAGAAGCCAACTGGGGGCTGCCCGAGGGAGGGAACCACACAGCTATCTGGGGGAAGAGCATTCTGTGCTGGGGAGGACATTTCTGCAGCTGGAGGCAGAAATCCTCGTGGTTTCGAGGAAGTGCCTTCCTGGGCATGGCTGAGGACAAAAAGTGGCAGCAGCTATCTCACCAGGCTAGTTCTGCAATGTAGTTCTAAGAGTTGTTACTGCAACGTTAGCCTAAAGCCCGTTTCTTCCAGCCTTTCCAATGCTTAGATGAGCTACTTAATAAATCCCTTTCTGCCTAAACTAGTGAGTATGGATTTTATCATTGAAACCAAGAACTTGGCCCAATTTTAGAATCAGTCTTAGGGTTTTCCTTTGTGCTATTTAGTGTGTTATACTGCTTTATCTGACTTATCAGTTTAAATGAAATCTTTTGACCCCCTGGCTATAAAAGATTAGGAAATATTAGCATAATTATCCTTCTCAATGTTTATTATATAACTTCCTGCTGGCCCCAAAGTCTCCAAGTTTTGGGCAGCTAGCTTTCCTAAATAATCCCTGTGGATAGTCAGAACCCTAAATACCAAATCTAGACTTCTTGGTGCCCAGTAGTCTCATTATCCCCCCACAAACAAGATGCTTGCACAGTAAGAAGGAAGAGCACTGGGGGGAGGATGAGGGATCCTTCCACTGAGACTCAAACCTACTCTGTGTCTAGCTGATTACCCAGGCCCTGGTATGTCTCTCCACAGGATGATGAGAAGATAGAGGACTACTCACTTCATCTCTTCTTGCTGACCCCTGGCTGGTAGGTTTCTTCAATAAAATCTGATCTTTAAGCCATACTGCATGATGTTGACCCTATTTCATCATGTTTCTAAGCCCTGCTTCACCATGGGTGGAGACCACAAAAGGACTCACCTTACATTACAGTGAAGATCATTTCTCAGGATGTAAAAATCCTATAAGTCATCAAAGAAGAGATCCATAACTGCAGCTTCATGAATTAAAAAAAAATCAATAAAGCAACAGTTACTCTAAGCAAAATCCAAAGACAAATGACAAACTGGGGGAAATATTTGCACCTCGTATCACAAAGGGCTTATTTCCTTAATATAAAGAGTCCCTGCAAATCAATAAGACCAACACTCAACAGGGAAATGGGCTAATAAAATGGATAGACAGTTTGTAGAAAAGGAAGTACAAAGGTAACACTAAGACAAGTGATTCTTAAATATACAAAAAGAGAAAATGTTATTTCAAAATATACTAAGACTCCATTTTGTACCTCCTAGAATGGCATAGACCAAAATGTATGATAGTCCATGGTGTTGACAAGGATCTGGGGAAATGGGCATGCTTACTGATGGGAGTATAAATTGGTACACCCTCTAGGTAATGTTCAAATGATAAATGCACATACCCTTTTAACCCATATTCCAATCTTAGAGCTTTGTTCTACAGATACATTTGCATATATACAAACTGAATTATATACATTGCAGCACTGTTTGTGACAGCAAAATATTTTAAATCACCTGAAAGCAATAAGGAGAATAAGAAACTTCATCTTTGATGAAATGGCTAAGCCGCTTTCACCAAGAACCTTAATATATATGAAGAAAGGCTATTTTCTATGGTGATAATCCAACCTGAGAAAGGAGATCCAGGCAGGGAAATTGCATATTGCAGAGCTGGCAGAACTCAGCTCAAACATAAGTGGATTCCCGAGGTGCAAAACCAACAATACTTGCTTAGAACAAGAATTGGTGCAGGTCAGCTGTTGAAGTTTCCTCGGACCGTTTTGGAGACCACAGAGGGCAGGGGCAGCAGGTGAAGAAAGAAGGTTACAGAACCACCATGGTGATGTCAGGTAGAGGAATGGCTGTCAGTAATAAGCTGCCCTGCCGTTGCTAACCTTCTCCTCTGAAGAGGAGGAAAGGCTAGACCAGCTCACACAAGCACACATACAAACCCTGCTGATATCATGGGGGCTCGGGGAGAGGTTTGGCACTCTGCTCTAGTCCCTTCACCACAAGAATTTCAGCAGATAGGTCGTCTCAGCAGAGGTGTCTCAGAAGACACTATTCCTATTGTATTCTGTGTGAACGGCGCCCCCTGGAGAGAATACAATATGGACGTTTTCCTTTGGAAATGGGTAATGTATCAGCCCTGCAGGAAAATGTGCCCTTACTAAAGGTGGGAAATAATCAAAAGGGGAACAGCACAGCTCTTTACAAAAATACAAGAAAAAAGAAGGAAATCAAGAGGGAAAAATGGCTAGCAGATAAAGAATAAGAGCAGAAAAATCTTGCCACAAAGCCAGTGAAAATCATAACCAAACAAATCTCCATAAACTCTAGGAACTAAAGAAAAAATAACCTCTAGAAAAAAATAACCTGTATATAACAAACACTCAAAGCAGAGATACAAGGGTTCAAGGAGAAAATGACCAGACGACTGAAGTTAACAAATGAGTTAGCATTAACATTTGTTTCTTTGAGGTAGAATTTATATATAGTAAAGTCTTAGATGTATAGCCTGATGGAGTTTTAAAAAGTAACCATACCCATGCAACCACCATTCTGAAGAGGTATGAAACACTACCAACATCCTAGAAGGCTCCTCCCTGCCATTCCCAGTCAAAGGTAATTGTTTTCACCACTATCATCAACCATCAACTAGTTTTGTCTAGTGTTGAATGTTCTACAAATGAAAACATACAGTAGGTACTCTTATACATTCTTTCACTTTACATTGTGTCTATGAGTTTCATCCACATGGTTGTGAATAGTAGTAGTTCATTCATTTGCAATGTTACCTAGTATCCCATTACATGAATGTGAGGCTATTTATCCATTACTATTTAAACTGTTTCCAGTTTTTATCTATTAGGAAAAGAGCTGCTATGAACACTCTTGTACTTGTCTTTTGGGGGGATATAAACATTCATTTCTATTGGGAATATACAAAGGAGTGGAATTTCTAGGTCATAAAGTACATGTATATTTAGCTTTGAATAATTAAAACGTTTTCCAAAGTGGCTGTACTAATTTAAACCAGGAATACATCCTCCACATCCTAGCCTCTACTTGATATTGTTAGTTTTTAAATTTTTCCCATTCTGGTAGAAGCACCTCATTGTAATTTTAATTTACATTTCCCTGATGACTCAAATTTAGAAACTTTTCTCGTGCTTACTTCTTGTGAAGTACCCATTCAAGCCTTTGCCCATTTTTTATCAGGTTGTCTTTTTCTTATTAATATGAAGGAGTTATTTGTATATTCTGGGTAGGAGTTGTTCGTTAGATATATGTCTACAAATATTCTTCTCCCAGTCTGTATCTTGCCTTTTCACTCCAATGATGTCTTTTGATGAAATATTCTTAATTTTAATTAGGACCAACTTGTCAATATTTTATTTTATTTATTTATTTATTTTGCGGTACGCGGGCCTCTCACTGTCACGGCCTCTCCCGTTGCGGAGCACAGGCTCCGGACGCGCAGGCTCAGCGGCCATGGCTCACGGGCCCAGCCGCTCCGCGGCATGTGGGATCTTCCCGGACCAGGGCACGAACCTGTGTCCCCTGCATCGGCAGGCGGACTCTCAACCACTGCGCCACCAGGGAAGCCCATGTCAATATTTTATTTTATATGTAGTGCTTTTTGCAACCTGTTTAAGAGATCATTGCCTGCAGCAAACTCATAAACGATATTCTCCCATGTCCTGTTTAAGATTTATTGTTTTGACTTTCACATTCGGGTCTATGATCCACCTCAAATCAATGTTGGTTTCTGAAGGGAGATAGGGGTCAAGGTTCATTTTTTCTTCCTATGTGGGCAGCCAATTTGCCTATAGCACCATTATGTAAAATAACATCTTTTCCTCCGAATTAAATGTATAACAAATCACGGAACTGTACATGTCTGGGTCTATCTCTGGACTTCTGTTCCTTGATCTATTTGTCTCTCCTAGTACCTACACCATGCTCTCTTAATTATTTTAATGTCATAAGAAATCTAATGCTTAGAAGTCTAAGTCCTTCATCTTTATTCTACTTCTTCAAGATCACCACTTTCGAGATTTCTCTAGGTTTTTAGAATTTCCAGATAAATGTTATTTATTTATTTATTTATAAAATAAATTTTATTTATTTATTTATGTTTGGCTGTGTTGGGTCTTCTTTGCTGCACACGGGCTTTCTCTAGTTGCAGTGAGTGGGAGCTACTCTTTGCTGCGGTGCATGGGCTTCTCATTGCAGTGGCTTCTCTTGTTGCAGAGCACGGGCTCTAGGCACATGGGCTTCAGTAGTTGTGGCACACAGGCTCACTAGTTGTGGCTCACGGGCTTAGTTGCTCCGCGGCATGTGGGATCTTCCCGCAGCAGGACTTGAACCTGTGTGCCCTGCATTGGCAGGAAGATTCTTAACCACTGCGTCACCAGGGAAGCCCTCCAGATAAATTTTAGAATTGACTTGTCAGTTTAAGTTGGTGTACTTCTAACCCAAATGTTAGTGGCCAAATCTTTGTTTGATTAGTCCTTATACCTTATATATACTTTATAATTTCATAGATAAAATATTGCATAAAAGTTAATTTTTTAAATCAATTGGAAGAATTCAGGGAAAAAGCAGGGAAAAGGCATTTGCCATCATTGAAGTGAGGATCACAATAAGAGCAACAAAGAAACTAACAATGAACTCTTGAAAACCTGTAAAGAACACACAAGAAAGGCTTGAGAAAAAAAGCAAAACAAACAAAAAGGAACATTTTGAATTGTCAACAAGAGTATGTCCCAATAAAGTTACTGGTCTTTAATGATAAAGAAGAAAATACTTGGAGCATTCATGCAAAATTATCAACTAATCTATAAAGGGAAAAAGTTTCAGATGAGCTTTAGACTTCTCCACAGTCACATTCAACAATAGAACACAGTGAGGCAATCCTTATAAAGAAAGGAGTGTGATCCAAGATTTTTATACTCAGCATATTTAATATAAATGTAACAGACAAATATTGTCAAACATGCCAAAAGTCAGGGAATACACAATTGTCCCTTGAATAACACAGGGGTTTGGGGCACTGACCCATGTGCAGTCAAAAATCTGCATATAGGGCTTCCCTGGTGGCGCAGTGGTTAAGAGTCCGCCTGCCGATGCAGGGGACACGGGTTCGTGCCCCGGTCTGGGAAGATCCCACATGCCGCGGAGCAGTTGGGCCCGTGAGCCATGGCCGCTGAGCCTGCGCGTCCGGAGCCTGTGCTCCACAACGCGAGAGGCCACAACAGTGAGAGGCCCGCGTACTGCAAAAAATAAAAAATATAAAAAATAAAATAAAAATAAAAATCTGCATATAACTTTTGAATCCCCCCAAATTTAACTACAAATAGCCTACTGTTGACCAGAAGCCTTACTGATAACAAAGTTGATTAACATATATTTTGTATGTTATATGTATTATATGCTGTATTCTTACAAAAAAGTAAGTTAGAGAAAAGAAAATGTTATCACTAAAAACATAAGGAAGACCCTGAGAAAACCATAATTCAAAAAGACACATGCACCCCAATGTTTATTACAGCACTATTTACAATAGCCAGGACATGGAAGCAACCTAAATGTCCACTGAAAGATGAACGGGTAAAGAAGATGTGGTACATATACACAGTGGAATATTACTCAGCCATTAAAAGGAATGAAATTGGGTCATTTATAGAGACGTGGATGCACCTAGAGACAGAGTGAAGTAAGTCAGAAAGAGAAAAACCAATATATATTAACCCATATATGTGGAATCTAGAAAAATGGTACGGAAGAACCTATCTGCAAAGCAGAACTAGAGACTCTGACATAGAGAACAAACGTATGGACCCCAAGGCGGGGGAAGGGGAGTGGGATGAATTGGGAGATTGGGACTGACATGTATACACTGCTAATGTATGGAATAGATGACTACTAAGAGCCTGCTGTATAGCATGGGGAATTCTACTCGATGCTCTGCAGTGACCTTGATGGGAGGGAAATCCAGAAAGGAGGGGCTATGTATATACATATGGCTGATTCACTTTGCTGTACAACAGAAACTAGCAAAACATTGTGAAGCAACTATACCCCAATTTAAAAAAAAAAAAGGAAGAGAAAATATATCTACAGTACTGTACTGTATTTATCAATACTGTAAGTTTACATCATGTTTACAAGATGGATTGTCTGTCAGTGCCTACATCAATATTGTTTTGCATGATACAAAACACTGCGATGATCGGCTGATACTGTTTTTCCAATTACAAGAGAGGCGCACTAAACTGTAATGTAATTCTTTTAAAGTAAAGTTATAAAACAGTAAGAAAACTAACACATTATTAAGTTTATATTAAATATCACTCACCTTATGCCTAGGTAGGGATAGGATCTCCACTTCAATCCAAGTCTCGCACACAATGTTCTACACCATGAATACTTAGGTGATGATAATGATGATGACACAAAAATGTCTCATACAGTTCTTGCCACACAATTATTAGATTTTCACACAAAGACACTCACATACATACACAGCAGATAAGTTTATTAACTGTACAGCATGATGACTATTTTCTATTCATTAAGTGAAAGTGGATCATCTTAAAGGTCTTCATTCTTTTTTTTTTTTAATTAATTAATTTATTTAATTTTGGCTGTGTTCTTCATTGCTGCATGTGGGCTTTCTCTAGTTGTGGTGATTGGGGGCTACTCTTCGTTGTGGTGTGCAGGCTTCTCATTGAGGTGGCTGCTTCTCTTGTTGCATAGCACGGGCTCTAGGCGTGCGGGCTTCAGTAGTTGTGGCACGAGGGCTCAGTAGCTGTGGCTCGCAGGCTCTAGAGTGCAGGCTCAGTAGTTGTGGCGCACGGGCTTAGCTGCTCCGCGTCATGTGGGATCTTCCCGGACCAGGGCTCGAACCCGTGTGCCCTGCATTGGCAGGCGGATTCTTAACCATTGCACCACCAGGGAAGTCCAACGTCTTCATTCTTGCCATCTTCATGTTGAGCAGCCTGAGGAAGAGGAGGGGTTGGACTTGCTGTCTCAGGGGTGGCAGAGGTGCAAGAGGTGGAGGAGATACAAGGGGCAACAGGAGAGACAGGCATAGTCAGTGTAACTTTACAGAAAGACATCATGATTTCTGCCTGACTTTTTCCTTCTTCATTTCTCTTAAAATGTTTCTATACGGTACCAATCATTCTTCCAGCATTTGCTTTAGTTTCAGTGCCCATATCATAGAAGGGTCCATGTCATAAAAGAAGTCAAAAGCAGTCTTGAATAATCAAAATCCTTCTGCCAGATTGTCTAATCATTTGTTTTCTGGCACTGCTTCTTCTACATCTTCTTCCTCATCGTCTGGCACTGGTTCCGAACTCATATCCATCAAGTCATCTTCTGTTAATTCGTCTGGTATGATGTCTATTAGATCTTAAATTTCTCCAAGATCTATATCCTGAAACCCTTCACTCCCTCCCCCAACCTTTTTTGCCCTATCCACAATCTCTGTCTTGATTCCCTTGATTGGCTCTGTCTTAAATCCAGTGAAGTCACACACAGCATCTGGACACAGTTTCCTCCAGCAGGAATTTATTATTTGGGGCTTGATGGCTTTCACAGCTTTTTCTCTAACAACGATGGCATCTTCATGGTGTAATCCCACCAGACATTCATGATGTTCTCTCTACTGGGGTTTTCTTCTATAGGGTTGACAATCCTTTCCAAAGAGTACTGTGTGTAATGAGCCTTAAAGGTCTTTATGATCCCCGACCTACAGGCTAAATTAGAGACGTTGTGTTTGGGGGCAAGGAAACCACTCAAACAGCTCACCTTTGGTGTTGAACTCATGGGGTTCTGGGTGGCCAGGGACATTGTCCAATATCAAGAGAACTTTTAAAAGTCTTACTGGAAAGGTGATTCCTGACTTTGATGGAACCAATCCAGAAAAAGGGTTCTTATTGTCCAGGCCTTCTTGTACAACCAAAAGATTGGCAGCTGGTGTTTATCTTTTCCCTTCAAGGCTTGGGGATTAGCAGATTTATAGATAAAGGCAGTCCTGATCATAAACGCAACTGCATTTGCACAAAGCAGTAGAGGTAGCCTATCCCTTCCAGCCTTAAATCCTGGTGCTTGCTTCCTTTCCTTACTAATAAATGCCCTTCATGGCATTTTCTTTTTTTTTCCAGAATAGGGAACTTTCATCTGCATTAAAAACCTGTACAGGCAGATATTCTTTCTCATCGGTGGTTTTCTTAATGGTGTCTGGGAACTTGTCTGATGCCACTTGGTCAGCAGAAGCTGCTTCTCTTGTTATCTTGACGTTTTGAAAGCCAAACCTCTTTCTAAAATCATCAAACCATCCTTTGCTGGCATTAAATTCTCCAGCTTTAGATTCTTCACCTTCCTTTTGCTTTAAGTTGTCATAGCATGACCTTGCTTTTCCTTGAATTATATTAGAGTCTATAGGTATGCCTTTCTTAGAGCAATCGTGCACCACATAAAACTACATCTTCAATGCCAGGTAAAAAGGTATTTCGCAAAAAAGTGCAAGGTTTTCGTCCCTGCTGGTGTAGCTGCAGCAACAGCGGCTTCACGAGTTTCCTTTTCTTGTTTAAATAGCCCTTATGCTGGGTTCATTTATCTTGAAATGGCTGCAACCACAGCTGCAGACCTCAATCTATGGTACATATCAAGCAATTTAACATTTTCTTGTATCGTCATGCCTTTTCTCTGTTTCTTGGGAGCACTTCCAGCATCAGTAGTGGCACTTCGTGTGGATCCCATGTGTTATTCAAGGTTGCAGTATTGAAGTAAACATGAAGAAAAATATGCGAGACCCGCAAGAGATCACTTTTTACTACGACATGCAATTTACTGGAGCGACCAACTGCTCATGCGGAGAAAATGTGTCACCCGCCATTTTATGTGAGCTCAGCACGATAGCAACAGGAGGTGGCTACGAAATTATTACAGCGGTACAGTATGTACCACAGTTGATTTTATGCAATTATGCCTTAATACTGTATCTTTACTTTTGTTTGCATTTCACTCAGCTGTGAATGGCGCAGTGTTTATTTGCGTAAGTTTTGATACATTTTAACTTTTTATAATAGATTTGTTTATTTTTTTGGTAGTAAATGATAAAATGGACTAGTATCTACATAATACTTTATGCATTCATGACATACCTAACTTTTTCTTAATTTTTTTGATATTTCTAGGCTACACAATTCATCTGTAAGCTTTTACAATTTGTCACAAATCTCCAAAAATTTTTCCAACATATTTATTGGAAAAAATCCATGTGTGAGTGAACTCTCAGTTTGAACCCATGTTGTTCAAGGGTGAACTGTTGTTCCTTTCTGGAAGAAAGTACTACAGGACAACCTTTAGCCAACCAAGAGAGGATGGAGAATTTGGAGAGGTGCATTCATTAGATTAGAGCATAACACAAAAGACAAAGAAGAAGGCTCCTGCCCAGAAACTTATTGAAGACTCTTGACAAAAGCTGAGAGTGAAGCTTGTCAGAGGGGATCACCAAAGTAAGAAAGCCATGGCTCTGAATTGAGAGAATACAGAGTAAACTGCCTGGACTGGGCTAAACTGGAGAAGCAGCCAGACCTCAGATGGGTTTTAGGGCCAGGAGGGAAGGTGAATGGCCCAGGAAGTGCCATAAGGCCTCACCTAGCTGAGAGAACCAGGTCACAAGTCCTAGACCCCAGACTTCATCTGTGAAAACAAAGCAGCAAAGAGCACCCAGGCACCCCTGAGATCAGCAAGTACCAGACAGCATGTCTGAATCACACTCCCTGCCCGCAACACCACAGGGGAGAAACAAGAGCTCTGTGCCTCTACAAATGGAGACCAGGCTTAGGAACAGCAGGAGGGCACAGAGCAATTTTATCCAGTAAGAATAAACACTAACGTATATTAATTAAGTGCTTAGTGTGTGCTAAGCATGGTTATAAGCTCTTTACATGTATTAACTCATTTAATCGTCACAACTCTAAGAGGTAAATATTATTTTTACACCCATTTTAGAGATGTGGCAACTGAAGCACAGAGAGGTTAAGTAGAATGCCTCGGGCCACACAGAAAGTAAGTGGTTGAGCTGAAACATAAATACAGACAGCCTGGTTCCAGAACCCATGCTCAAACCATTACGTAAATGGGTTATTTAAATCAGTCAACAAAGATAAATCCGAATCTTTATAACTATGGAACTGGTGAAGCAAATTGTGTTATACCCCTTGAAATTTAATGTAGACATTACAAAGAAAGAGATAGCTTTATATGTGCTGGTATGTAATGATCTACAATATATTAAGTGGAAAGAACAGAGTACAGAAAAGTGTGTTACACGCTACCTTTACAAGCAAAAGGTTTCATAGACACATGTACTTGTATCTGTATCGATACTCTGGAAACATACTCCAGATCTCAAAATGGTTGTTACTTTTGGAGGGAGGGATAAGGAATCCAAATGATCAGGGTTGAGGAGAAACCTGCTTTTCTGGCCCCTCCCTTTGGTGCCTTTTGAATTTTATACCATGTGCATATGTTGCCTAATCAAAAACAGGTGACCTAAATAAAGAGACAAAGACATCTGAGGGGCCTCCCAGGGACATGAGATAATAAAGGCCATTTCACCAATTTGAGTGATGCCCTCTGGCAGGGAGAAAGTTTTGCTAGCAATAACTCTACAAGTAAAAGGAATTTCCTTCAGAAGAAAAAGAGAAAACAACATGACAGGATGTGTAACTGGGAGGTTTGACTCATGCACCCAGTTTTGATAGATTTCAGATTCCAACGTGAGGTGTGAGGCCGTGTGGGAACTTCAAAGCAGGTGCCAAGAACAGGTTAGACAAGGAACCCACACTGAGGCCCTACCGTGTTGCGAGAGGAGAGAGGAAGAACTTTGTGAGGAGGGTTCCTCTGGAGGGAGCTTTGAAACCTTCCCCTCAAAGGTAAGGGAGCTGCAGTAGGATGCCCTGGAGACCCACTCCAAGCAGGGTTGCTTACAGGGGCCCGTGACTGAGAAAGCTAAAGGTGACACAGGGGCTGCCCACACCCACAGCATGAGCAGGGCCTCTCCTGCTGTCCAGACGTCATTTCAGTGGGTCCTGCCCTCGAGGGCAGATTTGTGGTGTGAGGGGACTTAGGTAGAAAGCAGACTGGCAGGAGCAGTGCCAAGAAGAGAGCAGGTGCAACCAACCAAAAGAAAGGGCGCTTCTCAGCTCACAGGATGGGTCAGTGAAGGCCCAGGAGCAGAATGCATGAAGGCCCTAGAAAACTGCCCATGAGAGAGGGCATCACTAGGCCTGGAGAAGGGAAGCCAGCCAGCATCCACCAGCAGGCACTTCCTTACCGCTCACTTCGCTCCTGGCTCCCATGCCTGCTCCTGGCTCCTCACAGACAGCGTCCAGCTGGGGAGAGGCACGTGAGCAAGAGATGCTGTTTCCCCCTCTCACCTTTCCTGGATCACAGACTCTCACCTGCAACAGGCCGCAGCTGAAGTAAGGGATAAGCTTTAATTACTAGGTTGAGGTTGTGTTTGGGACTTAAAGCCACCATAAGGATTCTTATTACCTGAAAGTGAGCAGAATGTGATGCAAGTGCTGGAATCTCCACCCAGAGAGGAAGGCAAGGGCTTCCCTCCCACAGAGAGCTTTAAAAAGAGAGTAGGAAATAAAAATAAGTTGCTTCTATGGTCACAAATACAAGTCCTGCTTGTTCAGTGAGCTGGTTACACAAAAGGATTGGTGTGAAAGAGAAAGAATTAAAAGGCCACCAATATGTATGACTTCGACCAATTATCCGTGTTTGAAAAAAAGTCATGTATAATGACAGAATACACAAAATGTTTAATATCAATACGCAAATTAAAATCAAAGGCAGTGGATGGACCTAGAGTCTGTCATATAGGGTGAAGTAAGTCAGAAAGAGAAAAACAAATACCGTATGCTAACACATATATATGGAATCTAAAAAAAAAAAAAAAGGTTCTGAAGAACCTAGGGGCTGAACAGGAATAAAGACACAGACCTAGAGAATGGACTTGAGGACTTGGGGAGGGGAAAGCGTAAGCTGGGACGAAGTGAGAGAGTGGCATTGACATACATACACTACCAAATGTAAAATAGATAGCTAGTGGGAAGCAGCCACATAGCACAGGGAGATCAGCTCGGTGCTTTGTGACCACCTAGAGGGGTGGGATAGGGAGGGTGGGAGGGAAACACAAGAGGGAGGAGACATGGAGATATATGTATATGTATAGCTGATTCACTTTGTTATACAGCAGAAACTAACACACCATTGTAAAGCAATTATACTCCAAAAAAGATGTTAAAAAAAAAATTCTTTGCTGAAACCCTTCAGGGAGTTCAGGGTATTTTGGGGCATGAGCCACCCATCTCCTTGCATGGCCCTGCAATAAATCTTTCTCTGCTCTAATAAATAAATAAATAAATGAATGAAAAATCAGAGGCAGTGACCAGTACTCACCTGGTACAAGCTCATAATGGATGACTTAATTATACCCTTATGTCCATCATTCCATATGTAAGAAGGCGTATTGAGTCACTCTTCTCCCCCTATTTCCATCTCCCTCTTCCTGGAGGTTCTCTCCTAAACATTCTATAAATTTATTTATCCAAATAAATCAAGTAAAGTTTTCTGTGCCCTCGTTTTTAGTTCACAAGCTGTCTTCTGCTGTATTGGGGACCAAATAACACATCTTATTTCTCCATGCCATGTGAAAATAAAGTAATTTTTAATTTTCTTACATCCCGCCTCTTCTCCATTACATCCTGAAATATAGAGATCTCTACTGAATATTGCGTGTGCAGTTTGGAGATTAGATCACTGCAACTGTGAATGTATTCTTCATTTTAGTATGATGTAATAGTTTTGGAAAGATATGGCAGGAAGCACCCAGAAGTGACTTTATATTTTTCCATGTGCTTGAAATTAACTGATGGATATTCTCATATATTAATTAGAGAGACCCAGGTCAGTTATATTATAGATAATAAAACATTTACTCTTGGGACTTCCCTGGTGGTCCAGTGGTTAAGCCTCCGTGCTCCCAATGCAGGCAGCCCGGGTTCAATCCCTGGTCAGGGAACTAGATCCCGCACGCGTGCTGCAACGAAGATCTCGAGTGCCTCAACTATTTGGCACAGCCAAATAAATAAATAAACATTAAAAAAAATTTACTCTTAATCCTTGTAGATTGTTCAAAGACTATACAGTTAATTGCACAGACATGTGCTTTTTATTTTTGTTTCCAGACAATACATCTCTGATTCCTTTGCAAAGCATGACAATCTCCTAAGCCAAAACCTAATTTTGGAAGTTTAGTTCTCCTGGAGGACAATTTTGTATATACAGTGCACTCCCAGTGGTTGACAAAGGTTTAAGTGTTTGTTGTGTGTGTGTGTGGGGGGGGGGTATGCAGTTCTTATGTGATGTTTCTGTGAACATCGTTCCCCAAAGTTTTGTAATTTATATACCAAACAGGGACTAATTTCTTAATATATCAAGAGTCCTTACTTGATATGAATAAGAAGACCAACACACAGTAGAAAAATGGACCAAAAAAAAAAAGGTTTGGATCATTCCCAGGAAAGGACATCTAAATGAATCTTATACAAATGATAAGCTTCATCATAATGAGAGAAATAAAATTTTAAATGATAATGTAATACCACTTTCACCTACAGATGGATAAAGATCAAAAAGTTTGATGACACATCTGAATTGACAAGATTGTAGAAAGGCAGATACACATACCTACACAAATTTCTCAAAAGCGCTATTTGGCAGTATCTATCAAAATGACAAAGGAAGATATGTGTTAGTCAAAACTTGCAGAACCGTATACTAAAAAGGTAAAATTTGCTGTATATAAGTTATACCTTAATTTTTTAATGAAAAAAGTTAATGTTGGTTGCCTCACAAGAAATTCTATATTGCCTTTAAAGAAAATGAAGGACTTCCCCCGTGGCGCCGTGGTTACGAATCCGCCTGCCAATGCACGGGACACAGGCTTGAGCCCTGGTCCGGGAAGATCCCACATGCCGCGGAGCAACTAAGCCCATGCACCACAACTACTGAGCCTGCACTCTAGAGCCCGTGCTCTGCAACAAGAGAAGCCACCGCAATGAGAAGCCTGCGCATTGCAACGAAGAGTAGCCCCGGCTCACTGCAACTAGAGAAAGCCCGCATGCAGCAGAGAAGACCCAACGCAGCCAAAATTAAATAAATACATAAATTTATTAAAAAACAACAAAAAAAGAAAGAATATATTAAGTATGTAAAATGGAGAATACTAATTCAAACTCTTCTATATTGTACTGTATGATGAGTGGACATTATTATTTGGAGAAAAGACAGCAAAAATATTAGACATAATAAGTTATAAGTGCATTTATTCCCTAACAAGTATTTTCCATATTAATTTTTATGACATGTTCAGTATCTGAGGACATTTCTTGGTCATAAGAGATTCTGAACATTTGTATAGCTTTTGATAGCAGGTTAGATCTCTTTTGATAGCAAGTGAGAAAAGATCTGATCCAAATACTGGCTTAAACAAAACAGGAACTTACTTGATTATGTAACTGAACAGTCCAGGAATAGGGCTTGCTTCTACACTGCTATCTTGGATTGAAGGCTGAAAAGTATCACCAGGGTGCCTCTCTCTCTCTCTCAGCTCTCTCTTCACAGGTCAGTTCTCACAGGGTTCCCCCTTAAGATGTCAAGATGGCTACAGCAACTCTGAGCCTTGCATTAAACATAAAAATCTAGCAGGACAGAGAATGAATCTCTCTCCTAGAAGTCCCAGCAAAAGTATCATTACTTCTCATTGATTGTGAATCAGTCTGGCCAGGGGAATGCAATTATTTGGATTGATTTAGGTCACAAGCTCTGTGCCTGAGCCAGGGGTGAAGCAGCAGCCACAGCAACCACACTGGGGAGGCAGGGATTTCCACAGATGGGAATGAGAGTCCAGTTACCAGCAGAAGGGTGGCTGCATGGTGGTCAGAGAACAGCTGTCAGTAAACAGCGGTAGCCTGAGATAATTGGTGTGCCATGGAAATCCAGTAGGAATGAGGATCTACCAAGAAAGAGAGGCACACTGAGAGAATGAGGGTGAAAATAGGAGATGTTTACAGCCATCACTTGACATTAATATTTTAAATTAAAAAGTCAGTGTTTCTGGACTTGATATGCAATTTCAAAAACAAAGAATAATTCATGCTCCTGGACTTGACGTGCAATTTCAAAACTCAAGAATAATTGCTTTATTCTTCAAAACTAAAAAAAACAAAAAACACTTCATAAAATGAGCTTTGAGAAGAAAATTTTATCCTGAAAATTACTGCAAGTAGAAGATTACTCTCATGTAAAAGCATGTCAGAAATAAAAGACAGTGCTGGGAATCAGCTACTCAGTTCTAGATGGAATGTCTAATTTGAAAATGATTTATTCTTTTCCATGTAAGGCTCTTCTTTTTTTTTTTTTTTTTTTTTTTGTGGTACGTGGGCCTCTCACTGTTGTGGCCTCTCCCGTTGCGGAGCACAGGCTCCGGACGCGCAGGCCCAGCAACCATGGCTCACAGGCCTAGCCGCTCCGCGGCACGTGGGATCTTCCCGGACCGGGGCATGAACCCGTGTCCCCTGCATCACCAGGCGGACTCTCAACCACTGCGCCACCAGGGAAGCCCAAGGCTCTTCTATAATATGTAAACTGGAGGTGATTTGTACATTTCGTGTAGTGCTAAGAGCTAGAGTAAGAAGTTTGGGTTAGAAGCAGAGTGACTTTTAAAAATAGTTTTACAGTCAGTTTCTATATTCATCAAGTACTTAATGGCAAGAAATGTAGTCCAAGAAGTTTTTCTAAGTCACTGAAGAGAATGAATAATTATCAGAGGAAGAAAAACATTTTACTTGTTTCTGAAGAGGCATTATCCTGCCTTGGCACAGGGCCGGGTGGATTTAGCGTGTATAATTTCTCCTGAGCTCCTCTGGCAAGGCTATTAGTAGCCTACCCAGCAGCTATTGCCCACTTCTTTCTGGCTTAAAAAAATAATAATAATTACATACACAAAATAAAAGCCCTATTTCGATGGGCAATGATGTGCCCATTTTCAGAGCCTAAGCAAATCATGTCACTCTCACTTCCCTTTTGTGAATCTAGCGATGGGCATGAGGTCAAATTCAGGCCCAAGACGTTTGCTGGGAGCCTCAATGTTTCTTCCTGCTTAGGGAGACTTAAGAGAAAGAGAAAGCCCTTTTGCTTGTCTCCTTCCTTCCTGCTTGGGACTCGGCGCTCTGAGGATACACTGTGTAGAGCAGCTGCGCCATCTGGTGGCCAGAACGGGCAGGACAAGGGAACAGCCCTTGTGCCCGAACGTCATCCAGCTGCTGAGCACCCCAGTCATCACCTGCTTTCACACGTTTTCTTAAGTGGCATATTATGGGTCATGTGGTTTGAGCAGTTTCAGTCGGATATTCTGTTTCTTTCAGCCAAAGTCATTCCTAAATGATATGGCTCCTCCTCAAATTTCTGACTTGGGATTGCCATAATAAATACCACAGAGTTAAATTTTCCTCACAAAGTCTAAAACAAAGGGCTAAATAAATAAAACAAAGGACTGACCTTCAAAACTTCATTCTTGACGAACCACTGTTTCTTACACTGTCCTGTTTATTTAAGTTTGATCCAGTGTTTGCCCTTGGAAAATAAAATTCAAGCCAGACCCTTTTTTATCATTTCCTTTGGAAAGCTATTAAATAAATTACTGAGATGACATTCTGTCACAGCTGACACCTGTCCTCCTGTTTCAAATATGACAATCAGTAAACTCTGAGGGGGAAAGTGGACAAGGAAAAACCCTCACTCAAAGCCATGCGGAGACACTGCAGACCTCCCCGACAAAGGAGCTTGAGTATAGACAGAATGACAGGACTTTGTAAAGAAAACTTAAGTATCAAACGGAATTCGACTAGATGACCTTTAAGGTTCCTCTTAGCTCTAAGATTCAAGGATTTTAATGGTCTTGGATCTCAAGCCTTTTTTTTTTCTTTTCCTTTTTCTTTCTTTTTTTTTTGGCTGCACCACGCGTCACACATCCTGCAGAATCTTAGTTCCCAAACCAAAGGGCCCAGGTCCTAACCACTGGACAGCCAGGGAATTCTCCTGGATCTCAAATCTTAAAACTGAAAAATGTTTTGTGTACGACTCTGCAAAACATTTTATTACCATCTTCTCTGCTTAAATATTTAGTATATACCTGTTCTTTGCTTTCTGACTCCTTATTCCCTATCTTTAACATCATGTAACCCAAATTCTGCACCACACCTCTATACTAAAAGTGTTCTGGGCTTCCCTGGTGGTGCAGTGGTTGAGAGTCTGCCTGCCGATGCAGGGGACACGGGTTCGTGACCCGGTCTGGGAAGATCCCACGTGCCGCGGAGCGGCTGGGTCCGTGAGCGATGGCCGCTGAGCCTGCGCGTCCGGAGCCTGTGCTCCGCAACGGGAGAGGCCACAACAGTGAGAGGCCCGCGTACCGCAAAAAAAAAAAAAAAAAAAAAAAAATAAAAGTGTTCTTAGTTTACTAATGACTGAAGATTCCAACTAAATCCAACACATTTTTCTTAATCTTTTAAAAATTAGATAATTTATTAGATAATTTTTCTGCAAACGTGCAAAGAATCTCCATGTATTTTTTAGAATCCTCATTCTTGTATAAATGCCTACAAAATTAAAATTTGAATTGCTTTGAATTGCTTGGTACCATTGGCATATTTGTAGCCCATATCTTTCTTGTTAGTTTTTGCATATGCCTTGCATTTTTTTCCCAGCTTTATATTGAGATACTATTGACATATAACAAGCAAGTTTAAGGTGTACAACGTGATGATTTAATACATGTATATATTGCAAAATGATTACCACAGTAAGGTTAGTTAACACCACCATTCCCTCACATAACTATCTTTTTGTGTGTGTGGTGAGAACATTTAAGATCCACTCTCAACAACTTTCAAGTGTATAATACAGTACCGTTAATTATAGCCACCACACTGTACATTAGATCCTCAGAACTTCTTCATCTTAGAGCTGGAAGTTTGTGCCCTTCTTAATCTTTATCCACCCTGGACTGTCTATTTTCCAACCCCTGCGTGAAATTCTCTCCTTCCTTCCATCACATTCCTGAAACTTGAGGGTTTTTTTTTTTCTTTGTAATCTTTATTAAGATACAACCAAAACATCCAGGGGAACTTCTTAAAATTGCACACATCTAAACTCTAGTCCCAGAATTATGATTGAGTGGGTCAGGTGTGGGGTGCTTTGACCAAACAACCTATGTTTTTAGGGTACACGTTTCCCCTAATCTCTTCTCCCATCAATTCTGTTTTGTAAGCAGGGACGAAATGGGAAATGGCTGTTGGTTAGGCTACCAAGTTCTGTTCAACATCACACAGTTAAATTTGGGTTTTATGCTACTGAGGAAAAAGGGTTGGCCTTGCTGTTAAAAGAGACAAAGGGGAACTTCTTTGCAAATAAGAAAATATCCACTCACCAGAAGGAAAAGAATGATAAATTAAGCTTTGTTAAAAGTAATAACTTCTGGGGCTTCTCTGGTGGTGCAGTGGTTGGGAGTCCGCCTGCCGATGCAGGGGACACGGGTTCGTGCCCCGGTCTGGGAGGATCCCGCATGCCGCGGAGCGGCTGGGCCTGTGAGCCATGGCCGCTGGGCCTGCGCGTCCGGAGCCTGTGCTCCGCAGCGGAGAGGCCGCAACAGTGAGAGGCCCACGTACCATAAAAAAAAAAAAAAAAAAAGTAATAACTTCTATTTACCAAAAGACACCATTAAGAGGATGGAAAGGTAAGCCACAGAATGGGAAATTACATTTGTACCATATATTATTGAAAAGAGGCTTGTATCTAGAATGTATAAAAAACTTACAAAGCAGTATGAAAAATATGGACAACTCAATATTTATGAGGAATTCTGGAAATTGCCTGTGGGAGAGCCAGTTTTCAAACATTTACTGGCCCTAGAGGATGTGAAGCCATCTTACAAAAATGTTAGCCAAGTAAGAACTTTCTAACTCCCCATCTTGCCTTCCTACCTCACTCCTGTTCTCACCTCTCTCGCAGCTCCTTGCAGAGTTACAAAGAGCACAGAGCTTATAGGCCGGAGGTGAGTAAGAACAAGCAGAGCAGTACACACAGGTGTGTACTTGCAGCAGGTACCAGAAGGGAAAACTTTTAATTACTGACTTGAGGCTATTTTCACGCAGCATTTTAGGGATATTTTCACTAAGTATATAATTCTGGGTTGGCAGCTATTTAGCTCAGCACATTAAAGGTATCATTACTCAATCTTTTGGCTTCAGTGATTGCTGCTAAGAATTCAGCAATCAGTCTAATTATTGCTTCTTTGACAGTCAACTGTCTTAAGTTGCTGCTATTAAGAGCAGCAACTTAAGCTGCTCTTAATAGTTTCTCATTGCCTTTGGTTTTCTTGGTTTCCCTATGATGTGACTACGTGTGGCTTTCTTTTTACAAGTCTTCTTGTGATTCACCAGGCTTCTTGAATTCGTAGGTTGAGGTCTAGAGCTGAAGGATTCCCAGCCATTATCTCATTAAATGTTGCTTCTGTCCCATTGTCTCTTACTTCTTTTAAAACTCCAATTAAACAAGTTAGACATTTTCATTCTGCTCTCTTTTCTTCTTCCATTGTTTTTTCTCTTTGTGCTTCATTCTGGGCGGT
Organism: Hyperoodon ampullatus; assembly: GCF_949752795.1. Classification (NCBI taxonomy): domain Eukaryota; kingdom Metazoa; phylum Chordata; class Mammalia; order Artiodactyla; family Ziphiidae; genus Hyperoodon; species Hyperoodon ampullatus. The sequence continues at coordinate 70,017,285 of NC_136928.1, forward strand.
TTCTTTTGTCTTCGTGTACACTAATTCTTTCTTAACTGTATCTAATTTGTCCTTAAATTCATTCACTGATTTCATTTAGGTTACTCTATTTTTTACTATTAGAAATTCTATTTGGTTCTGTTTCAACTCTGATGTGTTACTTTTTAAAAATTCTGTACAGTTCTCTACTAAAATATTCAAGCTTCCCTTTTATCTACTTCACTTTGATAAGCATAGCTGCTTTACAATCTGTATCTGGAATCCCTGAGGATCTGTTTTAGTCGTCTGTTATATTTTATTTTTCTTGTTCATGGCATTTTTCATCTTGTATACCTGGTTCTTTTTTACTGTGTCCTGACAATTTTATTTTTAATTATTTGTAAAAATAATTTGAGGCCTACAGTGATGTTCTCTTTCTCCAAAGAGAATTTCCATTGCTTCTGCCAGGCAGTTGGAGGCACCAACAATCCAAGATTACCCTAATCCAATTTCACAGCTTGACATTTTCTGGGCTGCACAGATGACTCAAAAGCAGACTGCAGTACAATTCACCCTTATTTCTAGTGTCTGTCCTTCTAGTCTCAACTCAAGGTGCAGGGCCCTTACTGTGGTGGGCCATGGACTCCAACTTTTGTCTTCCTAGCCCCAAAGGCAGTTAAGTCTCTCAACTCCCTGTTCTGTATTACTAAACATCCTCAGAAAAAAATGGCACCACTTCCAGGCACATCTCTGTGGATTTTCATCTTCTCCAGGACCTTAGCCTAGGAATTTCTCACTATTTGTTAATTTGCTATTTCTAGAAAGATGATGTTATGTCTTATTCAGCATTCTAGCTGTCTTCAATGGAGGATTTGTCTAAATTACTTAACTCATCATTCCTGGAAGTAGAAGTATACCCTCTACTTTTTCATCTCTTCCTACTTACCATCCTGTATCTTTTTGAGGAAGCATATACTGAGTGGAAACAATGAAAGTTGGGTTCTGGTATTACCTTCTCCATTCATTTGTATGGCTTAGAGAAAATTACCTATCTTTTGGCTCTCAATTTTGTGGAAGCAAATTAAAATTAACCCATCCATCTCTTTAAGGAAATTAAAGGAAAACATTAAAGGAAAAATATATCATGTAGTCCTAAAAGAACTTTTGTGCTGTCCTCCAAAATGGCTTAGTCTGTGCTGATATATATAGCAAATTGCAACCTTATAAACTAAATAAAAATTTTTTTGGTTACCTAATTATTCAGATTTAATCAAGATGTTAAATAAGATTAAATTTGACCATGTTTTATATTAATCATAGGTGATATAGTCTTCTATTGGGCTGTCTTCTCACTCAACATGAAAAAATAAGAATTCGCTTGCCATCATTTTTTAAACTAAGAGATACATACAAATATTAAGGTTTCAAATCTGTATGAATGTCAAAGATTATAAATTATGTTTCAGATAATTATGGCAAGTTTAAAACATAGCTAATGTAAGATAGTATTGTTAATGTGTTAACCAGGATAGATTAGTTATGCTGCAGAATTAAATAATCCCAAACTTTTATTGGTTTAACCCATTAACGTTTATTTTTCACTTACATGAAGTTAGCTGCAGGTACCGTGGCTCTTCTGGACATCTCCCTTCTAAGCACAACTGACATCCAGGCTATTCCCATCTTTTGGTTACACCATCTCGACATTTAGCTTCTACTGTTGTAATGGCAGGAAAAGAGAGAGGCATCAAGAACTAACAAGTGCTCTTTTCTCTACACTTTGTCTCAGAAGTGACACATGTCACTTCCACTCACATCTCATTTGTCATAACTAGTCACATAGACCCACTTAACTATAAGGGAGCTGGGAAATGCATGGGAGCACATGGATATTCAGTGACTAATAAATTATAATAAATTCCATCACTTTAGATGTGATTGAACTTAAAATGAACTCCTTGAAATATTTCCAAGTAGTTGTTCCCAAAACAATAGGGGAATCATGGTGTGATTTCCAACATTTGAAGAAGCAAATCCTCTGCTGTCTCCCCCCTGCAGTGGTTAATTTTTTAAGAGGTTCTGACAGCTTCAAAACATAAAACACAGCATGGAACTTCGTTTATTCTTGGATAGTTGCCTTATATTTAAAAGGCAGGAGTTGGATTAAATGATCTCTAATGTCACTTAATCCTTGACATGATTGTTTAAACAACCAAAACCAGTTATTTCCTATTTCAACTTGGAATCATTTTTATTCAGAATTCTGACTTTCTTAACCAAAACCAATTATGCACTAGAAGTTCCAGCCCCTTGGAAAAGAACATTTGATAAGTGAACTAGCGATAAGGTAAATCTCATGCAACTGGTTTGTGTCACACAGGATTTCTCTATTAGGACTTTCTTTTTTTTTTTTTTTTTTTTTTTCAGTACGCGGGCCTGTCACTGTTGTGGCCTCTCCCGTTGCGGAGCACAGGCGCCGGACGCGCAGGCTCAGCGGCCATGACTCACGGAGTCAGCCGCTCCGCGGCATGTGGGATCTCCCCAGACCGGGGCACGAACCCGTATCCCCTGCACTGGCAGGTGGACTCTCAACCACTGCGCCACCAGGGAAACCCGGGACCTTCATTTTTTTAATGAACGCATTTTGTTAAGTAACATAAGTTAAAAAAATATGGAAACACCATTTCTCAGGTGCAATGGCAAGGGGTAAGACCAGTTTATTAAAAAAATTAACATGAGCTTACATCATTAAAGTTTTGCTCTTCATATATAACTTAGCATGCCTGAGTTTTAGCAGGAGAATTCTTTAGTAAGAAAATTTTGCTAAGTTTGTTAATAATGTTTCCTGTGTTCTGTTTATTGGTAAGATGTTGAGAGACTATTGGTAATAATCTCTAAACTTTTCATTGCAAAATCAGATCCTAGAGGGTCTAAACAGGTAGATGAAGCAGATACATGGGAGTTATGGAGACAGGATGGAGCTTGTTTAAAGTGGGGACCAGTACCAGCATATTGTTATGCAAGAATTTGGGTTCATGGTGTCAAGATCTTCCAGTTTAGGAGTGAAGGAAAGAGAGCTGTTAAGAAGGGAAGGAGGATGCTGGTTTAGAATGGAAGAGGCAGGGATTGTTGGGAGAAGGGAGAAAGACATTAGCTTGATTTCTACACTTTCCTTCCCTCTCTCGGTCAAGCAATGTCCTCCTTATGTGAGATGTAAGAGGAAGGGAAACTAGGAAAGCAAAGGCTGTTGGATAGACAAAAGTAAAAGTTAAAATGGTAACAAGGCTCTCTTAGAAGTCAAAGACCAAAAATAAAAGAGGCAAGGATTAATAACAGTAAAAGTAATACTAGTAACTAACAGTTATTGAGAATTTACTATGTTCCAGGTCATACTTTAAGAGCTTTACATGTAATTATTTATTTAATCCTCATACCACTGTGTAGTAAAGAATTTGACCTCCAAAGAGAGGTCTAGCCTTTGTCCTAGCTCTGGGAGATAACCTCTACACTCTTGGAATTTTCCAAGTGGCAAAAGTGTCTCTGTTATTCATGGTGGGTCCCTTGGACCACACCTGACATTTATGCTAACAAGGTGACCCATGGTGGGCCCCTAGGTAGTTTATGCTAACAAGATGATTCAAGGTGGGGGCTGGCCAGGAAGAAAATAGGGTTGTCATATCATCATTTCTAATTTACCTTTTTGTTCTGGAGTTCTTAGCCAATACAATCATGTAAAATAAATAAACAAATAAGGATTGGAAAGACAGAAACAAAACTTCGTTATCTGCAGATGATAAAACACTAGAATTGGGGGCTTCCCTGGTGGCACAGTGGTTGAGAGTCTGCCTGCCGATGCAGGGGACGCGGGTTCGTGCCCTGGTCTGGGAAGATCCCACATGCCGCGGAGCGGCTGGGCCCGTGAGCCATGGCCACTGAACCTGCGCATCCGGAGCCTGTGCTCCGCAATGGGAGACGCCACAGCAGTGAGAGGCTCGTGTACCGCAAAAAAAAAAAAAAAAAAAAAAAAAACCCACTAGAATTAAAGAGAGTTTATCAAGTTTGCAGGAAATCACATGAACATCAAAAAATCAATTGTATTTATATTCACCAGCAATAATAATTAGAAAATGTAAAGATACTCTTGTTCTAAGAATTGAAAACTAACAAGTTTCTGTTTTCAGGTAAAATGAAGTAAGCATATTTCCAATCTTTGCCACTGAATGCAGCTATAAAATGGACAGAACGCATGAAGCAGTCCTTTGATGACTCTAAACATAAATAGGAAAAATTTTCAACATCACTAGCCATCAAGGAAATGCAAATAAAAATCACAATGAGGTACCACTTCACACCCCCTCTGATGGCAATAATAAAAAAGATAGGCACTAATAAGTATTGGTGAGGATGTGGAGAAATTAGAACACTTATACAATGCTGAGAGGAATGTAAGATGGTGTGGCCACATATTGAAGAGAAATCCAAGAACAGAAAAAAATCCAAGAACAGAAACTTCAAGGCAGCCAAGAGAACAAATTCACAGAACACTGAAACCTGCCCCCCAAAAAACTTGTACACAAATGTTCACAGCATCATTATACATAATTGACAGAAGTGGGAACAACCCAAATGTCCATCAACTAGTGAATGGATAAACAAAATGTGATATATCTATACAATAGAATATTATTCAGCCATAAAAAGGAACGAAGAATGGATTCATGCTAGAACATGGATGAACCCTGAAAATATTACACTAAATGAAAAAGCCAGACAGAAGAGGCACATATTGTATGATTTCAAAATCTGTATTAGTCAGGGCTCTCCAGAGTAGGAACTGGCTCACACGACTGTGGGGCCTGGCAAGTTCAAAGCTGGCCAGCAGGCTAGACATTCAGAGAAGAGCTGATGTTGTAGGCTTGAGTCCAAGGCAGAATTCTCTCTTCCTCCAGGGACTCAAGCTTTTCTTTCCTAAGGTCTTCAACTGATTGAATGAGTGACTTCTAATGGGTATGGGCTTTCTTTCTCAGGTGATAAAAATATTCTGGAATTAGATAGTGATGATGGTTATACAATTCTGTGAATATATAAAAAGCCACTGAAATGTACACTTTAATAAAAGGTTGAATTTTATAGTGTGTGAATTATATCTCAGTAAAGGTGTTATTTAAAAATTCTAGTGGAAGTTTTATAAATATAGACAAGCCAATTCTAAAATTTATTGGAAAGACAAAGGAACTAAAATGATGAAACCAATGTTGAAATAGAAGAATCTGAAGGAAATGCACTATCCAATCTTAAGATTTGCTATAAAGCTACAGTAATCAAGAGTGCTACCATGCATTCAGTCCTGATTCCTAAGATAAAGAGATTTTAATAAGGGGAAATTTTTTTAATCTAAAAATTTTTGTCACTTATTTATTCCATGTTTTATATATTCTCATTTCCAAAAAAAGGATATTAGTCACCTTACCAAAATAAATACAGTATTGAATGAATGAATGAATGAATAAAAGATAAGTGAAAACGTAAGATTAAAACAAAGTCCAAAAGTCACTTAAAAGTAATAAACAAACATACAAACCATAAGATCCTCTCCACCCTCTAGAATTACAAGTAGATTTAGCTAAGAACTTTCCTAGAAGCCAGCCTCAAAAAAGAAAAGTTAGTTGCATGTCCACAGTATTCATAAGATAAAAGATAAAAGCAGATACTCAAGAGAGAATACTGATTCCTGATTTTGCAAATTGAGAGAAATTTCTCCCATTTAGGAAAACACAAGTGTGTGGGGGCAGTAGGGTGTAAAATGTTGACAGCCTTGGAGCCAGCAGCTTCAGCAGTGACAAGTAATAGTATTGCTGGCACAGACATCAACAATTTGACACTGGGAATCGGCAGCCTGGGGACAGAAATCAGTGAGAGTCAGCAGCCAGCAGGGGTGTGGCTCTTAGTTGGCCTTTGAAAAAAGACAGCAAGAACAGAAACTTCAAGGCAGCCAAGAGAACAAATTCACAGAACACTTGTGAAATACCACATAGATTCCGAGAACTCTTTACAAGGAACAGAGGTGGGGGGAAGAGATAGAGAAATATTGCTATGTGACAATTATTCAGGTCTTCAGACCACCTATGTCAGCAGTCCTCAACCTTTTTGGCACCAGGGACTGGTTTCATGGAAGACAATCTTTCCATGCACGGACTGGGGGGGAAGTGGGGGGGCAGGGGATGGTTCAGGTGGTAATGCGAGTGATGGGGAGTGACAGGGAGCGGCAGATGAAGCTTCCCTCGCTCACCTGATGCTCACCTCCTGCTATGCGGCCCAGTTCCTAACAGGCTGCAGCCTGGTACCAGTCCATGGCCTGGGGGTTGGGGTCCCCTGACCTATGTGATATGTTTATCTTTTCTTTTTCTCTTTTCTTTTTTTCTTCTATTTATTATTTTTTTCTGCGTTGGGTCTTAGTTGTGGCACATGGGATCTTCATTGAGGCATGTGGGATCTTTCACTGCAGCGCGAGAGCTCTTCATTGTGGAGCTCAGGCTCCTCTCTAGTTGTGGTGTGCAGGCTTTTCTCTTCTCTGGTTGTGGTGTGCAGGCTCCAGGGCACATGGGGTTTGTAGTTTGAGGCACGTGGGCTCTCGTTGAGACACGCAAGCTCAGTAGTTGTGGCACGCGGGCTTAGCTGCCCTGCGGCATGTGGGATCTTTGATCTCCGACCAGGGATCGAACCTGCATCCCCTGCATTGTAAGGCAGATTCTTTACCACTGGACCACCAGGGAAGTCCCCTGTTTTTCTTCTCATTTTTTGTTTTTATGAGACAAACCCATGTATCTGTTTAAAAAAATTAAAGAGAACTGTGAGTTTACAGTGGAAAATAGCAGAAGTCTGCCCCTTTGAGCTTTATTCCCAAATTCCCACTCCTCTTAAGCAATTTCTTTAAATTTTTTTGGCTCTTTCTTCTGGTTTTATCTCCATTTATATAACTTATGTGCTTACATTGCCATTTCTTTATTTTTTTATGTTAGCTATTACCTATTGACTTGCTGTTATGGTAAATGAAGATTTAGTTCTCTTAAGTCATCTCCCTCAAATATATTTGCTCACATATACTTCCTCATTCCCATTTACCAAATTAGTTACATTGGCATTTTTGTTTAAATAAATGTTATTATTTATATTGTTATGATTACTTTCTATTATTCACAGCTGTGTGATAGTGTATACTATGATGACATTTCATACTTGAACAACTTTATGTTCTTCCCAGTATTGATAATTGCCTTGGGGTGTTTTGGTTACTTGTTTGCTTCTTTCCCAAGTCAAACTCACTAATTCAACTCCAAACTATCCAATATAACTAAAAATCATTTCTGAATACATTAATTTATTTATTTTTGGCCATGTGGCTTGTGGGATCTTAGTTCCCTGACAAGGGATCAAACCCATGCCCCCTAAAGTGGAAGCACAGAGTGTTAAACACTGGACCACCAGGGAAGTCCCCTGAATACATTAAAATACATCAGATAATCTACAAGTAGTTTTCTCCCTGGAAGTATCCCTCTTGGAGCCCTCTGCCTTTATTCTCTTAACTGTACTGGTCACTTACTAGGCCTACTGCCCAGCTGTCATCCTGAAACTTCCCATCACTAAAATCCTGGGAATTCTTTTCCCCTTGCTTATATGTCACATCTTCTGTTTCCTGGATCCAGTGTCTTTCTCTTTCTTGGCTTCTTCCTTTTTCACATCATTCAGTGTTCCTGAATAAAAGTGTCATTATTTTACCCTTCTTATCAGAGTGATAATATGCCTAGGTATAGAATTTTAGATTGGAAATCATTTTTCTTCAGAATTTTAAAGCACTGCTTCATTTTTTTCTCCAGACTAATCCAATGTTCTTGTTTTGTTTTGTTTGTTTTCTGAGCTCTGAATTGCCTCTCCTTTCTTTGAATTTTCACTATGGCTTGTTTGTGCATTTATTTTTGGTTGTCTTTGTCTCTCTTAAGTCTTTTTCAAATACCTAGTACACTTTTGTTGTCCATTCATATTTTTAAATAAGGCACTAAAACATTGATTCAAAGATTTGAGTATCCTGTATGGGATTCTCTGTACTTCCTGGACTTGAGTGTTTCCTTTCTCATGTTAGGGAAGTTTTCAGCTATAACATCTTCAAATATTTTCTCAGGCCCTTTCTCTTTCTCCTCTCCTTCTGGGACCCCTATAATGAGAATGTTGGTGCATTTAATATTGTCCCAGAGGTCTCTGAGATTGTCCTCATTTCTTTTCATTATTTTTTCTTTATTCTGTTCTGTGGCAGTGATTTCCAACACTCTGTCTTCCAGCTCACTTATTCGTTCTTCTGCCTCAGTTATTTTGCTATTGATTCCCTCTAGTGTATTTTTCATTTCAGTTATTGTAGTGTTCATCTCTGTTTGTTTGTTCTTTAAATGTTCTAGCTCCTTGTTAAACATTTCTTGTATCTTCTCAGTCTGTGCCTCCACTCTTTCTGAGATTTTGGAGCATCTTTACTATCATTACTCTGAATTCTTTTTCAAGTATGTTGCCTATCTCCTCTTCATTTAGTTGTTCTTGTGGGTTTTTATCTTGTTCCTTCGTTTGCAATATATTTCTCTGTCATCTCATTTTGTCTAACTTTCTGTGTTTGTGGCCTCCTTTCCACAGGCTTCAGGATTGTAGGTCCTCTTGTTTCTGGTGTCGGCTCCCTGGTGGGTGAGGTTGGTCCAGGGGCTTGTGTAGGCTTCCTGGTGGGAGGGACTGGTGCCTGCCCTCTTGTAGGTAGAGCTGGGTCTTGCAACATGGATGGACCTAGAGATTATCATACTAAGTGAAGTAAGTCAGAAAGAGAAAGACATATACCATACGATATCACTTGTATGTGAAATCTAGAATATGACACAAATGAACTTATCTATGAAACAGAAACAGACTCACAGACATAGAGGAACAGATTTGTGGTTGCCAACGGGAGAGGGGTTGGGGGAGGGATGGATTGGGAGTTTGGGATTAGCAGATGAAAACTACTATATAGAGAATGGATAAACAAAAAGGTCCTACTCTATAGCACATGGAACTATATTCAGTATCCTATGATAAACCATAATGGATAAGAATACGGACAATAATGTATATATATGTATAACTGAATCACTCTGCTATACAGTAGAAATTAACACAACATTGTAAATCAACTATACTTTAATAAAATAAATGTTTAAAATATAAATTAATTAAAAAAAAAAGATTTAAGTGTGCCAGACTTTTGCCTGGTAAGCTTCACTGTGGAATGACTGAGCATGCATTTTAAAATTTTCTTTAGAGCTATTCACTTTCTCCAGGGAAAAAACCTTGAACCTTCTGATTGGTGGGCACATGGGGACAGAGCTATGGGCCTTCTGGCTTTCAGCTTTTTTTGGCGTTGAGAAGCTCAAGAGAATGAGTGGAGGGTCACCCTTCACCATATGGACTTTGTCACTCTTTATAGTATGGTGCTTCTGCTTTGCCTACCACTGTGCTTGTCCCTGAATTGGGACCTGTCTTTTCAATTTAACCATAGATTAAGGCCTCCAGTCTTCTGCTTTAGGTACTGGAGAGAAATTAGTATATCAAAGAAAATAGAGTCAGATACTTCTGCATAGGAAAAGATAGTGGGAAAAGGATATTTAACAGTTAAATACAGCAGATTGAACATATGGCACTTATTTCTGTTGCTTCTAGAAACTCTGCTAAAATGAGATTAAATTCTTGAAATGAATAAACACAGTAAAGGGAGAACATGAACAGTGATGAAGCTGTCAGAGTTCTGGCAGAAAACAGACTGGCACACTCAAAGGAGAATTGAATAGAATTTAATAAGGAAACTATTTACAGAGGTGTGGGCAGGATTAAAAGAACCAGTAAGTGCGGGCTTCCCTGGTGGCGCAGTGGTTGAGAGTCCGCCTGCCGATGCAGGGGACACGGGTTCGTGCCCCGGTCCGGGAAGATCCCACATGCCGCGGAGTGGCTGGGCCCGTGAGCCATGGCCACTGAGCCTGCGCATCCGGAGCCTGTGCTCCGCAATGGGAGAGGCCACAACAGTGAGAGGCCCGCGTACCGCAAAAAAAAAAAAAAAAAAAAAAAAAAAAAAAAAAAAAAAAAAAGAACCAGTAAGGGATGGTGAAGTACATGGGGGCTATCTCCACCCCTAGGTCTGAAGGGGCAAGTGGAAAGTGGATTTTTTTATGTTAGATTACAAATTAAGTCTCAATAGACTTTAAAAGATTGATATCATATAAAGTATCTTTTCTAACTATAATAGGATTATCAAAAATAAAACTGGAAAATTCACAAATTTGTGGAAATTAAATAATACACTTTTAAAAAACCAAGATAACAAAGAAGAAATCACAAGGGAAATTAGAAAATACTTAGAAAAGAATGACAATAAAAACACAACATACCAAAACTTGTAGGATGCAGTGAAAGCACTGCTAAAGGAGAAAAAAACAAGACCTCAAATCAGTAACCTAACTTTACAATTTAAGGAACTAGAAAAAGAAGAACTAAATCCTAAGCTAGCAGAAGAAGGGAAATAACAAAGATTTAGAGCAAAGATAAATGAAGAATAGAAAAATAGAGAAAATTAATGAAAATAAAAGTTCGTTCTTTCAAAACTCAACAAAATTGGCAAACCATTAGCTAATGGACTAGGAAAAAAAGAAGACTGAAATGACTAAAATCTGAAATGAAAATGGGAATATCACCAATTCTACAGAAATAAAAAGGATTATAAGAGAACACTATGAGCAACTGTATGCCAACAATTTGGATAACCTAAATGATATGGACAAATTCCTAGAAACACAAATCAACCAAGACTAAATCACAATGAAATAGAAAATCTGAATAGACCTATAGTAAGGATGGTGAATCAGTAATCAAATATCTGACAAAGAAAAGCCCTAGACCTGATGGTTTCATTGGTGAATTCTACCAAACATTTAAGGAAGAATTAATACCAATACTTCTCAAACTTTTCCAAAAAACTGAAGATGAAGGAAAACTTCCTAACTCATTCTGTGAGGTCAGCATTACCCAGATACCAAAGCCAGACAGACACTGCAAGAAAATAAAACTACAGACCAATATCCCTTATGAACAAATATTCTCAACAAAATACTAGCAAGCCAAATTCAGCAAAATATCAAAAGGATTATACACCATGACTAAGTGGAATTTATTCCTGCAATGCAAAGATGTTTCAACATATGAAAATCAATCAGTGTAATACACCATATTAACAGAATGAAGAAGAAAAGTCACATAAGCATCTCAATTGATGCAGAAAAAGCATTTGACAAAATTCAATACCCTTTCATGATAAAAACACTCAATGAACTAGGAATAAAAGGAAATTAACTTCACATAATAAAAACCACATATGAAAACACATAGTGAATATCATACTTAATGGTGAAAGACCAAAAGCTTCTCCTTTAAGACCAGGAAAAAGACAAAGACAACTGCTTTTGCCATTTCTGTTCAACATAGTACTGTAAGTTCTAGCCAGAGGAATTAGGCAAGAAGAAATAAAAGGCATCCATACTGGAAAGGAAGAAGTAAAATTATCTCTTTGCAGATGATATGATCTTATATGTAGAAACCCTAAAGACTCCACAAAGAAACTGTTAATAATTAATAAACAAATTCAACAAAGTAGCAGGATACAATGTCAACACACAAAAATCAGTTGCATTTCTATACACTAACAATGAACAATCTGAAAAAAAACCCCACAAACAATCCCATTTATAACAGCATCAAAAAGAATAAAATACTTAGAAACTAACTTAACCAAGGAGGTGAAAGACTTGTACAATGAACACCACAAAACATTACTGAAAGAAATTAAAGATGTAAATAAATGGAAATAACCTATGTTCATGGATTGGAAGACTTAATATTGTTAAAATGTCAATATTACCCAAAGTGATCTATAGATTCAGTGCCATCCCTATCAAAATCCCAATGACATTTTTTCTGCAAAATAAAAAAAAACCATTCTACATTTCAGGCTTTATAGTTCTCTTTCCAACCATCAATTCAGAAACAAAACTGGATCATGTTACAAATACTTTTCTGTATTCTGATCTTCTCAATTAATAGATCATAAACATCTCTCCCTATCAGTGGATGGACATTTATGTGATCATTATAAGTAAAAATATTATTGTTAAAAAAACCCATCCTAAAATTCATTTGGAATCTCAAAGGGCCCTACACAACCAAAGAAATCTGGAAAAAGAATAAAGCTGAAAGACTCACTAATTCATGATTTTGAAACATACTACAAAGCTACAGTAATCAAAATAATGTGGTACTGCATAAAGACCAATGGAATTGAAGAGAGCCCAGAAATAATCCTCACTTATAAGATCAAGTGATTTTTGACAAGGGTGCCAAGACCATTCAATGGGGAAAGACAGTCTTTTCAACAAATTGTGCTGGGAATAACTGGACACCCACATGCAAAAGAATGAAGTTGAAACTGTACTTAACACCATATACAAAAATTAACTCAAAATGAGTGAAAGACATAAATGTAAGACGTCAGACTATAAAACTCTTAGAAGGGAACAGGCAAAAGCTTCACAATATTGAATTTGGCAGTGATTTATTGGCTATGACACCAAAGGCAACAAAATAAAAAATAGACAAATTGGATTTTATGAAAATTTTAAAATGTTGTGTATCAAAAGAAATATCAACACAGTTAAAAGGCAACCCATTGAATGAGGGAAAATATTTGCAAAACTACATCTCATAAGGGATTAATATCCAGAATATATACAGAACCCTTATAACTCAACGATGACAGAAACAAAAACCCCAATTCAAAAATGGGCACAGGCATTGCATAGACATTTCTCCAAAGAACATATACAAATGGCCAAAGCACATGAAAAGATGCTTGACATCACTAATCATTAGGGAAATGCAAATGAAAACTACAATGAGATATCACATCACATCCATTAGGATGGAAACTATCAAAAAAAGAGAAAATGACAAGTGTTGGTAAGAATGTGGAGAAATTGGCACTCCTTTACATTGCTGGTGGGAGTATAAAATGGTGCAGTCATTGTGAAAAAGAGTTTGCTGGTCCTCAAAAAGTTATGTGACCCTGTAGTTCTACTTTTGGTTATATACTCAAAAGAATTGAAAACAGGGACTCAAACAGATTCTAGTATGCCAGTGTTCATTGCAGCATTATTCACAATAGCCACAAGGTGGAAACAACCTAAATATCCATCAATAGATGAAAGGATAAACAAATTGTGATATATATGTATTTATATGTATATATGAATATTATTTAGCTATGAAAATGAATGACGTTCTGATACATGCTACAACATGAAAGAACCTTGAAAACATTATGCTAAGTAAAATAATCCAGCCACAAAAGGAAAAATGCTGAATGATTCCACTTATATGAAATACCTAGAATAAGCAAATTCAGAGACAGAAAGTAGATTAGAAATTACCAGGGTTTGAGGAAATGGAGAGGATAATGAGTTATTGCATAACGGGTACAGATTTTTTTGTTCGAGGTAATGAAAAAGTTTTGAAAATAGATTGTGGTGGTGATTGCACAACACTGAGAATGTAATTAATGCCACTGAATTGTACTTTAAAATGGTTAAAATGGCAAATATTATGTTGTGCATATTTTACCATGATAAAAGTAAAACCTATGTAAAATAGAGAAAAGGGTGAAATTATGGTCTCTGTGCCATTATTTATTATCCCAAGTCTACTGCTTTTCTCCAGATTAACATTAAATATTTGATTAGAACTATAATTTATAAGATTTACATAGGAGTTTGTTGTAAAATATTCTGGCAATACTATACTTGTTTGGGAAACTCTGGCATACAAGGTAGAGTTTCTTAAAATATAGTCTGAGGATCACCGGCATCAGAGTTACCTTAGGATACTTGGTAAAATGCAGATTCCTGGCTCCAACCAAGATTTACCAAACCAGAATTTTTAGAGTGAAACTTATGAATTTGCATTTTAACTATCCTTCTAAAGAGAAACTGTGGTTAGATTTTAAGCAATCATATTTATGCACAGTTAGTTAGGCTTCCTAAATTTGGTGAGAAGGCCTCTTTCTCATAGCTCCCTGGAACACTTGAGACTTGGACTGAATTAACCCAACTTTGCCACAGCCGAAGGAGTGAATAAGACTCCTTTATCTAGACTGAACAGGATAAGATTTAAAAAGGGAAGAGGAAAGCATTTTCTACATATTTGAGAATTTAAATTCAAGAGATTGAATAAGAGAAGGGTGTTTGCTATGTTCTGTTTTCAGGGTAAAAAACTGGCATGCAATATTATTATATTGTGCTCATTGTATATTTAACACTGAGGAGTCTGATTACAGCATCATACAGCATAATTTTACTCTTTTTCATAATTTAAAAAAATTTTATTTATTTTATTTATTTATTTTTGGCTGCATTGGGTCTTTGTTGCTGCGCACAGGCTTTCTCTAGTTGCAGCGAGTGGGGGCTACTCTTTGTTGCAGTGCGCGGGCTTCTCATTGCAGTGGCTTCTCTTGTTGCAGAGCACAGGGTCTAGGCGCACAGGCTTCATTAGTTGTGGCATGTGGGCTCAGTAGTTGTGGCTCGCGGGTTCTAGAATGCAGGCTCAGTAGTTGTGGCGCACGGGCTTAGTTGCTCCGTGGCATGTGGGATCTTCCCAGACCAGGGCTCCAACCCATGTCCCCTGCACTGGCAGGCGGATTCCTAACCTCTGTGCCACCAGGGAAGCCCCAGCATAATTTTAAATGAGACATAGAATAGGGGAATGCCTTCTCAAGTAGTGTATAGCACTGATCTTCAAACCTCAGTGTGCATAAGAATTGCCTCACCTTCCTTGCCCTCCTCCCCAACACCCAGCCCCAGAAATTCTGATTCAGAAGGTTTGGGGTGGGACGCAGAAGTCTTCATTTTTAAAAAACACTCTAGGGTATTCTTATGCAGCTGGTCCATACTTGGAAAAACACTTGGGTTGCACTTGATATGTCCTGAACTAGCTCTCTGGCTCCCTGGGTAGAACATCAAAGGAACACTTGTAAAAGGACTGAACTACCCATTTCATGAATCCCAAGTGGAGAACTAGCAAGGACTGAAGAATCAGCTGCATGCAGGTGCAGACAGGACATTTCTGATAGTCTGCTAAGCTCCTTGGAGAGGGAAAGCAACACCCTAGGTTTCCTGACTTTAACAGTAAACAACAGAGGCAACAACAAACCCACCCCCAACACCCACCACACACACACACACACACACACACACACACACACACACACACACAATCTGCCAGTCACTGTTTGGATGCACACTTTACCCGTTAGGGGGAGCCCAAGGATTTCCACACACAGCTCCATTCCCTGGGGGAGGAAATCTGATACAGATCAAAGACGTTTGGGGGCTTTATTACTAAGTGTGGAGCAAAGAATGTAAGGATCCAAAAGATGAAAAGCACTTGCTTACATGAGGAACGTCCTTTCCTCCTGGCTCCTATTTAAGTCTTTGCATCTTAAAAAGTGGTGCTCTGGGACTTCCCTGGTGGTGCAGTGGTTGAGAATCCACCTGCCAATGCAGGGGACACAGGTTCGATCCTTGGTCCGGGAAGATCCCACATGCCGCGGAGCAACTAAGCCCGTGTGCCACAACTACTGAGCCTGCTCTCTAGAGCCTGTGAGCCACAACTCCTGACCCCACATGCCACAACTACTGAAGCCCACGTGCCTAGAACCTGTGCTCTGCAACAAGAGAAGCCACCACAATGAGAAGCCTGTGCACTGCAACAAAGAGTAGCCCCCGCTCGCCACAACTAGAGAAAGCCTGCGTGCAGCAACAAAGACCCAACGCAGCCAAAAATAAATTAATTAAAAAAAAAAGTGGTGCTCTGAGGTAGCTTTGGCTGGATTTGCCAGGATTGTTAAAGAAAAAATTATTCTAATACTGTATTGTATACTTCAAAGTTGCTAAGAGAATACATCTCAAAAGTTCTCAGCATACCCCTCCCCTAAAAAGTATCAGGACTATCTGAGATTAACCTTATTGTGGTAATCATTTCACAATGTATTCATGTATCAGATCATTATGTTGTACACCAAATTAGGTGTAAAATTAGGCCAAATTCCCAGCCTGCAAAAAAAATAATGTCCTTATCCTCCATTCATATATTTTTCTCAGCAATCTAGTGGGGTGTCCATCTAGGTGGCTGGTGGAGTATTTGGAGATAAGGATCCAAAAATCTTTTACACACACAACTAATCTTGATGATATATATATAACTGAATATATAGTAAATACAAACACACACATACATTTTGACTTAGAAAGAATGTATCAAAATTTTAAAGCCTCTTTATTTTTCCAGACCCAAAACTAGATTGAATAATATTGCTAAATTTAATCTAAGACTCCCTAGAATGTGTCATAAAAAGCGAAAATTGAACAGAGTAATCCAATCATCAAGACTGTCCTGTGTGTGCTTTCTCACTCAGTGTATGGGTAGAAAAGGCCTAGGATATGCCAGAGTGCCATGCTTGTTATCTCACTACTTCAAATAAACTTACAAAGAAGAATGTATGCCCCCTTTAAAGATGAGAAAAAGATTTAGAAAGGCTAAATAACTTGTCCAAGTAAAACTGCTGGAAAGGCAGAACGAGGAATATAATTGAAGTCTGAGTTTAGAATCTAATTAAAAATTATTTTTTTACTATAATTTAAAAGAAGTATTTTTTTAAAGGTTTTTTTTGATGTGGACCATTTTTTTTAAAGTCTTTACTGAATTTGTTACAATATTGCTTTTGTTTTATGTTTTGGATTTCTGGCCATGAGGCATGTGGGATCTTAGCTCCCTGACCAGAGACTGAACCTACATCCCCTGCATTGGAAGGCAAAGTCTTAACCACTGGACTGCCAGGAAAGTCCCTAAAAGTAGTATATTTTAGATACAGGCACCCCTATGTTCATAGCAGCACTATTTACAATAGCCAAGACATGGAAACAACCTAAATGCCCATTGACAGATGAATGGATAAAGAAGATGTGGTGTATATATATATATATATATATATATATATATATATATATATATACACACACACACACACACACACACACACACACAATGGAATATTACTCAGCCATTAAAAAGAAATAATGCCATTTTCAGCAACATGGATGGACCTAGAGATTATCATACTAAGCGAAGTAAGTCAGAAAGAGAAAGATAAATACCAAATGATATCACTTATATGTGGAATCTAAAATATGACACAAGTGAACATATCTACAAAACTGCAGACTCACAGACATAGAGAACAGATTTGTGGTTGCCAAGGGGGAAGGGGGTGGGGGAGGGAAGGATTGGGAGTTTGCAATTAGCAGATGCAAACTATTGTATATAGGATGGATAAACAACAAGGTCCTACTGTATAGCACATGAAATTATATTCAATATCCTGTGATAAACCATAATGGAAAAGAATATGAAAAAGAATATACATATGTATAACTGAGTCACTTTGCTGTACAGCAGAAATTAACACAACACTGTAAATCAACTATACTTGGTTAAAATAAAAGTACTATATTTTAAACTGAAATGAGATCATAACACACGCTTTGTAACCAATTTATCCAAATGATAAGTCATGAATGTTCTCCTACTTTATAGCCTTCAAATTCACTGTTTTGTTTCATTTTTCATAAAACTTTTATACTTCTGGGAAAAGATGGCAGATTGAGAAGACATGGTTGATTCCTTTCCTTACCCTTTCCCCTCCCCCCACCCAAAATGACCGAAGAAATGTAAGGAATAATCTGTGTCAGCATTGAGACAGAGAAGCAAAGCATCCAAATATCAGATATTTTGAGGAATTTTACTAGATTTACGGCAGATGGTATTAGATTAAAGAATACTCAGGTAGGTTCGCCAGATTTAGCAAATGAAAATACAGGTTGCCCAGTTTAATGTGAATTTCAGATAACAATATATAATAAATTTTTTTAGTAGAAAAACTATTTATACTATGTTCAGGCAATATTCGTTGTTTACCTAACATTCGAATTTAACTGGGCATCCTTTATTTTGTCTGGTGATCATACTCAGAGCCCACTCACAGCTTCCCTGAAGGAACTTCAAGACAGGAAGGAAGGAAGGGAGGAAGGGAGGAAAGAGGGGAGTGGGGAGTGAGGAAGGGAAAAAGGAAGGAGGGAGGGAGAAAGGAAGGGGGATGCTAGAGTTAGATTTGGGGGGACAAGGGCTGGGATTGAGAAGCATGGTGAGGCTGACTGGAAAACCTGCATCTGGGGTTCCAATTAGTTGTTAAGGATCCTGTGGGTTGTGTAGTGGCCCTAAGCTCCAGGGCTGTCAAGTGATACTAAGTTGTAGAAAGCCTAAGGTAGGAAAATGGGCCCTCTCAAACACTGCTAGTGAATGAATAATTTAAAGCAGTTTCTCTAGAGGACAATTTGGCTATACATCTAAAGCTTTAAAACACGCATACACTTTAACTTATCAATATCACTTCCAGGAATTTATTCTAAAGAAATAATGTGTTCTTTAGCATGTTGTTTATAATAACAAAGAAATGGGCAGAACTTAAATGATAAACAATAGGAGAATGTTCAAGTTATGGTACATGCATATAGTAAGGAATATACCATGCAGTCATTAAAAATGATTCCACAGGGCTTCCCTGGTGGCGCAGTGGTTGAGAGTCCGCCTGCCGATGCAGGGGACACGGGTTTGTGCCCCGGTCTGGGAAGATCCCACATGCCGCGGAGCGGCTGGGCCCGTGAGCCATGGCCGTTGGGCCTGCGCGTCCGGAGCCTGTGCTCTGCAACGGGAGAGGCCACAACAGTGAGAGGCCCACATACCGCAAAAAAAAAAAAAAAAAAAAAAAAAATGATTCCACAGACTATTTATTGACAGGAAGATTTTTCACCATATAGTTTAATTTAAAAAAAAAAGGCAAGCTACAAAACTGCATTATGGTAAGATACCATTTTTGTAAGAATATAGATATTTAAACATATATGTACTTTATGCATAAAAAATGTCTGAAAGGGTATACACCAAAATGTTAACAATGGCTTTCTCCAAGTAATTGAATTTGGATGGTTAGTTTTTTTCTTTTCACTTATATCTATTTTATATATTTTCTTCAAAATGTATATTACCAAGGTAAATTTTTTTTTTTTTTTTTTTTTTTTTTTTTTTTTTTTGCGGTACGCGGGCCTCTCACTGTTGTGGCCTCTCCCGTTGCGGAGCACAGGCTCCGGATGCGCAGGCTCAGCGGCCATGGCTCACGGGCCCAGCCGCTCCGCGGCATATGGGATCCTCCCAGACCGGGACACGAACCCGTATCCCCTGCATCGGCAGGCGGACTCTCAACCACTGCGCCACCAGGGAGGCCCTACCAAGGTAAATTTTTTAAAGTTTAAAAAAAATTTCTGATTGGTGAATTATACTTTTGAGTAATTATAAAATGAGATTGCAATTATAAAATAGGCTTTAACATTAAGGAGTATCTCGTTCAGATAAATGAACACAGTTTCTACTGGGTGCCAGGCCCTGTGCTACAAACTGGGGATAGAGATGAGTTGGACACATCCTCTGCCCTCCAAGAGTCTAAAGGCCATACTCTTTGGTGAGGTTCCTTGGCTCTCAGTCTTGCTGGCTTCAAAAGCCCATTTGTCAGCCCATTCGGGATCATCCCTCACGTTAACCAAATTTACAGAGGTTGATGAACAAACTCGGATAATGTATTAATTTGTGCTGAGAATTATCACAGTCACATGGGCCAGAATAGTATTCTAAGCATGACTAGCACATTGTTTTCCCTGTGGGGTGAACTACATAGGGAATCAAATTATGATTAGAATGTTGTTTACTTAGACTGGAATCATACCAGGGGCAGGTAGTAACTTAAGTTTAATGTGACCTGGCATTAGTACTCTTCTCCTCAATAAACATGGCCTTTCTGAGGAAACCATAACCACCACAAGTGTGAGATTTTCTCTTCCCAGGACAGTAGTAATTGGATGGACACTGCCAAAATTCATCTCAGATGCTCTTTTATAAAAATCTCTCCAGACTAACAAATCTCCATTTCCTTCCAATTATGCCCTCAGCATATACTGTCATAATTTGCTCAGATCTGGAGCCATTCCATTTCTTTAAAGTAATTTTCGTCTATTTTCTTCTCTGCAATTTTGTATTTATGTAGTTTAACTCTGAAGATTATCTTATTTTCTTAATTTCCCTTTCTTAAAAAGGCATCTTATTTATACACTGACATACAACAAATTTTATATAGTAAATGTATTTTTTTAATTAGGAAAAAATATTCTAAATCTAAAGGGGAAATAGTGGAAAGGGTTTTTGGCAAAGAAGTTAGGTACCATCACACAAAGCCTTCTACAACTGCTCACTTGCTCTTCAACCAGTACCACTGTGGGGTAAAATTTTTATGCTCAAATATGAAACTGAGCCTCTACCACATGAGGCAGAAGACACCAGGCCCAGCTCTCTCTCTTGAAGTGGTCATAAAGGAGTTGCCCCTTGGTGTAGCTTCCTTGGTTGCCAACTTAGCTATCCAAATTTTCGGTAATTGGAACCAAAGTCCACACAATCTACTTAACATTCTAAGAACATGGTGTACCTATTGTGAATCATCCAAAAGGCAAACTAAGCACATTCTTAGGGTGCTAGCAATGCTTGTGCGTGCACATACACACACAACTATTTGGAAATACTTCAATATTTGAGAGTCTTTTTTAAAGTCATTCAAATAGTCATCATGCAAAATTACAAAACAAACAAACCACAGAACTTACTGGATTTCCTGATGTTTACTTTAAGGTTTAGTATGTTTTTGGTGTCTGTGATGTTGTTGTTGTTGCTTTAATTTCACACATGAGTTTAGGGGCTCTAAACTCTTAATCCAACCTTGGTGATACTAATTCTAGTACAAGTGTTTTTAGAACTTTTAACATTAAAACCACCAGACATTCACATTCATCAGGCAATTACATATATGTTCTAAATTTCAACATGTTTCAGCCACTGGAACATTCCTGACTCCTTCTAAGAAGCCATAAAAAGTTTTTCATATCTCACTTTCAACATACACCAGAATAGCTCTTAAGGTTAATTTTACTTATAGTTAGGGTTTTGTGCCCAAAACCCAACACCTAATTATTAATCATTATTTTCTAGGCATTGAGAGTGCAGTATAAAGTACAAAACTACATGTCAAAACCTGGTCCCTGCCCCAAGGCTTATGACACAGATTACAAAAACAAATCAATTCAGACTATACACTGCATCAAATTAAAAGCAAGGCTAAACTTGAAAGACACAAACTTCAGGAAACTTTTTTTTATAAATCCCTAAGAAGTTACCAAAATTCTAACCAGAATTATTTACTGGTTTGAAGGTAGAATTTTGTATTTTTGTTTTAATCTTCTAACAATGCCACTGTTCATGGGAAGAACATTTAACTTAAGAACACTAGAGTTGTAATATAATTTCAGTTACTCTCTCATGTTGTCCCAAACGAAAAATATCAAACAGCAACATAAAACCCTTTGATATTACCTAGATTCTCCTCAGTCATCTCAGTGAACTAAA
Organism: Hyperoodon ampullatus; assembly: GCF_949752795.1. Classification (NCBI taxonomy): domain Eukaryota; kingdom Metazoa; phylum Chordata; class Mammalia; order Artiodactyla; family Ziphiidae; genus Hyperoodon; species Hyperoodon ampullatus. The sequence goes on from NC_136928.1 coordinate 70,038,957, forward strand.
ATATATCAAGCTGTTGTAAGAAGAGCCCCAAAGGTAGTAGAATACTGCAAAGAGATTTTAATATTTATTTTTCTTTCATTAAAAAAACCAGCCATGGGCTTCCCTGGTTGGCGCAGTGGTTGAGAATCTGCCTGCCAATGCAGGGGACATCTGTTCGAGCCCTGGTCTGGGAAGATCCCACATGCCACGGAGCAGCTAGGCCCGTGAGCCACAACTACTGAGCCTGCGCGTCTGGAGCTTGTGCTCCACAACGAGAGGCTGCGACACCGCGCACCGCGATGAAGAGTGGCCCCCGCTCACCGCAACTAGAAGAAAGCCCACGCACAGAAACGAAGACCCAACACAGCCAAAAATAAATAAATAAATAAATAAATAAATAAATAAAAAAAACCCCCAGCCATCAGTACCAGTATGTCTGCCTGACAAAAATATTGCAGGAGACATCTTTTGTGGTATCTGTCTGTTCCTATTGCTCCTCCTTTCCCCTTGGCCTCCAGACACTACAACCCCAAAATCACAAGAGTGGAGGTGAGTCAGACTTGTTTATACAGCTTGATCCCACCCCCTTGATCACAGCTGACTGGGCCAGGAGTGGGCACCTGACCCAAGCTGGACCAATCAGAGTCTCATCCCAAGAAATCTGAAATTATAACTGAGCAATTCAACCTTTCCTTAGGTGACTAGATCTAGAACATGGAGGTGGGGGTGGGGTGGGGATGAGGTGAGGGCATCTTCCACCTTGTGAGGGGAACTGGAAAAGGATAGGAAGTCAGTCTACAGAGAGAAAATGAAGCACAAGTGCAGAGATGAGAGACAGAGGGTGCCTATTCAGCATTCAACAGTGTACCCTCCTATAACCTTATATAGAATATACTTTTTTTTTTTTTTTTTTGCTTAACCCCCTTGAGTTGACTCCTGTTATTTCCAACCAAACATCTTAACTCAACCTGGTCACTCTGACATGGAACTGAGAGTTTTATGTTTCCTTATACAAAGACATAAGAAAAGCGTTTGCCTAAATTATTAGGGTGGGACTAAGTCCCTTTGAAACAGATGGAAAAAAATCTCACCACGGTGAACCTATAGGTAAAGAAGCTTCATTCAGTAGACTTCATCAAAGGAGGTATTCTCTGTAGGAATTCGATAAATATCCTTGCCCAGCATAACATTATTTTCAATGTATCAAAAGCCTTAGAAAACATTGAACTTAAATTTGTAAAAACAAAGATTTTTATTATGTTTTAAGAGTTCTAGGGCTTCCCTGGTGGCGCAGTGGTTGAGAGTCCGCCTGCCGATGCAGGGGACACGGGTTCGTGCCCCGGTCCGGGAAGATCCCACATGCCGCGGAGCGGCTGGGCCCGTGAGCCATGGCCGCTGAGCCTGCACATCCGGAACCTGTGCTCCGCAATGGGAGAGGCCACAACAGTGAGAGGCCCGCGTACGGCAAAAAAAAAAAAAAAAAAAAAAAAAAAGAGTTCTACTGCATAGAGTAGTACTATACAATGAAAACAAACTGGTCCTCTCCTAGGTTACCACCAGCAGCTTGTGTTCAAACAGGTCATACAAAGTAGTAAAAGATAACTTCTACAAAGTAGTACTATTAGTACATATATCTTAGAAAAAAGTTTTAAAAATAGAACTTGGAAAAGAACCACCTGACTGTTCTGATCAGGTAGGAGAATCTTAGAAACCTCCTCAAGGACTCCTGAGAATTACTCAACAATAATTACCTTGCTGAAATGTAGATGACATTATTCTGTTATAACACTTATTTTTTCAGCATCCAGTGACATTTATTGAACATCTAATATGAGCAGGCACCATGTTATCTTGTTTACTGCTATACCCTCTTTGCTTAGCACATTCTTGGCATATAAAAGGCACACACTAAATATTTCTAGATAAGCAAGAATATTAAAAGATAAATAAGAATCAATCCACGTTATCTGGTAAGTAGAGAATAAAATAATCTGTCCAATGAGACAATGACTAAATGATGATTTTAAAACAACCCTCTTTTGTATATACTAAGAATTCATATGAATTGGTAAAATAGGGATACCATAATATATAAATGGACAGAGAATGTGAATAGTTCATAGGAGAAAAAAATTAACTTTATTAATAAAAAGTAACAAAAATGTTGATCATCAGGACTGATCTAAGAAAAACAAGTTAAAAGATTACTTTGCCTAGTATTTAAAAAGTTTAAATGTAGATGAAATATCCTTTTGATGAGGGTGTAATGAAACTGGTATATTCCTATGCTGCTATGGCAGATTAAATAAGTATATTTTTGTAGAAACTATCAATAATTATTTTGCTGCAGTAAAGTTCTGAGAATTAATTCTAAGGATGGACACCAAAAGAAGAAAAAATGATATCTATTAAAATTTTTACTGTGAAATGTTTTTTATATATGTTTAGGTGTTTAGAAATTACATGTTGGGACTTCCCTGGTGGTACAGTGGATAAGACTCTGTGCTCTCAGTGCAGGGGGCTCAGGTTCGAGCCCTGGTCAGGGAACTAGATCCCACATGCATACTGCAACTAAGAGTTCGCATGCCACAACTAAGGAGCCCACAAGCCACAACTAAGGAGCCTGCCTGCCACAACTAAGATTCAGTGCAACCAAATAAATAAATAAATATTAAAAAAAAATTACACGTTATTTATAATAATAAAAAATTAAAATCAGCCAATAGCAGGAGAATCCTTAAGTAAATTATGGTACTTCATTCAATACATAATATGCACTTTTTAAAGAAGATAAATATGGAAAATATAGAAAATATACTATTGTAGAAAAATAGTTATGACATAATGTTAAGTGAAAAAAAGCTGAAAATAAAATTATATTACACTATGACTACAGTCAATTAATAAATATATATCCATATACACAAGTCCTAGAAGTAAAATGAAAGTTTAATTTGTTGGAATGGTGCAACTGCATTATTTAGAATCTAGATGTAATTCTAAATTTATTTATAATTATTGATACAATGTTATTTGGGTAATAAAAATAAAAACAAAATCAACCCTCTTTCTCTGAAGAAAAAATTGAATTCTAGGAAAAGAACACTGTAGAGAGTTAAGACTTGCTGGCTATGGGGAGTTTGGTCAACAACCCTCTTAAGTACCAAAACAATGCTGGCATTTTCCAGAACACAGAACTGAAAATTTTTAGTGCAGCAATAGAAAGAACTTGAAATTATTTCTCGGACCAAAGTGAGAGATGGACAGATAGATGGATGCATAACATTTACAGAAAGGTTTTCATTAAATACCTCTTGATGAAAATGAGAGAAAAGGCGATCTCTTAAAAATGACTTAGTCTGAAATCTTTTTTAGTTCTTCTTCCCACAAATGAGTAAATTCTAGGCAGACTATTTCAAAAGTGTGGTAAATATTCTGTTGCTTCAAAGTGGATTGTTTACAACATTGAATAAAAGAAGCCAGGCACAGACGGGTACATACTGTGTGATTTTACTTACATAAAATCTGGGAGCTGGCAAATTTATGATGTGTGTACTTCACCGCCTGCAAATTATACCTCAGTAAAGAACAAAAATGGTTTGTAATTAGATAAGATCATTTCACAGAATTAAAACTGGACACAGCCATTGAGATTTCATTTTCCTTAAACTGCCTATTTGGAATGTAATGAAGCTTTTCTAAGTATTCTGAGTAATCCAACCTTACTAAATTACTTTGGGTCAGTGTGGGTGGTCATGAATGGCAAGATGTTCATTTAATTAGTTATTATGGCTCACACTGGCCAGATGGAGTGTACATCTTAAGGCCATTGCTGCCTCTCCTCTTCAAATGATCGGGTGGATTCTCTTTCCTAAAGAGTTATGTTATTTACATGACAGACTCTTAAAGGAATCTAAGAAATAAGCCCATGTAAGTCACAGCCTGGAAGTCTGTGGCCAACATAGAGAAGGGGCAATTGCATGGTGACATGAGGCCCTGGCTGCAGAGGGAGGAATCCCAAGTTCCAGGAGTAACACACAGTGTGTCTGACTGTAGAGAGGAGCTTGACCTACTATTTGCATCTTCATATTTTGGGTAAATGTTCTTCCAAGATAAATAATTTTGGGAGTTGTTACTTATGCACATTTAATACAAAAACAGAGAAATTATTGACACTGTAATATAGTGAGAGGAAGTCTCATAAAGAGCACAGACTTGAGAGTCATAAAAGTCAGGAGTTAACTTCTAGCTCTTCCACTTCCTAAATATGTGACTGTGGAAAAATGATCCAATTCCTCTAAACTTCAATTTCTTTGCCTGTGAAATGAGGTTTATAATACCCTCTATGCACTGTTATCTTAAGGATTGGAGACTGTATGAGTGACCGGCATGCTCAGCAAACAATGGTGGTGGTGATTGTTAAATATTAGAACTGGATACCAGCCATTCTTAGCACTTATGGCTGAATGGCTTTGTTCAAGGGCTGTAGTTTTTCTGACACTCACATTTTTCATTTGTAAAAACAGCCAAAAATATCCACCTGTTGAAGAATGGCTTCTGAGGTTAAATTAATTTGCAAGCAGTCTATTTTTGTCCCTTCTTGTGCTTCTACACATGTCTACTGAATTAAGCACTTTAAAACTAGATACTAGAAATGGGGGAAATGTTTATTGGATACATGCAACACAAAAGGAAAAGAATCAGAAATGGCAAATAACACCAGCACCCAATCCTAACCTCCAAGGCAGAAAATTCTCCTGGAAGGGTGGATGAGGATGGCAACTGACTTCAGGTTGCTGACCTCATTTTGGGCAGTGATTTCATTGCTCTAATTTTTTTTTTTTTTTTTTTTTTTTTTTGCGGTACGCGGGCCTCTCACCGCCGCGGCCCCTCCCGCCGCGGAGCACAGGCTCCGGACGCGCCGGCTCAGCGGCCATGGCCCACGGGCCCAGCCGCTCCGCGGCACGTGGGATCCTCCTGGACCAGGGCACGAACCCGTGTCCCCTGCATCGGCAGGCGGACTCCCAAGCACTGTGCCACCAGGGAAGCCCTAATTTTTTTTTTTTAATGGATTATTTACTTATTTATTTATTTTTGGCTGTGTTGGGTCTTCGTTTCTGTGCGAGGGCTTTCTCTAGTTGAGGCAAGCGGGGGCCACTCTTCATCGCGGTGCGCGGGCCTCTCGCTATCGCGGCCTCTCTTGTTGCAGAGCACAGGCTCCAGACACGCAGGCTCAGTAGTTGTGGCTCACGGGCCTAGTTGCTCCACGGCATGTGGGATCTTCCCAGACCAGGGCTCGAACCCGTGTCCCCTGCATTGGCAGGCAGATTCTCAACCACTGCGCCACCAGGGAAGCCCCCATTGCTCTAATTTTTAAATGTTCATCTTGTTCTTGAGGGAAGTCAAGGCAGGGCAAGTTTCAAGTATATCACCTTGGATCACAGACAAGATGGCAGAGTAGAAGGACACGAGCTCACCTCTTCTTACAGAAACACCAAAATCACAACTAACTGCTGAACAGCCATCGACAAAAAAACACTGGAACCTACCAAAAAAGATACCCTACATCCAAAGACAAAGAAGAAGCCACAACGAGACAGTAGGAGGTGTGCAACTGCGATAAAATCAAATCTCATACATGCCGGGTGGGCGACCCACAAACTGGAAGATAATTATATCACAGAATTTCTCCCACAGGAGTGAAAGTTCTGAGCCCCATGTCAGGCTCCCCAGCCTGAGGGTCTGGCAACGGGAGGAGGAGCCCCCAGAGAATCTGGCTTTGAAGGCCAGAGGGGTTTGATTGCAGGAATTCCATAGAACTGGGGGAAACAGAAACTCCACTCTTGGGGGGCACACACAGGGTCTCATGTGCACCAGGACCCAGGGAAAAAAGCGGTGACCTCATAAGAGACTGGGCCAGACTTACCTGCTAGTATTGGAGGGTCTCCTGCAGAGGCGGGGGGGCAGCTGTGGCTCACTGCGGGGAGTGAGCCCTCTCGGAGGTCACCATTTTCTCACCAAGACCTGGCCCTAACCAACAGCCTAGAGGCTCCAGTGCTGGGACACCTCAGGCCAAACAACCAACAGGGTGGGAACAGAGCCCCAGCCATCAGCAGACAGGCTGCTTAAAGTCTTCCTAAGCACACAGCTGCCCAATAAACACACACCCTGACATGGCCCTGCCCACCAGAGGGACAAAACCCAGCTCCACCCACCAGTGGGCAGGTACCAGTCCCTCCCACCACAAAGCCTGTGCAAGGCTCTTAGACAGCCTCATCCACCAGGGGACAGACAGGAGACAGGGTACAGTCCTGCATCCTGCAGAATGGAAACTGCAATCACAGAAAGTTAGACAAAATGAGTTGGCAGAGGAATATATCCCAGATGAGGGAACAAGACAAAACCCCAGAAGAACAACTAAGTGAAGTGGAGATAGGCAATCTACCAGAAAAAGAATTCAGAGTAATAATAGTAAAGGTGATCCAAGATCTCAGAAAAAGAATGGAGGCACAGATGGAGAAGATACAAGAAATGTTTAACAAAAATTTAGAAGAACTAAAGAACAAACAAACAGAGATGAACAACACAACAACTGAAATGAAAAATACACTAGAAGGAATCAATTATATCACCTAAACAAGCAAACTGTGGCTTCCTATTGGCATGAGGTCTATACTCCTATAGTGTTATGGCTCCAAAGCAAGGATGGTTACTCAATCTCTCTCTGCTGAGAGTGGGCATAAGGTCGGGATAGGGGCAGTTATCTTATATTTCACTGGCTCAAGATAACTTACTTAGGGAGAAGAAAATGGCAATACTAGAAATAAAAATGTTTGTCCCACCAGTCTGGGCCAAGTAGTACAAAATGATCTGATCTATTGTATATTTTAAACTAAAACATTGTTGTGCTCCCAATGCAGGGGGCCCAGGTTAGACCCTGGTCAGGGAACTAGATCCTGCATGCATGCCACAACTAAGAGTCTGCATGCTGCAACTAAAAGTCTGCATGCTGCAACTAAGGCCCAGTGCAGCCAAAATAAATAAATAAATATTAAAAAAGAAAAAAAGAAACTAAAACATTGTTGCTTTCTGAACCCAGAATAGCATGGCTTGTGTTCCTCTATTTAAAAGGGGGGAAGAAATCACAACTCTGCATGGGGCAATTCCCAACACAAGGCTTATGCCTGACTCTACCTCTTTCTTCATACCAACCAAAGTTAGATAATCACAAACAGAACTTTAGCCTGCTCTCTAGGATTGCTGTGAGGATTAAATGAAATAAAATTACTCTGTTAAGTACAAAATGCCATATAAATATTAGTTAGGTTATTACAAGAAGGAAACTGGTATCACTCCAGGTTTGTGCTGGAGACAGCAACAATAAACTAAACAGACAGCTGGACAAATCTGCCAGACATCCACATGTCTGACTCTTGAATACAGGCTGGATTCCCTTTTGCTGAGCTATACCTGCCAGACTGGAAGCCCCTGGTGCTTCAGTCATGAATGGGCATGCCCTGTCCAGAGCCTCCAGGGCCTCACCCCAGTCTGGCCTTTGGCTCCACCCTGCAGTGCTGGCTCAGGGCCAAGTCTGGTTAACTTCCCCTTCTAGTTTGCCTGGCACTGCCTTTCCGGTACCATCAGGCCTTAAGCCAGAGTCTCAAATTTTGCAGGGAACAGGTACCCCAATAATGAGAACATTCCTTCCTTCACACTAGGGAACTTCCCTCCTTTTTCTCCTAAAGTCGCTCCTATTTCCACTTCTCTGTTTCTCATCTTCTCTAGGGCTCCAGATTAGGGTATGGGAGGTCAAGAAGCTACGATAAGAGCAAAGGAACAAGTTTGTCCCACTGACCTTTCGTCTAAATTGAGTCTCAACTGCTCCCCACTAGTGCTACTTCCTTGCGAACTCCTTGTGTTCAGTAGCTGGAACACAATAGGTTCTTAATAACTATTTACCAAAGGAACACAAATATCAGATTAATGAATCAGCCAATACAGGCATACCTTGGGAATTCTGAGGGTTCAGTTCCAGACCACCACAATAAAGCAAATATTGCAATAAAGTAAATTTTTTGGTTTCCTAGTACATATAAAAATTATGTGTACATTACATTGTAGTCTATTAAGTGTACAATAGCATTATGCCTTAAAAACGTACATACCTTAAGTAAAAAAATACTTCATTGTTAAAAATCCTAACCATCATCCAAGTCTTTGGCAAGTTGTAGTAGTAACATCAAAGATCATGATCACAGATCACCACAATAAATAATAATGAGAAGGTTTGAAATATTGTGAGAATTACTAAAATGTGACACAGAGACACAAAATGAGCAACTACTTTTGAAAAAACAGCTCCGATAGACTTGTTTGATATGCAGGGTTGCCACAAAACTTCAATTTCTAAAAAGGCAGTATCTGTGAAGCACAATAAAGTTCAATAAAACGAGGTACATCCGTAGGTGTCAAATGAAGCCCAAGGCCTTTTCCTGGACCCTGACCTCCCCTATTCCTGGCCTGCTTTCATCTGTTTTTATATTCAGAAACTAGGGCAGCCTCAGCTTGGTTTCCCAGGTTAACTTTGACTTTAGTTCTTTATGCAAAGGACCAGTCAGCACATCTACTCTTTCATGTGAGCTTTAAGAGGAAAAAGAAACTAAAAAAGGGACAAACCTTACTTTCCATCTATTTCTCAGAAGGGATAGAATCAATGTGACAGTATATAAGTGTGTGTGTGTGTGTGTGTGTTTGGTAGTGGCATGGAAAGACTGTGAGGTTGTGTTATTTTCTACAGGAGAACAGAAGAGACACCCTAGCTGGAAAGTACAGTTGCTAACAGCAGAGGCAGATTAACTCCTACCAAAGACAGAAGGTAGAGGGGGCACAGCTTTATAATCATACTACTCACCACTTCTATCTCCAGATGCCCTGAGGATCAGGAGGGTAGAGCCAGGTTTTTCTGGTGTTCAGTGGTGGAACACTGCTTCACTGCTAAAGCACATCTTACATGAACCCCAGATGGTATCAAATAGTCAAATATACATGTAACTGGAATGCCAGAAGGAGATGAGAGAGAATGGGGCAGAAAAAAAGTATTTAAAAAAATAAAGGCTAAGATTTTTCTTAATTTGATGAAAGACAGAAACTTGCAGATACAAGATTACAAATGAACACCATGCAGAATAAACACAAAAAAGTTCACGCTGATGTACATCAGAGTCAAATTATTAAAAGCCAAAGAGCAACTCTTGAAAGCAGCAAGAGAAAATAACATATTACACAGAGAAAAAAAACGATCTGCTCAACAGCCAACAGTCATCTGAAACCACGGAGGTCAGAGAGAATGGAAAAACATCATTAAAATGCTGAAACTAAAAAACCCCCCTGGGCTTCCCTGGTGGTTCAGTGGTTAAAAATACACCTGACGATGCAGGGGACATGGGTTCGAACCCTGGTCCAGGAAGATCCCACATGCCACGGAGCAACTAATCCTGTGTGCCATAACTACTAAGCCTGCACTCTAGAGCCCACAAACCACAACTACTGAGCCTGCGTGCCATAACTACTGAAGTCTGAATGCCTAGAGCCCATGCTCTGTAACAAGAGGAGCCACTGCAATGAGAAGCCCGCACACTGCAACGAAGAGTAGCCCCCACTCGTCGCAACTAGAGAAAGCCTATGCATAGCAATGAAGACCCAATGCAGCCAAAACTAAATAAATTTTTAAGTAAATAAATAAATAACTCCCCTGGCAATCCAGAACTCTATATTCAGGGGATATATCATTCAAGTATGAAAGCAAAATAAAAATATTTTCAGATAAAATAAAACTAAGGGCTTCCCTGGTGGCGCAGTGGTTGAGAGTCCACCTGCTGATGCAGGGGACGCGGGTTCGTGCCCCGGTCCGGGAAGATCCCACATGCCGCGGAGCGGCTAGGCCCGTGAGCCATGGCCGCTGAGCCTGCATGCCGGAGCCTGTGCTCCGCAACAGGAGAGGCCACAACAGTGAGAGGCCCGCGTACTGCAAAAAAAAAAAAAAAAAAAAAAAAAAACCTAAAAAAAACTAAAAGGATTTGTAGCCAACACACCTGCACTATAAAAAACACTAAAAGAAGTTCTTCGGCTAAAGAGAAATATTATCAGATGGAAACTTGGACCATCAGGAAAGAATGAAGCACATCAAAAATAAGTATCTGAATAAATTAAAAAACTATTTTTTGCCCCTTTTCTCTTAATTTCTTTATAAATTGTTTACACCACTGTCTTGGGAGATTTATTACTAGTAGAAGTATTACATATGAGCTCCAAGTTCTTCCTACTCTATATTTATCTTATGAGATGCTTAGAGTCTGGAATTGCTTCTGTACTCTACTCTAGCCTCTTTCCATTACTATGAATTTTTATGTGGGTTGACTGGGTAGGAATGGGGTGAAGGACAGAATCTTTGAAAACTAACAGAAACAGAGATTGCTAGAACATAGGATATATATGGTTGGGAGGGAGGATCAGTGCAGGGAAGGAAAACATATTGAGATTAAATGCTCCCATGGTAAAAGCTAGGTTACCAGGAACACACCTTGAATCTATCCTAAATTGTGGCAGAACTTGGGGAAGAGAAATGCAACATACCTAGCCCCCTACCTAACTTCTCACCCTACAATAATTCCTAAACTTCTTTAGACTTGGCAGGTACATCTATATGCCTTAGGTACTATTTAGTTCCTCCAGGTATCTGATTTCCAGTTGGTGCTGGAGATGAAAAGAAGAGATGGTGGGATTTGGGAAATACTAAGGAGAGAAATTATAGATAGAGTTCCAAGGCGTGCCCTATGGAGAGAAGAGGAAGTCAAAGACCTGGGATGGTGGAGGTGAATCATCAATGCTGAAGAGTAGGATAGGATGGACAAACTGGGCTCAGAGCTCTGAATGGAATGCTGGGATATACCTGTTTTAGTGTTTGGGGTACTATAGGCTCCCAGTTGTATTCAGGACCTCAATTTCCATCAGAGGTTCTTAGCTTTTTGGTCTATTTTATGAAGACTTTTAAAATGTTTTTTACTTCTTTATAACCATTCCTTTCTATAAAGTTCATTTTTCTATAAAGTTCATTTTTGTCTTGCCAAGGAGTTGGCTCCTCTTCAGAAAGAAAGAGGACTCAGGGTGAATTGTATCAGGTCCAGAACTCAGAAACACAAATGACATTGATCAAACGATGGGAGGGAAATGGAGACTGGCTAACAATCTGCCTATCGGGAATTAAAAACAGGTTTCACCTTACAAGCCAACTCTCTGGAGCACTACGTTGAGAAGGATTCAGAGGCCTGGACTGAAGTAGGGGCCCTGAAAGGAATCACAATTAACTGGTGATGTCTGTCATGGGAATGAGACCATGTGCTCAAGAGTGCTATCTCTAGCTTGGGTGGTTTGTTTGCAGACTGATTAGTCCCCAGCAGATAAGGAATAGACTGACTGGTCCCTAGTAGATAAAGGACTTCCTAGGCTAATGCAAAGGACTCAGGTCTCTCTGTGTCACTGAAGCTCAGGACCTGTCTGTCAGGCCTTGGTCAGGTCCAAACCCAAGAGTTAGGAAAAACACTGAGTGTGAGAGCGGGAAAAGCCTGTTTATCATCACTGATGTTTGCTAAGTTCCTCATATACTTGGTTGACTAGTTCAGATAGGCCTGGGCTTTGGAGTCATGCCTCTCAAGCCAGCCTTGCTACCTTCACATGCCCCAACAGGTAGAATGAAAGCAAGCCATGGGATCATCTGATCTGCACAGATTTCTCCTTTTCCAACAAGTCATGGGGATATGAGTTCTGCACATGGGACCAGCCCCGCCCCTGCCTCTGAAAGCCAACAGAACTCTTGGGTCTCGGACCCCCACTCTGTTATGCCCAGAGGAACCACCGACTCCTCTAACCCCAACTAACAAAAAGCCTTTCTCTTGTAGGAGCGCTGTGTCAAGGGCAAAACCTCCATAAATGGCGGTGACTTGTGTTATCTAGTCTTTTGCGAAGAGACTAGGAGCTGAAAGGGGAGAAAAAAGAGACACTGAATTTGAGCTTCACCTGTCAGGCAGCTATCAGGCGGGGAAGAACGTCCAGCATCCGCAGACCCGCAGGTCGTGGAGTTCACGGAGAGGTGACTAGTTTCTTACTGCTCGGCCAGAGTATACGGGGTAGTTGCTCTGCGCGTGGATGAGGGTTGGAAGGCCCCTTTCTTGCCTTTTTTTGTTTGCGATGGAGGAGGGTGAGGAACGCTGCATGGACGACCGTTGCGTACGGTGAGTCCTTCTGCGCTACCTGAGGGAAAGGCCTGTAACACACCCATGAGCAAGGGTGGGAACAACCTCTTCCCGCCCCACTCCCCATTCCAGGGGAATCGAGCTCCCAGGTCGGCGAAGATACTGTAGTGAGTGAGAAGGCTCCAGGGAGAGCGCCACGGGAGGTGCCGCAGGCACGCACCATACACCGTTTGGCCCTTTTCCAAAACTGTGGGGTCTGCGGTGGCGGGAAAAGCACCACCCAGGCTCAACATGTCACCTCGCGGAGGAGGAGCCAGGTGGGTCGGCGCCCCTCCAGGAAGGGCTGCCGCGTCCGGGCTTCGGGGCTTCCCCGAGGGGAGAGCGGAGCACTAGGACCAGGCCCGCGGGGTCCGCTGCCCTGGGGTTCTGGGGGTGAGGAGCCGCGCCCGGGCCAATTGCGGGTTCCCGAGGGTGGGGGAGTCGGTGCCCGGCAGCGGGCGGGCAATCAGCCGCCCGGACCGTCGCCTCCCACCCCGCCCCCCGGCTTCCTGCGGAGGCCGCGGCCGCCATGTTGTTGTGGGGCTGAGGCGGCGCCGCGGAGCCCGAGCGGCCGTGACAGGCTGCGCAACAGGTTCGTTGGCGGCGGCCTGACTACGAAGCGGGCGCGGCGGCTGCGGCTGCTGGGCAGGGTCTCCCGGCGTCCGCCCGCGCCGCTGGTGCCGAGGGGCGCGGGGCCGCGCTGTGACGTGCGTGAGGCGCGGTAGCGCGCCAGGTGGGTGAAGCTGCTGCCGGGCCTGCCGCAGGGCGCGGGGCAGGTGCGGACGCTGCGGCGTCCGCCGCGGGGAGACTGGCGGGCCGGGCTGGGCGCCCCGCACGACGCGGACGGGCCCTCGGGAGCCCGGGCGGCCCCCGAGCTAGGCCCCTGGCGGGCTTGGCGGCGCCGGGCGGAAACCTCCGGCGCCGGGTTCCTGTCCCCGCGGCGGGGCCAGGGCTGACGACTAGGGGCCGGGGCCGGGCTGCCCCTTCTCACGGCCGAGCCCCGGCCCCTGGCCGCGGCCTCTTCTGGCAGGTGCGGACGCCGCGGCGGGCCGGGGGCGGCGTGCCCCCCTCGCTTTCGGGGTGCGGGCAGAAGAGAGCCAGCCCTGAGGGGCACCCGCATGCTTCCTTGGAGCCCCATTTTATTTTCACGGAGTTGGTTTTCCTTCTTGGTAAGGGTTGGTGCGGAATGTCAGGTGAGCCGCATCCCGGTGCGTCAAAGTAGCCCGAGTCACGAGAGGCCAGTGGGCGGATGCTCGGCGTCCACTGCTCACCTTAAACCAAAGTTGGGACATGTTACAGTTTGACTTTGGCGTTATTGACTTCCCAGGGTGTACAGGAAGCACGGAGAGATGTAATCTCTTGGACCAGAGTAAAGTTTATTGCTTTTATAATTTTTTTTAAAAGACGCCTGCATATGCATAGTGAATGGGTAAACCGAGGGCTGAAACTGCAGATGGCTTTGCATTTTGTAGAAAGATGCTGTATTTGGATTTATTAATCCTGTGCTTTATCGTCGAATGATTGCTGATGGCAAGTATGCTTCATTTGAACCTTGTATTATTTAGGAATTAGGAATATTTTTGATGGAGCCAACCGCTTTGTGATAGGAATTAAGATTAACACAAAAATGTTTGCTTTACTAAATGCTCTAGTTTGTTTTTACTAGTGTTTACTTGCTTAACCAGAAATAGGCGAGGTGTGCCTTGAAATTTTATGTTGTCCCAGTCAGCTTAATTTAGGTAGCCTAGACTCTGTAGGTTAAGCCTCTTAAGAAAATTAATTGCCTCTCTCCCTGTGCTTGTTTGCTATGTTGTTAATCAGTGGTAAAACCTAAACGCAATCTAGAAACATAAAGTAGAACCTTTACATAAATTAATAATGACGTCCCTCAAAATTTAAAGATAGTAGCAATTCTGATGTGCTAAGTTTCTTTGGCTGTGCCTACGATTTTCTTGTAATTTCTTTATTTCCCCCAGCTTTACTGAGATATGACTGACATATATCCTTTATTATTTCAAAAGTATGTAAGGTGGAAGTTGTTTTTAAAAGCTTCGTTTAAGGACAGACAATTTTGTGGTTTTTTTGGAGGACATGGAAAAAATGTGCATGGCTGCTGTTTTAGTGTAGTATTAATGAGCCTCAGAAAAGTTTGCATTTTATACTTTAATGCATGTAATTGTTCCTTTTGTTTACCTTTATAACGAAAGGTAGAATTGTCTGAGAAAACTTGACCTGTACTGAATTATTGAGCAGGGAGGTACTATTGTTAGTTCAGCACATCTCAAGGATAAAATCCTGATCTCTCCTGAATATGAGGAAATGTGTTAGGCATGTGCTGGGATTGGAATTATGGTTTAAAACATTTTTGTATTTTCACAAAATCAGAATAGTAAAAGGAACCGCTTATACATCCATCACCCAAACTCAGCAGCTTTCAAGATCTCCTTTACCCATTTCTTTCTTTCTTCCTTATCTTTAATTTTTAGTTTTTTCACTCTATATACTTATCATATCCCTTTGTTAAAGTGGAAATTTTCTTACATAACCCTAAGATTTTTATTTTATTGTATCTTTAATACAGTTTCACAAATTTCTTTCTAGTAAGACAAAAAGACCATTATTGGCCATCTCCCTTTTCAGCTACTTTCCTCAGTATTAAAATGTATTTACCATTCTTGTCATTTATTGAGCACTTACTGCCTGCCAGGCCTTGTGCTGTGCTATATAATCATTTGAAGCTCACAAAGACCCTATGAGTAGTTCTTTCCCTCCCATCAAATAGATAAATGAAATGTTAACCTGAAGGTTAACTGACTACTCTAGGTTAACTGAGCTGCTCTAGGTCACTGAGCTAGTAAGTACAGGAGCCAGGTTGCAAACCAGGATCCTTCTAACTTCAGCACCTGTTCCCTTATCTGGTACACTCATCTTGGTTCAGAAATTAAAACAAAAACAAAAGCTTATTTGGGCATTCAATAAATATTTGTTGAGTAGATGAATGAAAGTACATATTATTCCATCGATAAGTAACTAGCATTTTTATATACTATATTTACTTGTAAAGCATTTATATTAACAAGTTCCAGGAATGATTCAAAATAAACTAATTACATTTCTCAAAATGTGGTATTTTATTACCATACAACAGTGCCTTTTCTTGTTTTTCTTTTTTATATTCTGATCTTTTCAATACCTTATTTATGGAAAAATGTATGGAATAACTATTTATGAAGAAAAGCTTTAAAAAGGCAAATTTTTTTGTGTGTTAATTGTTAAAGGTGGATTCCAAGTATGAAGTAGAAAAATCATGTTTAGGATTAGTTCTGTAAAAGAATAGTTCTAAAGATGGAGATGCATCAGAAATGCTGTATCTTTTACTTGAGTTCATTCCTGACTTTTTATCATCCTTTAACTACAGAGCATAGCGACTAATGTTAGAGTCCTATTGAGTAAGAGTGTGCATATAGGTATTGTTGAGAAGGAGGAACTGAACGGGCCTTAAAGGATCTGAAGGCAGAGAGGAAGTGGGGGAGGGGGGAGGAAACTGAGCAGAAATAGAAGTAGGGCAGTGAATACATCAAGAGATAATGTATTTTTAAAACTCTAAGAGGGCAGCATATTTCATCTGCAAATGTATTATTTTGAGAGATTCACTTAAAAATTAATTTCACAGCTGTATCAGGACCCTGAATGATTTATTTATTTGTGAAGCTATTTATCCCTAAATTGAGACATTTAGGGATCTAATACCAGATGGCAGACATTTAACTTGTTTTACTTAAGCAACAGTTTCATGTTTTGTAGATCTTTTTCTTCACTAATACATATTCATTTTATGTGTTTCAATGAAAATTTTATTTATTTTTATCTTAACTGTGGTAGATAAGAGTACAGGCTTTCAAGTTAAGCCTCCTACTCCCAGCTCCAACACTAAATAGCAACCTTGAGCAACTTATTTTAATTTTCTAAGCTTCTGTTTCCTTATCTGTAAAATGGGGGAAGTAACATTACCAACTCATAGTGCTGTTGTATATAATATAAAGTGCTTAGCACAGTGACTTCTGCTCAGTGTAAGTGCTTAATAAATGTTACCTGTTATTATTCCAACTTCTGTCGATGAGAAATTTCAAAACTAAACTTAGTCTCCTTTTTATTTTTTATTTATTAAAAAAATTTTTTTAACCTAGTAACTGGAAAAGAAATTAGCTTTTTAGGCCTTAATTTTTTTTTAACATCTTTATTGGAGTATAGTTGCTTTACAATGGTGTGTTAGTTTCTGCTTTATAACAAAGTGAATCAGCTATACATATACATATATCCCCATATCTCCTCCCTGTTGCATCTCCCTCCCACCCTTCCTATCCTAACCCCCTAGGTGGTCACAAAGCACCGAGCTGATCTCCCTGTGCTATGTGGCTGCTTCCCACTAGCTATCTATTTTACATTTGGTAGTGTATATAGTGTATATATGTCCATGCCACTCTCTCACTTCATCCCAGCTTACCCTTCCCCTTCCCCGTGTCCTCAAGTCCATTCTCTACGTCTGCGTCTTTATTCCTGTTCTGCCCCTAGGTTCTTCAGAACCATTTTTTTTGTTTTTTTTAAGATTCCATATATATGTGTTAGCATATGGTATTTGTTTTTCCCTTTCTGACTTACTTCACTCTGTATGACAGACTTTAGGTCCATCCACCTCATTACAAATAACTCAATTTCATTTCTTTTTATGGCTGAGTAATATTCCATTGTATATATGTGCCACATCTTTATCCATTCATCTGTCGATGGATATTTAGGTTGCCTCCATGTCCTGGCTATTGTAAATAGAGCTGCAGTGAACACTGTGGTACATGACTCTTTTTGAATTATGGTTTTCTCAGGGTATATGCCCAGTAGTGGGATTGCTGGGTCGTATGGTAGTTCTATTTTTAGTCTTTTAAGGAATCTCCATACTGTTCTCCATAGTGGCTGTATCAATTTACGTTCCCACCAACAGTGCAAGAGGGTTCCCTTTTCTCCACACCCTCTCCAGCATTTATTGTTTGTAGATTTTTTGATGATGATTAGCCCTTAATTTTTAAGCTTACCATCAAAACATTCCTAAAAGAAGGCTGGAAAATAGAGTAGAATTTAGCCACAATCCCATCTCCCAACAAAGAATCTGCCCTTTTAGTCCTCTTAATTTGGGGGTGGGGGGTGGGGAGATGGGGAAACATAGCCTGAAAGAAGAAAATGTTGTATATCTGCAAAAGAAAAACAGCTTTGGATTATTACTTCAAAGTCTTTGAATCCATATGCTTAAATAACTTCTACTTTTCAGTGTGAGGAGTGCTTGGCTAGTGTGAGGTTGATAATGGGAAAGAATGATCAAGGACGGTGGCAGTGTGAAACTGCAGAGTCCACACAGATAAGGACCCAGCAGGGTTTGCTCCGACAGTTAGGAGGACACTGATAACTTGCTTTATCGTTTCATTTTTGCTTAAAATACGTATTTGGACACTTTCTTCACCCCCCTACCACTCCTCCTTCACACTTAAGAATGACTGCTTAAATATAAGAATTAAGTAGGTCAAGTTAATAATTTCTCAATTTATGTAACATTAGGTGTCTTTAATTTTAGTAAGTATGAGATACTTTTTGGTGAATATAAGTGAGAACTTCAGGATTAATGAAGTTTGCTGAGAATGATGCAGGCTGGGAACACTTGTGTAGCATTCATTCTCTAACTTTGTGGTAAGCCCTAAAAACCGGAATTGTAGAGGAGAAGCCACGGTTAAGACTTGAGATTTCATTTCCCTTACTCTGTTCACCTCGCGAGAAACATTTTAGGCTTTCCCTCTGCTAAAGTTCCAGTGAAATGCTTAGACAACCTGTATTGGAAGGCTTTCCCTCACCACCTCTCCTTTCTTCTGGTGTCTGGTCTTCATTCCATGATTCTGATTGGAGTTTTTGCCTTCTTCTTCCAGCTCACTAGCTCCTACCTCCAGGATCCGGGGTTCCACTGGGTCCTGGAAAGCTAAGTCACTTGGATGATTGAGATGGAGAGAGTCATTTAGGTTAGAGGCAGATAACCCCAAACTTTCTGAACACCACTTTCCAGTACCTGGGTTTTATCATCTTTGTAACCTGGTGGTAATCCCATTTTGAAAAAGTACATGCTGCAGCTCTCTCTTAAATCCATCTTTGCTATTGCTTTCCTCATTAGGTTGACTTTACCCCATCTTTGTCTTTCCAGGGGCTTCAGTGAAAAAAAAAAAAAAGCCCCTCTTCCCACCTTTTCTGCCACCTGCTTTAACTTTCTTTTCTTTTTTCTCAAACACTGTCTTTCCTTTTTAAAAAGTTAAACCCAACAGAAATCACTTGTAATTCTTGGTATTGAATTAATTCTTTTAGCAAATAATGAGTGTCTACATGCCAGGAACTGGCCCAACCACTGAGAATATAAACAGTGAAAAAAATACACAAAAACCTTGGCCCTTGTGCTACTTGTATTCAAGAAGGGGGAGCAGGGGTTCCCTGGTGGCGCAGTGGTTGAGAGTCCACCTGCCGATGCAGGGGACACAGGTTCGTGCCCCGGTCCCGGAAGATCCCACATGCCGCGGAGCGGCTAGGCCCCGTGAGCCATGGCCGCTGAGCCTGCGCGTCCGGAGCCTGTGCTCCACAACGGGAGAGGCCACAACAGTGAGAGGCCCGCGTACCGCAAAAAAAAAACAAAACAAAACGGGAGAGCAGAGACAAAATGTCTAGGAGTTAGAATTTGTTAAGTGCCATGGAGAAAAGTCAGGTAGGAGATGAGGCTAGGGAATGTGTGGGTAGGTGGGTGAGGGTAAATTGAGAGAAGGAAATTGGCCTCATTCAAAATTATTAAGGAATTCAAGATTGGGGAAGGATTATTGTACACATTTTATGAGTAAATTTAATAGTATTTCAGGTCATTGTATTTAACAGAAATGTTTATCATTTACTATTTGGTTTGGACCCAGCAGATCTCAATATTTCTATTTTCTAGTAACTTAAGCCAGAAAACAAAAAACAAAAAACCTCAGGCACAATATGAACCTAGAGCAGAGATTTATCAAATAGTTTAGAATAGATACCTTAATTTGTTTTTTTCTAAAAGTGCTATGTTGTGTTTGTTTTTAAATTCTATAGACTTTTTGTTTGTACCATTTTTATTGTGATGAGTAATATCATGTTCCTTGTGTAAAACTGGAAAGCTGCAGGGAAGTTGAAAGAAGAAAATAATAGTCCCTAATTCATATTACCGGGAGAAATGTTCAGTGTTAATATTTTAGTATATCTCCTCCTAGAAATTTTTCTTTGGGAAAAATGGAATTATATACTCTGCTTATATAATCTGCTTTTTAGCTTACTAGCATTTATCAAAAACCATGGTTCTACTTTATTATATATTTATCTACAATATAATTTTTATTGGCTAAATAATATTGCCTTGCTACTACGGTATGTTAATAATGTCTAATATTTATTGTGCATTTACTATATCCTGGTTATCAATACTTTTGAGACACTTTACATATTTTTGCTCATTTAGTCTTTAGCCTCTCTATAAGAGCTGTTCTTTTATTATTTATTTTACAGCTGAGAAAATTGAGCAAGGACAGGTTTAGTAATTTTCCCAAGATCCCACAGCCAATAAGTGGCAGCAATAGGTTATGAACTTAGTCTGACTCTATATACTGTGCTCATATCATTGTCTCATATTGGTTCTCTAACATTAAGGTAGTTTATAGTTTTTTTTGTTGTTATTTTAAATTGTGCCACAGTTAACATCCTTGTAACCACATCTGTGTTTACGTCTATGATTATTTCCTTAGAATAAATTTCTAGTAGTTGCAGTGGTATTGGATCAAAAGGTATGGACACTTCCTAAGGCCCATGTAAATGTATTGCCAAGTTGTCTTCTAGAAAAACTTGTCAGTACCAAGGTGTTCTCTTACCAGATGTAATCAGTCCTATTCCCCACATCCTCAGAAACACTGGCTTTTTTTTTCTTTAATCTAATAATTTGATAAAGACCCTTATTTTAATTTTTCTTTCTCTGAATATTAATAAGGTTATACTTAAATTTTTTTTCTTTGAGAAATATTTGTCTTTGCCCTTTTCTCACTTCATTGGCATGTTCATCTCTTGGTTATTTCTAAGAATTCTTTATATATGAAGAATATTAACTCTTGCTTATAGGTGTAAATTTTTTTCCAAGTTTGTTTCTTAGTTTTGTAAATTGATTCTTATCAATGATAATGATAATAGCTAACATTTATGTAGTAATCATGTGTAGCACTATTCTAATTTGTTATATTTATTAACTCATTTAATTTTTACAACACCCCTGTGATGTAAGTGCTATTATTAGCTCCATTTACAAAGTCCTCTGACATTATGTTTTAAATTTTCAAACAGTTTTTTCTTCTGTGTCCTTGACCATTTCTGCTCCCAATCCCTAAAAATCTGTTTTCTCTTCCTAGCCTACTGCGTGATACGTATTGTTTAGTTCTTCATTACTCAGTTTAGGAGTCATTTCCTCTGGGATTACTCATCTAACAACTTTCTAGTCTTAAGGCAAAGTTAGGTGCCCATCTTCTGTCTTTTCTTTATACCTATAGCACTTACATGCAATACTCAGTTTTGGTCTTATTCCTCTTGTGTATTCCCTGCACTTACACATCTTATACAGGTGCTATACCTCTGATGACTCTAAAGATTTGTTGGTTTGAATTGAAGGTGCTCATGATGATGTTGGTGATATCAAGAAGGAAATCAACCTTCCCAGTATGTAAAATAGAGAAACTTACACTGAGGAAGTAACCTTGGAACTGAGCTTTGAAGGCCAGTGGGGAAGGAGGGAGAGAGGGAGGGCCCAGTGACTAAAACCGAGTGAAAACAGATGTGGAAGTTCCCCATTCTGGGAACCGCAAGTTATTTAGAGTGATTTTGAGGATTATCAACCTTGCCTCTGGGAAAGCCTGATGAAATAAGTTCTTCTTTCACCCAGCATACCTGGTCTAGTGTTCAGAATATTTAAATCTTCCTTCTAGATTTCTTCTGCTATAAAACAGGGTTCAGTTTCTCTTCTGACTTCCCCCTTTTTTCAGTGTGAGGAGACAGGGGAAGTTGGAGGGTCCTGGTGTAAACTTGGTAAGATCTTGAAATGCCCAGGGAAGTTTGGTGACTTGGTGGGGTAGGCCCACTGGCAGCCTTTGCCGGAAGTAGAAGCCTTGGGCTTGGGAAGAGAAGGAACCATGCAGCTTTTGTCTGTGGAGACTTGGGTTTCCTGCACACCTTTCCCTGGCTGTCAGCACACTGGATAAGATCTCAACTCCTTTTTTCTCCAGCGTTCATTACGTTTCTGTTCTTCTGGCTTTGATAAGAGACTAAGGGACATTCTCTTGTTCCACTAGCCTAATCTTGAGGTATACTGACTGCTGATCTAGAAGAATAACAAGTGAGCACTTTTTATATTAACAACGTAATTTATTTGTCAATTAATTTGATGTTTTTTCAGATTTCTTTCCTCTTTATGTCCCATCATGTAACTGAAACTTTTTTTCATTATGAAAATAATGCATGCTGATTGAAGAAACTTTGTAAAATAGAGGGAGAAAAAGTAGGAGAAAAAAGTTATTCCAAGTCCAACAACCAATGACAACCATATTTTGGTGTCTCCCATCCACCCTCTCTTTTCTCTTTGTTTTTGCATATATATTTTTGTACATGTTTTACAATACAGCACTGTAGTTAGGAACATGGCTTGTGCTGTCTGGGGTTTTAGTTCCAACTTAGCCTTTCATTAGCTTTGTGAGTGTAACAATCTCACTAAGCCTCAGTTTTCTTTTCTTTAAAAAGTGGAGATTTCATAATAATATTTATCCCTAGAGTTGTTATGAGGATGAAGAGATAATGTATGTTTAGTGTGACCATCTCATAATGGCTTTTCAATAAATGTAACAGTAATAATTACACCTGTCTTTTGGTTAGGTCAGCTGGGGCTGCTCTGGGCTGTGGTTGCAGGGAGGGGGTGGGTCAGGGGTACTCTACCTTTCTTTTTTGAAATAATTAAAATTTAACTTCAAACTATTTTTTTTAATATTCTCAAGGGGCCTATGAAAATGTTTACACTGAGACCTCCTTTAAAGTGTGATTTATCCTGGGCTAGCCTCACAGTGGGTGAGTGGCCCTGGGCCTCAGACTTCTAGGATGGCCCTGATAATGATGATATCAATGATAATGAGATAACAGTGACAACAAGTAAAGACCTGAGTGTCAGGCTTGGTATTTGGTAAGTATTCAGTGATTGTTAGCCGCTGTTATTTTTAATAATGATAAATACACATTTATAGTATATCGTAAGTTATAAGAGGATAACCAGTTTCCAGGTGATTATATGGTCTAGCTGAAATTGTTTTTTAAAAAGTAGGTTATTGAGATATAATTTACATATCATTATGAATTTAAGTGGCAGCATAATACTTGGCTCAGTGTGTTCTCCCATTATTGGATGCTCATATTATTTCCAATTTTTTTGTGTAGTAACTAATAATAACTGCAGTGAATATCATTGTAAGTAAAGTCTTTCCCACATTTATTATTATTTCCTTATGACAGATTTCCAGAAGTGAAATTATTGACTTACAGGATAAGAACGTTGTTAGGATTCTTGCTGTATATTTTCACACTGCCTTCTGAAGAGCTCTACCAGTTTGCACCCCCATGAGTATGTCTGTAGTACTCATCTCTTCTCATGTTTGCTAGCCCTGACTACTATCTAGTGTCTGTTGTTGAGGGTTTTTAAAATAAGTTTATAAGGAGAAACAAAAGAAAACTTCATTTGTATTTTCTTGATTATTAGTGATGTTAACATTTATTAGCCAGTTTTATTTCCTCTTTGGAAAATCGTCTATGTATTTGTTTTCATTATTTTAGTAGTTCTCTGTATATTAAAAATAATGGCTGTCATATTTGTTGTGATTTTTTTCCAATTGTATATCTTTTAATTTTGTTTTCAACAGAAGTTTAAAATACTTATATAAATGAATTTTTACTATTTCCTTTGTGTTTTCTTGCATGGCTTCAAAACTTAGAAAGTTATCTTTATTTCAAAGAGGTGATATTTTACTTGAAGAATCTACCTGAATTTTTTCCCTCTATACTTCTCATTCAAGTAAATAGTTTTGCTTTAGTATTTAGTCCTGATATGAGACAGAAGAATAGACCAAATAGCCAGCTCCCCCAACCCTCCCCTTACAGCAGTGAAGGCTGAGTCACAAGCTGTTCTTAGATGTTTTTTCCCCCTTCGTGTGGGTGAATTGTCTTGTTCAGAGTTGTTGACTAATTCTTCTAAAATTGGTTTAATTTAAATCTTTGATATAATTGGAGCGCTAGCTACTTCAGTATTAGTTTACCGTTCCAGTTCTTTTTTTTGCCCTGTTTATTGGTTGATTCTTTGTGGGCTAAACTTAACATTTATAAAAGTCCAAACTTACAATTTATGTTCACACATCTTAAACTGAAGATGCTAAGTTGAAGAACTAGAACTAAGAACTAAGTTTGTATAGAACAGTTCTCTTTTTGAAGCTTTTGAGTCTCAACATGCTTTGTGTCTTTGGGGCCCTAAGCCTCTCGGTAGAAATAATGGTCACCTTTTACTCAAATATAATCAATATTTGTAAGAAAAACATGTCCTTTTTATTAGTAATTGGTACAACTGTGGTTTGTTATACCAATTCAGTGAAATCAAGCCAACTACAGTAAATTCCCCACATACAAATGAACTCCGTTCTGAGAGCGTGTTCGTAAGTCCAATTTGTTCCTAAGTCCAACAAAATTAGCCTAGGTACCAAACTAACACAATTGGCTATATATTACTGTACTGTAATAGGTTTATAATACTTTTTACACAAATAATACATAAAAAACAAACAATAAACATGTTTAATCTTACAGTACAGTACCTTGAAAAGTACAGTAGTACAATACAACAGCTGGCATACAGGGGCTGGCATCGAGTGAACAGGCAAGAAGAGTTACTGACTGGAGGAGGGAGAGGAGGTGGGAGATGGTAGAGCTGAAGGACCGTCAGCAATAGGAGACGGAGGGCAAGCTGCAATTTCACCCATGCCTGACGTTGATGACGCAGGTTCTGGTTCCTTGCTGGATTCAGTTCTGTCTACCCTCTTGAAAAAAACGATCCAGTGATGTTTGGGTAGTAGCTGTTTTATTCTCGTCATAGATGACACGGTAGCACTGGATTGCATTCTGAACTGCTGCAACCTTCGTGTATGATTCTACGTTCAGGTCCTGTACATCAAAAACTAACAGTGCCTCCTCAAATAAAGAAAATCCCCTTGCCATTTCCTGTGTCATGAATCTCTTCGGTTCTTCAGTCACTTCTTCTTCCTCTTGTCGCTCCACTCTCTCAATTTTCACTTTTGTTTCCATCGGTATCGCTTGGCGCTTCTTAGCAGTACCAGCTACGTCAGTGCCGCTTTTTCGCTTTCTTCCGGACATGCTGGGCTTGAAATAAAGATACTGTACTAGTGAACTCTATACAGTACTGTACAGTAGAGTACACGAAAGCACAACCACTTGTAGAGGATGCACGCACATGACAGTGTACACCTGGCATGTGAACTAACGTGATTGGACATGCAAACACATGTTCGTATCTGAAAGTTTGCAACTTGAAGGTTCATATGTAGGGGACTGAATGTATTATAGTTGAAAATCATGTTGAAATAATAGTAGTAATAGCCATCATTTATGATCACCTTGTGTGTGCCAGATGCTTTACAGACATGATAGGTGAGCCTTAAAACAGCCTGGCATTATCCACATGTATAGGTTAGGAAATTGAAGCTATGTCATGTGGAAGTCTACTAAACTAAGAAGTAACTTCACTGGGATTAGAACTCCATTGGTTGATCTGCTTTCAAAGTTCAAGTTCCAGACTGTCAACTTGCTTGTCCTCAGTGCAGTTGAAAGGATGCTAATCTCTCAGAGTCAAAGCATTTGTGTTTATTAAAGGATATTTTAGTACCTACCATGTGGCTGACTGCTGAGCACTAGGTATATGAAGATGAAGAGACATTCACAGGAACTCACAGTCTAATAGAGGTGGGCAGGAATGAAAACAAAGGTTACATTACTAGTTGGTATGTAGTTTAATGGAGATATGTACAAGATAAAATGAGAATGTGGCAAAGAAAGCTTTTGTAAGTGGAAGTGTCACTGAGAAGGTAGGTAGTTACACAGATTCAGAGAGAGAGGGAATAGGAATAAGATGGGGCAGAGGTGGAAGGGGAAGGTATTCCAAGAGTGGAAAAGTAGGCAGAAGATAAACCCTAAAACACCTTGTATGCTGTGTGAAGATTAGATTTAAAAAAAAAATCAGATTTATTGAGATATAATTCATAAACCATAAAATTCACCCTTTTTAAGTTTACAGCTCTGTGGTTTTTATTAGAGTCACAGAATTGCACAAGCATCATCACAAATTTTAGAACATTTTCATCATCTAAAAGAACCCCCTGTACCTATTAGCAACCTCTCTCCATTTCCCTCCAATACCCCAAGCTCTAGGGAACCACTAATCTACTTTCTGTCTCTATGAATTTGCCTATTCTGGACGCCTCATATAAATGAGAACATAGAATATGTGGTCTTTTGTGACTAGCTTCTTTCACTTACCGTAGTGTTTTTAAAGTGCATCCATGTTGTAGCATGTATCAGTAATTAGTTCCTTTTTATGGCCAAAGGTTCCATTGTGTGGGTATACCACATTTGTTTATCCATTCATCAGTTGATGGACATATGGGTTGTTTCCACTTTTGGCTATTATAAATAATGCTGCTGTGAGCATTCGTGTACAAGTTTTTGTATGGACATAGGTTTATGTTTTTATTTCTCCTGAGTTCATACCTAGGGGTGGAATTGCTGAGTTTTATGGTAACCTATGTTTAACATTTTGAGGAACTGCCAAATTGTTTTTGAAAGCAGCTAAATCATTTTACATTCTCACCAGCAAGGTATGAGGGATCCAGTTTAGTAGGAGATTAGATTTTATACTATTGGTGAGCAGAATCACAGAATCACAGTGGTTGAAAATTATTGGATTCTATTGCTGCTTCCCAGATAAGTTCAAGACATATGCTAGGTCAGAAGGCTTTTTCTGACAAATGAAACTAAAATACAAGTCATTTCCTCAATTGTTGGGGGCTATTGTTATTCCGTTTCCATAGTCTTTGATTTTTATGTATTCCTATAGTCTACTTATAATCTGAGTTATTAAGGATTACTGAAATTTAGTGTTCATAAACTAAAACTAGCCAATTTCTGGAGCTTCCTGAGGGTTCTTAGTTTTCTTCTAAGAAATCTGTTAACTCTACAAAACTTTGGCAGCACTGAATTGAATTGAAAAATTCCTACTATGCACGCCCACACTGATGGATACTATTTTCAGTGCATCATTGGATTGTCTTGAGTTTGATTTGGTTCCCGTTTCTGCTACTCTTGAATTAACTGTAATTAAAGACTTATGTTAGATTTAATTTTGTTCACCATTTTGCTCTTGTGTAGCTGTTTCATTGCTATAATTTCTTCATCATGGAGTTATTTTTCTACTGGAAAATAGGAGCAAGCGGCTAGGTTGGATCTCTTGTTCCACTTAAGTGGGCCATGGTTAGAATAGTTTGAGAATGAATGGACTACATACTTGGACAGATTCTTTTCCACCCTATCCCACTCTAATAAATTTTTTAAATGGGTATTAGTGTACATTTAATTAAGGGTCTTAACTATGGAATACATGAATCTCTGAAAGTCCACAGATTGGCTTTGGAAGCCTGAAACCTTTGAAATTGTATGCCACATTTTGTGCATTTGTGTTTTTTCCGAGAGAAACTGGGTTTGCCAAATTTGTTTAAAAAAAAAAGTCCATTCCCCCTGAAAATTAAAGAATTCAGATGGGTGAAGAGAATTTGTAAATTTGTGATTTGAAGTATTTGGGGAAGGTGAGACCTTACTTTGGTTAGGTGTTGCTGTTCAGTCATAGATGTTTTCTGGATACACTTTTTTTTAAAAGTGTGACTCATTCCATGTTAGAATATCTCTATTTTATTCTTTCCTGGTAAGTTTTGTCCCTGTCAGAACTTGGAGTTTGCCTTTAAAGTCCTCATTGCATATTTATTATTTTATATTCACTTTCTTGAATGATTGGGATGTTCTATTTAACAGTGTTATTTTTGCTGCAGTGATTGCATGCTTTACTTGAAATGTATTGATATTTAAAAAAAGAGTTAATTAGCTTGCCAGAGTAAGA
This sequence comes from Hyperoodon ampullatus, assembly GCF_949752795.1. Lineage (NCBI taxonomy): Eukaryota > Metazoa > Chordata > Mammalia > Artiodactyla > Ziphiidae > Hyperoodon > Hyperoodon ampullatus. The sequence goes on from NC_136928.1 coordinate 70,066,560, forward strand.
AAATGGATGAATGCTTTTCTATCCATTGGCCACTAGTTTTTCTTTCCTTTACTGTCTTGTTCTGTTTGTGTTTTGGTGGAGATTGGAATTTACCAGTAACCGGTAGAAGCTCTCCCATGTGGGCCCTGCTCTGGTGTGACATCAGTTTGGATTCAGTCTCTTTAGGCCTCTGCAGTACGGTGTGTGTGGAGTATACTTTTCCTGTTTTAGCACTGGATGTAGCATGGTTGGATTTGAGATGAGATTGGTAATTTCAGTTAAATGTTTTTGGTAAAACAGACTTGTTACTTAATATTGTTTAAAATAGACTAAGAAATTGACAAGGGAGAGGCTCTGGGTGATTGATATTGGCTATAGGGTTAAAAGATGATGTAGTGTAATACCAGTATATTTGGTCTTTGTCCCTGATTCCTGGCACAGAGCTCCTAAAACCTTTGGAATTCCCTGAGTGATAGGAAATCTGCTTTCCATCATACATGAGATTATGTTAATGAGGTGACTGAGAGGGGCACCCCTAGATAGCCTCAGCGTAAGGCTGGACAACCAGAGAGACCTAGAGGATTAGAGAGTGGGAATTTTCAGCCCCACTCACCAACCTCCAGGAAGAGGAGGTAGGTGCTAGAGTTTAAACTGTTTATACACATGCACACACACCCATGTATAATTTTTATGTAGTTGTAATCATAGTGTAGATTTTTGTCTACACGTTACATGGAAGATTTTTTTTTCTGTGTTGTTTCATAATTTTCATAAGTTTTAATGGCTGTGATATTTTTATCTAGTAGTAGGCTATGATTTTTTAACCATACTCCTGTTTTCAGATGTTTAGGTTGTTTCAAGTTTTTTGCTATTATAAATAAAACTGTTATGAATATTATTATTTAGTGAATGTATAATAAACATTTATTATACATTTCCCTCAAGAGGTTTTCTTCTAATCCTTGCCATGTGCTAACAATTTTGAATATTTGTATCCTATTCTAGAATTTTGTATTTTTTAGAAACACATTGTATCATAAACATTACCTATCTACTGTGGCCTTGAAATTATCATTTGTAAATACACGCATATTATTCTAAGTTAATATAACTTTATTTTCTTGTTCCTTTCTCTGTTAGATAAATTACCTTATTTGTATTTTTTTCTACTGTTGATGACACTGTGATATGCATCTTTGCATTCTATTTTCCTCCTTTGGATTATTTTCTTAAGATAAGTTCTTACAAATGGGCCAAGTGGGTATTTTGTTTTGGATGACTGTTGCCAAATTTAAAGGCACATATTTTACCTTAAACCTTCTACTTCTGTGGTATTTGCCTTCTTTAAAAAATTGATACACTTTTTTTTTGGACAGTTTAAAATTTACAGAAAAATTGAGCAGATAGTACAGAGTTTCCCATATACCCTTCTACTCATTATTGATAACTTACAGTATCAATTGATAACGTATTGATAGCGTACAGTACATTTGTTACAATTAATGAACCAATATTGGTACATTATTATTAACTAAAGTCCATGCTTTATTTACTTTTCCTTAGTTTTTACCTAATGTCCTTTTTGTGTTCCAGGATCCCATACCATAGTACATTTAATTGTCATGGCTTCTTAGGCTCCTCTTGGCTGTGACTGTTACTCAAACTTTACTTGTTTCTGATGACCTTGACAGTTTTGAGGGGTACTTGTTAGGTATATTGTAGTATGCTCTCCTATTGGAATTTGGCTGATGTTTTTGTCATGAGACAAACAACCATGGACCAAGCAGGCAAATGAACCAGACGTATTCACTGCAATATAAATTTACCAAAATGAATATGTTTCTTTTATATCAAAAATATATAAAGTTAGTATGTCATTTTTACTATAACCATAAAGTACCTAGAAATAAAGGAGATAAGAGGAGGGATCTACTGAAGGATGCAAAAATACACATCTGAGAATAGCCTCAAAAATTATGAAGAAATAGGATAGTGAGTAGAGAGGGATTTGCATATTTGAACACCATGGTAATTAGAACCCTGAGATAGGAGTACACAGGAAGACCCTCAGAACAAAAATATAGGCTGTGAGTAAACTTAGTGTATAAGAAAAGAGATGCATTTTAGATCAATTAGGAAAAGCAAATTATTTCATAAATGGTCTCAGAAAAAGTGATAGATATCACTAGTGCAAGAGTGGAGAAAATAATTTAGACCCATATTTGTCTTTCTGCTCTAAAATAAAAATCCAGATAGATCAAATATATAAATTTTGAAAAATATACAGGTACTAGAAGAAAATTTGGGCAATTTTCTGATGTGAGACAGGCCTTAGCATGATAGCATACTCAGGATTCATAAAGGAAAAGACTGACAAAAAGGTATAACAAAGTTGGTACACCAACGAACTGGATAAAAAGTATTTGTAACATGTTACAAGTCTGGGAGACTGAAAGAGTGAAGTGTGAAATAGTCATCTAAGCAAGTGGGAAAGCAAATGGACTAGGGAAATGTGGACTTGTCAGGCAGGACGTAGGGTCCACTTGAGTTAGTGCTCAGGAATCTAAAGTGAGACCAGTTAGCAACTTCATGTATATAGTCATGGAACAACTAGAGAGTTGGATTTAGAAAAGACTGAGATTTTGCCAGATCTGTAGTATGTAGGGAGAGAGGAGAGTGAAGTTGAGGGTGTATATAACTAACTCCTTATAATGGTGGACTGTGATATTTAATTTGGGTAAGGAGGGACATTAGGACATCAGGAAGGGTGTGAGGATATAAGGAAGATTGAGGGACAGTGAAAAGTTGATAAGACCAATAGTTTGTAGGTCCAGGTAGGGTTAAAGAATTGTTGGAGTTAGGGAACTGGAGAGATGGGGCTGTTGAGATGGTGCTGGTGAAAGGGGCATGGCAGACTTGAAATGGATTACAGAAGAGTACAGTTATTGGTAATAACAAGGCCTAGGGTGTGACCTGGGAGTCGATGGCTAAGATGGAGGGTAAGATTTTTGGAACAAAGGAGGTCAAAGACTTAGAGGCCAAGATATGGGCAGGATCATCTGTGTGAATATTGACATCACCAAGAATTATTTGGGGAATAATGCTGGAGAGTAGATAGTGAGCTAGGTGTTAAAGCAGTCAGGGAATTACTCTGGTGATTGTAGGGGACAGCAGTGAAGGAGGAGAGCCAGTGGCCAAGTCAGATGCATGCAGGTCAAAAGCTAGTTCTCTTTTTCAGCTTTTATTATGAAAAATGTCAAACATATGCAAAAGTTTGAAGTACAGTGATCATTTATTTTCTATATTACTTCATTTAGTAATCTACTTTTTACTTAAATGTGTTTTGTATTTTTGTGGGGGCTTTAATTCTTTTTGTAATAAGGCCGCCTATAAATATGTTTCCACATTCCTTTCCAGAAAGGTTGTGCTGATTTACATTTGTTTTAGCTAGGTATTAAGACTATGCTTTCAGGGATCATTTCTGTAGTTCGTATTAGCTAAGTATTGATGCAATACTTATTTTTACAGCTATTCTTACAGTTCCTTGCATTGTTGTTAGCTCTTCAGTATTTCATATGAATAAGCTGCCGCCTATTTTCCCAGACCACACTCTTCCCTCTGCTTTTGCATGTACTATTTTACCTCTGCCTAGAAAATTTTCCCCCACATTCATTCATTTAACAAATGTTTTGATGTATAAGGCATGAGCTAATTTGAAATGCACATGTCTGGTTGATTCATGGGAACTGATTTGCATGTGACCCTCTCTTTTTTTGGCCTGTAGAGGAGAGAAGTTTGTGTTTAGGCACCTGGGGCCCTGGGACTATTGTCCCTTTGAACTCTTGTCTGGGCCCAAAGAAAAGAGAGAAAGAAGGGTTGCAAAGAAAAGCTTTACTTTCTCGTTTTCTCAGCTTCTTTTTCCTCTGCTTCCAAACTTAATGTATATTCATCTTTACCACTTTTCCTGTCTTTTATTCTGTCCCAGAGTCTAACTTTATACTCTAAAGCTGTCAACTTCCACTTTCTCTGGACCCAGACTTTTGTTAGGTAACAACCTTTCCTTCTCCCTTTTCAAAATTAAATCTCTCCCTCTTCCTCTAAAATTAGTTTTGTTCTCCCATCTAAAAAGTAAACCCTTATAATCTTTCCTCTTTCTTAAAAGCCTCTTATCTCTCCTCCCACCCGTTTTTCCCCTTCCCTTAACAACATACTTCTTAAGTCACCTATATTTCACCTCCCCGTTTACTGCCTAATCTACTTCAACTTGACTTTTACAGCCAGCTCACCATACTGGAACTGTACTCACAACAGATTGCCAAAACTAATGGCTTAGTCATGACTTCTGTAACTGTTCGTGTTTGATGAATAAATATGTGGATGAAAGAAAAAATGAATGAATAGATAGATGGGGAAAAGGTATGGAGAATATATGTACTCTGTAAGTTTCATATTACTGCAGGAACTATAAAGAAGTAGGTATTTTGCTTTAATCATTCTCACGTGGAACTGACCTTGATCTCCTTGGGAATCAGATGGGGAAAGAACATTTTTCCAAACTAATCAGCAAGTTTGGAGAGTTGCCTTTTATGTATGTAGCACATGAAGTGGAGGAGGCACTGGAGAAAGTTTTATAAGATATGCCTTCAGGAACTTGATTATGTTGCGTTTGAATGTCAGACCTTCAGTCAAATTATTACACTAATCAACATTCAACCAACATAATTCAAAGTATAATTGAAAAACCCAAGCCTTTCTCCTCATCCCAATAAAAAGCCTTTAGAATTCAACGGGAAATAAACCTTTATCTCTAAAAGTGTACTTACAAGAAAAAAAATAAACAAGTTACAGGAGGCCCATGTTGCAAGGAACAATTTGGTTTAAAATCCACAGCTCTGATGCCTGCAGGGTTTCAAGGAAGTAGTTTGGAGCCTGCTCTGCTTTCTTACCAGTTTCTTTTCTACATACGTATTCAATTCAATACTAGCTTTCTCCATGCCTCCCTCGCTTTCTTTTTTTCCCCCCATATCTCAACCATCTTATTCATTTACCCAGTTCATTTGTTTAGCAAGTAGATCTGGTTTAGGCACTAGGCATAGAGGTAAATAAAAATGATCTGTGTCCAGAACAAGTGAAACAGGCAAACATGGGAAATTGGGATACAGTATGATAAGTGAAGTTATTGTGGGATGAACAGTGTTATGGGCATACCTAGGAGATAGTGACTAACTACCTGAGAGGACATAAGTCTTCCAAAGAAGAGGTAACATTTGAGTTGGGAGTTGAAGAATGAGAAGAAAGTACGGTGAACGTGACAGAGGGAACAGCTCTTTACAAAGGAATAGGGGAGTGAAAAAAGCCTCTCTGTTTCAAGGAGAAAGGTTGGTGTACTTAGGACATCTGAATCTAGGGGAAGTGTCTAGAGATGCGTGTGGTAAAGTAGATTGGGGTGGGATTTTGAAGGGTGCCATATTTCATACTAAGAAGTTTGGGCTTTAACTTGTAATCAGTGGGGGAATTTAAGTAGAAGGACATCAGTGGATGTTGTGGAAAAAACTAGTAGCTCTGTGGAAGGCAGGAAGACCATTTTAGGAGGTTCATGCCCTAATTAATGTAATGCCCCACTTACTGAGTCACAACCTCCTGGTGATGGGCCTGGGAATCTGTAGAACTAGGAAATGTCCCAGGTGATATAATCAGGCAAGTTGGGAAACTTAAAAACAAAGCATTGGACATAAGAAATGTGGTTTCTAGGACCAGTTTCGCTACTGACTAGCTATGTGAGCTCTAGAAGTCTTTTAGTTTTCCCATCTTGAAAATTGAGGGTTTTAGACTAAATAATTACTGTAATTGTTTCTTTATAATTCTGTGCTTCTAAACAAATCCAACCTTAATTGAACTACTTTTTATTTATAATGGCTACAATTTTTTTTCCTTCTGGGTCTTACTGACGCTTTGTAGAAGAAGGATTTCCTACTCCTATTCAAGCATTTCTACTTTTCTCTGCCTCAGTATGAATATATTTACCACATTCTCCAAATTGCATTTGGATTATATTAAATTGAAGCAGTGGTCTTTGCCTTATGCCTACTATCTACCACACATATTTTCTTGGTTTCTAAAAGGTAACAATGTCAGTTCTCCACTTATGAGCAGGAAAATCTCCACATAAATATTCTAAAACCATTGATAATTAGCACAGTGTTCAAATTATATAACTGCAAACTGCCAAGATTGCCGATCGTTACATGTTACCCCCTTTAAGGAGTAGAGAGAGGTGTTTATTGGATGCTGACTTCAATCACACATGCCTGAAACAGACATCAGCCCTGTAACTGGGGAGATGCTGATTATCCTTTTCTTGCTCTCAGAGGGTTATACCAAGAGGTAAGAAATAATTAGCACTCCCTAATTTATGTATGTGATTGCTGTAGACCTAAGTGTTGGAGGGCGTCTCTGGCTTGTGTTTCGTTTCCATTAGAAATGTAGCAAGACTAAGTTGATCTGCTGCTTGCAGGAACCTGTGACCCACTCAGCATTAATTATTATCCCCATTTAGGAGAGGAAAAGGCAGATAAAGTCCATGGGAAGTTCATGGGCTTTAGAATTAGACAGGTTTAGGGTTGCATCCTGGCTTCATCACTTACTAAATTTTGGCAAGTAATTTAATCGTTCAGTTTCTTCAAGTGTGAAATGAGTACAGTATCTCTGTCCTCCAGGGATATTGTGAGGATTATTAGTATTATCAAAGGTACCTAGCATTGTCTGGCACCTGTTAGACTAGTCTACAAGCTCCTGTGTGTGAAGCTCCTTGTACAGAACCTAAAGTATTTTAGATTCTCAATGACTATTGAACAAGACAGAGAGATAATTAATAAAGTGTACTGCATTGATAGTAAGCACTTAGTAAATAGTAATTTTTATGATTACATAATGCAAAAATGTTGATTTTTTAAAAAAAGTCAAATATATCTGTTGTATTTTTCAAAATTTCAATTGTTATTATTTCTCTGCAAATATAGATTAGAATTGTTAAGCGTGACGTAATTATTCTACAGTAGGCCAGAGAGTATTGATATAAACATAACAGATATGAAATGGTAGGCTTTAAAAGCTTAATGGTTCTATGGATGGACCAAGAGAATATCATACTAAATGAAGTAAGTCAGGCAGAGAAAGACAAATATTATATCACTTATATGTGGAATCTAAAAAAATAATACAAATGAATCTATATACTAAACAGAAACAGACTCACAGACAGAAAACAAGCTTATGGCTACCAAAGGGGAAAGGGAGTGGGGAGGGATAAATTAGGAGTTTGGGATTAACAGATACAAACCACTGTACATAAAATAGATAAGCAACAAGGATTTACTATATAATACAGGGAACTATATTCAATATCTTGTAATAACCTATAATGGAAAATAATCTGAAATATATATACACATACAAACATATATAAATAAAATTTTTAAAAGTCATCTGAACAATCCAGATATAGTTGGGCAAAGATAATATAATATTTTGCATTAAAAATTCCTATATATAGCATATATAAAAGTTTTAAAAAGAAGCTTATTGCTTTCAACAAATTATGCTACCATATTCAGATGTTACCACAGTCAATCAGATGTAACCTACGTACATACATGTTATAACGTGGTACCTGCATGCATGGGTGGCTAAACCCCATGTACCAGGTGAAGAATATTCTATAATACCAGTACCTTCAGCTTCCCTAAGGGGATTTGCCCTCCCTGCCCCTCACATTATTTGATTTATTTTTTTGGTTTTATTTCAGGATTATACCTGTGATTATTGAGCATTTGTTATGTGGCATTCTGTTGTATTCACAGAGTACATGATGACTAGCTAGAGGTTCTAGATAGATGATCTGTAAGTTTTGGACCTAGATCTAACTGATAAAGGCTTTGTGACTGTAGGATCCTATTCCTTATTTGTCTTTTGTAAGCCTGTGCTTTTTCTTTAAGCTATCTTTGGAAATGCACATGCTTTTATGCAGTTATAAAATGCATTGTAGGTAATGCTTTTGGAGGATTTCTCCCACATTTAAAAAATCTCAGGAGAGGGGTGTGGGATGAATTGGGAGATTGGGATTGACATATATACACTGTTTGTACTATGTATAAAATAGATAACTAATGAGAACCTACTGTATAGCTCAGGGAACTCTATTCAGTGCTCTGTGGTGACCTAAATGGGAAGGAAATCCAAAAAAAAGGGGACATATGTATACGTATAGCTGATTCACTTTGCTGTACAGTAGAAACTAACACAACATTGTAAAGCAACTATAGTCCAATAACATTAATTTTTAAAAAGTGGATGCAGTAAACATATTAGAGTGCAAAGTAAATAGTTTGCAATTACAAATTAATCAAGCAGAATGAAGATTAGAACAAAAAGGAGTCAAGGAAATCTTTTTTAAAAGTTATGGTAGCAATTATTGTTAACTCTATTTTCAGATATATTAAAGTATATTTTGCCTAAAAAAATAAATTAAAAAAAATTAAATCTTGGGGAGAAAAATTCTCTCCTAATAAAATAGGGGTCTAGCTACTGCATATCTTAAGTCAGTAGTTTCTTTGCAAGATTTGGCTTATTTTGGTTTAACATTACTTATAATAATTTAAAATTGGGGAGGTAAAAGTGTTATACTTGTTTGTAGAATTTTTTTTTAAGTTATTTATTTTTGGCTGCATTGGGTCTTCGTTGCTGTGTGCGGGCTTTCTCTAGTTGCGGAGAGCGGGGGCTACTCTTCATTGCGGTGGCTTCTCTTGTTGCGGAGCACGGGCTCTAGAGCGCAGGCTCAGTAGTCGTGACGCACGGGCTTAGTTGCTCCGCGGGATATGGGATCTTCCCGGGCTAGGGATCGAACCCGTGTCCCCTGCATTGGCAGGCAGATTCTTAACCACTGCGGCACCAGGGAAGCCCCTGTTTGTAGAATTTCTATATTTGAGGAAGTTGTAATCAAAACTTGATTTATGAAATTTCCTTCTGTGTTCACTTTATTTAGCTGGTGACACCACGCTTCACCCAGTCTCACAGAGTATCATTCTGGGAGTCATCTCTTTGCTTCCTTTTTCTCCATGATCTCTTATGTCTAAAGAGTCCTTGAGTTCTACCTGCTTTAAGCACTTCATTGCTTCTCCAGTTCATCCCTTCTCTCTCCCTGAGGCCACTGTTCTAGATCAGGTGCCAGATAGCATTCTTATCTGTGCCAGATACTCTAACTGATCTCCCCGGTGCAGGCTTGGCCTTTTCTTCACAATTGACTGTCTTATTTTAAGTGAAATATGACTGTGTCCCTCCTTAAAACCTTTTAAAACTTGTCAGCCACAGGTTCAAGTACAAGGTTCTTAACATTATAGTTTTAACTAATTCTTACTCACCTGTTAAAGCTCTACACAGTACCTCCTCTAGGAGTTTTTGACCACCCCACCATAGTTTAGGTATTATTTTTCTGTATAGTAAGCAACTCCAAACCTGGAGTTAACATTACCTTTTGAGAAAGAAGTGAAGAAAACTAACTGGTACATGGGTAAAATGTCCTCCTACCTAAGAAGAGTGTAGTGACAGGTGAAGTCTAAGTGTTGTAAAAGGTTTAAAGTTCCATTGTAGTGAAGCTTAAAAAAAGAATGTGCACTTTGAGAGGGAGGGTGGTTTATCATGGTAACGTACAGAAAAGCTGGGAGTCAGAAGACTAAAACTGGCAGTGCCATTCCAAGCATTATTGGGGGTTTGCTCATCCCTACTGCCCAGTCCTTGCTTATCCCTGTTGTGTAGGTAGATGTGTTAGACTGCTGATGCCTGGTATCGTTAAACATTTTAATCACAGTTAAATCCCTTTGCTCACCACACAATGATCTGGCCAAAATTTAGTAGATGATCGTTTGCTTTATAGGAAGAAAAGCTGCTGTTTGTTCTCTTAGCCATTAAATTTATCGTTATAAATGAACAAGCTGGATTTACATACCAGTTCTTTCGTGACTTACCTTGGTGGTCCTACTGGTACAGTCATCTTTCCCCTTGAGCACACTGCATTCACTCTGATATGGTACCTTGTAACACTTCTTGGCAGCTAGTCAGCCAACTTCTCTGGTGACACCTTCCACCACGACATGCAACTCTTTATGCCTTCTTTGTTCAGATGGCTTGTGCAAACATTTTTCCTCAGGCTTCTAAAAATGTTAATATTTAAATGAGAAGCCTGCGCACCGCGGCATGTGGGATCTTCCCAGACCAGGGCTCAAACCCATGTCCCCTGCACTGGCAGGCGGATTCTTAACCACTGCGCCACCAGGGAAGCCCAACATACATGTTTTAATAGTTACTTTTAGTCCATTTTTATAAACCTGTAGAACTTAATTACAGCTATGCTACATTTATTTTGGATATTTTTCTTGTTTAGGGATTTGTTTTGAAGAAGAAGAGTATTATGCATTTCCATGTTATTGTACAATTAATTTATAGAGTTGGTTTCTTTGAAATACATTCTTGCCTAGTTGTAACAACCCTCCTCTTTCCCAAATTAATTTCTACAAAATTGGTTCATGCCAAAGGTTTCTCTTATTAAGTATTTGCTATTAAATATGACTGTTTTTCTTTTAAATAGTTTTATTTTAAAGGCAGTACCATTACCCAACAAAACCTCCTACCCTTCCCCAAATGTAAATTCTGTCTGTTCAGCAGCATCCAAAGCCCTGCATTGTTTTTTGTTGGAAGTGTGAGCTGAAGGGGACAGACATTCCTACTCCTTAGCGGAAGCACTAAGCTGCAATCTGCCCTTGTTGTGTTATTAATGGCACAATGTTTTCATGTTGTAGATGGCTGAGTGCTAGCAAGGAAAATTCAGGACCATGATGGCTCAGTTTCCCACAGCTATGAATGGTAAGTAGCTTGCTTGTGGCAAGAGAAAGAGGTTATGAGATTTCTTTTCTTTGGTAGAGGTTATAAAATATCCATTTAGATATTTTTCCTTAAACTTATAAATGAAAAACTTAAAGTATTCTTGTTGAAAGTATTTAGATAGTTTATTTCAGAACATTGCATGTATCTTCTATTAGAATATTATGCAGTAAATCCTATGGCTCAGTATAAGCATGTTCTGTAGTATCATCTGGAATGTGGTGCTTGCCTTTGAGCAGTTAAGGATAACCTAAACAAACATTGTGTTTAATGCATAAAACTGGAGGACAAAAAGCTTAGTGCCGTAAGTGGAGAATATTAAAGGTGTTTTTGATAGCATGAGATGACTGTAAACTGATTAAACCAGTAAATATTCAATTATTAATATGCATATAAAATTGGTTCATTTTCCCTTTTATAAAGGATTATGCATGCCTATACCCAATTGTTTAATAGGAAACATATTAGAGGAAAATGTTTAGGTAATTTCAATAATAAAAAGTTTTTAAAGATTTTTTTTTCTGATTCTAGCTTTATTTCCCAGATACACGTTAATTACCCTTAATAGGTCTTGTTACTGTGTATGTTATTTATAATTGAGAAAATGCTTTTTTTTGAGATACGCGGGCCTCTCACTGTTGTGGCCTCTCCCGTTGCGGAGCACAGGCTCCGGACGCGCAGGCTCAGCAGCCATGGCTCACAGGCCCAGCCGCTCCGCGGCATGTGGGATCTTCCCAGACCGGGGCACGAACCCGTCCCCTGCATCGGCAGGCGGACTGTCAACCACTGTGCCACCAGAGAAGCCCGAGAAAATGCATTATATTTTTTAAATCACTATACAAATCAAAGATGCTGAGTTCTTAATTTTGAGGTAAATTTTATTAGCTAATTAAAAATATAAAGAAATAGAGGGTCCAGTCAATAATTCTTTAACCCTTGAATTGAAAACCATAATAGTAAAGAACACTAGAAAGAAAAAAAGAGGAAAAAATCGCCAATAATTCCACCACCTTCACAAAGGGATTGTGTTAATGTTACCATCTAGTATTTGATCAATTATATTAAAAAAAGAAAAAGTGTTCTCACTCATAGGGCCAGATCAGTACATTGTTTTTTTGTTGCTGTTTTTAAAAATTAATTTATTTATTTTTGGCATTGCTGGGTCTTCATTGTGGTGTGCAGGCTTCTCATTGTGGTGGCTTTTCTTGTTGCGGAATACGGGCTCTAGGCGAGCAGACTTCGGTAGTTGTGGCATGTGGGCTCAGTAGTTGTAGCTCGTGGGCTCTAGAACACAGGCTCAGTAGTGTGGCGCACGGGCTTAGTTGCTCTGCGGCACGTGGGATCTTCCTGGACCAGGGCTCGAACCCATGTTCCCTGCACCGGCAGGCGGATTCTTAACCACTGTGCCACCAGGGAAGCCCAAATCAGTACATTGTTAGTAAAGAAAATATATGTTGTATATCTAAAGTTTTAAGACTCAGGATTGACCTTGTGAGATTTAGAAAAGCTTTAGAAAAATGAATTATTTGCATAAAAAGTAAAAATAAATTCAGATGTGTGATAGGATTCTGTCATTTAAGGATGGACTTGAGATAAGGGTTTTGTTGTTTTTTGCCTTTTCAAATGTGAGCCTTTCTCCTTCTCTAGAAATGGTATGGGATTATAATTATTTGAGGCCATGGATAATTTTTTGAAATTAATTTTTTTTCCATAATGAGTGATAAATGTAAATTTAGAGTCAGGGTAATAATTGTAGTAGTAATGTGCTCCACTCAAATTTGAGGGTTTCTGTACCCCATACAAAGGAGTTTGCTGTAAACACATTGTTTAGTTATAAACTTCAACCAACATGTTAAGCAGGTTTATAAACAAAATGAGCATGAAAGAAATCAGTACACACCTGGTCTTTCTTCATTTTTTTTTTTTTTTCCATTCTCTGAACATTTACGGATCACTTTGTAGCTCATTGCATTATACATAAAATATTGGAAACAAACGATGTTCAATAACAAAAAAAAAGATTACTTGAATAATTGTCTAAAATGTTGTAAAGTTAATTTAGGAGTAGTATATAGGAATAAAGATAGTAATTTTTCTTAACTTTTTTTTTGAATTTTATTTTTTTATACAACACTTTCTTATTAGTTATCCATTTTATACATATTAGTGTATGTATGTCAATCCCAATCTCCCAGTTCATCCCACCACCACCCCCCTGCCACTTTCCCCCCTTGTTGTCCATATGTTTGTTCTCTATGTCTGTGTCTCTATTTCTGCCCTGCAAACCGGTTCACCTGTACCATTTTTCTATGTTCCAGATATATGCGTTAATATACGATATTTGTTTTTCTCTTTCTGACTGACTTCACTCTGTATGACAGTCTCTAGATCCATCCACGTCTCTATAAATGACCCAATTTCATTCCTTTTTATGGCTGAGTAATATTCCATTGTATATATGTACCACATCTTCTTTATCCATTCATCTGTTGATGGGCATTTAGGTTGCTTCCATGACCTGGCTATTGTAAATAGTGCTGCAGTGAACATTGGGGTGCATGTGTCTTTTTGAATTATGGTTTTCTCTGGGTACATGCCCAGTAATGGGGTTGCTGGGTCATATGGTAATTCTATTTTTAGTTTTTTAAGGAACCTGCATACTGTTCTGCATAGTGGCTGTATCAATTTACATTCCCACCAACAGTGCAAGAGGGTTCCCTTTTCTCCACACCCTCTCCAGCATTTGTTGTTTGTAGATTTTCTGAAGATGCCCATTCTAATGGTGTAAGGTGATACCTCATTGTAGTTTTGATTTGCATTTCTCTAATAATTAGTGATGTTGAGCAGCTTTTCATATGCTTCTTGGCCATCTGTATGTCTTCTTTGGAGAAGTGTCTATTTAGGTCTTCTGCCCATTTTTGGATTGGGTTGTTTGTTTATTTAATATTGAGCTGCATGAGCTGTTTATATATTTTGGAGATTAATTCTTTGTCCGTTGATTCGTTCGCAAATATTTTTTCCCATTCTGAGGGTTGTCTTTTTGTCTTGTTTGTAGTTTCCTTTGCTCTGCAAAAGCTTTTAAGTTTCATTAGGTCCCATTTGTTTATTTTTGTTTTTATTTCCATTACTCTAGGAGGTGGATCAAAAAAGATCTTGCTGTGATTTATGTCAAAGAGTGTTCTTCCTATGTTTTCCTCTAAGAGTTTTATAGTGTCTGGCCTTACATTTAGGTCTCTAATCCATTTTGAGTTTATTTTTGTGTATGGTGTTAGGGAGTGTTCTAATTTCATTCATTTACATGTAGCTGTCCAGTTTTCCCAGCACCAATTATTGAACAGACTGTCTTTTCTCCATTGTATATCCTTGCCTCCTTTGTCCTAGATTAGTTGACCATAGGTGTGTGGGTTTATCTCTGGGCTTTCTGTCCTGTTCCATTGATCTACATTTCTGGTCTTGTGCCAGTACCATATTGTCTTGATTACTGTAGCTTTGTAGTATAGTCTGAAGTCAGGGAGTCTGATTGCTTCAGCTCCGTTTTTTTTCCTCAAGACTGCTTTGGCAATACAGGGTCTTTGTGTCTCCATACAAATTTTAAGATTTTTTGTTCTATTTCTGTAAAAAATGCCATTGGAAATTTGATAGGGATTGCATTGAATCTGTAGATTGCTTTGGGTAGTATAGTCATTTTCACAATATTGATTCTTATAATCCAAGAACATGGTATATCTCTCCATCTGTTTGTATCATCTTTAATTTCTTTCATCAATGTCTTATAGTTTTCTGCATACAGGTCTTTTGTCTCCCTAGGTAGGTTTATTCTTAGGTATTTTATTCTTTTTTGTTGCAATGTTAAATGGGAGTGTTTCCTTAATTTCTCTTTCAGATTTTCCATCATTAGTATATAGGAAAGCAAGAGATTTCTGTGCATTAATTTTGTATCCTGCAACTTTACCAAATTCATTGATTAGCTCTAGTAGTTTTCTGGTAGCATCTTTAGGATTCTCTACGTAGAGTATCATGTCATCTGCAGACAGTGACGGTTTTACATCTTCTTTTCCAATTTGTATTCCTTTTATTTCTTTTTCTTCTCTGATTGCTGTGGCTAGGACTTCCAAAACTGTGTTGAATAATAGTGGCAAGTGTGGACATCTTGTCTTGTTCCTGATCTTAGAGGAAATGCTTTCAGTTTTTCACCGTTGAGAATGATGTTTGATGTGGATTTGTTGTATATGGCCTTTATTATGTTGAGGTAGGTTCCCTCTATGCCCACTTTCTGGAGAGTTTTTATCATAAATGGGTGTTGAATTTTGTCAAAAGCTTTTTCTGCATCTATTGAGATGATCATATGGTTTTTATTCTTCAATTTGTTAACTTGGTGTATCACGTTGAGTGATTTGTGTATATTGAAGAATCCTTGCATCCCTGGGATAAATCCCACTTGATCATGGTGTATGATCCTTTTAATGTGTTATTGGACTGTGTTTGCTAGTATTTTTTTTGTGTGTGTGGTACGTGGGCCTCTCACTGTTGGGGCCTCTCCCGTTGCGGAGCACAGGCTCCGGACGTGCAGGCTCAGCGGCCATGGCTCACAGGCCCAGCCGCTCAGTGGCATGTGGGGTCTTCCCCGACCGGGGCACGAACCCGCGTCCCCTGCATCGGCAGGCGGACTCTCAACCACTGTGCCACCAGTGAAGCCCTGTTTGCTAGTATTTTGTTGAGGATTTTTGCATCTATATTCTTCAGTGATATTGGTCTGTAATTTTCTTTTTTTGTAGTATCTTTATCTGGTTTTGGTATCAGGGTGATGGTGGCCTCATAGAATGAGTTTGGGAGTGTTCCTTCCTCTGCAATTTTTGGAAGAGTTTGAGAAGGATGGATGTTAGCTCTTCTCTAAATGTTTGATAGAATTCACCTGCGAAACCATCTGGTCCTGGACGTTTGTTTGTTGGAAGATTTTTAATCACAGTTTCAATTTCAATACTTGTGATTGGTTTGTTCATATTTTCTATTTCTTCCTGCTTCAGTCTTGGAAGGTTAGACCTTTCTAAGAATTTGTCTGTTTCTTCCAGGTTGTCCATTTTATTGGCAGAGTTGCTTGTAGTAGTCTCTTAGGATGCTTTGTATTTCTGTGGTGTCTGTTGTAACTTCTCCTTTTTCATTTCTAATTTTATTGACTTGAGTCCTCTCCCTCTTTTTCTTGATGAGTCTGGCTAATGGTTTATCAATTTTGTTTATCTTCTCACAGAACCAGCTTTTAGTTTTCTTGATCTTTGCTATTGTTTTCTTTGTTTCTATTTCATTTATTTCTGCTCTGATCTCTATGATTTCTTTCCTTCTGCTAACTTTGGGTTTTGTTTGTTCTTCTTTCTCTAGTTCCTTTAGGTGTAAGTTTAGATTGTTTATTTGAGATTTTTCTTGTTTCTTGAGGTAGGCTTGTATTGCTTTAAACTTCCCTCTCAGAACTACTTTTGCTGCATCCCATAGGTTTTGGATGGCCGTGTTTTCGTTGTAATTTGTCTCTAGGTATTTTTTGATTTCCTCTTTGATTTTTTCAGTGATCTCTTGGTTATTTAGTAACGTATTGTTTAGCCTCCATGTGTTTGTGTTTTTTACATTTTTTTCCCTGTAATTGATTTCTAATCTCATAGCACTGTGGTCAGAAAAGATGCTTGATATGATTTCAGTTTTCTTAAATTTACTGAGGCTTGATTTGTGACCCAAGATGTGATCTTTCCTGGAGAATGTTCCATGTGCATTTGAGAAGAAAGTGTAATCTGCTGTTTTTTGATGGAATGCCCTATAAATATCAATTATATCTATCTGGCCTGTTGCGTCATTTAAAGCTTATGTTTCCTTATTAATTTTCTGTTTGGAAGATCTGTCCATTGGTGTAAGTGAGGTGTTGAAGTCCCCCACTATTGCTGTGTGACTGTCGATTTCCTCTTTTATAGCTGTTAGCTGTTGCCTTATGTATTGAGGTGTTCCTATGTTGAGTGCATATATATTTATAATTGTTATATCTTCTTCTTGGATTGATCCCTTGATCATTATGTAGTGTCCTTCCTTGTCTCTTGTAACATTCTTTATTTTAAAGTCTATTTTATCTGCTATGAGTATTGCTACTCCAGCTTTCTTTTGATTTCCATTTGCATGGAATATCTTTTTCCATCCCCTCACTTTCAGTCTGTATGTGTCCCTAGGTCTGAAGTGGGTCTCTTGTAGACAACATATATATGGGTCTTGTTTTTGTATCCATTCAGCAAGCCTGTGTCTTTTGGTTGGAGCATTTAGTCCATTCACGTTTAAGGTAATTATCGATATGTATGTTCCTGTTACCATTTTCTTAATTGTTATGGATTTGTTTTTGTAGGTCCTTTTCTTCTCTTGTGTTTCCCACTTAGAGCAGTTCCTTTATCATTTGTTGTAGAGCTGGTTTGGTGGTGCTGAATTCTCTTAGCTTTTGCTTGTCTGTAAAGCTTTTGATTTCTCCATTGAATCTGAATGGGGTCCTTGCCGCATAGTGTAATCTTGGTTGTAGTTTCTTCCCTTTCTTCACTTTAAATATATTATGTCACTCCCTTCTGGCTTGTAGAGTTTCTGCTGAGAAATCAGCTGTTAACCTTATGGGAGTTCCCTTGTTTGTTGTCATTTTTCCCTTGTTGCTTTCAATAATTTTTTTTGTCTTTAATTTTTGTCAGTTTGATTACTCTGTATCTCAGCATGTTTCTCCTTGGGTTTATCCTGCCTGTGACTCTCTGCACTTCCTCGACTTGGGTGGCTATTTCCTTTCCCAAGTTAGGGAAGTTTTCGACTCTAATCTCTTCCAGTATTTTCTCCGGTCCTTTCTCTCTCTCTTCTCCTTCTGGGCCCCATATAATGCTAATATTGTTGCATTTAGTGTTGTCCCAGAGGTCTCTTAGGCTGTCTTCATTTCTTTTCATTCTTTTTTCTTTATTCTGTTCTGTGGCAGTGAATTCCACCATTCTGTCTTCCAGGTCACTTATCTGTTCTTCTGCCTCAGTTTTGCTGCTATTGATTCCTTCTAGTGTATTTTTCATTTGAGTTATTGTATTGTTCATCTCTGTTTGTTTGTTCTTTAATTCTTCTATGTGTTCATTAATTCTTCTAGGTCTTTGTTAAACACTTCTTGCATCTTCTCGATCTTTGCCTCCATTCTTTTTCCGAGGTCTTGGATCATCTTCACTGTCGTTATTCTGAAATCTTTTTCTGGAAGGTTGCCTATCTCCACTTCATTTATTTGTTTTTCTGGGGTTTTATCTTGTTCCTTCCTCTGGTACAAAGTTCTGCCTTTTTGTCTTGTCTGTCTTTCTGTGAATGTGGTTTTCCTTCCACAGGCTGCAGAATTGTCAGTTTTTTTAAACTTCTGAAGAATTGACAGCTAATGCAGACTGTAGTACTTAGGAGGTACTTATCCTCCTACTTAGTTTATAAAATAGCTGAAGATTGAAGATAATCTTGTATATATCTAATTTATGTCCAATTCAGGGTTTAAGATCTTATTGAAATAAGCATCCATGTATAGCAGAGAACCTTCAAAAGCAGTGTTTGCTCCTTTAGTAAATTCTCAGTTATTGATTGGGTTAAAATTTTTTCATGCCCAATACCATTGGAACTTGTCTCTAAGTGCCCTCCCTACACCAAGCTGTTTGTCTAAATACTTCTGACATAGTCTTCAGATTTTGCCATGTCTACTTTATCATCCTGAGACTAACCACAGACATATTAGACTTTTTTGGTTCTTAGAGCTGTGTTGTCTAATATAGTAGCCATTAGCTACATGTGGCTGTTTAAATTTATATTTAAATTAATTAAAATTAAATTTAAATTAAGAAAAGTTAAGTAAAGTAAAAAATTCAGTTCCTCAGTCACACAGCCACATTTCAAGTGCTCAAAGCCATGTATGGCTAGTGACTACTGTATTGGACAATGCACATACATCTCAGAAAGCTCTGTTGAACAGATGTTCTTTTCTTAGTCTGTTTGCTTCGCCTCCCATCTCCTTAACAAAACTAAAAAAGATCATTGCATTGTATTTTTAACCACTTGTGATTTTTACTTCTGATGTCTTCTGCACCAGCAGAATCATCCTTTCCAAAGCCTTCCTTAATCATGGTAGGTTTGCTTTCTGCTTTTCAAAAATTTAATGAAATTTTAAATACACAGGGCATGATATATGAGCCATAAGGTGATAGGCAAGAGGCCACTTCAGATACATGTTGCTACCAGTTGATATTGTAGTGTAATGTGGCTTGTTTCAGCCTCAAAATTGTGGGGGTACTAAAGACTGTTTATGTGAGTATGAAGTGCTGAAGCCCATGACAGTGGCTCTGTCTAAAATGTGGAAGAGAGAAGGGAGAAGGAGAGAAAAGGAACAGCTAGTGGCTTTAGGAGGGAAAAAATACCACTTTTAACTTTAGAGCTTTATTACCTTTTTAGAATTTTAGAGCTTGTTACTGTTTTCAACTGTGTAGTTAAGAAATTTTTGTTGAGCATTGGACCTGTAGAATCAGCTGTAGTGTTGTACTGCACATATAACCCAAGCATTTATTACTCAGGTCCCTACAGTTGAGACTTTAGTTCTATCTAGACCAGTATTCCAGTTGTGTTTTAGAGATTTAAGTTAGTACTGGGTCAACATATATCATTTGACTATTACTTTGAATTGGAGAAATGTACCAATGAAGACTATTTCTGATATCATTTAATTTTTATAGCATACAAGTGGGATATAACCTTTCTGAATCATGTATGTTCAGAACTATGTGTTAGAATACTGCTGTTCCACTACCCAGCTATGCAGCTTAACCATGTGGAACTTATTTGTGTGTGTGTGTATGAACATATCTATATGTATGTATATCTATATATGTAAAACAGGGATGACACTACTTACTGCATGGGATCTAGCATACTATGGATGTCCTGTAAATGTGTATTTTTCCTGCTACATAGACAATAAGAACATATTTGACAGAGCCAGTAGATGAGACTAAGCAACAGAAATCTTTATGAAAATACCACATTCTCAATTTAGTGATGAATTGGGGGGCAGTGGATAGAATTGTAATAGATTTCTTTTTTTTTTTTTTTTTTTTTTTTTTTTTTTTTTTTGTGGTACGCGGGCCTCTCACTGTTGTGGCCTCTCCCGTTGCGGAGCACAGGCTCCGGATGCGCAGGCTCAGCAGCCATGGCTCACGGGCCCAGCCGCTCCGCGGCATATGGGATCCTCCCAGACCGGGGCACGAACCCGTATCCCCTGCATCGGCAGGCGGACTCTCAACCACTGCGCCACCAGGGAGGCCCTGTAATAGATTTCTAAAGTGATCATCAGACAATGTGAAAGATTTTAGATTTTCAAGGACATATTGAAAACATCAACCTCAAAACTTAGGTTTTCCTGCCTTTCTATAAGACTTATGAATAAATGTAGATTAACCTTAGGATATATTTTACTTGAAGTTCAAAATAATAGACTGTTGGCTCTTTAAAAGGTTCTGTTAGTATATATTCTAAATAAGAAAGCTAGAATTGGATCAACTATTTTAAAATTGGCTTGGAATTACATATATTTCATAGTTTTCTTATTTCTATGTGACTTTTCCTTTCTGTAAAATTCTAGTGCATTAATAACTTATGTTTTAATATGGTCATTTTTGGGGAAGTGTTCAGATTTGAAGATTATTTGAATACTACTTAAAAGTTATTCCTTCTCATATGACTTAGAACATTTTTATTCTGTTAGTAACATTAATCATGATAATATTTAATCATGATTGTTGTGTGTGACTCTCTTGGCTGGTGGTGTCCCTTAAATATTAGAAAGTCTCTGAGCTCATTTAAGGGGTTCATTTTATTTCTGTACCACTCGTCCTTACACACATTGGTGCCCTATAAATGTTTGTTGAATGAATGTACAATATATTGTAGGTGTCAGGGTTGCTGGTTGGACTCATGAAGAACTAAGCAGTAAGCATTATCAGATAGGGTGAGTTGGCCACTGCAAAAACAGGTACCCAAAGAAAGGTGAGGAGATAGTAGTATATAAGAAAGTGTTATAATGTGATAAGGATTGACACAGATTCCCTTCTGCTGAAACAGACTTCTCTGTAGTCTTAGGATAGCACTCTGTCACTGCCTGGGGATGATGTATGTTAGAGCAGCTCAAGCTTCCCCAACCAGACTGTTCAGACTTAAAATAGTCGTAAGGTTTCTGACTAAAAAGCCTCACTTTCAGTATTTTCTGGCAAGAGTACCTTTATCACAAGAAGAGCCTGAGAAAGATTTTAATGCTCTGCCTTCTCCTTAATTATGTTGTTCCCTGGGATTGGGTTGAGTAAGGAAACTAATTTATTTAGCACTCTCCATGTGACAGGCACGTGTTAGATGCTTTATATTTTTGTTTTAAGTTGGGTTTATTGAGATATAATTCACCCCTTTTAAATACAGTTTGGTGAGTTTTGACAAATGTATATAGCCATGTAAATTGGGATATGGAACATTTCCAGCACCTAAAATTTTCCTTTGTCCCTTCACCTTACCCTTAGCCACTGGCAACCACTGATCAGATTTCTGTCTCTATAGTTTTGTCTTTCCAGAATATTATATAAATGAAATACACAATAGGTAGCCTTTTGTATCTTTGTGGCTTCTTTCACTTAACAGAATACTTTTGTGATTCATCCATGGCGTTGCATATATTTCTCTTTCTTGCCAAGTAGTATTCCATTGTATAAGTGTGTACCACAATTTGTTTACCCATTCATCTGCAAAAGGCATTTGGGTTACTTCCAGGTTTTGGAACTTTAGACATAATGTCTAAACCTGCTATAACCATCAGATGACAGATTTTTATCTGGAAATAGGTCTTTATTTCTCTTGAGTAAATCCCCAAGGGTTATTATTGGGGTGTTATTTTGGTAAATGTATATTTAACTTCATAAGAAGTTGCCAGACTTTTCCAAATTATCTCTTTGCCTTCCCACCAGCAATGTGTGAGAGTTTTGGTTGCCCAGCATCTTTGCCAGCATTTTTTTTTTTAATTCCAGACATTCTAATAGGCATGTAGTGATATCTTATTGTGGTTTTTGTATTCACTTCCCTGATGATCAGTGTCATTGAACATCTTGTCATATGCTTATTTGCCATCTGTGTATCTTTGATGTGTCTATTCAGATTTTTTTGCCCATTTTTAAAAGCAGGGATTGTCTTCTTATTGAGTTGAATCTGTAGTTCTCTAGATATGCTGCATATATGTCCTTTATCACATATGTTTTGCAGATATTTCCTCCTAGTCTGTAGCTTGTCTTTTCATTTTCTTAATACTGTCTTTATGAGAGCAGAGGTTTTAGATTTTGATGAAGTTCAATTTATCGAAAAATTTTTAATGGTTTGTGCCATTTGTGTCCTAAAACGTCTTGCCTTAACCAAAGTCACAGAGATTTTCTTCTTTGCTTTCTTCAGGAAGTTGCATAATTTAGCCCTTACATGTACATTAGATATGATCCATTTAGAGTTAATTTTTGTATATGGTACAAGTTTGAGATTCTTTTTTTTTAATATGGATGTCCAGTTCTTTAAGCACAATTTGTTAAAAGACTATTCTTTCCCCAGTGAATTATCTTGATATTTTTGTTGAAGTCAACTGACAACATATTTGTAGGTCTATTTCTTTTTAATTATCATCAAGGTGCAGATTAAGACCCTTAATTAAGCCTGCATGGATTCTAATCCCGCCTTTAACATTTGCTGACTTTGTTACCTTGGACAAATTATTTAATCTCGCCATGCCTCTGTTTTCTCCTCTGAAAAACAGTGATAGTAATAATAGTTACCTCATAGAATTCTTGTGAGACTTAATAGAAACAATACATGTAAAACTCTTAGAAAAGTACCTGACACATGGTAAGTTTTGTTAAATGTTAGCTATTGTTATTTTGTCAGTCTAATAGATAAAAAGTGATATTTAGTGTTTTTTAGTGTGGATATGTTACATATTACGTGTAATATTTACGACAACCCTGAGGAGTTAGGTAATACTCTTGTTTATAGAGGTGGCAATCAAGGTACAGAGAATGTGAGCATCTTATCTATATACATTGGGAGACAGTGTAGTGTAGAGAGTTCAGGCTACCTAGGTTCTAATCTCAGTTCTGCCACTTGTTAGTTGTGTGACCTTGAGCAAGTTACTTTACCATGTTGAGTTTTGGTTTCCTCATCTGTAAAATGGGGGTAATAGTGCAGTACCTATGTATAAGGTAGTGGTGGTAGTCAGTGAGTTACTGTCTTTGAAGTCCCTGACCGATAGGGCTCAATAAAGGTGAGTTGCTTCCATCTTTGTAATCCTTTTTGTTGTGGTCATTATTTTTTTTAGCATCAGCATCATTTTTCCAAAGTCATACAGTATTAAATCAGTTCTGTAGCCACACTACTTGCCTTCCTAGTCACAGGAATCATGATTGGTTAATTTATTTATTTTATGATAAACTAATAAAGTAGGTTTTTTTTTTACCATTGTATGGTATTTATTTAACAAGTGTATAGGGGGCTTCCCTGGTGGCGCAGTGGTTGAGAGTCCGCCTGCCGATGCAGGGGACACGGGTTCGTGCCCCGGCTCGGGAAGATCCCACATGCCACGGAGCGGCTAGGCCCGTGAGCCATGGCCGCTGAGCCTGCGCGTCCAGAGCCTCTGCTCCGTAAAGGGAGAGGCCGCAACAGTGAGAGGCCCGCATACCGCAAAAAAAAAAAAAAAAAAAAAAAAGTGTGTAGGTTTAGCTATTTTAGGTCTTTAGTTCTTCAGTACATCTGTTCTTTCCTTCCTCCCTCCCTCCCTTCCTCCCCCCACCACCAACCCCACCCCTAGTGCAAGGCTTATGGGATCTTAGTTCCCGGACCAAGGATTGAACCTGGGCCACCGCAGTGAAAGCACCAAGTCCTAACCACTGGACTGTGAGGACATTCCCTGTTTCTTTATTTTTAACTCTAATCTTAAATCTTGTCTTTAAGAGAGGATGTTTATAGATTTTTTTAAAAAATCCAGTCATTTAAGGCTTAGAAATACTAAATCCATCTAGTGTTTAAAATTATAGTGGGCACCTATATTTCAGTGATATGCATTCCTGTAAACAACTTTGTAAGGCAGATTTTTATGGACTCTAGTCAGCAAATATGTGTGAGTTTACCTACCTAAACATATTTGGTTTCTTATTGGTAGAAGCTGAGTAAACTGAAAAGGTAATCAGAAATGAAGTATAGATGATTATTAGCCATGTTGAATATATAACTTTAAAGACCTCCACAGAAAGCTGATATAACTATATGTGAAGGATAGACAACAGAAATATTTGTAAATGACTCTTGTCTTTCCCCAAGCCCTGATCTTGCCTCTCTGCTTTTTCTCTACTCCAATTTTTTCAGACATTTATTCCTCAATCATTTTTAAGTGTTTGTGCTGGGTACTCTGCCAATTCCGAGCATAGAAAGATAAACACACGAAGCTCTTGTCCTCCAAGGGCTCATAGTCTGGTAGAACAGATGGATAGAAAACAATTACAGAACCTTTTTAAGTGCTCTATAGAAGCATGGAGAAGTCTCTTGAGAATCTAGAGGAGGAAGCAATTAATTTGACCTGCAGGTGTCAGGAACCTCCTGGAGAAAGTGACGCCTGCCCTGGACCTTGAAAGAGAAAGTTTGAAATGCAAGACGGTGATATGAATGGCAATCCAAGTAAAGGGAACACATGTCATGGGATGAGAAAGAGGATGTTATGTATATGGCGTTTGTAAGAATTTACTTTTCTGAGATAGGGATACACTACCAGCATTCTTGTTGTTCTTGGTTTTGTTTTGTATAGATTTCTTTCTTGTTAAATAGTAAATAATAGTATCACGATTTACATTTTTCTACATATTTTTTATATAATCAGTGTTCAAAAATTTTTTTTAATTTTTTTATTTTTGGCCATGCTGCACTGCTTGCAGGATCTTAGTTCCCCCACCAGGGATCAAACCTGGGCCCCCTGTGCTAGAAGCATGGAGTCCTAACCACTGGACCGCCAGGGAATTTCCCCCCCAATTTTTTAAGATACATTATTCCAAGGGAAAATTTGGTTGCTTTGACATGTAAAAGAGACACATATTTTTATATTCAAATGTCAATTTATATGTATCTCCTTTACATTTTGTTGCTGGTCTTTTTTTTTTTTTTTTTTTTTTTTTGTGGTACGCGGGCCTCTCACTGTTGTGGCCTCTCCTGTTGCGGAGCACAGGCTCCGGACGCGCAGGCTCAGCGGCCATGGCTCACAGGCCCAGCCGCTCCACAGCATGTGAGATCTTCCCAGACCAGGGCACGAACCTGTGTCCCCTGCATCGGCAGGCAGACTCTCAACCAATGCGCCACCAGGGAAGCCCCGCTGGTCATTTTTAAATTACAAAAATAATACTGCTAAAGTAAAATAAATATCAGAGTAGTCAGGGAGGCAATGTGGTGTAATAGTTAAGAGCAGAAGCTTTGGACTTATACTCTAAAGTATAGGAAGATTCTAGCTAAAAATTAAATCAGCTATATGGTGTTAGGCCAGTTATTTAACTTCCCTAGCTTTGTTTTTTTCGTCTGTAACTTGTGTAAACCTTGTTCATGGAACTGTTGTAAAAATTAAACGTAATATTAATATGCTTAGCATGGTTGCTGGTATAAAGTAATAGTAAATAGTAGTTGCTGCTTCTACTAAGTACTACTATTACTCTGCTAATGTTGTTGGACTTTAAAAGCAAATGATAAGAGAGGGAAGGTTGTTTCTCTGAGATGGTCAAGAGTTGAGAGAACAGTAGGGTAAAGGGGATTAAAAAAAGATCTGTGTATATCTCTGTGAGAAAAAGTAAGATGAGATTAACTCATCTTTTAACAGGATAGAATTGCAAGATGCCTGTGGCATCCTTAGGAGAAAGAGACCACATAATTCACTTTGACAGCCACCAGTTGTTGCCTTTGGACAGCATTATTTTCTAGTTGTCCTGAATTGGCCTAAAGGGTAGAGGTGGAGCAGAATATTCTGCGGAGTGATAGAAAGAAGAGGAGGCAAGGTGCAAACCTGGTTTGTATAGGACAGTGGTTCCCCACCCTGGCTGCACAAAAGAATCACCTGGAGAGCTTTTTAAAAATTGTGAAGCTTGTGCCTCATTCCCCAGAGATTCTGATTTACTTGGTCTGCTGGAATAGCTTTTTTTCTCCTAAAGCTCCCCAGGTGATTCAGCCAGGGGTTGCATCTCTGGTGGAGGACATTGGCTAGTCAAGTATTGCCTGCTACATACTTTATACTTTTGAAATCACCTTTACATACACCATTCTTACAACAACTCCTAGGTAAGGAAACAAAGGGTGAGGAAGTTTAAAGACCTGCTCAAGTCACAAAACTGGTTAGCACACAGGAGCAGAACCTCCACTGTGTTCCTTTATCCTCCACTGCTGTTTAGCTATGAAAGGAAGAGGGTGAAGATGTATTTGGGGGTAGTGAGTTGAGACTGGGTCTCATGTTCAGAGCAAATGGAAAGGATCATAAAATCGTTGTTTGTTTTTCATGGCTTGAGAGATCCTCAGACATTTTCAGATTTAGTAGACCATTGTCTGTTTTAACACCTCTGATAACAAAAGAGTAATTTCTGGTGGGGTTGATTCCCTCTTCATACAGTCCTAACTTTCTTCAAAATGGTGGTCCTTTTCCTAATTCATGTATGGAAAGCAAATAACTACTTCGTATTCTGCATAACAACTTGTAGAAACACTTACAGTTGCTACCATGTCTTCTTTAATGTTTTTTTTAACCTGAAGTATAGTTGATTTACAATGTTGTGATAGTTTCTGGTGTACAACAAAGTGATTCAGTTATACATATATATATATATACATATTCTTTTTCATTACGGTTTATTACAGAATATTGAATATAGTTCCCTGTGCTATACAGTAGGACCTTGTTGTTTATTTTATATATAATAATTTGTATCTGCTAATCCCAAACTCCTAATTTATCTCTCTCCCTTTGGTAACCATAAGTTTGTTTCCTGTTTCTGTTTCGTAAAAAAGTTCATTTGTGTCATATTTTAGATTCCACATATAAGTGATATCATATGGTATTTGTCTTTCTCTTTCTGACTTACTTCACTTAGTATGATCATCTCTAGGTCCATCCACGTTGCTGGCATTATTTCATTCTTTTTAATGGCTGAGTAGTATTCCCCTGTGTATACATACCACATCTTCTTTATCCATTCATGTGTCAGTGGACCTTTAGGTTGCTTCCATGTCTTGGCTGTTGTAAGTAGTGCTGCTATGAACATTGGGGTGCATGTATCTTTTCAAATTATAGTTTTATCTGGATATATGCCCAGGAGTGGGATTGCTGGATCATATGGCAACTGTATTTTCAGTTTTTTAAGGAACCTCCATATTGTTTTCCATAGTGGCTGCACTAATTTACATTCCTATCAAGAGTTTAGAAGGGTTCCCTTTTCTCCACATCCTCTCCAGCATTTATTTGTAGACTTAATGATGACCATTCTGACCAGTGTGAGGTGGTACCTCATTGTAGGTTTTTGATTTGCATTTCTCTAATAATTAGCAATGTTGAGCATCTTTTCATGTGCCTGTTGCCCATCTGTATGTCTTCTTTGGAGAAATGCCTATTTAGGTCTTCTGCCCATTTTTTGATTGGGTTATTTTTTATTACTGTATTGTATAAGCTGTTTGTATATTTTGGAAATTAAGCCCTTGTCATTCGTATCATTTGCAAATATTTTCTCCCAGTCCATAGGTTGTCTTTTCATTTTGTTTATGGTTTCCTTTGCTGTGCAAAAGCTTGTAAGTTTGACGAACTTATGGTTACCAGGGAGGATTGGTGGGAGGGAGGGATGGTTAGGGAATTTGGGATTGACATGTACACACTACTATATTTAAAATGGGTAACCAACAAGGACCTACTGTATAGCACAGGGAACTCTGCTCAATATTATGTAACAACCTAAATGAGAAAAGAATTTGCAGAAAATAGATACATGTATATGTATAACTGAATCTCTGTACTGTACACCTGAAACTAACACAACATTGTTAATCAACTATACTCCAATATAAAATAAAAAGTTTTTTAAAAAAGCTTATAAGCTTTTTTTCCCTGGTGGCGCAGTGGTTAAGAGTCTGCCTGCCGATGCAGGGGACACAGGTTCGTGCCCTGGTCCGGGAAGATCCCACATGCTGTGGAGCGGCTGGGCCCGTGAGCCATGGCCGCTGAGCCTGCACGTCCGGAGCCTGTGCACCGCAACGGGAGAGGCCACAACAGTGAGAGGCCCGCGTATCAGAAAAAAAAAAAAAAAAAAGCTTATAAGTTTGATTAGGTCCCATTTGTTTATTTTTGCTTTTACTTCTATTGCCTTGGGAGACTGACCTAAGAAAATACTGGTACAATTTATTTCAGAGAATGTTTTGCCTATGTTCTCTTCTAGGAGTTTTATGGTGGCATTTTATATTTAAGTATTTAAGCCATTTGGAGTTTATTTTTGTGTATGGTGTGAGGATGTGTTCTAACTTCATTGATTTACATGTGGCTGTCCAGCTTTCCCAGCACCACTTGCTGAAGAGACTTTCTTTTCTCCATTGTATATTCTTGCCTCCTTTGTCGAAGATTAATTGACCATAGGTGTGTGTCTATTTCTGGGCTCTCTATTCTGTTCTATTGATCCATATGTCTGTTTTTGTGCCAATACCACACTGTTTTGATTACTGTAGCTTTGTAGTGTTGTCCAAAGTCTGGGAGGGTTATGCCTCCAGCTTTGTTCTTTTTCCTCTGGATTGCTTTGACAATTCTGGGTATTTTATGGTTCCATATAAATTTTAGGATTATTGGGCTTCCCTGGTGGCGCAGTGGTTGAGAGTCCGCCTGCCGATGCAGGGGACACGAGTTCGTGCACTGGTTCGGGAAGATCCCACATGCCGCGGAGCGGCTGGGCCCGTGAGCCATGGCCGCTGAGCCTGCGCATCCGGAGCCTGTGCTCCGCAACGGGAGAGGCCACAACAGTGAGAGGCCCGCGTACAGCAAAAAAACAAAAAAAAAAACAAAAAAACAAAAAACAAAACAAAAAAAAAAATTTTAGGATTATTTATTCTAGTTCTGTGAAAAATGTCATGGGTAATTTGATCCCTATCACATAAATCTGTAGATGGCTTTGGGTAGTGTGGCCGTTTTAACAATGTTAATTCTTCCAATCTAAGAGCATGGCGTATCTTTCCATTTCTTTGAATCATCTTCAGTTTCCTTTATCAGTGTTTTAGTTCTCAGCATATAAGTCTTTCACCTCCTTGGTCAGGTTTATCCATAAGTATTTTTGTATTTTGGTGTGAGTTTTAAAAGGGGTATTTTTTTTTACTTTTTCTTCTTTAACCTTTGATTATTCAGGCTTAATATCTTTAGTTCCTTAATTGCCTCATAGAATATTTCTAGACCTCTCATACTACCTTCTTCTCTGGAGCTGCTTTGTTGTTCCTATTGAAATATGCACTCATAACTCAACACTAAGTCTTGTCTCAAGATAGTGATTTAATTCTATGTTATTGGCCTTTCTCTTCCTGGATCCTATTTAAATTATCAAAGAGAACATAAAAAAAAAAATCCAAGGTAGCTTTAGGAAATCGTGTCACCATTGGTGTACCAGAAACTTTGAAAATTTCTAGAAATTATGAAGCAGATTAGATTGGATTCAACATAGGCATAGGAGAGTCATGTTTGATAAATAAATGGACTGATGTTTTCAGTAGAGCTGTTGAGTAAAGGGGGCTGGAATGCAGGGTGGAACATGGGACTGATGGCAAATTGAAGGATTTCTATGACTCCAGTGAAGTTGGAGCAGTTCTCCACAGAATTTAACCTCAAACTTTATGGATGCAAACAGTACTCTAAGTAGGGCATTTGTTACAGAAATAAGATAAAATTTCAATGAACTACCGAAAGACAAGTGAGGGCCAGCATGTTGGTGTGGAATAACTGGGGGCCATAGACACAATGGGAGTTTATACTTACAAGCTGTTTCCTGTGGGCATTAACTGGGTGCTCATGAGAAAGATGGAGGCTGTGCAGGAGACCAGAAAGAGCCCCCACCTCAGTTTCAAGCAGCTGTAGGCAGACAGACATGAAGTACCATGCATTTCCTCACATCTTTTTTTCCTATTAAGTAAAAACCTTAAGCCACTGAGAGTGGGTCAGTAAAGACTCACCCCAAGGACACAGGCAGAGACACATTGCTGCTGGGGTAAGGGTAGAAGAAAACCCTGTCTATGCCTGAGTGTGGGGGAAGGAAACCTTGTGTCTAAGATTCTATACCAATACCAAGCAGAGGTATTACTCCTACTACTGCTGGTGGAGCAGCAGGAAAGTGCTTCCCAAGACCAATCACAGATACAAGGAGAAGTTTGGATGCCCCAGGGTGGAGGGGCAGGAACAGAGAAATCCATACCCCTGGGACTCAGGTGCACATGGCCTGCCTAAGACTGAGAGGGGATGAGGATCAGATGGTAGTGAAAGCCATCTGGTGGGGGATGGCAGACTCAGAGTCACATAAATTTTAAGGTGCTTCCAGCAGTTTAGGAGAGCCACACCAGCGCATTCTCCTTAGGGAAGAAGACGCCAGGGCCAGTTCTGAAAGAGAAAAGGTCATGCTTCTCCCACTCCCATACCTCTTGGGGTCTAAGGTATGTCTCTTCAGATGCCTGCTCGTTGCTGTCCGCTGCCAAAAGATCTCGGTGTTCCATTTAGCTATAACTTCACTATTTTCTAGTGATCTAGAAGTGTCAGGTGCAAGAGGGACAGGGACATTTTTGTAAACCCTAACCAGAATTAACTGTGACTCCTCTAGGTCCCTTTTTAGCTGAGCTGCCACCTGGAGGATGCACCAACCAGCTAAGAGGTGATGATGATCCCTTTCTTAGGGACAGCACATTCAGTGGCCAGACTGTCTTAGTTTAAGGAGTAAGGTGAACCAGGAGGAGGTTATGGAAGCAGAGTCAGACATCATCAATGCATTGTTGAACAGCTTTTCTGATAAATGATACATTAGCGTCAGTGCAAATAGTCCAGAAAGCTAAAAACATGACACAGATTACTTTCATGGGCCGCAATAGTATGGACATAGGGGGCTGATTGGTAACCTGAAAAAGTGTCAACAGCTTGAGGAACCACCAGTATAGCCCTAGGGGGAGATCAAAAGTTTGATGTAGTCCATCTGCCAAGAGCCAAAAAAAGGGCAATGCCCTGTGCAGTGAGACCGCCCAGACAGGAATCATTAAGTCTGGCATGCAGTGGTATCCTCTGCATCAGAAACACAGAGTCAGACTTAATCAGAAGCTTGATTTCAGTCTAAATTAGAGAATGGGCTCTTGCCATGGGTAGCTACATTAAGTGACCCAGACCATTCAATTAGCAATTAAAATTTGTTTTCAGTTTGCAGCCCCAAAGAGGCTACCTTTAATCTGTCAGTTGTAATTTTCCAAGTGGCAAACCAAACAGCTGGGCCACTGGCAACAGCCCAAGAATCTGAGTTCTGCCCACTGAAGAGAATGACTGTGCCTCCTTTTGGTTCTGCATAGCTCTGAGGCTGAACAGTCATGGCAGCCCAGTGGACCCTGTCAGCTTCAGCTTCTATAAACCATTAGTGAACCAGGCTGAGGCATTTCAGGGAACCTCATTGATTCAGTAGCTTTGCTTCAGACAGTGGAGTAGGAATAAAGTTTCCCCTCAGAGGATTGGCTGCCACTTTTTCATATAAAGCCAAAATGCCGTTGGGGCAAGGCTGTCCTGTATTCTTGAATATACCATTTCCATTTGGCAAGCAAGGCTTTTGGGGGTCCTTCTCACCTTGTTAGTTGTGGAATTTAAGTTTGACCCACCCCCAAATGGGACTATCAGGCCAGAGAGTCACTAGGCCTGTCTAGATTAAGCGTTCAGACCCAGCTGGAGGCTGTTTCCCTTTGCCAAAGGCTCCACTTAGCAGAATCATCAGTAACAAAGATTTGTGCTGTTTCCAGTACCCAGAGTCTAATTGTGTTGGGGTTCACCAGCTAGTCCTGCTGGTGGAGGTATTTAGTTTAGCCAGTAGTAGTATATCAGTGTTAATTTATGTGTTTTGACAAACGTGCTGTGGTTATGTAAATTGTTAACATGGTGGATATTGGATGAAGGATACACAGGAACTCCATACTATCTTTGCAACTTTCCTGTAAATCTAAAAGTATTTCAAATTGAAAAATTACTTTAAAAAGTACCAGATGGGGCTTCCCTGGTGGTGCAGTGGTTGAGAGTCCGCCTGCCGATGCAGGGGACATGGGTTCATTCCCCGGTCCGGGAAGATCCCACATGCCGCGGAGCAGCTAGGCCTGTGAGCCATGGCCGCTGAGCCTGTGCTCCGCAATGGCAGAGGCCACAACAGTGAGAGGCCCGCGTACCGCAAAAAAAAAAAAAAAAAAAAAAAGCACCAGATGGCACTCTGTAACTTCCAGTGTAAAGGTCAGATGAGGATGGTATTTAAGACCCCTTAAAGTTAATTCTTCCTACCTATTTCTTAACCACTTTCCCACACTCACGTGGTGCTTTAGCCATTAGTCTACTCAGTGCAGTTGCAGTGTCTTGAACATGCCTTGACTTCTCATGCTACGCCCTTTTTGTATGAAATGCCCTTATCACACCTCGTCACATGGCAAAATTAAAGCCAAGCTTCAAGGCTGTGCCTTGGTCTTACCTTTCCTGTTAGCTCATCATTGATGCTTCTAACTCAGTACTAGCACAGCTTTTTGTATGCATTTCTGCTTAGGATGCTTCACAGGTTAACATTGTAAATGCTGGTAGTCCTCTTCTAGAGTAAGAGTTCCTTGAGGATGGGAGTAATACTTTATTCATCTTTTCATTTCCAGTATTTAGCTTGTTGCCCACTTCCAGTGAGTCGTACACAGTAATTGTTCAAGTAGATGTTAATTGGGTGAGTGAGTGAAAAGCCTTAGGGCCATGCTATGTATGGTTATGATAGAGCTTTCCTTCTTGTGTCACTTCAGTATTAAGTACTGTCATTAAATGGATATTTGTGATTCTTGTTTACATTTTGGAATTGTATTTAAGTATTCTCGTGTATACACTATAAAATCTTTGTCTTTCATTTATGTTTTAGGAGGGCCAAACATGTGGGCTATTACCTCTGAAGAACGGACTAAGCATGACAAGCAGTTTGATAACCTCAAACCCTCAGGAGGTTACATAACAGGTTTGTGTTTATATTTTATTTGTAAATTATGCTCCTTTCCATGTAGTATCTTTTAATTAGTTTTAATTTGACTGCCATCAATTTTATTATTTAATGATAAAATTCCTATCAATCAGAATTCTAGAATTTTTTAAAAATGTGACTTTCTTATTTTACCCGGAACCATCTTAATTTTTTGTCTTTGAATTTGGCATAATAGAGGATCTTTTCCTGATCCTAAACTTTAATTGTCCAGTTTCACATTTTAACCTTATATCTGGAAAATTTTCCATTTATTTCTCAAGGTAGTTGAGACTTTTTTCCCTAAGCAAATTTATTAATGTGTTCTTAATATGTTGTGCCAGTTACTAGTATAATGATCAGTATTACTAAAACCTAGTAGAAATATATATATCAGATCAATTTTCCTGAAAATAATCTAGAATTTTTTTTTCTGGAATCTGTTTTCCCAACATTTAGCCCCCTGCCTTTGGGAGGCTTTATAAGCATTGATTGTTGATGCTATAGCCCTTGTTTTGCAAGAAGTCCCCCAGAACCAAAAGAGGATTAATTTAGGTGTGTCTTTCAAATTTTTTTCTATAAGTGAAACTTTCTTTTCTATGCTAAAGCACCTTAGGGCTTTATTTACAGTAGTAGTAAATAGAATGGCTAATATTTACCAAATCTGTACTGTATTTCAGATACTATACTAAATACACTATCTCCTTTAACCTTCACAACAAGCCTGTGACGTCTGTATTTAAAGATGATAGAACTGAGACTTTGAGGTGTTCTGTAACTTGCCTAAGAGATGGTTAGTGGTGATCTGGGCTTGGAAACCTTTCAGTCTGACTTTGGAGTCCATCCTCTTAAACATTATAGTTTAATGTTATTTGCACTTCTGTAATAAAAACTGCCTTACCTGGTATCCGGGTTGGGATTTGGTTACCCTACTTACAAGGTAATAATTTGGTCTGTTACTGTCTCATGGATGCTGGCAGAAGACCCAGAATTCCTGAGTCAGAGACCAAGGACACTCTTTCTAATGGCACAGCTGGTAGCATGAGCATCGGCATATTTCTGTCCATTTCCCTCGTCCCCTGAGTCATGTAGGGGCCATGCAGTGGGCCCAGAAGGATGCTGCACATGCAGTGGTTGTGTTATAGAAGAGGAACACTGGGCTTCAGGGAACCTACCATTTTTCAGCAAGCAGTAAGCAAGCTTATTCTTTGTCCCAGAGGGAAACATTACCTCATCCTTCAAGACTGCTCACTGCAAACCCAGTTCTGAGACGTGATCCAGGTGGAGAGCAATTAGGATTTTACGTTCTTGGCATACACAGCAGGACATATAGGACATATCAGACACCCATGAGGAGTATCTTTCCCAAACCTGGTATTTTTTAAATTAGAACTCGTCTAGGGAATAGTGTTTTTAACTGTAAATTTTATTAGATAGGCATATTATCAAATAAGACCCCAATTATGAGGAAAACCTAAGATGAATAATGTAATCTTTCATCACTGATTAATGCATATATAACTTCAGTTGTGACATTTTTGTTTTAAAACCTCTACGTCTTATTAAAGTAATATAAATAATTTTTCTTTAATAATTGGAATTAGGGACTTCCTTGGTGGCGCAGTGGTTAAGAATCCTCCTGCCAATGCCGGGGACATGGGTTCCAGCTCTGGTCTGGGAAGATCCCCCATGCCACGGAGCAACTAAGCCCGGGCACCACAACTACTGAGCCTCTGCTCTAGAGCCCACGCTCTAGAGCCCGCGCTCTAGGGCCCGCGTGCCGCAGTTACTGAGCCTGTGTGCCACAGTTACTGAAGCCTGCATGCCTAGAGCCCGTGCTCCACAATAAGAGAAGCCACCGCAATGAGAAGCCCGTGCGCCACAAAGAAGAGTAGCCCCCGCTCGCCGCAACTACAGAAAGCCCGTGCGCAGGAAAGAAGACCAACGCAGCTAATCAATCAACAATCAATTTATAAAAAATAATAATTGTAATTAAATCAACAACATTGTTATTATTGGCCATTATTATTATTCAGAGGCATCAAAGTAATTCCATTTACTAATATGCTGTTGATTTTTTTGTTTTTATTGTCTTCAGGTGATCAAGCACGTACCTTTTTCTTACAGTCAGGCCTGCCGGCTCCCATTTTAGCTGAAATATGGTAAAATGTTTTCTTTTGTAGATGAGCTTAACTTTCTGATAGTCTGACCTTGTTCTGTTTTTAATACTTAGTGTTAACATAAGGTTGTTTTTACTTGGAGTCTGTTGTTAATAGGAGTATTTCTGGGCTTCCCTGGTGGCACAGTGGTTGAGGGTCTGCCTGCCGATGCAGGGGACATGGGTTCGTGCCCCGGTCCGGGAAGATCCCACATGCCGCGGAGCGGCTGGGCCCGTGAGCCATGGCCGCTGAGCCTTCGCGTCTGGAGCCTGTGCTCCGCCGCAGTGGGAGAGGCCACAACAGTGAGAGGCCCGTGTACTGCAAATAAATAAATAAATAAATAAAATAACAGTATTTCTTCAGCTTTTTAGAAAATAAATTTTATTGAGCAAATGACTAAAAATCATTTGGGGTTTTGTTCTATAGGATAAATTTCTAATGTCCTTAGAATTTCTAAGGAAAGGAAATTTCTAAGTGTTTTTCTATTAAAAAAACACTTCTTTACAATTTGGCAAGAGTCTTGATCTTCATTCTGTTATTTTGTAGTTGTTTCATTTATTTCATCATCTATAAACCCCAAATTAGCCCTCCCTTCCCTTATTCCTACCTTAAAGAAGTTGTTCTTTATAATATCTAAGGTTTTGGTTTTTTAATGTATTTACAATAAATATCAACCCCTACTCCATCCTTCTTTCCATTCAGAATATTCCCGTGCCTGGCAGAGTGCCAGGCACATAGCAAGCATTCAGTAAATATTTGAACAAATGAATAAATTGTTTACAATGGTTATACTCTTGTATAATTTCTTTCCATCTGCACTGGTGGAATTCGTCCCAAAGGTATCTAGATGCTATATAGACTGACAGTATTTTATTAGATACTATCTTTGGTCAGTATATATTAATGTACAGGTTTTAGCTTTTTGTTATACACATACACATATTTAATTAAGTGATGATCTACATGTAAATGCTATGTCATTGTTTCCATTTTGTCATCCTCCTCAAAAGTAATGTTGACCCTGAATAACAGTCTCTCACCCTCCAAACTAAGTAGCAGATGCATTAGTTTGATCTGCTGTCAGGTTCTGTGAGGAGGGCCCTGTTCCATCCTGAATAAAAGAGTGACTTTGAGCTCTTAAAATCAGGGGAGCTCAATACATCAAAACAAAACAAAATAAAACAAATCTACCGCCCTCATTGTCCTTTTAGGGCTTTATCAGACCTGAACAAGGATGGGAAGATGGATCAGCAAGAGTTCTCCATAGCTATGAAACTCATCAAACTAAAGCTTCAAGGCCAACAGTTGCCCGTGGTTCTTCCCCCTATTATGAAACAACCTCCTATGTTCTCTCCATTAATTTCTGCTCGTTTTGGTATGTGTTTATTAATTTAATTAGATGCATTTGATAGTTAAACTTGATTCCTAGGCATAATATTTGAGAATCAGAAAAAGATTTGTTGGCATAAAATGACAGTCCCCAGACTCCAAGTTAACTTTCATGTCTGAGACTAGAAATGTTAAGTTCGCTGTCATAGCTAGGGAGTCCACGTGTCCCAATTTTCCAGGGACAGTTGTGATTATGCCTGTTGTCCTGGCATCTAGTCTGGTTAGTGTTCCCTTTCATAATTCCCAGTTGGATGATAAATTATGTGATCTGCTAGTTATAGCTGATCCTAAATACTATTCTTAATTAGTTTCCTCTATACTCTGTATGCATAACAAAAAATGTGAACAATTTAAACTCGAAATGGTTTGATTTGGGGGGGTAATTTCAAATTATACATAAATAGAAATTTCTTTAAAGGTTAATTAGCCAGCTAAATTTAGGGCTAAAAGTTGGAGACTTCGTGCTATTTAATTTGCATATTCATCAGAGGTAACTAGTTTTCTATTAATTTTGATTAGCTATTTTCCTATTATTTGTGAGAAGCACTCATTGGAACGGAACATTCAATTAGATATCTCTATGTATCTGAAACATGTTCTTTCACTCCAGATGTTAGACCTTAAAATACTAAATTCTTTCACTATTGCAGTGAATTCTAGAGATAATATCAAATCCTTGTGTAACCATATTTATATAGTGTACTTCATATTCTGCAGTGAGTAAACAAATGAGTCATCACTTTGTTCCTTTTAAAGAACTGTCCTTGAATCCATATGTATTGTGTTACGTATAAGAAAACTGAAACGTGTGGCATGCTTTCTTCTTGCACGTAGTATATGTGCATAAATGGTTCTCTTAAAGTATGCAGTATTTAGAACATTCTTTACGGGAGAGGGGAGAGTTTGGGGAGTGAATGTGTGTGTGTGTGTGTTAACTCAACAGCACTGTATTTATTATCCCTACACAAAACCCCACATTTGATCAGGTAATACATTCTGTCATTGAGGATACTAATATTTAGTTGGAAAAGGCTCTTTAGTTTTATTCATGATACTAGAAGAGAATTTTTAACTCCTTAGTAGGCATTCGCTTAGTTCACACAGGTCAGAATATTGATATTAAAAGCCGTGGCTTACCTCCTGCACTGCACTGGGTCCAAGCTGCTTTAGTGAAGTTTTTAAAACTAGCTTGCCGACAGTGTTTCTGTAACATAGCAGTTGCTCACTGTACTGTGAACTTGTTTTCTGTCATGTGTTTTATAATTGGTTTAGCAGCACTGGGGAATGTGTTCTGTTTTGTCCTTAGGAATGGGAAGCATGCCCAATCTGTCCCTTCCTCAGTCATTGCCTCCGGTCGCACCCATAGCAACTCCCTTGTCCTCTGGGACTTCAGGGACCACCCGTCCTCCCCTAATGATGCCTGCTCCCCTAGTGCCTTCTGTTAGCACTTCATCATTACCAAATGGAACCGCCAGTCTCATTCAGCCTTTATCCATTCCTTATTCTTCTTCAAGTAAGTGCTTTGTTTCTGATGACTCAGTATTTTATATGAAGAAACTGTTATATTTGCATCCCAATAGATAGATTTCCTTCATACTTTGTGAAATTGTTTAGTATGAACCTTTTTCTTTTTTGGTTTTTTTTTAGCGTTGCCTCATACGTCGTCTTACAGTCTGATGATGGGAGGATTTGGTGGTGCTAATATACAGAAAGCCCAGTCTCTGATTGATTTAGGATCCAGTAGGTATGAATACTTAAAACTTCCAACTTTTTAGGCTTTGAATAAGGAGTATTTAACAAATGACTTTTTTTTTTTTAAGCTCTGAGCTTATCCAGGTTTTACTTTATAGTGGCCAAATGTAAACACTTGCTAAATTTACTATTTGTAATTCACATAAAATAATTTTATTTAAGAATTATTAACTGTCTGTGGTATTTTACTTTTGAAAAATATATCTTATGTAAACTAAAAATATTCTGTATTTTTAATCAGTCAATTTTTTGCACAAAGCTACATTTTTCTTTCAAAAATATTTCTCAAAATATCTCATAATCATTGTACATTATTATTTCTCGAGCAAAAGCTGCTGATTGAGTGTCTTTGAAATTTCAGAAAGCACAAAAGCATCAATGTTCATTCATCACCACTTGTATAAATCACAATAATACTCTTTAAAGCAATGACCCAGAAGAACAATGTCTGCATCCTTGTTTAAACACTCACTGATTGTGTGACCTTGTTTTTCTCAACATCACTGAGCCATAGTTTGTCCATCTAAAGGATGGAGACAGTAATACTTTTTAAGTTTGTCATGAGGATTAGAAATAATATTTGTAAAAACCCTAGCACGATGTGGGGCCTGGCACATAGTAGGTTCTTGGTATATGGTAGTTCTGTACTTCATATGGTATTTGCTTTCCTAAGAATAAGGATAATTGATTAAATTTTTTCAGTGTCAAGTATAAAAGTAATTACTGTTATATTATAGAAGGTATGATTCTTATTGTCTCTGACTTAACTAAACGTATTTTATTTAGTAACAAAAATTTTAAATAAATTTTGTTACAGCTCAACTTCCTCAACTGCTTCCCTCCCAGGGAACTCACCCAAGACTGGCACCTCAGAGTGGGCAGTTCCTCAGCCTTCAAGATTAAAATATCGGCAAAAATTTAATAGTCTTGACAAAAGCATGAGTGGATACCTCTCAGGTAAGCGGCATACGGTGCTTAAGAATGTGAGAGAGTTATGATTTTATATGGGCTTCTATTAAAGAAATTGTATTTGAAGTTGTATTTTGTAGCTCATTTAAAATTTTAACATCCAAAAAATTTAGCAGGCATTTGATAAATACAAATAATGTTTAAGTTGTGTAAGAGTTCAAAGTTCTTATAATCAAGTTGAGCACACCCAACTTTTTGGAAAGAAGACCTCTCCCTTGAGAAGGTCAAACCTCATCCTCCAGTGCAGTGAATGGAGAACTTCATGTGATAAGAGAGTGTGGCACTAAGCTTCAGCTCAGTTTCCCTGAGAGTCTCCTTCCTCAATGGTTCTTTCTCTGCTTGTCCTTGCGAATACCTCATGTGAGCATTGTTCCCCCTTTAAAGCTCCAACCCAAATGTAGCCATAAAACCTGACCTGAGATCCCCATAGAACATTTGAGTCCATGCTAGAACAAACATCCAAACTTCACTAATTGAGGATAGTGAAGGAGGACATAAACAGAGGGTAATAGGCAAGTAGAATTCCCATCTTCTAACTTTCGCCTCTCTCTTCACTTAACAACGAATTATAGTTTAGACAGAGTAAAATGAGTGTTTAAAAATAATAGAGCTTTAAAGTACTAGGGACATACAATAGGAGATATTAATACTGAAGAAATAAGATAAAACATCTTATAGGAAGGGAGCATTGAAGCCCTATCATGAAAGAAAAAAGTTAGGATTCATATAGAGATTGAAGGTGAGGGCATTTGAGGGTGACGAGGAAGAAATCCTAAGAGCAAAAAGTACACGACATGTTTGGAGGATGAAAAGCAGTATATGAAATGGGAGTATGGGGTCTCTAGTTGTGCATTGGGGCAAGGGAGCAATAAAACTTTTGGAATTGATTGGAAAAGCTAATACGCAATATGCAATATTTTCTTTAAAGATACATATCTATGTGATAAAATCTTTAAAAAAAACAAGAACAAGAGAATTATACACACAAAATTCAGGATAGTGGTTGCCTTTTCTCGGGGAGGCATGAAGATAAAATCAGGGAACACAGATAGCTTCAAAGAATTTAGTAATGATCTAGTTCTTAAGTTGTATAATGGGTTAATGGGTGACTTTTATTAGTATACTTCATAACTTACAACTGTATATGTATCAAATATTATATAAGAACTGTAAATTTCTGTAACTTTGTTAAATTATGTGGAACTATACTATATATATATATATATATATATATATATATTTTTTTTTTTTTTTTTTTTTTTTTTTTTTTTTTTTTTTTTTTGTGGTACGCGGGCCTCTCACTGTTGTGGCCTCTCCCGTTGCGGAGCACAGGCTCCGGATGCACAGGCTCAGCGGCCATGGCTTACGGACCCAGCCACTCCGTGGCGTGTGGGATCTTCCCGGACCGGGGCATGAACCCGTGTCCCCTGCATCGGCAGGCGGACTCTCAACCACTGCGCCACCAGGGAAACCCTATACTATTTTTTTAAGTAATCCTTTTTTTTTTTTGCATTTTAACACCTCTGAAATTGGGATGTGTATTATCATCAGTGGTATCTTAACATTGTGTCATGTGTTTTTTTTTTTTGGCAGTGATTTTTCCTTCTTAGTGTTACATAAAATAATGGGGTGTCTTATAATCAATGACATCTTAGATTCTGTGAAATGATATTCAAACTATAGTATTTAAGATTAACATAAAGTCAGGCAGTTCTCATATTTGAAAAAATGAACTTCTTTGGGCCCTACATTTTGCATTGAAGAAGTTTCTTTTTTCAGATTAACAGAAGTGGGCTAAAAAGACATGTACAGAAGTGTTCATGGCAGCTTCATTCACAACATCCAAAAAATAAATAGCCTAAATGTCCATCAACAGGAGAATGGATAAATAAATTATGGTGTATTTCTTTAGCAGAATACCTTGCAGCAATAAAAATGAACTGCTGATACATGCAACAACTTGGATCATTTCACAGATGTTGCATGAGTCAAAGAAGTCTGGCACAAAAGATCCATAATATTTAATCCATTTATATGAAGTTGAAGAACAGGAAGCTGAATTGATGGTGATAAAAATCAGAATAGTTTAGTTACTCTGTTGGACAAGGGACCATGTTAGAACCTTCTGGGGTGCTGGAAACATTCTGTATCTTGAGGTGGGTGTTAGTTGCATGTGTGCATACTCATGTAAAAATCCGCTGATCAGTACACCTAAAATTAGTACCCTTTGTGTATGTACTGCAAACATAGAGTATGAACAAAAGTGGGTTTGTGTTGCAGTATGAAGGGCAGTGGGGAGCCCACTGTGAGGAAACGTTCCCTTAATGTTACTTTATTTGTATGTGACACATTGCATGAAGGGTGT
Organism: Hyperoodon ampullatus; assembly: GCF_949752795.1. Classification (NCBI taxonomy): domain Eukaryota; kingdom Metazoa; phylum Chordata; class Mammalia; order Artiodactyla; family Ziphiidae; genus Hyperoodon; species Hyperoodon ampullatus. The sequence goes on from NC_136928.1 coordinate 70,108,415, forward strand.
GTATTGTGTTTTCAGAAAATGTTATTATTCTTAGACTTACAAGAGTAAAGCTATATATCGGTAGTTAAGGGAAGGATTGATTTTCTTTGAAAGAAGAAGTTGTCTCTGGTGTCCTGAAACTGAGCATGAGCCCCACATGTATGAGGACAGAGCTAACCTAGACTTATGTGGTATGCTTTGTTCAGCGAATGTAGCAGTTAGTGGTCTAATTTTTCCCTTTTGTTCTTCCTCCTCTCTTCCGCATAAACCCTCAGTCATGATTTATTTAGATTGATTCATTGACTCAGATATTTCCTGAGTCACATATCTTCTGGGCACTCAGTATGACACTGGAATGCAGACAAGAAGACATGGCCCATGTCTTTTTTTTTTTTTTTTTTTTCGGTACGCGGGCCTCTCACTGTTGCGGCCTCTCCCTTAGCGGAGCACAGGCTCTGGACGCGCAGGCTCAGCGGCCATGGCTCACGGGCCCAGCCGCTCCGCGGCATGTGGGATCTTCCCGGACCGGGGACAAACCCGTGTCCCCTGCATCGGCAGACGGACTCTCAACCACTGCGCCACCAGGGAAGCCCGGCCCATGTCTTTGAAGAACCCATAGTATAGGTCACATAATCTCAGTGAATAGTGGTTTAAAAGTGCTGTGATTAATATGGATGAGAAAGTGACTAATGCTGAGGATGTAAGAGAGCGTTTCACAGGAGAGGTGACATTTGAGCTGGATCTTAGAGGATAAATAGACTGCCTGGTAGAGAGTGGGGGGACTAGCATTTTAGGCGCAGGAAATAGGATATCCAGAGTATTGGCAGACCAGTCGTGTGCATGCTCGAGTGAGCTTCCTTAGTGCAGCTTCCTCTGCTGCCTCTCTTTGGCCTCTGTGTTACTCACATGGCCTGCACACATTTAAGCCTTCCGCCAGTGCACTTTTAACCATTGCATTCCTTCCCTTCCTCCTGTTGTTTGCTCTGTTGCCTAGTGCGAGGGATCTGCTTTGTTATCTTTGTCCAAGGGTTGAAACTTTAGTTATAGATCCTTTCTTCAGGTTTGAAATAGCCTGCCATTTCTTTATTGGAAGAATCCTCCTTTTAACATAAAAACCTCCTCAAATATCACTTTTTATATGAAATCTATTGAGACGTATTCATTGAGTGAGGCTGTGAGCTACTTCCAGTGTGTTTCCTTTATGTGATTTCTATTAAATGGCCAGACAAAAAAAGGATGGAAAAGATTTTAAAATTATATAATATAAACGTTTGATTGCTTGTTATAATATGTGGTATATTTGAGGTTGTTCCATATAGAATACGTAGCTTTGGTTATCCAGATCTCTGTGTTCAAAGCTCAGTGAAGCAATGGGTTGAACGGCATCTGTGCTGGCTTTGTAGTGCAAGTTGTTGCTGAGGAAGAGCTGGCAGTTGTATCTCTTCTGTGCAGAGTTGTTTGGAGAGTCCTTGACTCAGGCTAAATGCAGGGTAGGGCTGACTCTTCTGGCACTTGTGGCTTAGGCACCTGAGAGTGGGAGGTGTAGCACCTGCTTTATTGACTAGGTGACCTTCTCTAGAGAAGCCTCAGGATTCATCATGGTCAGAAAGCCACAGACAAGCTCACCAGGAGTGAATGCTCCTCTGAAGCAGAGAGGGATTTTCTGTTCTGGATTATATTAATTGAAGATTGGGAGCCTGTAACAGAGACATATTTTTGTTTTCTCACACTGAGGGAGAGAAAAGAAGTTGAACAGTTTACCATGCATAGTAAGCATTCAATGAATGTTAGCTATTGTTATTATCAGTTGCTATCACATAAGTAAGCCCCCGTTGCACCTTAGATAGAGGATAATTTTGGATTACAATTTTCTTCATTACTTTAGCAAATATTAATTAAGCATCTGTTTACTAGGTGTGGGGTATACATTAGTGGATAAAACAGTCAAGGCTTTTGTCTTCATAGAACTTAGCATAATAGGGGAAATAGACAAACAGGTAAACAAGCAAATGTTACATTACAAATTATGATATGAGATATAAAGGATAAAAGCAGGAAATGTATTGAATGGTAGGGTGGACAGAGAAGGCCTTTCTGAGAAGGTGACATTAGATTTCGACTTCACAGGTGAGAGGGACCTAGACATGCAATGATGTAGAACTGTAGGACTTGATGTTGGACATGGGTGTACAGGAGAGGGAAGGCACAGGGGGGACTTTTTGATTTCTGGCTTGAGCCACTGGATGGATTGTGATACCACTCACAGAGAAGGGAGGACTGAGGAAGAATGATTTGGGTGAAGGTTAGGAAGAGAGGCCTGGATGAGGATTGAAAGAGTACTTTTATATGTATTTGGTTTAATATGCTTATAAAATACATACATTGATTTTTCAGTTGGATATAGAAGTCTAAACTTAGATGAGAGGTTTGGGCTGTGGATGTACATTAGGGAATCCTCAGCCTCTAGGTGCTGCTTAAAGTCATAGAAATGGATATGAATGCACAGAGAGAAAAGAGTGCCCAGGATAGATCCGTGAAGAATGCCAGCATTTACAGGTCATTTAGAAGAGGAAGAGTAGAGACAAAGGAATGATCAGAGAGAGAAGAGAATTTCTGAAAATGCTTAAGGAAGCTGTGCTTTGAGAGCTTGGCCTCTAATACTCTGTGTCGCTGGCTTAGCCCTTTGTGTCAGTCACTTGTGTGTACCATTATCTTCTGAAAGGACACGGGAGCACTTGATTCTACTAACTGTACACTTTAAACTCCTTGGTCCAGGGAATGTGTTTGTTTTGATGACTACTGAATGCTCAGTGTCTGGTGCATGGTAAAAGCCGATGCTATCCCAGGATAGCAGCAGTGTTATTTCAAGGGTGCAGCTATTTAAGTTTGCGTGACTTTAAGAGGCTAAAGAATTTTTTTATGCTTTTTCTCACACTATCAGGTTTTCAAGCTAGAAATGCCCTTCTTCAGTCAAACCTTTCTCAAACTCAGCTAGCTACTATTTGGTGAGTTTGCCCGTTGATTATGATTTTTAACTATACGTCTCTGTTATACTGTTCCTGTAAAAGTTCGTGACTCAAAAACATTCCATAAAAGCGGCCATGTGAAAATTAATGCAAACCTGTAAGCAAATAAAATTGCTTTGTAAAATGTTATCCTCGAGAATTTGGCATTTAATTATTTTACAAGTAAAACTTGTTTGCTTTTATATAATGCCTTCTATGGAGAATTAGAGAATATCTCATTTTTAATGTGGAGCTAAATGTGATTTGATGGGTGAATTAACCATGAACCAAGACAAGCCACCTTTTCAGAAGGAATATTTCCCTTTCCATTTCAACATTTCTTCCCTCTCTTTTGTGATATGAAAATTAAGGGTAAACATTAGCTCACTTTTCTGTGTGTATTTACTTTTCACTAAAATATGTTAACCCAGCTGTTCTACTGTCATTAATCTTGTTTTAAAAATAAAAAATTGAGCTCTTCTGAAAATATTTTACTCTAAATAGACTCTCTAAGTTGTGAATTTTCATATTTTCCTTAGGACTCTGGCTGACATTGATGGTGATGGGCAGCTAAAAGCTGAGGAGTTTATCCTTGCAATGCACCTCACTGACATGGCCAAAGCTGGACAGCCATTGCCACTGACTTTACCTCCGGAGCTTGTCCCTCCGTCTTTTAGGTGAGTGCCTCTGTAGATGAAGGGGTGTTGTTTCGATCATGTTTGGCAGACATGATTATTACTTTGGGATTTCCTGAGGCCTCTGCTCTAGTTTCGTGGAAAATCAAACATTTACATTGCCATTTGATTTTGGTATTTAATGAGTTACACTGAGAAGAGAATAGATATTAGAAGTAGGTGTGTATTTTCACCACATTATAGATAAGGAAACTGATGAGTAAAGAGATTAAGAATAAATTTACCCAAGAATAGCAATTGGCTGAACCATGATTTGAATCCACATTTCTCTGGCTTGATAATCCATATACTGCTGTACAGTGTAACTATAGACCACACTATATTTTAAATATCTTTAATTACATTCTAATATTAAATTGCTCTAGTCAGTGGTAGTCTATATAGTCTGGTCTAAAAATTCTCAGATCACATGATGCTAAATTTATTTGTTGTTTGCTTTTCTTAGAGGAGGAAAGCAAATTGATTCCATTAATGGAACTCTGCCTTCATATCAGAAAATACAAGAAGAGGAACCTCAGAAAAAATTACCAGGTAACATCGAGTGTCCAAGTTGTATATTTATTGTGGGTTCTTAAATTTTACCGTGAAATATAAATGAATATTTAGAATTCTTAAATTCTTAATATTTTATATGCTGTACGAGAAACTATTTGATGAATGGGATGGATTTCAACATCAGTAAAATTAAGATAGTCAAAACTGAGAGGAAGAGACAGGTGTGTATATTTGGCAAGAGTGTATGTATTAGGTGTCCTAGTTAAAGTGTTTCTCCCACTTTTGGAAAAATCATTATAGCAAGCTTTGTAACGAAATCTTGAGCTTTAAAAAAAGGTTAAATACTGGTTGAAAAAGTACATGTGTAGATATTTTAAAATATTAAAAAGTTAATGACATATACCAAATATAACAAATATATAGCCATACAACTTTGGTTATCCTTGAAGAGAATGCTGAGAAAAAAATTGAAAAGTATTTTCATTGGCAGGAATAGTAAAATTATTTTTCTCTTGGATGGACTCAAACTTAGAGATTTGTTTTCCAAAAATGAATATTCTTATAAGGAAGTAAATATTTTACTATTTACATTTGAGTTAAAATTTTCCTTCAGAGAAGTATCCACAGAGAAATAGCAGTCACGTGATCACGAGGCATGAGGACATTGAAACTAGATTACAGGTTCATTGGGCTTGATGTTGAAGAATGCTTACAATATACCTTATCTAGTTACGTTCGAGGACAAGCGGAAAGCCAACTATGAGCGGGGGAACATGGAACTGGAGAAGCGACGCCAGGCTATGATGGAGCAGCAGCAGAGGGAGGCAGAGCGCAAAGCCCAGAAAGAAAAGGAAGAGTGGGAACGGAAACAGAGAGAGTTACAAGAGCAAGAATGGAAGAAACAACTGGAATTAGAAAAACGCTTGGAGAAGCAGAGGGAATTGGAGAGACAACGGGAGGAAGAAAGGAGAAAAGAGATAGAAAGACGAGAGGTTATTTTTTTAAGTTATTTTATTTCCCAGGAAAATCATTTCATTTAGTAAGTGGCTACATTTCATTTGATAAAAAATGGTAATTTTTGTTGTGCTTTTTCTCAGCATCATTCGTTCATTCTTACCCTGTACGAATCTGAATCTTCCTTCTCCAGTGGAGAGATAGAGGGTCCTTGCTTGTGAGGGGTTTCAGGGCTGACAGCTGGTAGAGAAAGCATGTCTGCAGGTGATACCTCAATCAGTGCAAGATTGGTTGCAAAGCTGAGTTGAGTGAGGAGCCAGAGGAAGAAGTCAGTGTGATCAGGTCATTAAATGAAAGTAAGCTTAAGATCCAGAGTAAAAGGCCAAGTAATTGGAGAGGCAAAAAGAAGAGTGGGGAGTTGAAGGCCTTGAGAAGGATCACAAGGGTGGACTTGCGCAGGTCCTTGGGAAAACTGGTGCTGTGTGGGGTCCCTGGGAGGCCTGGCTGTGTTTTCAAGGGCTGTGTGTGGACCACAGTAAATTACAGTGGTACTGAAATAAGGTAAATTAAATTTTTTTTCTTCCCTGATGACAGAATAAAGGTACTAACATTTGCATTTCCTACTAACATTTGCATTTATGAAGTCATCCTTTTTTTTTTTTCTTTGCGGTACGCGGGCCTCTCACTTTTGTGGCCTCTCCCATCACGGAGCACAGGCTCCGGATGCGCAGGCCCAGCGGCCATGGCTCACGGGCCCAGCCGCTCCGTGGCATGTGGGATCCTCCTGGACTGGGGCACGAACCCGTGTCCCCTGCATTGGCAGGCGGACTCTCAACCACTGCGCCACCAGGGAAGCCCTGAAGTTATCTTTTTGTTTATTAAGGGAAAAGTAACTACAGCAAGAGGATGGCCCTATGAAGCAATCAGAAAGTCTGGTGGATGAATTTGCTTTTGTGGAAGTCTTTAGTTTAGGCCTATTGATAAAGCTAGGTTTGCCCATTTACCCTTAGAAACTCAAGCCCACTAAGTGGTAAATGCTGCCTCATCTTTACTTTGTCATTCCATCAGTTTTTGAATGAGGCAAAATTGTTAATTTAAAAATTAACTTTAATTCATTATTTTCAGGCAGCAAAACAGGAACTTGAAAGACAACGTCGTTTAGAATGGGAGAGAATTCGTAGACAGGAGCTTCTCAATCGAAGGAATAGAGAACAGGAAGAAATTGTCAGATTAAACTCTAAAAAGAAAAGCCTTCATCTCGAGTTGGAAGCACTGGTATGGCTATAGGTTTAAGTGAAATTTATCTGAATGATACTTAGAGTTACCTGTTGAAAAATATTATTGTTTTTTAAATCTACCTCATGAATATGTTATGTTTTAATGTAATTAAATAGTCATATTTTCATATGTGCTTTTTAACAGTTTAGACAGTATAGTTTACTAAAAAAGGATAGTGACTCGAAATGCTGAGAATTCTGTTGTGGTCTTAGTTCAGATGTGGATAAACAAGGTACTCTTGGGCAAGACATCTCCCTTCTCTGTGCCTCACTTTGCGCGTCTATAAAATAAAAGTTTGTGCTGGTTCTGTGATTTTCAGTTTTCAAACTGGTCTCTGGAAGGTGGTCTGCGGAGGTGGGAGAGGAGAGCCTAGGCGCTAGGACAGCGTCTCCTCTTCCCACTTCTTCGTCCCACATTTCACAACAGAGAATCACCACATTTATCTGCTGTACTTTTATTGGAGTTTTATCTAAAATTTGCTTGGAAAAAAGGATTCTACTGCTAAAAAGAAAAAATGATTGGAAACTGCTGACCTAAATGATCTCTTAGGATTCCTTTCAGTTCTAAAAGACTATGGTTGTTAACTAATATTGGCCATTATGCTTATCAGTTTTTATATATCAGATGTCAGAGTATCTGTTAAAAGACTTTGCTTGAAATGCAAAGTGAGAAGATAGAAAGGGTCTGAGTAAGGCATACTATTCTACTACGACCCTGTAATCCCATAAGCCTGACATGATAGTACAGTAAGGTTTTGCAAAAAATGCATGTGTAGCTATGTAGTAGATCCATATTTACATCTTGTTTAATTGTAGTCTAATGTTTTATTTGGTTGATGAATTACATTTTTTAAAAAATCACAATATTTTTCATCAGAAAGGTACTATTTTTTGCCTTCAAATGAATAGGAAAGCATACCACAGTTGTTAATCATGCCATAGTACTACAGAAGAGTCCTAAAAACTTAAACTTCTTTGTGTAGCTACTTGGGTATCTGTCTGAACCGTTATCTTGACTGTGTGTTTTTCCTTAAAAATACAATGGGAGGAAACCTTTTTTTTGTTTGTTTGTTTGTTTGTTTTTCGGTATGCGGGCCTCTCACTGCTGTGGCCTCTCCCATTGCGGAGCACAGGCTCCGGACGCACAGGCCCAGCAGCCATGGCTCACGGGCCTAGCCGCTCCGCGGCATGTGGGATCCTCCCAGACCGGGGCACGAACCCGTGTCCCCTGCATCGGCAGGCGGACTCTCAACCACTGTGCCACCAGGGAAGCCCGAGGAGACCTTTTGATTGTTTTTCCCCCAAGAACTGGGGTAACACACCAAGCAGTAGTACAGATTAATGTGCAGAGTCTGGAAAGGTCCAGGGCCTATACTTATATTTGCTGAAGATAATAACATGATATCCAGGGTGGACACAGCATATTCCCTTCAGCGTGTATTTCTCAAATATGAAACATACTTTTCAGTAGAAACTTCCATTATTGGTGATTTTTAACCAGGAGCCTCATTTTTCCTCACCCCACTTTATTTGCTAAGGCTGCCATAACAAAATACCACAGACCAGGTGGCAATTTTTATTACAGTTCTGGAGGCTGGAAGTCCAAGATCAAGCTGTCAGCATGTTTGATTTCTTCTGAGGCTTCTCTCCTTGGCTTGCAGATGGCTGCCTTTCGCCGTGTCCTCATGTGGTCTTTTCTCTGCCTGTGCATCTCTGCTGTCTCTATTGTGTCTAAATGTTCTCTCCTTATAAGGACACCAGTCAGATTGGAGTAGGGCCCACCCATAAGACTTCATTTAAGGGCTTCCCTGGTGGCGCAGTGGTTGAGAGTCCACCTGCCGATGCAGGGGATGCGGGTTCGTGCCCTGGTCTGGGAAGATCCCACATGCCGCGGAGCAGCTAGGCCCGTGAGCCATGGCCGCTGAGCCTGTGCGTCCGGAGCCTGTGCTCCGCAATGGGAGAGGCCACAACAGTGAGAGGCCCGCATACCGCAAAAAAAAAAAAAAAAAAAAAAAAAAAAGACTTCATTTAATCTTAATTACCTCTTTAAATGTCCTATCTCCAAATGCAGTCATATTCTGAGGTTACTGGGGGTTAGGACTTCAACATATAAATTGTGGGGAACACAGTTCAGCTCATAACACCTCACCCTTCTTACTAGCTTCCATTGAGAACCTCTGCTGTTTTTTGTTCTGGTTTTTTGTTTTTATTCTCAGAACAAGGGGAAAGGAATATTGGTATAGGAGAAGAGTAGTGTGGCCCCAAAAGGCCCTCCTGTACATTGTTTAATTAGAAGAATTAGATGACAGCATTGAGGATAGAAGTAGAAGTTCAGAGAATGTAATGCTAATTGTCATATGCACACACTTATTCCTCCTTATTATTCTAAGAGATTGTTTATATTTTAATATTATGAATTAGTGCCTAAATGCTGAGTTCAGAAAAAAAATTCAGTGTGTTATGTTTGTGCTTTCTCATCTTAACATAATAGGCTCTTAACACTCACAGTGGTACGTTTCCTGCTAATAACTCTCGAGTTAACTTGGTTTTAGACATTTATCTTAGACTGAGTATAAATGATAAATGACATTTAAAATTTAAATAAAAATATTGTTCTCTTGATAAGAACATTTCCTGTTAGCATTTTATGTTACCATATGTTTCTCTTCCTATAGAATGGCAAACATCAGCAGATCTCAAGCAGACTTCAAGACGTCCGACTCAGGAAGCAAACTCAAAAGACTGAGCTGGAAGTTCTGGATAAGCAGTGTGACCTGGAAATTATGGAAATCAGGCAGCTTCAACAGGAACTTCAGGTAAGTCCTTTGCTGCTGAATTGTCCTTAAACATGAGCAGTTATTAATAATTCTTCCTAATAGAGTGGTTTTCACTTTTGGGGTCATGAACCCCTTTGAGCCTCTGATAGACATCCTTCCTAAAGGCATGTGGATATACACTATCTTGTATAATATCAGGAATTTCATGGACTCCCTAAAACTGTGCTTAACATCTGGTTAAATTCTGCTTAATATTTATACAATATCTGGGCATTTACCACTTTGAGTTTTAAGTCTTTAATAAATAAATACATCATTTAATTCCATTTTAGTTTATCCATAAGTTGTAAGCAATTTACATATTATTCCATGTATTATTCCTATACTAAGTTTCAAGAGTAATTAAATCATGTTTTTACATTTTCAGAAAATTCTTAGACAACATTACAGGGTTTCTTTTTCTTTTTATAAGGAATATCAAAATAAGCTTATCTATTTGGTGCCAGAGAAGCAATTATTAAATGAAAGAATTAAAAATATGCAGCTCAGTAACACACCTGGTAAGTCTCTAAGGTTTGTTTTGCCTCTTTTATTCTTTTCTGAATGTATCAGTTATATTCTGTTACGTTTTAAAATAGCATTATTCTGTTATAAATAACATTTTTTGTCTATAGTTAAAGTTTTTAAAATAATGTGAAAAATATTACCTCATGTTGGAGCATTTTTAGCAATAAAATGTAAATAGAAATAAAATAACAATTGTGGTCTGACTTCCTGTCTTGATACCATTTTTATTTATATATTTCAAATATCAATCAAATAAAATGTTACATTACAGTTAAACTTAAATGTTACATTACAGTTAAGCCTCAGTTTGGCTTGAACACAAGGCTATATGTGCATTTTGGCAAAATCCTACACTAATTGTAAAGAACTGTTCGTGAGGGGACTTTTCTATGGAGCCAAACCTGTTGGATTCTAGGGTGATAGTGTACAGCAGTGATAGGTCTAAGCAGACTGGTACGCTCTTCCCAGACCTTTTATAGCATCTAACTTTGTGATTCATGTAAAGAATTTTACCACCTTGGCCCTCTGACACCTGTGAAACAAAATATTCCAGTGTAATTTATGAGAATATAACATTTCTCTTGATTCAAGTCTCAACCAGGAAACTGAAGAAAAAAAAATCTCTACATTGGATAGCATGCCAATAACAATGTAGCAGAAGAAAGATTTATTTAAAGAAAAGTAACTCTGCAAATGTGTTAGAACTAGCTAAAGTATCCTAAATGTCTCCCACTGAGTATCTGTCAGTTTTTTCATTCTAGGGCTCTTTATTACACTTTTGGTTTTTTAGGCAGGCCAATAAATAGGTTCATCCCTCTTCTTTGCCCAAATTCTGAACAAATTAAGAAATAAGGCAAAGGAGCAAGACATGAGAGACCAGAATATCACCTCATTATTAATAAAGCTGATGTTAGACAGCATGGCTTATCTGAGCAGTACAGCTGCCCCTGTAAGACACTGGGTGCATGAACAAAAAAGAATGCAGATTCCTGTAGGCACTTCAACCTCAAGAAAGCAAGGGATAGGAAAGGTATAGGGCTGTGTACACCCGGGTCCTTATCTTGATCTCACCAAGTATTTAAGAGTTAGAAAGAAGCTGTTGTTCTAGTAAAGGTCCCTTTACATCGAAGGAATACCAGGAATAGAAAATTTGATCTTGTGAACTACTCTTATTATGTCTCCCACCTTCCACTGATGTCTCGTCTCAGACAATCTTCCTTGCACAGGATGCTTTTCTTGGCTGTTCGAAGCGTATCAGCTCCTACCTTACCCCTCACAGGCATTCCAGAAGCTCCTACCTTACCCCTCACAGGCATTCCAGAAGCAGGATAAGGCAGCACTCCTGATCTGTGCAGGGTAGAAAATATATTGTCATCTTCATTGTTAGTATTTGGATTGTGAAGAGAATGTAGAATATGTCTTATTAGGGGCCTGATAGAGCTACTCTTTCTCTGTGGAATGTGATCCAATTTAGCTTTTATAAATTTATTAATCTTTGCTGTAGTCCAGTTTAGAATAGGAAGCTTTTATTTGGAGTTTGCAAAGTACCCAGTATCCCTTAGATTCCTCTGTCCATAATAGTAGCCATTTAAGATTATCAGGCATGTGCCAAGCACCATGCTAGGCAGTTTTCATGCATTATTTCCTTTCATCTTTACAACAGCCCTGTAAAGTAGTCGTCGTTATTTCCATTGTGCAGCTTGGGAAAACTGAGGTTCACAGAGAATAAGTAATTACCCAAGATCATGTAATAGTAGGTCTCAAATTCTTGTGTGTCTGACTCCTAAAGCCCACCACACTACCATGTTGCCTCTTTCAGTTACCTAACACAGTGCTCGTAGATTTGATATGATCACATTCAGTATGAAAGCATCCATTTTTACTGATGCTCATTTTGAATACTAAGAATGAATATTCTTTTACTGTTATTTTTCCCATTGCTTGTCTCCCACCTTGACTAGAATAGGACCCATGCCTTATGCTTCACTTTTACCTACCATTGAACAAAGTGCAAGGCCTTGCATATAGCAGATGTGTAATTTAATGATTAAATATTTATTGAAATACTGGAAAACTGTTAGAATTATAGGACAATTTAACAAGGTGCCTGGATACAAAATCAGCATATAAAAATCAGCAACTTGGGGCTTCCCTGGTGGCGCAGTGGTTGAGAGTCCGCCTGCCGATGCAGGGGACACGGGTTCGTGCCCCGGTCTGGGAAGATCCCACATGCCACGGAGCGGCTGGGCCCGTGAGCCATGGCCGCTGAGCCTGCGCGTCCAGAGCCTGTGCTCCGCAACGGGAGAGGCCACAGCAGTGAGAGGCCCGCATACCGCAAAAAAAAAAAAAAAAAAAATCAACTTTACTGTATATCAAAAGTATTTATTTAGAAAATAAGGGGGAAAAAGATCTCATTCACATCAGCATTCTCATTGTTAAATGAACAAAGAAGAAATGCACAGCCATAAAACTTTACTGATTGACATAAAAGATTCCTGGATAAGTAGATACGTATTATATTCCTGAATGAACTTGCTCAATATTTTAAAGATGTTATTATTTAGTTCTCTACTAATTCATCCACATATTCAGTTTTATTCAGGTTTCCTTAGATGAAACTTGACAGATAATTCGCAAATTAACCTAGAAGAGAAAACACACAACATGAGCCAAGACTTAAAAAGAAAAAACATTGGTGGGGGGAGGAGTCTAGCCCTATCGTTTACCGAAACATGAGTTATGAAAGGTATAGTACCTAAAATAATGTATTATTGATCCAAAATAGAAACAGAACACTGGAACTAAATAGAGAGTCTAGAAACAAGCCCATATATATATATATATATATATATATATATATATATATATATATATATGGCAATTTAGGATTAGATAAAGTTGGCATTTAACATCAGTGGGGAAGAGATGGGCTTTCGATAGTTACTATCTCTTCATTAAGTGATTTGAGGGATAGTTGAAAGGGGGGTGAAGAAGCTCTTTACCTCACTCTATGCAGATATAAATTCTAGGTAAAGTGGGAGGCTAAACATAAAATATAACTCTAGAAAAAAATGTTACAGAGGAAAACATTTTTATAATCTTGGTGTCAGAAAAGTCTCTTCAAACAATACATAGAGCTATGAAGGAAAATATTTAGTTTACGATGAAATAAAAATGAAAAAATTTTTCATGATGAAAGATGTCATAAACAGTAAAAAAAAAAAATTGAAATATGTATGATACAACAAGAATTTAGAGCTTCTACAAATCAGAAACTAAGACAAGCCAATAGGAGGAAAAAGCCAGCAAAGGTTGAGACGAGACAATTCAAGATGATGGCTGATAAATGTAAGTAGATGGCCATATAAATAGATGTTTATTTGATTTCAGTAGTTGTCAAGAAAATACAAATTTAAATGACAATAAGAATTTTTTTGCCAGTTAGCAGAAATGAAAAATGAGTGATACAATCTCCAAAATTTACAAGCAGCTCATGCAGCTCAATATCAAAAAAACAAACAACCCAATCCAAAAATGGGCAGAAGACCTAAATAGACATTTCTCCAAAGAAGATATACAGATTGCCAACAAACACATGAAGGGATGCTCAACATCACTAATATTAGAGAAATGCAAATCAAAACTACAATGAGGTATCAGCTCACACCGGTCAGAATGGCCATCATCAAAAAATCTACAAACAATAAATGCTAGAGAGGATGTGGAGAAAAGGGAACCCTCTTGCACTGTTGGTGGGAATGTAAATTGATGCAGCCACTATGGAGAACAGTATGGAGGTTCCTTAAAAAACTAAAAATAAAATTACCATACGACCCAGCAATCCCACTACTGGGCATATACCCTGAGAAAACCATAATTCAAAAAGAGTCATGTACCACAATGTTCACTGCAGCTCTATTTACAATAGCCGGGACATGGAAGCAACCTAAGTGTCCATCGACAGATGAATGGATAAAGAAGATGTGGCACATATATACAATGGAATATTACTCAGCCATAAAAAGAAATGAAATTGAGTTATTTGTAGTGAGGTGGGTGGACCCAGAGTCTGTCATACACAGTGAAGCAAGTCAGAAAGAGAAAAACAAATACCATATGCTAACACATATATATATGGAATCTAAAAAAAAAATGGTTCTGAAGAACCTAGGGGCAGGACAGGAATAAAGACGCAGATGCAGATGTAGAGAATGGACTTGAGGACACGGGGAGGGGGAAGGGTAAGCTGGGACGAAGTGAGAGAGTGGCATGTACATATATACACTACCAAATGTAAAATAGCCAGTGGGAAGCAGCCACATAGCACAGGGAGATCAGCTCTGTGCTTTGTGACCACCTAGAGGGGTGGGATAGGGAGGGTGGGAGGGAGGGAGACGCAAGAGAGAAGAGATATGGGAACATATGTATATGTATAACTGATTCACTTTGTTGTAAAGCAGAAACTAACACACCTTTGTAAAGCAATTATACTCCAATAAAGATGTTAAAAAAAAAGAAAGAAAAATGAGTGATAGTATCTGGTGATAGGGATATGCAGAAACAGGTAATTTGGTGTCATTGTTGCTGGTACAGCTTTTTGGAAGGGCAGTTTGGCAGTTTCTGTCCAAATTTAAAGTGTGCACATCCTTTTACATAGCAATTCTTTCACCTCCTAGCCTTTTAAAATACTTCCATGTGTGCGTTAAAAGGTACATACAAGTTTGTTTATGGCAGCATTTTTATTTGATAGTAGAAGATGAGAAACAACCTAAATGGCAATCAAAAAGGGAACAGTTACATAAATTATGGAATAGCCATAATGTGGACTACCAGGGAGCAATTTTAAAGAATGAACTAGATCTAGATGTCTTTAATGGCAAAATGTGTTATTAAATTTAAAACAAGTTGCCAAGCAGTGTAGACAGCGTGATCCCATTAAAGCCCCATGGAAATGCTGAATATGCACATATCAGGTACCTAAGAGGGGGGTAGGAGTTGAGATGAAGAGAGACTTTTTTACTTTTTACTCTATATGCTTCATTTTATTTGAATTTTGTACTAGATTTCTGTACTTTAAAAAATACAGTAAAGTTTTAAAATATGTACAGTTGACCGTTGAACAACGTGGGTTTGAACTGCACAGGTCCACTTCTATGCAGATTTTTTTCAATAAGTAAATACTACAGTACTACACAGATCCATGTTGTTGAATCCAAGGACTTAGAACTGTGGATATGGAGGAACTGCACCCATGTATGCTGAGGGCCAACTGCAAGTTATACTTGGATTTTCAACAGAGCAGATGGCCACCCTCCAATCGTTGTTCAAGGGTCAGCTGTATTTAAATAGATGGTAAGACTGCTGTCTTAATTTACTGAAATGTAATCTGCATCATATATTTCCATCCAGTTTTTTCATCCTTGCCTAAATGTGTAAGAAAAGGTCATATAAAATGAAGCTCTCTGTTCCTACCTCCTAAAATAACACCACTGAATGATCCAGTTAGTAATATTTATTGAGTCCTTGTAGTGAATATTCCCCTATTCTTGGGAGCACTGAGAATAAATAGAAAGCTACTTTAACAATAGGTGCTATTAATTGAGTATTTACTATGGGCCAGACTCTGTACTAATGGCTTTATATCATCATCCCATATATGAGGTGGGTGATATAATGCCCATTGAATAGGAGAGCCTGCGGATCAGATTGGTGAAGCACCTTACCCAGAATGGAGCGTCACTTCAAGTTCTAGTTCTTTTGAGTACAGAACCAATGCTTATAACATTTCCATATGAGGATCTTCCAAGATATGATCCGAAAAAGGGAAATGACTGCTGATTGTTTTTTCCCTTGAGTTGATCCACCTTATGTGTGTATAGCCTTTGGCTCTCTAGTTACACCAATTTGACCAGACAGTAAATGTTAATTACTGGTAATGACAGGAACTTCTACCAAATGTAAACTGTATGATGTTTGTATTTCAGATTTAGGAGTCGGTTTACTTCATAAAAAATCATTAGAAAAAGAAGAATTATGCCAAAGACTTAAAGAACAATTAGATGCTCTTGAAAAAGAAACTGCATCTAAGCTATCAGAAATGGATTCGTTTAACAATCAACTAAAGGTATTTATCTTCTATTATATTCATTTTTAGTTAGCTGCCTTTTACCTTCCTTATTTTGATTTAATTGAATGAATAACTGAGGCTATTATTGTTATATGTAGTACATTTCATAATTTTTTTTATAATTTGAGCTATACCAGAATTGCAGGATTGTTTTTAATGTTCTCTGTGTATTATAAACATTGAGTCGTGTAAATAAACATATAATTTACCATAGTTTCCAGTTTTTGATGACTGTTTTTATTGGCATCTATACATTTAAAAAATAATTACCTTTGTCAGTATTAGGATTAGATTAGATTAGATTTGTCAGTATTAGATCTCAGCCAGAATGATCTTAGGCAAATTTGAAAATGGGAAATATGGAAAATTTTAAATAGTCCAGGTTGTAGAGGCTCTTTTAACGCACTAAATTCTTTTTTTTTTTTTTTACAATTTAATTAACCTTTGTGAAATAATGCCATAACCAATGAAATCCAAAGCATAATTTGGCACTAAAAATTTTGCATGAAAAGTAGATTTATGATTCATTATTTGCTGCAGTGGCAGAACAGATGTCCAAAACGTATACCATATGCTTATCATTCTGTGCAGTGTTAGTTGTATACTGAAGCCATGCCCGTGAAAGAAAATATTAAAAGCTAGCAACCAGAGTAATGACACATGATTAGAATTTGGGACTAGTTTCAGTTACTCCCTTGCTAATGAAGCATGAAGTTTTTAGAGCATAACGTATTACGAAGCTTTTCAGGCAGCTTTCTGTCTCTTCATGTGACTTTCATTTTGCTAACTTATTTAGAATAATGTTACACCAACCATAGAGTAAACAGAATGGTAAAAGAAACCATGGTGGCTTCAGTTAAGAAAGGGAAGTTTGAGGTGAATAATGTCAATAATACATTCTACACGAGCATATATTCTGTAGAAAAAAAATTTAAAGAAAACCAAATAATTTTTCATTGATGGACATACAAACCAGCCAAGTTATCTTCCCTACATTATTTTTTTTTAAATCTGTACATAGTTTAATTGGCTTTTTATCTGCCTTATCTTACAGTGTGGGAATATGGATGACTCTGTTCTTCAGTGCCTTTTGTCTCTGCTAAGCTGTCTCAACAACCTCTTCCTCTTACTTAAGGTTATTTTCTAATATCTAGCTCCTTTTCTTTGAGTTACTTTACTGTTTTCTTTTTTAAAAAACTAGACTATTCTTTGCATTTATCTAAATATCCTTGTTTGAAATAACATATACAGTATAGACACTTTTCTTTCTGCTTGCTTGAATATCCTTCTGCTGTCTCACTGCCTGTTTGAGTCTAATGCCAGGAATCAGTAGCGTTGCCTAGAGTAACTTTTCTCATGAGGAGCCCAAGACACTGAGAAATATTTTCTGGTTCCCGTACAACATCCCTGTGAGTTGGGCTAACTGATGGAATGATTACTCATTCAATTAAAAGGGAAACTAAGGGAGTGTGAGATTAAATTATTTACCCATATCACTGAAATTATTGTTTAAAATAAAACTTATACCTTCTGAAATCTAGTGCAAGGTTATGTCATGTATATATCAGGCTGCTTCCTAATACTGCTATAAGATTTTTCTTTAAGAAAAATCTTAACCAATAATGCAGGTGCAGCTTTAGTTTTGTCTAGTTATCAGGCCTCATATTTAGATACGCTTGCACCACAGATAAAACTGTTTAAATCATATTTATAAATAAGTAGTTCACTTTGTCATGATAGCACAAAGAATATTTAAAACATTCAATGAATTCCTATTTTAATTTAGTTTAAAGAAAGTTGCTTTATATTTACCACTTGCTGACCCTAGTAGAATTTTGACTGTATTCTACTCAGTACTAAAATGGATGGCAATAGGGCAATTACATATATATACACAGTGAAGACGAGAACATAAGTAGAGCTCATTTGTTACCTAAGCAAAGGTAGGGCAGTTGGAAAGATGGTATCATCCTTTCCTTTTTGGTTATAGCATGAATGGCCAGATTATCTGGTCTTAGAACTTTTGCTGCAGATCACACAGAAATGTAAACCTAAGTGTTCCTTCAAGTATACAGTGCAGTTTGATGATATTTGTGGACTGTACTCACACACAGAAGTCTGATTCTTCGAGTTAGCATTTGATTCTCCACAGGCTAGCAGATTATTCTTGTCTCTTGTTTTCCTTTTTTCCTTCTGCCTCCTGCTTTCCAACCTTTCACTGCTTGTTGAGGTTTCATCAGAGGCAATTTAGGAATGTAAAAGGGAATGAAACCTATACTGTCAGAGTGGTCAGGAGACCGAGTGTTGTTACAGAAAGCAAGAAAAGAGGCTTTCTGTAGTCATTGGAAATGATACAGAGCAGTCAGTTAACTTAGTACTGAAAAGTATCTATTGAATTGTCAACAAGGAGACCTTTGAAGACCTTTCTGAAAGTGCCATCTCAGTTGAGTGACCAGCAGAGGCTGGATTACAGCAGATCAGGAATGAATGGAAGCTGAGGAGGGGTGGAGTGCGTGTAAACAACTCTTTAGGAGAGTGAAAAGAGAGCATGAGGAAAACTTTGTTTAAGAAAGATGACAAAGGATACAAAGTTTCAGTTATGCAAGATGGATAAGTTGTGAAACCCACTGCACAGCATGGTGACTATAATTAGAAAATTTCAACTATACAATACAGTATTGTTAAGAGTATATATCTTAAACATTCTCCCACAGAAAGAGGGAGAGGAAGGAA
The DNA here is from genome assembly GCF_949752795.1 of Hyperoodon ampullatus. Classification (NCBI taxonomy): domain Eukaryota; kingdom Metazoa; phylum Chordata; class Mammalia; order Artiodactyla; family Ziphiidae; genus Hyperoodon; species Hyperoodon ampullatus. Next base: position 70,127,024 of record NC_136928.1, read on the forward strand.
GGAAGGGAGGGAGGGAGAGGGAAAGAGAGAGGAAGAGAGGGAGGAAGGAAGGGAGGGAGGGAGAGGGAAAGAGAGAGGGAGGGAGGGAGGAAAGAAAGGAAAGAAGGGAAAGAAAGAAAGGGGGAAGAGAAGGAGTGGGGGGAAGGAGGGAATGGTAACTGAGGAAATGAATATGTTAATTAGCTTGATTATGGTCATCATTTCACAGTGTATATGTGTATTGAAGCAGCAAATTGTATACCTTAAATATGTACAGTTTTTATTTACGAATTATACTTTAATAAAGTTGAAAAATAAAAGAATAATTAGGACCACCCTTGAAAGTGGTATCACCTTTTTGTGCAGCATATGGATACATGAGGAATGGATAGTTTCTGTTAGGACAGGAGAATGGAAATGGAGAAAATTAAGCTTTTTAGGTAACTAACCTTATCCATCTCAGTGTCTTAAAGATGATTGCCAGGCTCAAGCCAAATATTTCGTTGCTGAATTCCCAGCACCTAGAACAGTGCATGGAACATCATGTATGGCAACACACACTTGTCGAATGAATGAATGGTTTTGAATGTTCTCATTCAGAAAATATACAGCATTTAGAGTTAGTATTGGTATATAGAGTTTATGAGAAAAAAGTAGAAAGAAATTAGTCAAAAAACAGCAGAAAACCATGTATCCCAGGTTTTAGGAAAACTTCTGATTGCATGTAATTTATTCTTTTAAGTAAAGGCTATTTTTTAAATTCAAAACAAGGAAGAAAGAAAAGAAAGACGACTTAAAGTAGAAGAGAGAGGAAGGGAAGGAGGAGGAAACTGAGAGATTGAGATTGACCGTATAAAGTAGTGATAATTGATGGAGCAAAGTCCCAAGGAAGCAGACTAAGATATAATCTGGAGCATAGATTGAAGGACAAGAGAAAAAGAATACTTCCAGTGTAACATATGGGGATAAGATAGGTGTGAAGTCGGTTAAATTTGTTGGTGGAGAGTAGGAAGTTGATAGCTTCAAAACCTAAAATCAGAAGCAAGTTGGATCATTACAAGGAGTCTTCATGGGTGGCTGAGGACATGGAATAACTCAAACTAGACTAGAAGGAGATGGATGCAAATGCAGGAAGTTTTATTGCTTTTGAGATGGAAAGATGAGGGAATTCCAGTCTGGCTTAATGAGGCAAGATTATTGGCTGGTAGTGAAAAGAATGAATGGAAGATTGGGAAATTTCAGGAGTGAAAAGTAGGCATGAAATACACATCTTAGTCGGGGTGGGGAGTGCAAGCTTAATAGAGGAAAACAGTAGGTGTCCTGAGCAATGTTGAATGCTTATTTGAAGTTGGAGTTCATGAATTTAAGTAGAAAACAGCAGGCCTAATTGTGTCTTTTTTTTTTCCCCACCAAAGTTCAGCTGTTTATGTGTAAGCATGGAAAAGGATGATGACATAGGTTAATAGATTCGTACGGGTTTGAGGTTTTAATAGACATGGGCAGAGAGGGAGGAACAAGGGAGCTACAGATCTTAACAGAGTAACTGTGATAAACATGAACTCTGAAATATGTACTGGACATGAAGGGATATGCAGAGAGGAAGGGGTGCTGATGAAAAAGGAGGGGATGATGGGGTCAACAGAATGGAGGTCTCAGTGAGGTTGGAAACCTGTTGAAATGGATGTACCATATATAAGAAAAGCTTGAAGGATAAGAACTTACGTTTGGAAAATGGGATACTGATCAGTGGTAGTTCTCTTTGTGATGATGACAAGATTCAGGGTATAATAATGCAAATGAGAGATTAAATAGAGTAAAAAAAATCATTGTTGAGGAGATCAGTTGTTTTGTTTTTTCTTTTTTTAGTTAAAATGGGAAGTTATATTTTCGATGGATTTTATCACAGTAGAAAGTTATAATCCTCCTACTGTGATGCTCTTAAACTTTATAACCTTCTTAAACCATATACACTTTATTATAATTATGTTTTATAAAGCTATCTATACAGGAGATCTATTGTCAGATACTTACATTTGCATAAATCCTATTTGTGTTTTTCAGTATTTTTTTCAATAATTCTGAGGCAGGAAAGGAACAGTGCCAAGGGATAATTAAGCCTTCTTTTCTGTATAATATTCACCTGGAAAATTTTCCTCCAGTGTGCTGAAATACATATGTTTAGCCCCAAGAATGAACATTAAGAGTGCTTTTGAATTCATAGTTTCTGGTCACTTAGAATGACTTAGCAGAGCTGCTCAAGTCCTATCAGCACCCTAGACACCAGTTCTTACAGTTTTCAACTCAGCATCAAATAAACCACATGCTCTTAGTTGTTACTTGACTGATATTTCCCAGGTTACTGTTTCAATCCCTACCTTTCTTTTTTTTTTTTTTTAACATCTTTATTGGAGTATAATTGCTTTACAATGGTGTGTTAGTTTCTGCTGCATAACCACCTATATATGAATCAGCTATACATACATCCCCATTTCTCCTCCATCTTGCGTCTCCCTCTCACCCTCCCTATCCCACCCCTCTAGGTGGTCACAAAGCACTGAGCTGATCTCCCTGTGCCATGCAGCTGCTTCCCACTAGCTATCTATTTTACATTTGGTAGTGTACATATGTCCATGCCACTCTCTCACTTCGTCCAGGCTTACACTTCCCCCTCCCCGTGTTTGAGGAGATCAGTCTGAGTTGAGGTTTTGATGGGGTCATCTACATTGATGTCAAAGACTGGAAGAATAATGAAAATGAATGAATGAGGATCAGTGACCAGGTGATCCATAGATGACAATAAAGAGGAATGGAAGGGTGGTACTGCTGGATGTTATTCTGAGCCTCAGAAAAAGATGGAGTTTGTAAGAGTAAGAAGAAATAATCATCTAGAAATGGCAATAAAGAGCAAAGAAAATACTCAGGCCAGAAACTGGTAAACCATCCTCAACCAAGCAGTCAAATTTAACATTACCCAAATGGCAGAAGCTGACATTATGTGTCTCCTGATATGATGCACTGAAAAAGACACATCACTTCTTTTTTTTTTTTAAAGACATCACTTCTATACTATTTTTGCCAAAAATATTTCATCCGTATAAGTGTAAGGAAATAATTAGACAAACTCAAATTGTGATTTGGTCTGTAAAATAGCTGACTAACCCACACTCTAAAAATGTGAATCTCGTAAAAGATGGAGGAAATCTTCTCACAATAACGAAATGAAGTGTATGGTCCTTGATTGGATTATGGAGCCAAAAAAAAGCTGTTATTAAGGACAGTATTTACACTATTGGGAGGGAACATCTTTTGAGTATGAATTCTGTATTAAGGTTATTATGTCACTGTTAAATTTCTTTAGTTTGGTACTGACATTGACACCGTAGTTACGTAGAATAATGATGAAGTTCTAGGGGTGAAAGCATCAGCGTCTTCAACTTAGTCAAATTTTTTGTAGATCTGAAAGTTTTCAAAATAAAAACTTGGAGAAAAATTGCGTTGCAAAATGTTGTCAAATGTTTATGAAAATGAAATAGTAGAATAAGTCTATTTTTAAATTATAACAAAACACTGGAAAATGGAGAGGAGATAGGGGATAGTGTAAATGAGCAGATTCCCCATAGTCCATATCAGGAGTCAGTAACTATTTTCTAATTCATAAATCAAGATATACTAATAATAGTTAGGATTTATTAAAGGCTTTATCTGTGACTGGCACTGTTCTAAATGTTTTACTTATATTAATTTATTTAATCCTTAATATTAACCCGATGAGGTAGGTCCTATTATTTGTTCACATTTCACATAGGAGTAAATTAAGTTGCCCAGGGTCACACAGGTAGCAAGCAGAAATTCAACCCAGAGAGTCAGGATTTGACCTTAAATGGTTATATATTTTTTTAAAAAAGATGAAAATTTATAAGCTAAGTGTTCAACTTAAGAAGCTAGAAAAAGACTAGTGTAATAAAGGGAAAAAAGTAGAAGGAAATTAGTGAAACAGAACACAGATATTTAATACAGAGAATCAAGAAAGCCAAAATTTGACTCTCTTTATAGATAAATAAAATTATCAAACCTTTGGCAAGACTTACTTTAAAAACAAAATAAAAATAAAGGAGTGAAAAGGAGCTATAACTAAATACATTGCAAACAATAAAAGAGAAGGGACTATTATGAAAAATTTTGCACATAAATATGAAAACGTAGGTGAAATGAACAAATCAGAATTTGCTGAAACTGGCTCAAGAAAAATAAAATATTTAGGTAGCTCTATTGTCACAAAATATTTTAATTCCATAGTTTAAAATCTTCCCTAAAAGAGAATCCAGACCCAGAATTTTACTGAAGGAATAAATAACTCCAGTCTTATACATCTGTTTCAAAATGTAGAAGAGGGAATATTCCCAACTTATTGTATGAAACTATCATAAACCTCAAAATTTGATAAGAATAGTATGAGAAAGGATCATTATAGACCAATTTAGCATAGAGGCAAAAATTCTAAAGAATATTGAAAAGTTGAATGTGGAAATTTATAAGAAGGATACTCCATTATGACCAAGTTGGATTTATCTTAGCCATGCAAAGATGATTTGACATATAAAACTGTTGACTGTAATTTGCCATATAAACAGATTAAAGGAGAAAAATAGTATGCTCATCTCACTAAATGCAGAAAACGTATTTGATAAAATTTAACATCTATTCATGATTAAAAAATGAAAAAGTTATTAGCATATTAGGAATAGAAGAGAACTTCCTTAACCTGAAAAGAATGATCTATTATTCCGTTAAGATGGAGTACAATTCTTTTCCTAAGTGCAGATTGTTTACTTCTTTTCAGTTAACTGATAGATTTTTTTTTAATTGAAGTATAGTTGATTTACAGTGTTGTGTTAATTTCTGCTGTACAACAAAGTGATAGTTAACTGATAGATTTAACCAGGACCTCTTGGAAGCATGACTTAACTTAGAGGAGTGAGTGAGTCTAATGATAAGAATTTCTAGGATCATAGTAAGTCAGGCAGAGGAAATGTTTTTGGGAAGCCCTGTGGTGCTCTTCAAATCTTATTAATATGCATAGACTATGGTTTATGTATTTTCATTCATCCAGTAAATACTAATTAAATACTAATCAAATAACTACACTCTACCAGGCTCTCTCTTGGGTGGGGATACCTTGATGAAAGACAATCCTGTTGTCAAGAAACTCACTCCAGTGGAGACAGTCATACAGTCAGAAGACACTGCCTGTGATAGGGGAATGCACAGAACGTCTTGGGGAGCACAAGGAAGCTCGTTATTTCACACACTGGAGGAATGGGCTAATGAAGGAAGACTTGGAATAGTATTTTAAAGGACAAGTTAAAGGGCTACCCTTACAGCCATATTAAGATCAGACATAAATTTGGCTCCTCTTCACTCTCCTTTTAAACTTATAATTCTATTTATGACTTCAGCCAATAATATAGCTAATATTTACTGAGGACTTACTATGTGCCCTGCCCTATTGTAAGCACTTTATATGTATTAACCCATTCAGTCCTCATAGCAGTGTTGTGAGGCATGTACTATAATTAACCCCATTTTACAGATGAGGAGGCTGTTAAGTAACTTTCCTAAGATTATTCAGCTAGTCACAGATAGAGCCTGATTCAGGCCTTGGCGTTCTTATTCCAGACCCGTGCTCCATGTGCCCTTATCACTAAACCACACTGCTTCTCCACAGATTGTAACCATTGTATTCTTCGCTTTTCAATAGAGTTGTTTGATGTTTTTTTTGAACGTTTTTTTTGATGTGGACCATTTTTAAAGTCTTTATTGATTTGTTACAATGTTGCTTCTGTTTTATGTTTTGGTTTTTTGGTCGCGGGGCATGTGGGATCTTAGCTCCCTGACCAGGGATCAAACCCGCACCCCCTGCATTGGAAGGCGAAGTCTTAACCACTGGACCGCCAGGGAAGTCCCGTCAATAGAGTTTAAAGAAAGGTGCAACAAAGAGAACTACAGAAGCTGAGATCTGTGAAAACTTTGCTATGAATGTAGTATTTGTATTCTTGTTGTCTTAAGCTGCAAGTCTTGATCTTAGACATTTTGGGCATAGTCTCTGGATACCACATTTACTCAGATTAGATCTGCCATTTCAATCAAGTTTAAAGGGTTCATCTATAAAATATTAAGAAGTAGAGCTTAGGTTGTTTTCGTTTGTTTGTTTGTGGTTTGGAGTTTTGTTTTTGTGTATAGATAGATGCCCCAAGACATCTTTTACCAAAAAATTCTATCTAAATGTTGTTGAAGCTCCCACCTTTGCCATGAAGTCTCTTTTGTTTACTTTAGGTTTTTGTGGGAGTTTCTTTGTTTTTTGTTTGTTTTTCCTCTTCCTTATCCCAGGCTTTTTCTACTCCCTTGTTCAGGAGTCTATAGATTCCAAGTAAAAGAAATTCAGTTCAAAATAGTTAAGCTGAAAAGAGTGGTTATTGCAAGAGTACTAAGACCATTGACTGAATCAGTAGACGGGGCAGTTCCTAGACACAGGAATGAAGTTGGAGATTTGGTTCTCCCAGCACTCCCTCTCTCTCCAACTCTATCTCTAATCTTTGCTTCTCTCTTTCCTGTTTTGACTTCATTCCTACCCCTGATGGCCTCATTAGGAAGTGGGGCAGCTCCAGGTTTACCTTATCCCATTTTAATGAGTTTAGTGAAGGAAAGACTTCTTTCTCCCCTCTTCAGTATATCTGAATCCCGGGAAGGGATTGTGGCCCAGCCTGGATCATGTGCACATCCTTTGAACCAGTCATTCTTGCCAGGGAGGTGAGGTGCTGTGATTGTTTAGATCCAGTGACCACACTTGGGTGGGAGTAGGAGCATTGAATCTGACAGACTCATCAAAACCACATAGAAGGGTGGGATTGGGGGGTAAATCAGCTTCCCAAAAGGAGGAAGGGTGCAGTTAGCAGAAGAGGGAAAGGAAATGCTGAACAGATAATCACAAGTTTCTGCGAAGACACTTACCTATATCCCAGATTTTGGCACTTTACTTTGAGACTGAACTCTTTGAAGACAAGGACTATAGACTTGGGAGTCAAGACGGCCTTGGATTGGATCGCTGTGAATCTTTATAGCACTTTGCACAGAGCTAGATGCTCAATAAACAAATGTTTATTTTAATTCCTGTTTGGAATACTTTTCATTATTTTGGCCCATTCTAGTCATGGTTTTAGGTAGATGTTATCTTTTCCATTTTTAGTTATTACATTATTTAATATATTATTATTTAAATTAAATAAATATTGAATAATTATTAAATTATTGAATAATTGCTTCTGTGTTTAGTTCAGTATTTTACTGGGTAAAAGTTATGGGTAACTTGGTTAAACTACATGTGTCAAAAATATGACTGAACAAAATTCCTCATCAAATGTTATAATAAGCAAATTGTTTCCTCGTATTTTTAATAGATTGCTTTTTTATTGAAAATGAAGTACCAAATCAAAGAATTGGCTTGTGAAAGATTCTGTGTTCCTTAGAAATGAATTAATATAAAAGCAGATGATTTTAACACGCATTTGTCCTCATTGACCACATACCTTAAATACTTACTGTTTTCAAGAATTTTTCAATCATCTAGATTTTGTAAGACTTTTAATCTTTTTACTTTAGTTTAACTTGATTTATGATTTTTATCTTTTAATGCAGTTGCCACATTTTTGCATAAGACAAAAGTATTTAAATCAATGCCACGTTGACTTCTTATTTTCTCCTTAGGAACTGAGAGAAAGCTACAATACACAGCAGTTAGCCCTTGAACAACTTTATAAGATCAAACGTGACAAACTGAGGGAAATTGAAAGAAAAAGATTAGAGCTAATACAGAAAAAGAAACTAGAAGACGAGGCTACAAGGTAATATAGTTGATAAATTTATTATACTATATTGCTATTAGAATTCTAATTTTGTTGCCCATATTTTTAGTTTGACTATGAAGAATTAAGGGGAATAAAATGATTATCCTAAGATGCTAATTAGATTCTAAATTTTAGAAGTTCAGTCCTTCTTTTGTGGACTGAGTTTACAGTAACCAATTTTATGTTCCATTAGTGAAAAATACAGACTTTGGAGTCAGCCCTGGTTTAGAATTCTTGATCTACCACTTACTATCTGGATGATCTTGGTTAAGTCACTTTACCTTTTGGAACCTCAGTTTTTCCATCTGAAAAATAGGAACATTAATGCATACCTCATAAGTAACTCAGAATTAAATAAAACTAAAGAACCAAGTATAATGTTTTGCAGGTAATAAGCACTCATTATTTCTATCTCTCCATAATAAATCCATTACTGTTTCCTGAAAAATTATAAAAACCAAGTACTTAATTTTATAGAGTGTAATACTGAGTGTAGAAATGCCATGTTGATGCAGGCTTCTTTGTATATATCTGAGCTATATCAACTGCCTACATTTATAGCAAGGAAAAGTGAGACAGTTGTGGTATCTGAAGCTTAGAACCATTCATTTAGAGACTTTGCATGATTTTTTTTTCTATCGGTAAGATTCTATTTCTAATATGTTCCTTTGTTTCTCCCAAGTTCTCTAGTGTCAGAAATTATTATAATTAGTTAACAAATATCAACAAACCAACATTTCTTTGCCCTGGAGAAGAGTAGACAATAATGTCTATGAAAGAGCTAATAGTTACTGGGAAGGCAAGAAAGACCCATTACCATATAGCAGGCCTCTATTTCTTAATGGCTTTAGAATAACCACTTTAACACATTTTTACTGAGTGGTCACTGTTGACTGCGATGCAGGTAGACTCTGGGTTACGGTTACTCCTTGCCCCTAGATTTCTCATAATTCTAGTAGGAGAGTCAGACAGCTAAACAAATAGCTATAATATTCTTTATTCTAAGACCCCTACTTTTGTGATTCCCTAACAAGAGATCCCGGAATAATATAGACATGGAGACAGTAAGGTTCAAATTAAGGCTTTTATTTGCCACCTAACTTGTGCCACTTAACATTGCACAAGGGAACTGTGCAGTGCTGCACAACTAGTCCCTGTGTTAGAATTTTCTTTTTCTTTCTTTTTTTTTAGTTCTATTTGAATTTATTTATTTTGGGCTCTCCCTTAGATATAATAAGTCCATTTCTAAAAAGTAAAATGAGTAGTTGTCAAAGAAATTGACAGTCATCAAAATAAATCATCAAAATAAATCACAATAAATTAGTCACATGCAGGATGTTCCACAAATATTATTTTAAGTCTTCTGAAGAGCATCCTCAAATAAAACGACTTTTATTCATTCATTCATTAGTAGTAAATAATCTTCTTGATTGACAGAGATGGAGACTGTCATGTGCTAGTAAGAATTTTCTGTTTACACATGCAAGTATCTTGATATCTCTCCATCATTGCTCACAATTCCTTTCAGGCCAACAGACTGTATTAGTAATACACATTTTCATTTTATTCATTGTCCTTGCACATTATCCTGCTTTAGTAGAGGGAAGAAATCAGAACATGTAGAATTGGTCCAGAGCTGGGTCTTAGTACTACATCTTGATTTCTTGGCCATTTGCTACGGTATGTTGCCTTCTCATCCCAAGCTATTGGTAATAGTCAGGTTTTCACATTGTAGATGTGGCCTCTTTGTCCAACTTCTGAAGCATCTTCTGGCCGTGGACCAGTTTCTCATCCACAAATACACACATAGAAACTTCACCAAAATTTAATTTTTTATTCTCTTAACTCTCTAGTCTTTTCTTTATCCCAGTAAATATGTGGCAGGTACTCTGATAGTGGTGTTTATAATGCTATGGGAATTTAAATAAAGGTAGGTTGGGTCATCCTAGGCGTGGGAGAGTGTCAGGGAAAGTTACTGGAACTGGGAAAGGGAATATTGGTCGGAATTGCTTAAGGACTGCAAGAGAAGCATGCCTCTCAAAGGAGAGCTGGATGTCAGTTATGGAAAGTGCTAGAGAAAGCACTCTGCAAAGTGATAGAGGGTGTAGGAGGATTTGCAAAGCGTTGAGAGGAAGTTAGTTGTGGGATAATGAACCAGGAGTATGAAGTATAAGACATTTGGGGGATGAGGAGGAAGGGTTCATGACTGAGTGGGTGTACAGTTTTTGGAATTATCCAGGATTTCCAAATTCCTCCAGGAATTATAGGAATAGAGATATGGAATTAAGCCAAGACTTTCACCTTGGTGGGGCATAAATGCCCCCAAATCCTAGGGATGCATCCAGTCACAATCTTCTTAGCCCCTGATAATGTGTGCTGAGACTTGAAGAAGGTGCTAATTAGTGGTGACTGCTCTGCCTCCAGTAAGATCATAAAAAGTATATGCAAGAAGAACTCCAGGGCTTCCCTGGTGGCGCAGTGGTTGAGAGTCCGCCTGCCGATGCAGGGGACACGGGTTCGTGCCCCGGTCCGGGAAGATCCCACATGCCGCGGAGCGGCTGGGCCCGTGAGCCATGGCCGCTGAGCCTGCGCGTCCGTCCGGAGCCTGTGCTCCGCAACGGGAGAGGCCACAACAGTGAGAGGCCGGCATACCGCAAAAAAAAAAAAAAAAAAAAAAAAGAAGAACTCCAGTGAGCATTAATTCTAATACTAAAACAACTAAGCTGATCTTAAACCATCTTGACCAGCTAGAAACCAAGCTGCAGCTATATCAAATGTCATAGAAACATGTACAGAAGTATGGACCTATAGAGGAAAAATGCTCTATTATCTAAAATCTAACAAATGAAAATGACTTTTAAGTGATAATATAAGAAGTAGATAATCTGTCCAGCAGCATTTCCTATTTTCACAGCAATGACTCAATCCTGAAAACAGGGATTAGCTAGGTTAGTGGGAATAAGAGTTTGACAGCAGTCCTTGTGAAGAATCTGGAGACAAAGGAAGGAAATTTAGATATAATTTTTAGATTCGTTTTCTGAACAGTTCCATTACAGTTTTTTTCCACTTTTTTTCTTGGGTTTGGGAGGTTGGCTGGCAGGAAGAAATTTGAGAGTGTGAGAAATTGTTAGTCATACTCCCTAGCTCATCTACTTGTGCTTAGTTTCTCTCTTGATTAATTGATTGATTAATTGGTTTTCCCCTTCAGCCCTGATCCCCATGGTTTCTCCACAGCCCCCTACTAATATGTCTTTGCTATATATAATAAATACATAACTGTATAAGATTGTATTTTTTTTTATTTTGTTACTTTTGGCTGTGTTGGGTCTTCATTGCTGCACGCGGGCTTTCTCTAGTTGCGGCGATCAGGGGCTACTCTTCGTTGTGGTGTGCGGGCTTCTCATTGCGGTGGCTTCTCTTGTTGTGGAGCACAGGCTCTAGGTGCATGGGCTTCAGTAGTTGGAGCACACGGGCTCAGTAGTTGCAACATGTGGGCCCTAGAGCAGGTTTCAGTAGTTGTGGTGCATGGGCTCAGTAGTTGTGACGCCCAGGCTCTAGGGTGCACGGGCTTCAGTAGTTGTGGCCCATGGGCTCAGTAGTTGTGGCTCGCAGGCTCAGTGGTTGTGGCGCATGGGCTTAGTTGCTCTGCTTCATGTGGGATCTTCCTGGCCCAGGGCTCGAACCTGTGTCCCCTGCATTGGCAGGCAGATTCTCAACCACTGAGCCATCAGAGAAGTCCCTAAGATTATATTTAAACATATAAGAAATATGTAATTTTTCTTTAGTTTGTCAGGAACAAGATCTTCTATTACATTTTTATTTTGCATAAAAAAATTTAGGACATTATGCAAACTCTTTTTCTTTCATGTAAAGGAAAGCAAAACAAGGAAAAGAAAACTTATGGAAAGAAAATCTTAGAAAGGAGGAAGAAGAAAAGCAAAAGCGACTCCAAGAAGAAAAAACACAAGAAAAAGTTCAAGAAGTGGAGTGGAAAGCTGAGGAGAAACAAAGTAAGGATAAGGATGAAAATAATTGATTTGATTTTTCTGAAACAGAGCAACAAAAGTGAAAAGAAAAAAATAGACTCTGATGAGGTTCAAAAAAAGAAGAAAATTAAAATGAATGCTAATTCTTAGAGTCAGAAAAGACCTTTTTCTAAATTAAACTTGGATGAGAAGTTCATGGGTTTATTAAAACAGACTGAGAAAAAAAAAAAAAACAGACTGAGAGTAGAAATCTTAAAGCAACACAAAGAAAAGAAGATAGACATCACTAACAGTGCATAAACCCTGACACAGTTTTCATAATTGAAGTAAATAGTTTAAAATATTTTATTCCACCAGTGTAACTAAACTGTTTATTTTAATGAAGCAACAGTAAAGTTTTAAGCCTTTGCATACTGAAATTTTCTCAGAAGATATACATTGTTTTTGATACACCCCAGAGTGCATTTCTAAAATACTTTAAATATTATTGTATTTCTTCTGAATGCACAAACCTTTGAATCCTTATTAATGATACAATATGTTGAAAAATTTCTAAGTTAAAGCATTTATTCTACAAATGAGCAAAGTAAAATATCTTTCATCTATTGTCAAGTACACTTGTGAACTCTTGTACAGTTTTTTTTTTTTAGAACCATACTGATACATCTGTAGTCAACCCTGTTTACTGACTAACCTTCTGTCTGTGACCTCCCTTTTGTGCTCTTCTTCCCTGTGATATTCTGACCCTGGCAGATCAAATTAAGCCTCTTGCAACTTAGTCTCCCTCCACTTGACACAGCTCAATTACCACCCCACCTTCCTTCATTCATGCTTATGGCACACCCTGCAAGCTATCTCTTTGTTTTACTGACTCCTACTTAAGACGAATATCCTTGTTTGTTTTTATATTGATTCTGTGACTATTGAAAATATTTAAATTCTAACAAGCCTATATTAAATGGATTTTCATGATACTGTTTGATGCTCAGTTTTTTTCTTTTCAAGCTCTTTATTGAGTCATAGCAAAGATGTGTATATATGAAAGAAGCAAATAATGACAATTATCTTCTCTTTAGGTGAGCCAGCCAGTGCTTTGGTAAATTACAGAGCATTATATTGCTTTGAAGCAAGGAACCATGACGAAATGAGTTTTAATTCTGGGGATATAATACAGGTGGGAAACAAAATGCTTTTTTCTCATGAATAAGCTGAATGCAATGTACTGTATTACTTTCTATAATAATATTGAGTATACTATTATATAGTGATTTACCATTTTAAAAATATACCCTAAGCATTACCTCATTTGGTTCTTATGACATACCGCAGAGCTGCATAGGACAGTTATTATTACTGCCATATTCTAGGTAGGAAGACTTAACACAAGTTGTAACTGTCAGCAGCACACTGGCAATGTGGGGTGCAAGTACATGTCTTTTGATTTCCAAAACCAGTGTTCTTTCCACTCTGCCATACTGCTTTATGTCATAAAAGGTGATATTTTGTTATTTTAATAAATTACCAGTGAAATATGGGGGAGCTGGTTATTTTCTGGCAACCATTAAAAGAGTTGAAGGAGTTAGGTTCTGTAGCTCTAATTAGATGCAGACCCTTGTTCCTTGGAAAAAAAAGATTTTTATTGTATAATCACAAACGATGTAAAATGAATGAATAAGAGAGGATGCAGGGAATAGCATTTGACAGAGCTATGTGATTTACTGGAAAGAATACAGGCTTTAGAAGCATACCGACTTCGATTTTAATCCTGTCTTCAGTTTTCTTCTTAGTAAATAAAGGCAATATTGCCTAGAATACCTAGCCAGTGTCTGTTTTCTTTTTTAACCTGCACTGTCACCAGTTTGGTGTATTTTATCAGGTAGCAAATGTTTAATGATACTTGGAATAAGGTTTACTAGAACCATCTATTCAAATGCTCAAGACAGTCCCCAGCTACACATTCCTTCTGTTGCCATTGCCACACTGACAGTGCCATAGCTGCTCCTCAGCTGAGGAGCTTGAGTCCACAGTCTTCTGGTCCTGCCGTTCCTCCTCTTCTACTTGGTGATGATGAGGTAGTGTCCAAGAATGAAGCAATGTAGCCTAGCTCTGGGCATGTTTGGTCAAGAGCTTACTTATATTTTTGGTTATATCCTTTATTTGTTTCAGCAAATACTTGTTGGGAGCTATGATAGGCTAGGGGTATAGTGAACAAGACAGTCTCTGCTCTCAGTGAGTTTATAGTTTAATGAGAAAGACAGACATCCTAAAGAAGTAGAGGAAGGAAGGGTGTAGACTGCTACCAGCTTTAGAGCAGACATCTCCCACGGTCAGAGAGCCAGTCTGGTGGTAGTGACAGCAGGAACATAATGTTAGCTGGAGTTTCTTGAGTGCTTGTGTTCTCTGCCGAATCTTTGACGTAAAGAATGAGTCATGAGTTACTACCAGATACCTGATTTGGACAGCTTGGTTGATAATGGTGTTCATTCATTAAGACAGGAAGATTAGAAGGAGGAAATTTAAGTGGGAATTATAATGAGTTCAGTGTGGGATGAGTTTCAGATTTCTAGGCAGCAGTTGGATATCCAGAGATATCTAGAAGCCAGTTTGGATGTCATCAGTGTGTTGTGATGGTTATTGAAGACGACTGTGGCAGAGCTCATCCAAGGGTGTAATAAAGAAGGGGGAAGATGACTGAGGATGCAATCCCTGAAAAGCACAGACATGGAAGGGATTGTTAGAGGAGGGGGAGCCATAAAAGAATGACTAGAGGTAGGAACAAAACAGAGTTTAGTGTCAGGGACATTTGAGAAGAGTGGTCCACATGTAAAATAAGACTACTAAAAAAATAACCATTAGATTAACAACAGCACAGTTATTGTTAACCTTGAGGAGAAGAGTATTAGTTGAGTGGAGTGGTGGGGGAAGAAGCCAGATGTCAGTGAGTTGAGGAACAGTTGGAAGGGAGGAAGAGGAGACAATGAATATATGAAACTCTCTGAAGGAGCTTGACTTTTGAAAGAGGAGAGGGAGCAAAGGTGGTAAATAATGAGGAATGTGGGTTGAGGGAAGTTGTTCTTGCTTTTTGTTTTTTGTTTTTTAACTTGGCAGAAGCCTGAGCAAGTTTAAATAGTAGAAAGGATCTGCAGAGGAAAAGGGTTAATGATACCAGAAAGAGTAAATCACTAATGGAGGGAGGTGTTTTTTCTAATTAAAATGTAATTTACATTGAGTGAAGTACACAACCACAAGTGTACAGCTCACATAATTTGTACATGTATATAGATCTTTGAAACCACCACTCAATTCAACACACAGAACACAGAGCACTCAGGAAGGCACCTCCTGCCTCCCTGTCAGACCTCTCTGTTCTGACCAATGGATGGAGAGGAGGAAGATCCATGATAATCTGGAGGGCTTGGGGTCTATAGCACAGGAAGAGGGAGAGGTGGAAGGGCTAGATACATTTTCCTTTGTGATTGGAGGGCTGGACGAAGGGATGGATGGGATCATAACTTGTGCTGAAGTAGAGGTGAAGTCAAATCTGAGGGCTTCTGTATTGTTGGTAAGATAGGAGGCAACATCTGGTCAACTTAATGAATGAAGGTGGCCGAGGAGGTTTGAGTGAAAGTGAAAAAGATGATAAATTCCACTGAACCATGGCAACATTTTTCATGGCAACCTATTTTTCTATCCTTATCTGTTAATGTTATTTTTGAAGTAATAGTTTCCCTAGGCCTGTGAGAATTTATGTAAAAATTTCTAGTTTAACTCTCTATGTAAATTGACAACTAGAAATCAGTTAGAATTGTAAATGACAGGTATGAAATTGGTTAAAATTGACCCCTTACAGAGCCAATCTGGTCTAACTCTGAATAATAAATGATTGGGCCTTTTCTTCTTCAGAAGGTTGAAAACATTAGGAAATAGTATTAAAGAAATTTTGCTTTTAAATGTTTGTAAGAAAAGGAGGAAGTTAGTGTTTGAATGCCAGTACTCATACCTTTCAGTGATTCCTTGCCTTTAGACCAAATATTTAAATCAGGTTTAAGTTGCATATTCCTCAGGGTTTATTATGTTCTTGCCTTTATTTTTAGTGCTCTGGATTAGCTATTTTAAACTAGTCTTAACTAGATCTACAGGATAATATTTTATCTATGGTTCCTTTTGTTCTATTTCAGAACACCATTTTATGGTAATTAGATAGTTATGATACTATCTATGTAGTTAACCAAAGCAGCTTAGATTGAGGGATTTTTTAAATATCTCATTCATGATGTAATAAATAGCCAGACATATGGCATTAAAATGAGAATTATTTACCATAAACACAAGTGAAGTTGCCTGATAATAAATCCATTTGTTATTAATTAAACTTTGAATCTCTTGTTTATCTAATTTAGAATAGTCCATTCAAGTTAACATTTGTTGAGTTTCTAGCCATGTGCCTACTGGGGATATATAAAAATGAATAAGGAAGGCAAAGTTTAGGAAGAAAAAAGAAATATCTATAATTGTACAAAATACAATGCGATATGTTTAGATCAACCATTTAAAGAAATAAAGTGCTATAGGAGCCCAGAAGATGAGGCAATAACACAACCAAATAGCATTGGGAACATTTTTCCCAAGGATAGGATGAAGAAAGGGCTCAAAGTATTATGCTTTATACTTGTTTAGAGCTTTACAGTTTACTAAGCACTTTTATAAATATTCTTAATTTAATCCTCAGAATAACCTGGAGGAAGGTAGGGCAGGTATTTTCCCCCAAAATTTATGGATGAACAAACTGAGGCTTTAGATGATATTCATTACCTTACAGCAGATTACCAGCCACGTGGCATAGCTAAGACTGAAACATGGTTCACTTAACTCCAAAGTCTCTGTTCTTTCCCCTAAACCTGACAAAATTCTGGCAGGAGGAATATCTTGAACAAAAACACTGAGCCTGGTGTGTTTAAAGAATGTCACATAACCATTTACCTAGAATATGGGACAAATATTAGGAGATGAAGCTAGAAAGGTAAGTTGGTACTTGACAAAGAAACCACAATTTCAGAGGCCTTGAATTCTACACTAAGAAGTTTGAACTTTGAAGAGCTTAAAACTAGAGAGATGGGATCTTCTAGGATAAAAATGGTAATGGATCTGCAGTGACTCAGCATAGAATAAAAGACATTAAGATTGGAAATGGAGGGGCTTCCCTGGTGGTGCAGTGGTTGAGAGTCTGCCTGCCGATGCAGGGGACACGGGTTCGTGCCCTGGTCCGGGAGGATCCCACATGCCGCGGAGCGTCTGGGCCCCTGAGCCATGGCCGCTGAGCCTGCGCGTCCAGAGCCTGTGCTCCGCAACGGGAGAGGCCACAGCAGTGAGAGGCCCGTGTACCGCAAAAAAAAAAAAAAAAAAAAAAAAAAAAAAGATTGGAAATGGAGAAGTAAGATTTAATTTGCAGAAGACATGATTGTGTAGAAAATCCCATAGAATCTTAAAAAGAAAAAAAAGCTACTAGAAGTAATAAGTGAGTTTAGCAAAGTTGCAGGAAACAAGATCAATATACAGAAATTAGTTGTATTTCTACCTACAAGCAATGGATATTCAGAAATTGAAATTAAAAATAACATTTACAGTAACATAAAAAATATGAAATGCTTAGATATAAAACTGACAAAAGATATACAAGACCTGTTTATTGAAAATTACAAAGTATTGTTGAGAAAAATGGAAGACCTAAACAAATGGAAAGCTATACCATGTTTATGGATTGGAAGACTCTGTATTGATAAGAAAGCAATTCTCCTCAAATTGTTCTATAGATTCAAGGCAGTTTCAATCAAACTCCCACCAGGCTTTTTTTTTTTTTTAAGAATATAAGCTATGCGGTTTAATTGTATACATTGGTGTTAAGATTTTTGGTCTTATTACTTGCATATATGATCTGTTTAACACTCTTTAAAACAGAAAATCATTGAGTAGCAATCAGATTTCAAAAAGTCTTCCAAGTACAGCCAGACAGTTGTCTATGTGATATGCTACATATGACAGCATAGAATGTACAATTATATTAACACAGACTTCTTTTCCAAGGGGTCAGTATTTTCACACATCTGATAGGTCTTGTGCACAAGATAACAGAAACAGCAATATCGGCGTCTCTCAATCACATTTAGTTCATCAGACGTATTAAAAGGGTAGCCCTTTTTAATTGAGAATTTTTATACATATTATATATATTTTTTAACATCTTTTTTTCCCCTAAATTATCTCTGTTTTAGATAAATACAGAGCTTAGGAAATAATACTTAAATGAGAACAGTTTGGGCAAATCCTCAGGCTCTATCCTACAAGTGTTCCATTCAGGAAGATCTCAGTACTTCTTTTCCACTTTTTTGTAAAAATTTACAAGCTGATTCATAACCAAACCACTTTGGAAAAAGAAGAACAAAGTTGGAGATGTTATGTTACCTGATTATAAGGCTTATTATAAAAGTTATAGCAATCAAGATGGTGTAGTATTAGTATCTAGATTGGAAAATAAACAAGTGGAACAGAATAGAATTTACAGGCTGATTCATAATCAAAACAACTTTGGAAAAAGAAGAACAAAGTTGGAGATGTTATGTTACCTGATTATAAGGCTTATTATAAAAGGTATAGCAATCAAGATGGTGTAGTATTAGTATCTAGATTGGAAAATAAACAAGTGGAACAGAATAGAATTTACAAGCTGATTCATAACCAAAACAACTTTGGAAAAAGAAGAACAAAGTTGGAGATCTTATGCTACCTGATTATAAGGCTTATTATAAAAGTTATAGCAATCAGAATGATGTAGTATTAGTATCTAGATTGGAAAATAGACAGGTGGAACAGAATAGAATTTACAAGCTGATTCATAACCAAAACAACTTTGGAAAAAGAAGAACAAAGTTGGAGATCTTATGCTACCTGATTATAAGGCTTATTATAAAAGTTATAGCAATCAGAATGGTGTAGTATTAGTATCTAGATTGGAAAACAGACAAGTGGAACAGAATAGATACATGGATCTACACCTGCATATTTATATAACTGATTTTTTATAAAGGTGCAAAGGCAACTCAGTGGAGAAAGGATAGTCTTTTTTTTTAATATAAATTTATTTATTTATTTATTTTTAGCTGCATTGGGTCTTTGTTGCTGCGCAGGCTTTCTCTAGTTGCGGCGAGCGGGGGCTACTCTTTGTTGAGGTTCGTGGGCTTCTCATTGTGGTGGCTTCTCTTGTTGCGGAACGCAGGCTCTAGAGCGCAGGCTCAGCAGTTGTGGTACATAGGCTTAGTTGCTCTGCGGCATGTGAGATCTTCCTGGACCAGAGCTCGAACCCGTGTCCCCTGCATTGGCAGGCGGATTCTTACCCACTGCACCACCAGGGAAGTCCTAGTCTTTTCAAAAAAGCAAATGACATTGGAACATTTGGATATCCATAGGCACAAAAATGAATTTTCATTTATTCCTTACAACATATATGAAAGTTAACTCAAAATAGATCAGAGGTAAATCCTGAAATGTAAAACCTAGAACTGTGGAACTTCTAGAGAAAGACATTGGAGAAAATCCTTACAACTTGGGGCTGCTCAAGGATTTCTTAGACTCTTAGATATAACATAGTACAAGATTTCTATAATTGATTGTGATAATGGTTGCATAAGTGAATATACTAAAATCCATTGATTTGTGTACTTTAAATGGGAGGATTGTATGGTGAATTATATCTCAATAAAGTCATTATTATCAGTAAAATAAGTTAAACATGCATCTACCATATGAGACAGCCCTCTCACTCCTAGATCTTTACTCGAGAGAATTGAAAGCATATGTCCATACAAAGACAAATGTTCCTAGCAGCTTTATTTGTAATAGCCAGAAAACTGGAAACAATTCAATCTTCCATCAGTAGGTAAACAGATAGACAAATTGTGGTACATCATACAATGTAATATTACTCAGCAATAAAATGAAATGAACTATTCACATTCACTGCAACATGGATGGATCTCAAAATAATAATAAATAATAGGCCGAGTAAAAGTCAGACCCCCCAGAAAGGGATGTATATTGTGTGATTTTATTTATATAAAGTTCTAGAACATGCAGACTAATTTATAATGACAAAAAGCAGACCTGTGTTTTCCTGGAGATGGGGTGTGGGTCAAGTGGAGGAGTGGGAGGGAGTGCTTTCAGTAGAGCAAAAGGAGACATTTCGGGATGATAGATATGTTTATTATCTTGGTTGTGTGATTTTTTACAACTGTATACATATGTCAAAACTTATCAAATTTAATACCTTAAATGTGAATTTATAATATGCTAATTATACCTCAAAAAAAGTGTTTTTAAAAATCTTAATGGATATGGAATCACCATACAAATTCTACATGATTTTGATAGGTAAAACACTGTCAAATCTATTTTAGAAAGGTTATCTGAAAAGTGTAGAAAATGGAGTGGAGAACAGAGACATAGCTGGCATATTTATTCAGTGAATTAAGAAAATATGTATTATGCTGGACAGTGGGTATCAATTAAAAGGCTCACAGACAAATGGAAGAGATACATGTAAATAAAGAATCACACAGGGGGCTTCCCTGGTGGCGCAGTGGTTGAGAGTCCGCCTGCCGATGCAGGGGACACGGGTTCATGCCCCGGTCTGGGAAGATCCCACATGCCGCGGAGCGGCTGGGCCCGTGAGCCATAGCCGCTGAGTCTGCGCATCCGGAGCCTGTGGTCCGCAAGGGGAGAGGCCCACATACCGCCAAAAAAAGAATCACACAGTATGATAATGCATGCTGTCTCATGACAGTATGTATGAGATAACTCTGACCTAGTTTGGGGGCAGTTAACAGAATTTTAAAGGATGAGTAAAGATTACAGTAATCTAGGTGTGAAATGAAAAAGGCCTGAAGTAGGTTAGGAGGGTAGGGTTGAAAAAAATAATTTGAAAGAGCTTTTAGAAGCGAAATCAACACAGTTTGGATATGGAAGCGTGAGAGAGGTAAGAGCCAGAGATTTTTTTTTTAACATCTTTATTGGAGTATAATTGCTTTACAATGGTGTGTTAGTTTCTGCTTTATAACAAAGTGAATCAGTTATACGTGTACATATGTCCCCATATCTCTTCCCTCTTGCATCTCCCTCCCTCCCACCCTCCCTATCCAAAGATTTTTTATTTAGAATGACTAAGTCTTTGATGGTAAGAATAACAGAGATACAGTAATTTAGGAGAAGGAGTAGACTGGGGAAGAAAACAAGTTCAATCTTAGACTTGAGTTGGAAATTCCTATGTATCATCCAGTTGAAGATATCTGGGAAGTAGTTGAAAGTACAGGCTTATCCCATTAGAGAAAAGAAGTCAGTTCTGCAAATATATCGTATAAAGAACTCATCACTATAGAAGTGAGTGGGCCTCTTCCAGAAGTGTATAGTGTGAAGTAAGAGAGCCAGTGATAAAACTTGAGGTATCATCAGTGTTTAAAGGACAAAGGACCAAGAAGCGGAAGAAGGGGTGCTGTGAGGACAGAGGATGCCAGACTGTAGGAGGGAAATGTCTGGGAGAAGAAATGAAACTATAAATCACCTCTGTGTTTTACCAGTTGGAAAACAGTATTCAGAAAAAGTTTTCTATTTCTTCTAGAGAGTTCAAAAAGACTCTGATAGGAATGTAAACTATTTTTATATATTAACTTGGATAAAATTAAAAATTTAAATTTAAAAAGGCACCTTGTCCGTCATTAGAGATAATAATCTACTGTAGAAAGGACTTTAGCTGTTTAGTTAGATGGACTAAATTCTGAAAATTAGGCTGCTGGACAGTGGTCTGCATCTCTTTCCTTTGTAAATAAGTGGCTTTCTAACCACTGTTAACCCTACTTTTTGTTTCCATAGGTTGATGAAAAAACTGTAGGAGAACCTGGTTGGCTTTATGGTAGTTTTCAAGGAAATTTTGGCTGGTTTCCATGCAACTATGTAGAAAAAATAACGTCTGAAAAATCTGTGTCGCCTAAGAAGGCCTTACTTCCTCCTACAGTGTCTTTATCTGCTACCTCAACTTCTGAGTAAGTTTTTAGCTAATAATGGAGTTTACACGTCTCTGCAAATGTGTGAACACCTAATATGTGTTTGTGTCAACCTGCTACTTAATCATATTGTAATCTGCACTGGACTCTCTAAAGAGTACCTTTTGTTCCAAATTTAATTCTGAATTTTAATAAATATAAACATGGGTCAGTAGTTCATAAATTTTTTTTTTTGCCTAAGTTGTGTTTCAACACAATGTATATTATATACAAATAGATAAATTGGTAGTACTTCATTAGATTCTAAACAATTAAGTATACTTTTGTCATATTGTTATATTTATAGATCACTTTCTTCAAATCAACCAGCATCAGTGACTGATTATCAAAATGTATCGTTTTCAAGCCTAACTGTTAACACATCATGGCAGAAAAAATCAGCTTTTACTCGCACTGTGTCCCCTGTATCTACATCACCTATTCACGGACAGGTATGTATCTTTAATTTTCTTGTGTTTTATTCTTTGACATTGCTCCTGGTTCACATAAAATAGAATGAAGATTTTTGTACAAGGCCATCATTTACTCATCTAACCAAAGTTTGTATCATTTAGTTTCTTTTCTTACCATTCATATGTGATATGAGGTTGAAGAAATTATTATTAGAGGTTTCTCAACAATTTATTCTCATAGTAGCAAGTTGCTACTAGCTAAGGTTTCTGAGCTCAAAATATCATTTTTACAAATCTGATTATAGTCTTAATTTGTAGTTATTGTAAGAAGAGCTTGGGCTTGGGGTTTTTTTGTTTGTGTTTTCCTTAAGTAAGTCATTTGTGTGAGAACTGTGTTACATATATGTTTAGCCTCTGGTTTAGATGTAACCGAGGTGCCAGCATTGTTACATTAACATTATTAAAAAGAAATTTCAGACTTCATCAGAATAGAGTCCTTCACTCAAAAAATGTTTATTGTGTGACCACAGGTTCCAGGCATTTATTATGTGCTAGAAATTTAATGGAAAAAAAAAAACCTCTGCCATTAAGAAGTCATAATCTAATGAAGACAAACATATAAATAAATAACTGTATGAGAAGTGTTGTAATAAAGATATTTTATGAAATTTTGAGGGGTATACAGAGGAGAGAGCATTTCAATTCAATCTGTGGGAATTGGAGCAGGCTTCACAATAGGTAAGGCATTTCAGTCGAACCTTCAAAAATGAGCAAGCTTTCACCAAACGAAGAAGGAAAGTTATTCCTGTGAAAGAACAGTTTGGGAAAAGTCACTGCGGCATGTTAACAAGAGGAGTTTATAGGAAACAAGTATTGTTTATAGTGTGGCTAGAGTACAGGATTCATGAAGAAAGGGTTAAGTGAAGTTGGAGAGAGAGGTTGAGGTTTATTTATGAAGCATTTAATACCATGCTAAGCAACTGGCAGTGGAAAGCCCATGAAGGTTTTTAAGAGGAGAGTTGAAGTGTATATTTTAGAAGGATAACTCTGGCAGTAGTATAGAGGCCAGATTGGTGGAAGGAAGCAAAGGGAGGAGACCAACAAAGGGAGGATATTACAATAGCTAAGTAACAGATGATGTGAACCAGTAATGAAAATATATAGAAGAGGAGATGGACTTAGAAGAGTGTTAGGAGTCAACATAAAATTGGCAATTCATTGAATGTGAAGAGTGAGGAAGAAGTTGGAGTTAAACATACCTCTTCAGGGTCTTTAGCTTGAGTAACTGAGAGGATGGCAGTACCGGAGGAGTGGGTTTTGTGGGTTCTAAAAGTGATTACATTTCAGACGTGCAACTTAGGTATTTGTAGGAGGGACAACCTGCTGGGAAGGCCCAGCAGGCAGCTTGATTTACAAGTCTGGAGCTCAAAAGATAAAGTTATAATTAAGATACAGATTTGAGAAATCATAGGCATAAATAAGATTAGGGAAATCATATAAAACAGGAAGGGAAGGAGACTGGACCAAAGAGGAGCCATCAATCACCAGAGAGTGAACTTCACGAACTGCAGGGGTTTTAGTGATGTCAGCACTGTTCAGAGATCAGAGGAGGTAAGGGTTTGCAAGAAGCTTTTGGCTCTGATGTTATCAGTGATCTTGTCAAGAGATTCAATATTGTGATGGTTGCAGAACCTAAATTAGAATGGACTGAGGGGTGAAATTGGAAAGCAAGTTTAAGACTGTCCTTTCTTTAAGGAAGTTAGAAGTAGAAGTAAGGGGACTTCCCTGGTGGTCCAGTGGTTAAGACTCCACACTCCCAATGCAGAGGGCCCGGGTTCAATCCCTGGTCAGGGAACCAGATCCCGAATGCCACAACTAAAGATCCCACATGCAGCAACTAAGATCCCGGTACAGCCAAATAAATAAATAAATATTTTTTAAGAATTAAAAAAAAGAAGTAGAAGTAAGTAGAGAAGTGGAAAATTAAAGATTCAAGACAGAGAATTCACAGTGCTACAAAATATTGTTAGAAGGTGGGAAGACATGATAGAAAGTTTAGAGCACAGGTAAAGAGGCTAGCCCTATCAACAAAATGAAAACACTCCTTCCTCTGAGAGGAGAAGGAAAGAAAGAAGGATGAATAAGAATACGAAGACGTTATGAAACAGAAAACAGAAAAGTGGAGGGAGGCCCATCACAACTGCATCTCCATTCCTAGTGGAATAAACAGAATCCACTGCAGTGAGGAGACCTTGGAAATTGGAGGAGAGAAAGGGTTTCCCTTTTCATTTGTTATATGATACATACTTGATGGATCTATGAGTACACTTCTTGCGTACCCAGGGTTCACCTTCCATACCTCTGATACTTAGTGCCAAGATGTTTCCTTGAATGGTAGGTGTTGGGTCTTTAACTTCACAGAAGGCTATTCAGGTGATTGTCTGTCATATATAATTTTAAGTTGGTTAGTAGATTAAGTCACCATTGATACTAAGTCACCACCACACCAAACTGGTCTGCTGTTTGAACAGTAAGTATGTTATATACTAGAAAACAAAAATCATGGTTACCATTGTGTTTTTTGTTTGTTTGTTTTTAATTTTGTGGTTTTGATTTCACAGGGACAGGTTGTAGAAAACCTAAAAGCACAGGCCCTTTGTTCCTGGACTGCAAAGAAAGATAACCACTTGAACTTCTCAAAACATGATATCATTACTGTCTTGGAGCAGCAAGAAAATTGGTGGTTTGGGGAGGTGCATGGAGGAAGAGGATGGTTTCCAAAATCTTACGTCAAAATCATCCCTGGGAGTGAAGTCAGGCGGGAAGAGTAAGCTTTTTTTTTTTTGCGGTACGCGGGCTTCTCACTGTTGTGGCCTCTCCTGTTGCGGAGCACAGGCTCTGGACGTGGAGGCTCAGTGGCCATTGCTCATGGGCCCAGCCGCTCCGCGGCATGTGGGATCTTCCCAGACCGGGGCACAAACCCGTGTCCGCTGCATCGGCAGGCGGACTCTCAACCACTGCGCCACCAGGGAAGCCCAAGAGTAAGCATTTTTGTGTGTTTACATGAGGTGTGGATGTTGGTATTTTCACTGATGAGTCAGCCACAGTACAGTTGTCTGTGCAGGAAAATTAAAAGTTTATGCTTGAGTTTAATACCAGAAGGGTGATTCCTAGAGTGAAAAAAATCATACCTCAGATGATTTGTACCAAGTTTTGAATATCTTTTATTCTAGTTATTTCAGATTCCTAAAGTTTTCAAAGTGCTTAAGATTTTAGATCTGTTGCTTTCTTTGTACTAACATCAGGTCAGTTAGAGAAGTTATTTTTCATTTCCTTTGGAGGTTTCTCCCTTATTATTTACTGTAAATTGTCAATATTTAGACAAATCAATACCGAGGGCCTCGCCTTTGCCAGAGTGAGGCGTTCCTATCTCTGGGCCTCCAGAGTTCCCTGAACATCACGTTTCTTACGGCTCATGACACACTGTGTTGTAGTTATTTACTTTCTTACCTATATCCCTTATTAGGTCATAAACTCCAGGAGGGTGGGATTCGCGTCTTTTTTGTTCATTTTTCAGTTTTTCCATACCTAGTGTGATCTTAATGCATAGTAGCTGCTCAATCATATTTGCTTAGTAAATGAGGAGAAAAGCGAATGAAAGGACAATCAAATGAATGAACTTTTGCATGAACAAAAAACAAAACCAGATAGGGTCTCTGGCCTTTGTTTCCCAGTCTGTAAGGGAGTCAGGTCATCAAACATCTTTAGTACAAACAAATAAGTACTCTAATATAGCTGTGGGTAATTATCACTTGTGTTTTATATGGAAGTTGATCTAAATAGAAAAGCAGAATGATTTATTGAAAAGGAACAGGGTCTTTGGAAATCAAGAGCCTTGAGTTCTGATTCTGCTATTTTTGCCAGACTGTGTAGGGTAACCTGCTTGGTCTCTAGTTTTTTAATTGATTGAATGAAAATAATAAACTAAAAAATCTTTAAAAATCCTTTCAGTGCTAAGGTTCTATACATCAATTTTCAGTTCAAATGCAGAAATTTACTTTTCAGACTGACATGGAATTTTAGATTTAGAGTGTGTAATAACAGGAACAACAGTAATACATAGCTGATGTGTATGCTGGCACTGTGCTAGACCCTTTATAGTAATTATCTTATTTAAACTCCATGACATTTTACAGAGAAGGAAAACTTAAACACAAAGGGATTAAGTTTAAATGCCTTAAAGGACATTTCTTCTAACTTTTCATTCAATTACTGATCTTTTCTAACAGATAAGGCATGCAACTCGAAATGCTGCGGTAATGGAGAATTCAGCAAGGCAGTCCATTCAGTGTGCCCATGAGTTGTAGTAAGGGTTCCCTCTTTTAACCTGTAAACTGCTTCACTATACAATTTACTCACAGGTCCTGGAAAGCCCTGGTGTATTCTACAGATGTCTAGTTCTTAAATGCCACAGTTTTCCAGATTTTTGAAAACAGTTTCCTGGGTTAAGTTGGAAATAAAAGCTATGTATGTTCCAAAATGTAAAAATAAAGTTTTGTTATTTTTACATATTTTTAAATGTACTGTGCTCTAAACAAGTAGTAAAATTTATATATTGCCCTTATTTTCCTCTAAACCAAGCCAAGTCCCATGTGTGCTTTACCAAATAATTGCCCATTTACCAATGCCTCATGTCTTTTAAGTTACTTTAGAAAGGCAAAATATCTCACATTCGAAAAACTATTTATAAATCATATTGAAATTACCTCAATAGATTTAAAAAATTAAGTAGTTTGTAAGTAAACAGTGCTTAATCCACTAGGATTTTGCGTATGAGGGTATTTCTAGCCTGTGTACTGAGACAATATTTCAATTAACTTTAGCCCTTAAAAGAATGCACTGCTAAAACCTCCTGTTTTCATCAAATCACCTTTTTTGTTTATTTACTTGTTGATGTCTTTTTTTGTTATTTTATTATTTTTTTAAATCTGTTTGTGTGTATATTTGGCAGACCAGAAGCTTTGTATGCAGCTGTAAACAAGAAACCTACCTCTGCAGCCTGTACAGTGGGAGAAGGTGAGCTTTTGGCAATTTATAAATTAGATGGAAGTCAAATTAGCTACTGACTTCCCACAGTTGTTACTCTCCTTGTTTCTGTGTCTTCAGTATTAAAGTGAGGTTAGGAAAACCTGCTCCCGCTCTATTTCACATGAATATTGAGGATATAGAAAATATATAGCTGAAAATACTTGACGCTTTTAGAAAATCAGTACTATAAAAATTCAGCATAGACGGCCTCAATAAATAAGATCATAGATAAGTGTTGCAATGAGATAGCATGAAGTTTTTTGTTTTCCTTTTATTATATATCTAGATTATAGATGTTTAGAATATAAGGAAATTTCAGTACATTTAGTTGTTTATGAATTGCACTTGTTTGTTGTTGTTTTTTTGGCCATACTGCACAGCTTGTGGGATTTTTAGTTCCCTGACCAGGGATTGAACCCGGGCCCTCAGCAGTGAGAGTGCAGAATCCTAATCACTGGACCGCCAGGGAATTAATTCCCTGAATTGCATTTTAATTACAGTGTACCATATAAATCATTAAGTAGGATTTGAAATCAAGATACACTTTTTTTTTTTTTTTTTTTTTTTTGCGGTACGCGGGCCTCTCACTGTTGTGGCCTCTCCCGTTGCGGAGCACAGGCTCCGGGCACGCAGGCTCAGTGGCCATGGCTCACAGGCCCAGCTGCTCCGCGGCATGTGGGATCTTCCCGGACCGGGGCACGAACCCGTGTCCCCTGCATCGGCAGGTGGACTCTCAACCACTGCGCCACCAGGGAAGCCCCAAGATACACTTTAATCATAAATATTACAAAGACATTTTTTATTACCCTTTGGGTTGTTTGAGTATCTTAATTTTGATAATGTACTGAAAAATGTCTACCCTTATTTCAGATAATATTTTTATTTAATAGTTGTATAGGTTTATAAATAAATGAATTATATATTCACTGTAAAATTAGTTGAACAGTTTAAGTACATTTTGTTTATATTGCTCAAGAAAATCAGTTTAATGGTAAATTAAACAGTTTATTCAGTATCTACTACATTAGAGATTGTGTGCTACAGCCTGAAATATACACGGATGAATAAAATACAACTTCCCAAGTGCTCACAGTAAAATGGGAAGGCTAGGCATATAATTGTAATAAATTCTATGATGAATGAACAAAAACATAATTTTGAGTAGGACCTATGAATCCACAGAGGTGTCCATGTTGAATCATCTTAAACAATGAGTAGGTTCTTGCTTAGTGACGAAGAGAAAGCTTGGTGGACAGAGGGAAAGGTATGAGCCAAGGCTCAGCTGTGAAAGGTTAGGCAAATCGAGTCACCAGCAAGGCTGCAACCAGAGGTTTACTGTGGAATAACTGCAGTGGAATGATCCTAGGAAAGTGGTGAGGAGTATTTTGGAAAGGACCTGGCTTGTTGCAACATACCTTAACCTTGTAATCATTTTTCATCTTGTTAAGTCAGCTAAATTGAATAATATGGGAATGTGGATAGTAAATAGTTTCTGGCCATCTCCAGTTTATGATCTACAGAGCAAATTTCATGTCAACAAATACAAATAGTACTAGAAGAAAGAAAAAGACTTCTAAAACCTGGTCATTGACTGTTTCTTCTAAGTACTAGGAATCGTCTGAACAAAAAAACAAAGCCGGTATAAAAACTTAGACATTTTCCTTAAGGTTATTCATGAACAAATATTTATTGAGCATCTATTCTATGCCAAGCACTGTGCTAGGAGCTGGGCCATTGTGATGGAAATTGGCCTCTCATACTGATGTCAGCTGAATAGTGGGCATTTCCACAACTATGTAAAAGAATTAAAGAGAAAATAATTTAACAGATTAAACTATATGTAAGAAGGTTAAAAAAAACTTTTCATGTCTTGACTCTCTGTAAAAATACTGATACCTATTTGTAGTTTTGGGGTTATTTTCTGTGACATGATGATGATGATGATGGTGATGATGATACAGTTGGGGAAAAAAGAAACCCTGTGATAAAGTTTTATGTTCAGTCAAAGATGTAATCTTTTTCTAAGAAATTATTAAATAATTACTTCATTCCATTTTCTACCTTAACATCTCTTTACATTAAGTTTCCTTAAGTCACAAGGTCTTTTACAGCAAAATTACTCAAGATCTTGGAGATCAACAGTTTTTTTTTTACTTCTGTAATCTTGCAACCAAAACTAGTTTCTTTTTGCTTTGTTTCCTACAGAGTATATTGCACTTTATCCATATTCAAGTGTAGAACCTGGAGATTTGACTTTCACTGAAGGTGAAGAAATATTGGTGACCCAGAAAGATGGAGAATGGTGGACAGGAAGTATCGGAGATAGAACTGGAATTTTTCCATCAAATTACGTCAAACCAAAAGATCACGAGGTAGAGTTATTTTGATATAGAAACAGAAGCATTCCGTTCCTGTTGATCAGGGTTCATATTTAAAACAGATGCATGTATATGGTTTTGGTCAGGCTGCTTTGGTTACAAGGAAACCACTTAAGGTAGCTCCAGTAAAATGTAGTTTATTATAGGGATCCTGTTAGAGAGATAAGGGCAAAACTATTTCTATGAAATTCCAAGGACAAGAGCCATAGATAGGGGTGGGCCTCATGATAACTGAAGTTAGGGAATGGTCTAGATTCAGGGAGGCTTACAAGGGACCGCCTTGAAGAGTCTGTAAATCTTTAAGGGTCTGACATTAATGTGACCCAGCCCACACTCTGAGTTCCTGCTGCTTTTCATCCCACCACTAGTATGATATAGTGTAGCAGTTCTCAGACTTTTTGGTTTCAGGAACTTTTTACATTCTTAAAAATTATTAGGGACTCCAAAGTTTCTGAAAATATATGGATTATATCTAGCAATACTTTCCATATTAGAAATTGAAACAAATTTAAAAAATATTTATTAATTCATTTTGAAATAACAAAATTAAACCCATTATATGATGACATAAATAACTTGCTTTTTTAAAATTTTTATTTATTTTTTTCTGTTTTTTTAAAATTTATATTCTCTTGCACATAAAAGTCATAAGCACGTATGTATAAATATATATATATTTTTCCTCGTTTTAAGAACCTATCCCACTTTATTTTATTTATTTATTTATTTATTTTGTATGTGTCCAATGAACGTTTATTATTACTATTATTATCATTACTGTTACCACTACTTCTCCCCTTTTAGGAATACAGGGAGAGAGGAAGTGTGCATGTAGGTGGAATTTTTCTGCACCTATACTTTCGGCAGACAATTTGAGATTTAGAAGCCTCTGGAGCAGTAGTTCTTAAACTTTTCTAACTCAGAGAGGCTGGTGAAAATTACAACCTCTCCTTGAATAAATTCACCTACACACAAAATATTGTACACAATTTTGCTAGTGGGATAAGGACCCTTAGAAGGGATAAGCCCTTTTAGCATAAACTCTAGACTTCCCAGGGTGGTGGGACAAGGAGCCAGTTGCAGTTCTATAGACAGTGTTTACAAGCACTACATTACGTGTGGAGATAGAACACAGACACATTTAAAAGAGACTTTAAAATAGCCACTAACCTCATGTAGCCAACGTTCAACAGAGTAATAATTAATATGTGTCCAAGCCTCTGTTGAACATTCTGGAAAATGCAAAGATCTATAAGACTCTAGACCTCAGGGTCTCAGATTCTTGTGGTGGAGAAGTACTAGACCAGAGACATGTTCAAAGTCCAGAGGCATGGAGCCAGGAGCCAGCTTGCTGGAAGTGGCAACTGAGTGGCTACACTCATTACTGTAAAGCTAATGATGAATTAAAAACATATTTACTGAGCTGCTGCAGTCGATAAAAGCCCCAATTAAGGCACCATTAAGGGACTTAACAGCGTAGTGGTGGGGAAGCATTCCTGAAAAGGTTTAATGATCTCAGATCCTGACATAGCCGGGAAGTCGTTAGTCATTAATGCCACGTCTGGATCTCGATTATGAAGTTCTCTATAAGAAAACACTTGGCATATAATAGCACACAAGATTATACCTGATTTGTTACAGAGAGCAAGATATACCTTTTCAAACGTATTTTTAAATCTGTATGTGTTCAGGTAAGAAAAGTGGCCAATTATGAGCAGAAACTGCGTAGTGAAAATCCATAGCATGATTGCATGCCAATTAGATAAGCATTACCACTCAAGTAAAAAATAATAATAATGAAAATACAAAATGGAACATGGTATTGTACTGATTAATAAGACTGTGACTGTGCCTATAAAGTAATTCGATTAATTCCCAGTGTAATGTGTGGAAACTCCTTTAACATAAAACTACATTGAATCTAGAGAAAATTAAGCAGGTAGAGTCTCTGCCTTCTTAAGTATTCATGCACTTACTCGTTCATTCAACGGCTGTTCACTGAGAGCTGTGTAAGGCTTGGTCAGGGGCACTGGGAAACAGGTGAACAAAGCAGTCAAGGTACTCATGAAAGGTACAGTCCAAATAAATGATGATCGACTGTGATAAGTACAGTGAAGGAACAAACATGGTTCAGGTAACAACAGACTGAAGATCTTTTAAGATGAGGTGGTCAAGGGAAGGCCTCTGAGGAGCTGGTTCAACAAAGACCTGAACTGTAAATAGGCCAGTCTTGAAAAAGCAAGCAGGGGAAGAAATGAGGGGTGGAATTTTTTGGCTATTTAACATCTGAATTCCTTTCCTGAATTCCTTCCCACGGTGTGAGTCTTGGTAAGGGGCAGGCTTCTCCAAAGCCCACCTACTCACTTTCCTAGCCTTCCTTGCAGTTAGGGTTTGGGAACATGACCCAGGCTTGGTCAGAGTCATCTGTCCAAGGCAGTGAATCAGGAACTGGTGATACCAAAAAGCAGAGCTGAGAATTTCTTTTGGTGGCAATGAGTGTGGTAGCAACATTCAGTTTTTGGAGCAGTGATTCCAAGATATCCTTGTCTAAGGGAGCATTGCATTCAGAGGCAAAGGCAACAGAGCCCTCTTCAGGCTGGTTCTGGGTGTGATTTTGGCTGAAGTTCTGTTTGTCCAGCTTTGCTTTGTCTCTTCCTAATCTCCAAACCTCGTATTGCAGCCTTCCTGGAAGTTCTGTGAGCCACCCAGTACACTCCGTTTGTCTTAGGCTTAAATCAGCCAGAGTCGGTTTCTGATGATTCCATCTAAAAATCCTGATAGACTGGAGTACGTTGCAGGTAGATGCATATGCAATAGCCCTAAGGTGGGAGGAGAGGGAGAGAGAGCTTGGAGGAACCAAGAAAACCCCCCAGTGGCAGCATTAGTGAAAAAGGTAGCAAGTGAATAAGATGGCTGCAGCCGGCGAGCCAGGCAAGAGCCAGAGCAAGCAGGTATGCGTAGCAGAAGCCGGAAATGTGCTGGACCTAGCCTTTTCTCAGGGACACTCAACTAGCTCCCATGTCCTCATGGGATGTGTCTCTACTGGTCTCTGAGGACTCTGAGGCAGCGCTGAAGGGTTCTGGTTGGGTGGTTGCCACTCTGCTGTGCCAAGGAATTCCAGACTGTTCTCTACGGAGAAGGCTAAGCCTGAACTTGCCATTTCCAGCTCTGTGAGATGGCTCTCTCTTGCTCTCCTTTAAGTACCAAGATATGTATCTCCAAAGGCATTTATAGCATTAATTTGGTTATATGTTTTTGAGTGTCATATCCATCATTAGACACTAGCTAACTCCCTGAGGTCACAGTGGGGAGGTGGGATGATTGCATGCCTTGGATTAAGACAGATCTGGATTTTATCTCAGACAAGTTGCTTCACTTCTCTGAACCACAGTTTTCTCATTTGAAAAATGAGGATACTAGTACCTCATTGAGGATTACATGCCCTGTAAGTTGCTATACAGTGCCTACCACATAGTAGGCACTCTGTGATACTACTCCTTTGCTCCTTAGTATTTCATGGAATTGAATAGAATCTTCTGCAGCTAGGAAAACAATATAAAATCCTTGCTTTTGTGCTTACCTTACTGTAAAGTGCTAATTTAGAATAAAGTAACTTACATTGCTTTCTTAGTTCAGAATTTGTTCATGAAAATATCCTTTTTCTTAAAAATTCCCTAAAGAGTTATTGCCATTTATTCAGTTCACTCCAGCAAAATTACTACCCCCGCAGAAAAGGACCATTTTTCCCCTTCTAACATCCCTATATTAATGATGTAGACTACAATTAAAACACTGCATCCAAAACCAGAAGGTAGATTTTGGTTTTTTTTTTTTGCGGTACGCAGGCCTCTCACTGTTGTGGCCTCTCCCATTGCGGAGCACAGGCTCCAGACACGCAGGCCCAGCAGCCATAGCTCACGAGCCCAGCCGCTCCGCGGCACGTGGGATCTTCCCAGACCGGGGCACAAACCCGTGTCCCCTGCATCGGCAGGCGGACTCCCAACCACTGCGCCACCAGGGAAGCCCAGATTTTGTTATTCTTGGGAAACAGAGGAAGATATTACTCAAGCCTGATTGTCTTAGCCAAAATATTCCCTTATGTAATATTCCTTGGCCTTGAGTCTTTTTCATTTTAAGAACTTGAAATCATAGATGTTCTATAGGTTTGTCATTGATTGACCAAATACGTAACTCAGCTCTGAAGATATTAAAAACTTTAAAACATCACAAAACAAAAATCCTAGAGCCTCCCAAGCCCCTTGCTTACTGACTTGAACACCTTAATTTAATCTAATGAGTTGACAGTCTTAGAATCCTTTTCTTTCCTCCTTGGCTGCTGGTCTTTTTTTTTTTTTTTTTTTTTTTGAATTTTTGAATTTTATTTATTTTTTTATACAGCAGGTTCTTATTAGTTATCCATTTTATACATATTAGTGTATACATGTCAATCCAAATCTCCAATTCATCATACCACCACCACTTTCCCCCTTGTTGTCCATACATTTGTTCTCTACATCTGTGTCTCTATTTCTGCCCTGCACAATGGTTCATCGTACCATTTTTCTAGGTTCCACATATATGCATTAATATATGATATTTGTTTTTCTCTTTCTGACTTACTTCACTCTGTATGACAGTCTCTAGATCCATCCACGTCTCAACAAATGACCCAGTTTCGTTCCTTTTTATGGCTGAGTAATATTCCATTGTATATATGTACCACATCTTCTTTATCCATTCATCTGTCGATGGGCATTTAGGTTGCTTCCATGACCTGGCTATTGTAAATAGTGCTGCAGTGAACATTGGGGTGCATGTGTCTTTTTGAATTATGGTTTTCTCAGGGTATATGCCCAGTAGTGGGATTGCTGGATCCTATGGTAATTCTATTTTTAGTTTTTTAAGGAACCTCCATACTGTTCTCCATAGTGGCTGTATCAGTTTACATTCCCACCAACAGTGCAAGAGGGTTCCCTTTTCTCCACACCCTCTCCAGCATTTGCTGTTTGTAGATTTTCTGATGACGCCCATTCTAACTGGTGTGAGGTGATACCTCATTGTAGTTTTGATTTGCATTTCTCTAATAGTGAGGTTGAGCAGCTTTTCATGTGCTTCTTGGCCATCTGTATGTCTTCTTTGGAGAAATGTCTATTCAGGTCTTCTGCCCATTTTTGGATTGGGTTTTTTTAGTATTGAGCTGCATGAGCTGTTTATATATTTTGGAGATTAATCCTTTGTCTGTTGATTCATTTGCAAATATTTTCTCGCATTCTGAGGGTTGTCTTTTTGTCTTGTTTATGGTTTCCTTTGCTGTGCAAAAACTTTGAAGTTTCATTAGGTCCCATTTGTTTATTTTTGTTTTTATTTCCATTACTCTAGGAGGTGGATCAAAAAAGATCTTGCTGTGATTTATGTCAAAGAGTGTTACTCCTGTGTTTTCCTCTAAGAATTTTATAGTGTCCAGTCTTACACTTAGGTCTCCAATCCACTTTGAGTTTATTTTTGGGTATGATGTTAGGGAGTGTTCTAATTTCATCCTTTTACATGTAGCTGTCCAGTTTTCCCAGTACCACTTATTGAAGAGACTGTCTTTTCTCCATTGTATATCCTTGCCTCCTTTGTCCTAGATTAGTTGACCCTACGTGCATGGGTTTATCTCTGGGCTTTCTATCCTGCTCCATTGATCTATATTTCTGTTTTTGTGCCAGTACCATATTGTCTTGATGTAGCTTTGTAGTATAGTCTGAAGTCAGGGAGCCTGATTCCTCCAGCTCTGCTTTTTTCCCTCAAGACTGCTTTGGCTTTTTGGGGTCTTTGTGTCTCCATACAAATTTTAAGATTTTTTGTTCTAGTTCTGTAAAAAATGCCATTGGTAATTTGATAGGGATTGCATTGAATCTGTAGATTGCTTTGCATAGTATAGTCATTTTAACAATATTGATTCTTACAATCCAAGAACATGGTATATCTCTCCATCTGTTTGTATCATCTTTAATTTCTTTCATCAGTATCTTATAGTTTTCTGCATACAGGTCTTTTGTCTCCCTAGGTAGGTTTATTCCTAGGTATTTTATTCTTTTTGTTGCAGTGGTAAGTGGGGGTGTTTCCTTAATTTCTCTTTCAGATTTTTCATCATTAGTATATAGGAAAGCAAGAGATTTCTGTGCATTAATTTTGTATCCTGCAACTTTACCAAATTCATTGATTAGCTCTAGTAGTTTTCTGGTAGCATCTTTAGGATTCTCTATGTATAGTATCATGTCATCTGCAAGCAGTGACAGTTTTACATCTTCTTTTCCAATTTGTATTCCTTTTATTTCTTTTTCTTCTCTGATTGCCGTGGCTAGGACTTCCAAAACTATGTTGAATAATAGTGGTGAGAGTGGACATCCTTGTGTTGTTCCTAATCTTAGAGGAAATGCTTTCAGTTTTTCACCGTTAAGAATGATGTTTGCTGTGGATTTGTCGTATATGGCCTTTATTATGTTGAGGTAGGTTCCCTTTATGCCCACTTTCTGGAGAGTTTTCTATCATGAATGGATGTTGAATTTTGTCAGAAGCTTTTTCTGCATCTATTGAGATGATCATATGGGTTTTCTTCTAAAGTTTGTTAATATGGTGTATCACATTGATTGATTTGCATATATTGAAGAATCCTTGCATCCCTGGGATAAATCCCACTTGATCATGGTGTATGATCCTTTTAATGTGTTGTTGGATTCTGTTTACTAGTATTTTGTGGAGGATTTTTGCATCTATATTCATGAGTGATATTGGTCTGTAATTTTCTTTTTTTTGTAGTATTTTTATCTGATTTTGGTATCAGGGTGATGGTGGCCTCATAGAATGAGTTTGGGAGTGTTCCTTCCTCCACAGTTTTTTGGAAGAGTTTGAGAAGAATGGGTGTTAGCTCTTCTCTAAATGTTTGATAGAATTCACCTGTGAAGCCATCTGGTCCTGGACGTTTGTTTGTTGGATGATTTTTAATCACAGTTTCAATTTCATTACTTGTGATTGGTCTGTTCATATTTTCTATTTCTTCCTGCTTCAGTCTTGGAAGGTTGTACCTTTCTAAGAATTTGTCCATTTCTTCCAGGTTGTCCATTTTATTGGCATACTTTGTATTTCTGCGGTGTCTGTTGTAACTTCTCCTTTTTCATTTCTAATTTTATTGATTTGAGTCCTCTCCCTTTTACTTGATGGGTCTGGCTAATGGTTTATCAGTTTTGTTTATCTTCTCACAGAACCAGCTTTTAGTTTTCTTGATCTTTGCTATTGTTTTCTTTGTTTCTATTTCATTTATTTCTGCTCTGATCTTTATGATTTCTTTCCTTCTGCTAACTTTGGGTTTTGTTTGTTCTTCTTTCTCTAGTTCCTTTAGGTGTAAGTTTAGATTGTTTATTTGAGATTTTTCTTGTTTCTTGATGTAGGCTTGTATAGTTATAAACTTCCCTCTTAGAACTGCTTTTGCTGCATCCCATAGGTTTTGGATTGTCGTGTTTTCGTTGTCATTTGTTTCTAGGTATTTTTTGATTTCCTCTATGATTTCTTCAGTGATCTCTTGGTTATTTAGTAACATATTGTTTAGCCTCCATGTGTTTGTATTTTTTACGTTTTTTTCCCTGTAATTGATTTCTAATCTCATAGCGTTGTGGTCAGAAAAGATGCTTGATATGATTTCAATTTTCTTAAATTTACTGAGGCTTGATTTGTGACCCAAGATGTGATCTATCCTGGAGAATGTTCCGTGCGCACTTGAGAAGAAAGTATAATCTGCTGTTTTTTGATGGAATGTCCTATAAATATCAATTAAATCTGTCTGGTCTATTGTGTCATTTAAAGCTTATGTTTCCTTATTAATTTTCTGTTTGGAAGATCTGTCCATTGGTGTAAGTGAGGTGTTGAAGTCCCCCACTATTGCTGTGTTACTGTTGTCCTCTTTTATAGCTGTTAGCAGTTGCCTTATGTATTGAGGTGCTCCTATGTTGGGTGCATATTTATTTATAATTGTTACATCTTCTTCTTGGATTGATCCCTTCATCATTATGTAGTGTCCTTCCTTGTCTCTTGTAACATTCTTTATTTTAAAGTCTATTTTATCTGATATGAGTATTGCTATTCCAGCTTTCTTTTGATTTTCATTTGCATGAAATATATTTTTCCATCCCCTCACTTTCAGTCTGTATGTGTCCCTAGCTCTGAAGTGGGTCTCTTGTAGACAGCATATATATGGGTCTTGTTTTTGTATCCATTCAGCAAGCCTGTGTCTTTTGGTTGGAGCATTTAATCCATTCACGTTTAAGGTAATTATTGATATGTATGTTCCTGTTACCATTTTCTTAATTGTTTTGGGCTCCTTTTCTTCTCTTGTGTTTCCCACTTAGAGAAGTTCCTTTAGCATTTGTTGTAAATCTGGTTTGGTGGTGCTGAATTCTCTTAGCTTTTGCTTGTCTGTAAAGCTTTTGATTTCTCCATTGAATCTGAATGAGATCCTTGCCAGGTAGAGTAATCTTGGTTGTAGTTTCTTCCCTTTCATCACTTTAAGTATATCATGCCACTCCCTTCTAGCTTCTAGAGTTTCTGCTGAGAAATCAGCTGTTAACCTTATGGGAGTTCCCTTGTATATTATTTGTTGTTTTTCCCTTGCTGCTTTCAATAATTTTTCTTTGTCTTTAATCTTTGCCAGTTTGATTACTGCGTGTCTCAGTGTGTTTCTCCTTGGGTTTATCCTGTATGGGACTCTCTGTGCTTCCTGGACTTGGGTGGCTATTTCCTTTCCCATGTTAGGGAAGTTTTTGACTGTAATCTCTTCAGATATTTTCTCGGGTCCTTTCTCTCTCTCTTCTCCTTCTGGGCCCCGTATAATGCAAATATTGTTGCATTTAGTGTTGTCCCAGAGGTCTCTTAGGCTGTCTTCATTTCTTTTCATTCTTTTTTCGTTATTCTGTTCTGCAGCAGTGAATTCCACCATTCTGTCTTCCAGGTCACTTATCCATTCTTCTGCCTCAGTTTTCTGCTTTTGATTCCTTCTAGTGTAGTTTTCTTTTCAGTTATTGTCTTGTTATCTTTGTTTGTTTGTTCTTTTATTCTTCTAGGTCTTTGTTAAACATTTCTTGCATCTTCTCGATCTTTGACTCCATTCTTTTTCCGAGGTCCTGGATCATCTTCACTATCATTATTCTGAATTCTTTTTCTGGAAGGTTGCCTATCTCCAGTTCATTTAGTTGTTTTTCTAGGGTTTTATCTTGTTCCTCCATCTGGTATATAGCCCTCTGCCTTTTCATCTTGTCTGTCTTTCTGTGAATGTGGTTTTTGTTCCACAGGCTGCAGGATTGTCTTTATTTTATTTATTTATTTATTTTTGGCTGTGTTAGGTCTTCGTTGCTGCACGTGGGCCTTCTCTAGTTGTGGCGAGTGGTGGCTACTCTTTGTTTGCAGTGTGTGGTCTCCTCATTGTGGTGGCTTCTCTTGTTGCAGAGCACAGGCTCTAGGCACACGGGCTTCAGTAGTTGTGGCTCATGGGCTCTCGAGTGCAGGCTCAATAGTTGTGGTGCACGGGCTTACTTGCTCCGAGGCATCTGGGATCTTCCTGGACTAGGGATCAAACCCACATCCCCTGCATTGGCAGGCAGATTCTTATCCACTGCACCATCAGGGAAGCCCCAAGTAACATGCTTTTAATGAAAAACAACTATGTATTCCTCCCTCCCCAAAAAAGTTTAGTGAAAAGAATGGTATATTCTTTTGGTTGAAGTATATGAAGAAAATTCACCCTCACACAGATATGAGAGGAAACAAATATATTAATAACATTTGCAGATATCTGCAGATACTCTTCTTCGATATTACTACATCAAAACTTGAGAAGTGCTAAATTGTTGTAGGTTAGTTGCAACATGGAATCTGAAGCCATATCAGTGAACATTTCTTATTGTAACATTAAATTCACCAGTCTGTTTTGCACACTGAATATGATAACACCATTCATTGGTCATTTGGGAAATATTGAATCACTGAATTATGCAAATATTCCCCATATTGCTACATTTCATCATATAATATTAAGAAAATCACATTTGTGGCTTAAAGACTGAAACATAAGACATAACACCATAAAACTCCTTGAAGAGATCATAGGCAAAACATTCTCTGACATTGATCGTACCAACGTTTTCGTAGGTCAGTCTCCCAAGGCAATAAAAATAAAAACAAAAATAAACAAATGGGACCTAAGCAACCTTACAAGCTTTTGCACAACAAGGGAAACCATAAACAAAATGAAAAGACAACCTACAGAATGGCAGAAAATATTTGCAAACAATTCAACAGAAAAGGGCTTAGTTTCCAATATATACAAGCAGCTCATACAACTCAACAACAACAAAAAACAAACAACTCAATCAAAAAATGGGCAGAAGACTTAAATAGACATTTCTCCAAAGAAGAAATACAGATGGCCAATACACACATGAAAACATGCTCAACATTGCTGATTATTAAAGAAATGCAAATCAAAACTGCAATGAGGTACCACTTTACACTGGTCAGAATGGCCATCATTAAAAAGTCTAAAGGTAACAAATTCTGAAGAGGGTGTGGAGAAAATGGAACCCTCCTACACTGTTGGTGGGAATGTAAATTGATTCAGCCACTATGGAGAACAGTATGGGGAGGTTCCTCAGAAAACTAAAAATCGAATTACCATATGATCCTGCAATCCCACTCCTGGGCATATATCCAGACAAAACTATAATTCAAAAAGATACATGCAGGGGGAGGGATAAATTGGGAGATTGGGATTGACATATACACACTACTATATATAAAATAGATAACTAATAAGGACCTACTGGGAACAGGGGACTCTACTCAATACTCTGTAATGACCTATATGGGAAAAGAATGTAAAAAAGAATGCATGTATGTATATGTATAGCTGATTCACTTTGCTGTACAGCAGAAACTAACACAACATTGTAAATCAACTATACTCCAATAAAAATTAAAAGAAAAAAGATACGTGCACCCTTGTGTTCATACCAGCACTGTTCACAATGGGTAAGACATGACAGCAACCTAAATGTCCATCAACAGATGAATGGATAAAAAAGATGTGGCATATATACATATATATATGTATGTATGTATGGAATGGAATTCTACTCAGTCATAAAAAAAGAACGGAATAATGCCATTTGCAGCAACATGGATGCAACTAGAGATTATCATACTAAGTGAAGTAAGTCAGAAAGAGAAAGATAAATACCATATGGTATCACTTATATTTGGAATCTAAAATATAACACAAATGAACCTATCTATGAAACAGAAACAGACTCACGGACGTAGAGAACAGACTTGTGGTTGCCAAAGGTGAGGGGGTTGCGGGAGGGTTGGAGTTGGGAGGATGGGGTTAGCAGATGTAAGCTACTGTATATAGGAGTGGATACATAACAAGGTCCTACTCTATAGCACAGGGAACTATATTCAATATCCTATGATAGGGACTTCCCTGGTGGCACAGTGGTTAAGAATCCACCTGCCAATGCAGGGGACACGGGTTCGAGCCCTGGTCCTGGAGGATCCCACGTGCCACGGAGCAACTAAGCCCGTGCACCACGACTACTAAGCCTGTGCTCTAGAGCCTGAGAGCCACAACTACTGAAGCCCGCACGCCTAGACAAAGAGTAGGCCCTGCTTGCCGCCACTAGAGAAAGCCTGCGTGCAGCAAGGAAGACCCAATGCAGCCAAATAAATAAATAAAATTAATTAATTAATTAATTTTAAAAAAATCCTATGGAAAAGAATGTTAAAAAAAGAATATATATGTATAACTGAATCACTTTGCTATACAACAGAAATGAACACAACATTGTAAATCAACCATACTTCAATAAAAAGTAAATCACATTTGTTAACATAGAAAAGTCCTTTAAGTACTTTGAAGCTGTCAAGCTCATGGTGGTAGATACCAGTTTTCCCAAATTTTAGTTTTCCCTTGAAAGCTTGAGTTTTATTGTTGGCAAAAATCCTGTCAGCTCTTTAACTTGAAGGGACAGGCTTACTTTGTTCATCTTTGAGCAAATGTCTGCTAAATCTCAAGTCTGAATCATTTGTCATTAGTCATTTTTTCAAATAAAAACGCTCCATGAAAAACCTAGTTTAGGACACAATTTAATCACCTAAGGCTTTTCCGTGAGACAACCCTTGTACTTCAGTATGCAGCAGAAATGCTTTGGGCACACTTCATTTAGTCACCCAGACTCTTTAAAAGATGTGTATCTGAGGATTAGGACTTAGTAAAATTTTTACTGCTTGATCAAGGACATGCTTAAGTGAAACTGGCCTTGTTTTCCTTTGAGCACGTGGCTGTGAAGAGTATTACAACTACTAGTATTATTTGGCACCACTGCTGTGATTTGTGCTAAGACATCAGCAATTTTACCCACCAGTGTAACTGTCAATACAGCAAAAGAGGCAAATAATAATGTCTTAGTACTGTTATGAAAGTAGTTT
The DNA here is from genome assembly GCF_949752795.1 of Hyperoodon ampullatus. Classification (NCBI taxonomy): domain Eukaryota; kingdom Metazoa; phylum Chordata; class Mammalia; order Artiodactyla; family Ziphiidae; genus Hyperoodon; species Hyperoodon ampullatus. Next base: position 70,169,370 of record NC_136928.1, read on the forward strand.
TTATCTTCCAGACCCCTGAAAGGGGCTAGAAGGACTGCCCCCAGGGATCCACAAACCACACATTGAGAACCACAGACTGCTTAGGTTGGCTTCTGGCTCTGCCACTTAGAGGCTAGGTGACCTTGGATAAGTTACTTCACCTTTCTGTGTTCCACTTTCCTTCTCTGTAATATGGGGTTGATAATCATAATTACTTAATAGTGTTATTGCAAAAATTAACTAAGTGAATATATGTAAAATTCTTGCAACACTACCTGTTACATAGTAAGTACTCAAAAAATGTTAGCTGTTGACTACCATCAACTCTGCTTGGGTGCTTTTACTACAGCTGTGTTCACTAAGAGAAAAAGAAATTTAACCGCTTCCCTTGTCTTGCTCATCCTATAAATCAAACAGGTCATAGTTGCTGGGGTATGCATTTTTTGTTCTTAGGTCAAGTTCAGGAGGAACATGGCAAAAAATTTAAAATAACATTACCTTGTATGCAGCAGGAGCTAAACTCACATATGCCTTAACATACCCAGAGCACATTTGTTTTATGTGGTAGACATTGATTCTAACCCCATTGATACATGAAATGTATTTGTGTTTACGTTTAATATTCAGGAAAGATTCAGAAAATGAGCTATTCCTGTTGAGTCAGTGGATGCCAACATCAGCTACTTGTATATAATGTATTCTGTCAGAACCAGATCTCCCCATAAGTGTTGGATTCTTAATTTATTTGATTAATGTAAGATTAATCATTATTTTGCTCTTACTTGAAAGAAACAAGGACCCTGGGAATAGAAGTCTCTAGTTCCTAATAGCCTTTGTACTTTTACATCTAGATTGTTGGAAAACAATAAAACAGTATATCTTTTCCTTACAGGATTTTGGGAGTGCTAGCAAATCTGGAGCATCAAACAAGAAACCTGGTATGTATAGTAATGAAGCTGGAAAACTACTGAAGTGTTTAATAGTCTTGAATTCAGTTTCTTATTTTTCCTCTTTTCAGAGATTGCTCAAGTAACTTCAGCATATGTGGCTTCTGGTTCTGAACAGCTTAGCCTTGCACCAGGACAGTTAATATTAATTCTAAAGAAAAATACAAGTGGCTGGTGGCAAGGGGAGTTACAGGTAATAACCTTTAAATAACGTTTATTAACTTTATTATAAAAGTAATGCATACTCATTAGAAAAATAAGGTTAATAAAAATTTTAGATCACCTATAATCATACCACTTGGAGGTAGTCATTATTACCATTTTAGTATCTTATGTTTCTCTCTTGTCTTTTGCCTGTTTATTTTTAAACAGTTGATGTTACAAGTAACAATAGGAAGAGTAATTTCCCTAAAGACATAATTGTTTTCCAATAATAGCTGTTTTAATAAACCACAGGACACTTTCTTAAAGGAAAGCTTAGCATCATCTTTGCCTGGGATAACCCCAGGCTTGCGGTATAACTTCCAGGCTGAGTGCTAAGAAAATACTATTCACTGGACAGTCCCCCCTGCCCCCATAGTCTTATGTTTTTGAAACAGCAGTGCAAGGAAAGGAACTGCAGGAGTAAATGAGCCTGTTTTTTTCATAAAATGTTAACAGAGATAGTAATTGCATGTTTTGATACAGAAAGAGGAGTTTTTTCTCACTCCTAAAATTTCCTTACTAGTTAAAACTAAAAAGCATTTTAGGATTAAAAGATGATGACAGGTGTAAGAGCTGGATTTTTACATGAAATTGATATACGATTGTAATATGGAGGATTAACTTAGCATCATTCTTGCAAATCAGGGTCTTACAGTTTCTAAAGAAAAGTAGAGGTTGAAAATTCAGTATCTTCTTGACTAACCCCCTGAAATTTCACCTTCTGATTTACTTTGAAGATTGACCCAACTAAGTGGGAGATGTGGCTTTCCACAAATTTTGTTTATGATCTCCTGATTAATTATTAACAAAGCCCCAAGAGGTATTTACTGTGAGCTATATCATTAAGTGTTGACTTGAACTTATTAGGAGAACATTAGAAAGGTTTTTTTAGTTTATAAATATTATTTGTGTGAAATATGCAGAGAAATTTGAGCCTGAAAGATCTCCAAATAGACTTCTACAAATAGTGTTGAGATGCATATTGAATCTTCCAGTTGTTTAATACTGACGTGGAAGGCCGATGCAGAATTCAGGTGTTCACAAGACACCCTCCCTTCTAACACCAGTCATAAGTTTGGAGGTCCCCAAGACCACTCCCGAGTTCAGTAATTCGCCATAAGGGCTCACAGAAGGCTATTATACTCATGGTTATGGATTATTACAGCAAAAGGATTTAGATTAAAATTAGCCAAGGGAAGAGATGTATGGGGCAGAGTTCAGGAGGATTCCAAACACAGAGCTTCCAGTTGTCCTCTGCCCATGGAATCATGGACATCATTAAATCCTCCTGGCAACAATAGCCATGGAGTATTGCCAAGCAAAGCAGCTCACTTGAGCCTTGGTTTCCAGAGTGTTTACTGGGGCCCCATCACGTAGACACAGTTGACTGCCCACATGGCTGAACTCAGTCTCCAGTCCCTCCAGAGGTTGAGTTCATACTATGACCCAGAGGGCCCACCATAAATCACATCATTAGGCTATCTGGCATGGTTAAGGCCCCCACATAAAGTGAGACACTCTTAACAGTCAAGACCTTCCAGAGGTTTAGAGATTACCTTATTACCTTCCAGGAGCCAAAGGCAAAGACCAGACCTCTCTTTGGGCAAGTTTAAATTCTTTACTACACAGCCAGGGTTTTTCTCATTTTTAGTTTATGTCTCAATAATTGTCTTTAGTCTCATCTTTTATATTCTTTTTGCTAATTTTATAGGCCAGAGGAAAAAAGCGACAGAAGGGATGGTTCCCTGCCAGCCATGTTAAACTTTTGGGTCCAAGTAGTGAAAGAACTACACCTGCCTTTCATCCTGGTATGGAAATGGGTTAACTTGTATTTCATCTTAGAGAAGTTTTGTTAAAACTTAGCCCTTCTTAGATTAGCTGATTCTTTGAAAAATATTTTAGAATTTGTTCTTTCCTTACCTCTGCCTAAAAGTAATATTTCAATGAGAACTTCCTTTCTAAAAAGTTCTGTGTAGAAACAGCCAACTGTTCGGTGATACTTGAACTACCTCACTCCTTGAAATATTTTAATTGCTATACCATCATACTTTAAAGCAAACCAGCTGCTTGGATTTCTAACTGCATTTGGGAAATTCTTGTTTTTGTAAAACAGGGAATGGGGGAAGGAGGGTGGGAGAAAACAGCTAAAGGGAAATTTTAGCTGAATTTTAACATATGATCCTTGTAGGAATAATTATTTTGTTTGTTACTTTGTTGTTCTTTTTCTGGTAGTGTGTCAGGTGATCGCCATGTATGACTATATAGCAAATAATGAGGATGAGCTAAACTTCTCCAAGGGGCAACTTATTAATGTTTTGAACAAAGATGATCCTGACTGGTGGCAAGGAGAAATCAATGGGGTGACTGGTCTCTTTCCTTCAAATTATGTTAAGATGACAACAGACACGGATCCAAGTCAGCAGTGTGAGTAATATCAAATTATTTACTTCTTAACTAGTGCATAAGCTTTAATGTGCAACATTGCATTCATTACTGCTCTGAATCAGATCTTAAACTTAGCACTCTTAGCAAATGTTATATTAACGTTTAAAGTAAGAAAATATAACAGGAAACTTTCACAAGTTAAGAAGTTATACTGCTTTTTTTCAAATACTTTTTTCCTAGCTTCAGACCCTACTATTAGATTTTATCTGAAAAAAGTTCTAATTCTCTCATGGGTTCTTTGGTATGATAACAGTCTATACTGCAACTTCCCTTTACACCAGCCTTTTTCAGCTTAAAATAAAGAGTAGCTGGCAATTACCCTATTTACCTATTCAAAATGACCCTTTTAGTGCACAGGTGCTATTAATTTTGCAACCTCCTCATTTATTTCCCACATTTTTACATATCATCCAGGTTAGGAGAAAATTTAAAAGAAAATGATAAAATTTATTTTATAAATAAAGTGCTTGCAAAACTCATTAGGTGATTTTTTTTAGGTAGATAACTCATACTGCAAGAGATATATGAATTAAGATCTATTTCACTACTTTTACAACAAGGGTCCAGATCTCAATGTATGAGATTTGGTATTACATAAAATTATCTCTTGGTAGTTACCTAGCCTTTCTTATATTTGAGAATAAACGTAGCATTAATAATTAGAGAATAAACAGTACTTGGAAATATTTTTTACTTTTATAAAATAGATGTCACTTTTCCCCACTCTTTTGATTTTTTTGTCTTCTTAAATAAAATATGTCATGATTTATATTTTTCTCATTCTTGTAAAATTATTGAAAAGCTTTAGCCTTTCGTTTTAACTTAGCTTCTAAGAACATATAAATGGTAAAAAGCTGAGATGTGTTTATGATTCAGTGCAAGTATTGTGAATTTACTTTGTACTATATAATTTTAAAATCTTAGTGCATTATTTTCACTTTAGAGCTTATAAGATCGTTTGGATTTTGGGAGAAGACTTTTCTTTAGATAAAGCAACTGAATTTCCCAATTTGGAGGTGGAGTCCAGTTTTTTATGGTTTGAATATTCCTAAAAGTATCTCAGGGTTTTAGGAGAGGTAGTAAAGAAAATTATAACAACTTGGATTACCTAAATGAATGACCATTTTTAAACTCTGCTGATGGTTTGGCAGTTTTCAGTGCTTGCCAGTTTATTGGATTAATTAGAAATACCTGAGGTGTCTTTCCTGGACCTGAGAGAGGAAGGTACTTTTCAAACCTACTGGGTCTGGAAGATCTTTGACTAAGTGATCCCTGGAGGCATTCTGGTTTGTCAGTACATTTGGCTTTTATAGTGTCTACAATGTAAAGTGATAGTTTTCCAAAGGTTTTGTTGTTGTTTATCTTGTTTTTCAGTGGCGGAACTTTTTTCCAATTAAGTCGTATATAATAAGGAATACAAAGAACAGATAAAAGCTGTTCTAAAGGAAGAACAGCCAGGAGTGTATGAGTCAGTGAAAACTGGTTAAGTTTTAGACTATCATTTGTGTTTCTGTAGCCCTTATAAATATTACTTGCATTTTATTATGTAGTTAGGATGTTTTCTAAAGATTGAGAATTTTAATAGTTCAAATTTGTTGATGTGGCATGTAATCAGTAGAATTTTTTCTCACCCACTTGATTTACTTTATGTTCATTTTATTCCTCATTTTTCTTTTTATAGGACCCAATGTTGTCTTCCAGTGTGAAAGCACCCCAGAGACCCACTATCCAAGTTTGACTCTAGCGTGGAGGCAGGGCAGGCAGCCCTGATCAAATATCTCCTACACAATTCGTTAACTTCGTTCGAATGTTAGAGCCACTTGTGATTATCTCTTCGTGTTTCTAATTTACAGTTAAAATTTATTTGTAACAAGTTAAAGGATAGTGGGTCTTTGTGTGGCTTTCCCTGCTGTTCACTCTGGCATCCTTTAGCATTTTTCTTCTTTTTTAATTTGGTAATTGTAGGTCATTAGCATGCATGTTGAGTTTGCCCTTACATGGTGGGAGTTCAAACACACAAAGACCCACTATTTGCACAAACTTTTCTCGCTGGTTTGGAATGGGCTGCCATGCTTTTCTAATGTTATTGCAATATGTATATTCATTACAGAATTCAGAATTGCTTATGTTTTGCTATTATGTTTGATCTAATCACAGTGAGCTCTTAATTGGTTCAATATGTGATTTGTCCCTCAGTATGCGCTGTTTATTACTTTCTAATATGCCACTATGAGTACCAATATTTAAATTTGTTTAAAGGCCAAGGATTGGAAATATCCTTCTCTCGATTTTCTGTGTATTTTGGGGTGGGAGCAATAACACTTTGAGGGAACTTTTCTTATCTCACAGAAGAGGAAAGTGGCCTGCCCCAGCAATATGTGCAGAGCAGGGTATGTTTTATCTGTTCCGGCTGCCCAAGAATGAGTCCTGTACATGGGAGTTCACTTGGGATCTCTGTGGTCTGGGCTCATGAAGAAGCTTCATGTGCTGCAGCGGTCAGTTGTTACTTCTTTACTAATGAGCTAAAAATGGATTATTTTTGAGGAATGAAAGGCTCCCTTCATTGACCATGAGATATGAAACCTTCCCTTCCTTAGAGCATTTATATCTGTACATTTTGAAGTCAAAATTCATGTTATCTATTTTAATTAGGTGACTACTTGTCCCAGGTCACAAAGGGACACTGGTTGACACTCTTCTTAATGTATTTAGTAAAGATCATAAGGAATCCTTGAAGAATTTAAATGCCCATGAAGTAGGCAGACAGTCTCTGTCTAGTTGAGAATGAATTCAGTGAAGGAAAGATGTGTGAGAGCTGGCATTCCTCTATGTCCATGAAGCTGCTTTGTGGCTAGAGGGTTGATTTTACCATTCAGAATTCTCTGGCTACTATCTATTCTTCAACCACATTGGCTACTTTGGCATAGGATTTTACTTCTTTTCCTTGAATGGAAAACTTTAAAGATAATAAACATTATTATAAACTAATAAACATGAGAGTACTTAGCTGAAACAAAAGGGAGTTTTAGTGGTCAGTATTAAACTATATTTGAAAATCAATGAGAAGTTTATGCAATTTAAAATGTTTACAAACTGCAGTGCAATCTACTGTTTATGAATGTCCAAGTATTATCAGGAAAAGTGTACATACAATCACAGAGTCTTATTTCCTCACACAGTTCTTTAAGAAGAGTGAAATATGTTTTTATATATCTGAGTTTTAAGTTACAGGCATATTTGTGCAATATTTGTGTAAATGAGCCTATTCATTATAAATGAATGATTTTAGTCATACATTGCCTAAATCATAACTTTACAACACTTGAGAAAGAATCAACAGTTTAGTTAGAACGTCACAAAGTTCAAATGTCTGTGTTCCAAAATACTTCACATCATTGGGATGTATGGTGATATGTATGTGTGCTCCCTGAGGCAGGGATTTCTAGTTATTAGACCACCTCAACTTTTAGCATTTGGCATCATCATGATACTTTTTTTTTTTTTTTTTTTTCGCGGTACGCGGGCCTCTCACTGTCGTGGCCTCTCCCATTGCGGAGCACAGGCTCCGGACGCGCAGGCTCAGCGGCCATGGCTCACGGGCCCAGCCGCTCCGCAGCATGTGGGATCTTCCCAGACCGGGGCATGAACCCGTGTCCCCTGCATCAGCAGGCGGACTCTCAACCACTGCGCCACCAGGGAAGCTGTATCATGATACTTTTATAAAATATGACATATAGGAAAGCAATAATACCATTTTACAGGTGGCATAACAGATTTGCCTGTGGTCACTAAAGGGTAGAGTGTAAAGACTGAGTCCTTGTGAATTCAGCTGATCTTCTAAATTGTACAGTTTACTTGGTCTTGCCTTTTATTTTCTGAACTTTTTGCTTTTGCAACCATTAGTTGGGTTCAAATTAAGGGCAGTTACTTTAAATCCATTTTAAACCCTGAGGTTAGAAATTAGACCACTTAATTAGTCACATGATTTGGTATAACATTTTCTCCTTATAATTTTGAATTTGGGTTTATTTAATACGCTGATAAATTATTTCAAAAGTATTTTTGTAGCTCAAATTGCTTCACTTTTACACTGATAAATATAGATTATTAAGAATGACATTCAGGTAGAGTTTAGTATCTGTAAATCAGTTCGCAAATAATGTATTCATCAGGTACCTATGGACTAAATCACATAATGGCATATTTAAGCTGAGTGTCTAGGAAATAAATTTACTGTATTTACAGAAATACCGCTCTTTGTTTAGGTATTTTGTCATATATTTGAGAAGAAACTAAAAGCAAAGGAAATGGTATGACATATAATAACTTGTCCTTCTTAAAAGAGCATGCAGTCCTTTGCAATACCTCGTATTCAGCCACATATTTGTTCTCATTCAGTATAAGAGGCAGCTTTCCATTTACTTAGAAAGCAACATTGGAAGGAGTTTATCAGGAAAATAAAATTTTAGAATGAACAAATCTGAACCCTGTAGGAGGTAAAGAATGAAAATTTATTTAAAAATTGCAATATGTGCTAATCATTTTTTAAATTTACTTAAAAATTGCAATATGTGCTAATCATTTTAATCACATATATGATTAAACCTGATGGGTTTTTCAGCAATGAAAAAATCAGTTCTAAGACCAAAGCTGATTTTTTAAGAAAACTTGAAAATCTAAATCAACCCTACCTGTTGTATAGTTTCCTCTAAAACTTTATCCTAAGGAATCATTTTAAAATAATACAACTATTAAAACAAGGTAACTGCTATTTTAGTGTTTTAAAATATAATATGAATACTGATAGTTTAAAATAAAGGAACTGGGGGAAGGAAAAGTAGAGAAAGAAATGCCAATTTCAGTCCAAAGCTTTATTTGCCAAGTTTTCTTAGGATGAATTTTACCAGGTTATAAGTTCTTGTAAATAGAATCTATAATGGAAATACTGAGAGACTTTTGCCTGAAGTGGCATTATTGGATGCTGCTGTGATGCTACTGTAATGTAATAAATTATTAAATTGTTGCAAAGTGCTGTTTTTTTGCCTTAAATTTTTATTTCGTGCGTCTTGAAAATTATAGTATTAAAGGTCTTGAGATTGTGCAAATGCTGGAAACGCTTGGCATGAGGTCATCCGTTTTTATTTTTACAAAATTGTAATATAACTATGCAAGTGTGTTTATTAAAAGGACACAAACTACATTACTTGTATTGTGTATTTCTTTTGAAGCATCCTTTAAACTAATTGTTTATATGTAGTCCTGGTTGAATTTCTTTGGAATGTCTCTTTTTCCTTAACATAGTCTCTGGGTCCAGACCAGCAAATTGTTTTATAGTAGGGGGACAAAAGAAAATTTTAAGTGGTAAAGATTGAGATTTTGATCCAAGATAAGCATATGTATCTCAAAAGCAAAAGAAATTTTGATTTGAAAGTAAAAGAAAATATAATCTAGGATAATAATAGACTACTATGTTATTTATAATTTTTATTCCAACTTTTTCTCCAAAAAGATTGGAAGGAATTTACAATACTCACTGCAAATGTAGACTAAGATATTTTTAGTACAAAATAAGAGTCTGTATGCAGTGAAAGAAACTAAAGTGGTTGCTTGGGGGGGTACCAGAGTTAAGCAGAGTTTTACAGTTAAATAATCAAGTTGGTGGTTTCACCTTGAGTGAAAAAAAACATTGATCAAAATCCAGCCCATCCATCAATGTCTGACATCAACAATCTCTTTCCAAAATCTTTCCTCATCTCTGGAAAGTCATTCAATTAACATATGTTGAGTATTTGCATAAGCAAATGCAGAGTACTAGGTGCTGAGAATATGCAAATGAGTGCCAGGTGATCCTGGCCTCAGGTAGTGCCTAACTCTGTGAGGGGATCAGGCACGTACGCAGATAAGTATAAAACAGCCTGCAAAGCACACTGATATTAGATATTACTGGGCACCAAGAGAGTACAGAGGAGGAATACCTAACTCAACCGTAGATTGGTGAATTAGAGAGGACTTCCTGGAGGAGGCAACTGCCAGAGTCATAAGATCAGTAGGAGTAAGCCAGATTGGAGGGTGGGATGGTGGAGAGTGTGATGGAGACAAGCAGCAGCCGGGCGGAGGAGGAGAGGTGCGTTTATAAGGAGTTCATTATTGCTGGAGTGGAAGTGGAAAGCCAGCAACACTGAATGCTGACGCTTGAGAGCAGACCGAGGGCTAAACCAGAGATTCCTAGCTTGGCTGCTCACTGGAATCACCTGGGGACCTTTAACAAGCTATTGATGCCTGAGTCCCGATTTAAATGGCCTGTGGTGGGGCCTGGGTGTGGGGATTTTTAAGAACTCCTCAGGTGATTCTGATATGAAGCCAAGGTGGAGAAAAAGTCATGAAACTGAGTTAAGACTTGTTTCTGAGGGAACCTTGGCAGGAGTTGGGGATTGATGGGATGCATGGTCAGGTGGAAGGTCAGTTTGACTCCCAGGTTTGTATCTTGGTGACAGGGCGGAATCATGGTGCCACCAGCTACATTAAAGAATCGGAGTTGGGGGAAGATCAGTTTTGACTGCACAGTACCTGTGGGACATCCCGATAGAATTGTCCAGCAAGTAGTGAGATATAATTAAGATATACAGCATCAGATATGCATCAGCTGGTGGCATGAATGCCTATTGATAGTTTTTGAGCCACTGAAAGTAAATGAGATGACTCGGGGAAAAAATCAGACCTTTGAGGGTATCAGCAGTTAAGGGTTGGGTAGTGAAAGGCACCCATGAAGAGGAAACAAAGGTTCTGGGGAAATAAAGAGATTGTTGTGCTAATATTGCTACCATTTTTATAAAGTAATGAAGTTCTAGCTATATAACCGTTGCTCATACCAGTAAAAAGAAAAGAGGAAAAGTGCTCTTTTTTTTAAGATTTATTTATTTATTTGTTTGTTTATTTATTTATTTCATTTATTTTTGGCTGTGTCAGGTCTTAGCTGCGGCATGCGGAATATTCGTTGAGGCAGGCGGGACCTTTCGTTGTGGCGTGCAGGCTTCTCTTTAGTTGTGGGGTGCAGGTTTTTCCTCTCTAGTTGTAGCGTGCAGGCTCCAGGACACATGGGCTCCAGAGCACAATGGCTCTGTAGTTTGCGGTACACAGGCTCTCTAGTTGAGGTGCACAAGCTCAGTAGTTGTGGCACGTGGGCTTAGGTGCCCCGTGGCATGTGAGATCTTAGTTCCCTGACCAGGGGTCGAACCCGCATCCCCTGCATTGTAAGGCGGATTCTTTACCACTGGACCAAAGGGAAGTCCCAGTGCTCTTTATTGAGTACTTATTAGTCTAGGCACCTTTCTAAGGCCCTCAAATGTATTACCTCATAACTATTTTCTTTTTACAGGCATGGAAATGAAAACACAGAGAAGTTAAATAACTTGTTCAAGGTTACATAGATTGTCAGTGGTAGAGCTAGGTTCAAACCCAAGTGGTCCGACTCCAGAGTCCATGCTCTTAACCTCTACACTAGGGTGCTAATATTGCCACCATTTTCATAATAAGGAAGTTCCTGCAGTATAACCACCACTTGAACCGATGAAAAGGCAAGAAGAAAAATCAGAAGAGATGAGGAGGCAAGGACTGAATTTAACAAGCAAGGATAAGAATCTCTAAGAATAACATCTAGAAGGCTAAAGCTGAACATAATCACTTTTTTGGTAACAGCTTTATTGAGATATAATTTACATTCCATACAGTTCCCCCAACTATACCAATTCAGTGGTATATTCACAGAGTTATGCAACCATTACCACAGTCAATTATAGGACATTTTCATCACCTCAAAAGGAAACCCAGGGGGCTTCCCTGGTGGCGCAGTGGTTGGAAGTCCGCCTGCAGGTGCAGGGGTCGCGGGTTCGTGCCCCGGTCCGGGAGGATCCCACGTGCCAAGTAGCGGCTGGGCCTGTGAGCCGTGGCCGCTGGGCCTGCGCGTCCGGAGCCTGTGCTCCACAGCGGAAGAGGCCGCAGCAGTGAGAGGCCTGTGTATCGCAAAAAAAAAAAAAAAAAAAAAAAGGAAACCCAGAACCCATTAGTTATCACCCTCGCATCTTCCTGTGTACCCTGCCTGCCCTGCAGCCACAGCTAAGCTGTGTTCTGGCTCCATATATTTGCCTACTCTGGACATATGTAAGTGGAACCATAAAATGTGTGGAATTTTTGTGATTGGCTTATTTCACTTAGCATAATCTTTTCAAGGTACATAATGCTGTAGCACATATCGGTATTGCATTGCTTTTTATGGCCAAATAATATTCCATTGTTTAGATATACCACATTTTATTTATCCATATGTTAATTGATGGACATTTGGGTTTTTACTTTTTGGCTATTATGAATAATGCTGCTATGTACATTTGCATACAAGTTTTTGCATGGACATATATCATCATCTTTCTTGGGTATATACCTAGGAGTGAAATTGCTGGGTCAAATGGTTTGACTTTTGGGGGAACTGCCAGACTGTTTTCCAAAGTGGCTGTACCATTTTATATTCCCACCAGCAGTGTACAAGGGTTTCTGTTTCTCCACATTTTCACTGATGCTTGTTATTATTTGGCATTTTATTAAAGCCTTCCTTGTAGGTATGAAGTGACATCTCATGGTTTTGAATTGCACCTCCTCCATGACTAATGATGTTGAAAAGCCATTGGCCATGTGTATGTCTTTTTTGGAGAAATGTGTGTTCAGATCCTTTGCCCATTATTTATTTATTTATCTATCTATTTATTTATTTTTGGCTGCATTGGGTCTTCGTTGCTGTGCACGGGCTTTCTCTAGTTGCAGCGAGCGGGGGCTACTCGTTGTGGTGTGCAGGCTTCTCATTGTGGTGGCTTCTCTTGCAGAGAACAGGCTCTAGGCATGCGGGCTTTAGTAGTTGTGGCTCGCGGGCTCTAGAGCACAGGCTCAGTAGTTGTGGCGCATGGGCTTAGTTGCTCCACGGCATGTGGGATCTTCCCGGACCAGGGCTCGAACCCATGTCCCCTGCATTGGCAGGTGGATTCTTAACCACTGCACCATCAGGGAAGTCCCCTTTGCCCATTTTTAAATTGAGTAAAGTATCTTCATAATCACTTTTAAAACTTTATTTTAAATGAGAACAACAAATTATGAAAGATGTGCTTAAGAGAAATGTCTTAATGCTGTTGTCAAAAAGGCAGAATCAGTGATAAAATCAAAGAGTGATAAAATGAGTGTAATGGGAAGTGTAGTGGGAGGGCTGCTTTGGATCATGACTCTATGAGCTCACCCCTAGGAGCCTTAGCCTCATCTGTATAATGAATATAGTAATACCTGTATTACAGATGAGACTTAAGGGATTTATGAAACACCAGTTTAGTGTCTAACACATAGATACTAGAAATTACAGTGAACATTTACCAAGCATTTGCTGTGTCCTAAGTGATGGACTAAACATTTTGGGTGTGTGTCTGGGTTAGTAAGTGATGGAGTTAAAACTTGAGTCAGCATCTGACTCCAAAGCTGGTGCTCTTAGCCACCTCTCACTAACTTGGAGTTGCTGTTACTTCAGATCACAGAATTAGAACAATCATCATTAAATTCCAAGATATAGGTGAGAAGAGAGTAAAGAGAATTACCTAATTCATTCTTTAAATGAATTCAGGCTGGTCAAGTTACATTTCAAGGTACTGGGAGGACCTGCTACTGGGATCCCTGTGTCACCAGTGGTCATCTGTTAACCACCACGAAATCAGAGTCAGGCAGTGCCATAGAATTAGTGTGTACTAGACTCAGCAGTTTGGGCACAGTATTATGTAGTCATAAACAAGTTGGAAAATATGGGTTGTATAATCATACCATTGGGTAAAGTAGAGGTGTAGCAGTCTGCTTAGTAATACCAAGAAAAAAACATATGTGCATATGAAACCCCTGTTGCCCCAGGTCAGTACTGTGGTAATGGGCGTACTGATACAGAGTACTGAAGGGTACAGTCTATTTGAAATTAGCTGTTAGATACAAGCTGTTAACTGCATATGCAACCAAGTAGAAGGGTATGTAAAGGGACCAATTATGTTACGTAGACACAAAAAAGAGTTAAAGGCGAGTAAGGGCCCTGTTGGTTTTCAGTACTTTGAGCTCTTTGGCATTCCAAGTATTTATACTAAAACATTTTTTCCTCTAGAATTCAGTTCAACAAGCATAAGACCAGGTTAGGTTTGTACACGCTGCTGTCAGAGTTTCACCTCAAATAAGATTGCAGTGTAAGCATCATTTAAAGTGGCCTGGCATTTCAAAGTGTAAGACTTGAATCAAGAGACCTAGATTTAGGTATATAGTAGCTCTAAATTATACAGTAAGTTACTTAACCACCAAAGCCTCAGATTCTCCATGTGTTTATACAGTAGGAGTCAAAGTTATATTTGTTAATCAGAGAATTGATCAGAGGTTGTAAATTGTGACACATGTTGGTTATTAGTATTGTTAAAACGAAGTTCTGTGCTGGGTGAACATGAAGAAACTATTGTTTCATGACATCTCTTCATAATATTCTATATTCTGAATAGCACATTAATAGTTGAGTCAGTGATACAGGGTCAAGTCTGGCAGACTAGAAGGTGATGCAAGAATCACCTAATTGCTTTTGAGGCCAAAATCTGCACTTTTGTCTACTGTTGGGGGGGGGGTCTTTGCTGTCTTTAGGTTTATAACATTTTACCATAGATTCAAAAATAAAAATTAAAAATTGGGTTTTTTTGATAAATGCAAATCCACTTGCATTTATCAACAGAGCTGCTTTTGTAAGTTCTAGAATGTGTCTGTTTTCTGATAGTCAAATATTTTGCTTTCTGATGGTCTGCAGCATTAGAATCACACAAACAGCCCAATTTTATAACACAAATAGCCCTTTTTGTGCTTAAACAAGCAACCTAACACCTGATGACATAGAACTTGACAGGCATCAAAAAAGACACAAAAACTTGTTCAAGAATTATTTAAATTTCCAAAAACGAAACCACAAATATGTATGGCTTCATGGTGCTACCTGGTACACAGTTTGCACTCAATAAATATTTGCCAAGCAGATAAAAGGCTATTCTCTTACAAAATAAGATACCCAGTAATTTCCAGTGCCCTGATAAAACTTGAGTATTAAAGGCAGCCTTCAGAAAATGCGTGCAGTTGAGTCGTCTGGATTTACTGTTAAAATCTCATCTTTTCACTGAGCTTAAACACAGTGAGACTGAAAGCCATTATGTGATACTCTGGCTCTTAATTTTGGGCACACAGAGAATAGCATTGTTCAGAGGCGTTGGTCTCCTCAGAATGGGCAAGGACTATTCTGGGACTTTATGACATAATCTGAACAAGCCCCCTTTGTATCAGTCATCACAACTTGCCTTTTGTCCTCCACTTTTTGGAATCTTCGCAGATCTTTCTCCTCCTTTCTAAGCTATCTTGTTTGCTTGCTTGCACTGTAATTTAGAACGGTGGTTCCCAGCTGTAGTGGGACACAGTTTTCATAACCCTTATTCATTATTCATGTTTTGCCTCTCAGTCTCCACATCCTAAATACAAGTGTCGGGGGTCTTGTGGCCCAGCCTACCGCTAATGATTCCTCTGGGAACTTTGACCTGGTAGTAGCCCTGATCTCTCATTTTCCCTGCTTTTCCGTCCTTCCTGTCCACCAGAAGGAACTTCCCAGGAAGTTTTCATCCTTCTCTCTGACTGCCTGTAGTTAATATCAGTGTACTATCTCAGAGCGTGTCTTCGTATCACATTCTGTAAATACTTGTTGAAAACCTATTATGTGTCAGGCATAGCAGATTATAAAATGGACAAAAATTCCTGCCCTCTGGGAGCTGACATTTGAGTAGGGTAAGACAGAAAACAAACAAAACAAAGAAGTATGTCGTATCTTAGAAAAATAAAGCAGGTTAGGGAAAGGGAGTGCTGGGTGGGGAGAGGTGGATCCAGAGGGATTTCAGTTTTAAACAGGTTACTCAGATAAAGCTTCTCTGAAATGGTGACATGTGAGCAAAGACTTGAAAGATGTGCTGGCTATCTGGAGGAAGCCATGTGGATACCTGGAAGATCATTCTAGGCAGAGGGAACAGCACATGCAAGGAGCATGCCCGTAACGCTTGAGGAACAGCACAGAGGCCGGTGTGGCTGGAACGAGGGAGGAGGAAGAGGACGAGGAAATGAGGACAGAGGTGTCTGCGGAGATGGGGGAGGCCGTCTAGGTTCTTGTGGGCTGATTGTGAGAAATTTGGCTTTTGCTCAGAGTGAGAAGGACCCATTGAAGGGTTTTGATCAAAGGAGTGACAGGATCTGCTATGTTTTAATAGGATAGCTCTGGCTTGCTAGATTAAACTGGAGGTTGGGGGGCAGGGGTCAGAGCAAAGAGACCTGTTAGGAGGTTGGTTCAGCAATCCAAGCAAAAGATGGCAGTGGCTTGGATCAGAATGACAGTGGTGGATGAGGTAAGAAGTGGTCAGATTATGGACCACTATTATCTATTGTGAAGATAGAGCCACAGGTGGGTTGAATGTGAGGTGTAAGAAGAAGGAAAGTGTCAATCCACCTGTTGTGTTAGCTTCAGGTGTACAGTAAAGTGAATCAGTTATACATATACATATATCCACTCTTTTTTAGATTCTTTTCCCATATAGGTCATTACAGAGTATTGAGTAGAGTTCCCTGTGCTATACAGCAGGTTCTTATTGTTATCTATTTTATATGTAGTAGCGTGTATATGTCAATCCCAGTCTCCCAATTTACCAGGGAGGTAATTCTATCAGTTTTTTATTTCACACTTTGAGGCTCTCCCATTAGTTGCAAATAAGAGTTATTATATTTCCATGAGTTTTTGTGATGTCATCTTATACAGATCCTTGGAAGCCTAGTTTGTCTGTTGCTAATGAATCCTCCCCCACTGCTCTTTTATATTTTGCATTTGTATAGTTTTTTGCAGCCCTTTACTTTTTTTCTTTTAGGTCATTCATTCATTCATTCATTTATGTTGGGCCTTGTCATTCCATCCTCCATATCTTTTAGCTTTCATTTTATGTTTTCCATCTTTTTGTCTTTCTGGGCTACATCCTAAGTAATTTCTTCAGCTCTATTTTCAGATTTACTAATTGTTTCCTCCATTGTGCTTGATCTGCTGCCTCATCTATTAATTTATTATTTCCTTGATAATATTTACCTTTTTATTTGTTTCTGTTTCAAATCTTCCTGTTGGGTTTTTTAGACTCTAATTAGGATTTCAAATCCTTCATATATGTCTCGAGTTATTTTAAACATATATATTTTACATCTCCTTTTGCTCTAATCCTCAGTTTTTTATGAATGGTGGATTGTTCCTTGTTTTTTGTAATTTTTTACTTTGAACTCATCTTTAGCGAGACTTAGTTTTTCTCTGTAAATCCTGTGGAACCAAGGTCGTGAGAGTGACCCTCCAGACCAGTTGTACATTTTCTTTGGCCAAGCACCCTGAAGTTCTCACCAGCCAGGGACCAATTTTTGTGTTAATTCATCAGTTGAGGAATTCTTGAACTCCAAATTTATGTGAGATGCAGCCCCAACATTTCTGTTCGTTACCCAGCAGGGACTAAATGCTTTCTTGTCATCTCACCATTCTGGCCAGAGGACTCTTTCCCTAGTCCACTCTGTCGTCTTCAGTCTCCTCTCATTAGCCAAACCCAGGCAGAAGTCAACTGAGAAAATAGCTTACAAAAGTAGCCTTAGAGGTTGGCCTCCTTGCAGTGTGGAGCAGGGAAGGGGAAAGATGAGAAATGGGTCTGGGGACGACACGACAGTCTTCCACTCGACAAGTGTGTCCTGACCTCGGTGGTCAAAACATTGCTAAGTGTGATATTATAGACTGGGTTAGACACAGTCCCTAACCTCCACTGGGAGAGAAGGACATAGTAACTATATACAGGAGAACTACAATACACGTTACATTGTGGGAAGTATTTAAAATATAGATGCAAGCCAGTACCATGAAAACACGAAGGAGAGGCAGTCTGGGGACGGGGATGGAAAAGGTTTCCCCAGAGTAGGATCATGTGAGCTGCACCCTGAAGGGGTAGTGAGATGGCTTCTGTGCAGCGACGGGCCATGGACAGAGGCAACAACAGGAGTGGAAACAGCCAGGCCGTGGACAGTTTGTACAGCACATCATGAGGACTGAGCCCAGGCCGGGGTGGATAGAAGGTGGGCTGCATGGTCAGAGGCAGGCTGCTGCTGGATTACGGAGACTCTGGAGCCCTGTGCTCCCCCCGAGCTAGGACTTCATTCTGCAAAAAACAGGAGTCATTGAACATTCTGTCAGGGAAAGAACATGATAAAAAATGTAGAGGCTGGCTTGAGCTGTTCAATATAAATATAATGTAAGTCACAAATACAAGCCCATATGTAATTTAAAATTTTCCAGCAGCTACATTTTAAAAAGTAAAAAGAAAGAGATGGAATTAATTTTAATAATTATTTTACTTAACCCAGCATTATCCAAAATATTATCATTTCAGTGTGTAATCGGTATAATAATTTTTGTACTGATGCATTATTTTACATTCTAGGGTGTTTCTACTGGGTCTTTGAAATCCGGTGTATATTTTACACTTACAGCTCTTCTCTGTTTGGACTGGCCGTGGTTCAGGTGCTCAGTAGTCACATGTTGCTAATGGCTACTGTATCGGACAGTGCAGGTGTAGAGGATGGCAGAGGGGTGTATTCTATCCACAAACCCTAATTCCTCAGTTCTCAAAAGATTCACTCTCCCCTCAAAACAGAGGGTTCTATGGTCAAATAAGTGTTGGGAACTCTGGGTTCACTCAAATTAAATGTTTCTTTAGAGCAGGGTTTCTCAGAGCTTAGTACACGGATGCGCCTTGTGACCCTAGCAGAGAAATGCAAAGCCAGATTCGTTTGACCTTGCAGGTCAGGAATGCCAGGAACACATTTTAGTATTTGCTGGATTGGGGGAAACAGAGAGCCTGGAGGCAGGCAGAGGCAGAAATGCAGAAGGAAACACCAGGAAGAGGAGAGTGACAGAGGCTGAGGGAGAGACTCGAGTGTTGGAAGCAGCAGCTCATCACAGGTGTCAGGGCTCTGGGCAGGTGCAGGAGGACACCAGCTCCCAAGGGGGTCTCTGCATTGGGCGATGCTCAAGGTCATCATTACCTTCACAAGAGCAGTGTCAGTGGAGTGGTGGGAGAGAAACCAGAGTACCTTAAGTTGGAGAAGTGACAGAGAGAGCTGGGGGCGGGGGGCATGCGTGTCAGGCCCCTCTACTGTCAGACATTTGGCAGTGAGGCTAGAGACAGGTGTTTGTGGAGGGAGCAGGGTTGCGGGAAGGGTGCTTGTTTGTTTTCAATATTGTGGTAGGAGGGACACATAGCCATGTTCATAGACGAGAGGGACCGGTGAAGACTGAAGATGGAGGTGTGAGGGGCAGGGAAGGGTCCTGCAGGAGGGGGCGCGTTAGGGATGCTGGCTTTAGAAGAAGTAGGGGCCCCTCACCCCCCGCCACGGGAAGGAAGTACAGGGATGAGTGAGCAGGAAGGTGGGGCTGGAAGCAGGAGGGGCGTCAATCATGCCTTTATTGTTTTTCCCCTGATGTCAGAGGTGAGAGCGTCTGAAAGTGGGGGTAGGGGTCCGGTTGGAAACTTGGAGAATAAAAACTTAAGAACCATTGTCGTGAAATGCAGAGGTGTCAGCTAGGGTTGGAGTACAAGGATTGTCCCACGTTCATCCCGATGAAGCTAATGTCATGTACGTCCCAGCCTTAGAAACGATCAACTACCTGAGACTTTTCCTGTTATCCCAAGATACTGAATAGATAGGCCAATGCTTGTGGGTTTTAACATCAATCATCGATTCGCAAAGTGTGATATCCCGGGGGTGCACAGCACAATGGCCCACAAAATAGTGCCCAGGAGGACTCGAATTATTTTAATGGTTATATGTTTATGGTAGTGACTATTAGAAGAAACATAACCATCACATGAAACCCATGATTTCCTAGACATTTAGCTCAAATATGAACAAAAATATTACACAAATAATAGTAGAGATAATACGTGGATGTGGCAGAATGTGAAGGACCGAGATCTGTAAACCGCTAGCAAAGAGGCGGGGCAACCTTAGAGACTGTTGCGATTGCTCCGCCAGCGTCAGCTGGATGGCGACGTGATCAGCAACATTCCCCGTCATCAGGCGTCGGCCTTGGCATCCAGCCTCCTGGCTGCGCACAGCCGGGTCAGGCAGGGACCTGTGTTAGCCTTGCTCATCCCTAGCTCTCGCTCATTCCTAGCTCTCGCTCATTCCTAGCTCTCGCTCATTCCTGCAGGTCTCCTTGGCAGAACAGGATGGAACACAGTCCCCAGAAAAGCTGGATAAGTTTGAACATGAGTGGCACTGCGATTTCATCTTGGTAGCACCAAACGTGACTTTCGCCTTATTCAATTTTTGTTTGACTGTGGGAGTAATTTTTTTTAAAGCTGTCGGCAGCATGTGCAGAAAATAGAACCGCTGTCTTCGTGAGGACTCTCTGAAAGTCCAAATCTATACAAAATACATAAAAAATCAAAAACAGAAAGAGAACCCCCCCTTAAAAGGCCAGTCTGATCCTGGCGTTTTCCGCCTCTGTGGCTCGGTGCCTTTGTCCCCGTGCAGGGCGTCTGCCTCGGTCCGAACACTGCGGGCTGCGGAGGTCCCGCAGGGCCGGCCCTGCTCCTGCGTCCTCCGCCCCCCAGACCTTCGTGTTGCCTCCCCGTCTCTCCCGCTTCGGACATGCACTGCTACCGCCTCATGTTGTCCCTTGCTGGGCACCTACCTGCTTTTTCTTTTTGCCTGAGGAAGGGCTTTCTGAGGTGTTTCCCCTCCCACTGGGCGTACGGCAGGCCCTCAGCTTCTTACTGAATGACTCTGGGTTAATGTCACTTCCCAGTGTGACAGTGAGCTCAGCTCCCATGTGCCTGTACATTGATCCGAAGTGACTATGGTACTTCTCACTCTGATGCCATGCAAGATGGCTGGGGACTGCCCTCAAAGCCCCCGTGGCTGCAGTGTACCCCAAACCACCAGTTCTTTGTTCCAGTGGGTTAAGACAGTGCTCTTGCTGGGAACTGCTGGGCCCTGGAGACTTCAGGTTTCCTAACTGAGCACTTAACTTTGAGAAATCTAGAGAAATGTTTCTCAAACATTTTTTTAAACAGTGGCTCACAGTAAGAAATACATTTTACATCCTCAAATACATACCTAACTAAAAATTTTCACAGTACAATACTGACAGATCCTGTGCACGTGGTAGTTTCTAGTTATTTATTATGTTTTGTTTTTGTTTAAAAAAATCGATAGAATGGCCCACCAATAGCTCATGACCTGCAGTTTGGAAAACACTGGTCTCCAGCATTTGATTCACTTAATCATTACCATGCTTTGAAAATGTCTCAAGATGGTGAGAATAACATAGATTCTTCACAAGGCTCCACACCGTTCTGGTTTCTTTAAGGCCATTTCTGAAAATCCTTCATTCTGTCATTACTTATCTGGAAAAGAAATTGGGACCACAACGAGCATTGCAGGCGTTGCAACCAGTTACAGGCGTTGCTAATTTGCAGCTCTTGAGCTCTGGAGTGGCCGGTGGTTAATCCCGCTTCCGCAGGTGTGCGCTATTCGCCCGAGTCCCAGGGCCCTTTGGCAGGTCATGTGGTTCTTTCCCGGCAACGTTTGCAAACCCCGTGTATCTGACGATTCATGTCTGTTTTCTCCGAAGAAGATAAAATAATATTTTGAAACTCTAGCCTGCTTTTCCACAGGGTGTGCAGATCTCCAAACCCTGGACACCATGCAGCCAGTGGAGAGGAAAAGGCAGGGCTACATCCATGAGCTGATGGAGACTGAGGAGCGGTACGTGGATGACCTTCAGCTCGTCGTGGAGGTGAGGGTGCCGCGGACGCTGTGGGCTGCTTAGGGGGTGGGGCCTCGTAGTGAGGTATCACCTTTGGCGAGTGAATTCTCAGGCAGTGACTGGAGCGCTCACACCCTCAGAATGCTTCCTCTGACCCTTGGAGAGGCCTTGAAGATCTCAAGTCTCCAGATTAGGTAGTTCAGAGTGAAGAGAGAGAGAAAAGGCACTCAGTGCCTCAGTCGGATGTGGTAGAGGCCCCATCAGGAACGACCAGTGTACGGAGTAGGTGGGAAGGCTCTACAGCAGATGTATCTGCCTCAGACTTTTCTCTGACGATGTCTGCACTGCTCTTTTGGCACCTGATGCTTTCATAAAGTTTAGTTATTTCCAGAGGAATTGTGAGGCATTGGGAGTGTTCACCTAACCTTTATATCAGTTTGGAAAACCAAACAGTGTTCTGTAAAATAGCTCCCAAATCTCATACATTTACTGTGTTTGTGACTATTAATGTTGCCAGTGACCCCTAAGCAGACAACGGCTGTTAGAGTGGCACTTTTAAATGGTTCGCGTTTGAGCAAAGTAAGATTTTATACTTTTTTTTTTACTTTTTTTTTTTTTTGCGGTACGCGGGCCTCTCACTGTTGTGGCCTCTCCCGTTGCGGCGCGCAGGCTCGGGGGCCATGGCTCACGGGCCCAGCCGCTCTGCGGCATGTGGGATCTTCCCAGACTGGGGCACAAAGCCGTGTCCCCTGCATCGGCAGGTGGACTCTCAACCACTGCACCACCAGGGAAGCCCCAAGATTTTATACTTTTATTATGCTTTTGTTTCCATGGCTTTCAGTCAAGGCCCTCAGATGAGACCAGTTTAAAAAAAAAAAACTTAAAGAGAACAAGTGTCCCCACTCAGGCCTAATAGGTGCACTGTTTACGTGGCCGTGACCTTGAGAACACACGGTGCAGAAGCTGAGTCCTGCATCTGCCCCAGCAAGGCCTGCCCCCGATTCATTCCCTCCCCTGAATTCGGGCTGGGATCTCAGACGTGGCCCACTTGCTCCTCTCAGACGTTCACTGTCCTGCACTTCTCGGTTGATAACGTCTGTCTTCCCCCAGGCTGTGAGCTCCTGAGGGCAGAGACTGTGTGTCCTTCGCCCTACACCCCAAACGTAGCCTGGCCCTTGACAGGCCTTCCCAGCAGGACTGAATTTATGTGTGGCTAGGTGTGTTTATGTCTGCCTGCACTTCTCTCACCAGGATGGATGGCCTGGAAGAAAAGCCCATCTTTCTGATTAACCCCTACAAGTGTCAGGCCTGCTGCCGGTCAGGTTCCAGTCCTAAGGGGTTGTAAATGGGTGTGGAGAACCGCTCTGACTAGCACAGAAGGTGAACGGGGGCCAGGTGCTCTCCCCGTCTCAGGCCAGCCTCTTAACCACTTGGGCTGGGTTATTCTCACTCTGCGCACCTCACAAGACGCTCTGAGGGGTGAGGCATCATGTTGGGGTCGGGGGTCAGGGTAAAAAGCACTGCCCACAGGCAAGGGCTTCTCATTACCGTTCCCGTGGAGGGCCCTGGAGGACCCAGCCACCTCGTCCTCTGCTTACCTCACTGAGGCTGGCACAAAGCAGGCAGATAGAATGAATAAACAGTAACAAATTAATCATTAATCAGCGAGTGAAAGAACAGACAATCAGATGCTTTCCCTGTCCTTCAGGAGCAACCTCAGAGCTGATGGACCTTGTTTCCAGGGCTCTCTCTCATAGGAGTGTCCAGACATCTTCAGTCTGATTCTGGAACCGTAGAGGTTTAGAGACATTAGTTCATAGCACTTTTATCTGAGTTCTTTGAATCCAGGTTCAACTCAATGCAGTAAACATTAATTTAGAACAGTTTCAATGGAGAGTAACGTCATGTGTATTTTGGAGAGATTTCACGTGAGGAGAGTTGTCTCAGATGACTTCACCATTTCCGTGAGGCTTTTAAAGTCATTCCCTAGTTGTTTAGTGGAAACTTGAACGTAGAATCAAAATGTTGTTTTAGTTCTGGCTCCTCCACATTCTAGCTTTGTGACCTTGAGCAAATTACTCTCTCAGCTTTTATTTCTTCGTGGGTCAATTGGGAATAATAATACCTGACTCAGCATGACCTACATCATCTATGAAGTTAATTGAGAAACACACACACAGGTGTGCATGTATGCACACACAAGCATATGCATGTATGTGCATATCAGAACTTTGTGAAACCTTAAGTGCTATGGTTTACCAAAGTGTTATCTTTTTTTTTTTTTTTTTTGCGGTATGTGGGCCTCTCACTGTTGTGGCCTCTCCCGTTGTGGAGCACAGGCTCCGGACGCACAGGCCCAGCGGCCATGGCTCATGGGCCCAGCTGCTCCGCGGCATGTGGGATCCTCCCAGACCGGGGCACGAACCCGTTTCCCCTGCATCGGCAGGCAGACTCTCAACCACTGCGCCACCAGGGAAGCCCCAAAGTGTTATCATTTAACCCCTGAAATCCACATGTGCTTGGTGGCCAGTCTTGAGGATAGGATAAGGCATCACTCTTCTGGTGCACTTCTCACAAACTGCTTCCAGACCCCTGGGGTGCTCAGCCTGACAACGGTCGTGCTCCCTCAGTTCTGCAGGCTCTTCCAGTGTGTGGATGCTTTGTGCCCATGGTTTATTTAACCTGTATAACACCCTGAGGAGGTAGGTATGAGAATCTCCTCTTCTTGATGAGACTGCTGGATTCAGTCCTTAGAATCAGCCCTGATAGGAGACGAAATAGCAAAAAGTAGGGAAATTTTGCAATTTAAAATTTAACAGTCACAATATGTTTATTTAAAAGTGCCATGATCTTCCTAGTTTTAGTGTATGAAGATAATGTTTTATTTAGACCACACAGGCTGTGTACTGCACTTAAGCTGACTTCTTTCCCGTGTATTCTGAATTTAGGTTTTTCAGAAACGAATGGCAGAACCAGGTTTTCTCACTGAAGGAGAAACGGCCTTGATCTTTGTTAACTGGAAGGAGCTCATCATGTCGAACACGAAGCTGCTAAAGTAAGTCGTGAGCGTCACCTGTCGTTGCCACGGACGCCCCCAGGCCCAGGGCTGAGACTCACACCTAACTCTCTGCAGCCAGGGCTGCTTAGCAAAGAACTTTCACTGTTTTCTGTTCCCTCGGGCTTTTTTTTTTAATATAAATTTATTTATTTTATTTTTGGCTGCTTTGGGTCTTGGTTGCTGCACGCGGGCTTTTCTCTAGTTGTGGTGAGCGGGGGCTGCTCTTCATTGCGGTGCGCGGGCTTCTCATTGTGGTGGCTTCTCCTGCTGCAGAGCCTGGGCTCTAGGCACACGGGCTTCAGTAGGTGCGGTGCACGGGCTTAATAGTTGTGGCTCGCGGGCTCTAGAGCACAGGCTCAGCAGTTGTGGTGCATGGGCTTAGTTGCTCCATGGCATGTGGGATCCTCCTGGACCAGGGCTCAAACCCATGTCCCTTGCATTGGCAGGTGGATTCTTAACCACTGTGCCACCAGGGAAGTCCCTCCCTCAGGCTTTTAATTTTATCATCATTTTATGAAATGCTCTCTAACTCTGAAATGCATAATTATTGAAGTAAAGAAATATAACAAAGAAAATACTTGATTAAGCAAAGGAAAAATTAAATCATTAAACAATATATCAACATATGGTTCCAAAATATACTTGACTCTGCATCAGATAGAGTCAGGAGAGAAGCTGCAGCTCATGGCCTAGACATAACTGGCTGGTCTGGCACTCTCCTAAGTCCAGTGTGAAATTCCGTTGCCTGTGGTGATTTTCTGTCCCTTACGCCCGTGAGGACAGTCTCCTGTGGGGAGGCATGAGCAGTCCCAGCGCTTGCTGCCTCTTCGCCCTCCTTGGGGCTCAGCAGCTCTCTGGGAACGATGCCGCCTCCACACATGGCCTCTGTGGGCTCCTGCTCCCTTTTTTCCCTTACAGAGGGTGGACATTTTTTTCTTCTTGGTTCAGCTGAAAACAAGTTAGAAAATTTTCAAAAGAAACTTTGCTAAGATACTAAGCTGAATCCAAAACAATTCCAAAGACCTAGGAACACCCAAGTGCACAAACTTCATTTTCTTCGTCTTCTTTCTAGCAGCTCACCCAGGTTGGCTGGGCAGGCAGGGCTTTAGGCCCTCGCTGCCTCCTCCTCCTGACTTTTCCCTCACGGTGCCAGAGGTTTTTAGGTAACTCGCTGGTTGTCATTACCATTAGTCTCGCAAAGTATTCATCCTTCATTTGCAAAGCACATTCAGTTAGAAACGGGAAGTGAGAGTGTGTGTTGGTTGCAGGGCCTTGCGAGTACGGAAGAAGACCGGGGGTGAGAAGATGCCCGTGCAGATGATTGGGGACATCCTGGCAGCTGAGCTGTCCCACATGCAGGCTTACATCCGGTTCTGCAGCTGTCAGCTGAATGGAGCAGCTCTTTTACAGCAGAAGACAGATGAGCACGCAGACTTCAAAGAATTTTTAAAGGTAACTCCATTCTGGGAATGTAAGCAGGTCAGCCTTGTTCTGAGCCAGGAGGCAGGGGTGTATGGCGGCATGGTGGGGAATCTCAGCAGTGGAGAAGGCCATCTCCATCACCTTCCAAA
Organism: Hyperoodon ampullatus; assembly: GCF_949752795.1. NCBI lineage: Eukaryota > Metazoa > Chordata > Mammalia > Artiodactyla > Ziphiidae > Hyperoodon > Hyperoodon ampullatus. The sequence goes on from NC_136928.1 coordinate 70,195,485, forward strand.
GGAAACAGATATGGCAAAGAATTTTCTGATTGCTTTGAGTTGCCTTTCATGTTGAATTGATTTTTCTTGGCACTGGGACCATGATTTTGCCCATCTTAAATAAGAGTGTTTTTTTAAGCCTACTTACATACATCAGCTACTTCATACTCCAAAGAAGTCCAGAATGTCACTTTCTTAATTTTGTAAATTGTATTTATTTTATACCCATCTTATTCCAGAAGGAATATAAGATAGCTCACTTAAACATATAAAATTCAACAAGATAAAAAAAAATTTTAAATAAGTGGATGGGGAGTTCCCTGGTGGTCCAGTGGTTAGGATTTGGTGCTTTCACTGCCGTGGCCCGGGTTCAATCCCTGATCGGGAAACAGAGATCCCACAAGCTGCATGGTGTGGCCAAAAAAAAAAGTGTATGAATAAAATGGGACAAAAGGAAATGAGAGTAGGAAAAAAAATGGTGACACCAGGAATTAGGATAATAAATAAAAAGCGCATCTGTGATCCTATACATATACAAGAAGTGTACGCAGCTGTCATAAAACCTTCCAGAAACCAATGAGAAGACAGAAAACATTTGGTTCCATGATGCCATGGTCATAAATTAAAAACAAGCAGCTGGTAAGGAGAAGTAATGCTAGAACTGTACTCAGAAATTACACTATTTGTATATTCACTGTATATAATATAATGAGTCAGCAACAACCTTACAGTGATACAGCAATGAGCTTCATATGTCTGGTTATATCACTATAGAAAATCACATTTTGATAAGTCATTTTTATTGATGTTGTTCAGTAATAGAAATATTACTAAACATGTTAAAATGATGAGGGAAATGAAAGAAAAATCTGTTTTCTTTTTTTTGCATTTTTGTTGTTGTTGTGAAGTACTTTATATTGGGATATATTATACAGCCACAGTAGTACTTTATGGGAAAGTGCATAATTTAATATTTTTATTATCAGAAAAGAATGGAAAAATAAGCATAAAATATAAGATATATAGGCAGAGGATAAAATTCTAAGAGGAAAATAGAGGAAGTAATAAAGATAAAAGCACAAATGATATCAATATGTTTGCAAACAGGTACAGCGAAAAGAACTGATAAAACATAACTCCGCTAAATCTAATAGAAAAAGAGAAAAAAAAAAAACCACAAGTAAAAACAAGAATAGATACAAAGTTATTTCTTAAAAGTGTATATAATTCAAAATATATGCTAATAAATATGAAAACATTAACAAAACTTGTAGTTTTCTATTAAAGTTTGAAAACTGATTCAGTAAGAGTAGAACATCTAGAGAGAGTCAGGCTCGTGCCATCTTGCCCCCACCGTCCGCGCCCAGCCACCCTTTCCCTTTAGACACTCTCAGCCCCCCACCCGCCCCTTTCCAAGCATGTCCCGGGCCACCGCCGCAGAAACCGCACCATCTCTACCCACACATTCTCCGTGTGGGACGTGCAGCCAGGTCTACAAATATTCTTAGAGCAGAGATGAGCTATCTGGAATAAAGCCAGCAAGTGACCTGTCCATTTAAGCCACAGATGAATAATACTGCAGCCAGCCCAATGTCTACTGCCACTTCAAGTAGTGGAAGAAGTACAGGGAGGTCTATAAGCTTTGCAGCAGAATTGCACAGTATGCTGTTTTTGCTTACAGATTAAAGACTTGAACATAGACCTGAAACCATAAAACTCCTTTAAGAAAACATAGGTGGTTTTCTCTAGGTGATTCTAGGAGGCCTCTTCATGAAACAGCAGTTTGGGTAGAAGATGTAGTACACACTCAGTTAATTAACCTCCTTTGTGGCTGACAGGGTCTTGGTGCTCTGGCCTGGTGTCAGGCCTGAGCCTCCAAGGTTGGAGAGCCGAGTTCAGGACATTGTACCACCAAAGACCTCTCAGCCCCATGTAATATCAATTGGCGAGAGCTCTCCCAGAGATCTTCGTCTCAATGCTAAGACCCAGCTCCACTTAACAGCCAGCAAGCTCCAGTGCTGGATGCTCCATGCCAAACAACTAGCAAGACAGGAACACAGCCCCACCCATTAGCAGAGGGGCTGCCTAAAATCATTCTAAGTTCATAGACACCGCGAAACACACTGCTACATGCAGCCCCATCCACCAGAAAGACAAGATTCGGCCCCACCCACCAGAACACAGGCACCAGTCCCCTCCATCAGGAAGCCTACACAAGCCACTGACCCAACCTTACCCACTGGGGGCAGACACCAAAAACAACAGGAACAATGAACCTGCAGCCTGTGAAAAGGAGACCCCAAAGGGGTCATAAGTTACACAAAATGAGAAGCCAGAGTAATATGCAGCAGATGAAGGAGCAAAGTAAAAACCCACCAGACCAAACAAATGAAGAGGAAATAGGCAGTCTACCTGAAAAAGAATTTAGAGTAATGATAGTAAAGATGATCCAAAATCTTGGAAATAGAATGGAGAAAATACAAGAAACGTTTAACAGGGACCTAGGAGAACTAAAGAGCAAACAAACAATGACGAACAACACAATAAGTGAAATTAAAAATTCTCTAGAAGGAATCAGTAGCTGAATAACTGAGGCGGAAGAACGGATAAGTGACGTGGGAGATAAAATAGTGGAAATAACTACCACAGAGCAGAATAAAAAAAAAGAATGGGGCTTCCTTGGTGGCGCAGTGGTTGAGAGTCCGCCTGCCGATGCAGGGGACACGGGTTCGTGCCCCGGTCTGGGAGGATCCCACATGCCGCGGAGCGGCTTGGCCCATGAGCCATGGCCATTGAGCCTGCGTGTCCGGAGCCTGTGCTCCGCAACGGGAGAGGCCACAACAGTGAGAGGCCCACATACCGCAAAAAAAAAAAAAAAAAAAGAATGAAAAGAATTGAGGACAGTCTCAGAGACCTCTGGGACGACATTAAACGCACCAACATTCAAATTATAGGGATCCCAGAAGAAGAGAAAAAGAAAGGGTCTGAGAAAATATTTGAAGAGATTATAGTCGAAAACTTCCCTAACATGGGAAAGGAAATAGTCAAGTCCAGGAAGTGCAGAGAGTCCTATACAGGATAAATCTAAGGAGAAACATGCCAAGACACATGTTAATCAAACTATCAAAACTTAAATACAAAGAAAAAATATTAAAAGCAGCAAGGGAAAAGCAACAAATAACATACAAGGGAATCCCCATAAGGTTAACAGCTGATCTTTCAGCAGAAACTCTGCAAGCCAGAAGGGAGCGGCAGGACATATTTAAAGTGATGAAAGAAAAACCTACAACCAAGATTACTCTATCCAGTAAGGATCTCATTCAGATTCGACGGAGAAATTAAAACCTTTACAGACAAGCAAAAGTTAAGAGAATTCAGCACCACCAAACCAGATATACAACAAATGCTAAAGGAACTTCTCTAGGGAGGAAACACAAGAGAAGGAAAAGACCTACAAAAACAAACCCAAAACAATTAAGAAAATGGTAATAGGAACATACATATCGATAATGATGTTAAATGTAAATGGATTAAATGCTCCAACCAAAAGATGTAGACTGGCTGAATGGATACAAAAACAAGACCCATATATATGCTGTCTACAAGAGACCCACTTCAGACCTAGGGACGCATACAGACTGAAAGTGATGGGATGGAAAAAGATATTCCATGCAAATGGAAATCAAAAGAAAGCTGGAGTAGCAGTTCTCAATCATATCAGATAAAATAGACTTTAAAATAAAAACTATTACAAGAGACAAAGAAGGACACTACATAATGATCAAGGAAGGGATCAATCCAAGAAGAAGATATAACAATTGTACATATTTATGCACCTAACATAGGAGCACCTCAATACATAAGGCAAATGCTAACAGCCATAAAAGGGGAAATCGACAGTAACACAATAATAGTAGGGGACTTTAACACCCCACTTTCACCAATGGACAGATCATCCAAAATGAAAATAAATAAGGAAACACAAACTTTAAATGACACATTAGACAAGATAGACTCAATTGATATTTATAGGACATTCCCTCCAAAAACAACAGAATACACTTTCTTCTCAAGTGCTCATGGAACATTCTCTAGGATAGATCATATCTTGGGTCACAAATCAAGCCTTGGTAAATTTAAGAAAATTGAAATCATATCAAGTATCTTTTCCAACCATAACGCTATGAGGCTAGATATCAATTACAGGAAAAAAAACTGTAAAAAATACAAATACGTGGAGGCTAAACAATACGCTACTAAATAACCAAGAGATCACTGAAGAAATCAAAGAAGAAATCAAAAGCTACCTAGAAACACCATCCTCAGGCTGAAACACCATCCTCAGGCTGACCATGGTGGACATTTTGAGGGCAGCTGATCCGCAGCCTGTGTGCCCCGCACCACTTCCTGTGGAAGCTTGAGCCAGCTGTGTAGCTTTCTCCCTTTGTCTCATAACCATGTCCACCAATGAGAATTCTAATTCACCAGCTGCCCGCCTTAACAGATTCAAGAACAAGGGGAAAGAAAGTACAGAAACGAGGCAGCACTGAATAGAGGTTAATGTGGAGTTCCGGAAAGCTAAGAAGTATGACCAGATGCTGAAAAGGAGAAATGTCAGCTCTTTTCCAGATGATGCTGCTTCTCCACTGCAGGAAAACCACAACAACCAGGGCACTGTAAATAGGTCTGTTGATGACACTGTCAAAGGCATAAATAGCAACAATTTGGAAAGCCAGCTCCAAGCTACTCAAGCTGCTAGGAAACTGCTTTCTAGGGAAAAACAGCCCCCCATAGACAGCATAATCTGGGCTGGTTTGATTCCAAAATTGTGTCCTTCTTGGGCAGAACTGATTGTAGTCCCATTCAGTTTGAATCTGCTTGGGCCCTCACTAACATTGCTTCCGGGACATCAGAACAGACCAAGGCTGTGGTAGATGGAGGTGCTATCCCAGCATCCATTTCTCTGTTGGCATTTCCCCATGCTCACATCAGTGAACAAGCTGTACGGGCTCTAGGAAACATGGCAGGTGATGGCTCAGTTTTCCAAGACTTGGTTATGAAGTATGGTGCAGTTGACCCGCTGTTGGCACTTTTGGTGGTTCCTGATACATCATCTTTAGCATGTGGTTACTTACATAATCTTACCTGGACCCTTTCAAATCTTTGTCACAACAAGAATCCTGCACACCCCCTTAGATGCTGTTGAGCAAATTCTTCCTACTTTAGTTCATCTCCTGCATCACGATGATCCAGAAGTTTTAGCTGATACCTGCTGGGCTATTTCCTACCTTACCAATGGTCCAAATGAATGGATTGAAATGGTTGTGAAAACTGGGGTTGTACCCCAACTTGTGAAGCTTTTAGGAGCTACTGAATTGCCAATTGTGATTCCCACGCTAAGAGCCATAGGGAATATTGTCACTGGGACAGATGAACAGACTCAGGTTGTAATGGATGCAGGAGCACTTGCCATCTTTCCCAGCCTGCTAACGAACTCCAAAACTAATATTCAGAAGGAAGCTATGTGGACAATGTCAAACATCACGGCTGGCCACCAGGACAAGATATAGCAAGTCGTAAATCATGGATTAGTCCCATTCCTTGTTGGCATTCTCTCTAAGGCAGACTTTAAGACACAAAAGGAAGCTGGATGGGCTGTGACCAACTATACAAGTGGCAGAACAGTTGAGCAGATTGTATACCTTGTTCATTGTGGCATAATAGAACCATTGATGAACCTCCTAACTGCAAAAGGCACCAAAATTATTCTGGTTATCCTGGATGCCATTTCAAATATCTTTCAGGCTGCTGAGAAACTAGGTGAAACTGAGAAACTTAGTATAATGATTGAAGAATGTGGAGGTTTGGACGAAATTGAAGCTCTACAAAACCATGAAAATGAGTCTGTGTACAAAGCTTCATTAAACTTGATTGAGAAGTATTTCTCTGTGGAAGAAGAGGAAGATCAAAATGTTGTGCCGGAAACTACCTCTGAAGGGTATACATTCTAAGTTCAGGATGGCGCTGCTGGGACCTACAGCTTTTAGATTGTACCTCTGAGGCATAAAATTGTTTGTTGTGTACTACGTTTGGTAGAAGTTTCTCTTACTGTTTCTCTACTAAGAACTCTTTTTACATGTGGTTTGTTATTGTAGCACTTTTTACAAAGAAACTATGCTTGAACATTTCCAAACTGTACATACTGTATGAAGCTTCTCCTCTCAATGGGTTTCTTATTTCTGTGTGGGATTTCATATCTTGCAGTGTCCTGTAAATAAAGATTACATTCCACCCTTTTCTTTACTTCAAAAAAAAAAATTACCTAGAAACAAATGACAGTGAAAACTCGATGACCCAAAACCTATGGGATGCAGCAAAAGCAGTTCTAAGAGGGAAGTTTATAGCAATACAGTCCTACCTCAAGAAAAAAGGAAAATCTCAAATAAACAACCTAACCTTACACCTAAAGCAATTAGAGAAAGAAGAAGAAGAACAACAACAAAAACCCCCAAAGTTAGCAGAAGGAAAGAAATCATAAAGCTCAGATCAGAAATCAATGAAAAAGAAATGAAGGAAACAGTAGCAAAGATCAATAAAACTAAAAGCTGGTTCTTTGGGAAGATAAACAAAATTGATAAACCATTAGCCAGTATCATCAAGAAAAAAAGGGAGAAGACTCAAATCAACAGAATTAGAAATGAAAAGAAGTAACAACTGACACTGCAGAAATACAAAGGATCATGAGAGATTACTACAACAACTATATGCCAATAAAATGGAAAACCTGGAAGAAATGGACAAATTCTTAGAAAAGCACAACCTTCCGAGACTGAACCAGCAAGAAACAGAAACTATAAACAGACCAATCACAAGTACTGAAATTGACACTGTGATTAAAAATCTTCCAACAGGGCTTCCCTGGTGGCACAGTGGTTGAGAGTCTGCCTGCCGATGCAGGGGACACGGGTTCGTGCCCCAGTCCGGGAAGATCCCACATGCCGTGGAGAGGCTGGCCCCGTGAGCCATGGCCGCTGAGCCTGTGCGTCCGGAGCCTGTGCTCCGCAACGGGAGAGGCCACGACAGTGAGAGGCCCACGTACCGCAAAAACAAACAAACAAAAATCTCCCAACAAACAAAAGCCCAGGACCAGATGGCTTCACTGGTGAATTCTATCAGACATTTAGAGAAGAGTTAACACATATCCTTCTTAAACTCTTCCAAAATATAGCAGAGAGAGGAACACTCCCAAACTCATTCTATGAGGCCACCATCACCCTGATATGAAAACCAGACAAAGATGTCACACACACACACACAAAAACTACAGGCCAATATCACTGATGAACATAGATGCAAAAATCCTCAACAAAATACTAGCAGACAGACTCCAACAGCACATTAAAAGGATCATACACCATGATCAAGTGGGGTTTATCCCAGGAATGCAAGGATTCTTCAATATATGCAAATCAGTCATTGTGATACATCATATTCACAAATTGAAGGATAAACACCATATGGTAATCTCAATAGATGCAGAAAAGCTTTCAACAAAATTCAACACCGGTTTATGATAAAAATTCTCCAGAAAGTAGGCATAGAGGGAACCTACCTCCACATAATAAAAGCCATATATGACAAACCCACAGCCAACATCGTTCTCAATGATGAAAAACGGAAACCATTTCCTCTAAGATCAGGAACAAGACAAGGTTGCCCACTCTTACCACTGTCATTCAACATAGTTTTGGGAGTTTTAGCCATGGCAATCAGAGAAGAAAAAGAAATAAAAGGAATCCAAATTGGAGAAGAAGAAGTAAAACTGTCACTGTTTGCAGATGACATGATACTATACATAGAGAATCCTAAAGATGCTACCAGAGAACTACTAGAGCTAATCAATGAATTTGGTAAAGTTGCAGGGCACAAAATTAATGCACAGAAATCTCTTGCATTCCTATACGCTAATGATGAAAAATCTGAAAGAGAAATTAAGGAAACACTCCCATTTACCACTGCAATAAAAAGAATAAAATACCTAGGAATAAACCTACCTAAGGAGACAAAGACCAGTATGCAGAAAACTATAAGACACTGATGAAAGAAATTAAAGACGATACACACAGTTGAAGAGATATACCATGTTCTTGGATTGGAAGAATCAACATTGTGAAAATGACTACTGCCCAAAGCAATCTACAGATTCAGTGCAATCCCTATCAAACTACCAATGGCATTTTTCACAGAACTAGAACAAAAAATTTCACAATTTGTATGGAAACACAAAAGACCCCGAATAGCCAAAGCAATCTTGAGAAAGAAAAATGGAGCTGGAGGAATCAGGCTCTCTGACTTCAGACTATACTACAAAGCTACAGTAATCAAGACAGTATGGTACTGGCACAAAAACAGAAATATAGATCAATGGAACAGGATAGAAAGCCCAGAGATAAACCCACACACATATGGTCACCTTATCTTTGATAAAGGAGGCAAGAATATACAATGGAGAAAAAGACAGCCTCTTCAATAAGTGGTGCTGGGAAAACTGGACAGGGACATGTAAAAGAATGAAATTAGAACACTTCCTAACACCAAACACAAAAATAAACTCAAAATGGATTAAAGACCTAAATGTAAGGCTAGACACTATAAAACTCTTAGAGGAAAACATAGGCTGAGCACTCTGTGACATAAATCACAGCAAGATCCTTTTTGACCCACCTTCTAGAGAAATGGAAATAAAAACAAAAATAAACAAATGGGACCTAATGTAATTTAAAAGCTTTTGCACAGCAAAGGAAACCATAAACAAGACGAAAAGACAACCCTCAGAATGGGAGAAAATATTTGCAACCGAAGCAACTGACAAAGGATTAATCTCCAAAATATACAAGCAGCTCATGCAGCTCAATATCAAAAAAACAAACAACCCAATCCAAAAACAGGCAGAAGACCTAAAGAGACATTTCTCCAAAGAAGATATACAGATGACCAACAAACACATGAAAGGATGCTCAACATCACTAATCATTAGAGAAATGCAAATCAAAACTACAATGAGGTATCACCTCACACCAGTCAGAATGGCCATCATCAAAAAATCTACAAACAATAAATGCTGGAAAGGGTGTGGAGAAAATGGAACCCTCCTGCACTGTTGGTGGGAATGTAAATTGATACAGCCACTGTGGCAAACAGTATGGAGGTTCCTTAAAAAACTACAAATAGAATTACCGTTTGACCCAGCAATCCCACTACTGGGCATATACCATGAGAAAACCATAATTCAGAAAGAGACATGTACCACAGTGTCTGTTGTGCAGCACTACTTACAATAGCCAGGACATCGAAGCAACCTAAGTGTCCATCAGCAGATGACTGGATAAAGAAGATGTGGTACATATATACAATGGAATATTACTCAGCCATAAAAAATGAAATTGAGCTATTTGTGGTGAGATGGATGGACCTAGAGCCTGTCATACAGAGTGAAGTAAGTCAGAAAAACAAATACCATATGCTAACACATAATATGGAATCTAAAAAAACAGAAATGTTTCTGATGAACCCAGGGCAGGACAGAAATAAAGACACAGACGTAGAGAATGGACTTGAGGATGTGGGAAGGGGAAGGGGAAGGGGAAGCTGGGACAAAGTGAGAGAGTGGCATGGACATATATACACTACCAGCTGTAAAATAGATAGCTAGTGGGAAGCAGCCACATAGCACAGGGAGATCAGCTCGGTGCTTTGTGACCACCTAGAGGGGAGGGATAGGGAGGGTGGGAGGGAGAGAGACGCAAGAGGGAGGAGATATGGGGATATATGTACCTGTATAGCTGATTCACTTTGTTATACAGCAGAAACTAACACAACATTGTAAAGTTAACTATAGTCCAATAAAGCTGTTAAAAAAAAAGAATAAAAAATCTGAAGATAATATTAAACAAGGGAAAAAACTGAGTAACCTACCCTAAAAGAGGAGCTAGTTTCACTTGATGGATTTAATGGTGAATTATTTACAACAGTAAAGGAATAGATTATTCCATTTTATACAAACTGTTACAGATCCCAGAAAAAAATAGAAAGCCTACCTAATTCATTATAGACAAAAGTGACTCTAACGCCAAGGCCCATTTTTGTATTTGTGTTTAATTACAAAAATGAAAAAAAAGTTATAACCCAATATCTTTTATAAATATAGTTGTTAAAATCTTAATTAAAATAACAGTGAATAAAATTAAGCATTACATGAAAAGAAGAGTCTGTCATAACCAAATAGGATCAATGCCAAGAGGCAACACAGTTTCATGCTCAGAACAAGACAGCCTTCAGAATTGGACTGCTCGGGCTGAAATTCCAGCCCCATCATGGTCCACTTTGTGACCAGGGCAAGTTTCTTAACATTTGGTGCCTTAAGTCCCCTCATCTCTCACCTGGAGATAATCAGATACTACTTTTAAAGTACTTTAGCACAGAGACCAGCACATAGTAAGCATTCAATAAATGCTAATTTTATTTATTTATCTTATGATGATCTCAGGGATGTAAAAATGGTTCAGTATAAGGCACTGAGGGCAGAACCCTTCAGTTGGTGGGAGGCAAGGTGTTGCCTAGAAAGGAACTAGAAGAAACATGGAAAGAAACCAAGATCACAGAAACAAACGTTAATCAGAATAATTACATAAATGTGGAATTATGAGTATATGTGAACATTTTAAAATAATAGAATTAAATATAGGACGTTTACCTTCTAAAGCATAGTAAAAGGTTTAAAATTTTTTCAAATAGTGATAAAAATAGGAATTAAAACAATAGGATGTAAATAGGACGTCAGTGTCACCACAATTGTAACAATAGCAAAAATAAATAAGAAGTGTTTAGTCTCAAAATGAAAGGCGTGGTGTTGATTACATTAAAAAGCAGATCTAACAAGCTGTGTTCTAAAATGTTACTTTTTAAAAAGACTCAGAAAATATAGAAATAAATACCATGAAGATGCTTGTCTTAGAAACATATATATATCCAAAAACAAAAGGAGGGGGGTAATTTTAATATCCCATAGTGGGAAATGATTAGGTAAATTATAGTAAATGTATTATTTTTCAGTCATTAAAATGATCATACTAGAGTACTAGCTACTCTGTTAGGTCCTGTACTAGTCCTAGGAGTAGAAGCAAATAAATGTGGTCCTTGGCATCCTGGAGTTAACGGTCTGGGTGGGAGTTATAGAGACACCTCATATGTGATGCCTCTACCTGTATTACCCAGTCCAGATGTGGCACGATGATAAAGGAAGCCTTGGGGGCTTGAGAAGGATCACTGAAAAGGAGGGGAGGCGTGAAGAAGGGGAGAGCCTGCACTGGAGGAGGCTAATCTGAGTCTTCAGAGATGAATATGAATTAGCCAAGTGAAGGAAGAGCAGAAGGGACATTGTGAGCCCGGCTCATAGCAGGTGCTCAGTAAATGTATTGTTATGAATGAAGCAGGGTGATAAGCAGGCAGAGATGGGGGAGATCAAGAGCTACTTAGAAGACAAACTGGCATCAGTGGTAACTCCTAGGTATGTGCGGGGGAAGGTGAGTGGGTGAAGAATGGTGCTACCAACTCTGATAGGAATAGGGGTGGAAGAGGATGCTTTTATGAGGGAAGATGAGGACTCCGCTTGGGGCTATGCTGAGGTATTGAGGTGCCTTTGGGACATCCAGGTGAGACTGAGAGTAATTTGGCAAGTGTAGAGCTCCACAGCTGGTCAGGTCACACTGTGGGGCTCAGTCGTGTGGGATCTTGGGCAGAGGAGAGGAAAGGAGTGAGGAAGACTGAGAGGGTCAGTGGGCTGGGAAGACAGTCTGGTTCCGGAAGCACTGGGAGGGAGGGATCGCACAGGCTGTCAAACGCACGTAAGAAAGAACTGAAAGCATCCGCTGGCTTTGGCACATGAGGTGGGATATTCCTGCTGTTAACCTGATACGTATCATTTTGGGTCCTGAGTTTTTAAAAGAAGTTAGAAATCTAAAAGGTGGTCAAAGTCAGGAGAATAGCCAATGTTTCCTTGTTCTCCTTGGGCTATGATTTCCTCACAAGCCTCAATTATTTTGCAGAAGCTGGCATCTGACCCTCGATGTAAAGGAATGCCCCTTTCCAGCTTCCTGCTGAAGCCCATGCAGAGGATCACCCGCTACCCCCTCCTCATCAGAAGTGTGAGTGCCCGGCTGGGAGAAGCAGGACCCTTTGAGGTTCACAGAGGCTGATAGGGAGCCTCCAAATACACCAGCCACTCACCCACCACATGGTCTGACTCCACTGTCTGCTGGACCAGGCACCGTGTGTGTGCGCGCGCACGCGCCCATGGACACACATGCAGTCTGAAGGGATAAATCCTTGAAGTGGGCAAATAAAAGAGGCATCCATGGTCATTTGGGTTACCTGTCCTCCCCCTTCCAAGGAAGCTCCCTGGCCTCTCAGGGTCATGAGTGTATGTTGTCTAGGCAGGGCAACGCCCTCTAGGTCTCCAGCTGTGGAAAGAGTCCACAGTTAGTATGACCTTGGAGTCCAGTCTTCCTGCTGAGATCTGAATTCATCTACCAACTGAATATGTAACCTAGACGTCCCAGCAGTCTCCAAGTCAGTGTCCTAGATAGCTCATCATCATCCCCTGGCTGTATCCTACCTCAGCTGGCTGACTACACAGTCCCTCTAAAATTCCATTCATCTTTTTGACACAAACAATGTTGGCCTCTTGAGCTGATATGCCTTCTAAGGAGAAGGCAGACTTTCAAAGGATTATTCCACAGGTAATCATTGAGGTAATTTTAATCATCTTACAAAGAAAAACAGTAGAAATAATGTAAGACTGTTGCTTTTATTGATTATGCCTTAATCTCTGGCCTGTAAGCCATGTTAACTCAATATAGACCTTATGTTACAGAGCTAATGTCACAGTTCTGATACCAAATGGACCCGTTAATATACATTAATCCACAGTCCCTTACCTGAAATATTTGGGGCCAGATGTGTTTCAGAATTCAGCATGTAATTCAAATGCTGTATATTACATGACACCCCAACAAAGCCTGGGCAGCACTAATAAGCAACACATTAACAGTCCTCCAGAGAAATTCATGAATAATCATGATAAGTAGACTTAAAAATTTCATCTCTTCAGTTTAGGTCAAGTTTTGCCACTAAATGAGTACTGAAAAAAGCTTTAGGCTTTCAGAGCTTTTTCATATTTTGGAACTGTAAATGAAGCACAGGAGTCATCTACTGATGGGCCTGCTCATTTCCAGAGGGACCACACAAATTTGCATTCTCTATCCCTTTACCTTTGGAACATTAGTGTGAAGTCACTTCCCAGTGAAATGAATGCATTTTCCTACATGCTGACAACATGGTTTTATTGTGTTTTTTCCGTGGCAGGGGATTCATTGCTTTCAGCAGATTTCTCAGAAGGATCAATGACCCCAAAAATATAATGAAATGTTGCTATTCAGCAAGTTAACATACTTATCAAAGGTGCAGCCAGTTTATACTGGAGGGTTCACCCTAAAGGCACATGGCTTAAGTTACTGGGGGAAGTAGGGAGGCACCCTTACACATACAGCCTATCCCCAGAGACACCAGAGACCCACAGGGCACTTGGTCCATGTAGCGCTTGGCCCACCCTCTTGTCACTGAGTCACCTGTCTCCCCGAGAACTCGGGGGCCCTGAGCCTCTCAAGGGTAAACGACTGTCTCGCCCACTATTGTATTTTCAGCGCCCAGCATCCGGCTGGCAGGGCAGGTGGAAGACGTAAGACATCCCACATGACGCAGCCCCCTCTCTTCCAGATTCTGGAGAACACCCCAGAAAATCACGTAGACCACTCCTCTCTGAAGCTGGCCCTCGAGCGGGCAGAGGAGCTCTGCTCGCAAGTTAATGAAGGAGTTCGGGAGAAGGAAAATTCAGACCGACTGGAGTGGATCCAGACTCACGTGCAGTGTGAAGGTCTCGCGGAGGTGAGGCCTGTGGGGCTGAGCAGGGTGCCGCCAGGCAGGCTTTGGGTGGGTAACCAGGTTCGTGCCTTCCCCTAGTGTAGACAGTCTGTGCCTCAGCTCAGCCCATGCAGACTCACCATCCTGCCCATTCTTGGGTTGTCATCTTCCTTTCTCATAAAGAGAGATGTTTTGAGTTCTTTGAATTCAGCCGGTAGAATCAGTATTCTGTGGTTTTGTAAATAATTATTTTCACTGTGCCAGTTTGAACTTTGAAGAGAAATAAATGTAAGAATCTTGTGTGTAAAAGTGAATGATTACAGCCACATTCCCACCTAGAAGGTCTACCGCACCTCCCTCAGGTCCAGGGCACTGGCCTCGCCCGGGGTGCTGGGAGTTACAAAGTGACAGTTTCTTTCTCTTTAAGCAACTTGTTTTCAACTCCCTCACCAACTGCCTGGGGCCCCGCAAGCTCCTGCACAGCGGAAAGCTGTACAAGACCAAGAGCAACAAGGAGCTGCATGGGTTCCTCTTCAATGACTTCCTGCTTCTCACCTACATGGTCAAGCAGTTTGCTGTTTCCTCGGGCTCCGAGAAACTTTTCAGCTCTAAGTCCAACGCTCAATTCAAAATGTATAAAATGGTAAGTGTCACGTTCCTGGCAGTAGCATCAAGAGCACAACGAGGTGTTTCCTTTACTTTAAGGATCTCCTTCCCAGCCTGAGCCTTTCCTGTCCTCATGGGACTCTCTCCACCTGCCTCCAGACGGCTCACGCTTCCTTTGTCACTTCCCAGGGAAGAAGCCTAGTGTGGCTGGGCCTTCACTGCCCTCTGACAGCCACCAGCTGGATTCCAGCTATGGATTCCAGCTTCCTTCCCAGCAAACACGATGTGTGATCCCACCTCCGTCCACATTCAGCATCGGGTCTCTCCGTAAAACCAAGGCTGACGCGAAGGGTCAAGTGTCAGTGCCTGGAGGAGAGACCCTGTCACGTGAGCTGTCAGACACTGGGAGCTCCTGTCCCCACTTTAGTAACATCTGATCTACCCTAGATATTTACTTTCACGAAACAGAGGCAGTTTCTTTTCTCCTAAGGACTCTGGAAGCTAGACCCCTCTACTTCTCAACAAGGCTCTTCAGAACAGACAATTCTCTGGACCTAGGAGGGCGGAGTGTTCTGACCCATTTCACAGCCTGTGTTTTGGCCCTAATTCTTTCAGCCCATTTTCCTGAATGAAGCCTTGGTGAAACTGCCCACAGACCCTTCCAGCGATGAGCCTGTCTTCCACATTTCTCACATTGACCGGGTCTACACCCTCCGAACAGACAACATTAACGAGAGGTCAGTCCTGACCACGTGTGACCTGCCTTGGGGCCTAGGAAAAAGCCTGACCTCTCCCTCCGCCATAAACCCACCTCCCCTGTGCTCACACCCTACTAATTCCCCCTCCACCACAGTCCCACTGGCAGGCCTTGGTTTAGACGTGCCAGGTTACCGCAAACGCCTCTAACACACTTCCCTGCTTCCAGCCTCTCCTCGGGCTCTCCTGAAGTGGGAGAGCCGACACCTCACGTCCTACTGCAATCCCTCAGGGACGGTCTGTGCTCCTCCGCCTGCTCTCTGAGGCCGTCCTGTGCCTCTGGGTCTCAGTCCCATCCCTGCACTCCAGCCGGATTGACTGCCCTCTCCCACTGCCCTCTGCATGGGTGCCTTCCTCCCTCCCTGCCTGGCCAGCTACACGTCCTCTGTCCTCTGGGTGTAGCTCCTCCTCCGCTGTGTGCACAGCTCTCTGTGCAGTAGAACCTGTTACTTGTCGTGCTGAGCTGCCATTGCATCTTCCATCTCTGTGCACCCAGCACCTGACAGGTGCTTGGTGCCGTCAAGAACTTTCTAGAAATTCTCAGCTTGATCCTCAATTAGCAAACAAGTCCTTCAGTTGAATTACTGTGAAGTCTATGATTGGGAACTTCTCAAAGCCACGGTTAGCGAGCACAGAGCTCTGGGGCTCCTGGTGGACCTGTGAGACGTGTGAGAAATCTGCCCGATGGCGCTCTCTGCTTCTCCTCCAGGACGGCCTGGGTCCAGAAGATCAAGGCGGCATCAGAGCAGTACATCGACACCGAAAAGAAGAAACGGGAGAAGGCTTATCAAGGTAGTCGGGGGTGCCTGGGAGGGTTGGAACCAGCCACCAGGGGGCCCTGGGCAGTGGGCGAGGTCCCAGCTTCAGGGCACAGGCTGCTGCTCCTGCAGTGAGGGGTACACAGGGACAGCCTGAAAGACCAGACTTGCTGCGAGCGAGCTCGGCAGAGCCCGCTCGGCCTCCCACAGCCGTTTCAAACCTCCTGCGGGCCTCCCTGAGCCCCCCCACCGCCACTGCCCCCTACATAGACGGGGGTCATCCAGTGCGAGCCCTGGGACCTCCCTTCCCTCTGTGGCAAAGGTCTCTGTCCCTCCTCCCCACACACACTCTTCACTCCCGTTTCCAGGAAGAGGGGTCTGTCCTTTGCATAACCAGCCCCGCCTCCGCTTGGTCCATTTTGCTCCATCAAACTTCACTTCTACGGCCCGTTTCCCCTCAGCTCCTCCACGCTCTGCTCCTCCCCCACCCAGCCTCTACCCCAGCCCTCCTCCAGGTCCAGCCAGCCTCCCTCTCCCAGCACTGGGTCCGGGACCCCACACTCAAGAGCCTTTCACTCCGCTTGCTGTCCCGCCACTCTGTACGAATGGCTTGCTCACACGACGTCAGTGACCACCCCCAACAACTCGGCTCGCTTTCCCCAACAGCAGGAAATTGAGGCCCCTCCCTCCCCCGGACCCCATGACGCCCCTGAGGGTCCTTCTACCATCAGATCTTCTTTCGTCATCTCCTTCCTAGCTCTGCTTCCTCCCACCTACCCCGGGGGTTCTGAGCCTCTCCCCCTCATGTCACCCCAGCTTCAGTGGTCACGGCTGGCCTGCTGTCCCTGCAGCCCCTGCTCTCCAGAAACGCCTGCACCGCTCTTCCTGTGGGATTAACTAACCTCCTTCCAGAAGTAGCTCCTCCCGAGAATCTCAGCGGACGGTAGTATTGTCCTTGGGCGCACACTGGAAAGGTGCTCTGACCGCCCCCATCCCCCCGCATCTCTAGACGGTTGCTGAGTCCCACATGTTCTCTCCATGGCTCTCTTCCCCATTTGCATAGTCCTGTCCTCTCCTGGTGGCACAGCCCTATTAAGACCCTCCAGTCTCCCACCAGACTATGGCACGAGGCCCTTCCCTGACCAGTCCTCCCACTTAGGTTCCTGGCTGCTGGAGTTGCAGTTCTTTGTTTTTTTATTCAGGTTTCCCTTATTTTGTTACATACTCCTGAAAGGTATAGGTAAATTGGCTTTTGCTAATTGAATCTTATTTTAATGGTACTTTAAAGGCATGCTATTGAAAAATGATTGAATCTTTTCAGAAAGCATATAATCTCTTAATTGGTCGAAGATAAATCGAAGTTTTTCTTTACACCATTATCTGTACATCTTGTTATGCAGTTTCCACGTGTTGCATTCTTTAGACATTTCTTACTTACTCTGTGCCAGGCCCTGTGCTAGGCTTAACTGAGCCTACAAAATGAATATGGCCCAGCCCTGCCTTCAAGGGGAACTGAATGCCAGTGCCTGCTGGGCGGGTGGGCCACTTCTCACAGAGAAGGTTCTACTTGCCCTGAGCTTTGAAAAGTCAGTAGCTCACCAAGCAGCTTTTCTGTTAGTTCTTAAACCCCTAAGGGCAAACCCTGCTTAACTAACTTTATAGTTACCAAGATAATCTGAGTTCACTAACTCATTTCTCTCCATATTAAAAGTGTTTCTGAGTGCCTCCTTAAATAGAATAAGGTCTTAAGTTTATAAGCTAAAGTGTTTACATGTAATTGGAATTATGGTGAGTGGTTAAGAAAGTAGACTTTGAGGACTTCCCTGGTGGTCCAGTCCACTTCCACTGCAGGGGGCATGGGTTCAGTCCCTGGTTGGGGAACTAAGATCCCACATGCCACGCAGCACAGCCAAAAAAAATAATAATTAAAAATAAATTCTAAAAAAAGAAAGTAGACTTTGGTATCTGATGTTTTTGACCTTGCCATTTAGAAGCTCTGTGACATAAGCACGTTATAGTCATTTCTAAGACTCAGTTTTCTCATATATGACAATGGCAGTTATAAAGAGCTACCTTGTAAATGTGCAGTTTAAGTATTATAACTTATGTAAAAGTCGATCACATGCCTAACACAAAGTAAGTATCCAATAAATGTTAGCTGCTTTTAAGTGCTGAATGAATATAATGTATGATGAGGTTACTACTATTACTACTTGCGAGGCAGTTGAGGGGTTAATACAAGGATGAATAAACAATCTGTGCTCTGCCATGGCCCCTCCTGACAGAGGGGATGGACTGGCACAGAAGTTCAGACCCAGCAGGCTGTGGGACGCACAGAGGAGGGAAGGGATCCGGGAGGTGAGATTGGACCTGCATGCTGAAGGACGTGTAGGATGCTGATGGGCAGAGATGGTGGCGAGGTGCCCTAGCAGGCGACACAGCCTGGGCAAAGTCACAGAGCAGCCAGATGCTGCCAGGCCCAGTTCAGTGGCACGTGAGGCTGTGGAGTGCTGGGGTTGGTCAGAAAGACAAGACTGTGAGTATCTACAGCTTAACGTCATCACTGCGCTGTCTGCATTCTCAGAGAAGAAATTCACATCATTCGTCTTCCTCTTTTGTAGCTCGCTCTCAAAAGTCTTCAGGCATCGGGCGTCTGATGGTGCATGTCATTGAAGCTACAGAACTAAAAGCCTGTAAACCAAATGGTAAATGCTTCTTTCATTCAACTGGTGTGGTAACTACCCTGCTCTTTGCTGATGACTCTTCTGAACATTGAATAACGGGACACTTTGTAAAAGTCAGTATTTCCAGTGCCACTAAAATGGTTACTGGACCAAAATTATTATCACTCTAGTTTCCCAATAAATACCGATGCCTCCTTCCTCAGTGCTTCTGAGTGGAGAAAGCAGGAAGCAAGCTGCACTGACACATGCTCCTGGGGAGCAGCCCTGGCGTTCGAGCCCACACAGTCAGTCCCTCCCCAGGTTTATGATGCCATCAGCACTGGGAACAGAGACCACAAGGCAGATGCAGACCCTCAGGCAATGACCCCTGCGGCCATGGTCTATAGAGAAACATCTGTGTAGATCCTGCTTCTGCTCAAAAAAGGCCCTGTTGTCACATGCCACATGTATATTGGTTTGTTTTTGTTCAGGAAAGAGCAATCCATACTGTGAAATCAGCATGGGCTCCCAGAGCTACACCACCAGAACCCTTCAGGACACACTAAATCCCAAGTGGAATTTTAACTGCCAGTTCTTTATTAAGGATCTTTATCAGGATGTGCTGTGTCTTACCATGTTCGACAGAGACCAGTTTTCACCAGATGGTAAAGTATAACTCGGGGGGAGGTGGGGGCGGGGATATGAAGTTTCCCCCATACTCTAGGATCTGGGGTCTGGAAGCAGGGTGCTCAGCCTTGTTTTCACCCCAAGACACCTAAGGGCAGTGACA
Source organism: Hyperoodon ampullatus (assembly GCF_949752795.1). Classification (NCBI taxonomy): domain Eukaryota; kingdom Metazoa; phylum Chordata; class Mammalia; order Artiodactyla; family Ziphiidae; genus Hyperoodon; species Hyperoodon ampullatus. The sequence goes on from NC_136928.1 coordinate 70,215,014, forward strand.
CAGGCCATGGTCCTCAGCAGCTCTTAGTGGCTGCAGGTGGGGTACCTTCTCAGGGGAAAGCGGGGGTGGCCTCAGGTGTGTTTCAGGTCTTTGACCCCAGTCACCCCTGCTTACCTAATGGAAACGCTGTGCTCCTGGCACCTACTGAATGGGTGAGCCATTCCCTGACCAAAGAGGCTTGGATTCCCAGCAGTTTGAGTTTCCCTCACACAAATCCCTTGTTCTGCATGCATCCATCCATTCACAGTATCCAACAGCCATTAACCAAAAGAAGTTACTTGTTTTGAATTTGAAAGTTTTATGAATCCTGTTTCAGACGCTCCTTCTGTGATAGTTTTTTAAGTTTTTTAAAGAAGACTTTTGACTCTCATTTGTCTATTCACCAGATTTCCTGGGTCGCACTGAAGTTCCAGTGGCAAAAATTCGAACAGAACAGGAAAGCAAAGGCCCTACAACCCGCCGACTGCTGCTGCACGAGGTCCCCACTGGGGAGGTCTGGGTCCGCTTTGACCTGCAGCTTTTTGAGCAAAAAACTGTCCTGTAGGGGCCTTAGGGATCTGCCCACTAGGCTGGGGCTGGAGAAGATAGCCGGTGCTGCCCCTGAGCTGGCGGAGCGCCACGCCGCTTCATCCATCACAAGGCCACGCGTGCTGGGGCCTCTATTTTATTGCACACTAAAATCGCTAGCAATCTATGCAAACATGACCTTCCCTATAAATAAACCAAACCCCATAGCACAGTGCCTTGTATTAGTGTTAACATGTTCGGCTGTGTTTAGATGCCAGGATTTCCATTTTCAGGGCTATAAAAAGTATTATGTGGAAATCAGGCATCAGACCACCAGACGTTACCACTTGGTTGAATGTGTCCACTGTGGGTGGTTTGGGTGACGCTGTAACCATTGCACACCACGTGACCTCTGCTGGGTCACAGCCACTCAGGAGGTAAAGGACTGGGAAGAAATGCTGCAGCCTCAGCGTGGGAACAGCCTGATTACGGAAATAGTGTCCACTTGTGCACTGAATAAAAACAGAAACTTGATCATTTTATTCCTGATTAGATTTTATCATTCTCTGCTGAGACAATATAGTTTGAAATCTAAGGGGGAAAGCTTGATTTACTTTAAATACTGTGAACTCTGATGCGGAAAATATTTTTCAACATTAATTTTCTGAAGTATAAATTATTTATGTAAATTCCTTGTTTTTGCATGTCATAGGACATGCATCTTTAAGCTTTATCATTGCCAATATGTACAGAAAGAGAATAAAAATATATGTTTATGAATGTAACTTCAAAGCCTGACTGATTTACTTTCTATGTGAAAGGCTTTTAAAAGGTAATTTCAGGGGCTGCTTGTAATGAATCCAAATCTCCTTTCTGCAACGGTGAGAAACACCAAGGACAGAATGTGGCGGGGGAGTAGCCAGTCAGGAGACCCCAGAGCCTCGTCTTGACTGCCATTGACTTGCTCTGTGACTCTGGTCACTTTACCTACTGTTTCTGGGGCTTGGTTTCTTTGATGGCTAAAATGGATGAACTCTGGGGGAGCCAGAGTGTTCCCTTTTGAGTGCCTCTGTTTGCCTAGCTGAGTAGACACCTCAGGGGTAACTTAGCCGTGAAGAAAATGCACAAATATTGAAGATCATCAGCAGGTCCCTCAGCCCCTCCAGCTCCAGAAGCACCTGTCTCCCTCCCCTGCCCCCATGCTGTCAGAGCCACATCCACACCTGTCAGAGCTGTTTACTCAGCCTCTGGACTTTGAAATGTGAACTCTTGTCTTGAACACTGATAAAAATAAGGTCTTTCTTCCACACTAAATCCCTGGGTTAATGAGTACAACTGGGAAAAGATCTGCCTTTTGGAAGGAATCACACAGGCTGCAGAAGCCCTGATTTCTCAGGGAGCAGGTGTCCTCTAGCAGCTATAAGGAAGGATTCACATGTCCCCCCACCACAGCCCCTGTTTCTGCCTAAACATAATCACTGGACAAAGAAAAACTGGAAAACAATTCAGAATATTCAAGGAAAAAAAATCCATCATTCCAGGTATTGATCCTGGGCACTGATGGGCTAAAACACAGACCTAAAAGAAATACGCCCCAGTGTCAAAGGAAGAGACACTCAATATCTGAACCCAGACAATTAAGAATGTTGCTCAATTTAGGAAAAGTCTGGCTGCTCAGGCTCAGCCGCACTGAGCAAACTGCTGATCTTCTACAGGGTTCTGAGACTCGAGCTGTGTTGGTTATGGAGGCAGGTGTGGGCTGGTGTTCACAAGTCTGCCTCTGACCCGCTGACTTTCAAAGCATACAGCTGCCAGTGATGGGTCAGGCAGGCTTAAAACCAGTCCTGGGGTTACCTGTGACCATAGCTATTGGATAATCCTTTCCTGGGACTGTGGGACTTCCTCACTGGGATGAACTGTGGCTAGTGCCATGTCTCCATGTCTAGATATGTTAGCGTTCTTGTGGGACTTAGGACAGAGGAGCCTGCAAGAGGTGAGTCAGACAACTATGAAGTTACAGAGGACAGTTAACGGCAGTACTTCCAGCAACTCCAGTCACCCCCTTTGATGGAGGAACACGGCACTGCTCCTGAAGACATCACATGCTCTCCTGACAGAAACGGGAGCCTGATTTTCTGAAGGGCGAGGAAGGGACTACCTTGCACTACTTACCCCTCCGGGGGAAGGACTGAGAGGCTGCAGGAGGGCCCAGCAAGCCCCTCCTGTGCTCTTCAGGATCAGGGTGCCCAGGCGGGCAAGCGGGACAGCTCCACCCTCTGAAAGGGGACCCAAATTCTGAGCAGTCTAACATCACAAAGTCCGAGTGGCTTCGAGGAGATCAAGTGCCCTGGTGAATGACCATGTGCTTTGGCACCAGAGGGACTGGACGTGGGATAGAGAACACCGCCACTTTCAAACCGTGCAGCTGACCTGGAGCGAGTTAGCAAACCTCTGAGCTTTGTGTAATGGGAGGTGATAATACTACCTTGCTGGGAAATTTTTTAATTGAATACACAGTACCTCACACAGTTCCTGATTCACAAGGAGAGCTCAATAAACATTAACTTACTGTTTGGATATTCCTCAATTTAGGCAAAGGCTGAGTTGCACTGAGCAAAGCAAACTGATCTTCTACTTTCTATTTCTTCTGTTTTTCCACTTCTGGAGAGAAAAAATGTTGGCAGCGTTTTAACTGTTGTAGAGACACTGCAAAGTAAAGGTCAGCAAAGCTCTGTTACAAACGGCCCCTCATGGGGCACAGTTCCGGGGGCAGCCAGGTGCCGCCCCAGGACCTCTGCTGTCATCACTCTTCTCTCCACGGGCTGTGACCTCCGCCTCTGCTGGCCTTCCCCAGCCACCCAGGATCTGGGTCTGTGCCGTCTGGTTCCTAAAACCTATTGACAGAAGAGCTGAGTGTAGGGTGGGGAAGAGGGGCTCACGGGACAGGGAGGAACTTCCCGGCTGATTCCAACTGACACTCATCTTCCAGGCTGCTTCCCAGCCAGCCCTCCCCTCACCTTACCCTCACTCTATCTGGGGTCTGCACCTCTCAGACAGGGCTTCCCGTGTCTCTGGACTCCACACAGCACTGACTTTCTGTGGTGTGGCAGAGATGACCAGCTGTCCATGAGATGCCAGCTCTCCCTGCCATTGTGCTCTGAGCAGCAGGGACTACTCTTCCCAGCACCCCCTGCCCCCTGCAGTTAGGGGCCGCCTTGTGACTTGGTCTTGGGGGCCCACCTACACCCCCAGGGCAGACCTCCTCCATGACCTCTTCCCTTTTCAGGTTGACAGGAATGAGTTCCTGGGGCAAGCTTGGCAGCCAGGTGCTGGAGATGAGAAATGTTCCTACAGCCAGGCGCCCGAAAGACTGCATCAAAGAGGGACGGCCTGCCAACCTGCTGACCCACCGGCTGTAGGAGCAAAAAATAAACTTCCAGTGTACGTAACCCACACTCCACTTTTTGATCTCTTGGGAGCAACAGTTAGGCTGCCCTACCATAAGGGCCTGGCTGACCACAGTCACGTTCAAACCTGACTGAGGGGCTGGCTCCCCCTGCTCTCAGAATTACGATCAGAGGTAACTTAGCACATAAGAGGCATCCGTTTCTCTTGGGACAGACAGGAGAACAACAGGATTGGGTAGGAGTTGGGTCACAAAATACCTATCTAACAAGGTTTTCAAGCTAGAGAAAAGGACAGCCCCTCACGCTTTGTGTGTGGTGGAGGGAAGGAGCCAGGCTGGTGAGTGAAAGGAGAGACGCAAAACTCTACGGTTCGCTCAGAACGGCAGGAACCCACTACCTACCAAGTGCCCGAAGCCTTCCCTGGAAGCGTCCTAACCCTCAGGCTTCAGGGTACAGGATGTGGAAGAGAGGATGGAAGGGGAAATAGACCGTGAGCTGTCAGCTGTGCCAACCGGGGTGTGAGCTCTGGGTAGGAAATCTGTGCATGGAAATTTCCTGCACGTAAAGGCCTTTCATATATATAAACTATCATTTTGCCCTAATTTTTTTTTTAGTATAAATTTCATTTCAAAAGATTCCCACCTATTGTGACCAAACTATGGAGAACAAAATTTTTGGTCTGATTTGGATGTAATAAGCAGTAAATGGTAGGAAAATGGCAGCAGAGCAAAAACTCAGAAAAAAAGAGCCAAGGATATCTTAGAGGGAAGATCCCCTCTGGCCAGGTTTTCCCTCACCTTATGAAGGGCACAATCTGTCCCCCAGAAGTGGGGTCCGGGGTCCCACAATCTCCTTTCTGAGTGTCTTCACCCAAGGCTCTCCTGCTAAAGGGTGCCTGTCCACGCAGCGGTACTGAGCCCAGAAGAGACCCCACCACTTCTTCTGCATGAAATAAATCCTCCCTCTGCCTCCTCTGTCTCACTCCCTTCTTTGGCTACTACTGCCTGTTCTGCCCTCGGAGTCTGTCTGAGAGGAAGGGATTTGTCAATGGATTCTGGACTCTGCTTGCTATCTGTTGGATGTTATACAACTCTGCCATCCGAGCCCTGTTCCCCCCAGATCTCTGCTCACCAGACTCTTCTTTTCATGCTTTTTACTCTCCTGGCCAAGCTTCGAGGAATAAAACTGCCTTTCAAAAACAGTCTGACTTAGGTCACTAGTCGTTTTCTCTTTATCAGGCAGATATTTCTCTTCTGCACAGACAAGCTTTTCAGGACTGCGAAGAAAAGTAGAAAAAATTTATCTTAACTCAGTATAAACAGAATTGTACCATTCAATAACTGTCTGAAAATTAAGTTAATGAACTCAATACTCACTTTATGAAAAAGAGAGACTGAGGAAACATCACTTGGTGGCCGTCAATCAGTCTGCCCCACCCACACCTCTGCTGATGCCACTCTTAGGCAGTAAGTCATGTGACCTTCTCAGGCTGTGGCTGAGGCACCTGACCCAGAGCCTCAGTCCCTAGAGTTGTAATTGGGACAGAGGGGCTCCAGGCAGCCTTAGAGGGCTCAGTCCAGAAAGGCAGGACGAGGGCATCCATTTTCCAGGACATGCACAAGAAAGCAGAGAAAGAGAAAGGAAGCAGGTTCACAAAGAGAAGCTATGACCAATGCCACATAGTCCCAAAGAGGAAAGGACCTGCCTCGTGGTCCCTCAAGTGGCCTGGCTATCTTCCTGACTGCTATGGTCTAAATGTTTGTGTCCCCCCAAAATTCAGATGTTGAAACACAACCCCCAGTGTGATGTTATTAGGAGGTGAGGCGTTTGGGAGGTGATTAGGTCATGAGGGCAGAGACCTCATAAATGGGATTAGTGACCTTATAAAACAGGCCTAAGAGAGTTCCCTCACTCCCTCCACAGTATGAACCAGAAAGCAGGTCCTTACCAGACACTGAATCTGCCGGCACCTTGATCTTGGACTTCCCTGCCTCCGCAACTGAGAGAAATATATTTCTGTCATTTATAAGCCACCCAGTCTCGTATCCTGTTATAGCAGCCTGAACAGATGGAGATACTGACTGTGGCTTCCATGACAGACTGATGCTTTCTAACAAACCCAGGCCCCCTTGCCTTTTTTTTTAACTTGAGAAGGACTCTGCTTTTTGTTCAAACTGTCTCTAACATAGCTACCTTGCTCTTAAGTCCTTTTCTTACTTTATTGAACAGCCACCTGAGGCACCTCCAGGAGTGTCCTCTCAGAATGTTTCCCAGGGCTGTCTCCTCTCCTGCCCTGGGAAGCCCAGGCCTATCTAGAGAAATCACCTCCTCCTTCATTCCTCCGTTCCTTCCTTCCTTCCTTTCTTCATTCATTCATTCATTCCTCCCACAAGCATTTACTCATCATCTACAATGTTCCAGCTAAGTGCTGGGAGCACCAAGGTAAGTTAGCAGCCCCTGCCCTCAAGGGGCTTGCTGCAGAGGCAAGAGGCAAATGGGGGAGCAGAGGTACATCACCGTGTGATAATCCTCTCAAGTGCTGACTTGACCCAGATATTTCTGTGCTTTAGTATATTTCTTTTCTTTAGGGAGTGGGGATTTTTTAGAAGAAGCCAGAAAAGGTGGCAGGGCTCAGAGGGCACCTTATGTGCTATGTTGAGTCTAGACATTATTGGAAGGGTTATGGGAAGCTACTGAAGGGTTTTCTGTTGGGGAAGGTTGATCACTTCAAAAAGATGCAGAGGTAGAGAGTCCATCAGAAGAGACAGACCCAAGGGCAGAATGCCAGTTAAGGAGCTATGACCATCTACAAAGGCTGAGGAGCCAGAGAAGGGAGATGAGGAAATAAAGCAATATAAAGTCCTTGTCTTGCTAGGGGAAGGGGAGTTATATAATTATTGACATTTAAATAAAAATATTTGTTAAAACTGATACAGAAACCATGAAACCAGAAATAGAACATAAAACTTCCAAATCACAAGAAAACAAAGTAGTGTTGTTCATTCCAGCAGAACTCAGGATGGGGGATAAAAAGGAAACACCAAGAAAACACAACAGGACTTTTTCTTTTTGTTCTTTTTCTCTTTCTTTTTCTTTCTTTCTCTCTTTTTTTTTTTTTTTGTAGAATTTATAAGTCTGCACAGACTGACACTCCTGCTGCAAAAACTACAGGAAAAATAAAAAGAATTCACCTCCTCCCGGCCCCACAAAATTCATATTTTAAAGTCTTTGGACAGCAGTGTAAACAAATTCCAGAGAGGAAAGAGCCCTTCCAGAATGAGCTGGCAATCTCTAGCTACTTTGTCCCCTGGGAGCTTTGGCCAACATCAGGTAGCAGGGACTGGACTCCTCCATGCCCCCGGCATACCTCTGGTGGATCCTCCCAGGCCTGGTGCTGTCCTGGAAAGTGAGTAGTCAACCTTGTTCTGAACACCACCCCACCCTGGGGAGGGGGGAGTCAAGCCAGGGCACTTGAAATAGGTCCCCCCAGGCCCTGAGTATAGACAGCCTTCCCCAAAACCCATCTGAAAAAGAACCAAATAAAATGCTAGAACTATAAAAATAAAACCATTGAAAATAAGAACTCAGTGGGTGGGTTTAACAACAGATTATTAGACACAACTGAAGAGATAATTAGTAAAAATACCTAGTATCAAATATGGGACAACAAAAAGGATGGGAAATACACAAGAAAGGGTAAGAGACAGTGAGTACAATGAGAAAATCTAAAATATGTTTAACTGGAGTACCAGAAAGAAAGTAGAGAGAGAATATGGCAGAGGTAACAATCAAAGAGAAAATGAATGAGAACTTCCCAGAACTGATTGAAGATATCACTTTACAGATACAAAAAGACCCATGAATCCTGAGTAGGATAAATAAAAAGAAATCCACATCTAGAGACATCATGGAAAACTACTAAAATCAAAGACAACAAGAAAATCTTAAAGGCATCCAGAGAAAAAGATAATTATCTTCAAAGGAACAACAGTAGGATGGGCAATTGAAAGAGCAAAAGACAGGGGGATATAATATGTGTTGAAAGAAAATATCTGCCAACCTAACATTCTTAATCCTGTGAGAACAGCCTTTAAGAATGAAAGTAAAATCTTGAAAAGGCTACATACTGTGTGATTCCAACTATATGACATTCTGTAAAAGGCAAAACTATAGACACAGCAAAAAGACCTTTACCTGCATTTGCTATGAGTTTTGCTTCCCACAGGCCTTGCAGAAGCTTTGGGCTGCTCTTTTGGAACCACTCTGTGGAGACTGAAAGTCAGCTGGGGCAATCTGGCATACTGCCTGGCCTTCTCTAGTTCTTTAAATTCTTTTAAGGTACATCGTTTTCCTACAGGAAGATAAAAATCTAAATCAACACTCTTAAAGTCAACTCCAGTCACTCTTGGGGTAGGAAATCACTTGACAATTGAAGTCTCTAAAGACAAAGCCCCATGATCACAAAGTACCCGTCTTATACTGAAAAACAGCCCTCCGCTCTTCATCCAACTCTTGCTGTCTTCTAAACAGAGGATCACAGAACGGTGGGACCATAACCTGCGAGAAAATGACTCTTTGAGGACCCAAGTACAGTTTGTATTAAGCATTTTAAATCTGTCTGAGCATTCGAGTGTGGCCTTACTCTATACCAACTCGGTTGAGAATAAGGGCCCAGGAATAATGTCATACATACAGAGCAAGGGAAGCGTAAATGCCACCTGCCTCACACTAGGATATTTCACTGAGCCTTAAGTGGCTGAATGGAGCAAGGGCCACCCAAAGAGAAGACACATACTCCTGTTCAGAGTTCTACAGTATCACTGCATCAGTCAACAAATATCTGCTAATGCCACCGCGTGCTGCATCCCAGCAAGGTCCTGTCCTTGGGGATCTCTCAGTCTAGAACAGACAAGTCATAGACAACGACCACCTTGTCATGAGAGGCATCGGCTCGGGTGCTTTAGGAGCACAAGGCAGAGCCCTAAGCCGGCTTGGGAGGAAGAGCGCCCCCTTGGGGGCTGACCACTGGTCTCTAAGGGCCCGTGAGAACCGCGGGGCAGGAGAACATCAGTGTGCTGAGGGTCAGGGACCAGCTACAGAGGTCGTGGAGGAAGGTGATTTTCTCCTCCCCCCTCCTAAGTATAGGCTTTAGACAGAGGGACTATTTCCCCTTGTTTACTTCCCCACACACTTGACCTTGACCCAATGCTATTTGCAAGGACAACATCCACTGAATGAGGAGACAGCATAATGATTGCCCAACACAATACAGTGAGTCCCCCAGAGCCAAAAGAACCTTCCTATCTTCACAACCATGATCTGCCTTGGTTTTCGGGAGAAGCAAAATAAACCACTTTTCTCTTCAGAGCCACACACATTTTTTTAATGAATAGTTATTATCAGATGGTCACTTTTGCTACACAGGAGTAAAAAACCTGAAACCTACATCTCAAAAATTTAACGCCTATATTGTCGGTTTAAAATGTGAAGACTCATTACAAGTTCAACTACTGGCTCCCTGGGCAGCCTTTCTTGCATCCCTCCTTTCACCTCTCCTAGAAAGGAGCTCTCCCTGCGCTGGTTCTGTGACACTCTCGTCACACTCACTGTCCACTTATCTTCCCCTACCTCCTGGGCTTCCAGTTTGCTGAATGTGAGTGGATGGATGAATGAATGAATGGACGAATTATCACACACATGCAAGTGCCTTTTTCACGATGTCAATTCCCAAGTAGTCGAAATTACTTTGCGTTCCTAATCTAAAACTCAGAGGAAATGCTTTTGTGAATTTTTTTTAAATGAATGCAGAATAACTGAGACTTCTAAAATGACCAGGTTTTCCCCAACCCCAGAGCTTCTAAGAATAAATAGATAAACGTAAGAAACTTATTTACCTTTCCATAATTTGAGTCCTTTTTTGTCATATAGAAAGGATTGTATACTTCAGGATCATAGAAGTCTCCAAATATAATTTCCTTTAAAAAAAATACACTTAAGAGCAAAGCATTGCATTTAAACGTGTTTTTGCAAGATTCAAAAAAGCCAAATACTTTATTCCATTTCTTATATAAAATCATAGATTCAAAGGGTTGGAAGAAACCTCAGAAGTAATTGAGATTGCAGTGAGAGTCTACCACCTTCTGGGAGAAGTAATCATCCAGCTTTAGTCTCAAGTCGTCCACTAGCCTTGTTTGAGAACCTTCTGCTCCATTAGGCAGGTACTCTCTTGGTCATTCTAACCACCAGAAAGCTTGTCCTTAAAACAGAGCTGAAGTCTGCCTTGTCACTGCCAGTTCTCCCCGTGGAGCAACACAAAACACAACTACTCTTCATCCACATGTCAGCCTTTTACAATATGTACTTAAAGGTTTCACTTCCCCTTGTATCATCTCTGCCTTGGGCTAAATATGCTGTATTTCTTTCCACTTTTCCTCCTGTGAAGTGTTGTCCAGCTCCACCCTCTTCTAAAGGTTCTGTAACTGGTGACTATCCCCAGGTGGACAGGTTGGGCCTGATGCTTCCCACTCGAAGCACCGCCTCTCGATACAGCCTAAGAGCTCAGATGGTTTCTTGGAAGCCAGCTCACATGGCTGACTCACATTGAATTTACTGTCATTTTAAATCACTTGGACTTCAACACATGGCTTTTCTAAGGCATGGCTTCCCCATCCTACACTTGTGTGATCACACTTCTGGGCATACTGGTAAGACGTTGCACTTTGGTTTCAAAGTGACCTGGATTCAACCTTGAGCTCTGTCTCTTAGGGCATTTAGGGAAGTAGTTAACATACACATCCAGAAATTTTGCTCAGTAAATATACCTAAATGCTCTAACAGTCCAGTCAAACCACTCTAGATCTCTGCTAAATACCTGGAAATTTAGGTGGGCCTTAATGTCAAAAGAGGGTCCTGATCTCAAAGTTAAAATAGAAAAATCTTCCATAGAAGAAGCCAAAATTTTGTTCTTGTTTTGTAAAACCAAACTGAATAACAGAGGGTATAAACTGGTGATCCCTTCACCTAATGGTTGGCTAACTCAACAGCCATGGAAACCGCTTCTCCTTTGCCCACAACCTATTAGAGAGATTGGAAAGGCACACACTCTTTCCTGGCTCTGCTTTTAGCTAGGACTTGGGGTGTGACCCAGTTATGGCCAATGAGACCTGAGGGGAAATCTGCTAGGAGCTTCTGGGGACTCTTTTTGCTTCCTGATCAAAGGATGAGATGAGGTGTAAGAAAAGGACCCCCTGGCATCATTTCTCACCCTTTCTTCCTGCCTTGAACACAGACCTAATACCTGGAGCTGTAAGCAACCAAATGTGCTTTCAAATGTGAGGGTGACGGGCATAAACTGAAAATATTCAGGATAGCAGAATAGAACAACAGGAAAAAACCTGGATAATTAATGCATGACATTGTTATGCCGCCAGAACCCACCATGAGACCACCTATCCCTCTATTTCTTATTAACCAATAAATGTTCTTATGGTTTAAGCCACTGTTATTCTATTAACATTTACCTAAAATCATTCCTGATAAATCTAGTTCCAAATCAACACTTCTATTCCCTCGACCTGGAATTTCAGGTTTAAAAATGCAGTAGGTTGTATTATAGTTCCATGATTTCATCTTAGATACAAAAATAAATTTGAGACTCTTTGCATAAATAAAAATGCTGACCCAACTTTTCAAATAATGCTTCATTAAAAAAAAACTCTCATGGGATTTCCCTGGTGGTCCAGTGGTGAAGACTCCGCACTTCCACTGCAGGGGACACGGGTTCCATCCCTAGCTGGGAAACTAAGATCCCACATACTAAATGTCTTGTGGCATGGCCAAAATAAATAAATTAAATAAATTTAAAAAAAACCCCATGTTCCAGTGATTCTAAAGCTGCCAAAAAAAAAAAAATTCTCATACCGTTTTATTTGTGTGCTTTAAAAAATATTCAGAATTCTCGTTTTGTTTTTTCCAACCCTTTATATGAAATTACTTTTTCCAGAATTCTCTGCTGAAGAGGCTTTGCAACATTTTCAGTCCATTTTTTATGTAACAACTCTTTTCTTCTTTCCTTAAAAACATCCAGATGCTGAAAATACGTATCCAATCTCTAAGGAAGTGATACAAACAAGGAAAACAAATTATTAAGAAGTTTTCCATTTATTTTCATTTGAATAAGCGGTGGTGGGGGGGACACTTGTTCCCACTCCGAAGCTCTCAGCACATTCAGGCTGCAAAGTCATAGAATAAGATATGTGACGAACAGTATAAATTTCAGAAAGAGAACCTGAGAGCACAGAGCAGAAAGAACCCATGGAAAAAAAAAAAAAAAAAAAAAAAAAGAACCCATGAACAGTTCTACACCACAACTGTGCCTCCAGATTAAACCACAACCAAACCACTCCTAACTCAGAAAACTCCTGCTTCTTTTTAAGAATTCAAAGCATTCCCTGGTCACCATTCCATGTCTCCAGCCTTCATCATCAGTAAAGACTGTGATAAAAGTGGTAGAAGAAAAAGAGCACTAGACTTGCGTCAGCACCTCTCTCTGACTCTTTTATAAAGGAGGGTAAACCCACCTACCTCTTTTGATGCTCAAATGAGAATATATGTAAACTTCCTTTATAAATTATAAGTCACAGTACAAATGTTAACGTATTATACACCAAATTTCAATCCCTCTCATTGAGATGAAAACCTACTTAAATTTATTAATTCCATAGTGACGATCAGTACTGATGGGTCATTATCCTTAAATACTAATTCATCTCTCATGGCTTTACATATTCCCACTGTGATGTGGGAACATATGAGAGAGAGGTAAATTTTAGGAAGAATTTCTACTCAGTACCAGGACAAAGACGGGGAGCAGTTAGAACAATCTCTCAGATCCCTTAAGGATAGATCTAGGACTCCCAACCTCTTAGCGATTCTGCAAGGAGATGGCACAATCTCAGATCTAGGTAGTATGAATGGGTGATTCAGAGGAGGTTCATTCTCCCAGAAAAATGAATCTGACATGGTAACATCCTCTTGGCCACACTGCTCTGTATCACTCTTGCTTACCTAGAACACACTTGGAATCCACTCTCTGTAGCCAACTCTTACTTTCGCAACATAATTTTCTCTAAATAATATCACATACACAGCTTCATCAATGTCTTCTCTAGCCAATGCCTAAAATTACAGAATTAAATATTAGCATTTAGATCCTGAAGAAACAAACCAGTGACAAAATACAGTGTATTTTACCAATAGTTTGAGTGTAAATCTAACATCTGTACCTCAAAACATATTTTGTAACTTTTTATTACGGAAATTTTCAAACACAATTCTCCATGAACCCATCACCCAGGTTCAACAATGATCAACTCAGAGTCGATCTTATTTCATCCAAATGCCTACTCACTCCCCTGCCCCCCACCCAGATTATTTTGAATCAAATCCCTTACATCACACCATTATTTTTAAAGTACCAAGAAAGCTTACTAATTAAAGGGATCCTCTATAAAATGAAGCCTCTTTATAGGCAGTCTGTAGGTGTGTTTTAAAAGCCCTTGAAGTTTCGACTTCTGCTAGGTCTCTTTATAAGTTAAAACCTATTTATAAGTCAAAACTACAAAAGTTTGATTTAGTTCAACGGGTCCAGAGCCAATTAGCTGGGAACTCCTGGCTGAGGACCAAGATGGTCTTACATCTAGGGACTTGCTGTTTCCATTATGAGCTTGGGTAAAGCTGATGCACTTAAATCCTTACTTTAGGGCTTTTCATTTGGATCACTATGAACTGATCTTCCAGCTTTTACTTTCATAGAACTAAGTAGGGACAAGTGGAAAGGCAATAAAAATTCAGCATCTGGAAGAGAAATCCTGTTACCTAAAAGAATTATCTAGTGTAAAGTGATACAGGTTCTTAAAACTATGTTATTCAATCTCTGGCTCATCTTTCAGTTCTGCCACAACGAGTGCATCAAAATAAACTAAACCTCAAACTCAAATACCAAATCTGTGAATAAGAGAAATCTCAAAACGGAGAGTTGTATTTTTACTGGTATATTTAACAGCTTCACATGAAATCTAAAATGATATTCAGACAGCCAACTAGGGTCTTCTCCAAAATACAACCCTCTTGATAATATAAACAGACTCTTGCTTTAAAATAAAGCCTTCTTACACTTATTTTAAGATGGAAATTGAAAAATCATGTAAAACAATTAAATGTTTTCCCCTAATACAACACAAATTTAGAATAAATCTATTTACCTGAAGCAGAAACATACACTGACAATCATCTTGAGAAATCACATTTTTTTAGCCATCCTATTAACATTATTAGCAAATGTTATACACACTATTGGTTGTATATCAGATTTTTGAACCACCTTTTCTTCGTTTAAGGAAATAGTTTTTGATAGCTCCTTCTCGGTGATTTTGTCAGAAAATATAAGGAAGATGTTAATGATTTCAGCAGCACTTTTGAAATCCATCTTTCTGTGTGCGCGCGCACGCACACACGCACGCGCACTCACACACATTCTCTCACCACTCTTACTGCCACCACAGTAAAAGGGGTAAAATAGAAGAAATATCCAAGAGCTTCTCTCTATAAAATAATTAAACTTTATGAGAAAATCATTGCTTTACCAGACCCTGGAGTATCAAGAATTAACTGGCAAGCCCAGACCTGGCTTCCCCCACCTCTCCCGCAGGGCAGCTCAGGGACTGCTGTTTACCCACAGCCCGCCCTGTTGCTGTCCTGACGCTGCGGTGACCACGGGAAACACTACAACCACCCTGGGCCAAATGCGATCCCTGGCCATTCCCATTCAGCAAATTCTTTGAGAGCCATGTCTATGCCAGGCGCTGTTCTAGTTCTGGGGAAAACAACTGTGATTAAGACACAATAGATCCTAATATCAAGGGATTTATGTCCCACCACCCAAAGGTGGCCCCCAAATGCCACATTATTTTACCTCCATCAAAGCAACTGACTCGGGTTCTGGCCACTTTAATTGTTCTGGCCCAAAATGTTTATCATAGTTGGACATTTTCGTGTCAGCCATAAGTAATAGAATCCCCAAAAGGAAGAAAGAGTAAATTGAGGAGATAGGTGATTACAGTTGAAAAAGTGAGGCCTTTCGAATTCAGAAAGCAGTGTATCCTTGCTCTGCCACTTAGTAGACTCGGTAAGTAACACAAACAAAAAATAAATCCTCAGGGCCCCTAAACCTGTTTCAAAAAGTGGGTGATTATAGGCTCCCCGACCCGTGGCCTTAAGGACCCAATCAGGCAGCGCCTCAGGGTCTGCCCGGGGCTGGGCCCCCCTGGGCCCCACCACCGAGGGGCCGCCGCAGGTGGTCGCAGGCCTGGGCTGCCCTCTGCTCCCCACCTCGGGCTCTGCGCTCGGGGAGCTCCGGGGCCGGTGGCACGGCGACTCACTGTTCTGGGAGGGGAAGGGGAGCTCCTCTAAAAACAAATTAGAGCACTATGCTTAGACCCCAGCCCCTTCCCACAAGCCCCCTACACCTCTCTCCACAGGGGGCGCAGAGAGGAAGGAGCCGGCCCCCCCACCCCACCCCCGCCGCCACCCCGGCCCCGCCGCACGACGCGCCTTCACCCACCGGGCCTTCAACCGTCCAATCCGACACCGCCCCAGGTTTTAGTTAAAAATATACATATATATAAATTTAGGCCATGTAAATTAATCCTAAAGAGAACTTACCATTTATCTGTATGATCCAGGGCTACAAGTAGAAGCGAGGATTGATTTTTAGTGCCCCCTTTGCCTAAGGAAAACAAAAGTCTCTCCTATGCTCCAGGTCCTACTAAGTCTTCTGTGACTAGGAGTCAAACTCAACAGGAGCCAGAGGGGTAATCAAAATGAATTTTTGTAACTTTGCAGACTCAGAATCAGCACATGGGTAATCAAAATGAATTTTTAAATTTTCTAAAGACTGTTGGAGAAACCTGGGGAGAATATGTGGGTGCGGATTTTAAGGGTGCCTGACAATTTAGGGAAAGAGCAAGTGAATTGAGATGTGTGCTAAGTAAGGTAGCTATTAGTATTTTTATTGTATCTTTCAGGCAACATTTCTTAACTCCTGGGGGGAAACACATTTGCGGTAACTGTCAATATACGGTATTGTCATTTCTTAATTATCATACAGACACTGGACTCAAAGTTTACTGCAGATGCTCTTCTCAGACATAGAACAATTCTTGAGCGCCTTTCTTGGTCCTCATCCTGAATGATTCCTGCTGGCAGATGGTTTCCTTTGAAGCAGCCTTCTTTTGTGTCCTCTTTTACCAGCCAAGGCTCAGGGTGTGTGCTCCTTGGTTGCTAAAATCTTTTGAAAATGACAGAAAAGTGTAATTGATACAGGGATGAGGGGCTTACAAGAGCAGAAAGAATTCCTCTGCTTTAGCTGAGCTGATCTCCCTGAAACCTAGCCCTCCTGTTGGTGATAAGTGACTTGGAGGCAGGGTCCCCACCTAAATCTCCTGACTCAGCCTCTCCTCATTCTATCTGGATTCAGAAACAAGGAGCTTCCGGGACAGAGCTAACCCTATTATAGGTGGGGTAGGGCACTGATGTGTGATATGATTTGAGGGACCCCTATGGTCCTGCTTTCTGATGTCAATATGCCTGGAGTGCTCATTTACACTAGGATTATTGCGATTTATAAAATACTAGGTTCCCTTCTTCCCTTCTCTTTTCAAACCTCTGAATCTCTGCCCACCTTCACTATCAGCTGATGGATGATCTTCTGACTTATGTGAGAAAACGAACTAAACAGAAGTAAACAATCTTCCTTCACAAAATTCACCAAGCTGGTTTCATCTATGTCTATGCCCTCTGCCTTCCTTCCTCTTATAATGATGGATTGTCCTGACCTCAAGTCCTGGATCCTACCTCTCCACAGGTAAAGGAGATGGGAGGGTGGAGGAATGGATGAGGGAGAGTATTGTAAGTAGAGAAGTCAGAGAAGACTTCTCTGGAGAGATGATGTTTGTGCCGAAGTCTGAGTGACCTGAGAAAATGAGACATGGAGAGATCTGAGGAAGGAGTGCTCCAGGCAGATGGACTAGCAGAGGCAAAAGCCTGAGGTGGGAGTGAGGTTGGCACGCTCACACAACAAGAAAAGGAACATAGTGAGTGTGGAAAGAATGGCATGGAAGGTGAGGAACAGTTTGCACTATTAAACATTTCAAACTTTAAAAAAAAAAAAAGAAAAATAAACCCAAATAAATAGCATTACCTTGCTCTAGTAACATTTTAATCTGAAATTTCATTGCTGCTTTATCAAATAGCTGCGTGAGGGTTCTCTGGCATATATGACCCCCTCACAGAGATGTCCACTGTGGCTTCCCTGGGAAGGTCTAACTCTATCAAAGACAAATATGCCTCTTCCACCTCGATGCCATAATTGGTATGCTTCCCTAATTCATGGAAGAAAATATAATATTCCTCCTTCCTCCAGGGGAAGCTCATGAGTTTAAGCCTCTAGTTTAAGTCCCTAGGTACTCCAACAATGCAATATTCTCCTTCATATCTGAGTCACACTCTGCTATAAAAGACATTAAAGGACAAAACCTCTCCTTTTATACAATATATAAAAATTAAATAGGATTAAGATGTTTATTATCCTAAAACCTGACTCATACAAATATGTATGAGACCATGGCAGTTACAGATTGCAGAGGAACTTATTACTCTTTTGGAGCCTAACAGACAAGAGTGATGCTAAGGCATTCTTCCATCTTTTAAGGACTTCAGCTACCAAGTGAATAGGGCTTAATTTCAATACTTCCTATTATCCCTCAACTTCAGCTCCCATTCAAAAAAGCAGCAAAGTGTTAAACCACACCTCAAAAACACTGAGAAGTCCACAATGGCCAGCACCATCTCTAACAGTTACCTGTTTCTACTTTTAATCACTAAAAAGACCCTCATGAGGCAACCAGCTGTTCTCTCTGCTGGACATGTCAGAATCAAGCACCTCTAAGAGCCCTCTGGCTTCTGTCACATTGTATTTATTCAACAAATTCTGAGTTTATTCAGAATGAGGAAAGGGAAACTACTGCAGCTTACTTTCGGGCTTTTTAGGAACAGAGAATTGTAAGCCAACCTCCTAAACATCATGTAAGCTCACTTATCTTCTGCCTTGCTGGGTTCTTTTTTTTTTTATTATTATCAAGTTTTACTAAGATATAATTTATGCACCATAAAATTCACCCATTTTAAATGCACAAATCAATGATTTTTAGTGTATTTCCAGAGTTGTGTAACCACCACCATGATCTAATTTTAGAACATTTCTATCAGTCCAAAATCTCATGCTCACTTACAGTCACTCTCCATTCCCAACTCCAGCCCCAGGCAACCAATAATCAACTTCCTGTCTCTATAGATTTGCTTTTGCTGAACATTACACTTAAATATAAATAGAATAAAAATTGTGATTGTATTCTTTCACTGAGTATAATAGTTTTGAAGTTCATCCGTGTTGTATAGCATGTGTAAGTACTTCTTTTCCTTTTAATTTCCAAATAATATTCCATGTATGGATGCACCACATTTTGTTTATCCATTCACCACTTTATGAACATTTGGGTGGTTTCCACTTTTTGGCTATTATGAATAATGGTGCCATGTACACCCACTCATACACAAGCCTTTATGTGGCCATATATTTCCATTTCTCCTGGATAGAAACCTAGGAGTTAAATTGCTGGTCACTTGGTAATTTAATGTTTAACATTTTGAGAAACTGACAAACTGTTTTCCAAAGTTGCTGCACCATTTTACATTCCTTTCAACAATGTCTGAGGGGCATATACCCAGAGAAAACCATAATTCAAAAGGACATATGCACCCCAATGTTCACTGAAACACTATTTACAATAGCCAGGTCATGGAATCAACCTAACTGCCCACTGACAGATGAATGGATAAAGAAGATGTGGTACATATATACAATGGAATATAACTCAGCCATAAAAAGGAACAAAATTGGGTCATTTGTAAAGACGTGGATGGACCTAAAGTCTGTCATACAGAGTGAAGTCAGAAAGAGAAAAACAAATATCGAATATTAACACATATATGTGGAATCTAGAAAAATGGTACAGATGAACCGGTTTGCAAGGCAGAAATTGAGACACAGATGTACAGAACAAACGTATGGACACCAAGGGGGGAAAGTGTGTGTGTGTGGGGGGGATGAATTGGGAAACTGGGATTGACATATACAATAATATGTATAAAATAGATAACTAATAAGAACCTGCTGTATAAAACAATAAAATTCAAAAAAAAGAAGTTAAAAAAATCCAAGAAAACAATGTCTGATGGATCTCGTTACTTTTAATCAGATACTTAACCAGTTATATAACTATATAGAGAAATCTCTTACTTTTAATTCCATTAACTAGTAAATTGAGATGATTCACCATGTTACACACACAGTAGTATGTACCACTTTTCTGCTTATAACCTCTCTTCACTCTGGGTACAATATTGTAACAGCTACTACCCACCAGAACTAGTCCAAAATTCCATTTTTACCGCTCCAATTCAATTCAAAACCTCCTAACCTTTAACTTTAATATGAGTTGTTAACAACTTTTTTCTATGTCTATGCTTGTTATTTCTGAATGTGTCAGCTGTTTGTTCTTTAAAACCAGAAAAAGCTGAGGAAAGTTGCCACCTTTCCCAGTGGTGGGAAATGCCTGATGTCCAGCCACAAGAGTCTGGTGTATTCCTTGGCACCGACTCCAGCAACTTAAAATGATGGCAGGGGATGAAAACACAGCCAAGCATGTTAAATGAAAGAAGAACAAAGCTATGGAATAATAGGCTTACTTGTAAACAACTGCTTTTTCTTCTTGCTGGGATTCCGGAAGATGAGGAGTTTTTGCAGAAGGTTTCAAGTCAAAACTACTTTCGTTAAAATTCACTTTTACTTTTAACCTTTAATAAGATAACAGGTGTGAGCGGATGTCCTGAAAACAATACTAGCTTGAATTTATACAGAAATCATTGTTATACATTAACTGCTATGTATATTGTCCAAAATATCATTACTGCAAACTGGTGTGCATTCTTGGGTGTTTCAGATTGCTGAAACTATGATAGAGACTGGTTTACTATTTACTGAGACCCTAGAATCAGCTAGGCAAAATTTAAAGTATTCCCTATATCCTACGGCTTATACTCTAAATGTAAAAAGAAGCTACAGAGATTGTCATTTACAAGCATAAACGTAAAATGCTTTTCCTAAGAAAGAACCCAAACACCCCATTTCCCAATCTCCTTTGCCATAAGGTGGCAGGCAGGTGCCTTAGATCCCTCTAGTCTTGCCCCAGTCAAGAGTTGGTTGGAGGACTTCCCTGGTAGTCCAGTGGTAAAGAATCTGCCTTACAACTCAGGGGACGCGGGTTCAATCCCCGGTCAGGGAAACTAAGATCCCACGTGCCACTGGGCAACTAAGCCCACACGCTACAACTACTGAGCTTGTGCACCTCAACTAGAGCCCACGTGCTCTGGAACACGCGCGCCCCAACTACAGAGCCCACACGCCCTGGGGCCAGCGCACCACAACTAGAGAAGAGAAAACCCGCAGGCCACAGCTAGAGAGAAGCCCACGCACCACAACGAAGAGCTTGTGCACCGCCAGGAAAGATCCTGCATGCCGCAACTAAGACCCGACGCAGCCAAAAATAAATTAAGTAAATAAATAAATAATAAATAAATCTTAAAAAAAGCGTTGGTTGGAAGGGTGATACTGGCCCTGTGAGGAGCATCCATTTTGCTAGCACAGATTACAGCACAGCTGGTGGGGTTCTAAGCCAACCACTAGAGCAGCAGCTTCCTGATTCAGCAGTTTCCCGATCATAGCAGAAACAACACATCCCTTGGCCTTCTACACTGTGATTTTGGGAGTTATTTCTGAAATTCAGCCCTGTTTCTTAAGACCTCCCAATGATTTCATGAGCAGCGTTAAGTCCTCAATAAATGAATCCTTTTCTGGGGTGGCTTCAGTTGTCTGAAACCAAGAGCCATTATCATAACTAACATACCCAGTACACCTAGCATGCAAATAGCCACACAAAGAATTAATGGAAAGGATCAGTCTGATCCTGATTTAATGAGAATGAATCTTCCTAGAGAATGTGGATTTTGAAATATGTTTTGAGTAAAAGAAATCGGTATGGCAAACATTTAAATTAGGGTATAAAGCACTACTAACAAGAGGACAAAAGGGTTTCCTGTGTTAATCTATCTGAGAAGGGCTAACGCAGTGGCCCATTTGTCTGCAGGAACATTCTTAGGCAAAGCTATCCTGGGGCAGAAACTTGAGATGAGAGTAAATACTAAGGGTACCAAACGATAATGAAAAGGTTGGAAGAGAAGAGTATTACCGGATTAGACCTTCTCAACTACCTCTCCTTTTGCTCAGAGCAAACTAAAAGTAGGGGCAGGAATGTCCTTAGTCAAGGAATCCAATGGCTTCCTCCCAGTTCTCTGTATTTGGCATAGTGCCTGATCCTTCTTGTCACCCTTTCCTCTCCTGATATCTGTGGCAAATCACAGACTGCTTCTTCTGTCTCCTTTTCTTCTTCCCACCTCCTATATTTTATAGCACAACCTTTCATCTCAGTATTTTTCTTCTTCCCAGTATTCTCTCCTCAGCCTCTCTAATCCATTCTTAGGCTTTTACTCTCATTTCCAAAGTGAACAACTCTTTAATTTACTTCTCCAACCTCAAATCCCCTTCTCCCTTGAGCTGTTGTCTCACTTTTCCAACAACCTGTAATACATCTTTACTTGAAAGGACTACCAGTATATAAAACTCAGTATGAACAAAACTGAACTCATCAATTCCATTTCTGAATCTGCTCCTCCTATGTTCCATCTTCTGCTGATAGCACCTCCATCCTTCCAGTGACCTAGATTTATATAGCAGGGTCTTTGGCCTCTCCCTCTCCCTGCTCATTACTTCATTAGTCCATGAAACAAGCACTTTATGCCACTCAATTACTATCCTCAAGGAATTTACAGTACTTGTAAAGATATATATATATATATATATATGTATATATGTGAACAAAAAATATACTATATATAATAATGGCTGACTAGGAGCTCTGAGGCAGTGATCTTCAAGCAGTTTTGTTTATATACTCCTTAAAAGAGTTTTGAAAAACCACATAACCCCTTGAACATTTTAAAGCTGTCACCTACAATTTTTCATTGAAAGTTTAAATAAGTTTGTATCTTGTTAATAAATTTTTTAAAATATCAAATATTCATTAAGATAAAATGAGTATTGGCCTTACAAGCAATGAAAATTTTAGGATACTATGTGATAAAACAGATTTTAACCACCATATTAAATAAAGCACACCAAATCTGAAAGCAATCACAAAAAACTGTTATCAGAGGATTATAGCTATTATATTTTGAAATTCTGACAGTACCAGAAAATATTCCAGCTATATTTAAAAGAAGCATCGGGACTTCCCTGGTGGCGCAGTGGTTAACAATCTGCCTGCCGATGCAGGGCACATGGGTTCGAGCCCTGGTCTGGGAAGATCCCACATGCCGCAGAGCAACTAAGCCCGTGCGTCACAACTACTGAGCAACTAGAGAAAGCCCAACGCAGCCAAAAATAAATACATTTTAAAAATTAAAAAATAAATTAAATTAATTAAATAAAAGAAGCATTACTAAATTATATAGCTATAGCTACTCCAAATTCAAAGCAACCCAACACAGACCAAGTACCCTGATTCTGTAGCATGCCTTTAAATCAATCAATTAATCAGTTAATTAAAGTAAAATAAAATATATATGACAGGGAAATACAGAAAGACCTGTGGGTTAAGTTTTCTTGCTTCATCATTAAAGGAAGTCTCTCAAAAGCCAGTATTTTTATTTGTCCCTTTATTTGGTACCTTAAAATCTTTTGTAACCAGGTTGAAAGATATGCCTCTCTTTTAAAAAGTGGGATAAGAAGTCATATGAATGCAGGCTTGTTCTCAGGCAGATCAACTTTTGGAAAGAGTACACATAGACTTCAGAATCTGGAAGTTGAGACCCTTAAAACTATCCATGCCTATGTATACCTCGGTAAATCTTTACAAGCCATTACTGTATATTTTGAAATTCACAATTTGAAATTCACTGCTTTGAGGGAATCCATTTACTTCAAACAACTAGACCCTGGATAGAATGTACGCTTTGAGGTGTCACTAGTCTTACAAGAGAAGGAGGGGGTCTTTAAGAAAAACACACACACACAAATGTAGTAGACGCTAGAGGTGTGGGAACTTAGGGCCATAATGGTGGGCAGCAAGGGCAGGTGGAATAACAGATAATAATCCTTGAGGGCAGATGCCAATAACAGAGTTAACAGAATACTGAGCCCTGTCTATGCCAGCTATAAGGTGGGGACACTACACTTGAGACTGCCGCACTGAGCCTAGACATTTGAAGGGAGCTGGCTAGGCCCAGGTTGATGGCATCCCAGCTACTGGCAGAGGCAGAAACAGAAGCAAATCATCTGTGTAGATAGAAAAGTTTCCCCAATTTAGGCCAATAGTACACCCAAAGATAAAATGAACTCACAAATAAAATTCACTAAGCATACGAGAAAGCAAACCATTATAAATGAGAATCAGCAGAGAAAAACAAAAAAGATTAGCATCCCCCCAATACAGAATTTGGAATTATCAAATATAGAATGTAGAATAGCAATATATAAAATGTTTAAAGAAATAAATAATCCAATCACCAAGACAAGAAAACAATAAGAGCCTATCAGAAATGAACAAGTATATGGGGTGGGTACGGGGAGAAAATTTCAGAAATTAAAATTTTAATATTCAACACAGTGAAAAAAGAATAGTAAACTGGAAAATATATCCAAAGAAATTACCAAAGGCAATGGAAAATATGAAAGAGGTATTAAAAGTATTAATATATAAGATATTTACATATGATATATACAAAGACTAATATTTAGTACAAGGGCTCAGATAAGCCAGTCTTCCCCAAACATACTAGCCTCCACGAGAGTGGAGCAATGTGATACATAGAGAAAAATCCAGAAAATCATCCAAAGAAAACATTTTCCTTACCATATTAGTCATCTCCAGAACCTTCCTGAGGATGAAAATAAATACTGCAGTTGGAACCTACCATATGCTCATTATTAGCTCACTATAAAATCAATATTCTCAATATCATCACCTTCGCATACAACCTGAGTTAAATCCGTTATGAACAGATTCCTGGTTTGGGTGGACCCTACCTAATTACTAGAGTTAGGCTTATGATTCTCAAAGACAATGAAAAAAAGTAGAAAGCCCATTCTTTCAGAATTCTGTCTTAAGGTTTATTTCTGTTTTATGTAACATTTACAGTGCCATTTGTAGGAAATTTTTTAAAAATAAGAAAATTATTAGAGTTCTGCTTCCATTTAAGGATGAATCAACACTGGTTCACAAAATGTAACAGATGTACCACGCTAATGCAAGATGTTAACAGAGGAAACTAAAGTGGGGAATGGGGAGGACAGAATATACAGAAATTCTCTTTCTGCTTAAATTTTTGATAAACTTAAAACTGCTCTTAAAAATAAAGCCTAGGGGCTTCCCTGGTGGTGCAATGGTTGAGAGTCCGCCTGCCAATGTAGGGGACACGGGTTCGTGCCCCGGTCCAGGAGGATTCCACATGCCGCAGAGCAGCTGGGCCCGTGAGCCATGGCCGCTGAGCCTGCGTGTCCGGAGCCTGTGCTCCACAACGGGAGAGGCCGCGGCAGTGAGAGGCCCGCGTACCGCAAACAAACAAACAAACAAATAAATAAAGCCTAATAATTAAAAACAAAAGATATCAGCTAAAATTTTAATGAATGCTTAAAGGCCAAGTGTGGGCTAGCATGTCATTTTGGAATAGCTGGGGAGACCTCATACAAGAAGTGTTTACACTCATGAGCAAGCTCTTTTCCATGGGCCTGCACCAGGTGCTAACAAGAAAGACTGGGCACAGAGCAGAAAACCAGAGAAAACCCCCACTAGTGGCAAAGATATGCAGGAAGAGATTGACAGTGCTAGGTAAACAAGTGCCCTTCCCACTTTCCTGGATCCTTCCCCCCTACAAAGCAAAGCATTAAGCTGCTGGGGTAAGGGAAGCAAACTCTTTTTCTCCCAGGGTGATAAGCAAAGATCTAGTGCTTTTGGGAGAGGAGTAAAAGCAAAATCTATCTACCTCTGGAGGAGGGATGAGAAGTCCTCTTATATACAGGACAGACTTAAGGCTCTATTGTTACTAAGATAGGGATAGGAGTAAAAACCCTCTGTCCCAGGAGGAGGCACAAGAAATTGCCTTGTGCCCAGAATCCTATACTTATACCCAGCAGAGGTCTACTACTATTGGAAGAGGGGCAGGAAACTACCATCCAAGAACAACCACAGACATAAGACAGTGTTTGGGTGCTACAGGGAGAAGAGAAAGGAACTCTAAGAAAACCCTACTCCTGAGGCCCAAGTATATAGGGCTTGCCTAAAACTGAGGCTAGGATAAAGAAAACAGAGAACATTCCTTTACCTCCCTCTTTGAGCCTACCAACAAGCAACAGCAGAATACTTCTGGCGGGGGCTTCCCTGGTGGTGCAGTGGTTAAGAATCCACCTGCCAATGCAGGGGACACAGGTTCGGGCCCTGGTCCAGGAAGATTCCCACGTGCTGCAGGGCAACTAATACTTCTGGGATGAAGCAAGACCATGGAGACACCTCACTCCCTCCACCTCTGTGATGCAGCCTTGCAGGGATAGCCAAAAACTGAGGAGGGCACAGGGACACCTGAGAAAACCCCTCAGGTACCCCAGCCCCTACCCTAAGCACAAGGTAACAACAGCCCACCACTAGAGGCATCTGAAGTCTGTGATGCATTGAAAGTAACAATAGCAATAATAATACCTAAACCCAGCTCAATTTCTGACTAGGTAAGCCCAATTCTCCATGCTAATGCCTGACAGAAGAAAAGGCATATTCATTTCTAGACATAAATATTCAGTCTGTACTATTCTACCTCTAATGCTTAGCATTCAGTTAAAACTTACAAGGCATGCCAAAAAAAAGCAAGACAAATATCCCACTGTCAAGAGATAAAGCAGTCAACAAAACCAGATTCAGAATGAACCTGAGTTGGAACTCTCAAATGAGGAACTTAAAATAACTATGATTAATATGTTAAAGAGTCTAGTGGAAAGATGAACAATATGTATGAGCAGATGGAGAATTTTAGGAAAAATTAAAACTATGTGAAAAAAAATCAAATGGAAATACTAGAAATAAAAATCATCACATCAGAAATGGAGAATTCCTCTGATGGTCTCTTCAGTATGTAAGACAAAGCTGAGGAAAGGTTCATTTGATGGTGATCAATAGATGGGACACAGCTGAGGAGAGACTCAGTGAACTTAAAGATAGGTGGGTAGAAACTGTCCAACTGAAATACAAGAAGAAAAAATACATAAATAAATAAAAACAGAGTATCTGAGAACTAAGGGACAATATCAAGTGGTCTAACATACATATAACTGTAGCCTCAGAAAGGAAAAAAAAAGAAGAATGGAACTAAAAATAGAACTACCATATGACCTAGCATTTCCACTCCTGGGTATCTGAAAAAAACAAAAGCATCCCAATGTTCACAGCAGCATTATTTACAACTGCCAAAATATACAGTCAACCTAAGTGTCCATCAACAGACGAATGAGTAAAGAAGATGTGATACACACACACACACACACAATGGAATACTAGTCAGTCTTGAAAAAAAAGAATGAAAATTTGCCATTTGCAACAACATGCATGGATTTGGAGGGTATTATGCTTAGTGAAATAAGTCAGACAAAGAAAGACAAATATGGTATGATATCACTTACATGTGGAATCTAAAAAATAAAACAGGGGCTTCCTTGGTGGTGCAGTGGTTAAGAATCTGCCTGCCAATGCAGGGTACACGGGTTCAGGCCCTGGTCCAGGAAGATCCCACATGCTGCAGAGCAACTAAGCCCATGCGCCACAACTACGGAGCCTGTACTCTAGAGCCCACGAGCCACAACTACTAAGCCCGCGTGCAACAACTACTGAAGCCCACGCACCTAGAGCCTGTCCTTCGCAACAAGAGAAGCCACTGCAATGAGAAGCCCAAGCAGCGCAACAAAGAGTAGCCCCCACTCGCCTCAACTAGAGAAAGCCTGCATGCAGCATCGAAGACCCGACCCAACACAGCCAAAAATAAATAAATAAAATAAATAAATTTAAAAATAAATCAAACTAGTAACTAAGGGGCTTCCCTGGTGGCGCAGTGGTTGAGAGTCCGCCTGCCGATGCAGGGGACACGGGTTCGTGCCCCGGTCCGGGAGGGTCCCACATGCCGCAGAGTGGCTGGACCTGTGAGCCATGGTCGCTGGGCCTGCATGTCTGGAGCCTGTGCTCCGCAACGGGACAGGCCACAACAGTGAGAGGCCCGCGTACCGCAAAAAAAAAAACCAAAAACTAGTAACTATAACAACAACAACAAAAAAAACAGACTCACAGATACAGAGAACAAACTAGTGGTTACCAGTGGGGAGAGGAAAGGGGAAGGGGCAAGTTAGGAGTAGGGGATTAAGAGGTAAAAACTACTATGTATAAAATAAATAAGCTGTAAGGATATTTTGTATAGCCAATATTTTATAATAACTATAAATGGAGTATAACTTTTAAAAATTGTGAATCACTGCACTGTGCATCTGAAAAACTTATATAATATTGTACATCAACTATACTTAAAAAAAACACGAGGGAGAGATAAATTGGGAGACTGGGATTGACATATACACACAACTATATATAAAATAGATAACTAGTAAGGACTTACTGTATAGCACAGGGAACTCTTCTCAATACTCTGTAATAACCTATATGGGTAAAGAATCTAAAAAAGAGTGGATATATGTATATGTATAACTGATTCACTTTGCTATACAGCAGAAACTAACACAACATTTTAAATCAACTATACTCCAATAAATTTTTAAAAAAACCACACAGGAAGAATGGGGCATAAGAAATATCTGAAGTGATAACAGCCTAGAATTTCTCCCCAAATAATGAAAGACATCAAACCACAGATAGAAGAATCTCAGTGAACCCTAAGTAGGATAAAACAAAAAGAAAGGAGAAAAAACACCTACACACATCATAGACTAGCTAATGAAAACCAAAGACAAAGAGAAAATCTTGAAAGTACCCAAGAAAAAAGAAACATCACATACAGAGGAACAAAGACAAGAATTACAGTAGACTTCTCATTGAAAAATGAAATATTTTTTAAAAATCATAATTATGACAAAATATATATCACTGTCTCAAGAAACAGTTTTCAAATTCGAAGAGGTTCCATAATTTCTATCATACTAACCATTACCTGCTCCTTTTACAAAATTCACTCTCTATGTAGTTTGTAGGCAGTTTAAGCCACTCATTTGGAGTCATAAAGTGCCTTGAATTAGAAATTGGTGGAAATCTGGAATGCAGTTTGGCCTTCTCAACCTCTTTAAATTCTTTCATTGTAAATATTTTGCCTGTAGGAAGATGAGCAACCTAAATTAGCATCCTTAAATGCAACTCCCATTGCTCTTGGGTTATGAAACCACATAACAATTAGAAACTAAGTACCAGTCTCACACTGAAGAAGAATTCTTTTGCCATCGTCTTTGTCATATTGTGCCTTTTTCAAAGGGTCACGAAATGGTGGGATGGTAACCTACAAGAAAAACACTTCTTTGAGGACTGGGTTTCAGCTCTTTTTCAGTCTATTCTAAGCATCCATGTATGGTTCTTATGCCAGAAGAATCAAGATTACAGCATCTACAAACTAACAGCAATCTAATTATTATATATATTTAACACATTACAAAGAGATGGCGGCACTCCAATACATCTCCTAGCAAGGCCCTTCAGCCAAAGAAGCGTGGTTAGCTCTTGTTTTAATAGCCTTTTCAGATCACTGTGGATATTCTTTTTAGATATCAATATTATACCCAAACTCAACAAGTGGCAGCTTCTTAAAGGTCAGTTATGATGTAGAATCTGAAACCATATCAATGAATTATTCAAACTCTGCTACATTAAAATCCATTGGTCCATCTTGAACTTGAACTCTGAATGAATCTTTTATCCATATCATGAATTGGTTGTTTAGAGAAAATAAGATCACTGAGTTATGTGAGGTCTTCCAAATGTTAATACATTTCATTATACAACAATCACATTCATTAATATCATCACCAGTCTCATCAGTAAAGTCTTTGAGTATTGGAACACTGTCACACAGGATGGTCAGTATGATATTTCAAAAATTCAAATTTTTGTTTGAAAGTTCACATTTTATCATTGGCAACAAATATTGTCAGTTGTTTTTCTTGAAGTGACACTCACTTCATTAATTTTCCAGAAAATGTCTACCAAACACCCAAGACTTAATAAACATAGTCTGTAAGTCGTTCTTTCAAGTAAAAATGATGTTCCATGAAAAAAAAAATCAGCCAGTTCAGCTCACAATTCAAACAATCATACTGTATTTCAGTATGCAGAAATGCTCTTTGCATACCTCCCATTTCATCACAGAATATTAAAAAGATGTGTAGAAAAGACCAAGACTTGGAGGGGAGGGATGAATTAGGAGTTTGGAATTAGCAGATACAAACTACTACGTAGAGTAAAACAGATAAACAACAAGGTCCTATTGTATAGCACAGAGAATTATATTCAATATCTTGTAATAAACTATAATGGAAAAGAATCTGAAAAACTAAAAAGCCAAATCACCTTGCTGTACACCAGGAACTAACATAACACTGTAAATCAACTATACTTCAATTAAAAAAGGGGGAAGTAAGACTTAATAAAATTAATAATTTTTTTACTGTTTGATCAAGGACTTTAAATGAAATTGAATTTTTTTTTTTTACTGTGAGTGCATGACAGTGAAGAATATGAATACAGTACCAGTATAATTTGGTAACACTGACTTAAGTAGTTCTAGGGTACTAGCAGTTTTACCCAACATTGCTTTTGTACCATCAGTGCAAATGTCAACACAATGAAAAAGGCAAATAAAATTTGGCACTATTATGAAAAGTTTTGGCCTAATGGACCCCCTAGAAGGGTTTTGGGGCTGTCAAAAGTCTATGTACCTCACTTTGAGAACTGCTGCTATAACCTCAAAGTGCTCAGCTTACCTTAAGAGGTCACCCATCAGCTTCATTTAGAGCGGCAACATGGTGAAAGAACACAATGCAATTCTGGTATCCAAAAGATCTGGTTTCAGGCTTCCCTAGTGGTGCAGTGGTTGAGAATCCGCCTGCCAATGCAGGGGACACAGGTTCGAGCCCTAGTCTGGGAAGATCCCACATGCCGCAGAGCAACTAAGCCCATGTGCCACAATTACTGAGCCTGTGCTCTGGAGTCCGCGAGCCACAACTACTGAAGGCCGCATGCCTAGAGCCCGTGCTTCACGACAAGAGAAGCCACTGCAATGAGAAGCCCGCGCACCACGACGAAGAGTAGCCCCTGCCGCAACGAGAGAAAGCCCACAAGCAGCGATGAAGACCCAACACAGCCAAAAATTAAATAAATAAATTTATTTTAAAAAAAAGATCTGATTTCAAATCCCAGTTCTAACCCTTACCAGGTATGCTACTAGTTAGTATGTCTAAGGATCTAACTCTAAACTCTCAGTTTAACTCTGACCTATAAAAATAGGGACAACAGCACATACACACACACCCCAATTTGGGGAAAAACTTAAAAGACCTGCTTTGCCCTGCAACTACCAGCAGTTTAAAATGTCTATGATTCAAGGTAAGTTTTTTGTTTTATTTTCTTTAATAATATCCACTATTAGCAAAAGTGTGGAAAAAATAGATTCTCGGGAGGAGGTACAAATTTATATAACCATTCTGGAGGACAATTTTGTGATATGAATTAAAATCATAAATTTTTTTTTTTTTTTTTGCGTTACGCGGGCCTCTCACCGTTGTGGCCTCTGCCGTTGTGCAGCACAGGCTCCGGACGCGCAGGTTCAGCGGCCATGGCTCACGGGCCCAGCAGCTCCACGGCACGCGGGATCCTCCCGGACCGGGTCACGAACCCGTGTCCCCTGCGTTGGCAGGCGGACTCTCAACCACTGTGCCACCAGGGAAGCCCCCATGCATAATTTTTAACCCAGCAATTCTACTTCTAGCAACTTACCCAAAGGAAAAAATTAAGAAATAAATAGTTACAGGGATGTTCATCATAATGTCATTTATAACAATAGGTCAAAAACAATCTAGAGGTTCAAAATAAGGAATGTTTTGGGCTTCCCTGGTGGCGCAGTGGTTGAGAGTCCGCCTGCCGATGCAGGGGACACGGGTTTGTGCCCCGGTCCGGGAAGATCCCATGTGCCGCGGAGCGGCTGGGCCCGTGAGCCATGGCCGCTGAGCCTGCGCGTCCAGAGCCTGTGCTCCGCAACGGGAGAGGCCAAAACAGTGAGAGGCCCGTGTACCGCAAAAAAAAAAAAAAAAAAAAAAAAAAAAAGGAATTAAAAAAAAAAAAAAAAGATGGTATAGCAGGATAGTATACGTGTTTAGAAACATACCCATACTCTGCTATTTACAGCTGTGTAACCTTGGACAAGTAACTTAACCTACCCGTGCCTCACTTGCCTTATTTTTAAATTAGCAGTGAATGCTGAAATAAAGTGAAAAGAAATTTTAACATTTGGTTAAGCCCTCAGTGCAAGTTAGCTATTAATAACAGAATACCATGCATTGATTACAATTGTATATTTACATTTATTGACAAAGAAAGAAAGCAAATCATAAACTACTGAGAAAAAAAAAGATTTTAAAACCTAATGCGTGGTATGATCTCATTCTTGTTAAATAAAAATGTGTACATATACCTACACATAGAAAGAAGTCTTTTTTTTAAATTGAAGTATAGTTGGTTTACAATTAGAAAGAAGTCTTGAAGAATATACAGAAAAATGTTCATGAGTTCATTCTGGGTAATGGAATTGTGAGTGGTCTCTTATTCTTTATTTTAAAATTGATTTTCTCATTTATATATTGTAAGAATATATTACTTTTGTAACAAATATAAAAGTCTGAAATTTTTTAACATTATCTATCACCCAATTATTATACAATATTTTCAAATTTTACAGAGGTTTAATTTACTTTGGACTTTGGTTTTTTTGTTCCTTTCTAAGATATGGAGATGGGACATGATTCTTAAGATTTTACTGCATTCGTTGGAAATCACTAAAGGACTACTTATATATTAGGATTGCTCAAAAAAACAAACCACATAATACCAAAGTTAAAATTAGAAATCTACCTTCAGAAAATTCGGGTCCTCTTTGTTCATGTGAAAAGGATCATATTCTTTTGGATCATAATGCTCTATAAATGCATTTCCCTATAGGAAGGAAATAAAACCACATATAAGAACAAGAAGTCCGTAATTAATTTTGAGCATAACAGGACTCAAGAGTCAAACACACAGTTCCACTCTTATGCTTTGAAATGGCATCAATGACAAATGCAAAAGGGAAGGGAAGACCAAATTGGAAATTAAATTTAATGTATCTAAGTAAGAAATATTATAGTGATAGAAGGAATCTACTTAAAATTTGCAAGATTTTAATAAAGGATGTTGGAACACTAAAAGATACGGGAATTTGTTTTTAGATACTTAATATTCAAACATCTCAGCTCTCTTAAAAATGCCAGGAGAGGGCTTCCCTGGTGGCGCAGTGGTTGAGAGTCCGCCTGCCGATGCAGGGGACGCGGGTTCGTGCCCCGGTCTGGGAAGATCCCACATGCCACGGAGCGGTTGGGCCCGTGAGCCATGGCCGTTGAGCCTGCGCGTCCGGAGCCTGTGCTCCGCAATGGGAGAGGCCACAACAGTGAGAGGCCCACGTACAGCAAAAAAAAAAAAAAAAAAAAAATGCCAGGAGAACAGAAATATTTTATAGCTTTGTAAATAATCAAGGTCCAGAATAAAAAACAAAAAAATCAAAAAAAATATATCTTGAACCTAGAGTCCAATTTTTTTTAATTGGTATATAAAATTAACAATTACATAGGAGAAAGAAAGAAAAATTATTCTAATGTACACATTTAAATCCAGACCTAACCCTTTCCCTCCATCCTTTCCACATGCCCTGGATTTAAGAATAGTATGTGCTATAACAGAGTACAGATTACACATATACAGAATTGGGAAGGGCAGGCCGTTTGGATGATTATAAAAAAAGATAACAATAGTTTTTAAAGCAACTGAAAAAAGTAACAAATGATCTCTTAGTACCTTTTTATTTACGTATTTTAAAAAACCATCTAATTCCTCTTGTCTCCTTTTTTTAATCTTCTTATGTGAAGTAACATTTTCTATAATTTTCTTCTGGAGAGGATCTGCCACATGATCAACCCATCTTTTATATAGTATCTCTTTTCTTCTTGCATTTAAGAAGTCATGATGCTTTAAATACTTATCTAGTTCCTAGTAAACAGTGATAGGAAAGACAAATATATTATCTTAAAGTTTTCTTGTTCCAAAATTTAAACTTAATTTATATTCATAAGAATAACCCACAAAATCATCCACTAATTAAACCATTTGGTTGGCTTGTGTGTGACACACACAATACTGGAACAAAGAATACATGAATAAATTAGACAACATGCCTGCTCTCCCTGGAAGACAGACTACAAAACAAATCTACAAAACAACAGGAGGAGGGACCATGTAGCAAGAGATATAGGGGGTTCAAACAGATACTAGTATACCAGTGTTCACTGCATCATTACTCACAATAGCCAAGAGGTGGAAACAACTCCAGTGTTCATCAACAGATGAAGGTATAAACAAAATGTGGTATATACATGTAATGGAATATTATACAATCATAAAAGGAGTGAAGTTCTGACACATGCTACAACATGGATGAACCTTAAAAGCAATATGCTAAGTGAAATATGACAGACACAAAAGGATAAATATTGTAGGATTCCACTTATATGAAATGTCTAGAATAGGCAAATACATAGAGACAAAATAAATTAGATGTTACCAGAGGCCTGCGGAAGGAGAGCTGGGAAGTTACTACTTAATGAGTACAAAGTTTTGGTTGGGGTGATGAAAAAGGTTTAGAAATACATAGTGGTTATGGTTGCTCAACACATAAATGTAATTAATGTCACTGAACTGTACACTCAAAAATGGTTAAAAAGCAAATTTTATGTTATATGTATTTTACAATAGAAAAATAATTAAATTTTTAAAAGATTTCCAAATTGGTAGACATTTGGGATGGGCCTTAAAGAATAGAGTTATCTAGGAAGAGAAGGAATGACACAGAATGAGGAAGAAGAATATTCTATGGAGGGAATTCCCTGGCGGTCCAGTCATTAGGACTCCACACTTTCACTGCCAAGGGGCCGAGTTCAATCCCTGGTGAGGGAACTAAGATCCCACAAGCCGCACAGCGCAGCCAAAAAAAAAAAAAAAGAGAATATTCTATGGGGGAAAAAAAAAAGACAGAACAGTAGCACAACCTGGTAAAAATGACAAATAGCCTGCAAAGAAAATGCCTAAATTAGGCTATAAACTAAATCATTCTCACCAAAACTTCTCATATACCTTTCATCTAGCGAATGTAATCATGTGATTACTAGGATCAACAACACGAAATTTAAAATGAAAAAAATAAAATAATAAAAACCCTGTAATCTTCTCCAGGAGATATCCCTCCCTAACTTCAGGTCATAGCACATTTCAACCATTCTCAGTGAACAGTTCCTTTCCCTTTTAAACAACTCTAAAGAAAATTCCTAAAAACAAAAATAGGCTACCCACTCCAGTGAAAATAGGCTACCCACTCCAGTGTTTAGTACACTTCACATAGACATTCATCTTATCTTATAATTAAGCCCATCCTGCTACAGTTAAAGCCTTGTTCTTACTTATGTATACCTGAGTAATAATTGGTCAGTGTGTTCCAATAACAGCTCTTAAAGCTTTTAACAATACATAGTGACTCCACAGAAGCCCCACTAACATGAAGGAACAAGTGAGTAGGAGGAAACTCTTATAAGGTATCTATAAAAGAGTCCTCACAAAGTATAGGAAGAGAGGATCTAAATTAAAGCAATCTCAGAGCTCTTTTAAGTTCAATCCTAAAGGCTAATGAGTGTTTTGTTTTCTATATTTTCTAAAATTTTTATAATGACAATGTACTACATCTGAAATGGAAAAACAAAATTTAATTTTTGAGACATTCTGCAGCCAATTCTTACCTTAATTATATAATTTTCTCTGTATAATATTGATTGAACAGCTGCATCAATATCTTCTTTAGCTAATGCCTAAAATGACAGAATGACATTTTGAAAATCAAATATTTGAAAATTAAATTATTAATACTACCTAGACTCATAATATTTTATGTGACACACATATCCCTGGAAAGTTCTCTGTAAATCCAATTTTTCTACTTCAAATCATATCATCAGTTTTTTTTGTTGTTGTTGTTGTTGTTGTTTTTTTGTGGTACGCGGGCCTCTCACTGTTGTGGCCTGTCCCGTTGCGGAGCACAGGCTCCAGACGCAAGGCTCAGCGGCCATGGCTCACGGGCCTAGCCGTTCCGCAGCATGTGAGATCTTCGCGGACCGGGGCACAAACCCGTGTCCCCTGCATCGGCAGGCGGACTCTCAACCACTGTGCCACCAGGGAAGCCCTCATCAGTACTTTTTAAAGAGGATTTGAATCTTTCTGCTCTCAGCTACAGTTCATTCTAGGGAAAAAATAACTCAGATCACAGACATTTTGAGTCCCAACATGGTCAAATGACTTTGCCCAGACACACATGGCAAGTAAAACCCATCTTTTTTCACATCCTATACAGTGATATAATCAGGCCTCTATTTGAATTCATTTACTCATGAATGAATTCTATTTGAATTCATTTAGTCATTATAGCTATCAAATATTAATACTTTTTATGAACAAGCCACATTTTCAGTATTTTAAAGCAACACAATCTTCAGCAAATAGCTCATAAAATTAAATTTTTCCATTTTCATAACATATCTTCCACAATTAAACATGTCAGAAAATGCAGTAGGTTGATTTCTAGCATACATGTGAATGTAATTAACATCACTGACTTACACACTTAAAAATAGTTAAAAAGAGTAAATTTTATGATATAATTTTTCCACAATGGAAAAAATGATTAATAATAAAAGAGTCCCAAAGTAGACATTTGGGATGGGCCTTTGAAATCCTCTCATAATTACACAAAAATAAAATATTCTCAAATTAACTGTCATTGGAATTAGTTGGAATTAGTTGTCTTCATTTCTACTACCCTTGTTTTCCAGAATAGATGAGTAAAATCTCAAAATCTAAGAACTAATCTTCCCCATTAACACACAAGGAAATTAAGGCTCAAGGGAGTTAAGCAACAACCAGAAGCCTAGAAAATCCTGCACTGGGCCCAGAATTCAAACTCAAACGTATCTAACTGCAAATTCATTTTCTTTGTTCTTTCTGACTCACAGAGTTGCTATTCCTGGCAAATCTACTGCTCTCAAAACCAAGATGAGTACTGAAATATTAAAACAACCACCTGAAGACACTGGAGACTGACCCAGAGCAGGAAGAAACTAAAGGGTAGTCAACACTTGGAAAAAGAGAACAGCACTGGAAAAGTTTTCAGTTCTTTATGGACTTTTGTCTAACAGCAGGCCTCAGTCATAGCTAAACAAGGTAGCTCAAACACAGACAGAAATACACAGTTTTACAGATTCAATAATTAGAAGACAGAGTTCAGGGCAACCATAGCAGCAGGAACATGAAGAGGAGAAATACCTGAAAGGAGAAAGCCATAGACAGAATGCCACAAATTCTGCAGACCAAATCTCTGGCAGACCCTTGAACTACATAAGCACAAAGCAGACTCCGTGGAGCCCAGCTAAAGCTAAAAAAGACTAAACAGTGATTTCACCTGCTGCCAACTGCAGGAGAGACAAAGTTCAGAGTTCGTGTTCAGCCAAGTTAACTGCCTGCTAAAACAAAAACTCAGTATTAATCAGAGGAACATAACAGAATCCAGACCCTTTACAATGTATCTCTCATAATGTCCAAAATCACTAGACAAACAGGAAAACGTGACCCATACACAAGAAAGACAATCAACTGGAGACCAACTCTGAGATGGCCTATATGTTGGAATTAGCAGACAAGGATTCTAGGTCAACTATTATAGCTATGTTTAAGAAGTTATAGGAAAATATGCTCATAATGAATGAATAGAAAACCTCAGCAGAAAAATAGAGACTGAAAAATAACCAAGTGGAAAATACAGTTCTTAAATTTAAAAAACAAACAAACTTAAATGGGCTTAACAGCAGATTGAAGATGACATAAAAAGAGTCAGTGAACTTGAATTCAAATCATTAGAATTTATCCAGTCTGGGAAACAGGAAGAAAAAAGATTGGAAAATGAACAGAGTTGTAGCAACTTATGAGACAATAGCAAAAGGTTCAACAAGTTGATAACTGGAGTCCCAGAAATGATAAATAAAAGAATGGAACAGGAGAAGAAAGTTAGGAAGGAAGAAAGAAAGAAAAAAAATAATACTGACGAACTAACGGGTGGGATGAAAACCTCCACTTTCAGACAAAATAGAATAAGAGGGAACAGATTTATCCTCCTACCTTAAAAAAAAAAAAAAGTTAAACAACAGTTTTCAAGACACTCGACATCAGGCTATGAAGGACAGTGGCCCCTGAGATACAGAACACAAGGTGAGCCTTAAAATAGCTCATTAGAGGGCTTCCCTGGTGGCGCAGTGGTTGGGAGTCCGCCTGCTGATACAGGGAACGCCGGTTCGTGCCCCGGTCTGGGAGGATCCCACATGCCACGGAGCGGTTGGCCCGTGAGCCATGGCCGCTGGGCCTGTGCGTCCGGAGCCTGTGCTCCGCAACGGGAGAGGCCACAACAGTGAGAGGCCCGCGTACCGCAAAAAAAAAAAAAAGCTCATTAGAGCCTGGAGAGAATTTCCAGACTGTGGCACACAGAGGAGGAAATCAGGTGGAATCCACCTGTCTCCCTGAAATGAGCAGGGGAGCTGGGAGTCTGGGGAGGCCAGGGTAGCTACAGCTCATAGAGCACAGTACCAGAGGGAAGAAAGTCATACAGAGAATGAGCTTTGGGGATCTGCAGAGGATTAGAGCTGTAGAGGGTCCCCCTTGCATCTTCAGGTGAATGCTGAACACTGTATGCATGTGGGGAAACTACTGAAAGAAACACTGGGCAAAGAAGTACCTGGAAGGATTAGGGGAACAATCCCTAGAGGTCACACCACCTCAGGAGTTATTCCTCTTAACATCAGCCAGGGTGACAAACTTTATGGTGCACAAAACAGAGTTGAGTACTTACAGGGGTTTTACAAAGTAAGTACTAAAGCAAAATTGGCCATACACTAAATGATACTACAGTTCTAACAAAGCTTG
The DNA here is from genome assembly GCF_949752795.1 of Hyperoodon ampullatus. Taxonomy (NCBI): domain Eukaryota; kingdom Metazoa; phylum Chordata; class Mammalia; order Artiodactyla; family Ziphiidae; genus Hyperoodon; species Hyperoodon ampullatus. The sequence continues at coordinate 70,253,556 of NC_136928.1, forward strand.
GTGGCAAGACATGAAAAAAATCAGACTGTGTCCAAGTAACTTAACCACATCCCAAAACAAAGCTCAGCATATTTATTGGAAATCAAAGATATCCAGCACTCAACAAGGAAAAATTCACGTCTGGCATCCAATTTAAAAAATCACCAGGCATACAGGTCATGGAAGCAACCTAAATGCCCATCGACAGACAAATGGATAAAAAAGTTGTGGTACATATATACACAATGGAATATTACTCAGCCATAAAAAGGAACAAAATTGAGTCATTTGTTGAGACGTGGATGGACCTAGAGACTGTCATACAGAGTGAAGTCAGAAAGAGACAAACAAATATCATATATTAACACATATATGTGGAACCTAGAAAAATGGTACAGATTAACTGGTTTGCAGGGCAGAAATAGAGACACAGATGTAGAGAAGAAACGTATGGACACCAAGGGGGGGAAAGTGGTGGGCTGGTGGTGGTGGGATGAATTGGGAGATTGGGATTGACATGTATATACTAATATATATAAAATGGATAATTAATAAGAACCTGCTGTATAAAAAAAATAAAATTCAAAAAATAATTTAAAAAAATAAAAATAAAATTTAAGAAAAATAAAATAAATTATAGTGATAGAAAGCAGGCAGGGAGGGGGCACTCACAAAGGGACACAATGAAGAAACTTTGGGAGTATTGAATATGTTCACTGTCTCGACTGTGGTGATGGTTTCACGTGTGAATACATAGCTGGGAATTTATCAAACCGTACACTTTAAATACATGCAGTTCATTGTATATCAAGTATACCTTAATAAAGCTGTGTAAAAAAAAAGAATCTAAAAAAACAAAACCACAACATATATAAATTTGGGTGATGCACTTAAAGCAGTGCTTCAGGAGAAACTTTATAACTCTGTTATACTAGAAAAGGTATATAACCAATGTTAAACTAGAAAATGGAGAGCAAAGTAAACACAAGGTTAATAGAAAGAAAGGGATAATAAAGAATAGAATAGAAAACACAGAGAATAATATATTTAGCACAGGCCACTTGTCAATGCAACCATCCAAGTATAAACTTCAGAATGCCACTACTACTGTACCTCCATGAAGGAAAGTGGCTGGGGCGCCAGCCATTCGTTTGAGCTCTTGAGCTTGGGAAGTCTGTCAGTTATCACATCATTGTCTAAACTTTTCATTGTGATCACAAATAACAGAGCCCCTAGAAAAACTAAAAAATTAGCTTATTAGTAACGAGAATTCAGATTTATTCTCTCTTTTTTTGATTCATAATCACTATTCGTGACCGTGAACGGACGTGGAACGGATTCTGAACTTTAGACACCCACGCTTTCCCTAAGGAGAGGGGCCTTCACCCAGGGTTCTGCTGGTGTCTTCCGAGCCAGCCTCCTTTAAGCAGGGGAGCTCTCTCCAGACCCACCCGCCGTCCCCTCGAATCCCAGGCTTCCCACAACTTGGCCCAACGGAGCCGGTGTGGCAACTCTCGCCTAGCCTCTAGGAGTCGCATCTGCAGTTTTCGGAATGGGCAGAATTGCAGCCTTCTGGCTCCTGAAGCACACCCAGGATGGGCTTCTTAGAAAAGAAGGAAGGGCTTTTGAACACAATTAGCTTGTCTTCAAGCTCTGAGAGGCCCAAACCGCCACCCCCAGCCCCTCAGCCCCGTTCAGCCCATGCCTGAGGGAGAAGCCCTCACGACCCCGCCCCTTCCCTCCTACCCCGCTGGCAAGGTGCGTGTGGCCTCCGCCCGGCCTGAAGGAAAAGCTGCAGGCCGCGACAGGTACCTCAGCTCCCCTCCCTCGACTAGCAGGGCCTTCGGTTCTCTGGCACGACAGGGCCGGGCCCGACAGCCCAAGGCGCCTGAGTCGTCGGCTGCGGCGGGAGAGTGAGCCCGTCCCACCTGAGGCCCAGTCAGCTCGAGCCCGTCGCCTCGGTAGATTAAGAACGTTTCGCGTCCAGAGATTCGGTCGGAGCACCCCGCGACCCCTCCGCCGCGGCGGACAAGGAGCCCGCGCGCCGCCGAGGCGGCCGGAGGACTCCGAATTCCGCGGGACCGCCCGGTCCGGAGACTCGGCCGCTGCGTCCCTGAGCCCCGCGCAAGTGCGCTACCGCAGACCCGTCTGGCTGAGAAGAAACCAGAAAACTCGTAGCTCCGGCGCCAAACGGCTGGTCGTGGTCTGCGGTCGCAGCCGTAGCGCTTCTCTGTGACGGGCAGCTGCCGCAGCCAATAGCTGGGCTCGTCGCCCTCTCGCCCCGCCTCCCCCCGCGTCCGTTGACCGCCGCATGCGCTTCAAGCGAGCCTTTGGTTGAGTGTTGGGCTCCTTCCCAAGAGCAAAGGGGCTTCTCCTGGTCCGGCCCGCCGCGGTCCCCCAAACCCTCTGCCCCTCCTGTGCGTCTCCGCAGCCAACCAGACTGGACATTAACACACCCTCCCTCGCCCTTAGTAACCCCGCTCCAGGGAACCCCCGTGGGCCAAATCGCTGCGAAGGGAGTGACGGGCTAGGGGCTCCTGCCCTTAGGATCCCTTGGAATGACGAGTGTTTGTGGAGTTTGTCCCGATGAGGAGGGCCCAAGAAGACTTGGGAACCTGTGCGGAAAATGTCGCTTTAGGTGCCTTAAGGTGTTTTTAGTCCCCTGGGGTATTGATCAGTGTCCATAGTTGGTGCTGATGTTGGTCAGTGGGAAAGGAACGTGAGGACTCATGACCAGTATATCTCATTTAGTCTTGTTTACTTCAGTAGTTCTCCATTTCGTCAGGTTTTTTATTTTTTTAGTTTTAATCCTAGGTGATTCTGATGCAAACCATTGACACAGATAGAAAATTACGAGCTGTGATTTTCCAAACTCATAACCCTCTCTGTGAACTGATTTTCTATGATTCTGTTTTCCTCTTGAGTATTGGTGGGCACTGGATGATGGAACTCCATTTTCACCCTTCATCTTTTCAAAGTGCACATGCTGATATTAAAGCTGTCCAGGGTGTCTTAGGGACATTTGTATTCACGGGGCTTTTAAAAGCTAGCCAGAGCAGATGGTTTCAACTGCAGTTCCCTTTTTCAGGGCTGAGGGAGCATGAGCCATTTGCAGAACTTACTGTTAGAAACACTCCTGGGAACAAAGCATGTAGACAGTGCAGCCCTCATCAAACTCCAGGAGCAGAGCCTATGTGTAGCATCACCTGGATTTAATGTAAGAAAAAAACAGGTTTGGGCATAAGAGTTTAAATCTTTTTCTGTAAAGGCCATAGACAGTACATAAAAGAATGGGAGTGACTATGTTCCAAGAAAACTTTATGAACACTGAAATTTGAATTCATGTAATTTTTACATATCACAAAATATTATTGTTTTGATTTTTTTTTCAAATACTTAAAAATGTAAAAACCATTCTTCATTTGCAGGCCTACAAAAACTGGTAGTGGGACAAATTTGGCCCGTCCACCATAGGTTGCCAACTTCTAGTCTATTTAACCTCCGCAGGTAATGCCCAGTGATGTCCGAACACTTGTGAATGGATTTGCCAAGAACCCGTTGAAAACCAGAAGAGAAGGATTGTACTTCAAGGAGAAGGACTACAAATGTGTCCGGGCAGATGACTATTCTCTTTATGCTAAGAGTGTGAGTGTTCAAGATTTGAAGACAACTTTGTAAAAACCTTAAGAAAAGAATTTGACTCCAATTTTCAGTGCCTCTCCTGATACTATCTTTAAAACAGACTAAGCCTGTTACTGCAATGGCAATGTTTGAGATAGCAGTCTAGTGCCAGGAAGGCTCACGGAAAAGAAAGTACTAACAGAGAGCCTAGTTTTGAGAAATGTTCATTCCAGAATTTATCATCTGAACCTTGCCTGAACTGTCTCTCTCCACTGCAATTATCCCTCATACTCTACATTCTTGTTCTTTAAAAAACAAAGTGATATTACTCTTGTGCTTAAAACGTCTGTTGGTTCACTGTTGCCTATAAGGAATTAAGGGGATGACAGTCATATTTCTGTATGCCCTATATTATGGGTTAGGAACACTTCACCCACATTATAAACTAAGTAGCCTCATTTACAGATGAGGAAACCGAGGCTTAACCAAGTTAAATAACTCTTCCATAGTCATACAGCAGAAAATGGAGGTGCTGGGATTCAAGCCCAGTGCTATCTAGTTCCAAAATGTATTTCCTTTCCATGACATCTGTTGTTCTCACTGGGATAGGGGTATATTACAATCAATTCGGGAGCTTTTTTCAGAATACACATGCTGTTATTACAACAGTCTAAAACTTTTTGACAACTAAATTAGTGAAAAAGAGTGGAGAGTCCAAAAACAAACAATGAATATGGAAGTCAGGAAACGGTGAAAAATGTGGCTGGCCCGTAACTTCTTGTCCTGTAATTAGAAGGGCATTCTCTTTTATTTTTATTCAGGAAAACACTGGTGTGGTTGTTGTGAAGACCCATCTGTATCTTCTGGTGGCAACTTACACGGAAGGCATGTATCCTAGTGTCTGTGTGGAAGCAACAGAGAAATTGGGTAAGTTTGCTCCCAATGCCTGTCTTTGTTCCTTGTGGTAGTCAAGTCTTCTGACTGCAAGTAACCCAATCAAACCAGCTAGTGTAGAAAGGAGGAATTTCTTGGAAGGGTGCCAGGGTTACTTATATAACCAGTGAAAGGACAGAGTGCAGCTGAGCCACAAGGAAAATGGATTCCAGGGACTGGAACACTGCTAGCACTCTTCTCTAGTCTCTCCTCCTAAGAGGGTCAGCTTTGTTCCATCCTATTGCAGACTGCCTCCTTTCCTGGTGGTGTCATGGTCAAGCCTTGCATCCTATCTCTTAATTTCTTTTAGAACCCTGATCTGACAAGTCTTAGATCATATAGTTTACCCTTATATCAATCAGCTGGGGTTAGGAGGTGGAAGGGCAGGGTTAAAAAGCAGAGATGTAGTTGCTGGGGGCCATCCTCTATAAAAGAATTTTCTACAGAAAAAGAAATTACTGTGAGCCAGGCTTATTGGTGTCTGCTGCATTCCCCTTCCATGTCTCTACATTTTAAAATAAAGATCTAATGTAGAACTAACTGGGAAACCATATCTATGAGAGTTGAGCTTAATAAACGATAAATTGTATCTGCATTTAGATTTTTTTATTTTTTTGCGGTACGCGGGCCTCTCACTGTTGTGGCCTCTCCCGTTGCGGAGCACAGGCTCCGGACGTGCAGGCTCAGCGGCCATGATTCACAGGCCTAGCCGCTCCGCGGCATGTGGGATTTTCCCAGACCGGGGCACGAACCCGTGTCCCCTGCATCGGCAGGAGGACTCTCAACCACTGCGCCACCAGGGAAGCCCTGCGTTTAGATTTTTTAATCTAAATTTAAATTTCTTTTTTTTTTTTTTAGCAGTTTTAGTAGTCACTTCTTTAAAAAAATATTTATTTATTTGGCTGTGCCAGGTCTTAGTTGCAGCAGGCAGGCTCCTTAGTTGTGGCATGCGAACTCTTAGTTGCAGAATGCATGTGGGATCCAGTTCCCTGACCAGGGATCGAACCCAGGCCCCCTGCATTGGGAGCGCAGAGTCTTATCCACTGTGCCACCAGGGAAGTCCCCTAAATTTAAATTTCTAAAAAAAAGTTTTTGTTGGAGTTGCTTGAACACTCCTTTGAGATAGTAGAATCCTCTATCTACTTCTGCTAGTGAGGAAAGCAGCCAACCTTTCATTCTTTCAACGAATTCTCAGTGACGGCCTACATGTATGTGCCCTGCACTATCCTAATAAACTAGGAAATCAAAGCTGGTTAAGATAGTCTCTGCTTTCCATGCCTCTATACGATATGTGCTGCCCTATCTGCCTGAAGTATATTCCCTTTCTGTCCCTGCCCTTTCACATCCAGTTGGCAAATTCCTAATCATCATTGAAAACCCAAATCAGATCTTGGGCTTCTCTCTACTGTGCTATGTATTTTATGCATACTTTTATTATTACTGACATTAGAGTCCTTTGTTTACCTTGATTGTGAGCCCCTAGAAGGCAAGAATTTCGTCTTAATCCAGTCCCTAAAACAGTGTCTAATGATGAGTAGGAAATTAATGCATGTTTGATGAACAAATAAAAGAATGACCTCTGCCTAGCAGAATCTGGGAGGGCTCCAGACAGCGGAATCTTTTTTTTTTATTAATTTTTATTGGAGTATAGTTGCTTTACAATGTTGCGTTGGTTTCTACTGTACAACAAAGTGAATCAGCTATACGTATACATATATCCCCTCTTTTTTGGATTTCCTTCCCATTTAGGTCACCACAGAGCGTTAAGTAGAGTTCCCTGTGCCATACAGTAGGTTCTCATTAGTTACCTATTTTATACATAGTATCAATAGTGTATATATGTCAATCCCAATCTCCCAATTCCTCCCACCCCCTCCTTTCCCCCATCATACCCATAGTTTGTTCTCTACATCTGTCTCTATTTCTGCTTTGCAAATAAGATCATCTATACCATTTTTCAGACAGCTGAATCTTAAAGGATTAATTGAGAAATTAACTACCATTACAGAAACTAAACACACACAAAATGTATGTAAGTACAGACCTTCACAGTCGTCATAAATAGTGCCCTGGCATGGATTGTCATAAACCATGCTACACGGCTGGCAATGAGATATTCTAGGAGCAAATAGCACTGAGCATAGGCAAGACGCAACTTAGGAAGCACCTAACAGGAGGGGTGATCTCCAACATGGGAGGAACAGGCAATTACAACCACCGAGGATCTTTCCTGAGCAGGTGTCAGGATTTAAGGGAGGTTCAGTTTCAGTAGGGTAGGGCAGGAGCAGGAGGACAGAACGGAGACTTGTATATCTGGGCTAATTATCGAATTAAAGCTATCCAGAAAAGGAAGCCAGGAAAATGAGCAATTAGGCTCTAAAGAGGCCAGATGCTATCCTATGGCTGTGGCCCAGGGCTAATTCCCCAGGTATCCTGTGGAGCAGACCAGAGAAGTTGCCTGACCACTGTAATATAGATTCTGTGGCTGGCACTAAAGAGTGCTTAGGGCCACAAGAGACTCCAAAGAATGTGTGTTATTTAGAAGGACAGGGCTGACATCATTCCACTAAGATCTCACTACTCTGGGAAGGGATAGGCTATCCTGGAAGTGATTGAATGCTCATGAGGGGTGGATGAGGCTGATATCCACTCAGGAGCCAGTTACTTATCTCATGTCTCAATTTTTTTTTTTTTTTTGGCTGCGCCCACATTGCTTTCGGGTTTCCCAACCAAGGATTGAACCTGGGCCACCGCAGTGAAAGCGCCGAGTCCTAATCACTGGACCTCCAGGGAATTGCCTCATGTCTCATTACTTCTATTTCCTTGACTTGTTTTTCTTTTAATTATATTTTTCTCTTTCAAAAATTATGCATGACAATTATAGAAAATTTGGGAAATAAAGAATTACTATTTTTTATTATGAAAGATTCTAGGAGCATTGTGTTTGTGTGTGTGTGTATATATATATATATATATATATATATATATATATATAAACATATATCTCCCCTAATAGATAATGAACTCCTTGAAGTCAGGGATTGGGTCTTAACTATCCAGTCATCCTTGTATCTCCAAGTACTTAGCACAGTGCCTAGTACATGGTAGTTACGAACGTTTATGGAATAAATGAATGAATCATATTGTGATAATATACTGTTCACAAGTAATACCATATTCTGTTTTCTTTCAGGAGAATATCTAAGAAGAAAAGGAAGTTAAGTCATCAGAGGACTATGAAAGACAGCTTTTATGATTTTAGAAGAAAACTATAGATCCTAAAGAAAAAGTAATGCCTTATATTGTGGTTGAAAAATACTAGGCAGAAGATACTGAAAAGGAAGAATGAGTTAAGGAAGCAATTTTTCTTATTTCAAGAGATCCTCTTCTTTAATTGGAATTACTTAGTCCACTTTATTTGTTCCTTTTTTTTTTTTTTTTTTTTTAGTGTTGGTCATTGGCATGAATGTGAGGCATTTCACAGGGCATATGATAGTTTCACAGGGCATATCTGTTGGGAGACTCCTCCATGAGTCTCTGTATTCCCACACATCTTGCTGGGTATTCCAAGAATACAAGGCCCTAACCACTCTTCATGCAGACCATTTCAGGGTTATGTTGCAGGAAGCAACCTTGAAAAATGAAGTGATGTCTCCCTACAGAACCAAGAGCAAGCTTGCTTACTGCTTGCTCTGAAAGAGGTAGATTCCCTGAATTCAGTGCTCCTGTCCTAGAGTGCAGCTCACTGCATGTGTGGCATCTATCTGGTCCACATCACCCCTGTGGGACCTGGGGAAAAGGGGAACCAATGTAAAGACCACCCAACAACAGGCCACTCGTCAAGGTATCTGAGGGCCATTCCGCACTCCCCACCATCTGCAGGCATCTGATTTTGTTGAGCACTGGAAAGGTCTTCCCGAAAATCAACTCAAAAAGATTTCTGACTCCACCTCCCTCACTTCCTCCTAGTCCACACCACTTAGTGTGGTCAATGAATACAACCTTCCCCAGAAAGGGTTCATCTCCTCTTGGTCACCTCCTGGGTGATGATCAGAACGATGCGGGTAGAGAGTATATATAACCTACTTTGAAAATTCAGGATTCTACCCTGATCATTCCTGGCCATGGTGCATCTTTCTTTCTCCTAATAGCAACCCCAGGCCAGTCTGCTTGTACAGCCTCCAAGTGTCCCTTAGGAGGGAATACCATAGGCCACTGGCATTTCTTGACATTATCATGCAGTTTTCTGAATTCCAAAAGCATGCTATCTGAGGCAAAGTGTCTTTCGTTAATGTTTATAAAATTCCACTTTCAGGTTTTGTATAACAGCCTTTCAAGGAGCTTACCTCCAATACAATTCCTTTTCTGAGCTTGGGTGCCAAGAACTACAGATTTGTTCTGGGTCGTCAAGCTGACCACTAGTCCGTTCATTCATTTATCTGTTCAGCTGCTTGATTCTTTTCTGAGTTAGAGGTAAAAGTACATTTAAAATTTACTTATTTAGCATTCGTTGAGTAGCCTACTGTGTGCTAGGTACTGTTGATACAAAAGTAAATAATATATACACCCCACCACAGAAAGGATTACAATTTAGTGAAGAAAATTTATAAATGAGTCACATTACCATGTGATAAATGCTGTAACAGCTATAAAAAAAGAACTGTAAAGCACAAAGCCTAAAGCAATCAACTGTGCATTCAGGAGCCTGAAAATGCGTTTGAAGTGAATCTGGAAGAATAAGTAAGTATAGAAGAGAGCAAAAAGCATTCCAGGTTTAAGGAATAGCATATGCAAGTTCCTGTTGTGCGAAAAGAATGGTGAGAAGTTCAGTGTGGCTGGAAAATAGTATGTATGAGAGAATGATAAATGAAACTGGGAAGATGGATGGGGCCAAAGGAGAAAAGGCTACTTTCTTCAGGGTAACTCAAAGGACATCAAGCAGTGCTGTGGTATAAACAGTACTTATATGAAACTTTTATAATTTTGATTGCAAAAGTAATATACACTCATAAAAACACTTGAGAAAATAAGATACTCATAATTTCACATTAAATGAAAACAACTGTTCATAGTTTTTGTTATTTTCTTCCAGTCTTTTTTCAGTGCACATAATACATACATTTTTTTTTTTATAAATCTATAGTTTTATTGAGACAAAAACTGACAGTGTTGGTATGAAGTTTAACATTTAAACAAAAGTTTTCACAGAAACCTAACACATGCCTAAAAAGATTTTATAGCGGAGTTCTAGATGCAGGTCTAAATGATGTCAAGAACTGATGGATCTCATGATTCAAGACAGCATTTTGGGTTTTAGTTAATTCTTAGGATTAAAAAAATTTGTTTTGTTTTAAAGTGAACCACTGCCCCAGTATGAAAATTTAATCTCCTGAGAACAGGGCTTCAGAAATCTTTCAACTCTTGAAGTGACTCAGTGAACTTGTGCTGTCAGTGACTGAACCCTGCCACCATGGTTTCGAAGTTCAAAAAACAGAGGCTCCAAGAGTTTTCCACCCTAAGAGCACTGGCCCTTGTCTTTGCCTACTCTCCCATCTCCTATACCACCCTCTGCCCTTCCCCAAATACTTCAGCCAGTGGCTTGGATGGAGAAGCTGATATTTATAACTTCAAAATCGGGAAAGAAAGTGTCTTCTTGTCAATTTCAAGAATTAGCACCTCTAAGACAGAATGATCTGCCTGTGTATACACTCCAATAAGACTTTTCCTCCTCAACCAGTTTCCATCCCCCAAATGGCAGCTTTGGTAACTTCTTAACTGGGAAGTTAAGAAGTTACCAAAGCTTAATGCTTTATGGGAACAGCATTAAGCTCAGGCAGGGAACACCTTGGCTTCTAAGTTTCAGGCATTCACAGCTTTTCAACAGTCTCTCACAGACCTCATTTAGGTTGCCAATGACGTTTTTTGAAAGGATGAAATATTCTGGACCCAGAACCAAATCATCATTAGTTGTTCTTTCTTTTGTTTCACCATTTCCTCCCAACAGGCCCCAAATTTTAACAAAAATGACCCTAACCCATCTCCCTTCTTTCCCACCCCATCCCTCCCACCCCAAATAATATACCATAAATAGCCAAAAACTACATACATGCTACGCTGTAAAAATGCAGAGTTAACACTATTGGGAAGAAGGCTGTGGGTGGTGGAGATGCTCTTTGAAGATCTACAGTATCTTTTGCTCTCCCACATCCCATTCTGCAAGTTTTGTCCTTCATAGAAGGCCCTTTGCTTTTCTCAGCAAAGTTCAGAATGGGTTGCCTTGAAACACTGAGCCTCCTTTCCCTCCACTGGGATGGGTGTGCAAACTATACAGCATGGAGCGGCTTTAAAGCACTTGGGCTGCTGTAGGGCACAGAAACTATACTGGCTCTTCAAAGGACATCTTCTCAAGCACCCTCTACAATTTCAAGACAAGTAGAACTCCTTCTTTCCCCACTTGAAACCCACAGTCAGATGTGACAGGGGCTGGTACTCAGGAGAGTTAATTCTTGTCATCATCCTCCGAGCGGTAGGAATGCCACGTCAGCCTTTCCTCATAGGAGGATATGACAACCTGTGGGCACTTGACATTGGCTTCCTTGGCAGGGACCAGGTGAGCCTCATCAGAGTTTTTCCATTTCATCAGGAACATGAGTTCTCCACTGGAGTCTGTAGCTCCAATAATCCGCTCCGATTCCAAACCCCCGGCAAAGCCTCGTGGCTTTTCTGACTCTTCTTTCTTCTTCTTTGGTTCGCTCTCCTCCCCCTTATCTTCCGAATCAGAATCAGCTTTGCGCTTGCCTCCCTCTGATTTATCTGTCTCGTGTGCTGTTTCCTGCGCCTGCAGGAACTCGGCAACGAGGTCGGGGCGATCCAGGTTTTCTTCTGGCTCCCATGTGTTGTCCGCATCTGAGAACCCCTTCCACTTTAGGAGGTACTCCACTTGGCCCTTTACCACTCGACGGTCGAGAACTTTTTCCACCACATATTCTTCTTCCTCTTCTTCTACCACCTCCTCCACTTTCTTCTTGTTTTGTTTTTTCCCCATGGTGCCCGCCAGCTTTCTGGTATGTGACGCTGCTCAGAGCAGTGGCCACGAGCCCGAGAGGAATTGGTGCCGCGCTACTGGCGCGTCTTGTTGGGCGCATCTTGTCGGGCGCGTCTTGTCGGGCCGGCCAGGGGAGTGGCGACCATAATATATACATTTTAACCTAACCTAAATCATCAACACAGATGGTTGACAACCCACTCTGTTCATATAGTATAATGTTATAAAATCTTGCATTTCATTGAAAATTTCTTAGAATTTTTTTTTTTTTTTTTTTTGCGGTACGCGGGCCTCTCACCGTTGTGGCCTGTCCCGCTGCGGAGCACAGGCTGCAGACGCGCAGGCTCAGCGGCCATGGCTCACGAGCCCAGCCGCTCCGCGGCATGTGGGATCCTCCCGGACCGGGGCACGAACCCGTTTCCCCTGCATCGAGCAGGCGGACTCTCAACCACTGTGCCACCACGGAAGCCCTTAGAAAATATTTTAATCATTGCATATCACATAGTATTCCTCTTTGTTAGATATTTGTTATATCCACTTTTTCACTTTGTAAATAATGCTGCAGTTTACAACTTTTACATAATTCCTTGTCTCTCTGATTATTTCCTTAGGTCTGGAAGTGGAGTTTCAGGGTCAGAGTATGAGCAACTTCACAGCTCTCTGTAGTTTTGTTGTTGTTTTGTTTTGTTAACAGATAAGTTTTACACTACGGTTAATAAGAGGCAGGGTTTTTTGTGGGGGTAGGTGGGCGGGGAGTTATATGTAATTCAGCTGTTAACTCATCAGTTTCCTATGCTTGTGGGATTGGGTCTGAGGCAATCTTACCAAGTGCCTCAGTAAATGAGAAAGAGAGGAAATGCAGTCAGTTGAACTGGCTGAGTCAGAGACCAGAGAGGCAGGTTACTACTTGAATCCAAACAGTGCTAAATCATGGTGACATTGGACAGTTGCTCCTGTATGATATAGAGATACTCATGAGGTTTGCAGGACAAGCCAGGAAACATTTGGGGACTTCTAGATACAACTCCAAAGGAGTCCAGGCATGCCAAGGCCCAGAGCTAAACAGAAGGCTGGGCTATCAATGCTTCAGGCTAAAGTCACACTATATTATCAAAACAGAGTGGACTAGAGCAGAGACATGCAAAGAATAACACTCAGGCCCACAAGACTAGAACATCTGAACATGCTGATGTGTGTAGAAGGGAGATGTAACCATAAAAAGTGGAAGCTGGTCAGCCAGGGAAGCCTAGATAAGGAGTCATGGGAGCAAAGGCTGGCTGGGCCATTCCAGGTGGGAGGATCTTTGAGCAAACAATTCAAGTTGTCTGGTATTTTCTAGCAGCAACTTTCTGACAGCAACTGGGTGTCCTACAATTCAATCCCATTTTGAACTAACTACCTGGGGTTAGTGCAGACCCTACAGGTTAAGGGGCTCAGCCCCGTAAGACTGCCTTCACCTCAGAAGTCAGCCACAACTCCCAGGTCCTCAGGTTACCCACACTTCTGACTTGGCTACAAATTTGGGGGTTCCCTTGACCACCCCCCCTTCCGGTTTGATAATTTCCTAGAATGACTCAAAGAACTTAAGTGCCATACTTATGATTACAGTTTTATTATAAAGGATACAACTCAGGAGCAGTCAAATGTAAGAAATACTTAGGGCATGGTACTGGAGGTGGGAATGGGCTCAGAGCTTCCATGCTCTGGTGCACCACTCTCTCAGTACATCATTGTGTTCCCCAACTAGGTAGCTCTCCAAACCTCATTGTTCCAGGGTTTTTATACGGTGGTTTCATTAGTGGGCATGAATAATTAAGTCAGTGGCACCTGATTGAACTTAGTCTCCAGTCCCTCTCCCCTCCCCAGAGATCAGGGGTTGAGGGTGAAAATTTCAACCCTCTAATCTAATTGACTAGTGACTAGCCCCCATTCTAAAGATATCCAGCCCCTCATTAGCATGAATAACAAAAGACACTCCTATCATTCACAAAATTCCAAGAGTTTCAGGAACTCTGTGCCAGGAACCAGGGACAAAGGCTAAATATATTTTATTATATCACTTCTGATCTTAATGGCAAGGTTGTACCAGGTATAGAGGTGGATATATCTTGCTGTCTTAGCCAGATTAAGTATTAAACATTCAATTCATCTCAATCATCTCACCTTGTCCAGAATCTTCACTCACCATTTGGCTTTCCATGTAGATCTACCTATAGATTTTGGGGTCAGACCTCCTGCCAATGATTTCTCCTTTTAAATTAGCACATTGACATCTGAATGTTATAACTTAGTTATGTGGACTGTACACCTACTCTCCACATGCTGACAAGCTGGGGTTTTGAGCCTACAAGGCAGAAGGTCTGACCCTGGATCACAGTGATACTCTAAGTACTGAAGGCCATCATGAAGCCTCTTGGCTACTTACCAGCATTTCCCAGACACACACACACTGCACTGTTGGGTGCCTAGTGGGAGCCTTTTTCATAAACCTCATCAAGGCAAATGCCTCATTGTCTGGAACCCTCCTATGTAAGGCGGTCCAGTTGCTTCCTACAATTCTCACTACAAAGTTCCAGTTGGGCTTAGCGACTCAGGGAGACCCACAAAAAGGACCCTTTGATGGTAGCTACACAGTACCTGTGGAAGTGCCCAGGGAGCAGGTGATCTTCTGAAAACCAGGGAAGTGTGTCCTGGTAGTTCACAAAGACTTTAAATGGCACATACAGGCATGAATGGACTTAAGGGGTTCATTTTTCCCAGATCTTCAACTTCCATATGTACTTTCCTAAAATGTATCTGTTGTGATTGAGCAGTAACGCCAGTTCTTCTCCTCCATCTCCCATCTCCAACTGCCTTTCTCCCAGTATACAAAAGAAAGGCCCACTCCCATCCAGTCCCAATCTTACTGTGATGTTTGGCTTGGAGGGTAAAAACTGCAGGGTGCCAAAGGAAAGGAAAATTCTCAATATTTTTAAATTTAATGACCTCTTCTATCCTCCAGTGTCAAAAATACATCATATGTGAAGAAGAGTCCCAAGAGAATATTGCAAAAAGAGCATCACTGAGAAACAGTGAAAATCTTTGTATCGTAATTCATCTAGGAGAGAAAGACTCCTTGTCTTTATGTTTCTTAAAATTCAGAAGCAAGACAGTTATCATAAGGACATGAATTAATATGATTACTTGAGGGACTTCCCTGGTGGTCCAGTGGTTAAGACTTCGCCTTCTAATGCGGGGGGTGCAGGTTCAATCCCTGGTTGAGGAGCTAAGATCCCACATGCCTTGTGGCCAAAAAACCAAAAAAAAAAAAAAAAAAAAAAAAAAGATTACTTGAAAAATGAGAAATTTTTCTGATAGAAAGTAATTTGACTTGGCTGATTAGTTTAAAACAATGATGGCTGGCTTTGCCAATAAGAATGTCACAGCTGTTTTTCATAAATGGGTTAAGTCTACAACTCCAAAATATTAGTAAAAATGTATTTAATTTTTAGATTAATTTTTACTGGAGTATAGTGATTTACAATGTTGTGTTAGTTTCTGCTGTACAGCAAAGTGAATCAGTTATACATATACAGTTATCCATTCTTTTAGATTCTATTCCCATATAGGTCATTACAGAGTACTGAGTAGAGTTCCCTGTGCTACACAATAGGTTCTTATTAGTTATCTATTTTATATACAGTAGTGTGTATATGTCAATCACAATCTCCCAATTTACCCCTCCCCTTCCCTAATAAAAATATATTTAAAGCACATGATGGGTTTCCCTGGTGGCACAGTGGTTGAGAGTCTGCCTGCCAATGCAGGGGACACGGGTTCGAGCCCTGGTCTGGGAGGATCCCACATGCCACAGAGCAACTGGGCCCGTGAGCCACAGCTAATGAGCCTGCGTGTCTGGAGCCTGTGCTCTGCAACGGGAGAGGCCACAACAGTGAGAACCCCGCGCGCCGTGATGAAGAGTGGCCCCCACTCTCCACAACTGGAGAAAGCCCTCGCAGAGAAACGAGGACCCAACACAGCCAAAAATAATAAATGAATAAATAAAAAAAAATTTAAAGCACATGATAAGGTAAAAGGATTTGGTCCAAAAAATTGTCTTAGCAAAAGTGTATTGGAATTAACACTTTTACTTTCCATATCCTCCTGAGTATATCAATTTAAACAAGGTGCCTCGGGGCTTCCCTGGTGGTGCAGTGGTTAAGAATCTGCCTGCCAATGCAGGGGACACGGGTTCGAGCCCTGGTCTGGGAAGATCCCACATGCTGTGGAGCAACAAAGCCCATGGGCCACAACTACTGAGCCTGTGCTCTAGAGCCCGTGAGCCACAACTACTGAAGTCTGTATGCCTAGAGTCCGTGCTCCACAACAAGAGAAGCCAACGCAATGAGAAGCCCACCCATGGCAACAAAGAGTGGACCCGCTCGCTGCAACTACAGAAAGCCCACACACAGCAACGAAGACACAATGCAGCCAAAAATAAATAAATAAATTTATAAAATAAATAAATAAAAATAAACAAGTGCCTCTAAGTGAAAAAGTAGCAGAAATAATTAATAATCATTTGATAAATCTTTGCAAAGATTTGTTGGCATAATCCCAGAATCTGAGAACCGGAATGACACTTATGACTGGGTAACTAATCCTTTACAGGTTGAGTGGTTTCCAAATCTTTGCTTTCAACAAAATTGAAGGAATACCTAATTAAGTTGCCAGCTAATAGATCACTGAAAATAGTTTTTGATGATAGATCATTATATGGTTTTCATCATATAACTCAGAGGTATTCAAATAATTGGCTGACATTCCTATAATGAAATTTCTTTCCCATCTAATTTATGCAAATTAGGTTTCTCAGAGGTTGTCCATAAAAATGAAAAACAGAAAGAAATTAATGTTGAGCCCAGTCTCATTCTAGCAATAATTAATATTCATCCACAGATATAATAATTATTTAGAAAAATTCAGCTTCACCAACGGTCCAATAAAATTTTACTTTTTATGATCAATAATTACTAATATTTAAAATAATACTTTTTTTTTTGGCCGCACCATGTGGCTTATGGGATTTTAGTTCCCCAACCAGGGATTGAACCCAGGCCCTCGGCAGTGAGAGCATAGAGTCCTAACCACTGGACTGCCAGGAAATTCCCCTGAAATAATACTTTAAATAACATAAATATAATTAAAAATAATGTTGTTTTGATCAGCTGTGCACTAATAATATTGTAATGATAATTAAATCCAGAAGAAATGTAACACTTATAGCCCTATGGTCACAGAAAATAAAATATATGTCAGATTACATATATTTTGTTGCAGATAAGAATGATCAATAAAGCATAAAATATAGCAGGATGTAATTCTTATGTAGAATGAAAATATAAATGTTGGAAGAAAAATGAAATTTTAAAACTTCTAACTGTTTAAAGAAGAACTTGTTTGGGTACTTTTTAGTGGATGATTATAGTATCAAATTGCTCTGAAATCTGAATTCCACTTGACACATTTAAAAGCCTGATATAAGAGTTTTAAATTCAGTATTTATGACCAGAAATCATATCTTTTGCACTACTTAAATTTAAGATGAAATATTTTAGATCTCAACTTAAAAATGTGAGAGGGGACACATAGTTTTTGAAAAGGCTTTTTGTCTATTTGCAAGTAAAAAAGTGTGAAAACCACTGCCTGGAGTAAGAAATGTCTTGAGCCCTGAGCGATACGGATGCCCTGGGCCCATAGGCCCAGGAAGATGGCAGGGGCAGGTAACCAAATAGGCAACTCCACCAAGCGGACTCCAAGCCTTTTCCTCTCCTAGAGCCTTCCTGAATCCCTGCTCCTGGGATTCGCCCTGCCAACCTAAGGATGGAGTACCCATGGAGAGAGGGGAGGAAGAGCCCAGAGAAAGTCATGCAGGGACAGTAGCTCAGAGGTGAACCCAGAGGTGAACTGCCCTAGCTTCTCTAGGGAAAGGTCAGCCCTTAGGCCGTTCCAGAACCATGAGTCACCACTGAGCTGCTGGGCTGCCCTAGCTTGGGCTTGGTTACCACAGAAACTGCTGTGTTCAGGTGACTCAGCAGAACTGCGCAGAACCCTTCAGAGGACATCTGGGAGAGATTATAGCCCCACCCCCATTTACCTTTCAGGATAAGCAGCAGCAGCTGTACCCTCACATCAGTTGGGTTTCTAGGACACACGCTTCCACCTCATTCCTAACACAGAAGATCTTTCTTGTTCTGCTAAAACATGAACCTTTGGGGAGTCCCTTTAGAGGCCAGAGATGTAGAGGACTGTGGAATACTGCCACTGCAACCAGTTCATCTGAAAATTACCACCCAATCCCAAAATTTATACTTTGACAAAAAGGGGTTGGAGCAGGGGATGTTTTGTTTTAAGAAAATCAACATTGGGACTTCCCTGGTGGCGCAGGGGTTAAGAATCTGCCTGCCAATGCAGGGGACACGGGTTCAATCCCTGGTCAGGGAAGATCCCACATGCCACAGAGCAACAAAGCCCATGCGCCACAACTACTGAGCCTGCCCTCTAGATCCCGCAAATCACAACTACTGAGCCTGAAAGCTACAACTACTGATCTCGTGTGCCACAGTAAGAGAAAGCCCACATGCAGCAATGAAGACCCAACGCAGCCAAAAATAAAATAAATAAATATATATATACATATAAAATACATTAAAAAAAAAAGAAAATCAAACCTGTTTTCTGGGGTTTGCAGCAGAACTCTCTGCTGACCCTTTGGGAGGTTAGTGCACTCAGAGATGGAGAAAGTCTGTGTACCACCAAGGGAAACCTCATAAACTCCCCTACAACTTTGTAGCAATACCTGCTTCTCTCTCCTGTGAGACCCAGCTATTTCTACAGCGTCCTTCCTTCTCTCCATTTGTTGCCCTTTTTCCTCCTCTTTCAGTGGAAGCCTTTAGGTGAGAGTGTTGCTGAGACAGCCTAACTCAGGAGTCCTGAGTTCAAGCGGCTGCTCTGCACTGACTAGCTCTGAGGTCCTAGAAGGCATTTAGCTCTGAATCTCAGTTTCTCCATCTGGACCTCATAACTTGCCTGCCTCTTTGGGTGTTGTGAGCCTCCAGTGAGTACAGCCACATCCATGACTTGTGACCTGTCCCCCAGCCTTCTTCATCCTCCATCCACAGTCTGTACTGTCTCTTCTCTGCCCACTGCAGGGCTAGCACAGGACTGGACAAAAGATGATCACCCCTTCCTCCAAAGGTAGGTTACCTGCCCTTTAGGGCAGCAGCCAGAGGGAAAGCTGCGATCCTTCCACCCTGTCATCTGATGCTGACTGCTGACCCCAACTCAGGCCTCAAACTGCCCTCACCCTCAACTCTGAGCCCCTCACTGACACCACAACACACCCTGACCTCTAATCCCAGTGCCGACCAGGACCTGTCTCCCATGCGGACAACTATGGACAGTTTTTATGACCAATGTGAGACAGAACTAAGGTTCTCAGCCTGATTAACTCCGAAACAGAGCTGAAGACACACATATCAAACCAACTTCTTGACATTTTCCACTCAAATGTCTCAAAGGTACTTCTACTTTTTTTTTGACCGTGCTGCCCAGCTTGCGGGATCTTAGTTCTCCAACCAGGGATGGAACCTGGGCCTCAGCAGTGAAAGCGCTGGGTCCCAACCACTGGACTGCCAGGAAATTCCCTAACTTCTACTTTAATATGTTCAAAATTTAACACATAATCATCACCCAACATCTGCTCCTCTCCCAGGGCTTCCTGTCTCTGAGAATAGTGCTCCCATCCATCCAGTGCAGAATCCAGAAATCTCAGGGTCGTGCTTGATACCATTTTTATAACTCCATATCCGAAAGATCACTAAGTAGTCAATTTTATTTTCTAAATACCGTTCACTTTTCCCTTTCTCTCTGTTGTGCTGCCATCTCCCCTAGTCCAAGCCACCATCACCTTTCACCTGGGCTACTGCAATACTTTCTAAAAGATTTCTCTACACTCGCTCATCTTTTCTAACCCACACACTATGCTGCAATAAAAGTGAGCTCTTCAAATGCAGATTTAATCATGTCACAGCCCTGCTTAATACACTTCAGTAGTCTTCCATTCCTTCTAGAGTAGTAATAAAAAGCTTACAGGGCCAACAAGTCTGCATAGACTGACCCATGTCTATCTCTGCAGCCTCATCTCCCACCCTGCTCCTCCTCCAGCCACAGGGCCTTCAAACATATTTCCTCTATCTCAGATCTCTCTACCACCATCCAAATATCCATCAGGAGGGGACTTGTTGAATAAACTTTTGTATATTCACACAATGGATGTAGCTATAAAAAGGAACATAAACTGCTATAGAGTAATCTCCAAAATATGTTGTTCAGAAAAAAGCAAAATACAGAACAATATATTTGGTATGCTACATTTTTATCTTAGAAAAGGAAAATATGTGAACATATCTATACATATTTGCTTATTGTTTAAAAATAGAAGAATAAAACAAGGGACTTCCCTGTGGACCAGTGGCTAGGGCTCCACACTCCCAATGAAGGGGGCCTGGGTTCAATCCCTGGTCAGGGAGCTGGATGCCACATGCCACAACTAAGAGTCCACACACCACAACGAGGATCCCACGTGCCACAACTAGGACCCCGAGTGCCAAAACTAGGACCCAGTGCAGCCAAATAAATAAATAAATATTTAAAAAGAAAAAAAGAATAAAACAAAAACTAAGGTAAGCCAATGTTTACCTTAGGGAGCAGGAGGAAACAGGGTGGAAGGGACAGGTATAGAAGCTAGATTTCTCTGAATGTACCCTGTTTTGAAGATTTAATTTGGATACCATGTAAATGTTTTACATAATTTCAAAACAAACTTAAAAATGTAAAAAAAAAAAAAATCTCTAAAATTCAAAATTAAAGAAATAACCTTAACTGCGTTTCCAGTTGATAGGTTAGCCACACAGAAAGGAATAATTTCAAGTGATGCTAAATTAAAAACACAATAATTTGAGTGGTATGTCCTTATTTGGGGATATATCCCAGGAACAAAAAGAACAGCAATGACAAGCCTCTTAGATAGCCTCATCCACCAGAGGGCAGACAGCAGAAGCAAGAAGAACTACAATCCTGCAGCCTGTGGAACAAAAACCACATTCACAGAAAGACAGACAAGATGAAAAGGCAGAGGGCTATGTACAAGATGAAGGAACAAGATAAAACCCCAGAAAAA
Organism: Hyperoodon ampullatus; assembly: GCF_949752795.1. NCBI lineage: Eukaryota > Metazoa > Chordata > Mammalia > Artiodactyla > Ziphiidae > Hyperoodon > Hyperoodon ampullatus. The sequence goes on from NC_136928.1 coordinate 70,274,354, forward strand.
CAACTAAATGGAGTGGAGATAGGCAACCTTCCAGAAAAAGAATTCAGAATAATGATAGTGAAGATGATCCAGGACCTCGGAAAAAGAATGGAGGCAAAGATCGAGAAGATGCAAGAAATGTTTAAAAAAGACCTAGAAGAATTAAAGAACAAACAAACAGAGATGAACAATACAATAACTGAAATGAAAACTACACTAGAAGGAATCAATAGCAGAATAACTGAGGCAGAAGAACGGATAAGTGACCTGGAAGACAGAATGGTGGAATTCACTGCTGCGGAACAGAATAAAAAAAAAGAATGAAAAGAGATGAAGACACCCTAAGAGACCTCTGGGACAACATTAAACGCAACAACATTCACATTATAGGGGTTCCAGAAGGAGAAGAGAGAGAGAAAGGACCAGAGAAAACATTTGAAGACACTATAGTTGAAAACTTCCCTAACATGGGAAAGGAAGTAGACACCGAAGTCCAGGAAGCGCAGAGTCCCATACAGGATAAACCCAAGGAGAAACACGCTGAGACACGTAGTAATCAAATTGGCAAAAATTAAAGACAATGAAAAATTATTGAAAGCAGCAAGGGAAAAACGACAGATAATATACAAGGGAACTCCCATAAGGTTAAGAGCTGATTTCTCAGCAGAAACTCTACAAGCCAGAAGGGAGTGGCATGATATACTTAAAGTGATGAAAGGGAAGAACCTACAGCCAAGATTACTCTACCTGGCAAGGATCTCATTCAGATTCAATGGAGAAATCAAAAGCTTTACAGACAAGCAAAAGCTAAGAGAATTCAGCACCACCAAACCAGCTCTACAACAAATGCTAAAGGCACTTCTCTAAGTGGGAAACACAAGAGAAGAAAAGGACCTACAAAAACAAACCCAAAACAAATAAGAAAATGGTCATAGGAACATACATATTAATAATTACCTTAAACATGAATGGATTAAATGCTCCAACCAAAAGACACAGGCTTGCTGAATGGATACAAAAACAAGACCCATATATATGCTGTCTACAAGAGACCCACTTCAGATCTAGGGACACATACAGACTGAAAGTGAGGGGATGGAAAAAGATATTCCATGCAAATGGAAATCAAAAGAAAGCTGGAGTAGCAATCCTCATATCAGATAAAATAGACTTTAAATAAAGAATGTTACAAGAGACAAGGAAGGACACTACATAATGATGAAGGGATCAATCCAAGAAGAAGATAACAATTATAAATATATATGCACCCAACATAGGAGCACCTCAATACATAAGGTAACTGCTAACAGCTATAAAAGAGGAAATTGACAGTAACACAATAATAGTGGGGGACTTTAACACCTCACTTACACCAATGAACAAATCATCCAAAACGAAAATAAATACGGAAAAAAAAAAGAACAGCAATGAAATTTTAAACTGTTTTCAGTGATCATGTTACTATTAATAATAATTGTATTCTGAAACAATTATATGAATATAGCATAGATTAAATCAAATAAACAAGTATACTAAGATCATTAGAAGCCATGATTTTCAGGAAAAATATATATAAACTCAAAGGAGTTACATTAAAACCCTATAATCCTAAATTTGACTTGGAAATATCAGTTGAAACTCTTGATGTTTCTTTTAAAAAAATAGCAATTTCCTAGCTCTGTCCACTAAGAAGGACTAGAAACAAGAGCCATAGCAATCAGGCATCCCTTGTGTACAGACTGTGGTCTCTAAATGTCATCTTCCAATAATAGGAACCAGGCTCCTTTGAGAAATGACTGAATCCAGATTTGAGCAGGAAATGTACAAGATGAGCCTGAAACATCTTGCCATACCAAAAAGCAAGGCCTCACTGGCCAAAAATGAGACAAGTTGAGCCTCAAAAAGAATAATAACTGTGGGGCTTCCCTGGTGGCACAGTGGTTGAGAGTCCGCCTACCGATGCAGGGAACACGGGTTCGTGCCCCGGTCCGGGAAGATCCCACATGCCGCGGAGCGGCTGGGCCCGTGAGCTGTGGCCGCTGAGCCTGTGCGTCCGGAGCCTGTGCTCCGCAACGGGAGAGGCCACAACAGTGGGAGGCCCGCATACTGCAAAAGAAAAAAAAAAAAAAAGAATAATAACTGTAATGGGTTGAAACTCCTGAGCTATGCTGAAGTCTGTGATTTATAATGTTACTTTTTAAAAAAAAATCATAAGTCATCTTTGGAAGATGCCAGGAAATCAAATCATTATTTTGAAGCTTGGTAAATACTGTTTATCTTTTTTTTTTTTTTTTTTTTGGTACAAGCTATGGCTCACAGTAACCAAATATTAGTTACTGAAAGAAAGGAAAGCCCTAATGAAATAATCTAGGCCCCTGCTACTCCAAGTGTGATCCATGGACTATCAGCACTGGCTTCACCTGAAAGCATGTTAGAAATGCAGAGTTTCATGCCCCAATTCAGACCTACTGAATCAGAATACATAGTTTAACAAGATCCCCAGGTGACACCTATGCACAATAAAGCTGGAGAAAACTGATCTACAGAATGATCATCAATGGCTACTGAGCGATCAGGTGAAAAACCTAATGGGGGGAACTTCATAATGAAGTGAGCCACCTGGCAACACCTGAATGCAGGATGTCTTACAACATGAAATGAGACTCAACCAGACATTATGTCTCTCCTGATGTGACACAATAAGACTGCCCAGGGGTTAACTGATGAAGCTGAATGACGGGCATACAGAGGTTCATTATATTATTCTCTATACTTTTATATGCTTTTTCCACTTTTCTATTTATTTATTCTTAATTGTGGTAAATAATACATAACATAAAATTTACCATCTTAACCATTTTTAGTGTACAGTTCAGTGGCATTAAGTACATTCACATTTTTGAGCAAACATCACCTGCATCCATTACCAGAACTCTTTTCATCTTGCAAAACTGAAACACTATACCCATTGAACACTAACTCACCATTTCCCTCTTCCTCCAGCCCTTGGCAACCACCATTCTACTTTCTGTCTCTATGAATTTGACAACTCTAGGTACTTCATATAAGTGGACATATAGGTGTACTTTTGTGACCTGTTATTTCATTTAACATAATGTCTTCAAAGTTGAACCATGTTAGGACTTCCCTGGTGATCCAGTGGGTAAGCCTCCACACTCCTAATGCAGGGGGCCTAGGTTCAATCCCTGGTCGGGGAACTAGATCCTGCGTATGTGCCACAACTAAGAGTCTGCATGCCATTACTAAGAGTCCACATGCTGCAACTAAAGACCCCATGTGCTGCAACTAAGACCCGGTGCAGCCTAAATAAATAAACAAATATTAAAAAAAAAAAAACCCGAGACTTAAAAAAAAGGTTTAACCATCTTGTACTATGTGTCAAAATGTTCTTCCTTTTTACTGCTGAGTAATATTCCATTGAACGTATGTACCACATTTTGTTTATTCGTTCATCATTGATGGACACTTGGATTGTTTCCACTTTTTGGTTATTGTGAATAATGCTGCTACAAACATTGGTATACAAATAGCTATTTGAGTTCCTACTTTCAATTATTTGGGGTATATACCCAGAGGAGGAATTGCTGGATCATAGGGTAATTCTATTTTAAATATTTTGAGGAACTGTGATACTGTCTTCCATAACAGCTGCACCATTTTATATTCCCACCAGCAGTGCACAGGAGTTCCCCACACCCTTGCCAACACTTGTTATTTTCTGGTTTTTGATAATTGCCATCCTAATGAGTGTGAAGTGGTATCTCACTGCAGTTTGATTTGCATTTCTCTAATGATTAGTGATGTTGACTATCTTCCCATGTGCTTATTGGCCATTTGAATATCTATCTTCTTTGGAGAAATGTCTATTCAAGTACTTTGCCCATTTTTCAATTGGGTTGTCTTGGGGGTTTTTTGCTGTTGAGATGTAGGAGTTTTATATATGTTTTGGGTGTTAACCCCTTATCAGATGTATCATTTGCAGATATTTTCTCCCATTCCATGGGTTGCCTTTTTATTCTGTAGATGTGTTCTTTAATGCACAAAGTTTTAATATTGATGTAGTCCTGTTTACCTATTTTTTCATTTGTTGCCTGTGCCTTTGTTTCATATCCAAGAAATCATTGCCAAATTGAAAGTCATGAGCTTTTCCTTTATGTTTCCTTCTAAGAGTTTTATAATTTTAGCTCTTACATTCGGTCTTTGATCCATTTTGAGTTAATTTTTTGTGTATACTATAAGGTAAGCGTCCAACTTCATTCTTTTGCATTCTATGTTTGAATATTTCTATTTCAAAGTTTTAAAAAAAGGTTTCTTTAAGTTATTAAAAAGTGTTCTCTACTTATATTGCCCAACCTTCCATACCTCATCATTTTATCCCATCACCTTGCAGTGTTTATCAAACAGTGGGCATTCAATTTTTATCTGTGAATAAAATGGATGAATATTTAAAGTAAGAAAGGGAAGGAAGGGAGGGAGGGAGGAAGGGGGAAGGAGGAAGGGAGGGAGGGGGAGAAACAGATTGGAAATATTGTACATATTCTAGCCCATGCTAATGGCCTAGTTCTCTGAGCAGGTCTACCCTGAGAACAGTTCCTTACCCACATAGTGCTCAGACCTGCAGAGGCCAGACTCCATCCTCAGCAGACTAGACATCACAAACTCCTTGAGATTTGAGAATCATTCTTGGTATCCTAAAGTAAATCATTCTTGGGTCAAAGTAAAAGGGCTGGGTGGAAAGGGGGCTGTTTTTTTGCCCCCGTGGCCTACAGAAAAGAGGGGGTAATTACAGCAGAGATGCAGCTGTCCCCACTTCTCCCATGGATTTTCTCTTCTTAAAATGCCAGTGCTTCCCTCGCTGGCCTCTTTCAATGGCTCAAACTCTTCAATATCCCAAATAAATCTGAAATCATTCATTCAGTTAACAAATCTCAACTGAACACTTATGTGATAGGCACAGGGGATACTGAGATGACTAGGATACTCTAGAGATCCCCAGTCTGGTCAGGAAGAAAGTCAGATAACAGAGTGCTACAAGTGTTATTAAAGATGTATTATGATAGAATAGAGGAGAGGAGGCCTCACTCTTCTTGAAGAGCCTTTTTGTATCCATTATCTATTGCTGCATAACAAACAACCCCCAAATATTAGTGGCTTAAAACAATAATCATTTTACTTGCAACCAATTTTGTAGGTCAATAATTTGGTCTGCGATTAGTCAAGAAGTTCCTCTGCTGATCTCACGGTAGGTCATTCATGTAGGTTCAGTCAACTGGCAAATCATCTGGGGCTATTTGGTCCGGGAGAGCTCAGTTCAGACAGCTTGTCTCTGCTCCATGAAGTCTCATGCTCTGGTAGAGTAGCTCAAGAAGCTTCTTCACATGACAGTGAAAAAGTTTCCAGTAGCAAGAGCGGGCAAGTTCAACATATAAGCGCCTCCCCACCTTTTTTTTTGGTCGCACTGCGTGGCTTGCAGGATCTTAGTTCCCCGACCGCTGGGGAATTCCCTATAAGCACTTTTCATTGTTCCATTGGCCAAAGCAAGTCACATAGTCAAACCCAAATCAGTGTGCGAGGGGACTACCCATAGGCTGTGATTACAGGGAAATATGGTTCAGTGGGACCATTCAACATTCCTCAATTTTTTTTCTTAATTTTAAAGGCTTATTTAATTTCTTTTACATAGCCCTACATATAAAGTGCTTAAAAGTTATACTTTTTTCTCTTTTCATTTTTTTATTGTTCCTTACCTCCCATGACATCACCCTCTTCCAGATAACCCCAAACTTACATATAAAGATAATGATATATATAAAAAGATTCCATATCTTTTTCCATGCTCATGTAACTCATATGTGTATGTGTGTGTGTGTGCAGTCATGTATATGTGTATGGGGATGTTTTGTCATTATTTTACCACAATGTTTCTCTCATTAAACAAATGTTTCATGTAAATCCCTCTGTGACAACTGCTATAACTCTTGGTCATTTTTCAAATGGATGCACAGTATTCATCATTTATTCAGCCATTCCCCTAGTGTTGGGATCTATTTTGTTTCTAGATTTTTGGCACTGTGATCAATGCTGCAATAAACATTTCTCTCTGTCCTTATACATTTGTGTTTTTTATTTCTATGGAACACCTCAGAAGTAAGTACTATATTGTCATTTTATCATCATTACAATATTTTCTGACATCTGGTAATATGTCTTCCTTACTATTGTTTTTCATATATTTCTTGGCCATTTGGGGGAATTTATTCTTCCACATACTCTAAGATTTCATACAATTTAAAAAGACGCGGGGGAATTCCCTGGTGGCCCAGTGGTTAGCATCTGCCCGCCAATGCAGGGGACACGGGTTCGAGCCCTGGTCTGGGAAGATCCCACATGCCACGGAGCAACTAAGCCCATGCGCCACAACTACTGAGCCTGCGCTCTAGAGCCTGTGCTCCACAACGAGAAGCCACCGCAATGAGAAGCCCACACACTGCAACAAAGAGTAGCCCCCGCTCACCGCAACTAGAGAAAGCCCGTGCAGCAACAAAGACCCAATGCAGCCAAAAATAAATAAATAAATTTATAAAAAGACCCGGGCTTCCCTGGTGGCGCAGTGGTTAAGAATCTGCCTGCCAATGCAAGAGACACGGGTTCGAGCCCTGCTCAGGGAAGATCCCACATGCCACGGAGCAACTAAGCCCGGGCGCCACAACTACTGAGCCTGCACTCTAGAGCCCATGAGCCACAGCTACTGAGCCTGCGAGCCACAACTACTGAAGCCCGGGAGCCTAGAGCCCGTGCTCTGCAACGAGAAGCCACTGCAATGAGAAGCCTGTGCACCGCAACAAAGAGTAGCCCCTGCTCGCCGCAACTAGAGAAAAGCCCGCGCGCAGCAACAAAGACCCAAGGCGGCCAAAAATAAAAATAAATAAATAATTTTTAAAAATAAAAAGACCCTGTTGGCATTATAACTAAATTAACAATGAATGTATATATTAATCTGGTAGATTTGACAATTTTATGTACTGTCTTCTTATCCAATAGCATGATAATTTTTCCACTTGTTCAAATCTTGTTTTCTGTTCTCCAATATAGTTTTATAGTCTTCTATATATAATTCCTATGCCTTTCTTAAAGTTAACTACTGCTTTGCATTTTAAAGGGAAAGGAGGCGAAGGAAGAAGGGGAGGGTCAACCCCACCGCTTGCACCACCCAGAGTCCAGCCGTCCATTGTGGTGGTGGCCGAGGCAGCGCCACTGCTCCAGGATTCTGCTCTAAGGACTCGCAGGGGGCGCAGGACCGCGCCGCGTCACCTGGAGCAGCAGAGGGGCCCACCCGGAGCAAGTAAGTAACTTTCACGGGCTCCAGTGAACCGGGCGGGCGGGGGATTCCAACTCGGAGGGAGTGAAACTTGCTTGACGCTCTTCAGTGTCTTCCTGCTCCGCCGCAGCCAACCCGCACGGCCATCCTCTCTACACCTCGTCCCAGTCTGTGGCCTCCGCGTCGGGTCGGTCCGGAGACTGCAGGGGCCCCGCGGGAAGGAGCTCAGGGGGCGGGGGCTGGACGGACGGAGGGAGGCCGCTGGCCGGCAGGGGTCGCTGCGCCCCTCAAAGAACCTCGGTCTACCCTGTGTCCTCAGAGAACATGTTAGCTGTGCACTTTGATAAGCCGGGAGGACCAGAAAACCTTTACTTGAAGTGGCCCAGCCCAGCCCAGGGGAGGGTGAAGTCCTCCTGAAGGTGGCAGCCAGCGCCCTGAACCGGGCGGACTTACTCCAGGTACCCAGGGGTCTGGCAGCGGCTGGGACTGGGCGGGACTCCAGGTTCTTCAATAAACATTCACCAGGGGCTTCCCTGGTGGCGCAGTGGTTGAGAGTCCGCCTGCCGATGCAGGGGACACGGGTTCGTGCCCCGGTCTGGGAAGATCCCACATGCCGCGGAGTGGCTAGGCCCGTGAGCCATGGCCACTGAGCTTGCGCGTCCGGAGCCTGTGCTCCGCAACGGGAGAGGCCACAACAGTGAGAGGCCCGCAACGGGAAAGGCCACAACAGTGAGAGGCCCGCGTACCACAAAAATAAATAAATAAATAAAAATAAACATTCACCAGATGAAGAAAAGACCTAGGGCACTACCATTAATGCTCATCATGATGTGCGTGCTGGGGGTTCTGAAACTAGAACCACTTAGCCTCCGTTGTTTACACAAAATACAGGGGTGTTCGCACAGCAGAGTCCACCCTGCATCAAACCACTGTCTGCTCGGGTTTCAGATAAGGAGACTGGAACTACCATTTGTTGAGCGTGTGTGTGTGTGTGTGTGTGTGTGCGCGCACATGAGTGTTAGACCTTGCTCTATCTCCTTTACTCCTCAGGCAGCCCTGTTCACCATTTGTATTCCACAGATAAAGAAACTGAGGGTCAGAAAGGTTCAGCAATGAGCCCAAGGCCACACACTAATTTATTTATTTTTGGCTGCGTTGGGTCTTCATTGCTGCGCTCAGGTTTTCTCTAGTTGCGGCCGTGGGGGCTACTCTTAGTGGCGGTGCGCGGGCTTCTCATTGCAGTGGCTTCTCTTATTGTGGAGCACAGGCTCTAGGCACACGGGCTTCAGTAGTTGTGGCTTGCGGGCTTTAGAGAGCAGGCTCAGTGGTTGTGGCGCACGGGCTTAGCTGCTCCGCGGCATGTGGGATCTTCCCGGACCAGGGCTCGAACCCGTTATCCCCTGCATTGGCAGGCGGATTCTTAACCACTGCGCCACCAGGGAAGCCCACCCAAGGCCACACACTAGTAACCAGGGGAACTGTGACTCAAATTGAGGTCTTTGTCTTAAGGCTCCAAAGTCTGTATTCTTTCCACTCTGAAGGTCCCAGAGCTGGCAGGGGGCAGTACTCTAAGAATTTTCTTCTGACTTCTTTTTGAAGCACTAAACTAGGCCAGCTGCATTTTTTGAATTAAGAAATGTACACCAGAATCACAGGGGGCACTTATGCAAAATAAATAGGGCCAGGACCCAGGCATGTGTACTTTGAAAAAGCTCCTCAGATGGTTCAGATGCACACTCCTAGTTCAGTCCCTCTGGTCTCAAGCGTCTGGTTAGAGGCTTCTGAGGACTGTGTTGAGCGAGTACAGAGCCTGGCACTTGATATATGAGAACTATCATTAAGGAGTCCACAGTTTGGTTTGCAAGGCAGAAATAGAGACACAGATGTAGAGAACAAATGTATGGACACCAAGGGGGGAAAGCTGGGGGGCGGTCGGGGGGTGGTGGTGGGATGAATTGGGAGATTGGGGTTGACATGTATACACTAATATGTATAAAATAGATAACAAATAAGAATATGCTGTATAAAAAAAATTAATTAAACTGAAAAGAAAAGGAGTCCACGGTTTTATTCCCAGTCTTGCTATTAATTTGCTTTGCCACCTTGGATGGGCATTTCCCTGCCCAGGTCTCAGTTTCTTCATTTGTAAAACAAGGGATTTAGATGAGAGAAATAGCTAAGGACTCTACCAGTTAGACATCCACTGATTACGGGGCCTGCAGTCTCTTATTTGCATGAAACAAATCACCTCTCCTCTCTTTTTTCTTGAGTTAAAAAACCTAACTTTACCCTGAACTTTGTCTTGAAATAAAAAGGGGCTATGGGAAGAGGGCCAGGGATGGTGACACACAGACTTCTGATCATGTTCACTACTTAGTGCACCCTTTCTCTGCAGAGACAAGGCCAGTATGCCCCACCCCCAGGAGCCAGCAACATTTGGGGACTCGAGGCATCTGGACACGTGGCAGAGCAGGGGCCTGGCTGCCAGGGACACTGGAAGATTGGGGACCCAGCATGGTTCTGCTGCCTAGCGGGGGCCAGTATGTCACTGTCCCTGAACGGCTCCTCATGCCCATCCCAGCAGGACTGACCATGCCCCAGGCTGCCGCCATCCCAGAGGCCCGGCTCACCACCTCCCAGCTGTTACATCTCTTGGGTGAGGACCACCCCACCCTACCTCATGCTCACTCCATACAGCATGGTTCAATTTCTTCATGACTCAGCCACCTCAGAACCCAGCAGTCCTGCAGGGCAGCTTTGATCTGGCCACTGAGCCACACCCAACCCCAGCACCTCAGCCTACTGTACCATCAGTAGTATCAGGTCCTCATACTGTGCAGCAATATTGAGGCTGAAAATCATGGCTAGCACACAGAAAACCTGGAAAGCGCTGGATGAAAGGCCTGTGCACATCCTCACACTGTAAGCCCAGCAGTAGCCCCAGCTTCTCAGTCAGGCTAAGCTTCTCTCTGGGAGCCCTAGCACAGCAGAAGGAGGCATTCAATTAACTCTTTAATTCCTCCCCAATCCCACTGAGGCCAGCAAAGAGCTTACATGAGGATCCCTGGCTTTGGGGAACTCAGTGTAACTGGCAAGACAACCACAGTGTTTGGAAGGGTGGCCCTGTCTCTAACTACAACAGAAGCTCAAGATGGGAAAAGTTGGTGTGGGCAAAGAGGGTCCGAGAAGGCTTTCTGGAACAGAGGGCCTTGAAGGGTGGCAGAGCTGTGATGGACAGATGGCATACGAAGGTGGCCTAAGAGGGTCAAGGTGAGATCAGCTGCTTCACTCAGAAGTGAAGGATGACAACTGTAATTTGTGAAACATGAGACTGGGACTAGATTGTGGTGGCCTTGAATGGCAGGCTATTTGGACTTGACATGAAAGCCAATCAAGAACCACTTGACATTTTGAGGAGAAAGTGACATAATGAAAGCTCCATTTCAGGAGGAGCCTGGTGGCTGCGTGTGGTGCCTGGATTTGTGAGACCAGCTGGAGGCCAGTTTCAGACTGAAGAGGGGCTGGCTTCAGGTAGTGACAGCAGGAATGGTGGTTATTCTTACTCATTCAGGTATAGGTCAGAGATATGTTTTGGTATTATTTCATAGGTAAAACAGAGATTATGGATGTGGCTGCTAATAACTGTTTCCAAAAGTTGTTTCCCACTTTGACCAGAGGCAGTAAGACAAAAAGTCAAGATGTTCTCTCAAAACAGCCAGAGATTTGACATTTGGTGGCCCCAGGGCCAGGTGATCATGGTAGAATAAGCCTATGTGGAGAATGTGTAGCAGTTGCAAAGCAAAGAAAATGGTTCCTGTACTTTCTGTCACAGGAAATGTTCAGGCTGGTGACTCTGTGCTAATCCATGCAGGGGCAAGTGGTGTGGGCACAGCTGCCATCCAACTTACCCGGATGGGTGGAGCTGTTCCTCTGGTCACAGCTGGCTCCCAGCACAAGCTTCAAATGGCAGAAAAGCTCGGAGCAGCTGCTGGATTCAATTACAAAGAAGAGGATTTTTCTGGGGCTTCCCTGGTGGCGCAGTGGTTGAGAGTCCGCCTGCCGATGCAGGGGACACGGGTTCGTGCCCTGGTCCAGGAAGATCCCACGTGCCACGGAGCGGCTGGGCCTGTGAGCCATGGCCGCTGAGCCTGCGCGTCCGGAGCCTGTGCTCCGCGGCGGGAGAGGCCACAACAGTGAGAGGCCCGTGTACCGCAAAAAAAACAAAAGACAAAAAAAAAAAAAATAAAATAAGAGGATTATTCTAAAGCAACACTGAAGTTCAGCAAAGGTAAATAAAGCTTCTGCCATTCAGCAGGAGTTTCAGAGATGATTAAATAAAATCCTCACCAGCCTCAGTGTTGCCTCTGGATCTGTCTTCCCTCTGCTAAAAGCACAACAACTGCCCAGGCCAAATTCTAGTACTCTGGTGTTTGACCACTGGAGACAGGCAGGCAGTATTTAGGGCTAAGATGATTTTCCTGTGCATTCTTGTAAGTGATATGATTCATACACTTTTTAGAAGGTGGATAATCACACAGAGTTGGCCTGGAATTATTCAGGACCTCTTTTTCCCAACCAGCCACTCTGCAGTGAATTAACAGGAGGCATGGAGCAGAAACCAGTTTGGAGCTGGTCAGAGTAGGCTTGGGTAGGTAGCTCCCTAGACGGGGGAGTGGATGTGTCTGCCTCTGTATTCTGAACCTGAATCTGCATATATTTGGCTCATCCCCTTCCACTGTTCCACATGAATCAAAAAGGAGAGATGAAAACAAAGCTAGCAAAGCCATGATTCAGGCAACCCAGCTCAGACACTTGATAACTTAGATATGGACTAGCCTGTCCTGTAGCCTGGGGTGGATCTCCCCTATTCCCCTGGGTGCCAGTGGGTTCTCTACTTACGTGGAGGTCCGGGGAAATATCAGATCATGGTGCTGCCCCATTTCCCTCCTGCTGTGGCAGGGATCATAAAATATGAACTATATCACACATGTATAATAGAGTTCAGCCAACTAAACTCCATTTACAACCATGTTTCTATAAGCAATGTTTTGAGTTCCAACCTATAGATTTACTGCTTGCACTTGTATTTATTTATACCCATATTTCCACAAATATACCATCTAATCTTATTTTACACCAAGCTTTCTGTGTCTGACTAGCATCACATAACTGTGTTTCATGTGAAAGGCGCTGGAGTCAACCTTATTCTAGACTGCATAGGCAGCTCCTACTGGGAGAAAAATGTCAACTGCCTGGCTCTTGATGGTCGCTGGGTTCTCTATGGTCTGATGGGAGGTGCTGACATCAGTGGGCCTCTATTTTCAAAGCTACTCTTTATTTTTTTATTTATTTATTTTTTTTTGCGGTACGCGGGCCTCTCACTGTTGTGGCCTCTCCCGTTGCGGAGCGCAGGCTCCGGACACACAGGCTCAGCAGCCATGGCTCACGGGCCCAGCCACTCCGCGGCATGTGGGATCCTCCCAGACCGGGGCACGAACCCGTGTCCCCTGCATCGGCAGGCGGACTCCCAAACACTGCGCCACCAGGGAAGCCCTCAAAGCTACTCTTTAAAAGAGGAAGTCTGATCACCAGTCTGCTAAGATCTAGGGACAAAAAGGTGAGTGATGGGTGAAAAGAAAACGTGATTTAACTATTATCCATAAAAGTGTGATTCATTCACATAATCCTGAGAAAGTAAGATCATATATTAAGTTAGAGAGCCTATGTATTAATAGAAACCTGCTCCTCTGTGGATAAATAGGTAACCTAATTTCACAGAACTAATTAAAATTGGTTGATAAAGGCCTCAACATCTTGGAAACAGGGTAATGTATTATGTAAACTTTATAACAATGAACAAAGCATTGACCATATTAGGAAACTACTAATAGTTCCAAGACTTTGTTTTCAAAGGCAAAACTGTTCTCGGTGTGCTAAGAAAGCCTCTTAGGTAAGTAAGGTTAGTAAGCTTCTACCTTTAACAGATTATACATTCATGAAGTCTTTTCTGTGTGGCATTCCAGCAGGTGCCAGCTTTGGGAGTTTCGTAACAGGGTTTCACAACTGATGGGGGGACAGCAGAGGTTAAGCACCCCTTTTGAATTGAGCCTATATTAAGTCCTGTCTGTGGCTGCCTCCTGCTTGAAGTCTTTATTTAAAAACAGCCTTTCAGGGCCTCCCTGGTGGCGCAGTGGTTGGGAGTCCGCCTGCCGATGCAGGGGATACGGGTTCGTGCCCCGGTCTGGGAGGATCCCATATACCGCGGAGCGGCTGGGCCCGTGAGCCATGGCTGCTGAGCCTGTGCATCCGGAGCCTGTGCTCCGCAACGGGAGAGGCCACAACGGTGAGAGGCCCACGTACCACAAAAAAAAAAAAAAACAGCCTTTCAGCTTCCAGTGACACTAATATTTTCTCCAAGCTTTCGTCTTTATCTGGGACAGAATAGAGCTTACAAATCTAGGGACATGCACACACATGCTGGTAGTGAAGGGATTACATACCCTTGTGTGACTTTTCAGATGTGTACAAGTTTCAGAGAAAGCAGAAAGACTAAGCAGGGTGGGGAGTGGCAAGGTAAGGCCTCTGTCCAGGCTGATGGTCTCCTTTTCCTTATCTTAGTACAAGCAGATGCTGGTGAAGACTTTCACTGAGCAAATTCTGCCCCACTTCTCCACGGGGAACCCTCAACGTTTACTGCCGGTTCTGGACAGAGTCTACCCCATAACTGAAATCCAAGAAGCCCATGCGTACATGGAGACTAACAAGAATGTGGGTAAACTCGTCCTGGAGCTGCCCAGTGAAGGAGGAGGGGCAGTACAGGACAAGGCTACCTCAGGTCTTCCAAGAGCAAACTTGGAGAAAATTCACAGTACTCAGGCGACCGGGTGCTACACCAGGCTCGCCTGTAATCCCCTATTCCTCTCCCAGCCTCAAATGATCAGTGTAAAGCCGGTCTAAGGAAATAGTGGACTTGAAGAGTGGCGCGTGGACTGTGGCCGTTAGGGTGGGGGTGAGGTGGGAGTCGGGACAGGCATCGCCGAGGGGATTACAGAAGAGGCTCGGTCAGCTGATGCTGAACTTCGGGGGCTGAGCCAGCGCCAGGGGTTCTGGGTACGGAGTACAGCGTCGGCCACGACCCAATCGGCCAGAACCCTGCAGGCTCGTCTTCGTGCACTGTCAGGGGCCCAGGCACACCCACGCGTCCCCCGCATAGCAGCGCGCGCCCCGCAGGCCCGGACCCCACTCTAGTCCCCGCCCTCTCCGGCAACTCACCCAGGCGCAGACCCATCTCTCACAACTCTCCTCAGGCTCCACCCCCTTCTGCCAGCTTCCGCTGCTCTGGGCCTCCGCGACCGGAACACCGCCCCTTCTTAAGCCCAGGCCCCGCCTTTCAACCTTCCGGCCTCTTAAGTGTCTCAGCCCCGTTTTGCCCCGGAGTCTTTTCCTGAGGGGAGACTACGTCAGCACGTTTTGGCGTGAGACGGTGGTATTCCGGTGTGTTAGAACAGCTTCCGGCGGGGTCTGGATGTTGATGTCCTGCGTCTGACGCCTTGTTGCACTTGAAGCTGAGCGAGCTCCGGAGGAGTGCGGAGGAATTTACGTGTTTGCTGCGGTAACCTCATCAGCCTGCCAAGATGGCGATGCAAGCGGCCAAGAGAGCGAACGTGAGTGTCTGGGACTTCTGTCGAGGAGGGGGAGCGCTTCGCTGCTGGGCTTTCTCAGCGGCGTAATCAGAGCATTCTTGGCCTTCTTCCGTCCCCTAGGCGGGGAAGCCCAGAAGTTACTGACCTGTCGGGGGATTCCATTCTGGACCGGTCCTTAGGGATGTGCTCCTTGAGCCACACTTCCGCCCTTACCCCTTTTGAGAGTTCCTTTAAGTCTGTTATCCTAGGGTCAGTGATGGTGTTAACAGCCTGTGTTGCTTCACCTGCACCTGGGACCCGGCCTCAGGACCTTCTCCTTGGCCTAAAAGTCGGTAGCACAGATGAGTCCGCAATAAATAACTTATCCTTAACAGGCAGCTGGAACCTGGAAGTCTCCTCAGATCATGGAGCTTTTTGGATCCTTCATTAATGTTTTCAGTGATAATTTTGAGCGTCTAGTATGTACCAGACTTGAGTGATAGGATACTATAAATCAGTCATATTTATTGAACACTTACTATGTGCCAGACACTAGTCTAGGTATCGGAGATACCTAGAATAAAACAGAAAGGCCTGCTGCTTACATTGTAATATTAGGGAGTCGGGGTGTTATGGAAGCCTAAGAAAAATTGTCTTAGGAGAGAGAGTAGTCAGCTCTTAAGATGCTGAGAGGTACAGTAAGTTGAAGACAGTTAAATATAGTGAGATGAAGATTTTTGGTAACTTTGATGATAATCATTTCAGTGGATGAAATGTGGGATGCGGTGGGGTGAAAAGAAGATAGAAGTTGAGAAAATGGAGACAGCTCTTTCCACACATTTTCTCGTAAATAGGGAGAAGAGAAATTGGATGATAGTTAACTTTTTTTAGGATGTGTGATATAAGGTGTATTTGTGTGCCAATGAGAATGATCCAGTAGAGCCGGAGAAACTGATGATGTAGGAGAAAGGTGGGTTAAGTTCAGGAGTAGTTTGGGGTGGGTGAGGGGTTGGCATAGCAATGAGAGGGAAAGTGGCTGGATATGGATGAATGCATATTGAATATCAGGTACTTACCATTTGGTCGTATCTATTTTCTCCAATAAGCAAGAGCCAAGGTTATCACCTGGGATGAGCAGGGAAGAGAGGATACAGCTCAGCTCGGATGTTAGAGGGAGTGGTGATGGTAAGGTTTGACGAAAGAAGGGAAAATGTGATATAGTCTCTTGCAGAGTGAGAAAGCAGATGTACTAGAGATGTATATTGTGATTGTCTGACAGTGTTTATCATCTATTTGAACTTAACCTTAAATCTTAAAGTCTAAAACTTTATTGTACTTATTTGTTTACCATTTGTCACCACCACCAGTTTGAGGGCAGGGAATAAGTATCTCATTCTTCCATTTATCCAACACTTAGGTTAATGCCTGAAGTAGTTGCCAGTTTAATAGTTATTGAGCAAATTAATGTCTAGTATGTAATTAAGTATGTTAATAAGAAGCACAGGAGTGAAATCTGGACCGGAGATACATATTTGAGAGTCATAGACTCAGTGTGGAAAACGTGCATGGTTAAGAGAATGTACAGTTAAGGGGAGTATACAGAGAGTCAAGAAAAGAAGTCTAAAGGTGAAACTCTGTGGAAGAGCCTATTTTAATGACAAAGAAGACTGAGAACAACTAGCCAGAGAGTTAGGAGGAATCCAAGGAAATAGAGTGTCAAGAACAGTCAAAAACGTACTAGTCAACAGTGTCAGAAGCCTCAGAGAAATTAAGTGGATGAGAATTGAATACTATACTCCAAAAAAAATTTTTTTAATGCAAAAAAAAAGAACACTGCAAGTGAAAGGTCTTAGTGCATAAAAGCATTTTTCATCGGCGTGCTGGAGTAGGAGCTAGACTGTGGTAGGCTGATGAGCGTTATGAAGTAAAGAATATAAGCAGTGAGTATAACCTGCCTCTTTTCAGATGCTTGACTGAGAGAAAAGAAAAAAGAGCAAGACAGGATAGCAAAGAGAGGGCTGATAAATTCAGGAAAGGCAGAAAACTTGTCTTTTTTCCTTCACTCTGTAATCCTAATACCTTGCCTGGTGTATATATAACGAAGGCACTCATTAAATATTTGAGTGAATGAAGAGGGATCCAAATAAGTGTTTTGTTTTGTGTAAGTTGGGAGTACATAAGCAGCTGCTCACATGAGTAATAAAAGAAGCCAATGGTGAGGGAAAGGCTGTAAATTCAAAAGAAAGAGATCATTGATAGAACAAGTTCCTGAGAAGACCAGAGAATGGTCATCAGTGGGAGTTTTATTATCCAGCAAACAGGAACAGTTCCCTTGTTCCTTCCCACACATGTCTGCGGCATTGAGGACTTTTAAGTGAGGTTGGAGATCTTTGTTTACCTGTAGTGACTGAAAACCTGGGTTTTGTAGTAGCCCCTTATTAGTTCCTACTAATAGTCCTCCCTAAAACCAATGCTTTTCCAAAGAGCATGCCATTTTCAGTGATATCAGATTATAATTCTTATTCTTGGCTTATAAAAATTATGCATCATCTTTATTAGAATTTATTATGAGAATTTTAAAAAAATGATAGCACTCCTGCCTCTGATTATAATAACAACACATTATTTTTCATTTTAGATTCGACTTCCACCTGAAGTAAATCGAATTTTGTATATAAGAAATTTGCCCTACAAAATCACGGCTGAAGAAATGTATGATATATTTGGAAAATATGGACCTATTCGTCAAATCAGAGTGTGAGTCTTACTGAGACTTTTGAAATGTCGTTTAAAAGAAAATGATTGAAAAAAAAAAAGAAAATGATTGCATAATTTATAATCTCAGAATTATAGCTGACAGAGGGCCTAACCAAGAGCCTAGAGACCAAGGGAAAAGTACCTACAGAGACCCTCATGATCCAGCTCAGTGAGAGCCAAGAATGGTAGCTGTGAAATTATAGAGAGCATGAAGTAGTAATGAGTGGTTTGAGGCGAATGGATGGGAAGAGAAAAAACCAACATTTATTACATACCTACTATTTGTTAAGAAGTACTCTGCTGTGGGTTTTATATGCATTAACTCTAACTCTCTCAACACTCTTCACCATCTCCTTTACTGATTCCAGAATTTCTGAATAAGCTGTGCAAAGGGATTTAAAAGTAACAGAAAAATGCTTTTTTTTTCCAACTATAGCTTTCTATTGAAGATTTAAAGGTATGGGGCAAAATAATTATAACATAAATCCGTGTTTTAATTTAAAGATTGGGGTTCATACCTTCATATGATGTTTAACATCTGCTGTATGCCAGTTGTCGTAATAGGTGCTTTTGTTTGCATCACCAACACTACAGCCCTGTGTGGAGGTGAGAGTGTCTATTTCACAGGTGAGACTAAGGCTTAGAGAGTAAAGTACCTTTCTAGCTTCACACAGCTATTTAGTGATAAAATCTTCTGATTCTAAATTGAATCTCTACACAGTACCACAGCTGCTGTCATTTTAACTAGTATACATAAGCCAATTACCTGAGTCCATCTAAGAGGATTTCTAAGCTTTTTATTTTTAATTGGAATATCCCTTTCTTAATACATTTTCTTCTATGACTTGAGAGTTCCTCCGTGGCTTTTAGAACTCTGAGATCTTGAGGACTCTCCTTTACAATGATCACTATCCCTCCAGAGCTAGAAATATATCATCATTGGTACTCAAACAGGGATGAAAATGAAGTGTTATAGAGCAGCTGTCCTTTTTAGGAACTCTCTTTGCATATTTGATAAAAGCTTTTGACCCTTTCTACAGAATACACACAACGTTTTGCAAGTGATTTCAGTGGGTACATGGACTCTAGGTTGAGAACTCCTGTTCTAGACATACAAGAATAGTGTACAGAAGAATCCCTGACTTTGGGGCTCAGGAGACGAGATTCTACTGCAGGCCCTTTTACTAGCCATGTGACCCTAGACAAGTTGCCCAGCTTTTTCCTCACATGTAGGATAATTGGTCACCTTACCTGGCATGTAGTAGACTCGCGGTGCTTTGAACTTTTTAAAGCCCTTTCATACTTGTTACATCTTTTGATTATTAAAGCCATGAGTAAGGTGGGACAGGTGATGGAGCCTGATGTCACTATTTGACACATGAAGCAGCTGAAGCTCAGAGAGGTTAAGTTACACGATTAGGTTTTCTTATTTTCACTTTAAGCTTTTACCACCAATCAAGAAAATAATGTTGACTCAGTGCTTAACATATAGTAGGTAGCAAGTACATGTTTTTAATTAAAATTACAATGTGGAGATCAAGATATTAGGTTGATAATTAGGGGCTGGGGCGCTTGAGATGGAGAGTCTTTCTTTTTTTTACATCTTCATTGCAGTATAAATGCTTTACAATGTTGTGCTAGTTTCTGCTGTACAATAAGTGAATCAGCTATATGTATACATATATCCCCATATCCCCTCCCTCTTGAGCCTCCCTTCCACCCTCCCTATCCCATCCCTCTAGGTTGTCACAGAGCACTGAGCTGATCTCCCTGTGCTATGCAACAGCTTTCCACTAGCCATCCATTTTACATTTGTTAGTGTAAATATGTCAATGCTACTCTCTCACTTCATCCCAGTTCCCCACCCCCACCCCCGTGCCCTCAAGTCTGTTCTCTATGTCTGCATCTTTATTCCTGCCCTGCCACTAGGTTCATCAGTACCGCTTTTTTAGATTGAGATGGAGAGTCTTTAAAATGCAATTAGCGCCTCTCCCTATTCTACTTCCTAAGAAGATGTAAGAGGAAGGAAGAGAGATGCTTTTGTTTTGTTTTGTTTTGTTTTGTTTTGTTAGCTTCCTGGAGAAAAGATGTGTGAGAGAACTGATAGGAGAAAGTAGATCTCCACCCTTCAAATGCTTATTAGCACTTGCTGAATGCATAGCACTGTGGGAGTAAAATAAAATATAAGGTCATGTTTGCCCTTAAGGAACTTAAATTGTTGTTGAGTTTTTTATGGTTTTATTCTGAAGGAGAAATTAGGTAGAGTTTTTGGGAAAATCTTTGGGACAGTGTTTTTTTCCTTTGGGTAGTCCCAATTTTCATACCTAAAGCATTCTAGAAAATGGTTAAAAGTCAAAAGTCCAAAAGTTGTTAGATTATTTGCAGAGAGTAAAGAATATTATAAAATTTTTCGTCAGGCCCATGTAACCTGACAAAGTGGGAGTGTTTGATGACACTGGCACCCTCCAACCACCCGGCACCCTATACCTATCCCATCCCCTTCTACAGGAAGCACAAGCTCTGACCAGGGCCCAAGACTGTAGTCTCATCCTAGATCAAATCTAGGCAGGTGCCTCCCCTTCCCATGGGGCCCACTGCCTTTCCTTGACCCTCTGCAGGGACTGTGGCAGTTAATAAACCTTATTCTGCAGTTGCATTGGGTGGAGAGAACACAGATGGAGGAAAGGGGATCCATCTTTAGCTTACCGGAGCATAGGCTGGATGGGACCTCTGCCAGCTGTCCCCACTCACAAGCACATGGCCATCTGCCACCTGCAGTTTGTTGCTCCTCACACTTCCCTAGCTCCTCCCCTAACGGAAGCTGGTGAGGTGAGGAGAGGAGGTGGCAAGGAACACCTACACAAGAAGCAGCCCCATATCCATGAGTGAGATCCAGCTTCTGCTTTCCACTTCCAGCCACCTTCCAGCATTCTGCTCTGGCTCACAGGTAACCCCACCAACAAGCACACTTCAAACCCAATCCCTCCAGAAACCCAGCGCTTTTCTCCAGCTACACAGGGCTGTGTAATGCATAAAAGTGCAGATATTATTAAAAATGAATGTGTGACCCTTGTTTTAAAAGGGCAGTGAATCTTAGGGGAATTCCCTGGTGGTCCAGTGATTAGGACTCCGAGCTTCCACTGCAGGGGGCACAGGTTCAGTTCCTGGTTGGGGAACTAAGATCCCGCATGCCACGTGGTGCAGCCAAATAAATAAATAAATACATAAGCAAGCAAGCAATGAATCTTCTAAGAAGAGTGGAAGAAACTATATTGGCTCTTTACATTGGAGGATATCCTTTCCTGGCCATAAAGGATGGTGGTTGCTGTTTTCCTGTGTATCGTTTATAATTTTGCTGTCTTCCTGGTAGGGGCTTCCTTCCAATCCCACCTCCTTCTACAGACACAAAATGGTTTTATTTTTATGGATTTGGTAAACTTTAATAAAATAGTACCCAGAAACTTTTGTTCCCTACATTGATGGAGATTTTTTGTGGGTTTTTTTTGTTTTTTGTGGGGCGGGGTTTGGCCGTGCTGTGTGCTATGTGTCTTAGTTCCCTGACTAGGGATTGAACCCATGCCCTCTGCAGTGGAAGCTTGGAGTTTTAACCACTGGACCGCCAGGGAGATCCCGAGGTCATCTTATTTTTAAGGACTGGAACTAAAATTAGAGTGAGGGAGAAAATCAGAATCTTTAGAAACAAGGGACTAGTGTGGTAAATAACTAAAGTATTGGTTCTGTTGCATAAATGCATAGTAAGAAAAACCCCATTCTAGACACTGCTGACTAATCACAGCTATCACTCCTAAGGTAGCATACTTTCCAGTGTAAAATTGAAAATTGATTCTTATATGAGAAGTAGGAAAGACTAGAGCAGTGAACATGAAAACTGAAAGTTTCAAGCTAGTTCTTTGCTGCTATTGCTTTAGTAGCCATATTAGTATTCTTGATATAACAGTAAGTTTAACCTGAGCTATTTTACTTAAATAAAAACAAAAATTACATATTTTGAGAAATTATAGGCTTATCCAGCATACCTATCCATAGTATCTATTTCCTTTAATGGTTTTCAGGTATATGTGTATTTTAATTAAGTCTGATTCAACTCGGTAGGGGGAACACACCTGAAACTAGAGGAACAGCTTATGTGGTCTATGAAGACATCTTTGATGCCAAGAATGCGTGTGATCACCTGTCAGGATTCAATGTTTGCAACAGATACCTCGTGGTTTTGTACTATAATGCCAACAGGGTAAGTATGGCCACGGTTCTCATCACTTGGGGACCCCATGTAAGAGTCAGTAGAGAGCTGTACCACCACTAGGGGAGATGTGTACCCTGAGTCCTTTTCTAGCTACTGCTATTGGTGAAATTCATTTGACTGTAGATTGGTAACTGTTAACTTTGGTGCTTACCACATTTTCAGGCATTTCAGAAGATGGACACAAAGAAGAAGGAAGAACAGTTGAAGCTTCTCAAGGAGAAATATGGCATCAACACAGATCCACCAAAGTAAACGTTTTCTGCATTTTCATTTTGGACTGTTTAAAACCCACGAATGACCACCACTACCCTTTTTTTTTTTAACTAATAGTGAATGTTGTGATTTCTTATTTGAGATTCAAAAAGACCTCCTTGAAACTTTGATATATTTTAGAATATATTATGTTAATAAACTTGTAGCTTTTTGTAAAACATGTCAGTGTTTTATCTTAAAATTTCTCCTCCTGTATTATAGCAGAAAAAAAATAATAAAACAGCAGTTGAACCATAGCAAGAATTGTTCAGTGGTAGGTCGTCCTAGAGACTGAGTTTCTCGAGGATGGGGACCTTTTGATATTCTTAATGCCTCCAGTGACCAGTACAGTGCTTAGCCATCAAAGGAACTTGTTAAGAGTATTGTTATTTATTGAATATCTATTAATAATGAAATCTCCATAACAACTTAGTGAAGGTGTAGGTATCTCCACTTCGCAGGTCCAAAGCTTATCATGTTGAGTGAATGAATAAAATGCTTACATAAAAAGCTGCTTTTTACTTTTTTTTTTTTTTAATACTTTTTTGGCTGCACCTCATGTGGGATCTTAGTTCCCCGACCAGAGATCGAACCCGAGCCCCTTGCATTGGAAGCACCGAGTCTCAACCATTGGACTGCCAGGGAAGTCCAAAAGCTGCTTTTTTACATCAACTAGTTATTAGCCACATGAGTACACTTGAATACTTGCTTTACAGTTAACGACATACCTTTGTCAGTATGGGTACCCTTGTCCTTACAGGTTTATTCTAGAAATGGTCGTTCAGATGACAGCACATGGTTAGAAATGTGAGAGCAAGCTGCTTGGGTGGTGCTATTTGTTGTTACACGTCTAAGATGTATTTATGTACTTTCCCCTTTAGTTAGTAAGTGTCTGTGTATATTTTGGACCTTAGCTCACAGTATATCTTTGCCATAAATAAAATACTTAATGTTTATTCTTATAATCACAGACTCCCATGGTGTGGAAATAGTATGGTTATTACCACATTCATCATAGCTCAGCAGCTTGGAGGAGATAGCTATAATTTTCTTTTTATAGTTTAGGCATGGGCCAAATGGAAAAACATGGACTAATTGTTTTGTATATAACTATAGCCCAAAATCAATTTGAAGAGTACAAGCACTGAATCATCTAAATGGACAAAAGCCTATTCTACTTTTAAATGTATTTAGCTTTCAAATCTAACATTACTGTAAGAAAATGGGCTATTTTATACTTTTTGTGCTGTCTTCTCAAAGCCTACTATTGAAAATGAAGAAATAATTGTCTTATTTATTAATTATGTCTGAGTGCTTTTTGAAAGCACTGTTAAAGAGTAGAAAGAGTCATTTCTATAAGGGCAGGAAGATGACAAAGGAGCCACAGCTGTAATTTTCTTGTGAATGTTTTTATGAGTTTCTTACTAATTTTTGTAATGCACAGTGTGCTTTTAGGTATTTACAAATATAAAAAGAATTTTCTAAAAGACTTTTTAAGGGGATGACAAATTAGACTTATAGTGTGATTTGTCTAAATGGCAGACTGACTTGCCCCTAGTATAAGCTGTTTTAAATTAATAAAAGGGGAAATTCCTTCTACTGACAGCTACGGCTGGTCTATCATTTTGATTAATATATCTGTTAGTTGAATTTCATGACCTGAAGTTAAGAGTTTAAAAAAATGCCGTGTAATTGTTTGGAAATTTTTTAGCATGTTCCAGTTATGTTACAAGAACTTTAATTCAGTGCACAAATACTGAGCCTCTGCTCTGTGCCACGTCTGTGTGTAGTAAAACGCTGAGGACATAGTTACAATTAGTCCTCTGCAGCAGGCATTGAAGGCGCAGTTTTAAGAGTGTCAGTAAAGCAGGGCCTGTGAAGCCTAGCATCATATCCTCTCCAGGTGCTAGCCAGTAGGTATTTGCTTTTCCCCCCACCTCTTCTTAGTGTCTCCTGTTACCACGTTGGCTATAAATACTCTAGACTGAGATCTTTTATGTGACTCCATAATGGGCACCTGAAATGGTCCTTGGTGCTATTTTTGGTTATCCTATTGGTGTCATAGCAGAAAACGTGACTGTCTTTTATACAGGCTGAGTTCTGAGAAATTACAGACGTGTATCATTGAGGAAAGCTAGGAACCAAGACATTCTGAAGGAAACCCCCCCAGAAAGGAATGAGTGCAGCACCTTCTGACTGGTCTGGTCCCACTGCAGAGGTGAGCACAGGGACTGGTGATTAAAAGCAAAGCAGCCCCTTTCTCATTTCATTTTCTGCATCTTAAAGCACTGCATCTTCATTAACTCCTCAGTCCTCAGCAGGGGAATACAGCCAGGACTTCTTGGAGACAAAAGGGATACATAAAATAATCAAGATGTTGTGTCCCCATATCACATGTATCGTCATGTGATGTGTTATCAATGAGTCTATGAAGGAAACTAACAGTACCTGTTACCTGCCCCTCCCTCAGTCTTGAAACAATTCCAAGACATCGCTGACAGAATAACTCTACGGCCAAGAGCTTTTCTCACCCATGCCAACTAAAAGAAAAATCTCTTAGCTACATTGCCACAGGCTCCCCTGACGTACACTAACGCATATCAATAAGCAGGCTGGTTATAAAACCTAACTGGAAAGTCCTGTAAGTTACAGTAAATGTAGATTAAAATAAGCAGCATATGTGGAAACAAGTTCAAAATCATACATTCTTCTCAGAAGTAATTCCCCACTGTAAAGTTAGAGCAAATCTAGATGAAAATAAGCACACATTTATTTTCAAAAGTAACTTCCTAATGTGAGTGAGTGTGTGGCTCTGAGGCCTAACACACCCTCATTTCTTTAGGTGCACAAAATGCACTTTTCCATCTTTTTCAAGAAGGGAGCTCATCCTTCTTCTAAGTCCAAATGTAGATTTCATGATTGATCACCTAAAGTGTTCAAATCCCACATTTGATTGCTAAACTGTGGGTTTTGAGCACAATGTATTCCTTTAGTTACTCCGAGGGGAATTCTGAGCCTGTGAGGTGAGTGGCAAGTCGTAACCTACCTTGTGGGGCTGCTTAGAGGATTGGTGGTAATTTTATTTTAAAATTAGAAAAAATTAAAAATAGAACAAGGGCCAGCAAGTACAATAGGTACGTCGGAGCTACAGGTATCCCCTGCTTTTCGAAAGTTCCCTTTACGCTAATTCACTTTTAGGAAAGACCTACAGGAGTACCTGTTTTTGCTGCACGAAAGAAATCCAGAAAGGATTTTTGCTTTTATGAAAAAAGGAGAAAAGCAAAAATAGCGTTCAGAGCCACTATAGAGGCAATATGAACCCTGAGCAGTGAAAGTGACACCACCAAGCTCCTTCCCCGAGAACTATACTCAGTATCTCGGCATCAAGCTGTCGTAGCTTTGAACTGTGTCTGTGAGCATCTGTGCTTTCATCTCGATTTATTTCATGCATCCGTAAGCAAGATGTGCCCTCAGGTAATTGCTTCTTCGCTTTATACCATTTCAGCTTACAAAAGGCTTCATAGGAATGCTCTACTTTCTACTTTCAGATAGTGGGGGAAACCTGTACTGTATTTATTATCACTCTCCTGGCTACTTCTCCTTTCCACTCTTTTCCCAAGGGCAACTGACTTATGTGGTCCTTAAAGCACTTTCTACCTTCAATAAGGATGGACAGGAATTTGTCAAGCACAGAGCCTTTATTTTTCATATCATTTCCAAAAAGGACATCGTTTAAGTCAGCAGAATTTCTGAGAAAGAAAGTGACAGCAAAGGCAACTGGCTCAAGTCCCTCTGTGTACACCGTGTACATTTCATGTCTGAGCACCTTGTGTGTCTGGCTTAAGTAAAGGTAAGGCAGTGTAAATTGTGCGAACAAGAAATCTGTTCTGTGATCAGGAATGGCTACTACATGCATCACGCAAAATGCACAACCTGAAACATTTCAATCTGCAGCTGAAGTTTCCTCAAGCAAAGATGCGCGTGAACAATGACAGAACACATACAGAGCAACTTGGGCTGAGAGAATGGATAACGCCTTGGGGCAGTGAGGTTAGCGCACTGATCAAGAGCCCCAAGCAGGAGGAGCCGTCCCAGTGGCAGAGCAGGCTAGGAGGGTGAGCAGCAGCCATCTCCAGCCACCTTCAGTTCCTTCCTGCCTTCACTCTAAGTTGAGCAGCTCCACGTCAAAGATGAGGGTGGCATTGGGAGGGATGACACCGGGGTGGCCCGTGGCTCCATATGCCACATCAGGGGTGCAGGTCAGCTTCGCCCTCTGCCCCAAGCTCATCTAGCAGGGATGGGGGCAGATGGGGAGAGGAGAAAGAGGACCCAGCTTGATTTAAAAGAAAAAAGTAAGGTAACTATGGCATTTTCCCAAACCATCCTCATGGTAACTCTGAAGATCTGAGATGAGTTTTCTACGTGGCACATTGAAGTGTTGCTAAGAGTTGTAACAAATGCAGATTGTGCCTCAGACTAACAGAGACTTGACTGCGGGAAAATAACTTCTAGAAAGTAGTCTCAAATTCATTCATCCAACAAACACTGCTGGTTATTCAATTAGTGTATGGCCCAACACTTCTATTTGTTCATAATTTTTCCTTCTTCTTCCAAAGAAGCCTAAAGAGGTGTATAAAGAGCACATGTACATGTACATGCTCAAGTAGGTGATAGAAGCAGTTCATTAGAGAGATTTAGAGATTAGAGACCACAGCAAGGAGCATCACATGACTTCATAGAGCAAAGAAGAAGAGTTTGAACCAGGGCTCATCACAGCAGTCCTCAAGAACTTCTCTGGGGCTTCCCTGGTGGCGCAGTGGTTGGGGGTCCGCCTGCCGATGCAGGGGACACGGGTTTGTGCCCTGGTCTGGGAGGATCCCACGTGCCGCGGAGCGGCTGGGCCCGTGAGCCATGGCCGCTGGGCCTGCGTGTCCGGAGCCTGTGCTCCGCGGCAGGAGAGGCCACAGCAGTGAGAGGCCCGCATACCGCAAAAAAAAAAAAAAAAAAGAACTTCTCTGGCATTAGTGGGATAACTGGTGAAATTTGAATAATCAATTTTAAAATTTTGAATAACCAACTCAAAAATTTGAATAGATTGGTTAATAGTATTGTATCAATGTTAATGTTCTGGTTTTCATCACTGTACTATGGTTATGTAAAACACTAACATTTGGGGAAGCTGGGTAAAGAGTATATGGGAACTCTACCTGCAATGTTTTTGCAAGTCTGAAATTGGGTGTTTTTTTTTAATTTTAAAAAACAAATCACCTTGGCCTCCCCCACCCCAGCTCTTCTGCTGCCTCAGTCCCAAACAGCTGGTAGCTCACAGGCTTGCTCAGAACTAGCTGGGGAGATGTGCTTGGGATGAGAACCCCCAGCGACAAAGGAGTCATGCTGGCAACTAAAAGGGTGGGGCCACAAAGCCAGGACTGAAACTAGGTGGCATCGCCATGCCCTGACAGTGGAGTCAAAGCAGTAGTGGGTCTGTGATAGGGTGAGGGTGGAGGGCAGAGTGCTGAGCCCAGACCCCCAGCTCCTCAAATCCCCCTTAACAAGGATCCTCATCCTACCTGGGCTGCGCCCTCTTCAAAACCCTTGATGACTTCCTGTTTGCCAATTCTGAACTTGAAAGGTTTGTTTCTGTCTCTGGATGAATCGAATTTCTTCCCATTTTGAAGCATTCCTGTGAAAGCAAGGATAGGGTGGAAAATAACTGTGGTCATGAGCTAACTCCCAGTTCAGGTTCAACATGTCTAAAATGGAATTCCTATTCTGTACAAACCTTCTGTCTTTCAGTCCTCCCCATCCATCCTGTTGGCCAAGCAAGAAACCTGGATACTTCCACATACAGCATATCACCAAGTCCTACATATCTTTGGAGTCCAGCTATTTTCTCCATTTCTATTACCACCACCCTGTGTGCTCATCAAGCCACCATGATATCTCACCTGTGTACAGGAACCAACTCTAACTGGTCTTTTTGCTCTATTCTTACTCCTCCATTCCATTCTCCGTACTGTACCCAGAATGATTTTTTTTTTTAAACACATACCTGATCCTATTACTCCCTTGCTTAAAATACTTCAGTAACTCCCCAGAGGCAGAATCCAAATGCCTACATTGTATGCAGGCACTTTAAGATCTAGCTACTGTCTGCCTGATAACCTTCTCTCTGCCCTCCCCTTCCTTCCCTTCCCTGCCCTATTCAGGTCATACCTTTCTCAAGTACTTCTGCACATTGCAACTTTTATCATGGAGCTGCCTCAACCTGAAGGTCTGTTTTCCCAGGCATTTCATCCTCAGGTTGAGTCCACACCTGGTCTGCGCAAGGGTCCCCCAACATGCAAAACCCAAAGGTCATATCATCCTTTACTATAGTGAACTGTAACTGTAAAGTGACCCAGACAGGGACCTCCCTGGTGGTCCAATGGTCAAGAATCCACCTTCCAATGCAGGGGACATGGGTTCGATCCCTGGCTGGGGAACTAAGATCCCACATGCCGCGGGGCAACTAAGCCCATGCACCACAACAAGAGACCCCGTGTGCCACAACTAGAGAGCCCATGAGCTGCAACTACTGAGCCCGCGCGCTCTAGAGCCTGTGTGCACCACAACTAGAGAGAAGCCTGCGCGCCACAATGAAAGATCCCGCATGCCGCGACTGAGACCCGACACAACCAAAAATAAATAAGTAAATAAAATTAAAAAAAAAAGTGACCCAGCCCGTCAGTGGTGGCCTCCAGACCTCATACAAAAGAGATATGTGAACCCAGAACACCCCAAGTGTTGTCTTAGCAGTTTGGCGTACCCCTCAGCCTCCAGCTGCAAATACCTTGTCATCCCTGATGTACATGTGTTGTCTCAATCCAGCTGCCTAAGATCCAAGAGCTGCTTTTCTATTTTCTGTTCTTACTGGTGTCTCTAGTTCAAAGATCAGACATTCTGTAAGTGATGCTATTCCATGACTTCTTGTGGCCCCTGGACCACAACAGAAGGCAATTTGGGACCAGAGAAAGGCCTAGCCTGTAAGTTCAGAGACTGGATTCTGACTTCACTCTGACACTAACTCATTGTGTGAAGTGAGGCAAATTACTTCCTCTCATGGCCTCAGATTTGCCATGTTTAACATGAAAGGTCTGGGCCTGCTCAGTATCTGAGCATCTGTGATTCCATTTCCTAATTTCTACAACATAAATGTATAAAAGAGACATTCTTATTTACCTATTTTCTGGGCAGAATAAATTGTGCTCTTGCCCTGGGTACTAAATCAGGCAAAGAAGAAAACCCTATCGCTACACAGAGATGCACACAGATGGATCCTTCTGTATCAAATATAGGAGATCAAATACAAACTCATGCATACACACAGGTTGCTAAGATATTCAGAGATGCGCATGCATGCTCACATGCATATATGCATAGACCCTCAGAAGAAAACCCCGATGGCCAGATGCTAGGAAAATATTTAGATACACAGATATAACACATTCACACAGACACATACTTGTACAATACACATATGGATATGTGCACACACACATTCACACACTCCATTTAAAGACTGATTTGCTCACTCCCCAATTTCTTCAGGTTTCATATGACTTAATCCACTTCAGACGATATACTGTTATCTACTGCTGCAGATTCATCCAAAACCATGCAGTCCAGAAACAGACCCACAGATACATGGTGACCTGATTTGACAAAGGTGCTACTGAATGCAATGGATAAAGGATGATTTTTTTTATTAATGTTGCTGGATTGACGGTATATGCATATGGGGGAAAATGAAACATCAAAGTGAACCCCTATTTCACCCACACATAAAAATCAATTCCAGATGAATCACAGACCTAAATATGAAAGATAAAATAATAAAGCTTCTATTAAAAAAAAATAGAAGAACATCTTCATGACCTAGGGATAGACAAAGATTTCTGAACTGTACTAACTATAAAAGAAAAGACTGATGATATGTAGGACTTCGTTAAAATTAAGAATTCTGTTCAAAAGATGCCAATAAAGGAGTAAAAAGGCAAGCCATAGCATGGGAGATGTCTGGAGTAGGTGTAACCAACAAAGGACTCATATCTAGGATACAGATGAACTCCTACGAATCAATAAGAAAAAGAGAGACCACCACATTTTTTTTTAAGTGGACAAAATTTGGGCAAACTAACAAGGATATCCAAATGGTCAGGAAGCACGTGAAAAGGTACTCAGCTTCATTAATCATCAGGGCTGTGCAAGTCAAAACCACCAGGACAGGCCAAAAATAAAACAAAAACCTGACAACACCAAGTGTTGATGAGGATGTAGAACTGGAATGCTCAGACGTTGCTGCTATCAGTGGGAACTAGCACAACTACTTTGGAAAGCTGTTTGGCAGGATCTGCTACATCTGAGCATAGGTATAACCCTGTGCCCCGGCAATTCCGCTCCTGCATATATATAGGCGACCAGAATGCCTACACGTGTGCACCAAAAAAAATCACCATTCATAATAGCTAAAAACGAACAACAATCTCAATGTTCATCTACTGTAGAAACGATAAATTGCAGTATATTCATACAATGACCTGTACAGGAGTAAAAAAGAGCAAACTACTCTGGATAAATCTCACAGACATCAAAAGTGAAAAAAGTGACATAATGAGTGAAATAAGCTAAACACAAGAGAGTACATACTCTACAATTCCATTTATATGGAGTTCAAAAACAGGTGAAATCAATCCACAGGGACAAAAAGGTAGAATGCTGTTTACCTCTAGGGAGGTGTAATGACTGTGACGAGGCAAGAGGGGGAGTCCTGGGGGTGCTGGAAATGTCTGTTGATCTGGGGGGGGTGGTTACATAAGTGGGATCACTTTAGAAAAAGTTCATCGAGCTGTACATCTTAGAGTTATATTCTCTACTGTATTTATATATAATAAAAAAGTTTACCAAAAAGTCCCATACAGTCTCCTGCTGGGTTTGATGAGACAGTCCCTCCCCAGACCAGAGCCACTCGTGGCTGATGTTAGTATTTAATGCACATTGCCTCCTGTCTGTATGTATTGTGAAAGGTCTTTGCAAAAGGATGTTGTGGTTTGAGTAACTTGACAAGGACTGGTCTGTCTGCAACATGTAGAACAGATAAATCAATTACACAGGTCAGAGGCCTCAGAAGACTCATGGTAATTAGGCCACATCACCAGGAGATAAAACACAGCTCCAGCCCACTGACGTCAGCGACCGGCAACACAGCTGTTGAGAAATACCCACACTGTCTGCCTAGAATCAACCTGGCACTTCACACTGGCCCAGAGGACTGCTAAAAATGGTCCCATCTGACTATGTCCTAGGAGTTAAACTGGCCTTGCTGTCTGCTAAGTGGCTGTCACCAAGTTTGCCACGTTGGGAAGCAGGTCACAAGGCAGAGCACACAACCCCCGGAACAAACATCTGCTTGTAACCTTCCCGCCAGCGGTCCTCAGGATCTCAGCCCACCTGGCCTTCCAGTGCAGATCATCCAAGAGGGCTCAGCAGAGGCGGGGCCTGCTCTGGCCGCACAGCACCCTGACACAGCCACTGCCACCCGCGCCTCACACTGCGTCAGAGCCTCCAGTTGACTTCCTGCCCTCCCCCACCACCCCCAGCCCAATGAAGGTAGGGATCCTCTTGTTTCACTTTTGTGCCCCTACTGCTCAGCACAGCATCTCACACACAGTAGGTGATCAATAACAGTAGGCTGAATTGAATAGTCTGTTTCTGAAAAAAGAAAGGGAATTCTCAGGAAGCTGACCTCCTCTGCTCTAATAACACTGTAGGGTGAAAAGGGAGTCTGCAGGGAGGGTCAGGGCTCTCAGAGCTATAAGAGGAATTTCCAAGTATCGGACAGCACCAGGAGGGCCAGGGCTCCACCCTGCCTGCAACAGACAGAAGGGGAATGGAGGTGGTATATGAGGGCAGGGGTGGGCTTCCCTGGTGGCACAGTGGTTGAGAGTCCGCCTGCCGATGCAGGGGACACGGGTTCATGCCCCGGTCCGGGAAGATCCCACGTGCCGTGGAGCGGCTGGGCCCGTGAGCCATGGCCGCTGAGCCTGCGCGTCCGGAGCCTGTGCTCCACAACGGGAGAGGCCACAACAGTGAGAGGCCCGCGTACCGCAAAAAAAAAAAAAAAAAAAAAAAAAATGAGGGCAGGGGTTAACCTTGCAAGCCCCTTTTCTCATTCCCTCAAGGTTGGCTGGGAGGAGTTGGGGATAGCTGGTCAGAGGGACAAGACTTGGCTGCCTTGGGCTCTGGGCCTGGTCTGGAGGAGCTGATACCTCTGGAGAGGAGTATCAGAGGAGAGACATGCCTGGGGAGCGGCAGGTCTGGATGAGGGCTCAGGGAGTGAAGCCTACCTGTGTAGTGCACCACACACGTCTGGCCCTTCTTGGGGAATGTCCTTCCTGCAAGGAGACATGAGGAGAGATGAATAAACAGCGCATTGTAGAAAGTCGCCTGGGACATTTCAGGTGTGACTGTGACCAAGAGCTCTGGCCCACATTCCCCTCCATACCATGGAGATGCCCATGGTTCCAGTTCTGGCTCTGTGCTTAGTACGAGCCAGATTAGTCACTTTACTTCTCTGGACTTGATTTGAACTTTATTTCCTTGGGTTCCACAACTCCACTGTCTCCTGGTCCTTTTCCTTTCTTTGATTGCTCATTTTACTTTCCTTCGTCCATTCCACGAACCTTTCTGACAGCCTCCTCTCTGCCAGGCCTGGACTAGATTCCAGAGACACAGAGCAATCTGTGAACTCACAATGAGGTTAGGGAAACAGACACATAAATAATAGATTATAATGCAGGGTGATGACTGTGCACAAGGATGAATAAACACAATCATTCACACATATTTACGGAATACCTGCTGTGTTCAAGGCCTGGGCCTGATCTCGGGATACACCAGTGAATTATACAGACAAGATCCCTACTCTTTTGGAGTTTACATTCCAATGGAGGGAGACAAACAATACTCAGATAAACAAGACAATATAGATTGTGATAAGTTCTCTAAAGAAAATAAACACAATGATAAATTACAGAGAGATACGGTGGGACAGACCATTTTAGAATGGGTGGTCCAGGACAGGCTTTCAGAGAAGATGATGTTTCAGCTGAGACTTGAAGGATGAGCAATGCGCTGGGAAAAGCACTGCAGGAAGAGGGAGCAGCAGGCGCACAAACTGTGAGGCAGAAAAGGATCGGTGCATTTACAAAACAGTAAGGAGCCTAGATGACTGGAAAGAAGGGAAGGAGGTGGAGACAAGTGGGAAAGAGCCAGATCATACAGGGCCTTGCAGAGCTGGATTTAATTCTAAGTGCAGCAGGAAGGCACTGGAGGTTGTAAGCAAGAGAATGACATAATCTGAATTAAGATTTTATAAGATCATTCTGCCTGTGTGTGTAGGATGGACAGTTAGGCGCCTGTTGCAATAATCCAGACAGAAAATCAATGATGGCTTGAATTAAAGTGGTTGGCAGCAGAGAAGAGAGTAAAATAGATTGGAAACATACTTTGGAATTGGAGCTGACAGGGCATGCTAATGGCATGGAGATGGGGTCCAGGATGAGAGAGAAGGAGAAAACAACCACGATGCTTGGGTTTTAGGTTTGAGCGACTAGAAGGATGGAGGAGCTGATTCCTGAGATGGGGAAGACTGATGAGGAACAGATTTGTGCAGGTGGCAATCTTAAGATGCCTCTTAGACATGTGAATTTGTACTACAAGTAGACAGATGGAGAGTCTGCACTGGAGGTATAAATTTGAGTGGGATTTAAAGCCTTGTGAGGGCTAACAGCTGAGCCAACATTTAGATGGGGGCCCTTGGGAGGGAGCACCTGACTGACTGAGCAGCAGGGAAAGTATCAGAGAGGAGATAATGGTTAAACTGGGTCTTAAAAGATGAGTAGTTTACCAAGGAAGTTAAGGGAGATAATTTGGGAAGAGTGAACCACATGTTCAAAGGCTTCAAATCGAGCAGTGGTGGGAGCCCGTCTGGTTCCCTGCTGTGTAATCCTAGGGTCTAGCACACAGTATATGCTCAATAAATATTTGCAGAATGACTGGTATATTTAACAACTGGCAGACAGCTCGATAAAGCCGGAGGAAAAGTTGGTGGGGGGGGGCTAGGTACTGGTAGTAAGAGATGAGGCTCTAGTGTGGAAGGTAACAGGAGGCTGTATCACTGTCTGCCTGGAGAAAAAGTAAGATTAATTAAAACGTTTTATGCCCAGGGAGGGGCATGGTCAAATATGCATTTTAAAGAGTGCTCAGACTGTGGTGGGGAAAATGGTGGGGGTGGGGTGGGAGGCCAGATGGAAGGCCAGGAGGTGTGAATGGAGGTGGGGAGACCAGTTTAGAGACTGTGCCGAAATCCAGGTGAGAGATGATGGTGGCCTGAACTAGGGCAGGGGCTGAGGAGATGGAGCCTTAGAGATTATTCAGCAGAAGAACTTGGCAGGATTTGGTGTGGGCTCCACCAAGGCAGGCATCCCCAGCACTGCAGCGTAGTCATTGAAATATTAATTGGTACATTGCCCCCTCTGGGTTATAGCATGGTAGCTGGCCCTTCTGTGTTTTCTTGACTCAGGGGTTTAGAATGAGCTAAAAGCAGAAGGCCAAAGTTCCTCCAGGCTTTCCCTAAAAATCTGATCCCCCTTCAAGAGAAAATGCCCCTTGTCTAGTCAGGGAGGGAGGATAAGTAGAGAAAACTCTAAAGGCTTCTTTGAACCAGGGAAAGGAGAAGAGGCCTGGAGGCCACTGGCAGAACTCTATGGCAGTGCCCCGGTGGGTAAAAAGGCCTCAGGGAGATGCTTCCTGGGACGCAGCACCATGGTTCCCAGCATGGAAAAAGAAGCCTGCAGCCCATGGGTGATCCAAGGTTGTGGCTGGGACTTCTAGGGACCACTGCTTTTCAATAAGGAGGGTGGCCAAGAACCAAGAGACCCTCCAATTTCCTGGGGGTGGGGGAGTGTCAATAATGTCTGACATGCAGTTTGCCTGTCAAATCCTGCAGAAATGAGGGCTCCAGTCTGAATTAAGGTTGGTTTAAGAACTAAAGAAATAGCTACTCCTGGCACATCCAAACTCAATTACAGAAGGGTGATGCCTGTAATGTCTGGCTTGGGAAAGTGACTGGTGCCAATCCTGAGGCAGGAAACAAGGGAACACAGAGGAGTGCTAGGGAGTGGGGAAGACCAGGAGCATGAGTTCTGTTCTGGACTTGCTGACTTTGAGGGATCCGTGGGATGTCCAGATAGAGGCTGAGCAGCAGCTGGATAAATGGACCACCTGGAACTCAGATTGGAGGCCTGGGCTGGAGGCTTAAGTTTGGAGACCATCGGTTTGCAGCCCATAATGAAAGCCATGGGAGTGGACAGGATGGCCGGAGAGGCTGAGTGGGACAGGGAGGATAAAGCAAGATGCAGAGGCAGTGGAAGAAGCGCTCCATCATTCCCAGACTGGCTCGGTCCCTACAGCGTCTCAACGCCCAGATCGCAGGGGGCCGCCCAACCAGAGGCCGGGAGGCGGGCGCATTAGAAGGGGGCTGCCCCGAGCAGAAGAGACCCCAAAGCATGTCCTTTCCCCTGTTTTCAGACCTCACCCAGCAGGGCAGGGAAAGCGGAGCTAAAAAACGGCCCTAGGAAATCAGGAGTAGCGGATAATCGAGCGGTTCTAGCCGCGGGCAGCGGCAGCCCGAGGCCCCCGGGGTGGTGGCGGGCCGCAGACCCCAGCCTCCCAGCCGCCGCCTTCGTTCCTCTAGGTGAGCAGGCGCGTAAGGGGATGGCGGAGGGTGTGCTAGACATCCAACAGTCCCATCTAGGGTCTTCTCCCGCCTCCCCTATCCTAGGCCAGCTCTCCCTGTTCAGCACCCTCCAAGCCACCTCGGAATCGGACCCCCGCCCGCCGGGCTCCGCCCCGAGACCCCTCCTCCTCCCCCGGCTCCGCCACCCGGTACCGTCTCCCGGGGAGATGGTCTCGATCTCCACGCCCATCGCGGTCCCACTGGCCCCGCCTCCGAGGGTCCCCGCTGTTTCCCCGACCCCGGCTCGGCTCCGGCCCTGGCCCACTGGCGCTCCGGCTTGCCACCCCGCCGCCACTGCAGAGTCGGAGGAGGTGCGGCTGGAGTCGGGACCTGCGCGGGGAGGGGCCACCGGCAAGGGGGCGGCGGGGCGGAGCGGCGCGGAAAGGTGGGGTCGACCGGGGCGGGGCTCGGGGGAAGGGACCCTGACGCGGCTGCTCGGGAGCTTGACCAGGCTATTGCAGGAGGCATGCAGACACTCGTGCATCCACCCACCCATCTATCAATCCATTCATCCATCCATCCGTTCAACACATATTTATCTAGCACCTACTCTGTGTTAAGCTGGGGTGAGGGGGCCGGTCAACTCGGTCTCACAGACTAGGGGGAGAAGGCCGGCAACTAAACCAACACTTTTATTAACTGAGTTCACTGCCATAGCGTTCAAAGCGTCATGGAAGCACCAGAGAGGTACCCACCCCAGCTAGGCTGTCCGAATATGCAGGGGCAAGCTGAGGGGTGGGGGCGGGGGGTGGAGGAGAAGCCAGTAATTACTGACTCTCCCCCCCACCCCACCCCAAATCACTGTTCTCCATCCTGCGTAGTTCTGACGTACGCACAGGTGGACTCCCACGTTTCAAGGCAGAGAACTGTGCCCTGGGGATACCGGCTGAATTAAGACAGAATTGCTGTCCTAGAGGAACTGAATCTGCGATGGGCAGGGACACAAACTGTTACGGCGTGGAGAGATTTAAGCTGTGGGATAAATGAATGAATGAATGAGTTCTACCAGACCCTTCACCTCCACCCAAAGGAGACATAAGAATCTGGAAAGGTATTTTTTTGGAGAAGGTAACATTTCTTTGAAAAATGAATGGGACTTTCTCTCTCTTTTTCTCATTCTTCATGCATTGTTGCAAAAATTGATATGAAGCTATGATTCTTCCAGCTATGGTGCTGGAAGATAGGCATGGGGAGAAAAGCCTGAGCAAAGAAGAGTGGGCCCTAGAGGTGTTCTTCTCCTTCTCTCCCAGATGGTCGGGGCAGAAACTTCAGGTTATCAGCATCGCCGAAGGAGGGTTGGCTGTGTGTTCAAGAAACATGATGCTCAACTGTACTGTGAGGGTCAGGATCTGAAATTCCCCATGCGCGGCCCCAAGGCGTGGCCCAGAGTCTCCCAGGGGTATAGCCGGTCTTAAGCCTAGTGACGCACTAGCTTCTTGAACTGTGGCCATGGTCAGGCACTTTTGGGGTAAGTGTAGAATAACGGTTTGTAATTAGCACAGGTCCATGGAACGGCTTCAGTATTTTGTGTACGGAAAAGAACATTTTTCTGAGGAGATTTTATCTTATTTTAGAGGTCCTCGACTCCTTCCCCAACAACCCCCGCACCCCTAAAAAGGTTAAGAAGCCGTGTTGACTCTAGGGCTCCCGGACTCCTTCTTAGATTAAGAGAACTGATGAGAAGTGGGGGAAGGCGCTATACCTTTCAAGGGAGAAATTGTAGCAGGCTTACCTTCGGCGGCGTTTCACGGGGAATACAACTCCCAGAGGTCCGTGCGGCAAAGCCTGATCTTATTGGCCAATTGGAAAGACCGTCTCATAACGGGACACAAGCAATAGCCAATAGACAAGGGGCATTGCCGAGCTTGCCCAGCCACCGCTCCACCTATCAGGGGCCTAGGAGCCGATGCTTCCGGTCCCCGCTCAGGGCTTCGGATCCGCGGTCTGTGAGCAGGTACGGCGTCGGGGAGACTGATTTTCGCTTGGGCAGTGAGACCAAAGGTATTTTTGTCTCCACTGCCTCCCGGCCTGGCTGTTGTGGGGAGACTGTAGGTGGGCGGGGAGGGAGGTGGAAGGACAGGCACTTTGGGGGAGAGGGGAGAAGAGGAAGTGTCACAGGTATGCGGAGAAGATGGAGAGAATGGTGGGGGGCTGCGTGCGAGGGCTGGCGGATGCGGGCGAGCAGGGGGTGGGTTTAAACCAGAGAGTATATTCCCTGTGACTCACGAGTGAAACTTCTGGGAATATATCCTAAGGAAGCTATTCAAAATGAAAAACATGCTTTATGCATAAACACCTTTATTCCCAGCGTTATTTATAAAAGGATAAAGTTGGCTCTAACCAGGTATCTCACCAGTAAGGAAAAATTATGGAACTTCCTCAACAGTGAGGAAAAGTGAATATTAAGTGGCTTCTAAAAATAATTTATAAAGTCTTTAAATAACATGGGGGAATCCTAATATATAATGTGAAGTGAAAAGATCGTGATATGTAATTGTACAGTATGATTGAAAAAGTTTAACCCAAACTGCATAAAAAAATATCTGGAGGAATGTTTGTAATTTTCTTTGGATGAATTTTTTGTGTGTGTGAATTTACCTTTTGACCTTTAAAAAAATTTTTTTATTGGAGTGTAGTTGATTTAAAATGTTGTGTTAGTTTCTGCTGTACAGCAAAATGAATCAGTTATACACATACATATATCCGCTCTTTTTTTAGATTCTTTTCCCATATAGGTCATTACAGAGTACTGAGTAGAGTTCCCTGTGCTATACAGTAAGTCCTTATTATCTATTTTATATATGGTAGTGTGTATACGTCAGTCCCAATCTCCCAACTTATCCCTTTCCCTCCCCGCTTTCCTCCCTGGTAACCATGTTTGTTTTCTACATCTGTGACTCTATTTCTGTTTTGTAAATAAGTTCATTTGTACCATTTTTTAAGATCCAACATATAAGCGATATCATATGGGGATTTGTCTTTCTCTGTCTGACTTACTTCACTCAGTATGACAATTTCTAGGTCCTTTTGACCTTTCTTGTGTGTTAATTTAAAACAGTAATAAGGGCTTCCCTGGTGACGCAGTGGTTAAGAATCCGCCTGCCAGTTCAGGGGACACGGGTTCGATCCCTGGTCCGGGAAGATCCCACATGCTGCGGAGCAGCTAAGCCCATGCACCACAACTACTGAGCCTGCGCTTTAGAGCCTGCAAGCCACAACTACTGAAGCCCGTGCGCCTAGAGCCCGTGCTCCACAACAAGAGAAGCCACCACAATGAGAAGCCCGCACACCGCAACAAAGAGTAGCCCCCACTAGCCGCAACTAAAGAAAGCCTGTGTGCAGCAACGAATACACAAGGCAGCCAAAAAAAAAAATTTAAAAAAAAACCAAAAAAAACAATAATAGGTGTAAAGAACTTGGAATTATTTTATAGTGAAAACACAATAAATTTAGAAAAACAAGTTGGGGAGTATGTAACTGTTTAAACCTACTGGAAGTGCTCCATTTCACCTGAGCCCCTTGATTCTCACTATGAGTTGTCTTTAAAGAAGATTAAAAACAGAAGAATTAAGTGGCCATAGACTGAGCACCAGATCCTGGTTCTGACTAGCTTTTCCCTGAATTAATATAGTCAGCTTTTCTCTTCGTAAAACAACCAGGGCTCCTGATTTGAGAAATCTTATAGTCTTGAGGGTTGAGGGACCAACAGGTATACAGTTAGCTTCAGGCAAATTGTAAATATTTTAAAACATACAAAATAATTGGGGAGCACCAGAAGTTCATTTCAGCCTTTGTCCTCTTGGCTCTCTGATCTTTTAACTACCAACTCTATAACAGTGACTCCCAAATCCTTACCTCTGACTGCCTGAGGTGCAGTGCTACCCTATAAACACCTTAAATGAAGCACATCTAATACTAAACTTATCACACACTACACACTATTCTTACCTTTGAAGCATTCCCTGTCTTCTTTATCTCTGATTAATGGTTCAGCAATTTCCCAAGCTAAAAATTTGCATGTTATCCTTTATTCTCCTTTCTTCCTCACCACTTACCCTACTTGATATCGATTTTATCTGCCTTAGAAATATCTCTTGAATCTGGCCCTCTTTCTCTACTGAGGTAGCTACAAACTTGGCTCACTTTCTCATCCTGACATTCAAACTGTTCCATGGCCCACTTGTCAGCCTCCTACTTTTCTCAGGTCCATTCTGCACATTGTTGCATGAATGTGTGCTGGTTCCTCTAAATTCCAAATTATTCAGCAGGGCCTTTATGATCAGGGAGATAAGGTTGGAAAGGTATAGCAATATAAGATAATTTAAGGCCTTCAATGCTTTGCTTAAACATTTTGGAAGAACTTTTATATACACAGACTGTGGAGACTCATCAAAGGTATTTGAGCAGAAGTGCAAAATTACCAGAGCTGTGACTTTTCTCAAGATAATTCTACCCAACACACAGAGTCCAGGCTCTGTGGGAAAGAAGAAACCTAAATGAAGAGGACTTCTTGTCCTACCCTACTACAAAGGAAGAGGTGGTCAGGACCCTGACTAATAATGGGAGTAGAAAGGATTGGAAGAGATTTTTGTAATTATCATTGGGTTTTTGAGGAAATTTTTCATAATTTTTATTTTTTAATTTAATTTTATTGAAGTATATTTGATTTACAATGTTGTGTTAGTTTCAGGTGTACAGCACAGTGATTCAGTATATATATATATATATATATATATATATATATATATACATATATATATTTTTTCAGATTCTTTTCCTTTATAGGTTATTATAGAATATATAGTTCCCTGTGCTACACAGTAGGTCCTTGTTGGTTATCTATTTTATTGGGTTGGCCAAAACGTTCGGGTTTTTCCATAACATCTTTTTTTTTTTTTTTTTGGCTGTGTTGGTTCTTCGTTGCTGTGCGCGGGCTTTCTCTAGTTACGGCGAGCGGGGTCTACTCGTCGTTGTGGTGCGCGGATTTCTCTTTGTGGTGGCTTCTCGTTGCAGAGCACGGGCTCTAGGCATGTGGGCTTCAGTAGTTGTGGCACGTGGGCTCAGGAGTTGTGGCTCGCGGGATGTAGAGCGCAGGCTCAGTAGTTGTGGCGCACGGGCTTAGTTGCTCCGCGGCATGTGGGACCTTCCCGGACCAGGGGTTGAACCCGTGTCCCCTGCATTGGCAGGCGGATTCTTAACCACTGCACCACCAGGGAATCCCTTCCATAACATCTTACATCAATATATATAGTAGTATATATACGTTATAGTAGTATATATACGTTAATCCCAACCTCCTCATTTAAACCCCACCCCCCACCCCGTCCTTTCCCTTTTGGTAACCATAAGTTTCTGCGTCTGTGGGTCTATTTCTGTTTTGTACATAAATTCATTTCTATCTTTTTTTTTTAGATTCCACATATAAGTGATATCATATATTTGTCTTTTTCTGTCTCGCTTACCTTACTTAGTATGATAATCTCTAGGTCCATCCATATTGTTGCAGAGGCATTATTTCATTCTTTTTTATGGCTAATACTCCATTGTATATATGTACCACATCTTTATCCATTCATCTGTCAATGGGCATTTACGTTGCTTCCACATCTTGTCTATTGTAAATAGTGCTGCAGTGAACATTGAGTTGCATGTATCCTTTTGAATTAGAGTTTTCTTTGGATATATGCCCAGGAGTGGGATTGCAGGATCATATGGTAACTCTATTTTTAGTTTTTTACCAAATTTCTGCTTGTTAGTAAAGATGAAAATATTAAAGTTAATTCTTCTAAAAAATCTCAGTAACTTTATTATCAAGTTTGTTTTTCCTTTATTTACAAATCCTTACGCTGTGCTAACCCTAGCCATACACACCCTCAATGACATTAGACTGACTTGGGTGGCCTAAAACATATCATATAAATTGCTTTTGATGTAATTGGCCCATTAGGAATTTTCTCTTCCAGGAAAATGTATCATGCATTATTTATCAATAAAAGTCTTTTTTTTTTAAGTGCATAAGTAGATATTAGGGAAAAACATATATTATCTTATACAAGACCAACGGGTTTGAGGTGGCAGTTTTCTTCATCAGTAATGTCAGAAGACATATTTTTCCATTTAGCAAGCCACTGTAGAACCACTTAACCTGACCTCATGTGTAAGAAGTATAACAGACCATTCCCTCTTAGTAAAAGATTCTAAGAGTAGGAATGAAGCTAGCAAAGAGGAATGAGAAAAAATTTGCAGATAAGTTAAAAGCAAATCCTCCAGTTTGGTGAAGAATACATTTCCTTGGATTTAGAGTCTGAAGGCAGCTTCTCAAGTTCTGTCTTTGACATTTACTAAGTACAATAACACAAGGTTGAAAAATGTCCATTGGATTCAGTGACGTGGATATCACTGGTGGGTTGGTGAGAGTTGTTTTGGAGAAGAGTTGGGAATGGAGTCAATTTGGGGTGGGTTAAGAAGAGAATGAGTGGTGAAGAAATGGACACTGCAAGTTTAGACAATTCTTTGATAACTAATAAGATTAAACATCATTTAGAATATGTTTATTGATCATCATAATTGTTTTGTAAATTGCCTGTTGATATTCTTTGGCCACTTAAAATTTTGTCATTTTTTGGGCTTCCCTCGTGGCGCAGTGGTTGAGAGTCCGCCTGCCGATGCAGGGGACGCGGGTTCGTGCCCCGGTTCGGGAGGGTCCCACATGCCGCGGAGCGGCTAGTCCCGTGAGCCATGGCCGCTGAGCCTGCGCGTCCGGAGCCTGTGCTCCGCAACGGGAGAGGCCACAGCAGTGAGAGGCCCGCGTACCGCAAAAAAAAAAAAAAAAATTTGTTGTTTTAACCGGCTTATAAGAACTTTTTATTTATTTATTTATTTATTTTTGGCTGCGTTGGGTCTTCGTTGCTGTGCGGGGTCTTTCCCTAGTTGCAGCGAACGGGGGCTACTCTTTGTTGCTGTGCGCGGGCATCTCACTGTGGTGACTTCTCTTGTTGAAGAGCACAGGCTCTAAGCACGCAAGCTTCAGTAGTTGTGGCACGTGGTCTCAGTAGTTGTGGCTCGCGGGCTCTAGAGCACAGACTTAGTTGTGAGGCATGGGCTTAGTTGCTCCCCAGCATGTGGGATCTTCCCAGACCAGGGCTCGAACCCGTGTCCCCTGCATTGGCAGGCAGATTCTTAACCATTTTGCCACCAGGGAAGTCCCAAGAACTTTTTGTAAATTAAGTATTTAGTACATTTGAATCTTTAGTTTGTTTTTTCAATTAGAAAAGGGCTATTTGAATATATACTTATTATAAAAACAGTCTTTCCAAAAAATACAGAAATAAGTAAAGAGGTTCCCACCTTCTCTCTTCTACCACCTCACTCCATCTCAGTATGTACTGTGAACAGTTTGGTATGTGTTATTTCTGATCTTTTTCTGCATCTGTAAATATATACAAACACATGTATATGGACATATAGAGGTGGATTTTTTTTTTATAAATAGTAGCTTACTAAACATGTTATCTTGTGAATTTTACTGCTTTTTTGGGGGAGGGATTTTTCCATATCAGTACTCATGGAGCTTCCTTATTTTTTTATTTATTTCCATATTGATGTACATTTAGGTTTTTCTGTTACAAAAAATGCTATAGTAAATCCTTATCCTTATACACATACATATACATGTTTGAATATTTCTATAGTAGTGTAAAAAGTCTTTCTTTTAAATCTCTTAATTTTTGTTTTACACATTTGGATCTTTAATCTGTCTGGAAGGTGTTTTGTTATAAGATATGAAGGGCAAGTTTCTTCACTTTTTAGAGCTTCAGATCTGTTGTCTCTCACCTAAGAATAACAGTGCTACCCTCACAGGACTGTTACAAGGGTTGTATCAGATTCTAGGTGACCAGCACCATGTGTGGCACGTACTGGACATATTTATTCTCTTCCTTTCCTTCTAATTTGCCCAGCAAATTAAGGTAGTATCTGGGTGTGTTTATAGAATATGGTCTGTTTTTGCATATTCAATAATAATGTCGTCCTGATTTCCTCAGTTTTGACATGTCTCACATTTCACAGAAAGGCTAAGCCCAAAATTTTACCATCGAAATTGATAGAAGTTAGTAAGGCTCTACCATATTTTAAACTGGTGACAAACGGGAGTTTAAGTGTTGCCTTTTGCTTTCCCTTCAGTGTTAGGAAGGAAATGAAATAAAGCATACTGACAAGAGTCAGATGTAAGCAATCTAAAAGAAAGATATACATAAAAGTTATTTGAAAGCCTTAAAAATGAGGGTCTTTTAAAATATTTTGGATCCTTAATTGCAATAAAAATTATTACTCTTTCAAATAATATGATGCATTTTGTAATTAGGTTTTGGCATTTAACT
This sequence comes from Hyperoodon ampullatus, assembly GCF_949752795.1. NCBI lineage: Eukaryota > Metazoa > Chordata > Mammalia > Artiodactyla > Ziphiidae > Hyperoodon > Hyperoodon ampullatus. Next base: position 70,318,782 of record NC_136928.1, read on the forward strand.
TTACAAGATTTTAATCTTTATGCACACTTATGATCTTATTATATATGTAATTGTTACATACTCTGTTTACAGAAGGACTAGAGGCAGCCATCTATAGTATTGATCAATTCCATGATGAGATGACTCATTTCTGGCCTTATGTGTATCTTGCATATTTTATTGGCTCTTTCTAATTCATCATAGTATCATAGTGAGGCTGCAGTAAAAAAGTGTGATTACAGTAACTTAAAGAGACACAGGGTTAGTAAGCATTTTTTGTTTACCTGATTTCCTATGAGTGGCTCGGAATTTTGAAACAAAAACTGCTACCATCAGCATTACTATTTTGCCTGTATTGCTGATTTTTAGTATCCCAATTCTGTGATCAAGGAATTTTGAACTAGAGGTGCCCCAGATATACATTTGGCTGCATAAATAGCCAACTGTTAAAAACCAGTATGGCTTCCCTTGTGGCACAGTGGTTGAGAATCCACCTGCCGATGCAGGGGACACAGGTTTGATCCCTCGTCCGGGAAGATCCCACATGCCACGGAGCAGCTAAGGCCATGTGCCACAACTACTGAGCCTGCGCTCTAGAGCCCACGAGCCACAACTACTGAGCCCATGCACCTAGAGCCCGTGCTCCACAGCAAGAGAAGCCACCGCGATGAGAAGCCTGCGCACCGCAATGAGGGGTGGCCCCTGCTCGCAGCAACTAGAGAGGGCCCATGTGCAGCAACAAAGACCCAATGCAGCCTAAATAAATAAATAAATAAATAAAATGAATTTTAAAAAATTAAAAAAACAAACCAGTATTCCACAGAGGCAGTCATAGAATGAACCTGTGGAACAACAACAAAATCTGAAATTTCATCCCCATTATTAAAATTTTACTAAATCATTTTATTCATTAGGTTTCAAAAGTTTGACCTTATTTTGCAGGCAAAATAATTTCTCAGCATTGCTAGGCAGTCTTTTTTTTTTTTTTTTTCTGTACGTGGGCCTCTCACTGCTGTGGCCTCTCCCGTTGCGGAGCACAGGCTCCGGACACACACAGGCTCCGCGGCCCTGGCTCACGGGCCCAGCCGCTCCGCGGCATGTGGGATCCTCCGGGATCGGGGCACGAACCCGTGTCCCCTGCATCGGCAGGCGGACTCCCAACCACTGCGCCACCAGGGAAGCCCTAGGCAGTCTTTTAATCTGTCAAATTCCTCCCATCCTTTTATCCTCTCACAATAATGACCTGTGAAAGGGCTAAGCCAGTTGTCTTGTAAAATGTACTACATCCTGAATTTGTCTGACTATATTCTCATGGTATAACTTCCTAATTATTTCAGATAACCTTTATCAGAAAGGATGGATTTGGGAAAAGGAAAACTTCTCAGGACTGGACTGAATGCGTTGTATCAAGCAATACACCCAATTCACGGCCTTGCCTGGACTGATGGGAATCAGGTAGTCCTGACCGATTTACACCTTCATAGTGGAGAGGCCAAGTTTGGGGACTCAGCGGTCATTGGACAATTTGAACATGTGTATGGGGTGTCCTGGGCCCCACCTGGTACAGCTGACACACCTGCTTTGCTCGCTGTCCAGCACAAGAAGCATGTCATTGTGTGGCAACTGTGTCCTAGCACTACGGAGACAAGCAAATGGCTGATGTCTCAGACCTGTGAGATTAGACAGTCACTCCCTGTCCTTCCCCAGGGCTGTGTGTGGCACCCAAAAAGTGCTGTCCTGACTGTGTTGACTGCACAGGATGTCTCCATTTTCCATAATGTTCACTGGGACAGTTCCCAGGTCAAAGTGGACATCAGCACCCAAGGCCTCATTCACTGTGCATGTTGGACCCAGGATGGCCAGAGGCTGGTGGTGGCAGTAGGCAGCAGCGTGCATTCTTACATTTGGGACGGTGCTCAGAAGACTCTTCACAGGTGCTCCTTCTGCCCAGTGTTTGATGTAGACAGCTGCGTGCGCTCAGTCGGAGCCACTGTGGACTCACAGGTCGCTATAGCCACTGAGCTTCCACTAGATAAGATTTGTGGCTTAAATGCATCTAGAACCTTTGATGTTCCCCCTAGTAGTGAAGGCACTTGTCTATATACTTTACCAGTTATTGACGAAGTTTCCTCTGAAACAAATTCTGAAACACCAGTTTCTCCCTTTTCTTCATCCTTTTCTGATCCTCTGGATCTAACTCATATACACTTTGATAGATCTAAATCTGAGGCTAGTTCTCTTATTTGTCTAAGAAAAAAGGACTACTTGACAGGAACTGGCCTGGATTCTTCACACTTGGTCCTCTTGACCTTTGAGAAGGAGGTTACCCAGAACAGAAAAGTCACCATCCCAGGCATTCTGGTTCCTGATCTAATAGCGTTTAATCTGAAAGCACAGGTAGTCGCAGTGGCTTCCAACACGTGTAATATAATTTTTCTCTATTCTGTCATTCCATCGTTTATGCCAAACATCCAGCAGATTCACTTAGAGAGTAATGAAAGACCAAAAGGCATAAGTTTCTTGACAGATAAATTATTGTTAATTTTGATAGGAAAACAGAAATCCACTGATTCGGCATTTCTTCTTTCTTCAAAGTCTGATCAGTATATGATTCGTCTGATTGTTAGAGAAGTTATGTTGGAAGAAGACTCTCCAATGACACTGAGTGAAAACCAGAGTGGCTACTCTGCTTTCAGGACTCTGTTAAATAAAGCAAATAGAAAAAAGCTAATTGAAAGTCTTTCCCCAGATTTTTGTCACCAAAATGGAGGGCTCTTGTTAACAGCTAATAGCAGCAGTCAAAGTGGAAGGCCTGGAAGAACCCTTATTCAAGAAATCAGAAGTCCTCCATCCAGTGTCTGTGATGGCTCCACAGCCCTAGAAACTCTAGATTCCGGGCCTGTTAACCAGTCGGTAACACTGCCCGGACCCAGCGGCACACCAGACCACACCAGTACCGTGGGACCTCCTAACTTACAAGTGGAAAAGGAAACTTATCAGCTATCTAAGATACTGGAAGTTTTATCTAGGAACCTGATTGAAGTGCAGCAGCGTCTTTCTGAACTGACAGACTTTCTGCATAATGGAAAGAAATCCTCTCCAGTGTATCCACTCTCTCAGGATGTGCCTTATATTCACATCACTTGCCAGGTAACTTCTCCTTTGAGGAGCTACCACTGGCTCCTGCAGCCAGTAGGTACTGCAAGAGAAATTTATTGATGAGGAAGTAGTATTCTAATTGAACTTCACTGATACTGGACATGTTATATTCAGGCAAGTTGTTACACCTTTCCAGGTTGGTTGGATGGGCACACATAGCAGTATACAGCGTGATTTTATCATGTGCATGGTGTGAAAACATGAATGATTGCACTCATTCTGGCAATCTATGTTTAGAAAAAAATTTTTTTAATTCATGCTGTTTCATTGCGAAAACCTTTTCCTTATGCAATTGCAGACACTCTTCTATTTATAAGAGAGCTTATAATAGCATAACAGCATAAGATTATAACAGCATCTTATATGCTGTTATAAGAGAGGTTATAGTCATTAAAATTTTTTAATGCATCTGTTTATGCCTGTATACACAAACATAAAATATTACATAGTGAGATCATACCAGACCTGTTTTTATCATGAACACTTTCCTTTCCCGTCACACTTGGCCCTGCTTCTCCTCCCTGTAACCCACCTTAACTAGCAGCTTAATGTGGATCCTTTCATATTTTACTTCACACTCATATAATCTTACACAGGTCTTTGTATACGTAGGTATATAGGTGCGGGGGTGTTGGTGGTGACTTTGTCATTGTTTTCCAAAAATGGTGTCGTATGGTGCATTCTTTACTTCATGCTGGGAGTATGGTGTTTATTCAGCCTTTCCCTTGCTGATGGACATTGACTTTGTTTTCAGTTCTTAGGCACTCCAAATGGTGCTGCAATAGTATTCTCATATGTATCTATTTGTATTCATACTTTTATTTCTGTTGGCTTGGTTCCCAGAAGTGGAAGTGCAAGTTTGAAGAGTATATATATACACACATATATATATGCTTCTACTTTTAATAGAGTTGACAGATTGCCTTTCAAAGATTTTTTACTAAACAATGCATCATCACATGTCCATCAGCGACCAATGAGACTGTCCTTTTCCTCACTTCCTCACCAATCTGATGAGTGCAAAGTGGTATTTCACTTTTATTAATTTGTATTTCCTTTACTATTAGTGAATTTGAGTATTTTGTCATGTTTTTTGGCCAATTGAATGTGAATTGCTTTTTGCTCATTTTTTCCTATTGAGTTATCAGTTTACAAGAGCTTTTTTTTATATTATAGAAATTGATATATATATGTAATAGTCTAGATTTTCTTGCATTATTTTACTACATTGTTTTTACATTTAAGTTTTTAACCTTTATTAACATTTTCTGAAATTTAAATAACCAGTTATGCTACCAACATTATTAAAAATCCATCTTTATCCCACTGAACTTGATCTACCACATTGGTCATATATAAACTTATATATACTGAGATCTAATTCTGGATTCTTCTTACTGCAGCTACTGTAATGCTGGTCTCTTTATCTAGAACTTTAACAATAGCACACTGATTTGATTACTGTGGACTTATATATCTTTGTTTTAAAAGATATTTGCAGAAAGTTGGTACTGAAATCAATAATAAATAATATGTAAATTACTATTTAAATAATGGTCAAAAGAGATATTTTAATTAGTTTTTTCATAAAACTACTGTTGACTGACTCAAGGACATAGGTTTTTAAAAGAACCAAACACTAACTTAAAATTGAATTAAAATTATTTTAGTATAAAAAATTTCAAACACATAAAATATATTTTTTATTATGAAAAAATTGTAAACATATAGAAAGAATACCTAATGAAACCCTATCTATATCTATCACCTGGATTGAATGGTTTTTAACATTATACCATAATTGCTTCTTTTTTTTTGTTTTCTAAGATATTTTTCTAAGTAGAGGCATCATGGTGTTTCACCCATAAGTATTTTGGGATGTTGCTCTAAAGTGTAAGCACATTTTCTTTAATTAGCACTGTACCATTATCATACTTGATAACATTAACAATGATTACTTAATGTCATCTAATACCTAGTTCTTATTCAAATTCCTAAATTGTCCCCCAAACCGGTTAAATCACAAATAAATCAGTTAAAAATCATTTAAGTCACAGATATAAAAAATTTTTTTAAATTAATTTCACAGCCACATTAGGGATCTTAGTTATATTATGTACCAAAGCTAATTGAAACAAATATTTATAAACATTTAACATCCCAATCCTAGAGTTTTGAAGAGGATTTTTCCCACATTGTCTTCAACCAAAACAAATATTTAAATGGCTTTATTAACTACATGAAGTTTTCAGTGTATTTTCAATAAACATTTTTTATTTTTAAAAATTATAGTACTTTATAAGTGTGAAATCTAGTTTGGATTTTTTTTTTCCTTCCATGACTTTTCAAATATTTTTTCTTTTTTCCCTTTTTATTTCTTTTTTTGAATAGGCAATTCATTTACTTGCTTTAAAAAACAAAACATTATTTAAATAGAAAAGTATATACTGAGAAGTCTTAGCTTCACCCCATCCTTGTTCAGCTTGTTCCCCTCACCTCATATAGGTAACCTTTTTTTTTTTTTGTGGTACGCGGGCCTCTCACTGTTGTGGCCTCTCCCGTTGCGGAGCACAGGCTCCAGATGCGCAGGCTCAGCGGCCATGGCTCATGGGGCTAGCCACTCCGCGGCATGTGGGATCCTCCCGGGCCGGGGCACGAACCCGTGTCCCCTGCATCGGCAGGCGGACTCTCAACCACTGCGCCACCAGGGAAGCCCCACCATTTTTATTTTTATTACTTTATTCAGATATTAGCAGATCTTACTATTTATTTTTATTTTTCCTTTTGTCACACAAAAGGTAAGGTACTATATACAATGTTCTACATCTTTTTCCATTTAGTTACATAGTCTCAACTCTGTATCAGCACACAGAGCTTTAAAAAATTTTTTTACAGATGCGTAGTATTTCTTTTTCCTAATTACAAAAGTAATGTATGCTCATTGAAGACAAAATTTAACCAATATAAGCATATTTAATGTTTGTTTATTGGTTTTTTAATATAAGCATATTTAATGTAAGCATAAGCATATTTAATGTTTCTTTATTGGTTTTGTTGGCCACCCTGCGTGGCTTGTGGGATCTTAGTTCCCCAACCAGGGATCGAACCTGGGCTTTCAGCAGTGAAAGTGCAGAGTCCTCATCACTGAACCACAGGGAATTCCCAAGAATATTTAATGTTGAAAGTAAAAATTCCTCATAACCAAACCTGTAGACAAAACCACAGGTATAGTTAGTAATGGAAGTATTTATTCCATTTTTTCTACGCATTTACTAAAACCTTTGTCGATCTAAAAGATATAATGTCTAATTGTTTGATTTTATTTTTCTTTAAATAGATTATTTATTTATTTATTTATTTGGGGCTGTGTTGGGTCTTCATTGCTGCTCACAGGCTTTCTCTAGTTGCGGCGAGCAGGGGCTACTCTTCATGGCGGTGCTCGGGCTTCTCATTGCGGCGGCTTCTCTTGTTGCAGAGCACGGGCTCTAGGTGCACAGGCTTCAGTAGTTGTGGCGCATGGGTTTAGTTGCTCCGCGGCATGTGGGATCTTCCCGGACCAGGGCTCAAGCCAGTGTCGCCTGCATTGGCAGGCGGATTCTTAACTACTGCGCCACCAGGGAAGTCCCTAAATAGATGATTTTATCAAACAATATATGTTTTTACACATATTTAAAGTATAAAGAAATGTGTTTTTTGCCTTTCAACTATTCAGTTTCTCAGTTTATAATGAGCTAGTTCAGCCAAGCTGTTATCAGTAAGTACTTCTGGAGGTAGAATTTGGGGGACTTTACTTTCTGCATTATAAATTTCTGTTTTCTTTATGTTGAGCATATATTTCTTTCGTAATGAGAAAAGTAAAAGAAAAACAAAATAAAAGCAATGAAGAGTTTTTCCTCCTATAATATCAGAAGCCACATTTCATAAGAGTTAAGATGAATAATTGGTTGCTTATGGCCCTTATAGTTTATTCATGTGCTGTCTTTTAAAATGTTATTACATAGACATACATCTTTTGAGCTGTTCATCCTATCACAAATGGAGTCAGTTTACCTTTTATCATTGAAATTATTTTTCTTAGTAAGAAAATGAGTAGTGATAACTTTAACAAGAAACTAAGTTAGACACATAACTTATAAAACTTTAAGAAATGCTTACATGAAGATATTGTCTCATAATATAGAATTAGAAGTTATATTTTTTATTCTACATTCTATGGATATACCTTTGGACTCAATGTGTCTTAAATTAGAGCTATACTTGTTCTATATTTTCTTTATGGATATTTGCAGACATTTTCAAAGATGCGTTAATTTTTAATATAACCTTTTAAAATTTAAAAATCACTGTTATTTGTACTTTTTCTAAGCTAAGTGAATTTTGACCACAGTTTGTTTATTTTACTTATGCAAATCCTCTGCTACTCCACGACTTAGGGCAGTCTTTCTTGGCATTTTTTCCCCAATAAAGAAAACGTAAAACTTCTTAGTTATACAGGCATACCTAGTTTTATTGCACTTCAGAGAGATTGTGTTTTTTACAGATTGAAGGTTTGTGGCAACCCTGTGTTGTCAGATGATAGTTAGCATTTTTTAGCAATAAAGCATTTTTAAATTAAGTTATGTACATTATTAGACATATGCATCTGCATACTTAAATGGACTATAGAATATGAATTAGGAAACCAAAAACTTTCATGTGGCTCACTTTATTGTGATACTAGCGTTATTGCAGTGGTCTGGAACCAAACCTGCAGTATCTCCAAGGTACACCTGTTTCTAAAACAGCTAAGCATTTGTTCCTCACCATCAGATTTTATCTCTCAGGCTGCCATCCATCATCCTATAGTGTTATTAGTCACGTCCTAGGAAAGCCAGTTCCTAGCAATAAGGATATAACGCTGGGGAAGAACAGAGCAAAAGGAAATTAGGGGTTGTGTTTTGTCTGATTCTTTAGTTGTGTTAAATGATGCAGCAAAAAGCTCCTTATTTAAAACTGAAGTCTAGTTGATAGCGGTAATAGATAAGAATTTTTTAAACTACACATTCTATTCTTAGGAAATGTTAACTCCATTGCTTCTGCAATCAGTTTAACAACTTTTATTTTTGTATTTGAAGAAATCTTATTTTTTAGGTCCTGTTGTAGAAAAAAGAGCCGTGCTTCTCTGCAATGGCAAGCTAAGACTCAGTACAGTCCAGCAGACTTTTGGCCTCTCCCTTATTGAAATGCTGCATGGTAGGTAAAATTCAGAAATTGACTCTACCTGACACCCCCTCCCTCTGTTTTGTAACTTTCACTGGTAATGAAAATGAAGTGTACCAACCATTCAGTGATTCATTAGATAGTTTAAAAGTATTATTAATTGCCTATTGTATGCCCAGGCCTATTATAGGTGCCAAAAAACATGGAAAATATGGGTTCTACCCTTAAGGAACTTAAAACCTAGCTGGAAAACCTAAATGTACACATGAAAAAACCAAATAGAGTTATGAAGCAATGTATAACAGCTGCAAGGAAATAACATAAAAACCTCATATATACTTGTTGCACTAAAACATAAAGATCATAGCATTGCAGAATATTTCTTTTGTGTGTGTGTGTGGGTGTTTTATATATACATTTTTTTAATATTCTTTTCCACTATGGTTTATCACAGGACACTGAATATAGTTCTCTGTGCTATACAGTAGACCTTGTTGTTTTATTTTTTATTTTTGGCCATGCCATGCAGCTTGTAGGATCTCAGTTCCCCGACCAGGGACTGAACCCTGGCCAGGACAGTGAAAGCCCAGAATTCTAGCCACTAGGCCACCAGGGAACTCCCACAGAATATTTCTTAAAGGAATTGTCATTTTAATATGCAGCAGACTTGTGGACATGAAGGATACTCCTAGGTGGCAAGGGACTGAGTCATGCCTGTGTTCCATCCAATGGAGAGCATGGCGGTTTTCTTATGCCTGAGTCTTCAGGACACCCACTACACTGAACATAGAATTTTGTTTCATCTTTTCCCCCTTAACATTGTAGCATCAGCATTTTTCTTTTTTTTTTTTTTTTTTTTTGCGGTACGCGAGCCTCTCACTGTTGTGGCCTCTCCCGTTGTGGAGCACAGGCTCAGCGGCCATGGCTCACGGGCCCAGCCGCTCCGCGGCATGTGGGATCTTCCCAGACCGGGGCACGAACCCATGTCCCCTGCATCGGCAGGCGGATTCTCAACCACTGCAGCATTTTTCTATTTTGACACATGCATTTATGATATGACTTCATAACTGTTATTTTTACTGGGTTAATAGTCTATCCTGGGCATACCATGTATTTTTTTCCTTCCAGTTTCATTGAGATATAATTGACATACAGCACTGTATAAATTTAAAGTGTACAACATAATGATTTGACTTAAATGCATCATGAAGTGATTATCACTGTAAGTTAGTGAACATCCATCATCTCATATAGATAGAAAAAACTTTTTTCCTTGTGATGAGGATTTACTCTTTTAATACCATATTTTACTTGGCCATGTTTTCTTTGACATTTAGGTGGTTTCCAATTTATCATTATCATAAATAACCCTAATAAAAACATCTCTGCATATTTTACATGTTGTTGGAAAGTGTAGATTTTTAGAAGTGAAATTACAGGGCCAACAGGTGAGACACAGTAGACTCAAAAGAACCAGAGGAAGTCCAGGTATGTATTATGCTAGTGGCCCTAGGTTACCCCAGAACAAACTCTAGGATTATCTGGGCCATTCTAGTCTAGCTCTAGTCAGCTCAGCCTCCTTGGGTGTCTAGAGGCTGGTATGGATCTCAAGAATATAGAATTTTCCTCCAAAGAGTAGCTGTTCCCAACTTTACATAGTTTCTGGAGAAACTGCTTAACAGCATGTATTGATATGTAAGTTAGGAACACCATACACCCCTAACACCTGTGTGCACACATGCACACACAAGCTCAAATGCATAGCACTGAGTGATTAATGCCTAACCTGGGTGAAAATACATGTCCCTTAGCTATGCCTGTCATCAACATCCCCTTGCTGCCATGTAACCTGACCTTAAGTTTATACGGGTCCCTCCATCTCCCCATTCTCTGTAACGTCTTGTGATGGTCAGGTTCACCAACTACTACATTCTTTTCCTCAAAAAAGTCATATTGGTCATATTTTTCTTTATAGAATAAGGCAGGATATCCTAAATTGCCTATGTGTTTATTTTACTTTGCAGACTCCCACTGGATCCTTCTCTGTGCTGATAGCGAAGGCTTCATCCCCTTAACTTTCACAGCCACACAGGAAATAGTCATAAGAGATGGTAGGTCAAATGACTTTAGGGGCCCTGTCTCTTGAAGTCTTTTAGAGACATACTGCCCAAAGCGTAGATGCCACCGGCTGTTCTAACAATTTTGGCAGTATAGTCTGATACTTGTTTGCAGAATGTTTGCTGCACAGCCTTTCAGATGAGGTTATTACAAGCAAGATCTGTTTTCTGAGGTGGACGCTCCCCCGCTGGGATTTGTATTGTCGCTGGGAGGTGAAGAACTTGCCGTGGCTGGCTCGGCCACCTCTCCCCCGAGGCTGACATTGCCTACTCTCAGCAGAGCCCAGTCTTTGGTAGATGGCTCAGAAAGTGGTTATTTATGTATTCATTACTGTGTGGTTTTGTCTAAGGGCAGAATTCCCGGCACAAAGCGATTTTATGGTGCCATATGGATTGTGTTTTATGGTTTCTCTGAGGTTTTTTTGTCCCTTACCCAAAACAGTGTTAAAGCCCTTAGAAGCACTTAAAAGGTACCTCAGCATTGTTATAAATCTTTTTCTTGGCTTAAAGTTGAGTGTGAGGAGTGCTGGAGAACATCTGCTGCAGCCTATCTTTTTACCCCAAACGAGCAGGAATCAGCAGAGCTCAAAGGAAGACAAAAAATCGATTGACTTCTGCTCCCAGGGCTACCTAGAACAGAAAGTAGTTCTCATGTTGGCTGGACCTCCCAGAATTTAAACCTAACCCTCTCGCTTCCCTAGAAAATTCTGGCTGACATAGTTCCAGGTACTCCTAAAAACTGTCCCTGGGCAGATTTCAAATGAAATTTCAAGTGCTTTGACTCCCTCTGGACCCCACTTGAGTGTGTCCTGATGTTACTAGTAAAACGCTAAGCATAGGTGAGGCCTATAGCATGATTTGTGCTGTTGCCACTCATGATTTTCTCCCTGATAGGTTACCCACCCCCATTGTTGGGATCATAAAAATGTCCTATTTTTTCCCCAGTAATCAGCTCCCTTAAATTGTCACTTTAATTTTGATATTTTTCTTCCCCTCACCCTCCGGATTCAAGTCTTAGAGACCAGCATAGAATCTGCGAGAGAAAGTATTTCAGAAAGTTGGAGGTTTCACTGAATCTGAGATAGTTTATTATAATTATGGGCTAAAGCGCCAGCTTAGCATAGTGCAAAGAGCCCTGATTCCAGCTTCAGATAGACTCACCTTTTCTCACTGCCTTCAAACAGTCATAAGCTTCAGTTACTGCAGCATAACGAACGGCTCAGTGTGTAGCTGGTCAGAGCACATCTGCAGATAAATTGTTTCAGCCATAGGAGCTCAGATGCATAAGAGCTCAAGTGCATCTTTTTCACCCTTTCTTTTAAAATCATCTGGAAAGAAATACTTTGTACCCTTGAGGACTCCTGTTGGTCTGTTACAGTTTATGAAGGTGGAGCTGGGATAGGGAAGAAGCGAGGGCCCACTTTGTGATTGAAATGCATTAGAGGAGCTGCTGGGATAATGGAAGTGGAGCCCCCTTGTCTGGAATCAGTTGCCTGAGAGCATTGGCTGAGGACAGTCTGAGGCCTGCTTCCATTTTCAAAGAAAGTGTCCGGGTGGGGTGAAAGCACAGAACTGTGAAGCCTCAAAAGGGGGTCTGGGGTACCCCATAGTAAGATCAGTGTAGGTCCCGCACTCAAGGTGTATGTTATAATCATTTCGCTGGTTAGAATCCTGTGAATGAGTCTTCAATAAAATCACTAATGGTTGTTGTGGCTTTTGTGAATGTTTTGATGGTGTTTGCTTTGTGATTGTTGCTGGTATAAAGGAATGTTCTTTTTTTTTTTTTTTTTTTTAAGGAATGTTCTTGATTTTACATATGTGTACGTTGTCTTTGTATTTCTTCTGGTGGACAGTCGAGAACATAAATTTTTTTTTTCCAGCAAATCTGATTCCATGACAACTCTCAAACAGATGTTTCCTTGGCCTTTACTATTTATAATCATTGGAATCTTAGAAGATAATCCAGTATTTGTTGGTTTGGGGAGAGAAGGAAACAGGGAGAGAAGAGCTAAATTCTTTAAATTATTGTTTAATGTTACATTGAGAATATTTTGCATAAAGACATTATTTATAAATCCTATTTTGCGCCCACATTTTTAAAAATTTTGTACGGTATTATTTGATAAATGCAATAGATGTGAGGTGTAGGAAGGCTTAATAATAAAGTGAATAAAGTAATAATAAAGTAATAATAATAAAGTAATAATAAAGTAAAATAATAATAAAGTGAACCACCTACCACCTAATTTAAGAACCAGGAACCATTCAAACTCCCTGTGTATCCCTCCTGGATCCTTCTGCATAGAGGTGACTCCACCGCAGGGGTGACTAATCTCTAGATTCTTGTAAATTATCATTTCTTCATTTCTTTTCTTTTTATTTTTTATTCTTAATTTAATTTTATTTTGGCCCCGCCGTGCAGCTTGCGAGATCTTAGTTCCCTGACCATGGATTGAACCCAGGCCACCTCAGTGAAAGCGCCAAGTCCTAACCATTAAACCACCAGGGAATTCCCTCTTTCTTTTTAAAAAGGAATTTCACCATGATCACGTATACACATTGGCCTAGATAATGTAATGTTTTGGAGCTTTATACAATGGTATTTTATTGTATGTACTCTTCTGCAACCTGCTTTTTTTTCACTCAATATTGTTTCTAAGGTTCATACTTGTTATGTGTATGTTCTATTGCTTTCATTGTTTTAAGTTACCACAATTTATCAGTATTCTTGCTGTGCACATTTGGATTGTTCCCTGGTTCTATTTTTGTGATTATAAACAATATTGCTTTGAATATTCTTATTAAATGTCTCCTGATGCAGTGTTTGCAAAGTCCCTCTAGGGCCTTTTATCTAGATGTGGAATTGCTGGAGCACAGGGTGTATGTAAATTCAAGTTATTTTCCAAGGTGATTATATCAATTTTCATTCCCAACAGCTCCTATTGCTCTAAAGCTCAAGGGTTCTTAATTTATGACCCTCCAATAGTTATAAATGGTTTCTCCTTTAACCTGACTTTTACTTCTGGACCAACAGTGAAATTGAGCATCTTTCATGTGTTTATTCGCCATTCCAGTTTTCTCTTTTGCAAAATGCCTCTTCTTGTCTTTTGCCCAAATTTCTATTGGGTTGTCTTTTTCTTGTCGAGTTGTAGGGATTCTCTTCTTTTTTTAAATTGAAGTATGGTTGATTTACAATATTATGTTACCAAGTTGTAGGGATTCTTTATATATTCTAGATGTTGTTAGTATGTGGCTAATATCTTCACCTAGTTTGTGACTTGTCTTTTCTCTTCCTTGATGGTGTGTTTTATTGAATAAACATAGTTAATGAAGTCACATTTTTTATTGAAGTATACTTGATTTACAATGTAATGAAGTCACATTTGTCTTTCCTTTTATGAAAGTTTTGTCTTTCACATTTGTTTGTTTCTTTTTTTTTTTTTTTTTTTTTTTGCGGTATGTGGGCCTCTCGTTGTGGCCTCTTCCGTTGCGGAGCACAGGATCCGGATGCGCAGGCTCAGCGGCCATGGCTCACAGGCCCAGCCGCTCTGCGGTATGTGGGATCTTCCTGCACGGGAGCATGAACCCGTGTCCCCTGCATCGGCAGGCGGACTCTCAACCACTGCGCCACCAGGGAAGCCCTACCCTTTCTTATGTTTAAAAATTTCCTTTTCTTCTTGGTTTGTTAAGTACTTTTATCATAAATGGGTGTTAGATTTTTATCAAATGGTTCTTTCTGTATCTATTGAGACTGTAATTTTTACCTCCCTTAATCTGTTAGTGTGGTGGATATCACTTGATGGATTTTTCTAACATTAAACAAACTTTGCATTGTTGGAATACACCCAATATCTTCATGATGTATTTATTTTTTAGACACTGCCAGACCCAGTTTGTTAATATTTTGTTTTGGATTCTTGCTTCTATGTTCATAAGTAAGATTAACTTGCAGATTTCCTTTCTGTTTGCTTTTGCTTGTCTAGTTTTGGTTTCGAGCTTATTCTGGCCTGGTATAATGAGTTGCTGAGTATGCCTTTTTCTATTCCCTGGAAAAGTTTTCATAAGATAAGAATGATCCTTGATTGAATGTTTGATAGACTTCGGATCTGGTCTTTTCTTTGTGGGAATGTTTTAAAATACTTATTTTATTCCTTTAATATTTATGGGACCATTTAGGATTTCTGTATATTTACACCCAGACACATATACACTCAGTTCTGTTATAATGTTTGTCTTGAAAACAAATTTGTTCCAACACAATTGTTATATTAGGGAAATATTAGAGCATAACTTGAATTTCCTGTTGCTTGTATACCAGTTTCGTCCTTAAGAAACACTAAGTGAACACAGAAAACTGTACCCAGCTGAACTGAGTCCCATAGGGATACACAAACATACATACACATGTATACACATCTCAAACACCTAACGACCAGCTACATCAGTTTCCTGTGTGTGTTATGAGCCACACCCATCCATATCTGGTGTTACAACTTTCTGTTCAATTTCAAATAACTTCTACCATTTGATAATGGTAGAACCCACAAATTGCTTTCCCTTTGCTTTAATCCATACTCGGTATATATGGGAAATGGGGTGGTGGAGTGAATGGGAGAGAAAGGAGACTAAGAAGAGACCAAGTTTTGGGTTCTGGTGACTGGATAGACGCTGACGTGAATTCACCGAAAATGCAGGAGACAGAATATGGGTGGGGAGAAGGTGAGGAGTCCATTTTGGACATGTGATGTTTTAACTGCCTGGAAGACACTGAGATGGGCATCTGATCTTTGATTCTGGGGACCTGAAGGTCAGCAGAGAGCTCAGGGTTGGAAATAGAGTGGGGCAGAGGTGGTGGTAGTGAATGAAATCACATGGCCCTGAGAAGCCCAAGATGACCACAGAGCATCAAAGGAAGAAGAAGCAACAGAAAAGTCAGAAAATGTATGGTCAGAGATGGTGGAGGAGAACCGGGAGGGAGGTAAGGGAGCCAAGGAGGACAGGGTTTTGAAGAAGAATGGTCAGCATTATGGCTACCTGTGATTGAGGTTTCCTTGGTCAGTGTTACCCCACCTAATCATTAGACCTGTCCCAACACGTAGGTAACAGTGTACACATTTCTTTCAAGAAATAAATGGAGGGACTTCCCTGGTGGTCCAGCGGTTAAGACTCCGTGCTCCCAACGCAGGGGGCCCGGGTTCGATCCCTGGTCAGGGAACTAGATCCCTCATGCTACAACTAAGAGTTCACATGCCTCAACTAAAGATCCCACCTGAGGCCCGTGAGCCATGGCCGCTGAGCCTGCGCGTCCGGAGCCTGTGCTCCGCAACGGGAGAGGCTACAACAGTGAGAGGCCCGCGTACCGCAAAAAATAAATAAATAAAAAAATAAAGATCCCACCTGCTGCAACTAAGACCTGGCGCAGCCAAATAAATATTTTTTTAAAAATGGAGGCTCAGATTTGTTTTAAAAAGTTGACTAAAACCACTAAGAGAGGAAAGCAACATACAAACTCCCTTCTCCCTTTCTCTGATGCTGGAGTGCGCCTGCCAGGCTGCACTGTCTCCTCAGTGGGGAGGCAGAGGCCAAGTTCAGTGGGTTAAGGAGGGAATGGTAGGGGCTTCCCTGGTGGCGCAGTGGTTAAAAACCCGCCTGCCATTGCAGGGGACACAGGTTCAAGCCCTGGTCCGGGAAGATCCCACATGCCGCGGAGCAACTAAGCCCATGCGCCAGAACTACTGAGCCCGCACGCCTAGAGCCCGTGCTCCGCAACAAGAGAAGCCACTGCAATGAGAAGCCCGCGCACAGCAACCAGAGAAAGCTTCACAGCAACGAAGACCCAACACAGCCAAAACAAATCACACTCAAAAAAAGGAGGGAATGGCAGGTGAGGGTCAGGAGACAGGAGACAACGCTGTGGAGCCGGGGGGCGGAGGAGAAAGTGAAGGGAACAGGAAAGGCTGTTTTTGTTTGTTCGAGGACGAGGGCACCATGGACATTCACTTGTTCAGTTAGCAGACATTTATCCATGTTGAACGTTCACCTCTGGGCACTGAGGATGTAGCCCTCGTGACATTTCTGTTTTAACAGGGGTGTCAAGCAGTAAACAAGAAAGCCGTTGATAACTATATAGTTGTATGTGGAGGTGGGTTCTACTGAGCACAAGCAAAGTGGGTGGAGCGTAGAGAGCTGGGGGTGGAGCAGGCGATTGTGGGGAAGCAGGAAAGGCCTCCCTGAGGAAGTGATACTTCAGGAGAGACCTGATCCTGTGAGACCTTGAGGGGGACTGTTGATGGGATGCAGGGGTGGGGCTGAGAGGGCCTTGAGCAAGTGGATGGCATGCTCTCCTGGATTTAAGTGGGGATGGAAAAGGTCGTGGAGAGGGAAGGGACAAGGGGAGATGTCTGCCTTTGCTGGCGATAGGCCCTGGGCTGGCCGTGGTGGTAAGGAGAGATCTTCTCCCGCTGAAGCAGGAGGACGGGCTCTGAGGAGGGTGGGTGTCACGAGAGGGACGTGGATATGGGGCGAGCTCAGTGGGCAAATGTGAGCCGAAGGTCGAAGAGTAGGAATAATGGAATTACAGTGGAATCGAAGCATAGCGTCAGAGGCAGGGACGCTGGCGTTTGGTTTCAGAGGAGGAGTGGTCCTGTGATACCGAAGTCCTGGGTCAGCCATACCTCCAAAAACTATTTTAAGCCCTGGCTAGCTCCACAAGCTTTGGAATCAGGCCAACTTGGGTACAAGACCGTTTCTACCACCAACTGATCTTAGGCAAGTTGCTGAATCTCTCTAAGCCTGTTTCCTCATCTGAAAATGAGAATCTTAGTACCTGCTTCATAGGGCTGCTATGAAGAAGAAATGGAATAATACCTTTTGGCCAGCCCATGATTACCTCCTGTCTCTGAGATCTAACCCCTAACCCCCAGAGGTGGCCCCCTGCAGCTGTCTTTGTACAGTGAAGCTCTGATCCTTGAGACTGCTTTCCCGCGAAGTAGCATAGGTAACATAAAAGGTGGCACAAGCTTTTGATCCCACCTGCGTTGCCCAGGTTTCCAGAGCACAGCATAACATAACATGGTAGAAACTACCTGGTCTTCGGTCCTACCAGGTACTGTCCCCATAGGGCCAGTGATTTTTCAGTGTTAAGAAACTGTTCTGTATGTGTGCGTGTGTGTGAGTGTGCAGTGTGTGAGGTATGTGTGTGGTGTGTGCGCCTGTGCACAGCGGGGGGTGAGTAGATCTTCCTATCAGCCCCTTCCTGAACCGGTCAGGTGGACAAGGAAGAGAGACGGAGCCCAGCTCTTTCTCTGGGGCCCTGTGACCTCAAGGATCAGATGCCCATGTCAGTGTCACGGGTCCAGAAAGTTCAGGTATCAGACAGACTGGGTCACACTCTGCACTCTCTCTCTGAGGTCAGCTTCCTTCTTGTGCTATAGCATTTGTAGAGGAAGCTGAACACTTTAAGCTCTGAGGGGCACATCCTGCCTGAGTGTGTCTGAGCTCTGGCCGTCTTAGACCTCGCACCTAATCTCACACCTAAGAGGCAGCCAGAGGTCTAAAGAGGAAGGGGGCCTAGCCCTGGGCAGTGGGCTCAGGAGGGGACTGAGCTGGGGGCTGGGAGAAATGTGGGGGGCAGGTCTATACCTCCTGGTCTCCCTTGAGGTATCTGGGCTTCTCTAGGAGGAGTTGCTGGGGCATCAGGGTCCCCACAGGTTGCTCAACTCTTCCCCAGGCCCCAAACCCACATGAGCCACCTGGCCACTATCAAGTCTCAACTTTTTTTCTCTTCCAAAGGAAGGAAGTAACCCACCTCCCACATGGCATCTCTGGTCTGAGGAAATGCAGACTCTGGGACATGTGGCTGATGGGCCACAGCCAGTTTCAGTGACATCAGGCACCCTCCCCTTCCCTCCTCGGGACGGGGCTTTCCCAGGAGGTGGGATGAGAAGGCTGGTCACAGGCAAATTTTACAGACTCAATAGAAGATAAACCCTTTAATTTGTTTCTGAAAAAATAAATCTCAGTGGATCTTTCTTCCCCAAAGACATGGCCTCTAGAAAACGGTGGTTCCTGTGCTTTTATAAGATAAACTTTCAGGGGACTTCCCTGGCCGCCCAGTGGTTAAGACTCCGCACTTCCACTGCAGGGGGCATGGGTTCCATCCCCGGTCGGGGAACTAAGATCCCCCATGTGGTGTGGCACAGCCAGAAAAACAAAAAGATAAACTTTCAGAAAAATATTTCCACAAAACTAACTTTTGTTCATAAAAATGATGGATCTTCGGTGGCTCAATATCAGTCAGTGTCCGCTTCTAGAAACAGTGTCATCCACTTAGCTGTACAAAGGGAAAGAAACACCTCATGCCCTGCTCAGTGTATCCCCACCACTGGCCCCATTCGCTCCCTCTGGGGTCTTCTGGCCTCGCTGCATCTGTCTCTCTCCTAATTGGACATCCCAGCATGTCCGTCTGTCCCCACTCTGCCCACTCACGTGCTGTCAGCCTCTCTCAGACATCCAGTGGAACATCAGGGGAAACGAGTTCTGTGTGTCTGTCCTGTCAGGTAGCTTTGCCATCCAAGCAGGTTGGTGGGCCTGGTGCTCCCACAGGAAGTCTGCAGACCAGGCTGTTAGGGGCTTCCTTTTTCCAGGAATAGTTGCTGCTGGTATGCTTTCCAGGTCACAGGTTGCCTGGAGCTGGGTAGTCAGGGGCACAGGCCTATCTGAGATGTCCTGCAGTCAACAGGCAAGACATGACAGGTGGGGGTCCTGGAGCCCAGGCCACTCCCTTCAGGAGAGTCACCGAAGACGCCATATCCCAGGGGGAAAGACAGGTCGTGTGTAAACTGTGAAGCAGGGGTGCCGAAGGGCTGAGAAGAAAGGGGGACTTGGAGTCCAGAAGACGCTGCTCCTGCCGCTCCAGCTCACACGAGTCTCAAGTTCAAGCGAGGCTGTAGCTGGTCCTCCTGTCGGAAAGGGAAGAAGCCAAAGGGAAGGAGGAGGTGGGTGGTGCCCCGTGGAAGTGTCAGTGGCTGCTCCTTGTCTCTCTAGCAGCTCCTCCCCTTCTCAACCCCGTGAATGAAGCTAAAACCCTGTTCTCCCGAGTCCCACCAAGCAGTTCCCCATCCACCTGTTATTCCCCGAGTGTAGCGCATGAGCTCAGTAAGATGGGCTGGAGTCCCAGGCCGTCCACAGCAAGCAGTGAGGGACCCATGACAAAGCCACTTCCTGCCTATCGTGCGTGGTCCTCTGTATCTACATGGACTCGTGTTTGTAAACGCATGAGCGTCGGCAAAAACGTGGACAAGGCTCGTGAACGTCTGCTGGACCAGACGTGTTGATACTGCAGCGCCTGCTTGGCCTCAGGCTCTGGGCTGAGCTCTTGGGACGCAAAAGTGAAGAAAACAGACCCAGCTTTCAAGGTCCCCCCAGTCCACTGCGAAAGCCAGACAGTGAGCAGATCACCCTCGGGCAGTGGGATCGGTGGTGGTTCGCAGGGGAAGAACAAGGTCAGAGAGAGCTGCTCGGTGCAGCCTGCGGCGGGGAGAGCGGGAGACGGCTCCCAGGCTGGAGGGTGGTGCCATCCACCGGGACCCGGGCACAGCAGGAGCAGCGATTGGGGAAGAAGATAAATTCGGTTTGCGGCCCATTTAGACTGACTGCCATGCTTGTGGGACATCAGGTGGAGGTGACCAAATGAGAGCCGTGCACATCTGCATGCCTCCCGGGCGTTGGCAGCCCTCCTGTGTATACCCGTGTGCGAGAGGTGCCTACCTCCCAAGGGAGCGGGAGCTGTTCCGACGTGGCACCTTTGGAGTGCGGCCGACCAGGAAGATGCACAGACCGATGAGGATCAAGCAGGTGGGTATGGCACCGATGAGGACTTTGAGGGTCACCACTACCTGTTCTGCCTGCTTGCAGGCTCCTGGCTCATACCCCGCAAAGCTGGGGAAACACCATCCAATGCATCCAGCTCAGAGCCTGGCTTCCTGACGGAGGGGTCCCAAATGCCCAACCACCACGCTATCCTGTAACTTGGATAGTTTCCTGGCCACATCAGCCTAACTATGGGGGACGGAGTGTGAAGGAACAAACAGACCAGGGAGGAGTTCAGAGAAAGCTGAGAATGTGGGAAGCAGAGGCTTCAGAAGGGGTACAGCCACCAAGAAGGGCCCCTCCCAGTCATGTGCACAGAGAAAGCTAGGGTGGAGGTTCCCACACACCCTCCGGACCCACGGGTGACCCCTGGCTGGCTAAGGTGGGGGACTCTGCCCTCTGCTTCCCACGCCGCTAGTCTTTTGTGCCTCTGGTACAGCCCAGCTCTGTGACTCACTCCAGGCTGAGAGTGGAGATGCCCAGGGCGCCTGCACCTGAAAGCTTGGTGAAGAAGACGTAGGATGAATAGAAGATGGTCTCCAGCCCTGGGCCGTGCTGGTGCTGCAGCTGGAATTCATCCACCACATCTGGAAGCATGGACCTGGGGGAGGGGGCTGCAGAATTATCCCTTTTATCCTCTCAACAGCCACCAGCCCAGGAGCTCTCTGGGGACAGAGAGTGAGGCAGATTCACCCCTGCGTCCCCGCTGCCCAGGACCGGCCCACAGAGTCAGGCAATATTTCCCCAACACACAACTGTCCACCATTCCTGCCGCCTGGCGCTCTTTCGGGAGGGCTCCACAGATGGCACTGGCAGCCTCCATCTCCCGCAAGGCGGGGAGGGCCCCTCCCCAGCGCAGTCTGTGCACAAGGCCTGGGACAGCAGGTTGATGTGAAGGAGGGATACCCAGTAGGAAGGACGTGAGGCTCCCACTCCCATTTCCCTTCACCCAGCCTACCAGGTTAGCAGCAAGGACACGGCAATGCTCACGCCAGATACAAAGGCCACGACGTATGCCACGGGTGCTGTGGGCACAGCAGCCAGCAGGATTGCAAATGGCACCATCCCCTAGGGAGACAGACACACTAGCTGCTCCCTCCACCTGCACCAGCCCCCCTCAACTGCTCTTCGATGCACACACCCACCGCTCTACTGATGACCCCCTGCGCCTGGTCCCCTGCAAGGCACTGAGCACTGCCGGCCCCCAGGAGGCTCAGGCTCTAAGGTCACCGCCCCCCAATATCCCTCCAGGCCTTGCTTCCTGCCTCACTCACAAAGATCCCGAAGGCCGACATCCTCTTCCCAAATCGCTGCAGAACCCACTCCCACATCGGGGTGCTCAGCACTGCCGAGACCTGTGAGCAGACAGAATCATCCCAGCCCAGGACACGCCCCCTGCGCCTGTGCCTGTGCCAGGCCCTCAAAGCCCTGACTTTTAGGAGGGACCCTCGACGTTGACCTTGCCCCCTGGCTGGAAACAGTGGCTGTGAACTTTATGACCCTGGCCCCAATTCCACACTCTGCTGAAATGCAGGTGACCAAGACCACAGCAGAGTCCAGAACACTGGCCACCGGCAGTCCGGCCACGTGTGTCATGGCAAGGGTCACACATCCCCAACTCAGGCCCCCGAGCGCCCTTGCCTCTACCGCCCCAGGTTCCCTCACCAGGATGGTTATCACCAGGCTCTGCACGTGGTCATGGAGCCGGGAGGCGTGAGCGCAGAACAGGACCAGGTAGCTCTGCTCCACCTGAGCAGGTCGACAGGAAGTGGGCGTGTATGGGAAATGGCAGAGACGTGGACGTCAAGGGCAAGGCCAGGGTCTCAAGTCTGGCCTCCCCTTTGGGACCTCAAGCGTCCGGTTCCTGCCGCCATCACGCAGTCCCCTCCCCAACGAAGGACGCGTATCCCTGACACACGTATAAATGCCATTCCTAGTCCCCCTCCCCGGCACAGCTGAGAACCACCCCAGACAGCGTCAGCTTCCTGGTGTCTGGGCCCTGACCCTCCCCAGCCCCACAAGCTCTAGGCAGGTTTCTCTCCTCCCAGCACCAGCCTCGCCAGGCGCTTGCCAGCCACTGGTTTCTCTCTGGTGCAGTGGGGACGAGAGACACCTGAACCTACGCAGGGTCAGTATGGCCAGAGCCAAGCCAGTGGGGATCAGCCTGGCCAGAGGTACCTGAACGGCTGCCGAGATGAACAGGAAGGAGATGACCAGCTTCAGGTAGGGCGGGTGCCGGACTGTGAGCCGCAGCCCAGCCAGGAAGCTCAGGCCCTGGCCGGAGGCTCGGGCAGAGGCATCTGCAACACAGGAAGGGAACATCATGGGTGCCCCTCCTGTCCCTCAGCCCCTAACTCCGGGTTGAGGGGATCAGTGGGGACATGCCAGCCTGGCGCAGGCCTGGCCTCAGGAAGCTGCTGGCCTGGGTTGGCAGTCTGGTGGCAGGCACCATCCTAAACTCTGCCCGGTGCCTCAGTTCTTCCAGGTGCCCTACACTGCACTGACCATGCTCTTGACCCCCAGCCCCAGGGAGCGGGACTCGGCCACCGTGTACCGTGAGTGCAGGCAGGCGTGGGGGGCGTGGGGTGGGATGGATCTCCCCCTGGCCCCACCAGCTGTCACCTTGCTCCACGCTGTGTCCCAGGGATGACCTTGGAGATGGCAGGGACGCTGATGGGAGCCACTGTCCATGGACTCATCGTGTCTGGTGCCCACGGGTCCCACAGGTGCAAGGAGACTGCGCTCCCAGGACAAGTGTCCATCTCCCCCAACGTGGTGAGTGCCCAGGCTACCCAGACCCACTGGGACCCCTGCTTCGGGTCACTTGTTTCTTCCAGGGCCGTTTCTCCCCCAGGTCTCTTCATGGTGGTTTGGGGGCTCAGCTCTGCACACCATGCCCTCTCGTTCCTTCCCTGCTCCTGAAGCTGAGACCATGCCCTCCGTCCTCCCTGCTAAATCTGCTTATGCTGGGTGCCTTCTAAACATGGAGTCAGACAACAGATCAGCAGGCCATCTGGAGGGGAGGAGGCGGACCCCAGAGAAGGGATGGGGTGGGGAAGGGCCACAGGCAGGGACAGGGGAGAGAGACAGCAGAACGGTTTGGTGTCCTGGCAGAGCCCTGGGCAAAACCTGACCTATGACCAGTCCTACCCATCCCTGAACGGGTGACTGCCAACGCCAACCCCACCCCCAGTGTGAAAGGGCTAGTACCCCTTCGTGTCTCCTCAAAGTAGGTCCCTTTTCAGCAATTAGGGGACGTGCCTCTATTTATCCATCAAGTTCATCTTCTATCCACACCCCAGCCCTTTCTCCTTAAGCAAATGACATCACTCACCTCCACCAACATTTGGGAATTAATGGTATGAGAATAATACCACCAACACCCATGGTTCACCACCCGTAAGGAAACATTACAATGAAGTCCTTGTGTACCCCCCCATCCCCAGACCCATCGGTAGCCCGGCTACAGAATGTGCCTGAGCACAGTGCACAGTGAGGCTGTAGAGCCCCAGAGAGAGCGGGGAAGTCAGCTTCCCCTTCCCATGGCCCACTGCCCCGGTCTAGGGATTGCCTGAGTCAGGGTCGGGGAGAGACTCTGCCCAGTTGCCCTCAAACCCCATCATGGTGCTATGAGCCTGGGATCAGAGGGATTGCGACCTGCAGATTCACCCTCCCCTCTTCCATGCCTAGGCCCCACTGAGGCCTCTACAAGTGCCCTCCCCAAAGCTACTGGGTCACTGTCTGGGTGAGGGTGGAACAGAGGGTGGCAGTGGCCTTGGGTTGGAGAGCAGGAGCTGGGCAGGGCCTGGGATGCCAAGAAGTAGGGAGCAGGAGGCTGAGAACCCCTCCCGGGAGGCGGAGCCTCGTGTGAGCCAAGGCGAGAAGCATTCAGGTGCCTCTTGGTAGTTCCAGCTCTGTTGTTCCATCGACTTCACTTACAAAACACAAATTCATAGATAAAATCATCACGAATTTCAAGACAGCGGAGCATTAACTCCCAAGTGCAGTGCCTTCTGAATGTGGGACCCTGTGCAACTGTGCTGGATCCACACTGGTGAAGCCCTGCCCATCTCCCTCTTTCTCCCCCCACCAAAGGCAACCCCTGTCCTGAATTGGGTGGCTGTTACTCCCATGCATGCCTTGAATGTATTTTATTACATATGTGTCTTCCTCTGAATGCTAGGTAGCACCGTTCTGGTTTTGACATTTATCTGCGTCATCATGCATCACACTGTCTGCTCCTGGATCTGTCTCCCCACCCACTCCAAGCCCCTTATTGTGGATGCACAGGATCACTTATTCATCACCGTAACCACAGGGTCTAGCACGCAGAAATCAGCCCCAATGAACGTTTGCTTAAAAAAAAGAGGCGAAGGGGGTTTAGACCCATGGCTGCATGGATGCCCGCAGGAGGCAGAGGGCCAGCAGAAGGACCACTCTGGGCCCTTAGATCTGCCTGTCCTGCTGGGCTGGTGGGGCGGAGGGGCACCCCGCATCCTTGGGCTTGGGCTGAGGGTCCCTGTGCTCCCACTGGGACGTACTCCTGCCCGGCCCCTGGGTATCCTCACCTCCGTGGGTTGGAGACATCAGCCCCACTGAGGTCCTGTCCTGTCCCACAGACTCGTCTCTACTGCACGGCAGCCACTGTGGTTGCTGTGACGTACCCCGTGTGCAGTAGTTTGCTCTGCCTGGGGGTGAAGGAGCGACCGGGTAGGTGCGGGGTGCAGGCAGGGTGGGGGAAGCAGAAGCTGCGGCCGGGCTCCTCTTGGGCGTGGGTTTGGGTTTTGAACTCCACCAAGCCAAGATGTCCCCTTCCTGTGTTGCAGATGCCTCTGCCCGAGGCTCCGGCCAGGGCCTGAGCTTCCTGGCTGGGCTGCGGCTCACAGTCCGGCACCCGCCCTACCTGAAGCTGGTCATCTCCTTCCTGTTCATCTCGGCAGCCGTTCAGGTACCTCTGGCCAGGCTGATCCCCACTGGCTTGGCTCTGGCCATACTGACCCTGCGTAGGTTCAGGTGTCTCTCGTCCCCACTGCACCAGAGAGAAACCAGTGGCTGGCAAGCGCCTGGCGAGGCTGGTGCTGGGAGGAGAGAAACCTGCCTAGAGCTTGTGGGGCTGGGGAGGGTCAGGGCCCAGACACCAGGAAGCTGACGCTGTCTGGGGTGGTTCTCAGCTGTGCCGGGGAGGGGGACTAGGAATGGCATTTATACGTGTGTCAGGGATACGCGTCCTTCGTTGGGGAGGGGACTGCGTGATGGCGGCAGGAACCGGACGCTTGAGGTCCCAAAGGGGAGGCCAGACTTGAGACCCTGGCCTTGCCCTTGACGTCCACGTCTCTGCCATTTCCCATACACGCCCACTTCCTGTCGACCTGCTCAGGTGGAGCAGAACTACCTGGTCCTGTTCTGCGCTCACGCCTCCCGGCTCCATGACCACGTGCAGAGCCTGGTGATAACCATCCTGGTGAGGGGACCTGGGGCGGTAGAGGCAAGGGCGCTCGGGGGCCTGAGTTGGGGATGTGTGACCCTTGCCATGACACACGTGGCCGGACTTCCGGTGGTCAGTGTTCTGGACTCTGCTGTGGTCTTGGTCACCTGTATTTCAGCAGAGGGTGGAATTGGGGCCAGGGTCATAAAGTTCACAGCCACTGTTTCCAGCCAGGGGGCAAGGTCAACGTCGAGGGTCCCTCTTAAAAGTCAGGGCTTTGAGGGCCTGGCACAGGCACAGGCGCAGGTGGCGTGTCCTGGGCTGGGATGATTCTGTCCGCTCACAGGTCTCGGCAGTGCTGAGCACCCCGATGTGGGAGTGGGTTCTGCAGCGATTTGGGAAGAGGATGTCGGCCTTCGGGATCTTTGTGAGTGAGGC
The DNA here is from genome assembly GCF_949752795.1 of Hyperoodon ampullatus. Lineage (NCBI taxonomy): Eukaryota > Metazoa > Chordata > Mammalia > Artiodactyla > Ziphiidae > Hyperoodon > Hyperoodon ampullatus. The sequence continues at coordinate 70,344,969 of NC_136928.1, forward strand.
AGGAAGCAAGGCCTGGAGGGATATTGGGGGGCAGTGACCTTGGAGCCTGAGCCTCCTGGGGGCCGGCAGTGCTCAGTGCCTAGCAGGGGACCAGGCGCAGGGGCTCATCAGTAGAGCGGTGGGTGTGTGCATCGAAGAGCAGTTGAGGGGGGCTGGTGCAGGTGGAGGGAGCAGCTAGTGTGTCTGTCTCCCTAGGGGATGGTGCCATTTGCAATCCTGCTGGCTGCTGTGCCCACAGCACCCGTGGCATACGTCGTGGCCTTTGTATCTGGCGTGAGCATTGCCGTGTCCTTGCTGCTACCCTGGTAGGCTGGGTGAAGGGAAATGGGAGTGGGAGCCTCACGTCCTTCCTACTGGGTATCCCTCCTTCACATCAACCTGCTGTCCCAGGCCTTGTGCACAGGCTGCGCTGGGGAGGGGCCCTCCCCGCCTTGCAGGAGATGGAGGCTGCCAGCGCCATCTGTGGAGCCCTCCCGAAAGAGCGCCAGGCGGCAGGAATGGTGGACAGCTGTGTGTTGGGGAAATATTGCCTGACTCTGTGGGCCGGTCCTGGGCAGCGGGGACGCAGGGGTGAATCTGCCTCACTCTCTGTCCCCAGAGAGCTCCTGGGCTGGTGGCTGTTGAGAGGATAAAAGGGATAATTCTGCAGCCCCCTCCCCCAGGTCCATGCTTCCAGATGTGGTGGATGAATTCCAGCTGCAGCACCAGCACGGCCCAGGGCTGGAGACCATCTTCTATTCATCCTATATCTTCTTCACCAAGCTTTCAGGTGCAGGCGCCCTGGGCATCTCCACTCTCAGCCTGGAGTGAGTCACAGAGCTGGGCTGTACCAGAGGCACAAAAGACTAGCGGCGTGGGAAGCAGAGGGCAGAGTCCCCCACCTTAGCCAGCCAGGGGTCACCCGTGGGTCCGGAGGGTGTGTGGGAACCTCCACCCTAGCTTTCTCTGTGCAAATGACTGGAAGGGGCCCTTCTTGGTGGCTGTACCCCTTCTGAAGCCTCTGCTTCCCACATTCTCAGCTTTCTCTGAACTCCTCCCTGGTCTGTTTGTTCCCTCACACTCCGTCCCCCATAGTTAGGCTGATGTGGCCAGGAAACTATCCAAGTTTCAGGATAGCGTGGTGGTTGGGCATTTGGGACCCCTCCGTCAGGAAGCCAGGCTCTGAGCTGGATGCATTGGATGGTGTTTCCCCAGCTTTGCGGGGTATGAGCCAGGAGCCTGCAAGCAGGCGGAACAGGTAGTGGTGACCCTCAAAGTCCTCATCGCTGCCATGCCCACCTGCTTGATCCTCATCGGTCTGTGCATCTTCCTGGTCGGCCGCACTCCAAAGGTGCCACGTCGGAACAGCTCCCGCTCCCTTGGGAGGTAGGCACCTCTCGCACACGGGTATACACAGGAGGGCTGCCAACGCCCGGGAGGCATGCAGATGTGCACGGCTCTCATTTGGTCACCTCCACCTGATGTCCCACAAGCATGGCAGTCAGTCTAAATGGGCCGCAAACCGAATTTATCTTCTTCCCCAATCGCTGCTCCTGCTGTGCCCCGGTCCCGGTGGATGGCACCACCCTCCAGCCTGGGAGCCGTCTCCCGCTCTCCCCGCCGCAGGCTGCACCGAGCAGCTCTCTCTGACCTTGTTCTTCCCCCTGCGAACCACCACCGATCCCACTGCCCGAGGGTGATCTGCTCACTGTCTGGCTTTCGCAGTGGACTGGGGGGACCTTGAAAGCTGGGTCTGTTTTCTTCATTTTTGCGTCCCAAGAGCTCAGCCCAGAGCCTGAGGCCAAGCAGGCGCTGCAGTATCAACACGTCTGGTCCAGCAGACGTTCACGAGCCTTGTCCACGTTTTTGCCGACGCTCATGCGTTTACAAACACGAGTCCATGTAGATACAGAGGACCACGCACGATAGGCAGGAAGTGGCTTTGTCATGGGTCCCTCACTGCTTGCTGTGGACGGCCTGGGACTCCAGCCCATCTTACTGAGCTCATGCGCTACACTCGGGGAATAACAGGTGGATGGGGAACTGCTTGGTGGGACTCAGGAGAACAGGGTTTTAGCTTCATTCACGGGGTTGAGAAGGGGAGGAGCTGCTAGAGAGACAAGGAGCAGCCACTGACACTTCCACGGGGCACCACCCACCTCCTCCTTCCCTTTGGCTTCTTCCCTTTCCGACAGGAGGACCAGCTACAGCCTCGCTTGAACTTGAGACTCGTGTGAGCTGGAGCGGCAGGAGCAGCGTCTTCTGGACTCCAAGTCCCCCTTTCTTCTCAGCCCTTCGGCACCCCTGCTTCACAGTTTACACACGACCTGTCTTTTCCCCTGGGATATGGCGTCTTCGGTGACTCTCCTGAAGGGAGTGGCCTGGGCTCCAGGACCCCCACCTGTCATGTCTTGCCTGTTGACTGCAGGACATCTCAGATAGGCCTGTGCCCCTGACTACCCAGCTCCAGGCAACCTGTGACCTGGAAAGCATACCAGCAGCAACTATTCCTGGAAAAAGGAAGCCCCTAACAGCCTGGTCTGCAGACTTCCTGTGGGAGCACCAGGCCCACCAACCTGCTTGGATGGCAAAGCTACCTGACAGGACAGACACACAGAACTCGTTTCCCCTGATGTTCCACTGGATGTCTGAGAGAGGCTGATAGCACGTGAGTGGGCAGAGTGGGGACAGACGGACATGCTGGGATGTCCAATTAGGAGAGAGACAGATGCAGTGAGGCCAGAAGACCCCAGAGGGAGCGAATGGGGCCAGTGGTGGGGATACACTGAGCAGGGCATGAGGTGTTTCTTTCCCTTTGTACAGCTAAGTGGATGACACTGTTTCTAGAAGCGGACACTGACTGATATTGAGCCACCGAAGATCCATCATTTTTATGAACAAAAGTTACTTTTGTGGAAATATTTTTCTGAAAGTTTATCTTTTTGTTTTTCTGGCTGTGCCTCACCACATGGGGGATCTTAGTTCCCCGACCGGGGATGGAACCCGTGCCCCCTGCAGTGGAAGTGCGGAGTCTTAACCACTGGGCGGCCAGGGAAGTCCCCTGAAAGTTTATGTTATAAAAGCACAGGGGGCTTCCCTGGTGGCGCAGTGGTTGAGAGTCCGCCTGCCGATGCAGGGGACACGGGTTCGTGCCCCGGTCTGGGAAGATCCCACATGCCGCGGAGCGGTTGGGCCCGTGAGCCATGGCCGTTGAGCCTGCGCGTCCGGAGCCTGTGCTCCGCAATGGGAGAGGCCACAACAGTGAGAGGCCCACGTACAGCAAAAAAAAAAAAAAAGCACAGGAACCACCGTTTTCTAGAGGCCATGTCTTTGGGGAAGAAAGATCCACTGAGATTTATTTTTTCAGAAACAAATTAAAGGGTTTAACTTCTATTGAGTCTGTAAAATTTGCCTGTGGCCAGCCTTCTCATCCCACCTCCTGGGAAAGCCCCGTCCCGAGGAGGGAAGGGGAGGGTGCCTGATGTCACTGAAACTGGCTGTGGCCCATCAGCCACAGTTAAGGTGGTTAAGAATCCGCCTGCGAATGCAGGGGACACAGGTTCGAGCCCTGGTCCGGGAAGATCCCACATTCCGTGGAGCAACTAAACCGTTGCGCCACGACTACTCAGCCTGCGCTCTAGAGGCCTCAGAGAGCCACAACTACTGAGCCCGCGTGCCACAACTACTGAAGGCCACGCGCCTTGAGCCCGTGCTCTGCAACAAGAGAAGCTACCGCAGTGAGAAGCCCACGCACCACAACAAAGAGTAGCCCCCACTCTCCTCAACTACAGAAAGCCCGCGGGCAGCAATGATGACCCAACACAGCCAAAAATAAATTAAGTAATTTAAAATAAATAAATAAATAAATAAATATCCCTCTATTTACAAAGACTGCTTACCCTTTTTTGATGGAGTTCAGAAACTGCTGACTTGCACCATCAGAATAACTTCTGAAATCATCATTGACTGTGAATCCATTTTTCCATAATTTTATACTTACATATGCCTGCAAAGCAGTAAGAAACAAGATGCAACATGTTAATAAATGAAGTGTACTAATAAACTAAAATCCCCTTGAAACATTCTTCTATCAGTGTATATTTTCTGTATCAATCTTTTCTTTAAAATAGAGATATAACTGACATATAACCTTGTATTAGTCTTAGGTATACAACATAATAGTTTGATATATATATCTATTGCAAGATGATTACAGAATAAGTGTAGTTAACATCCACCACCGCACACAGCTACAAATTTTTTAAATATACCATTCTTAACAGCAAGCTTCAAATGTAAAATATCAAAAATTATAATGTATACATAAAATAGGGTTCATAATGAATAATATTTTAAAATAATTCATTAATAATCTTCTTTAAGAGAGGTCATTTGCAAAAATATTCTATGCCCTGTCTAAAAGGACACTAAACCTTTCTGTCCAGAACAGACTTCTCAACAGTTTAGAGAATGACTCTGAAATGACTTGAATATTAAGAATAATAAAGGGGGAAAAAAAGACTATGAGTAATTAATGGCTATTCCTTCAAATATAAACTATCAGTGTTACTGTTATCAATATTTCATCTCTCAACATCTTGTGGATCATCTCCTAAGAACATTATTTATTCACTCATTGAATCAAAGAAGTCACTGTAGAAATACAGAAAGGTTCAGAAATACAGTAGGATGCAGAGATGCTTCAGGCTGAACACAGAAGGACTTATAAAAAACTATTTAAGGGGCTTCCATGGTGGCGCAGTGGTTGAGAGTCTGCCTGCCAACGCAGGTGACACGGGTTCGTGCCCCGGTCCGGGAGGATCCCACATGCCGCAAAGCGGCTGGGCCCGTGAGGCATGGCCGCTGGGCCTGCGCGTGCGGAGCCTGTGCTCCGCAACGGGAGAGGCCGCAACAGTGAGAGGCCCGCATACCGCAAAGAAAAAAAAAAAAAAGAAAAAAAGAAACCATTTAGGAAAATAGACTATTAGAGGCCTTCCCTTGTCTCTAGCATTTATTCATTCAGCATATGTTTATTGAGTGCCTAATATGTAACAGACACTCCACTAAGATGTTAGGGAAAACAATCACAATAACGATGCCATACATTATTAGCCTGCCTGCCTATCTATCTGTCTGTCTGTCTATGTACTTACCTGGGAGAGCACTTGTGTGTACACTTACATGTACCAAACACTGTTTAAAGTACTTTCCCTACATGTATTTATTTAATCCTCCTAAAATCCACACAAGGTGGGTATTATTATCCTTTTTATAGATGGGAAATTAGAAACACAAAAGATTAATTAAATTGCCCAATATCACATAGTCAGTAAGGGTGGAGCTGGGGTTGGAATCCATACTCTTAACCACTATATTATATTACCTCTTTTTGTTTACCTATAACCAAACTGCCAAGACTCTGCTCTCATGGTACTCACAGAAAAGAATGAGAACTAAAAAAATTGTACAAATGAACTTACTTACCCAAAAGAAATAGAGTCACACATGTAGGAAACAAACTTATGGTTACCAAGGGGGAAAGTGGCAGGGAGGGATAAATTGGGAGATTGGAATTAACACATATATAAAACAGACAACTAATAAGGACCTACAGTATAGCACAGGGAATTCTACTCAATACTCTGGAATAACCTATACAGGAAAAGAATCTAAAAAAGAGTGGATATATGTATATAAGTAACTGACTCACTTCGCTGTACAGCAGAAACTAATACAACATTGTAAATCAACTATACTCCAATAAAAATTAATTAAAAAAAAAGAAAAGAATGAGAACAAAACAAATAGGAAAAGAGTACATAAAGATACTGAGGAGCGGAATTCCCTAGCAGTCCAGTGGTTAGGACCGGTACTTTCACTGCTGAGGGCCCGGGGTTCAATCCCTGGTCAAGGAACTATCCCACAAGCTGTATGGGCCAAAAAAAAAAAAAAAAAAAGACACTGAGGAAAACAGAAGAAGCTTAAAAACAAAAATGCAAACACGATAATTAATACACTTATATGAGAGGATGTTTGAACGGGAGTAGGAGGGAATATTCAGGGAGCAAAAGAGCTCTTAGAAACTTAAAATGGAAAGTAAACAAAGGGATTGAATATAAGGTGGAAGAACTAGTACAATTAAAATAGAACAAAACAACCACGAGGTGGAAAACAGGAGAAACAATAAGAGACTCAGTCCAAGAGATCCATTATCTAAGTAAAAATACTCTAGAGAGACAGGAAACAGAGGGGAGCAAAATATCGAGAAGCAACATGAGAAAATGTCCTAGAAGAGTAAACTACAAGTTTCTGTATTGAATGAATGAAAAAGAATCTATACCAAGGCCCATAGAACATGAGGAGATTAAAGAAAAGATTCTAATAGGTTGCAGGGAGCAAAAACATGTCACACACACAGGCTCAGATGCCAAAACAGCAATCTATCAATCATGTGTGAAGGCAGAATAAAGGCAAATTCAGGTGCGCAAGGTTTTAAGCCATCCATTTCCCACGCACTCTTTTTACCCGCACTTTCTGCATAAAACACCTCAAGACTGGCTTCATAAAAGTGGAAACATACAGGGTAGGGGTTGGGAGAGGCACAGAATTCAGTGCACCAGAAGTGAGAGGAGAGATAAATAAAGTGCTCAGGATCATAGATTCCAGGGCAGCAGCAGTGTAACTCCCCTAGAGGACATCGGAGAAAGAAGGGCTTCACCACAGTTGTCCTTCAGAAAAAATTAAACTGGTAAAATTATCTAATATGTTCAAACATACTGGAAAAAGATACAGCCTTCTATCAGAGTTCAGGGATAAATTAATGACAGCCACAAAGAAAATAAAGGCAATATGGAAGGGAAAAAACTACTAATTCTAGTGAAAATTTAAAAGGCAGTCAGGAAAAGAACTATCATCACACACTATATGACTCAGTGATGCTGGACAGTATTTACAAAGTCATAAAGATATAAACAATGATAATTGATTTAATCCCAAATTATGATATAATTATGTTAGTCAAATGAGAGGAGGTGGTTTGGGGATGAGGGGAAGGAAGAATAAGAGCTAAATTCTCATTTTCTATTTTAAAAAAGTCAAGACATAACTTGAAAAAACTAAAAACTCAAGAACTATCATTTTTAGTATATTCTTACAAATACAGTCTTTATACAAGAAGAAATAGTTAAGACTACCTCTGGGTAGTGATTACCTCTGGGAATTAGATATCATGGCCATGGAGGAACCGGGCTGCTATTTTTCAACCTAAGCCCTTCAGACTTCAGTCTGAAGAACTAAAGAACTCTCTTCGAGCTCTCAATGCAGGGGGTCCGGATTCGATCCCTGGTCAGGGAACTAGACCTCACATGCGTGTCGCAACTAAGAGTTTGCATGCCAGAGCTCAGGAGCCCGCCTGCCGCAACTAAGACACAGTGCAACCAAATTAAATAAATAAAAAATATATTTAAAAAAAAATTTTAAGGCAAAGTAGAGTAAAGGGATCTCTTTAATGTCTGACTTCGAAAAGCCAGCTAGATTCTCATAATTGCTGCTGCCTTCAGTCCGCTGTGATATGGCATTTTGATTGAAGTACATTAAAAAAAACCAAAAATCAAGCCTCAAACAGATATGTAGTTGCAAAAAGCATTTTAATAGCTTTTCCAAGATACTACCTCAAAATGTAGTAAGTGGTAGTATCTCAAAAGTTAGTTGAGGGCTTCCCTCGTGGTGCAGTGGTTGAGAGTCCGCCTGCTGATGCAGGGGACACAGGTTCGTGCCCCAGTCTGGGAAGATCCCACATGCCGCGGAGCGGCTAGGCCCGTGAGCCATGGCTGCTGGGCCTGTGCGTCCGGAGCCTGTGCTCCGCAACGGGAGAGGCCACAACAGTGAGAGGCCCGTGTACCGCAAAAAAAAAAAAAAAAAAAAAAAAAAATTTAGTTGAAAATATCACATGATAACACATATGTAGAATCTAAAAAAATGATACAAGTGAATATATTTACAAAACAGAAACAGACTCATAGATATAGAAAACAAACTTATGGCTACTGAAGGGGAAAGGTGGGGTGAGGGATAAATTAGGAGTTTGGGATTAACAGATACACACTACTACATATAAAATAGATAAACAACAAGGGCCTCCTGCATAGCACAGAGAACTTATATTCACTATCTTGTAATAACCTATAATGAAAAAGAATTTGAAAAAAATATATAACACATATATTTTATATATATTATATATATCATATATATTTTTATATACATTATATATATTATATATATTATATATATATAAAAAAACTGAATCACTTTGCTGTACATCTGAAACTAACACAACTTTTTTCTTTTTTTGGCCATGCCGCGTGGCTTGTGGGATCTTAGCTCCCCAGCGAGGGACTGAACCTGTGCCCTCAGCAGGGAAAGCTCAGAGTCCTAACCACTGGACGGCCAGGGAATTTCTTAACACAACATTTTAAATCAACTGTACTTCAATTAAAAAAAAAAAAAAAAGTCGAGGGACCTCCCTGGTGGCACAGTGGCTAAGAATCCGCCTGCCAATGCAGGCGACACAGGTTCGATCCCTGCTCTGGGAAGATCCCACATGCCGTGGAGCAACTAAGCCCGTGTGCCACAACTACGGAGCCTGCGCTCTAGAGCCTGCAAGCCACAGCTACTGAGCCCACGTGCCACAACTACTGAAGCCTGCGCGCCTAGAGCCTGCGCTCCTCAACAAGAGAAGCCATCGCAGTGAGAAGCATGCACACTGCAACGAAGAGAAGCCCCCGCTCGCCACAACTGCAGAAAGCCCACGTGCAAAAATGAAGACGCAACGCAGCCAAAAATAAATAAATAAAAATAAATTTATTAAAAAGAAAAGTTAGTTGAGAATCTGAACATGGAATCTTAAACTTAAAGGTATAGTTATTAATATGACAATAATCCTATCAGAAATATCTTTTAAGTTTTGGGAAGCTGTCAAGTGCATGATGGCAGGTTATCAAAATTCTTACTTTCACTTAACAAAGTTGATAAAATCGTATCTTATCATTTGCAATAAATACTGTAAGTTGTTTCCCTTGAAGTGTCAGATTTACTTCATACATTTTGAGAAAATGTCTGCAGAATATCCAAGACTGAATAACTAGTTGTCTGTAAATCACTTTCATGTAAAAACAGTACACCATGAAAAAGCAGAGTGTTCAGCTTGTATCTCAAGCAATGGTACTTTTCCTTAAGATACTTCTGTATATTGTAGAAATGTTTTACATACACTTCATATTTTATCACATAGAATATTGTAAGATGTGTATTAAAGAGCTGGGAATTAATGAACTGTGTAGGAAATTTTTAATTGAAACGAGTGTTTTTTCCCCCTGCAAGTTCAAGGAAAGAATACAGTAGTTACTGGTACAGAGTAGTGTCACTACCTCAATTCCTCCTAAGGTGCCAGTTTTGCCTACCATTGCTTTTGCAGTATCGGTGCAAACTCAACACAGTGAAAACAGTAAATAGTATCTTACTATTATTATGAAAACAGTTTTGACCTCTAAAGGGCCATATTTTGAGAAGCACTGGGAAAGAAAAAATTTATGGACACTTACCTGTTTCTTTTGTTCAGTGGGAGACAAACATTTGGCACCAACCTTCTGAGCTTCCTCAAAAAGGCTGTCAACAAAATATTCACAATTTGTTTGTTGATTATCACTAAGAGGTTGGTGGTCAGATCCTGTTTCACAAACCCTATACACACACACACAAAAGAAAAAGAAGCACTATTAACCATTAATTCTCTTAAAAATTTACACAAATTGTTTTAGTTAAAGGATCTAGAACTGACATGCTACCTCCACGCCTGCAGTTGAGACTCTCTTCTGAATTAACACAGGAGATATGTGGCCTCGGGAAGTCGTTAACACTTGTGGTCCAGAGCAGGGTTTTCTCAACTTCAGTCCATTGATATTTGGGGAAGGTTAATTCTTTGTTGGGCAGGCTGTCCTGTACACCATGGGAAGTTTAGCAGCATCTGTGGCCGTTAACCACTAGACGCCAGTAGCATGGACAACCCCCAACCCCCCAGTGTTATAATAATAAAACACATCTTTAGACAATGCCAGATGGCCTCTGGGGGTGGGATGGGCAAAACTGCACCAGGTTGAAAACCACTGGTCCAGAGTAAAAAAACGTGTTCTTTGTAAAGCTCTCAAAATGGCTTTAAAGGGGGTTACTATGTACTTTGTGGTAACACAAAGCACTCTTGAAACTAAAGGTGGTAAGGTGTGAGGAACAGTCATAATCATAGTTTTGCTCCTTTGCACACTTCAGAATGAAATTTCCCACTCAAGACTTTCATCTGTAGTGGTTTAATACTCTACTGGGTTTTTTTTTTCTTTCTTTCTTTCTTTTTAAATTGAGGTACAACTGACATACATTATTTTAGTTTCAGATATACAACATAACAATTCAATGCTTGTATGTACTGAAAAATAATCACCACAATGTCTAGTTAATTGTTAACATCCATCACCATACACAGTTACAGAATTTTTTCCTTGTGATGAGAACTTTCAGGATTTACTCTCTTGGCAACTTTCAGATATGCAGTACAGTGTTATGAACTAAAGTCTCCATGATGTACATTATATCCCATGACTTATTTATTTTATAACTGGAAGTTTGTACCTTTTGACCACCTTCCTCCATTTTGCCCGCCCCATCTACTGTTTTTGTATGTGTATGTGTGTTTATATTTTGTCATATAAGAAATATTACCTAAGATTTTGTTTGATAAAAGGATGGTTTCTGGTTGATCTTTTCTAAAGTCACATAGAAAATTCATAAATGTACTGAGAGATAATTTCTCAGATTTCTCAGATAATAATCAACACTTCTATAGTTCTTACACTGTACCAGGATCTGCAAGGCAGATATTTTTATCCACATTTTATAGATAAGGAAAATGAGTCACAAAGAGGTTAAGTTACATGTTAGAGATTACACAGCTAGTAAGTGGCAGAAACAGAATTCAAACCCTGTTAATCTGTCTTCCAAGTCTATGCTCCTAGCCATGATACATTATAAAGCCTCTCTTAATAGCTAATATTTACTAAGCATTTATTAATCCATGTTAGGAACTTTTCTAAGCGCTTTACATGTGTTCACTCTTTCAATCTTCACAGTGACCTAAAAGGCACATATTGTTTTGTTTTGTTTTTAACATCTTTATTGGAGTATAATTGCTTTACAATCGTGTGTTAGTCTCTGCTTTATAACAGAGTGAATCAGTTATACATATACATATGTTCCCATATCTCTTCCCTCTTGCGTCTCCCTGCCTCCCACCCTCCCTAGCACATATTGTTTTTATCCTCATTTACTAGGTAAAGAAAAAGCTTAAGCAATTTGCCCAAGATCACAAAGCTATTGGTAGGCAGAGCTGGAAACTGAACTCAGGCTTCTAATGCCCCTACTCTTTTTCAATTTATTTATTTATTTATTATTCATGTTTGGCTGCGTTGGGTCTTCATTCAGGGTCTTCATCCCTGAATGGTATACTTTAAATGGATGAGTTATATGGTATGTGAATTACGTCTCCACAAAACTGTTAGAAGTCCTAAGTTAATTTTACTCTTTAAACTCAGTCATTCAGGGCTTCCCTGGTGGCGCAGTGGTTAAGAATCTGCCTGCCAATGCAGAAGACACGGGTTCGAGCCCTGCTCTGGGAAGATCCCATATGCTGTGGAGCAACTAAGCCCGGGCGCCACAACTACTGAGCCTGCACTCTAGAGCCTGTGAGCCACAACTACTGAAGCCCACACATGTAGAGCCCGTGCTCCGCAACAAGAGAAGCCACCACAATGAGAAGCCTGCGCACCGCACACACAATGAGTAGCCCCTGATCACCGCAACTAGAGAAAGCCCACGTGCAGCAATGAAGACGCAACACAGCCAAAAATTAATAAATGAAAATTAAAAAAACAAATTAGTCATTCAACTGGGGCTTCTGTGGTGGTCCAGTGGTTAAGACTCCGTGCTTCCACTGCAGGGGGCACGGGTTGGATCCCTGGTTGGGGAAGTTCTGCAAGCCACAAGGTGTGGCAAAAATAAATAAGCAAGCAAGTAAGTAAGTAAGTAAGTAAATAAATAAATAAATAAATAAGCAAGCCATTCAACTTATTTCTGTGTAGAAAAGAGTTAACGTAGCAGGCCTAACTGTTGCTATCCTTTTTACTTTTCTCATGAGTATGGAATTTAAAAATGTGCCTAGTCCCCAGTATAAACCCTAGGCTCATTTCCAATGAACTTCCCTGGTAGACAACATCTCACACGTGCTATATAACTTATTACTGGAGGAATTAAGTGTGTGTCCTGGTGGCTGCACTGGGCAAGGACTCTTACAAGCTTATGCCTGGTTTCCCCTGGACTTCACCCCCTTGCAAAGTATCTTTTCATTGCAATAAAGCTTAGTCATTAGTATGACTATAGGCTGAATCCTGTGAATCCTCTAAGCAAATCATCACATCTGGAGGCAGTCTTAGGGGCTCCTGACATAACCTCACAATTATATACTTAGTATCAGATATTTATAGAAAACAGTAAGTACTCTAGTGAAAGGATAATAAATAGTATTTGTTCGGTATAGAAAGTGTTCACAAAGTATTTGTAAACACCTGTCTCCTTAAATGGACTATGAATGAAAGATATTTACCTTTTCAAGTATTTAAAACACAGAACATAATACAAAAATAAATATTCCACTTCAGAGAAGTGAGAATAAAGAATTTTGTATTAATAAGAACGACAGACTTTGCATCTACCATTTATTGGGTGCCTGCTATATGCTAATACGACGCTCGGTGCTTTAAATTGGTTATCTAATTCTTACAAAAACCTTTCAGGTAACTATGTACACCTCCTCCTTTTTAGATGAGATATTGAAGCTCAAAGAATCTACCTAAGTTGCTCAAATGCCAGAGAAGTAGTGTTAAGACAGAGATGGGATTCAAACCTAGGTTTATCTGATTCCACTATATTTCCACTATGAATTCAAGATGGTATAACACAAGAGGCTAATGAAGTAATAAATAGTTACTTTAATTTCCCTCTTAAATAACAGAAATAATATGTGGGCAGAGAGAAATTTAACACTTAAAAAAATTAATCACAAAAAGACTTAAAACTTGACTAAAATCCATTTAATGCAGCTATGGAAGAAAAACTTTAAAGTACATTACTATTTGGTATTTAACAGATAATCATCATGAAAACTTAACTAAGTCAGTGAAACGTAAAGAGAGAGAAAGACAGTAACAAAAGCATTAATAACAAAGAAAATGCATAAATTAACTCACCATTCTTCCTTTATACTTTCAAGATTATCTACTTCTTTCATTCTCTTTTGCCTTACTGTAAAAGTAAAAAGAAAAATAAGGTAAAGTTCTTAATACAGTATTTTAAATAAATTCATTCCAACATATGCATTAAGATTCTTTACCATTAAGTTATTATGTACTCCTAAAGTAGGTCTTAAGACCCCTAAAGGGGTCTTCAGAACAAGTGACCTAACTCAAAGCTGTCACTTTCACTTAAAGTAAAGCAATAAAAAGTAAATTTTGGATTTGGATAATCTGACAAAAGAAAGATTTCATAAAAGTTATGATGAGGGGAATTCCCTGGCGGTCTAGTGGTTAGGACTCTGTGCTTTTACTACCAAGGGCCCACGTTCAATCACTGGTTGGGAAACTAAGATCCTGCAAGTGCTCGCGGCCAAAAAAAAAAAAAAAAAATTTATGATGAAAAATAATGTATGCTTTGGTCTAATAACAAACAAAAGTGAATGTCAACATTTCACTCAATCTCCAATACTAACAAAATATCAAATCAATATAAACTCATTCTTTTTTTTCCAATGTAGATGATTTTTATTGTCAATATTTTTTTTTTAACATCTTTATTAGAGTATAATTGCTTTACAATGGTGTGTTAGTTTCTGCTTTATAACAAAGTGAATCAGTTATACATATACATATGTCCCCCTATCTCTTCCCTCTTGCATCTCCCTCCCTCCCACCCTCCCTACCCCACCCCTCTAGGTGGTCACAAAGCACAGAGCTGATCTCGCTCTGCTATGCGGCTGCTTCCCACTAGCTAGCTATTTTACATTTGGTAGTGTATATATGTCCATGCCACTCTCTCACTTTGTCCCAGCTTACCCTTCCCCCTCCCCATATCCTCAAGTCCATTCTCTAGTAGGTCTGCAGAGTGAAGTCAGTCAGAAAGAGAAAGACAAATACCGTATGCTAACACATATATATGGAATCTAAAAAAAAAAACAGAAAAAAAAAAAAGACCAAAAAACGGTCAGAAGAACCTAGGGGCAAGACGGGAATAAAATAGAGCTCCTTCACAACAAGAGGAGCCACCTCGGCCAAGGACGACCCCGCAGTGCACAAGGCGGCAGCGCATCTGCGTCAGGACGGAAGCCTGAAGGGGGAGCCGGAAGCCGGAAAGGGGAGCCGGAAGCCTGATAGGGGAGCCGTAGGGAGGGGCCAGTTTCAACTGCGTCACAATCGAATTCGGCCACACAATTGCGTTTTTGCTGAACCAGCCACTACGACTCTTAGATCCCACTCTTACAGTTTGTACTTGAAGCAGTTTTGAAGTCGATTTTGACCGCGATCCTCTCTCACTGCGCAGGCACCGGTCCGATTCTACCAACCCTTGGTGAGAAATGATCTCGACGGCGGAAGTGGTGGAAGCAGAGGAAAGGGAGGTGCTAGGCCGCTAGGTCAAGCGCACGCGTTCGGAGGCCAGGAAGGAGGCGGAAGAGGGTGCCCGGGGGAAGAGGCTGAGCGAAGGGTTTGAATTTTCTCGGAGAAAGACAGGCCGGCCACGAGGAGAAAAGAAACAAGCCGCAGCAACATCTAAGCCCTTGAAAGGATCCCGAGAGAGGGGGGAAGGGAAAACAGCAGCCACCAGCGCAACCACTTGTGTCTTCTGGCCCTTCCCACCTCTCTTGCCCCCCCGCCACCAGCCCACGCTGCCTGGGACTTGAAATCTGTGGCCGAAGGACCGTCACCACATAACGTCAAGAATAATCAACCACCCTCCCTTCCCAAACCCACCCAAATTCACTCATCCAGCGTTTCCTTTTTTTAATCCACTCAGAACTTTTTTTCTAAGACCCCCCCATCCCTACATGGAGTTGGGTGGTGGGGGAATGAATACTGAGTTGGCCTTTATTTTTTTTAAGGAGACTTTTTGATCCAATGAGGCCCCCCAAATAATTGAGTTTTGGGTCCTCTTGGTAGTTTTATTTTTTTTCTCCAAAATTTTAACCCCCTCCCCCCGTGAGCCCGAGGTGGATAAAAACCTCGATCATGGGTTCGGGTCCCATAGACCCCAAAGAGCTTCTCAAGGGCCTGGATAGCTTCCTTAACCGAGATGGGGAAGTCAAGAGTGTGGATGGGATTTCGAAGATCTTCAGTCTTATGAAGGAAGCACGAAAGATGGTGAGCCGATGCACTTACTTGAACATTCTCCTGCAGACCCGTTCACCAGAAATATTGGTCAAGTTTATTGATGGTGGTGGTTACAATCTTCTTAACAATTGGCTGACATATTCAAAGACAACCAACAACATTCCCCTCCTGCAGCAAATTCTCCTGACCCTGCAGCACCTACCACTCACTGTTGACCATCTCAAGCAGAACAACACAGCCAAACTGGTGAAGCAGCTGAGCAAGTCAAGTGAGAATGAAGAGCTCCGGAAATTGGCCTCAGTCCTTGTCAGCGACTGGATGGCAGTGATCCGCTCCCAGAGCAGTACCCAGCCTGCTGAGAAAGCTAAGAAGAAACGGAAAGAAGGGGGAAAGAGTCGAACCACCCCTCCTGAGCGACCGTTGACTGAGGTGAAGGCTGAGACTCGGGCCGAGGAGGCCCCGGAGAGGAAGAGGGAGAAGCCCAAGTCCCTCCGAACCACGGCACCCAGTCACGCCAAGTTCCGCTCTACCGGATTAGAGCTGGAGACCCCGTCTTTGGGGCCTGTGAAGAATGATGCCAGTGCAGTGGTGGTTTCTGACAAGTACAACCTTAAACCCATCCCCCTCAAGCGTCAGAGTTCCACAGCTGCCGCAGGAGTTGCTGTGCCCCGTGCAGAGAAGAAATACAAGCCACTCAACACAACACCCAATGCCACCAAAGAGATCAAAGTGAAGATCATCCCGCCACAGCCTGTGGAGGGCCTGAGCTTTGTGTATGCGCTCAATTCAGCCCCTGTTCCAGGCATTAAAATTAAGAAGAAGAAGAAGGAGGTGCTGTCAGCCACAGCTGCCAAGCCAAGCCCATTTGAAGGGAAAACGAGCACAGAACCGAGCACAGCCAAACCTTCTTCCCCAGAGCCAGCACCTCCTTCTGAGGCTATGGACACAGAACGTCCAGGGACCCCAGTTCCCCCTGTTGAAGTCCCAGAGCTCATGGATACTGCCTCTTTGGAGCCAGGAGCTCTGGATGCAAAGCCAGTGGAGAGTCCCGGATATCCTAGCCAGCTGACCCGGAAAGGCAGGAAGAGGAAAGGTGTGACCTGGCCTGTGGAGGGCAAAGTGAGAGAGCATTTCTATTTTGAATTGGATGCAACTGAACGAGTGAACGTGAATAAGATCAAGGACTTTGGCGAGGGAGCTAAGCGAGAGATACTGTCAGACCGACGCGAGTTTGAGACGGCCCGGCGTCTGAGCCACGACAACATGGAGGAGAAGGTGCCCTGGGTGTGCCCCCGGCCCCTGGTGCTGCCCTCGCCTCTTGTCACCCCTGGAAGCAACAGCCAGGAGCGGTACATCCAGGCTGAGCGGGAGAAGGGGATCCTTCAGGAGCTCTTCCCGAACAAGGAAAGTCCTCACGAGCCTGATCCTGAGCCCTATGAGCCTATCCCCCCCAAACTCATCCCCCTAGATGAGGAATGTTCTATGGATGAGACCCCATATGTTGAGACCCTGGAGCCTGGGGGAACCGGTGGCTCACCCGATGGGGCGGGCGGTTCCAAGTTGCCTCCTGTTCTGGCCAATCTTATGAGAAGCATGGGTGCCGGGAAGAGCCCCCAGGGTCCTGGGGGAGGCATCAATGTGCAGGAGATCCTCACCTTCATCATGGGGAGCCCTAACAGTCATCCCTCAGAGGAACTGCTGAAGCAACCAGACTATTCAGACAAGATCAAGCAGATGCCAGTGCCTCATGGACTCTTAGGCCCTGGTCCCATAGCCAATGGTTTCCCACTGCAAGGCCCTGGGGGCCCCAAGGGCATGCAGCACTTCACCCCTGGGCCTGGCGGACCTATGCCAGGTCCCCATGGGGGCCCTGGGTGTCCTTGTGGGCCAGTGGGTCCACATCTTCTGGGTCCCCCACCCCCTCCCCGGGGTGGTGATCCCTTCTGGGATGTCCCAGGTGACCCCATGTGGGGTGGCCCGATGAGTGGGGGACCAGGTCTGGGGCCATACCATAGAGGCCGTGGTGGCCGAGGTGGGAGTGGACCACCTCCTCCTCCATTCCGAGGGGCCAGAGGAGGTCGCTCTGCAGGAGGACCTCCAAATGGACAAGGGGGCCCTGGTGGGGGCATGGTCGGAGGTGGTGTGCATCGTCCCCATGAAGGCCCTGGTGGCGGCATGGGCGGTGGGCATCGCCCCCACGAAGGCCCTGGTGGCAGTGGCCATTGTCCTCATGAAGGCCCTGGTGGAGGAATGGGTGCTGGTGGTGTACATTGGCTCCATGAAGGCCCTGGACATGGGGGGCCCCATGGCCACTGGCCTCATGATGGCCCTGGTCACCGAGGCCACGACCATCGAGGGCCACCCCCTCATGAGCACCGTGGCCATGAAGTTCCTGGCCATGGCAGAGGGGGCCACCAAGGGCATGATGGAGGCCACAGCCGTGGAGGAGACATGTCAAATCGCCCTGTTTGTCGACATTTCATGAAGAAGGGTAACTGCCGCTATGAGAACAACTGTGTCTTCTACCACCCGGGTGTCAATGGGCCCCCCCTGCCCTAGGGACCACCTGCCCGCCCCGCCCACACTCCTGTGAACTGCAGCCTTGCTCCTTCCACCCTTTTATGGCTTCTGTGAGGCCCATTTTCCCCTTTCCCCAGCTGATGAGGAGCCGGCCCCCTCAGTGCCCACCTGCCTGGGTTCCTGGGGGTTTTCTGATCACTGGTGTGCATTGATGTACATATTTTCCTCCAGTATGGGGAGGAGAGAGACTGGACACATTCTGTACCCTGGACTGCTGAAGAGGAGACCTGGTTGGCTTCACTTTTTGAGGAGATTTGCCCTTTATGCCAAGTGCCTCTCTGGTATTACCCTTTATGCCTGAGAACCTAAAGCTGGTTATCCTGGAGAACACCTCTACTCTCCTCTTGTGGGTCCTCCACATGCACACAGAACTCTGACACGGGATCAGCTGCACTTATGAAATCATCCCCGCCAAATTCATGCTTCCTCGTGGGGTGTGGAGATGGTAAAAGGGGTATTGTGTATCCCACTGCACTGAGAGGACTCAGGCTGGATTTGAGTTCTGGAATACATCATCCCCCTCCTCCCCTGACACAGGCTTTACATTGAGTCCTTTCTCAAGTAAGACGTTGCAATCTTCTGTGAACACCCAAGTTTGCATCATGGGTATGCCAGGTTCAATGATGGCAAATTCACATCGGCATCCGGTGAAAAGTTTTAGCTGGCATAGGTGAGGCCACTGGTGGTGGTCCACCCTTGCCTGCAGCTCATCCTGGAAATTAAAACACTTCAGTGAGACCAGCTTTTCAACTGAAGCCCCGTGTGCTGGGCATGCCAGTCACACTACATGCACTGCCTCTGGGAGTTAGCACGCCCCTGGCGCCCATCTGGAACCTTGTGGGTGTGAGGCCTCCAGCTCCCTTGAATCAGCCACCTCTAAAACCCCACCAGGTGCCTTCCTGGGTGGATTCGATAAGATGACCTGCCCTCTCCCAGCCCTCTCCTTCACCTGTCTCAGCATCAGTTGTTTTCTATGAAAACAGTGGATTGGTTGGGTTTTGCGCAGGGTCTTGGGTTAGAGCCACAGTGGATTTGAGGATGAGTATTTTCTTTCTTCTTTTGGTTTTGTATATTTTGTACATTAATAATAAACAGTGGAAAGAGAAGTATTTAAGAAAAAAAAAAAAAGAGGAGCCACCTCAATGAGAAGCCCACGCACCACAACTAAGAGTAGTCCTCACTCGCTGCAACTAGAAAAAGCCCACGCACAGCAACAAAGACCCAACGCAGCCAAAAATAAATAAATTAATCAATTGTTTTAAAAATGGTGAGAAGCAAGAGTGAAAATAGTTATTGTTCGGGGGGGGGGGTAAAAAATTGTGGATTATTTTCTCTCTTTCCCAAACTTTCTGCAATACTCTTTTGCCCTTACAACAAAAATAATATAAGAAATAAGGAAACAAATCGATGTTTAAAAGAGCCCAAGCCATCTGCGCTTTTTTTTTTTTTTTTTGCGGTACGTGGGCCTCACACCATTGTGGCCTCTCCCGTTGTACATATACATACATACAGACCTATATGTGTATGTATATATTGAAAATTGGTTAGATGTAGAATACTATCAACCCTTCTGAAATAAAAACTGACCAAAATAAGTACATTACACCATTAAATTGATGTTACACATAAAATCATGTGCTAAGGACAGTGCCATCGGACAGATATTTAATTTTGTGTATCTTTTTAGGAAAGCAAGAGCATGAATATGAGCATCAATTGCAGAAAGAATGTTCATGCTTTTTATTCATTAATTTTCTTTCTATCAATCTATCATGAAAGAGTAATCGGAGGTTCTGTTAGAACTTTAATTATAAGAAAACATAGGAGTAAGGGACTTCCCTGGTGGTCCAGCAGTTAAGACTCTGCACTCCCAATGCAGGGGACCCAGGTTCGATCCCTGGTCAGGGAACTAGATCCCACATGCCAAAACTAAAAGATCCCACATGCTGCAACTAAAGATCCAGCATGTATCAACTAAAGATCGCACGTGCTGCCACTAAAGATCCCACATGCTGCAACTAAGACCTGGCGCAGCCAAATAAATAAAATAAATAAATATTTAAAAAACAAAGGAAAGGAAAACATAGGAGTAAAATCTTCAAGGCCCTGTGGCCTGTGTGCCACAACTACTGAGCCCACATGCCACAACTACTGAGCCTGAGCTCTAGAACCCGTGAGCCACAACTACTGAGCCCACGTGCCATAACTACTGAAGCCCACGTGCCTAGAGCTTGTGCTCCGCAACAAGAGAAGCCACCACAATGAGAAGCCCACGCACTGCAATGAAGAGTAGCTCCCAGTCGCTGCAACTAGAGAAAGCTGAGCACAGCAAGGAAGACCCAATGCAGCTAAAAAAAAAAAAAAAAAAAAAAGACACGTAGGGCTTCCCTTGTGGCGCAGTGGTTGAGAGTCCGCCTGCTGATGCAGGGGACACGGGTTCGTGCCCCAGTCTGGGAAGATCCCACATGCCGCGGAGCGGCTAGGCCCGTGAGCCAAGGCCGCTGAGCCTGCGTGTCCAGAGCCTGTGCTCCGCGACGGGAGAGGCCACAACAGTGAGAGGCCCACGTACCGCAAAAAAAAAAAAAAAAAAAAAAAAAAAAAAATAGTGAATTAATTTAAGTCAGCTTTTGGTTGGTCAGAATTCAAATTCCTGACCCTTCAAAATTACAGCTGTGGTTCTTTTAAGAAAACTCATCTTATGAAAAAATCTGAATTTATAAAAGAAAAAGTGTCTTTGAATGCACAGGAACATGTGAACAACATTAAAAAGAATCTTCTAAATGAAATATATCTAAAATATTCTTCTTGGACTTCCCTGGTGGTGCAGTGGTTAAGAATCCGCCTGCTAATGCAGGGGACACGGGTTCGAGCCCTGGTCCGGGAAGATCCCACATGCCGTGGAGCAACTAAACCCTTGCGCCATGACTACTCAGCCTGCGCTCTAGAGGCCTCGAGCCACAAGTACTGAGCCCGCGTGCCACAACTACTGAAGGCCACGCGCCTTGAGCCCGTGCTCCGCAACAAGAGAAGCTACCGCAGTGAGAAGCCCACGCACCGCAGCAAAGAGTAGCCCCCACTCTCCACAACTAGAAAAAGCCCGTGGGCAGCAATGATGACCCAACACAGCCAAAAATAAATTAATTAATTTAAAATAAATAAATAAATAAATAAATATCCCTCTATTTACAAAGACTGCTTACCCTTTTTTGACGGAGTTCAGAAACTGCTGACTTGCACCATCAGAATAACTTCTGAAATCATCATTGACTGTGAATCCATTTTTCCATAATTTTATACTTACATCTGCCTGCAAAGCAGTAAGAAACAAGATGCATCATGTTAATAAATGAAGTGTACTAATAAACTAAAAGCCCCTTGAAACTTTCTTCTATCAGTGTATATTTTCTGTATCAATCTTTTCTTTAAAATAGAGATATAACTGACATATAACCTTGTATTAGTCTTAGGTATACAACATAATGGTTTGATATATATATCTATTGCAAGATGATTACAGAATAAGTGTAGTTAACATCCACCACCGCACACAGCTACAAATTTTTTAAATATACCATTCTTAACAGCAAGCTTCAAATGTAAAATATCAAAAATTATAATGTATACATAAAATAGGGTTCATAATGAATAATATTTTAAAATAATTCATTAATAATCTTCTTTAAGAGAGGTCATTTGCAAAAATATTCTGTGCCCTATCTAAGAGGACACTAAAGCTTTCTGGCCAGAACAGACTTCTCAACAGTTTAGAGAATGACTCTGAAATGACTTGAATATTAAGAATAATAAAGGGGGGAAAAAAACTATGAGTAATTAATGGCTATTCCTTCAAATATAAACTATCAGTGTTACTGTTATCAATATTTCATCTCTCAACATCTTGTGGATCATCTCCTAAGAACATTATTTATTCACTCATTAAATCAAAGAAGTCACTGTACAAATACAGAAAGGTTCAGAAATACAGTAGGATGCAGGGATGCTTCAGGCTGAACACAGAAGGACTTATAAAAAACCATTTAAGAAAATAGACTATTAGAGGCCTTCCCTTGTCTCTAGCATTTATTCATTCAGCATATGTTTATTGAGTGCCTAATATGTAACAGACACTCCACTAAGATGTTAGGGAAAACAATCACAATAATGATAGCATATATTATTAGCCTGCCTGCCTATCTATCTGTCTGTCTGTCTATGTACTTATCTGGGAGAGCACTTGTGTGTACACTTACATGTACCAAACACTGTTTAAAGTACTTTCCCTACATGTATTTATTTAATCCTCCTAAAATCCACACAAGGTGGGTATTATTATCCTTTTTATAGATGGGAAATTAGAAACACAAAAGATTAATTAAATTGCCCAATATCACATAGTCAGTAAGGGTGGAGCTGGGGTTGGAATCCATACTCTTAACCACTATATTATATTACCTCTTTTTGTTTACCTATAACCAAACTGCCAAGACTCTGCTCTCATGGTACTCACAGAAAAGAATGAGAACTAAAAAAATTGTACAAATGAACTTACTTACCCAAAAGAAATAGAGTCACACATGTAGGAAACAAACTTACGGTTACCAAGGGGGAAAGTGGCAGGGAGGGATAAATTGGGAGATTGGAATTAACACATATATAAAACAGACAACTAATAAGGACCTACAGTATAGCACAGGGAATTCTACTCAATACTCTGGAATAACCTATACAGGAAAAGAATCTAAAAAAGAGTGGATATATGTATATGTGTAACTGACTCACTTCACTGTACAGCAGAAACTAATACAACATTGTAAATCAACTATACTCCAATAAAAATTAATTTAAAAAAAGAAAAGAATGAGAACAAAACAAATAGGAAAAGAGTACATAAAGATACTGAGGAGGGGAATTCCCTAGCAGTCCAGTGGTTAGGACCGGTACTTTCACTGCTGAGGGCCCGGGGTTCAATCCCTGGTCAAGGAACTATCCCACAAGCTGCATGGGCCAAAAAAAAAAAAAAAAAAAAAAAAAAGACACTGAGGAAAACAGAAGAAACTTAAAAACAAAAATGCAAACACGATAATTAATACACTTATATGAGAGGATGTTTGAACGGGAGTAGGAGGGAATATTCAGGGAGCAAAAGAGCTCTTAGAAACTTAAAATGGAAAGTAAACAAAGGGATTGAATATAAGGTGGAAGAACTAGTACAATTAAAATAGAACAAAACAACCACGAGGTGGAAAACAGGAGAAACAATAAGAGACTCAGTCCAAGAGATCCATTATCTAAGTAAAAATACTCTAGAGAGACAGGAAACAGAGGGGAGCAAAATATCGAGAAGCAACATGAGAAAATGTCCTAGAAGAGTAAACTACAAGTTTCTGTATTGAATGAATGAAAAAGAATCTATACCAAGGCCCATAGAACATGAGGAGATTAAAGAAAAGATTCTAATAGGTTGCAGGGAGCAAAAACATGTCACACACACAGGCTCAGATGCCAAAACAGCAATCTATCAATCATGTGTGAAGGCAGAATAAAGGCAAATTCAGGTGCGCAAGGTTTTAAGCCATCCATTTCCCACGCACTCTTTTTACCCGCACTTTCTGCATAAAACACCTCAAGACTGGCTTCATAAAAGTGGAAACATACAGGGTAGGGGTTGGGAGAGGCACAGAATTCAGTGCACCAGAAGTGAGAGGAGAGATAAATAAAGTGCTCAGGATCATAGATTCCAGGGCAGCAGCAGTGTAACTCCCCTAGAGGACATCGGAGAAAGAAGGGCTTCACCACAGTTGTCCTTCAGAAAAAATTAAACTGGTAAAATTATCTAATATGTTCAAACATACTGGAAAAAGATACAGCCTTCTATCAGAGTTCAGGGATAAATTAATGACAGCCACAAAGAAAATAAAGGCAATATGGAAGGGAAAAAACTACTAATTCTAGTGAAAATTTAAAAGGCAGTCAGGAAAAGAACTATCATCACACACTATATGACTCAGTGATGCTGGACAGTATTTACAAAGTCATAAAGATATAAACAATGATAATTGATTTAATCCCAAATTATGATATAATTATGTTAGTCAAATGAGAGGAGGTGGTTTGGGGATGAGGGGAAGGAAGAATAAGAGCTAAATTCTCATTTTCTATTTTAAAAAAGTCAAGACATAATTTGAAAAAACTAAAAAATCAAGAACTATCATTTTTAGTATATTCTTACAAATACAGTCTTTATACAAGAAGAAATAGTTAAGACTACCTCTGGGTAGTGATTACCTCTGGGAATTAGATATCATGGCCATGGAGGAACCGGGCTGCTATTTTTCAACCTAAGCCCTTCAGACTTCAGTCTGAAGAACTAAAGAACTCTCTTCGAGCTCTCAATGCAGGGGGTCCGGATTCGATCCCTGGTCAGGGAACTAGACCTCACATGCGTGTCGCAACTAAGAGTTTGCATGCCAGAGCTCAGGAGCCCGCCTGCCGCAACTAAGACACAGTGCAACCAAATTAAATAAATAAAAAATATATTTAAAAAAAATTTTAAGGCAAAGTAGAGTAAAGGGATCTCTTTAATGTCTGACTTCGAAAAGCCAGCTAGATTCTCATAATTGCTGCTGCCTTCAGTCCACTGTGATATGGCATTTTGATTTGAAGTACATTAAAAAAACCAAAAATCAAGCCTCAAACAGATATGTAGTTGCAAAAAGCATTTTAATAGCTTTTCCAAGATACTACCTCAAAATGTAGTAAGTGGTAGTATCTCAAAAGTTAGTTGAGGGCTTCCCTCGTGGTGCAGTGGTTGAGAGTCCGCCTGCTGATGCAGGGGACACAGGTTCGTGCCCCAGTCTGGGAAGATCCCACATGCCGCGGAGCGGCTAGGCCCGTGAGCCATGGCTGCTGGGCCTGTGCGTCCGGAGCCTGTGCTCCGCAACGGGAGAGGCCACAACAGTGAGAGGCCCGTGTACCGCAAAAAAAAAAAAAAAAAATTTAGTTGAAAATATCACATGATAACACATATGTAGAATCTAAAAAAATGATACAAGTGAATATATTTACAAAACAGAAACAGACTCATAGATATAGAAAACAAACTTATGGCTACTGAAGGGGAAAGGTGGGGTGAGGGATAAATTAGGAGTTTGGGATTAACAGATAAACACTACTACATATAAAATAGATAAACAACAAGGGCCTCCTGCATAGCACAGAGAACTTATATTCACTATCTTGTAATAACCTATAATGAAAAAGAATTTGAAAAAAATATATAACACATATATTTTATATATATTATATATATCATATATATTTTTATATACATTATATATATTATATATATTATATATATATAAAAAAACTGAATCACTTTGCTGTACATCTGAAACTAACACAACTTTTTTCTTTTTTTGGCCATGCCGCGTGGCTTGTGGGATCTTAGCTCCCCAGCGAGGGACTGAACCTGTGCCCTCAGCAGGGAAAGCTCAGAGTCCTAACCACTGGACGGCCAGGGAATTTCTTAACACAACATTTTAAATCAACTGTACTTCAATTAAAAAAAAAAAAAAAAAGTCGAGGGACCTCCCTGGTGGCACAGTGGCTAAGAATCCGCCTGCCAATGCAGGCGACACAGGTTCGATCCCTGCTCTGGGAAGATCCCACATGCCGTGGAGCAACTAAGCCCGTGTGCCACAACTACGGAGCCTGCGCTCTAGAGCCTGCAAGCCACAGCTACTGAGCCCACATGCCACAACTACTGAAGCCTGCGTGCCTAGAGCCTGCGCTCCTCAACAAGAGAAGCCATCGCAGTGAGAAGCATGCACACTGCAACGAAGAGAAGCCCCCGCTCGCCACAACTGCAGAAAGCCCACGTGCAAAAATGAAGACGCAACGCAGCCAAAAATAAATAAATAAAAAATAAATTTATTAAAAAGAAAAGTTAGTTGAGAATCTGAACATGGAATCTTAAACTTAAAGGTATAGTTATTAATATGACAATAATCCTATCAGAAATATCTTTTAAGTTTTGGGAAGCTGTCAAGTGCATGATGGCAGGTTATCAAAATTCTTACTTTCACTTAACAAAGTTGATAAAATCGTATCTTATCATTTGCAATAAATACTGTAAGTTGTTTCCCTTGAAGTGTCAGATTTACTTCATACATTTTGAGAAAATGTCTGCAGAATATCCAAGACTGAATAACTAGTTGTCTGTAAATCACTTTCATGTAAAAACAGTACACCATGAAAAAGCAGAGTGTTCAGCTTGTATCTCAAGCAATGGTACTTTTCCTTAAGATACTTCTGTATATTGTAGAAATGTTTTACATACACTTCATATTTTATCACATAGAATATTGTAAGATGTGTATTAAAGAGCTGGGAATTAATGAACTGTGTAGGAAATTTTTAATTGAAACGAGTGTTTTTTCCCCCTGCAAGTTCAAGGAAAGAATACAGTAGTTACTGGTACAGAGTAGTGTCACTACCTCAATTCCTCCTAAGGTGCCAGTTTTGCCTACCATTGCTTTTGCAGTATCGGTGCAAACTCAACACAGTGAAAACAGTAAATAGTATCTTACTATTATTATGAAAACAGTTTTGACCTCTAAAGGGCCATATTTTGAGAAGCACTGGGAAAGAAAAAATTTATGGACACTTACCTGTTTCTTTTGTTCAGTGGGAGACAAACATTTGGCACCAACCTTCTGAGCTTCCTCAAAAAGGCTGTCAACAAAATATTCACAATTTGTTTGTTGATTATCAGTAAGAGGTTGGTGGTCAGATCCTGTTTCACAAACCCTATACACACACACACAAAAGAAAAAGAAGCACTATTAACCATTAATTCTCTTAAAAATTTACACAAATTGTTTTAGTTAAAGGATCTAGAACTGACATGCTACCTCCACGCCTGCAGTTGAGACTCTCTTCTGAATTAACACAGGAGATATGTGGCCTCGGGAAGTCGTTAACACTTGTGGTCCAGAGCAGGGTTTTCTCAACTTCAGTCCATTGATATTTGGGGAAGGTTAATTCTTTGTTGGGCAGGCTGTCCTGTACACCATGGGAAGTTTAGCAGCATCTGTGGCCGTTAACCACTAGACGCCAGTAGCATGGACAACCCCCAACCCCCCAGCGTTATAATAATAAAACACATCTTTAGACAATGCCAGATGGCCTCTGGGGGTGGGATGGGCAAAACTGCACCAGGTTGAAAACCACTGGTCCAGAGTAAAAAAACGTGTTCTTTGTAAAGCTCTCAAAATGGCTTTAAAGGGGGTTACTATGTACTTTGTGGTAACACAAAGCACTCTTGAAACTAAAGGTGGTAAGGTGTGAGGAACAGTCATAATCATAGTTTTGCTCCTTTGCACACTTCAGAATGAAATTTCCCACTCAAGACTTTCATCTGTAGTGGTTTAATACTCTACTGGGGTTTTTTTTTCTTTCTTTCTTTCTTTTTAAATTGAGGTACAACTGACATACATTATTTTAGTTTCAGATATACAACATAACAATTCAATGCTTGTATGTACTGAAAAATAATCACCACAATGTCTAGTTAATTGTTAACATCCATCACCATACATAGTTACAGAATTTTTTCCTTGTGATGAGAACTTTCAGGATTTACTCTCTTGGCAACTTTCAGATATGCAGTACAGTGTTATGAACTAAAGTCTCCATGATGTACATTATATCCCATGACTTATTTATTTTATAACTGGAAGTTTGTACCTTTTGACCACCTTCCTCCATTTTGCCCGCCCCATCTACTGTTTTTGTATGTGTATGTGTGTTTATATTTTGTCATATAAGAAATATTACCTAAGATTTTGTTTGATAAAAGGATGGTTTCTGGTTGATCTTTTCTAAAGTCACATAGAAAATTCATAAATGTACTGAGAGATAATTTCTCAGATTTCTCAGATAATAATCAACACTTCTATAGTTCTTACACTGTACCAGGATCTGCAAGGCAGATATTTTTATCCACATTTTATAGATAAGGAAAATGAGTCACAAAGAGGTTAAGTTACATGTTAGAGATTACACAGCTAGTAAGTGGCAGAAACAGAATTCAAACCCTGTTAATCTGTCTTCCAAGTCTATGCTCCTAGCCATGATACATTATAAAGCCTCTCTTAATAGCTAATATTTACTAAGCATTTATTAATCCATGTTAGGAACTTTTCTAAGCGCTTTACATGTGTTCACTCTTTCAATCTTCACAGTGACCTAAAAGGCACATATTGTTTTGTTTTGTTTTTAACATCTTTATTGGAGTATAATTGCTTTACAATGGTGTGTTAGTCTCTGCTTTATAACAGAGTGAATCAGTACATATACATATGTTCCCATATCTCTTCCCTCTTGAGTCTCCCTGCCTCCCACCCTCCCTAGCACATATTGATTTTATCCTCATTTACTAGGTAAAGAAAAAGCTTAAGCAATTTGCCCAAGATCACAAAGCTATTGGTAGGCAGAGCTGGAAACTGAACTCAGGCTTCTAATGCCCCTACTCTTTTTCAATTTATTTATTTATTTATTATTCATGTTTGGCTGCGTTGGGTCTTCATTCAGGGTCTTCATCCCTGAATGGTATACTTTAAATGGATGAGTTATATGGTATGTGAATTACGTCTCCACAAAACTGTTAGAAGTCCTAAGTTAATTTTACTCTTTAAACTCAGTCATTCAGGGCTTCCCTGGTGGCGCAGTGGTTAAGAATCTGCCTGCCAATGCAGAAGACACGGGTTCGAGCCCTGCTCTGGGAAGATCCCATATGCTGTGGAGCAACTAAGCCCGGGCGCCACAACTACTGAGCCTGCACTCTAGAGCCTGTGAGCCACAACTACTGAAGCCCACACATGTAGAGCCCGTGCTCCGCAACAAGAGAAGCCACCACAATGAGAAGCCTGCGCACCGCACACACAATGAGTAGCCCCTGATCACCGCAACTAGAGAAAGCCCACGTGCAGCAATGAAGACGCAACACAGCCAAAAATTAATAAATGAAAATTAAAAAAACAAATTAGTCATTCAACTGGGACTTCTGTGGTGGTCCAGTGGTTAAGACTCTCTGCTTCCACTGCAGGGGGCACGGGTTGGATCCCTGGTTGGGGAAGTTCTGCAAGCCACAAGGTGTGGCAAAAATAAATAAGCAAGCAAGTAAGTAAATAAATAAATAAGTAAGCAAGCCATAAATAAGCAAGCCATTCAACTTATTTCTGTGTAGAAAAGAGTTAACGTAGCAGGCCTAACTGTTGCTATCCTTTTTACTTTTCTCATGAGTATGGAATTTTAAAATGTGCCTAGTCCCCAGTATAAACCCTAGGCTCATTTCCAATGAACTTCCCTGGTAGACAACATCTCACACGTGCTATATAACTTATTACTGGAGGAATTAAGTGTGTGTCCTGGTGGCTGCACTGGGCAAGGACTCTTACAAGCTTATGCCTGGTTTCTCCTGGACTTCACCCCCTTGCAAAGTATCTTTTCATTGCAATAAAGCTTAGTCATTAGTATGACTATAGGCTGAATCCTGTGAATCCTCTAAGCAAATCATCACATCTGGAGGCAGTCTTAGGGGCTCCTGACATAACCTCACAATTATATACTTAGTATCAGATATTTATAGAAAACAGTAAGTACTCTAGTGAAAGAATAATAAATAGTATTTGTTCGGTATAGAAAGTGTTCACAAAGTATTTGTAAACACCTGTCTCCTTAAATGGACTATGAATGAAAGATATTTACCTTTTCAAGTATTTAAAACACAGAACATAATACAAAAATAAATATTCCACTTCAGAGAAGTGAGAATAAAGAATTTTGTATTAATAAGAACGACAGACTTTGCATCTACCATTTATTGGGTGCCTGCTATATGCTAATACGACGCTCGGTGCTTTAAATTGGTTATCTAATTCTTACAAAAACCTTTCAGGTAACTATGTACACCTCCTCCTTTTTAGATGAGATATTGAAGCTCAAAGAATCTACCTAAGTCGCTCAAATGCCACAGAAGTAGTGTTAAGACTACTACTTAACAGTCAAACCTAGGTTTGGGATTCAAACCTAGGTTTATCTGATTCCACTATATTTCCACTATGAATTCAAGATGGTATAACACAAGAGGCTAATGAAGTAATAAATAGTTACTTTAATTTCCCTCTTAAATAACAGAAATAATATGTGGGCAGAGAGAAATTTAACACTTAAAAAAATTAATCACAAAAAGACTTAAAACTTGACTAAAATCCATTTAATGCAGCTATGGAAAAAAAACTTTAAAGTACATTACTATTTGGTATTTAACAGATAATCATCATGAAAACTTAACTAAGTCAGTGAAACGTAAAGAGAGAGAAAGACAGTAACAAAGGCATTAATAACAAAGAAAATGCATAAATTAACTCACCATTCTTCCTTTATACTTTCAAGATTATCTACTTCTTTCATTCTCTTTTGCCTTACTGTAAAAGTAAAAAGAAAAATAAGGTAAAGTTCTTAATACAGTATTTTAAATAAATTCATTCCAACATATGCATTAAGATTCTTTACCATTAAGTTATTATGTACTCCTAAAGTAGGTCTTAAGACCCCTAAAGGGGTCTTCAGAACAAGTGACCTAACTCAAAGCTGTCACTTTCACTTAAAGTAAAGCAATAAAAAGTAAATTTTGGATTTGGATAATCTGACAAAAGAAAGATTTCATAAAAGTTATGATGAGGGGAATTCCCTGGCGGTCTAGTGGTTAGGACTCTGTGCTTTTACTACCAAGGGCCCACGTTCAATCACTGGTTGGGAAACTAAGATCCTGCAAGTGCTCGCGGCCAAAAAAAAAAAAAAAAAAAAATTTATGATGAAAAATAATGTATGCTTTGGTCTAATAACAAACAAAAGTGAATGTCAACATTTCACTCAATCTCCAATACTAACAAAATATCAAATCAATATAAACTCATTCTTTTTTTTCCAATGTAGATGATTTTTATTGTCAATATTCTTTTTTTAAAAACATCTTTATTGGGCTTCCCTGGTGGCGCAGTGGTTGAGAATCTGCCTGCTAATGCAGGGGACATGGGTTCGAGCCCTGGTCTGGGAAGATCCCACATGCTGCGGAGCAGCTAGGCCCGTGAGCCACAGCTACTGAGCCTGCGCGTCTGGAGCCTGTACTCCGCAACGGGAGAGGTCGCGATAGTGAGAGGCCCGCGCACCGCGATGAAGAGTGGCCCCCACTTGCCACAACTGGAGAAAGCCCTCGCACAGAAACGAAGAGCCAACGCAGCAAAAATAAATTAATTAATTTAAAAAAAAAAAAAAAAAAAAAAAAAAAACATCTTTATTAGAGTATAATTGCTTTACAATGGTGTGTTAGTTTCTGCTTTATAACAAAGTGAATCAGTTATACATATACATATGTCCCCCTATCTCTTCCCTCTTGCATCTCCCTCCCTCCCACCCTCCCTACCCCACCCCTCTAGGTGGTCACAAAGCACAGAGCTGATCTCGCTCTGCTATGCGGCTGCTTCCCACTAGCTAGCTATTTTACATTTGGTAGTGTATATATGTCCATGCCACTCTCTCACTTTGTCCCAGCTTACCCTTCCCCCTCCCCATATCCTCAAGTCCATTCTGTAGTAGGTCTGCAGAGTGAAGTCAGTCAGAAAGAGAAAGACAAATACCGTATGCTAACACATATATATGGAATCTAAAAAAAAAAAAGACCAAAAAATGGTCAGAAGAACCTAGGGGCAAGACGGGAATAAAATAGAGCTCCTTCACAACAAGAGGAGCCACCTCGGCCAAGGACGACCCCGCAGTGCACAAGGCGGCAGCGCATCTGCGTCAGGACGGAAGCCTGAAAGGGGAGCCGGAAGCCTGAAAGGGGAGCCGGAAGCCGGAAAGGGGAGCCGGAAGCCTGAAAGGGCAGCCGTAGGGAGGGGCCAGTTTCAACTGCGTCACAATCGAATTCGGCCACACAATTGCGTTTTTGCTGAACCAGCCACTACGACTCTTAGATCCCACTCTTACAGTTTGTACTTGAAGCAATTGTGAAGTCGATTTTGACCGCGATCCTCTCTCACTGCGCAGGCACCGGTCCGATTCTACCAACCCTTGGTGAGAAATGATCTCGACGGCGGAAGTGGTGGAAGCAGAGGAAAGGGAGGTGCTAGGCCGCTAGGTCAAGCGCACGCGTTCGGAGGCCAGGAAGGAGGCGGAAGAGGGTGCCCGGGGGAAGAGGCTGAGCGAAGGGTTTGAATTTTCTCGGAGAAAGACAGGCCGGCCACGAGGAGAAAAGAAACAAGCCGCAGCAACATCTAAGCCCTTGAAAGGATCCCGAGAGAGGGGGGAAGGGAAAACAGCAGCCACCAGCGCAACCACTTGTGTCTTCTGGCCCTTCCCACCTCTCTTGCCCCCCCCCGCCACCAGCCCACGCTGCCTGGGACTTGAAATCTGTGGCCGAAGGACCGTCACCACATAACTTCAAGAATAATCAACCACCCTCCCTTCCCAAACCCACCCAAATTCACTCATCCAGCGTTTCCTTTTTTTAATCCACTCAGAACTTTTTTTCTAAGACCCCCCCATCCCTACATGGAGTTGGGTGGTGGGGGAATGAATACTGAGTTGGCCTTTATTTTTTTTAAGGAGACTTTTTGATCCAATGAGGCCCCCCAAATAATTGAGTTTTGGGTCCTCTTGGTAGTTTTATTTTTTTTCTCCAAAATTTTAACCCCCTCCCCCCGTGAGCCCGAAGTGGATAAAAACCTCGATCATGGGTTCGGGTCCCATAGACCCCAAAGAGCTTCTCAAGGGCCTGGAAAGCTTCCTTAACCGAGATGGGGAAGTCAAGAGTGTGGATGGGATTTCGAAGATCTTCAGTCTTATGAAGGAAGCACGAAAGATGGTGAGCCGATGCACTTACTTGAACATTCTCCTGCAGACCCGTTCACCAGAAATATTGGTCAGGTTTATTGATGGTGGTGGTTACAAGCTTCTTAACAATTGGCTGACATATTCAAAGACAACCAACAACATTCCCCTCCTGCAGCAAATTCTCCTGACCCTGCAGCACCTACCACTCACTGTTGACCATCTCAAGCAGAACAACACAGCCAAACTGGTGAAGCAGCTGAGCAAGTCAAGTGAGAATGAAGAGCTCCGGAAATTGGCCTCAGTCCTTGTCAGCGACTGGATGGCAGTGATCCGCTCCCAGAGCAGTACCCAGCCTGCTGAGAAAGCTAAGAAGAAACGGAAAGAAGGGGGAAAGAGTCGAACCACCCCTCCTGAGCGACCGTTGACTGAGGTGAAGGCTGAGACTCGGGCCGAGGAGGCCCCGGAGAGGAAGAGGGAGAAGCCCAAGTCCCTCCGAACCACGGCGCCCAGTCACGCCAAGTTCCGCTCTACCGGATTAGAGCTGGAGACCCCGTCTTTGGGGCCTGTGAAGAATGATGCCAGTGCAGTGGTGGTTTCTGACAAGTACAACCTTAAACCCATCCCCCTCAAGCGTCAGAGTTCCACAGCTGCCGCAGGAGTTGCTGTGCCCCGTGCAGAGAAGAAATACAAGCCACTCAACACAACACCCAATGCCACCAAAGAGATCAAAGTGAAGATCATCCCGCCACAGCCTGTGGAGGGCCTGAGCTTTGTGTATGCGCTCAATTCAGCCCCTGTTCCAGGCATTAAAATTAAGAAGAAGAAGAAGGAGGTGCTGTCAGCCACAGCTGCCAAGCCAAGCCCATTTGAAGGGAAAACGAGCACAGAACCGAGCACAGCCAAACCTTCTTCCCCAGAGCCAGCACCTCCTTCTGAGGCTATGGACACAGAACGTCCAGGGACCCCAGTTCCCCCTGTTGAAGTCCCAGAGCTCATGGATACTGCCTCTTTGGAGCCAGGAGCTCTGGATGCAAAGCCAGTGGAGAGTCCCGGATATCCTAGCCAGCTGACCCGGAAAGGCAGGAAGAGGAAAGGTGTGACCTGGCCTGCGGAGGGCAAACTGAGAGAGTATTTCTATTTTGAACTGGATGCAACTGAACGAGTGAACGTGAATAAGATCAAGGACTTTGGCGAGGCAGCTAAGCGAGAGATACTGTCAGACCGACGCGAGTTTGAGACGGCCCGGCGTCTGAGCCACGACAACATGGAGGAGAAGGTGCCCTGGGTGTGCCCCCGGCCCCTGGTGCTGCCCTCGCCTCTTGTCACCCCTGGAAGCAACAGCCAGGAGCGGTACATCCAGGCTGAGCGAGAGAAGGGGATCCTTCAGGAGCTCTTCCCGAACAAGGAAAGTCCTCACGAGCCTGATCCTGAGCCCTATGAGCCTATCCCCCCCAAACTCATCCCCCTAGATGAGGAATGTTCCATGGATGAGACCCCATATGTTGAGACCCTGGAGACTGGGGGAACCGGTGGCTCACCCGATGGGGCGGGCGGTTCCAAGTTGCCTCCTGTTCTGGCCAATCTTATGAGAAGCATGGGTGCCGGGAAGAGCCCCCAGGGTCCTGGAGGAGGAGGCATCAATGTGCAGGAGATCCTCACCTTCATCATGGGGAGCCCTAACAGTCATCCCTCAGAAGAACTGCTGAAGCAACCAGACTATTCAGACAAGATCAAGCAGATGCCAGTGCCTCATGGACTCTTAGGCCCTGGTCCCATAGCCAATGGTTTCCCACTGCAAGGCCCTGGGGGCCCCAAGGGCATGCAGCACTTCCCCCCTGGGCCTGGCGGACCTATGCCAGGTCCCCATGGGGGCCCTGGGGGTCCTTGTGGGCCAGTGGGTCCACATCTTCTGGGTCCCCCACCCCCTCCCCGGGGGGGTGATCCCTTCTGGGATGTCCCAGGTGACCCCATGTGGGGTGGCCCGATGCGTGGGGGACCAGGTCTGGGGCCATACCATAGAGGCCGTGGTGGCCGAGGTGGGAATGGACCACCTCCTCCTCCATTCCGAGGGGCCAGAGGAGGTCGCTCTGCAGGAGGACCTCCAAGTGGACAAGGGGGCCCTGCTGGGGGCATGGTCGGAGGTGGTGGGCATCGTCCCCATGAAGGCCCTGGTGGCGGCATGAGCAGTGGCAGCGGACATCGTCCCCATGAAGGCCCTGGCAGTGGCATGGGCGGTGGGCATCGCCCCCACGAAGGCCCTGGTGGCAGTGGCCATCGTCCTCGTGAAGGCCCTGGTGGAGGAATGGGTGCTGGTGGTGTACATTGGCTCCATGAAGGCCCTGGACATGGGGGGCCCCATGGCCACTGGCCTCATGATGGCCCTGGTCACCGAGGCCACGACCATCGAGGGCCACCCCCTCATGAGCACCGTGGCCATGATGTTCCTGGCCATGGCAGAGGGGGCCACCAAGGGCATGATGGAGGCCACAGCCGTGGAGGAGACATGTCAAATCGCCCTGTTTGTCGACATTTCATGAAGAAGGGTAACTGCCGCTATGAGAACAACTGTGCCTTCTACCACCCGGGTGTCAATGGGCCCCCCCTGCCCTAGGGACCACCTGCCCGCCCCGCCCACACTCCTGTGAACTGCAGCCTTGCTCCTTCCACCCTTTTATGGCTTCTGTGAGGCCCATTTTCCCCTTTCCCCAGCTGATGAGGAGCCGGCCCCCTCAGTGCCCACCTGCCTGGGTTCCTGGGGGTTTTCTGATCACTGGTGTGCATTGATGTACATATTTTCCTCCAGTATGGGGAGGAGAGAGACTGGACACATTCTGTACCCTGGACTGCTGAAGAGGAGACCTGGTTGGCTTCACTTTTTGAGGAGATTTGCCCTTTATGCCAAGTGCCTCTCTGGTATTACCCTTTATGCCTGAGAACCTAAAGCTGGTTATCCTGGAGAACACCTCTACTCTCCTCTTGTGGGTCCTCCACATGCACACAGAACTCTGACACGGGATCAGCTGCACTTATGAAATCATCCCCGCCAAATTCATGCTTCCTCGTGGGGTGTGGAGATGGTAAAAGGGGTATTGTGTATCCCACTGCACTGAGAGGACTCAGGCTGGATTTGAGTTCTGGAATACATCATCCCCCTCCTCCCCTGACACAGGCTTTACATTGAGTCCTTTCTCAAGTAAGACGTTGCAATCTTCCGTGAACACCCAAGTTTGCATCACGGGTATGCCAGGTTCAATGATGACAAATTCACATCGGCATCCGGTGAAAAGTTTTAGCTGGCATAGGTGAGGCCACTGGTGGTGGTCCACCCTTGCCTGCAGCTCATCCTGGAAATTAAAACACTTCAGTGAGACCAGCTTTTCAACTGAAGCCCCGTGTGCTGGGCATGCCAGTCACACTACATGCACTGCCTCTGGGAGTTAGCACGCCCCTGGCGCCCATCTGGAACCTTGTGGGTGTGAGGCCTCCAGCTCCCTTGAATCAGCCACCTCTAAAACCCCACCAGGTGCCTTCCTGGGTGGATTCGATAAGATGACCTGCCCTCTCCCAGCCCTCTCCTTCACCTGTCTCAGCATCAGTTGTTTTCTATGAAAACAGTGGATTGGTTGGGTTTTGCGCAGGGTCTTGGGTTAGAGCCACAGTGGATTTGAGGATGAGTAATTCTTTCTTCTTTTGGTTTTGTATATTTTGTACATTAATAATAAACAGTGGAAAGAGAAGTATTTAAGAAAAAAAAAAAAAGAGGAGCCACCTCAATGAGAAGCCCACGCACCACAACTAAGAGTAGTCCTCACTCGCTGCAACTAGAAAAAGCCCACGCACAGCAACAAAGACCCAACGCAGCCAAAAATAAATAAATTAATCAATTGTTTTAAAAATGGAGAGAAGCAAGAGTGAAAATAGTTATTGTTCGGGGGGGGGGGGTAAAAAATTGTGGATTATTTTCTCTCTTTCCCAAACTTTCTGCAATACTCTTTTGCCCTTACAACAAAAATAATATAAGAAATAAGGAAACAAATCGATGTTTAAAAGAGCCCAAGCCATCTGCGCTTTTTTTTTTTTTTTTTTGCGGTACGTGGGCCTCACACCATTGTGGCCTCTCCCGTTGTACATATACATACATACAGACCTATATGTGTATGTATATATTGAAAATTGGTTAGATGTAGAATACTATCAACCCTTCTGAAATAAAAACTGACCAAAATAAGTACATTACACCATTAAATTGATGTTACACATAAAATCATGTGCTAAGGACAGTGCCATCGGACAGATATTTAATTTTGTGTATCTTTTTAGGAAAGCAAGAGCATGAATATGAGCATCAATTGCAGAAAGAATGTTCATGCTTTTTATTCATTAATTTTCTTTCTATCAATCTATCATGAAAGAGTAATCGGAGGTTCTGTTAGAACTTTAATTATAAGAAAACATAGGAGTAAGGGACTTCCCTGGTGGTCCAGCAGTTAAGACTCTGCACTCCCAATGCAGGGGACCCAGGTTCGATCCCTGGTCAGGGAACTAGATCCCACATGCCAAAACTAAAAGATCCCACATGCTGCAACTAAAGATCCAGCATGTATCAACTAAAGATCGCACGTGCTGCCACTAAAGATCCCACATGCTGCAACTAAGACCTGGCGCAGCCAAATAAATAAAATAAATAAATATTTAAAAAACAAAGGAAAGGAAAACATAGGAGTAAAATCTTCAAGGCCCTGTGGCCTGTGTGCCACAACTACTGAGCCCACATGCCACAACTACTGAGCCTGAGCTCTAGAACCCGTGAGCCACAACTACTGAGCCCACGTGCCATAACTACTGAAGCCCACGTGCCTAGAGCTTGTGCTCCGCAACAAGAGAAGCCACCACAATGAGAAGCCCACGCACTGCAATGAAGAGTAGCTCCCAGTCGCCACAACTAGAGAAAGCTGAGCACAGCAAGGAAGACCCAATGCAGCTAAAAAAAAAAAAAAAAAAAAAAACACACGTAGGGCTTCCCTTGTGGCGCAGTGGTTGAGAGTCCGCCTGCTGATGCAGGGGACACGGGTTCGTGCCCCAGTCTGGGAAGATCCCACATGCCGCGGAGCGGCTAGGCCCGTGAGCCAAGGCCGCTGAGCCTGCGTGTCCAGAGCCTGTGCTCCGCGACGGGAGAGGCCACAACAGTGAGAGGCCCACGTACCGCAAAAAAAAAAAAAAAATAGTGAATTAATTTAAGTCAGCTTTTGGTTGGTCAGAATTCAAATTCCTGACCCTTCAAAATTACAGCTGTGGTTCTTTTAAGAAAACTCATCTTATGAAAAAATCTGAATTTATAAAAGAAAAAGTGTCTTTGAATGCACAGGAACATGTGAACAACATTAAAAAGAATCTTCTAAATGAAATATATCTAAAATATTCTTCTTGGACTTCCCTGGTGGTGCAGTGGTTAAGAATCCGCCTGCTAATGCAGGGGACACGGGTTCGAGCCCTGGTCCGGGAAGATCCCACATGCCGTGGAGCAACTAAACCCTTGCGCCATGACTACTCAGCCTGCGCTCTAGAGGCCTCGAGCCACAAGTACTGAGCCCGCGTGCCACAACTACTGAAGGCCACGCGCCTTGACCCCGTGCTCCGCAACAAGAGAAGCTACCGCAGTGAGAAGCCCACGCACCGCAGCAAAGAGTAGCCCCCACTCTCCACAACTAGAAAAAGCCCGTGGGCAGCAATGATGACCCAACACAGCCAAAAATAAATTAATTAATTTAAAATAAATAAATAAATAAATAAATATCCCTCTATTTACAAAGACTGCTTACCCTTTTTTGACGGAGTTCAGAAACTGCTGACTTGCACCATCAGAATAACTTCTGAAATCATCATTGACTGTGAATCCATTTTTCCATAATTTTATACTTACATCTGCCTGCAAAGCAGTAAGAAACAAGATGCATCATGTTAATAAATGAAGTGTACTAATAAACTAAAAGCCCCTTGAAACTTTCTTCTATCAGTGTATATTTTCTGTATCAATCTTTTCTTTAAAATAGAGATATAACTGACATATAACCTTGTATTAGTCTTAGGTATACAACATAATGGTTTGATATATATATCTATTGCAAGATGATTACAGAATAAGTGTAGTTAACATCCACCACCGCACACAGCTACAAATTTTTTAAATATACCATTCTTAACAGCAAGCTTCAAATGTAAAATATCAAAAATTATAATGTATACATAAAATAGGGTTCATAATGAATAATATTTTAAAATAATTCATTAATAATCTTCTTTAAGAGAGGTCATTTGCAAAAATATTCTGTGCCCTATCTAAGAGGACACTAAAGCTTTCTGGCCAGAACAGACTTCTCAACAGTTTAGAGAATGACTCTGAAATGACTTGAATATTAAGAATAATAAAGGGGGGAAAAAAACTATGAGTAATTAATGGCTATTCCTTCAAATATAAACTATCAGTGTTACTGTTATCAATATTTCATCTCTCAACATCTTGTGGATCATCTCCTAAGAACATTATTTATTCACTCATTGAATCAAAGAAGTCACTGTACAAATACAGAAAGGTTCAGAAATACAGTAGGATGCAGGGATGCTTCAGGCTGAACACAGAAGGACTTATAAAAAACCATTTAAGAAAATAGACTATTAGAGGCCTTCCCTTGTCTCTAGCATTTATTCATTCAGCATATGTTTATTGAGTGCCTAATATGTAACAGACACTCCACTAAGATGTTAGGGAAAACAATCACAATAATGATAGCATATATTATTAGCCTGCCTGCCTATCTATCTGTCTGTCTGTCTATGTACTTATCTGGGAGAGCACTTGTGTGTACACTTACATGTACCAAACACTGTTTAAAGTACTTTCCCTACATGTATTTATTTAATCCTCCTAAAATCCACACAAGGTGGGTATTATTATCCTTTTTATAGATGGGAAATTAGAAACACAAAAGATTAATTAAATTGCCCAATATCACATAGTCAGTAAGGGTGGAGCTGGGGTTGGAATCCATACTCTTAACCACTATATTATATTACCTCTTTTTGTTTACCTATAACCAAACTGCCAAGACTCTGCTCTCATGGTACTCACAGAAAAGAATGAGAACTAAAAAAATTGTACAAATGAACTTACTTACCCAAAAGAAATAGAGTCACACATGTAGGAAACAAACTTACGGTTACCAAGGGGGAAAGTGGCAGGGAGGGATAAATTGGGAGATTGGAATTAACACATATATAAAACAGACAACTAATAAGGACCTACAGTATAGCACAGGGAATTCTACTCAATACTCTGGAATAACCTATACAGGAAAAGAATCTAAAAAAGAGTGGATATATGTATATGTGTAACTGACTCACTTCACTGTACAGCAGAAACTAATACAACATTGTAAATCAACTATACTCCAATAAAAATTAATTTAAAAAAAGAAAAGAATGAGAACAAAACAAATAGGAAAAGAGTACATAAAGATACTGAGGAGGGGAATTCCCTAGCAGTCCAGTGGTTAGGACCGGTACTTTCACTGCTGAGGGCCCGGGGTTCAATCCCTGGTCAAGGAACTATCCCACAAGCTGCATGGGCCAAAAAAAAAAAAAAAAAAAAAAAAAGACACTGAGGAAAACAGAAGAAACTTAAAAACAAAAATGCAAACACGATAATTAATACACTTATATGAGAGGATGTTTGAACGGGAGTAGGAGGGAATATTCAGGGAGCAAAAGAGCTCTTAGAAACTTAAAATGGAAAGTAAACAAAGGGATTGAATATAAGGTGGAAGAACTAGTACAATTAAAATAGAACAAAACAACCACGAGGTGGAAAACAGGAGAAACAATAAGAGACTCAGTCCAAGAGATCCATTATCTAAGTAAAAATACTCTAGAGAGACAGGAAACAGAGGGGAGCAAAATATCGAGAAGCAACATGAGAAAAT
Source organism: Hyperoodon ampullatus (assembly GCF_949752795.1). Lineage (NCBI taxonomy): Eukaryota > Metazoa > Chordata > Mammalia > Artiodactyla > Ziphiidae > Hyperoodon > Hyperoodon ampullatus. The sequence continues at coordinate 70,385,878 of NC_136928.1, forward strand.
GTCCTAGAAGAGTAAACTACAAGTTTCTGTATTGAATGAATGAAAAAGAATCTATACCAAGGCCCATAGAACATGAGGAGATTAAAGAAAAGATTCTAATAGGTTGCAGGGAGCAAAAACATGTCACACACACAGGCTCAGATGCCAAAACAGCAATCTATCAATCATGTGTGAAGGCAGAATAAAGGCAAATTCAGGTGCGCAAGGTTTTAAGCCATCCATTTCCCACGCACTCTTTTTACCCGCACTTTCTGCATAAAACACCTCAAGACTGGCTTCATAAAAGTGGAAACATACAGGGTAGGGGTTGGGAGAGGCACAGAATTCAGTGCACCAGAAGTGAGAGGAGAGATAAATAAAGTGCTCAGGATCATAGATTCCAGGGCAGCAGCAGTGTAACTCCCCTAGAGGACATCGGAGAAAGAAGGGCTTCACCACAGTTGTCCTTCAGAAAAAATTAAACTGGTAAAATTATCTAATATGTTCAAACATACTGGAAAAAGATACAGCCTTCTATCAGAGTTCAGGGATAAATTAATGACAGCCACAAAGAAAATAAAGGCAATATGGAAGGGAAAAAACTACTAATTCTAGTGAAAATTTAAAAGGCAGTCAGGAAAAGAACTATCATCACACACTATATGACTCAGTGATGCTGGACAGTATTTACAAAGTCATAAAGATATAAACAATGATAATTGATTTAATCCCAAATTATGATATAATTATGTTAGTCAAATGAGAGGAGGTGGTTTGGGGATGAGGGGAAGGAAGAATAAGAGCTAAATTCTCATTTTCTATTTTAAAAAAGTCAAGACATAATTTGAAAAAACTAAAAAATCAAGAACTATCATTTTTAGTATATTCTTACAAATACAGTCTTTATACAAGAAGAAATAGTTAAGACTACCTCTGGGTAGTGATTACCTCTGGGAATTAGATATCATGGCCATGGAGGAACCGGGCTGCTATTTTTCAACCTAAGCCCTTCAGACTTCAGTCTGAAGAACTAAAGAACTCTCTTCGAGCTCTCAATGCAGGGGGTCCGGATTCGATCCCTGGTCAGGGAACTAGACCTCACATGCGTGTCGCAACTAAGAGTTTGCATGCCAGAGCTCAGGAGCCCGCCTGCCGCAACTAAGACACAGTGCAACCAAATTAAATAAATAAAAAATATATTTAAAAAAAATTTTAAGGCAAAGTAGAGTAAAGGGATCTCTTTAATGTCTGACTTCGAAAAGCCAGCTAGATTCTCATAATTGCTGCTGCCTTCAGTCCACTGTGATATGGCATTTTGATTTGAAGTACATTAAAAAAACCAAAAATCAAGCCTCAAACAGATATGTAGTTGCAAAAAGCATTTTAATAGCTTTTCCAAGATACTACCTCAAAATGTAGTAAGTGGTAGTATCTCAAAAGTTAGTTGAGGGCTTCCCTCGTGGTGCAGTGGTTGAGAGTCCGCCTGCTGATGCAGGGGACACAGGTTCGTGCCCCAGTCTGGGAAGATCCCACATGCCGCGGAGCGGCTAGGCCCGTGAGCCATGGCTGCTGGGCCTGTGCGTCCGGAGCCTGTGCTCCGCAACGGGAGAGGCCACAACAGTGAGAGGCCCGTGTACCGCAAAAAAAAAAAAAAAAAATTTAGTTGAAAATATCACATGATAACACATATGTAGAATCTAAAAAAATGATACAAGTGAATATATTTACAAAACAGAAACAGACTCGTAGATATAGAAAACAAACTTATGGCTACTGAAGGGGAAAGGTGGGGTGAGGGATAAATTAGGAGTTTGGGATTAACAGATAAACACTACTACATATAAAATAGATAAACAACAAGGGCCTCCTGCATAGCACAGAGAACTTATATTCACTATCTTGTAATAACCTATAATGAAAAAGAATTTGAAAAAAATATATAACACATATATTTTATATATTTTATATATATCATATATATTTTTATATACATTATATATATTATATATATTATATATATATAAAAAAACTGAATCACTTTGCTGTACATCTGAAACTAACACAACTTTTTTCTTTTTTTGGCCATGCCGCGTGGCTTGTGGGATCTTAGCTCCCCAGCGAGGGACTGAACCTGTGCCCTCAGCAGGGAAAGCTCAGAGTCCTAACCACTGGACGGCCAGGGAATTTCTTAACACAACATTTTAAATCAACTGTACTTCAATTAAAAAAAAAAAAAAAAAGTCGAGGGACATCCCTGGTGGCACAGTGGCTAAGAATCCGCCTGCCAATGCAGGCGACACAGGTTCGATCCCTGCTCTGGGAAGATCCCACATGCCGTGGAGCAACTAAGCCCGTGTGCCACAACTACGGAGCCTGCGCTCTAGAGCCTGCAAGCCACAGCTACTGAGCCCACATGCCACAACTACTGAAGCCTGCGTGCCTAGAGCCTGCGCTCCTCAACAAGAGAAGCCATCGCAGTGAGAAGCATGCACACTGCAACGAAGAGAAGCCCCCGCTCGCCACAACTGCAGAAAGCCCACGTGCAAAAATGAAGACGCAACGCAGCCAAAAATAAATAAATAAAAAATAAATTTATTAAAAAGAAAAGTTAGTTGAGAATCTGAACATGGAATCTTAAACTTAAAGGTATAGTTATTAATATGACAATAATCCTATCAGAAATATCTTTTAAGTTTTGGGAAGCTGTCAAGTGCATGATGGCAGGTTATCAAAATTCTTACTTTCACTTAACAAAGTTGATAAAATCGTATCTTATCATTTGCAATAAATACTGTAAGTTGTTTCCCTTGAAGTGTCAGATTTACTTCATACATTTTGAGAAAATGTCTGCAGAATATCCAAGACTGAATAACTAGTTGTCTGTAAATCACTTTCATGTAAAAACAGTACACCATGAAAAAGCAGAGTGTTCAGCTTGTATCTCAAGCAATGGTACTTTTCCTTAAGATACTTCTGTATATTGTAGAAATGTTTTACATACACTTCATATTTTATCACATAGAATATTGTAAGATGTGTATTAAAGAGCTGGGAATTAATGAACTGTGTAGGAAATTTTTAATTGAAACGAGTGTTTTTTCCCCCTGCAAGTTCAAGGAAAGAATACAGTAGTTACTGGTACAGAGTAGTGTCACTACCTCAATTCCTCCTAAGGTGCCAGTTTTGCCTACCATTGCTTTTGCAGTATCGGTGCAAACTCAACACAGTGAAAACAGTAAATAGTATCTTACTATTATTATGAAAACAGTTTTGACCTCTAAAGGGCCATATTTTGAGAAGCACTGGGAAAGAAAAAATTTATGGACACTTACCTGTTTCTTTTGTTCAGTGGGAGACAAACATTTGGCACCAACCTTCTGAGCTTCCTCAAAAAGGCTGTCAACAAAATATTCACAATTTGTTTGTTGATTATCAGTAAGAGGTTGGTGGTCAGATCCTGTTTCACAAACCCTATACACACACACACAAAAGAAAAAGAAGCACTATTAACCATTAATTCTCTTAAAAATTTACACAAATTGTTTTAGTTAAAGGATCTAGAACTGACATGCTACCTCCACGCCTGCAGTTGAGACTCTCTTCTGAATTAACACAGGAGATATGTGGCCTCGGGAAGTCGTTAACACTTGTGGTCCAGAGCAGGGTTTTCTCAACTTCAGTCCATTGATATTTGGGGAAGGTTAATTCTTTGTTGGGCAGGCTGTCCTGTACACCATGGGAAGTTTAGCAGCATCTGTGGCCGTTAACCACTAGACGCCAGTAGCATGGACAACCCCCAACCCCCCAGCGTTATAATAATAAAACACATCTTTAGACAATGCCAGATGGCCTCTGGGGGTGGGATGGGCAAAACTGCACCAGGTTGAAAACCACTGGTCCAGAGTAAAAAAACGTGTTCTTTGTAAAGCTCTCAAAATGGCTTTAAAGGGGGTTACTATGTACTTTGTGGTAACACAAAGCACTCTTGAAACTAAAGGTGGTAAGGTGTGAGGAACAGTCATAATCATAGTTTTGCTCCTTTGCACACTTCAGAATGAAATTTCCCACTCAAGACTTTCATCTGTAGTGGTTTAATACTCTACTGGGGTTTTTTTTTCTTTCTTTCTTTCTTTTTAAATTGAGGTACAACTGACATACATTATTTTAGTTTCAGATATACAACATAACAATTCAATGCTTGTATGTACTGAAAAATAATCACCACAATGTCTAGTTAATTGTTAACATCCATCACCATACATAGTTACAGAATTTTTTCCTTGTGATGAGAACTTTCAGGATTTACTCTCTTGGCAACTTTCAGATATGCAGTACAGTGTTATGAACTAAAGTCTCCATGATGTACATTATATCCCATGACTTATTTATTTTATAACTGGAAGTTTGTACCTTTTGACCACCTTCCTCCATTTTGCCCGCCCCATCTACTGTTTTTGTATGTGTATGTGTGTTTATATTTTGTCATATAAGAAATATTACCTAAGATTTTGTTTGATAAAAGGATGGTTTCTGGTTGATCTTTTCTAAAGTCACATAGAAAATTCATAAATGTACTGAGAGATAATTTCTCAGATTTCTCAGATAATAATCAACACTTCTATAGTTCTTACACTGTACCAGGATCTGCAAGGCAGATATTTTTATCCACATTTTATAGATAAGGAAAATGAGTCACAAAGAGGTTAAGTTACATGTTAGAGATTACACAGCTAGTAAGTGGCAGAAACAGAATTCAAACCCTGTTAATCTGTCTTCCAAGTCTATGCTCCTAGCCATGATACATTATAAAGCCTCTCTTAATAGCTAATATTTACTAAGCATTTATTAATCCATGTTAGGAACTTTTCTAAGCGCTTTACATGTGTTCACTCTTTCAATCTTCACAGTGACCTAAAAGGCACATATTGTTTTGTTTTGTTTTTAACATCTTTATTGGAGTATAATTGCTTTACAATGGTGTGTTAGTCTCTGCTTTATAACAGAGTGAATCAGTACATATACATATGTTCCCATATCTCTTCCCTCTTGAGTCTCCCTGCCTCCCACCCTCCCTAGCACATATTGATTTTATCCTCATTTACTAGGTAAAGAAAAAGCTTAAGCAATTTGCCCAAGATCACAAAGCTATTGGTAGGCAGAGCTGGAAACTGAACTCAGGCTTCTAATGCCCCTACTCTTTTTCAATTTATTTATTTATTTATTATTCATGTTTGGCTGCGTTGGGTCTTCATTCAGGGTCTTCATCCCTGAATGGTATACTTTAAATGGATGAGTTATATGGTATGTGAATTACGTCTCCACAAAACTGTTAGAAGTCCTAAGTTAATTTTACTCTTTAAACTCAGTCATTCAGGGCTTCCCTGGTGGCGCAGTGGTTAAGAATCTGCCTGCCAATGCAGAAGACACGGGTTCGAGCCCTGCTCTGGGAAGATCCCATATGCTGTGGAGCAACTAAGCCCGGGCGCCACAACTACTGAGCCTGCACTCTAGAGCCTGTGAGCCACAACTACTGAAGCCCACACATGTAGAGCCCGTGCTCCGCAACAAGAGAAGCCACCACAATGAGAAGCCTGCGCACCGCACACACAATGAGTAGCCCCTGATCACCGCAACTAGAGAAAGCCCACGTGCAGCAATGAAGACGCAACACAGCCAAAAATTAATAAATGAAAATTAAAAAAACAAATTAGTCATTCAACTGGGACTTCTGTGGTGGTCCAGTGGTTAAGACTCTCTGCTTCCACTGCAGGGGGCACGGGTTGGATCCCTGGTTGGGGAAGTTCTGCAAGCCACAAGGTGTGGCAAAAATAAATAAGCAAGCAAGTAAGTAAATAAATAAATAAGTAAGCAAGCCATAAATAAGCAAGCCATTCAACTTATTTCTGTGTAGAAAAGAGTTAACGTAGCAGGCCTAACTGTTGCTATCCTTTTTACTTTTCTCATGAGTATGGAATTTTAAAATGTGCCTAGTCCCCAGTATAAACCCTAGGCTCATTTCCAATGAACTTCCCTGGTAGACAACATCTCACACGTGCTATATAACTTATTACTGGAGGAATTAAGTGTGTGTCCTGGTGGCTGCACTGGGCAAGGACTCTTACAAGCTTATGCCTGGTTTCTCCTGGACTTCACCCCCTTGCAAAGTATCTTTTCATTGCAATAAAGCTTAGTCATTAGTATGACTATAGGCTGAATCCTGTGAATCCTCTAAGCAAATCATCACATCTGGAGGCAGTCTTAGGGGCTCCTGACATAACCTCACAATTATATACTTAGTATCAGATATTTATAGAAAACAGTAAGTACTCTAGTGAAAGAATAATAAATAGTATTTGTTCGGTATAGAAAGTGTTCACAAAGTATTTGTAAACACCTGTCTCCTTAAATGGACTATGAATGAAAGATATTTACCTTTTCAAGTATTTAAAACACAGAACATAATACAAAAATAAATATTCCACTTCAGAGAAGTGAGAATAAAGAATTTTGTATTAATAAGAACGACAGACTTTGCATCTACCATTTATTGGGTGCCTGCTATATGCTAATACGACGCTCGGTGCTTTAAATTGGTTATCTAATTCTTACAAAAACCTTTCAGGTAACTATGTACACCTCCTCCTTTTTAGATGAGATATTGAAGCTCAAAGAATCTACCTAAGTCGCTCAAATGCCACAGAAGTAGTGTTAAGACTACTACTTAACAGTCAAACCTAGGTTTGGGATTCAAACCTAGGTTTATCTGATTCCACTATATTTCCACTATGAATTCAAGATGGTATAACACAAGAGGCTAATGAAGTAATAAATAGTTACTTTAATTTCCCTCTTAAATAACAGAAATAATATGTGGGCAGAGAGAAATTTAACACTTAAAAAAATTAATCACAAAAAGACTTAAAACTTGACTAAAATCCATTTAATGCAGCTATGGAAAAAAAACTTTAAAGTACATTACTATTTGGTATTTAACAGATAATCATCATGAAAACTTAACTAAGTCAGTGAAACGTAAAGAGAGAGAAAGACAGTAACAAAGGCATTAATAACAAAGAAAATGCATAAATTAACTCACCATTCTTCCTTTATACTTTCAAGATTATCTACTTCTTTCATTCTCTTTTGCCTTACTGTAAAAGTAAAAAGAAAAATAAGGTAAAGTTCTTAATACAGTATTTTAAATAAATTCATTCCAACATATGCATTAAGATTCTTTACCATTAAGTTATTATGTACTCCTAAAGTAGGTCTTAAGACCCCTAAAGGGGTCTTCAGAACAAGTGACCTAACTCAAAGCTGTCACTTTCACTTAAAGTAAAGCAATAAAAAGTAAATTTTGGATTTGGATAATCTGACAAAAGAAAGATTTCATAAAAGTTATGATGAGGGGAATTCCCTGGCGGTCTAGTGGTTAGGACTCTGTGCTTTTACTACCAAGGGCCCACGTTCAATCACTGGTTGGGAAACTAAGATCCTGCAAGTGCTCGCGGCCAAAAAAAAAAAAAAAAAAAAATTTATGATGAAAAATAATGTATGCTTTGGTCTAATAACAAACAAAAGTGAATGTCAACATTTCACTCAATCTCCAATACTAACAAAATATCAAATCAATATAAACTCATTCTTTTTTTTCCAATGTAGATGATTTTTATTGTCAATATTCTTTTTTTAAAAACATCTTTATTGGGCTTCCCTGGTGGCGCAGTGGTTGAGAATCTGCCTGCTAATGCAGGGGACATGGGTTCGAGCCCTGGTCTGGGAAGATCCCACATGCTGCGGAGCAGCTAGGCCCGTGAGCCACAGCTACTGAGCCTGCGCGTCTGGAGCCTGTACTCCGCAACGGGAGAGGTCGCGATAGTGAGAGGCCCGCGCACCGCGATGAAGAGTGGCCCCCACTTGCCACAACTGGAGAAAGCCCTCGCACAGAAACGAAGAGCCAACGCAGCAAAAATAAATTAATTAATTTAAAAAAAAAAAAAAAAAAAAAAAAAAAACATCTTTATTAGAGTATAATTGCTTTACAATGGTGTGTTAGTTTCTGCTTTATAACAAAGTGAATCAGTTATACATATACATATGTCCCCCTATCTCTTCCCTCTTGCATCTCCCTCCCTCCCACCCTCCCTACCCCACCCCTCTAGGTGGTCACAAAGCACAGAGCTGATCTCGCTCTGCTATGCGGCTGCTTCCCACTAGCTAGCTATTTTACATTTGGTAGTGTATATATGTCCATGCCACTCTCTCACTTTGTCCCAGCTTACCCTTCCCCCTCCCCATATCCTCAAGTCCATTCTCTAGTAGGTCTGCAGAGTGAAGTCAGTCAGAAAGAGAAAGACAAATACCGTATGCTAACACATATATATGGAATCTAAAAAAAAAAAAGACCAAAAAATGGTCAGAAGAACCTAGGGGCAAGACGGGAATAAAATAGAGCTCCTTCACAACAAGAGGAGCCACCTCGGCCAAGGACGACCCCGCAGTGCACAAGGCGGCAGCGCATCTGCGTCAGGACGGAAGCCTGAAAGGGGAGCCGGAAGCCTGAAAGGGGAGCCGGAAGCCGGAAAGGGGAGCCGGAAGCCTGAAAGGGCAGCCGTAGGGAGGGGCCAGTTTCAACTGCGTCACAATCGAATTCGGCCACACAATTGCGTTTTTGCTGAACCAGCCACTACGACTCTTAGATCCCACTCTTACAGTTTGTACTTGAAGCAATTTTGAAGTCGATTTTGACCGCGATCCTCTCTCACTGCGCAGGCACCGGTCCGATTCTACCAACCCTTGGTGAGAAATGATCTCGACGGCGGAAGTGGTGGAAGCAGAGGAAAGGGAGGTGCTAGGCCGCTAGGTCAAGCGCACGCGTTCGGAGGCCAGGAAGGAGGCGGAAGAGGGTGCCCGGGGGAAGAGGCTGAGCGAAGGGTTTGAATTTTCTCGGAGAAAGACAGGCCGGCCACGAGGAGAAAAGAAACAAGCCGCAGCAACATCTAAGCCCTTGAAAGGATCCCGAGAGAGGGGGGAAGGGAAAACAGCAGCCACCAGCGCAACCACTTGTGTCTTCTGGCCCTTCCCACCTCTCTTGCCCCCCCACCACCAGCCCACGCTGCCTGGGACTTGAAATCTGTGGCCGAAGGACCGTCACCACATAACTTCAAGAATAATCAACCACCCTCCCTTCCCAAACCCACCCAAATTCACTCATCCAGCGTTTCCTTTTTTTAATCCACTCAGAACTTTTTTTCTAAGACCCCCCCATCCCTACATGGAGTTGGGTGGTGGGGGAATGAATACTGAGTTGGCCTTTATTTTTTTTAAGGAGACTTTTTGATCCAATGAGGCCCCCCAAATAATTGAGTTTTGGGTCCTCTTGGTAGTTTTATTTTTTTTCTCCAAAATTTTAACCCCCTCCCCCCGTGAGCCCGAAGTGGATAAAAACCTCGATCATGGGTTCGGGTCCCATAGACCCCAAAGAGCTTCTCAAGGGCCTGGAAAGCTTCCTTAACCGAGATGGGGAAGTCAAGAGTGTGGATGGGATTTCGAAGATCTTCAGTCTTATGAAGGAAGCACGAAAGATGGTGAGCCGATGCACTTACTTGAACATTCTCCTGCAGACCCGTTCACCAGAAATATTGGTCAGGTTTATTGATGGTGGTGGTTACAAGCTTCTTAACAATTGGCTGACATATTCAAAGACAACCAACAACATTCCCCTCCTGCAGCAAATTCTCCTGACCCTGCAGCACCTACCACTCACTGTTGACCATCTCAAGCAGAACAACACAGCCAAACTGGTGAAGCAGCTGAGCAAGTCAAGTGAGAATGAAGAGCTCCGGAAATTGGCCTCAGTCCTTGTCAGCGACTGGATGGCAGTGATCCGCTCCCAGAGCAGTACCCAGCCTGCTGAGAAAGCTAAGAAGAAACGGAAAGAAGGGGGAAAGAGTCGAACCACCCCTCCTGAGCGACCGTTGACTGAGGTGAAGGCTGAGACTCGGGCCGAGGAGGCCCCGGAGAGGAAGAGGGAGAAGCCCAAGTCCCTCCGAACCACGGCGCCCAGTCACGCCAAGTTCCGCTCTACCGGATTAGAGCTGGAGACCCCGTCTTTGGGGCCTGTGAAGAATGATGCCAGTGCAGTGGTGGTTTCTGACAAGTACAACCTTAAACCCATCCCCCTCAAGCGTCAGAGTTCCACAGCTGCCGCAGGAGTTGCTGTGCCCCGTGCAGAGAAGAAATACAAGCCACTCAACACAACACCCAATGCCACCAAAGAGATCAAAGTGAAGATCATCCCGCCACAGCCTGTGGAGGGCCTGAGCTTTGTGTATGCGCTCAATTCAGCCCCTGTTCCAGGCATTAAAATTAAGAAGAAGAAGAAGGAGGTGCTGTCAGCCACAGCTGCCAAGCCAAGCCCATTTGAAGGGAAAACGAGCACAGAACCGAGCACAGCCAAACCTTCTTCCCCAGAGCCAGCACCTCCTTCTGAGGCTATGGACACAGAACGTCCAGGGACCCCAGTTCCCCCTGTTGAAGTCCCAGAGCTCATGGATACTGCCTCTTTGGAGCCAGGAGCTCTGGATGCAAAGCCAGTGGAGAGTCCCGGATATCCTAGCCAGCTGACCCGGAAAGGCAGGAAGAGGAAAGGTGTGACCTGGCCTGCGGAGGGCAAACTGAGAGAGTATTTCTATTTTGAACTGGATGCAACTGAACGAGTGAACGTGAATAAGATCAAGGACTTTGGCGAGGCAGCTAAGCGAGAGATACTGTCAGACCGACGCGAGTTTGAGACGGCCCGGCGTCTGAGCCACGACAACATGGAGGAGAAGGTGCCCTGGGTGTGCCCCCGGCCCCTGGTGCTGCCCTCGCCTCTTGTCACCCCTGGAAGCAACAGCCAGGAGCGGTACATCCAGGCTGAGCGAGAGAAGGGGATCCTTCAGGAGCTCTTCCCGAACAAGGAAAGTCCTCACGAGCCTGATCCTGAGCCCTATGAGCCTATCCCCCCCAAACTCATCCCCCTAGATGAGGAATGTTCCATGGATGAGACCCCATATGTTGAGACCCTGGAGACTGGGGGAACCGGTGGCTCACCCGATGGGGCGGGCGGTTCCAAGTTGCCTCCTGTTCTGGCCAATCTTATGAGAAGCATGGGTGCCGGGAAGAGCCCCCAGGGTCCTGGAGGAGGAGGCATCAATGTGCAGGAGATCCTCACCTTCATCATGGGGAGCCCTAACAGTCATCCCTCAGAAGAACTGCTGAAGCAACCAGACTATTCAGACAAGATCAAGCAGATGCCAGTGCCTCATGGACTCTTAGGCCCTGGTCCCATAGCCAATGGTTTCCCACTGCAAGGCCCTGGGGGCCCCAAGGGCATGCAGCACTTCCCCCCTGGGCCTGGCGGACCTATGCCAGGTCCCCATGGGGGCCCTGGGGGTCCTTGTGGGCCAGTGGGTCCACATCTTCTGGGTCCCCCACCCCCTCCCCGGGGGGGTGATCCCTTCTGGGATGTCCCAGGTGACCCCATGTGGGGTGGCCCGATGCGTGGGGGACCAGGTCTGGGGCCATACCATAGAGGCCGTGGTGGCCGAGGTGGGAATGGACCACCTCCTCCTCCATTCCGAGGGGCCAGAGGAGGTCGCTCTGCAGGAGGACCTCCAAGTGGACAAGGGGGCCCTGCTGGGGGCATGGTCGGAGGTGGTGGGCATCGTCCCCATGAAGGCCCTGGTGGCGGCATGAGCAGTGGCAGCGGACATCGTCCCCATGAAGGCCCTGGCAGTGGCATGGGCGGTGGGCATCGCCCCCACGAAGGCCCTGGTGGCAGTGGCCATCGTCCTCGTGAAGGCCCTGGTGGAGGAATGGGTGCTGGTGGTGTACATTGGCTCCATGAAGGCCCTGGACATGGGGGGCCCCATGGCCACTGGCCTCATGATGGCCCTGGTCACCGAGGCCACGACCATCGAGGGCCACCCCCTCATGAGCACCGTGGCCATGATGTTCCTGGCCATGGCAGAGGGGGCCACCAAGGGCATGATGGAGGCCACAGCCGTGGAGGAGACATGTCAAATCGCCCTGTTTGTCGACATTTCATGAAGAAGGGTAACTGCCGCTATGAGAACAACTGTGCCTTCTACCACCCGGGTGTCAATGGGCCCCCCCTGCCCTAGGGACCACCTGCCCGCCCCGCCCACACTCCTGTGAACTGCAGCCTTGCTCCTTCCACCCTTTTATGGCTTCTGTGAGGCCCATTTTCCCCTTTCCCCAGCTGATGAGGAGCCGGCCCCCTCAGTGCCCACCTGCCTGGGTTCCTGGGGGTTTTCTGATCACTGGTGTGCATTGATGTACATATTTTCCTCCAGTATGGGGAGGAGAGAGACTGGACACATTCTGTACCCTGGACTGCTGAAGAGGAGACCTGGTTGGCTTCACTTTTTGAGGAGATTTGCCCTTTATGCCAAGTGCCTCTCTGGTATTACCCTTTATGCCTGAGAACCTAAAGCTGGTTATCCTGGAGAACACCTCTACTCTCCTCTTGTGGGTCCTCCACATGCACACAGAACTCTGACACGGGATCAGCTGCACTTATGAAATCATCCCCGCCAAATTCATGCTTCCTCGTGGGGTGTGGAGATGGTAAAAGGGGTATTGTGTATCCCACTGCACTGAGAGGACTCAGGCTGGATTTGAGTTCTGGAATACATCATCCCCCTCCTCCCCTGACACAGGCTTTACATTGAGTCCTTTCTCAAGTAAGACGTTGCAATCTTCCGTGAACACCCAAGTTTGCATCACGGGTATGCCAGGTTCAATGATGACAAATTCACATCGGCATCCAGTGAAAAGTTTTAGCTGGCATAGGTGAGGCCACTGGTGGTGGTCCACCCTTGCCTGCAGCTCATCCTGGAAATTAAAACACTTCAGTGAGACCAGCTTTTCAACTGAAGCCCCGTGTGCTGGGCATGCCAGTCACACTACATGCACTGCCTCTGGGAGTTAGCACGCCCCTGGCGCCCATCTGGAACCTTGTGGGTGTGAGGCCTCCAGCTCCCTTGAATCAGCCACCTCTAAAACCCCACCAGGTGCCTTCCTGGGTGGATTCGATAAGATGACCTGCCCTCTCCCAGCCCTCTCCTTCACCTGTCTCAGCATCAGTTGTTTTCTATGAAAACAGTGGATTGGTTGGGTTTTGCGCAGGGTCTTGGGTTAGAGCCACAGTGGATTTGAGGATGAGTAATTCTTTCTTCTTTTGGTTTTGTATATTTTGTACATTAATAATAAACAGTGGAAAGAGAAGTATTTAAGAAAAAAAAAAAAAGAGGAGCCACCTCAATGAGAAGCCCACGCACCACAACTAAGAGTAGTCCTCACTCGCTGCAACTAGAAAAAGCCCACGCACAGCAACAAAGACCCAACGCAGCCAAAAATAAATAAATTAATCAATTGTTTTAAAAATGGAGAGAAGCAAGAGTGAAAATAGTTATTGTTCGGGGGGGGGGGGTAAAAAATTGTGGATTATTTTCTCTCTTTCCCAAACTTTCTGCAATACTCTTTTGCCCTTACAACAAAAATAATATAAGAAATAAGGAAACAAATCGATGTTTAAAAGAGCCCAAGCCATCTGCGCTTTTTTTTTTTTTTTTTTGCGGTACGTGGGCCTCACACCATTGTGGCCTCTCCCGTTGTACATATACATACATACAGACCTATATGTGTATGTATATATTGAAAATTGGTTAGATGTAGAATACTATCAACCCTTCTGAAATAAAAACTGACCAAAATAAGTACATTACACCATTAAATTGATGTTACACATAAAATCATGTGCTAAGGACAGTGCCATCGGACAGATATTTAATTTTGTGTATCTTTTTAGGAAAGCAAGAGCATGAATATGAGCATCAATTGCAGAAAGAATGTTCATGCTTTTTATTCATTAATTTTCTTTCTATCAATCTATCATGAAAGAGTAATCGGAGGTTCTGTTAGAACTTTAATTATAAGAAAACATAGGAGTAAGGGACTTCCCTGGTGGTCCAGCAGTTAAGACTCTGCACTCCCAATGCAGGGGACCCAGGTTCGATCCCTGGTCAGGGAACTAGATCCCACATGCCAAAACTAAAAGATCCCACATGCTGCAACTAAAGATCCAGCATGTATCAACTAAAGATCGCACGTGCTGCCACTAAAGATCCCACATGCTGCAACTAAGACCTGGCGCAGCCAAATAAATAAAATAAATAAATATTTAAAAAACAAAGGAAAGGAAAACATAGGAGTAAAATCTTCAAGGCCCTGTGGCCTGTGTGCCACAACTACTGAGCCCACATGCCACAACTACTGAGCCTGAGCTCTAGAACCCGTGAGCCACAACTACTGAGCCCACGTGCCATAACTACTGAAGCCCACGTGCCTAGAGCTTGTGCTCCGCAACAAGAGAAGCCACCACAATGAGAAGCCCACGCACTGCAATGAAGAGTAGCTCCCAGTCGCCGCAACTAGAGAAAGCTGAGCACAGCAAGGAAGACCCAATGCAGCTAAAAAAAAAAAAAAAAAAAAAAAGACACGTAGGGCTTCCCTTGTGGCGCAGTGGTTGAGAGTCCGCCTGCTGATGCAGGGGACACGGGTTCGTGCCCCAGTCTGGGAAGATCCCACATGCCGCGGAGCGGCTAGGCCCGTGAGCCAAGGCCGCTGAGCCTGCGTGTCCAGAGCCTGTGCTCCGCGACGGGAGAGGCCACAACAGTGAGAGGCCCACGTACCGCAAAAAAAAAAAAAAAATAGTGAATTAATTTAAGTCAGCTTTTGGTTGGTCAGAATTCAAATTCCTGACCCTTCAAAATTACAGCTGTGGTTCTTTTAAGAAAACTCATCTTATGAAAAAATCTGAATTTATAAAAGAAAAAGTGTCTTTGAATGCACAGGAACATGTGAACAACATTAAAAAGAATCTTCTAAATGAAATATATCTAAAATATTCTTCTTGGACTTCCCTGGTGGTGCAGTGGTTAAGAATCCGCCTGCTAATGCAGGGGACACGGGTTCGAGCCCTGGTCCGGGAAGATCCCACATGCCGTGGAGCAACTAAACCCTTGCGCCATGACTACTCAGCCTGCGCTCTAGAGGCCTCGAGCCACAAGTACTGAGCCCGCGTGCCACAACTACTGAAGGCCACGCGCCTTGAGCCCGTGCTCCGCAACAAGAGAAGCTACCGCAGTGAGAAGCCCACGCACCGCAGCAAAGAGTAGCCCCCACTCTCCACAACTAGAAAAAGCCCGTGGGCAGCAATGATGACCCAACACAGCCAAAAATAAATTAATTAATTTAAAATAAATAAATAAATAAATAAATATCCCTCTATTTACAAAGACTGCTTACCCTTTTTTGACGGAGTTCAGAAACTGCTGACTTGCACCATCAGAATAACTTCTGAAATCATCATTGACTGTGAATCCATTTTTCCATAATTTTATACTTACATCTGCCTGCAAAGCAGTAAGAAACAAGATGCATCATGTTAATAAATGAAGTGTACTAATAAACTAAAAGCCCCTTGAAACTTTCTTCTATCAGTGTATATTTTCTGTATCAATCTTTTCTTTAAAATAGAGATATAACTGACATATAACCTTGTATTAGTCTTAGGTATACAACATAATGGTTTGATATATATATCTATTGCAAGATGATTACAGAATAAGTGTAGTTAACATCCACCACCGCACACAGCTACAAATTTTTTAAATATACCATTCTTAACAGCAAGCTTCAAATGTAAAATATCAAAAATTATAATGTATACATAAAATAGGGTTCATAATGAATAATATTTTAAAATAATTCATTAATAATCTTCTTTAAGAGAGGTCATTTGCAAAAATATTCTGTGCCCTATCTAAGAGGACACTAAAGCTTTCTGGCCAGAACAGACTTCTCAACAGTTTAGAGAATGACTCTGAAATGACTTGAATATTAAGAATAATAAAGGGGGGGAAAAAACTATGAGTAATTAATGGCTATTCCTTCAAATATAAACTATCAGTGTTACTGTTATCAATATTTCATCTCTCAACATCTTGTGGATCATCTCCTAAGAACATTATTTATTCACTCATTGAATCAAAGAAGTCACTGTACAAATACAGAAAGGTTCAGAAATACAGTAGGATGCAGGGATGCTTCAGGCTGAACACAGAAGGACTTATAAAAAACCATTTAAGAAAATAGACTATTAGAGGCCTTCCCTTGTCTCTAGCATTTATTCATTCAGCATATGTTTATTGAGTGCCTAATATGTAACAGACACTCCACTAAGATGTTAGGGAAAACAATCACAATAATGATAGCATATATTATTAGCCTGCCTGCCTATCTATCTGTCTGTCTGTCTATGTACTTATCTGGGAGAGCACTTGTGTGTACACTTACATGTACCAAACACTGTTTAAAGTACTTTCCCTACATGTATTTATTTAATCCTCCTAAAATCCACACAAGGTGGGTATTATTATCCTTTTTATAGATGGGAAATTAGAAACACAAAAGATTAATTAAATTGCCCAATATCACATAGTCAGTAAGGGTGGAGCTGGGGTTGGAATCCATACTCTTAACCACTATATTATATTACCTCTTTTTGTTTACCTATAACCAAACTGCCAAGACTCTGCTCTCATGGTACTCACAGAGAAGAATGAGAACTAAAAAAATTGTACAAATGAACTTACTTACACAAAAGAAATAGAGTCACAGATGTAGGAAACAAACTTACGGTTACCAAGGGGGAAAGTGGCAGGGAGGGATAAATTGGGAGATTGGAATTAACACATATATAAAACAGACAACTAATAAGGACCTACAGTATAGCACAGGGAATTCTACTCAATACTCTGGAATAACCTATACAGGAAAAGAATCTAAAAAAGAGTGGATATATGTATATGTGTAACTGACTCACTTCGCTGTACAGCAGAAACTAATACAACATTGTAAATCAACTATACTCCAATAAAAATTAATTAAAAAAAAAGAAAAGAATGAGAACAAAACAAATAGGAAAAGAGTACATAAAGATACTGAGGAGCGGAATTCCCTAGCAGTCCAGTGGTTAGGACCGGTACTTTCACTGCTGAGGGCCCGGGGTTCAATCCCTGGTCAAGGAACTATCCCACAAGCTGCATGGGCCAAAAAAAAAAAAAAAAAAAAAAAAGACACTGAGGAAAACAGAAGAAACTTAAAAACAAAAATGCAAACACGATAATTAATACACTTATATGAGAGGATGTTTGAACGGGAGTAGGAGGGAATATTCAGGGAGCAAAAGAGCTCTTAGAAACTTAAAATGGAAAGTAAACAAAGGGATTGAATATAAGGTGGAAGAACTAGTACAATTAAAATAGAACAAAACAACCACGAGGTGGAAAACAGGAGAAATAATAAGAGACTCAGTCCAAGAGATCCATTATCTAAGTAAAAATACTCTAGAGAGACAGGAAACAGAGGGGAGCAAAATATCGAGAAGCAACATGAGAAAATGTCCTAGAAGAGTAAACTACAAGTTTCTGTATTGAATGAATGAAAAAGAATCTATACCAAGGCCCATAGAACATGAGGAGATTAAAGAAAAGATTCTAATAGGTTGCAGGGAGCAAAAACATGTCACACACACAGGCTCAGATGCCAAAACAGCAATCTATCAATCATGTGTGAAGGCAGAATAAAGGCAAATTCAGGTGCGCAAGGTTTTAAGCCATCCATTTCCCACGCACTCTTTTTACCCGCACTTTCTGCATAAAACACCTCAAGACTGGCTTCATAAAAGTGGAAACATACAGGGTAGGGGTTGGGAGAGGCACAGAATTCAGTGCACCAGAAGTGAGAGGAGAGATAAATAAAGTGCTCAGGATCATAGATTCCAGGGCAGCAGCAGTGTAACTCCCCTAGAGGACATCGGAGAAAGAAGGGCTTCACCACAGTTGTCCTTCAGAAAAAATTAAACCGGTAAAATTATCTAATATGTTCAAACATACTGGAAAAAGATACAGCCTTCTATCAGAGTTCAGGGATAAATTAATGACAGCCACAAAGAAAATAAAGGCAATATGGAAGGGAAAAAACTACTAATTCTAGTGAAAATTTAAAAGGCAGTCAGGAAAAGAACTATCATCACACACTATATGACTCAGTGATGCTGGACAGTATTTACAAAGTCATAAAGATATAAACAATGATAATTGATTTAATCCCAAATTATGATATAATTATGTTAGTCAAATGAGAGGAGGTGGTTTGGGGATGAGGGGAAGGAAGAATAAGAGCTAAATTCTCATTTTCTATTTTAAAAAAGTCAAGACATAATTTGAAAAAACTAAAAAATCAAGAACTATCATTTTTAGTATATTCTTACAAATACAGTCTTTATACAAGAAGAAATAGTTAAGACTACCTCTGGGTAGTGATTACCTCTGGGAATTAGATATCATGGCCATGGAGGAACCGGGCTGCTATTTTTCAACCTAAGCCCTTCAGACTTCAGTCTGAAGAACTAAAGAACTCTCTTCGAGCTCTCAATGCAGGGGGTCCGGATTCGATCCCTGGTCAGGGAACTAGACCTCACATGCGTGTCGCAACTAAGAGTTTGCATGCCAGAGCTCAGGAGCCCGCCTGCCGCAACTAAGACACAGTGCAACCAAATTAAATAAATAAAAAATATATTTAAAAAAAATTTTAAGGCAAAGTAGAGTAAAGGGATCTCTTTAATGTCTGACTTCGAAAAGCCAGCTAGATTCTCATAATTGCTGCTGCCTTCAGTCCGCTGTGATATGGCATTTTGATTGAAGTACATTAAAAAAACCAAAAATCAAGCCTCAAACAGATATGTAGTTGCAAAAAGCATTTTAATAGCTTTTCCAAGATACTACCTCAAAATGTAGTAAGTGGTAGTATCTCAAAAGTTAGTTGAGGGCTTCCCTCGTGGTGCAGTGGTTGAGAGTCCGCCTGCTGATGCAGGGGACACAGGTTCGTGCCCCAGTCTGGGAAGATCCCACATGCCGCGGAGCGGCTAGGCCCGTGAGCCATGGCTGCTGGGCCTGTGCGTCCGGAGCCTGTGCTCCGCAACGGGAGAGGCCACAACAGTGAGAGGCCCGTGTACCGCAAAAAAAAAAAAAAAAAAAAAAAAAAAAATTTAGTTGAAAATATCACATGATAACACATATGTAGAATCTAAAAAAATGATACAAGTGAATATATTTACAAAACAGAAACAGACTCATAGATATAGAAAACAAACTTATGGCTACTGAAGGGGAAAGGTGGGGTGAGGGATAAATTAGGAGTTTGGGATTAACAGATAAACACTACTACATATAAAATAGATAAACAACAAGGGCCTCCTGCATAGCACAGAGAACTTATATTCACTATCTTGTAATAACCTATAATGAAAAAGAATTTGAAAAAAATATATAACACATATATTTTATATATTTTATATATATTATATATATCATATATATTTTTATATACATTATATATATTATATATATTATATATATATAAAAAAACTGAATCACTTTGCTGTACATCTGAAACTAACACAACTTTTTTCTTTTTTTGGCCATGCCGCGTGGCTTGTGGGATCTTAGCTCCCCAGCGAGGGACTGAACCTGTGCCCTCAGCAGGGAAAGCTCAGAGTCCTAACCACTGGACGGCCAGGGAATTTCTTAACACAACATTTTAAATCAACTGTACTTCAATTAAAAAAAAAAAAAAAAGTCGAGGGACCTCCCTGGTGGCACAGTGGCTAAGAATCCGCCTGCCAATGCAGGCGACACAGGTTCGATCCCTGCTCTGGGAAGATCCCACATGCCGTGGAGCAACTAAGCCCGTGTGCCACAACTACGGAGCCTGCGCTCTAGAGCCTGCAAGCCACAGCTACTGAGCCCACGTGCCACAACTACTGAAGCCTGCGCGCCTAGAGCCTGCGCTCCTCAACAAGAGAAGCCATCGCAGTGAGAAGCATGCACACTGCAACGAAGAGAAGCCCCCGCTCGCCACAACTGCAGAAAGCCCACGTGCAAAAATGAAGACGCAACGCAGCCAAAAATAAATAAATAAAAAATAAATTTATTAAAAAGAAAAGTTAGTTGAGAATCTGAACATGGAATCTTAAACTTAAAGGTATAGTTATTAATATGACAATAATCCTATCAGAAATATCTTTTAAGTTTTGGGAAGCTGTCAAGTGCATGATGGCAGGTTATCAAAATTCTTACTTTCACTTAACAAAGTTGATAAAATCGTATCTTATCATTTGCAATAAATACTGTAAGTTGTTTCCCTTGAAGTGTCAGATTTACTTCATACATTTTGAGAAAATGTCTGCAGAATATCCAAGACTGAATAACTAGTTGTCTGTAAATCACTTTCATGTAAAAACAGTACACCATGAAAAAGCAGAGTGTTCAGCTTGTATCTCAAGCAATGGTACTTTTCCTTAAGATACTTCTGTATATTGTAGAAATGTTTTACATACACTTCATATTTTATCACATAGAATATTGTAAGATGTGTATTAAAGAGCTGGGAATTAATGAACTGTGTAGGAAATTTTTAATTGAAACGAGTGTTTTTTCCCCCTGCAAGTTCAAGGAAAGAATACAGTAGTTACTGGTACAGAGTAGTGTCACTACCTCAATTCCTCCTAAGGTGCCAGTTTTGCCTACCATTGCTTTTGCAGTATCGGTGCAAACTCAACACAGTGAAAACAGTAAATAGTATCTTACTATTATTATGAAAACAGTTTTGACCTCTAAAGGGCCATATTTTGAGAAGCACTGGGAAAGAAAAAATTTATGGACACTTACCTGTTTCTTTTGTTCAGTGGGAGACAAACGTTTGGCACCAACCTTCTGAGCTTCCTCAAAAAGGCTGTCAACAAAATATTCACAATTTGTTTGTTGATTATCACTAAGAGGTTGGTGGTCAGATCCTGTTTCACAAACCCTATACACACACACACAAAAGAAAAAGAAGCACTATTAACCATTAATTCTCTTAAAAATTTACACAAATTGTTTTAGTTAAAGGATCTAGAACTGACATGCTACCTCCACGCCTGCAGTTGAGACTCTCTTCTGAATTAACACAGGAGATATGTGGCCTCGGGAAGTCGTTAACACTTGTGGTCCAGAGCAGGGTTTTCTCAACTTCAGTCCATTGATATTTGGGGAAGGTTAATTCTTTGTTGGGCAGGCTGTCCTGTACACCATGGGAAGTTTAGCAGCATCTGTGGCCGTTAACCACTAGACGCCAGTAGCATGGACAACCCCCAACCCCCCAGCGTTATAATAATAAAACACATCTTTAGACAATGCCAGATGGCCTCTGGGGGTGGGATGGGCAAAACTGCACCAGGTTGAAAACCACTGGTCCAGAGTAAAAAAACGTGTTCTTTGTAAAGCTCTCAAAATGGCTTTAAAGGGGGTTACTATGTACTTTGTGGTAACACAAAGCACTCTTGAAACTAAAGGTGGTAAGGTGTGAGGAACAGTCATAATCATAGTTTTGCTCCTTTGCACACTTCAGAATGAAATTTCCCACTCAAGACTTTCATCTGTAGTGGTTTAATACTCTACTGGGGTTTTTTTTTCTTTCTTTCTTTCTTTTTAAATTGAGGTACAACTGACATACATTATTTTAGTTTCAGATATACAACATAACAATTCAATGCTTGTATGTACTGAAAAATAATCACCACAATGTCTAGTTAATTGTTAACATCCATCACCATACATAGTTACAGAATTTTTTCCTTGTGATGAGAACTTTCAGGATTTACTCTCTTGGCAACTTTCAGATATGCAGTACAGTGTTATGAACTAAAGTCTCCATGATGTACATTATATCCCATGACTTATTTATTTTATAACTGGAAGTTTGTACCTTTTGACCACCTTCCTCCATTTTGCCCGCCCCATCTACTGTTTTTGTATGTGTATGTGTGTTTATATTTTGTCATATAAGAAATATTACCTAAGATTTTGTTTGATAAAAGGATGGTTTCTGGTTGATCTTTTCTAAAGTCACATAGAAAATTCATAAATGTACTGAGAGATAATTTCTCAGATTTCTCAGATAATAATCAACACTTCTATAGTTCTTACACTGTACCAGGATCTGCAAGGCAGATATTTTTATCCACATTTTATAGATAAGGAAAATGAGTCACAAAGAGGTTAAGTTACATGTTAGAGATTACACAGCTAGTAAGTGGCAGAAACAGAATTCAAACCCTGTTAATCTGTCTTCCAAGTCTATGCTCCTAGCCATGATACATTATAAAGCCTCTCTTAATAGCTAATATTTACTAAGCATTTATTAATCCATGTTAGGAACTTTTCTAAGCGCTTTACATGTGTTCACTCTTTCAATCTTCACAGTGACCTAAAAGGCACATATTGTTTTGTTTTGTTTTTAACATCTTTATTGGAGTATAATTGCTTTACAATCGTGTGTTAGTCTCTGCTTTATAACAGAGTGAATCAGTTATACATATACATATGTTCCCATATCTCTTCCCTCTTGCGTCTCCCTGCCTCCCACCCTCCCTAGCACATATTGTTTTTATCCTCAATTACTAGGTAAAGAAAAAGCTTAAGCAATTTGCCCAAGATCACAAAGCTATTGGTAGGCAGAGCTGGAAACTGAACTCAGGCTTCTAATGCCCCTACTCTTTTTCAATTTATTTATTTATTTATTATTCATGTTTGGCTGCGTTGGGTCTTCATTCAGGGTCTTCATCCCTGAATGGTATACTTTAAATGGATGAGTTATATGGTATGTGAATTACGTCTCCACAAAACTGTTAGAAGTCCTAAGTTAATTTTACTCTTTAAACTCAGTCATTCAGGGCTTCCCTGGTGGCGCAGTGGTTAAGAATCTGCCTGCCAATGCAGAAGACACGGGTTCGAGCCCTGCTCTGGGAAGATCCCATATGCTGTGGAGCAACTAAGCCCGGGCGCCACAACTACTGAGCCTGCACTCTAGAGCCTGTGAGCCACAACTACTGAAGCCCACACATGTAGAGCCCGTGCTCCGCAACAAGAGAAGCCACCACAATGAGAAGCCTGCACACCGCACACACAATGAGTAGCCCCTGATCACCGCAACTAGAGAAAGCCCACGTGCAGCAATGAAGACGCAACACAGCCAAAAATTAATAAATGAAAATTAAAAAAACAAATTAGTCATTCAACTGGGACTTCTGTGGTGGTCCAGTGGTTAAGACTCTGTGCTTCCACTGCAGGGGGCACGGGTTGGATCCCTGGTTGGGGAAGTTCTGCAAGCCACAAGGTGTGGCAAAAATAAATAAGCAAGCAAGTAAGTAAGTAAATAAATACATAAATGAATAAGCAAGCCATAAATAAGCAAGCCATTCAACTTATTTCTGTGTAGAAAAGAGTTAACGTAGCAGGCCTAACTGTTGCTATCCTTTTTACTTTTCTCATGAGTATGGAATTTTAAAATGTGCCTAGTCCCCAGTATAAACCCTAGGCTCATTTCCAATGAACTTCCCTGGTAGACAACATCTCACACGTGCTATATAACTTATTACTGGAGGAATTAAGTGTGTGTCCTGGTGGCTGCACTGGGCAAGGACTCTTACAAGCTTATGCCTGGTTTCCCCTGGACTTCACCCCCTTGCAAAGTATCTTTTCATTGCAATAAAGCTTAGTCATTAGTATGACTATAGGCTGAATCCTGTGAATCCTCTAAGCAAATCATCACATCTGGAGGCAGTCTTAGGGGCTCCTGACATAACCTCACAATTATATACTTAGTATCATATATTTATAGAAAACAGTAAGTACTCTAGTGAAAGAATAATAAATAGTATTTGTTCGGTATAGAAAGTGTTCACAAAGTATTTGTAAACACCTGTCTCCTTAAATGGACTATGAATGAAAGATATTTACCTTTTCAAGTATTTAAAACACAGAACATAATACAAAAATAAATATTCCACTTCAGAGAAGTGAGAATAAAGAATTTTGTATTAATAAGAACGACAGACTTTGCATCTACCATTTATTGGGTGCCTGCTATATGCTAATACGACGCTCGGTGCTTTAAATTGGTTATCTAATTCTTACAAAAACCTTTCAGGTAACTATGTACACCTCCTCCTTTTTAGATGAGATATTGAAGCTCAAAGAATCTACCTAAGTTGCTCAAATGCCAGAGAAGTAGTGTTAAGACTACTACTTAACAGTCAAACCTAGGTTTGGGATTCAAACCTAGGTTTATCTGATTCCACTATATTTCCACTATGACTTCAAGATGGTATAACACAAGAGGCTAATGAAGTAATAAATAGTTACTTTAATTTCCCTCTTAAATAACAGAAATAATATGTGGGCAGAGAGAAATTTAACACTTAAAAAAATTAATCACAAAAAGACTTAAAACTTGACTAAAATCCATTTAATGCAGCTATGGAAAAAAAACTTTAAAGTACATTACTATTTGGTATTTAACAGATAATCATCATGAAAACTTAACTAAGTCAGTGAAACGTAAAAAGAGAGAAAGACAGTAACAAAGGCATTAATAACAAAGAAAATGCATAAATTAACTCACCATTCTTCCTTTATACTTTCAAGATTATCTACTTCTTTCATTCTCTTTTGCCTTACTGTAAAAGTAAAAAGAAAAATAAGGTAAAGTTCTTAATACAGTATTTTAAATAAATTCATTCCAACGTATGCATTAAGATTCTTTACCATTAAGTTATTATGTACTCCTAAAGTAGGTCTTAAGACCCCTAAAGGGGTCTTCAGAACAAGTGACCTAACTCAAAGCTGTCACTTTCACTTAAAGTAAAGCAATAAAAAGTAAATTTTGGATTTGGATAATCTGACAAAAGAAAGATTTCATAAAAGTTATGATGAGGGGAATTCCCTGGCGGTCTAGTGGTTAGGACTCTGTGCTTTTACTACCAAGGGCCCACGTTCAATCACTGGTTGGGAAACTAAGATCCTGCAAGTGCTCGCGGCCAAAAAAAAAAAAAAAAAAAAAAAATTTATGATGAAAAATAATGTATGCTTTGGTCTAATAACAAACAAAAGTGAATGTCAACATTTCACTCAATCTCCAATACTAACAAAATATCAAATCAATATAAACTCATTCTTTTTTTTCCAATGTAGATGATTTTTATTGTCAATATTCTTTTTTTTTTAAACATCTTTATTAGAGTATAATTGCTTTACAATGGTGTGTTAGTTTCTGCTTTATAACAAAGTGAATCAGTTATACATATACATATGTCCCCCTATCTCTTCCCTCTTGCATCTCCCTCCCTCCCACCCTCCCTACCCCACCCCTCTAGGTGGTCACAAAGCACAGAGCTGATCTCGCTCTGCTATGCGGCTGCTTCCCACTAGCTAGCTATTTTACATTTGGTAGTGTATATATGTCCATGCCACTCTCTCACTTTGTCCCAGCTTACCCTTCCCCCTCCCCATATCCTCAAGTCCATTCTCTAGTAGGTCTGCAGAGTGAAGTCAGTCAGAAAGAGAAAGACAAATACCGTATGCTAACACATATATATGGAATCTAAAAAAAAAAAGACCAAAAAATGGTCAGAAGAACCTAGGGGCAAGACGGGAATAAAATAGAGCTCCTTCACAACAAGAGGAGCCACCTCGGCCAAGGACGACCCCGCAGTGCACAAGGCGGCAGCGCATCTGCGTCAGGACGGAAGCCTGAAAGGGGAGCCGGAAGCCTGAAAGGGGAGCCGGAAGCCGGAAAGGGGAGCCGGAAGCCTGAAAGGGCAGCCGTAGGGAGGGGCCAGTTTCAACTGCGTCACAATCGAATTCGGCCACACAATTGCGTTTTTGCTGAACCAGCCACTACGACTCTTAGATCCCACTCTTACAGTTTGTACTTGAAGCAATTTTGAAGTCGATTTTGACCGCGATCCTCTCTCACTGCGCAGGCACCGGTCCGATTCTACCAACCCTTGGTGAGAAATGATCTCGACGGCGGAAGTGGTGGAAGCAGAGGAAAGGGAGGTGCTAGGCCGCTAGGTCAAGCGCACGCGTTCGGAGGCCAGGAAGGAGGCGGAAGAGGGTGCCCGGGTGAAGAGGCTGAGCGAAGGGTTTGAATTTTCTCGGAGAAAGACAGGCCGGCCACGAGGAGAAAAGAAACAAGCCGCAGCAACATCTAAGCCCTTGAAAGGATCCCGAGAGAGGGGGGAAGGGAAAACAGCAGCCACCAGCGCAACCACTTGTGTCTTCTGGCCCTTCCCACCTCTCTTGCCCCCCCGCCACCAGCCCACGCTGCCTGGGACTTGAAATCTGTGGCCGAAGGACCGTCACCACATAACGTCAAGAATAATCAACCACCCTCCCTTCCCAAACCCACCCAAATTCACTCATCCAGCGTTTCCTTTTTTTAATCCACTCAGAACTTTTTTTCTAAGACCCCCCCATCCCTACATGGAGTTGGGTGGTGGGGGAAATGAATACTGAGTTGGCCTTTATTTTTTTTAAGGAGACTTTTTGATCCAATGAGGCCCCCCAAATAATTGAGTTTTGGGTCCTCTTGGTAGTTTTATTTTTTTTCTCCAAAATTTTAACCCCCTCCCCCCGTGAGCCCGAGGTGGATAAAAACCTCGATCATGGGTTCGGGTCCCATAGACCCCAAAGAGCTTCTCAAGGGCCTGGAAAGCTTCCTTAACCGAGATGGGGAAGTCAAGAGTGTGGATGGGATTTCGAAGATCTTCAGTCTTATGAAGGAAGCACGAAAGATGGTGAGCCGATGCACTTACTTGAACATTCTCCTGCAGACCCGTTCACCAGAAATATTGGTCAGGTTTATTGATGGTGGTGGTTACAAGCTTCTTAACAATTGGCTGACATATTCAAAGACAACCAACAACATTCCCCTCCTGCAGCAAATTCTCCTGACCCTGCAGCACCTACCACTCACTGTTGACCATCTCAAGCAGAACAACACAGCCAAACTGGTGAAGCAGCTGAGCAAGTCAAGTGAGAATGAAGAGCTCCGGAAATTGGCCTCAGTCCTTGTCAGCGACTGGATGGCAGTGATCCGCTCCCAGAGCAGTACCCAGCCTGCTGAGAAAGCTAAGAAGAAACGGAAAGAAGGGGGAAAGAGTCGAACCACCCCTCCTGAGCGACCGTTGACTGAGGTGAAGGCTGAGACTCGGGCCGAGGAGGCCCCGGAGAGGAAGAGGGAGAAGCCCAAGTCCCTCCGAACCACGGCGCCCAGTCACGCCAAGTTCCGCTCTACCGGATTAGAGCTGGAGACCCCGTCTTTGGGGCCTGTGAAGAATGATGCCAGTGCAGTGGTGGTTTCTGACAAGTACAACCTTAAACCCATCCCCCTCAAGCGTCAGAGTTCCACAGCTGCCGCAGGAGTTGCTGTGCCCCGTGCAGAGAAGAAATACAAGCCACTCAACACAACACCCAATGCCACCAAAGAGATCAAAGTGAAGATCATCCCGCCACAGCCTGTGGAGGGCCTGAGCTTTGTGTATGCGCTCAATTCAGCCCCTGTTCCAGGCATTAAAATTAAGAAGAAGAAGAAGGAGGTGCTGTCAGCCACAGCTGCCAAGCCAAGCCCATTTGAAGGGAAAACGAGCACAGAACCGAGCACAGCCAAACCTTCTTCCCCAGAGCCAGCACCTCCTTCTGAGGCTATGGACACAGAACGTCCAGGGACCCCAGTTCCCCCTGTTGAAGTCCCAGAGCTCATGGATACTGCCTCTTTGGAGCCAGGAGCTCTGGATGCAAAGCCAGTGGAGAGTCCCGGATATCCTAGCCAGCTGACCCGGAAAGGCAGGAAGAGGAAAGGTGTGACCTGGCCTGCGGAGGGCAAACTGAGAGAGTATTTCTATTTTGAACTGGATGCAACTGAACGAGTGAACGTGAATAAGATCAAGGACTTTGGCGAGGCAGCTAAGCGAGAGATACTGTCAGACCGACGCGAGTTTGAGACGGCCCGGCGTCTGAGCCACGACAACATGGAGGAGAAGGTGCCCTGGATGTGCCCACGGCCCCTGGTGCTTCCTTCGCCTCTTGTCACCCCTGGAAGCAACAGCCAGGAGCAGTACATCCAGGCTGAGCGAGAGAAGGGGATCCTTCAGGAGCTCTTCCCGAACAAGGAAAGTCCTCACGAGCCTGATCCTGAGCCCTATGAGCCTATCCCCCCCAAACTCATCCCCCTAGATGAGGAATGTTCCATGGATGAGACCCCATATGTTGAGACCCTGGAGACTGGGGGAACCGGTGGCTCACCCGATGGGGCGGGCGGTTCCAAGTTGCCTCCTGTTCTGGCCAATCTTATGAGAAGCATGGGTGCCGGGAAGAGCCCCCAGGGTCCTGGAGGAGGAGGCATCAATGTGCAGGAGATCCTCACCTTCATCATGAGTAGCCCTAACAGTCGTCCCTCAGAGGAACTGCTGAAGCAACCAGACTATTCAGACAAGATCAAGCAGATGCCAGTGCCTCATGGACTCTTAGGCCCTGGTCCCATAGCCAATGGTTTCCCACTGGAAGGCCCTGGGGGCCCCAAGGGCATGCAGCACTTCCCCCCTGGGCCTGGCGGACCTATGCCAGTGGGTCCACATCTTCTGGGTCCCCCACCCCCTCCCCGGGGGGGTGATCCCTTCTGGGATGTCCCAGGTGACCCCATGTGGGGTGGCCCAATGCATGGAGGACCAGGTCAGGGACTATACCATAGGGGCTGTGGTGGCCGAAGCGGGAGTGGACCACCTCCTCCTCCTCCATTCCGAGGGGCCAGAGGAGGTCGCTCTGCAGGAGGACCTCCAAATGGACGAGGGGGCCCTGGTGGGGGCATGGTCGGAGGTGGTGGGCATCGTCCCCATGAAGGCCCTGGTGGCGGCATGAGCAGTGGCAGCGGACATCGTCCCCATGAAGGCCCTGGCAGTGGCATGGGCAGTGGGCATCGCCCCCACGAAGACCCTGGTGGCGCTGGCATGGGTGGTGGCAGTGGCCATCGTCCTCATGAAGGCCCTGGTGGAGGAATGGGTGCTGGTGGTGTACATTGGCTCCATGAAGGCCCTGGACATGGGGGGCCCCATGGCCACTGGCCTCATGATGGCCCTGGTCACCGAGGCCACGACCATCGAGGGCCAGCCCCTCATGAGCACCGTGGCCATGATGTTCCTGGCCATGGCAGAGGGGGCCACCAAGGGCATGATGGAGGCCACAGCCGTGGAGGAGACATGTCAAATCGCCCTGTTTGTCGACATTTCATGAAGAAGGGTAACTGCCGCCATGAGAACAACTGTGCCTTCTACCACCCGGGTGTCAATGGGCCCCCCCGCCCTAGGGACCACCTGCCCGCCCCGCCCACACTCCTGTGAACTGCAGCCTTGCTCCTTCCACCCTTTTATGGCTTCTGTGAGGCCCATTTTCCCCTTTCCCCAGCTGATGAGGAGCCGGCCCCCTCAGTGCCCACCTGCCTGGGTTCCTGGGGGTTTTCTGATCACTGGTGCACATTGATGTACATATTTTCCTCCAGTATGGGGAAGAGAGAGACTGGACACATTCTGTACCCTGGACTGCTGAAGAGGAGACCCGGTTGGCTTTACTTTTTGAGGAGATTTGCCCTTTATGCCAAGCGCCTCTCCGGTATTACCCTTTATGCCTGAGAACCTAAAGCTGGTTATCCTGGAGAACACCTGTACTCTCCTCTTGTGGGTCCTCCACATGCACACAGAACTCTGACACGGGATCAGCTGCACTTATGAAATCATCCCCGCCAAATTCATGCTTCCTCGTGGGGTGGGGAGATGGTAAAAGGGGTATTGTGTATCCCACTGCACTGAGAGGACTCAGGCTGGATTTGAGTTCTGGAATACATCATCCCCACTCCTCCCCTGACACAGGCTTTACATTGAGTCCTTTCTCAAGTAAGATGTTGCAATCTTCCGTGAACACCCAAGTTTGCATCATGGGTATGCTAGGTTCAATGATGGCAAATTCACATCGGCATCCGGTGAAAAGTTTTAGCTGGCATAGGTGAGGCCACTGGTGGTGGTCCACCCTTGCCTGCAGCTCATTCTGGAAATTAAAACACTTCAGTGAGACCAGCTTTTCAACTGAAGCCCGGTGTGCTGGGCATGCCAGTCACACTACATGCACTGCCTCTGGGAGTTAGTGCGCTCCTGGTGCCCATCTGGAACCTTGTGGGTGTGAGGCCTCCAGCTCCCTTGTCCTGTCAGCCACCTCTAAAACCCAACCAGGTGCCTTCCTGGGTGGATTTGATAAGATGACCTGCCCTCTCCCAGCCCTCTCCTTCACCTGTCTCAGCATCAGTTGTTTTCTATGAAAACAGTGGATTGGTTGGGTTTTGTGCAGGGTCTTGGGTTAGAGCCACAATGGATTTGAGGATGAGTATTTTCTTTTTTCTTTTGGTTTTGTATATTTTGTACATTAATAATAAACAGTGGAAAGAGAAGTATTTAAAAAAAAAAAGAGGAGCCACCTCAATGAGAAGCCCACACACCACAACTAAGAGTAGTCCTCACTCACTGCAACTACAAACAGCCCACGCACAGCAACAAAGACCCAACGCAGCCAAAAATAAATTATTCAATTTTTGAAAAAATGGAGAGAAGCAAGAGTGAAAATAGTTATTGTTTGTGGGGGGATAAAAAATTGTGGATTATTTTCTCTCTTTCCCAAACTTTCTGCAATACTCTTTTGCCCTTACAACAAAAATAATATAAGAAATAAGGAAACAAATCAATGTTTAAAGGAGCCCAAGCCATCTGCCCTTTTTTTTTTTTTCCTGCGGTACGTGGGGCTCTCACTGTTGTGGCCTCTCCCGTTACGGAGAACAGGCTCCGGTGGCACAGGCTCAGTGGCCATGTCTCATGGGCCCAGCCGCTCCACGGCATGTGGGATCTTCCCAGACCTGGGCGCAAACCCGTGTCCCCTGCATCGGCTCGTGGACTCTCAACCACTGCGCCTCCAGGGAAGCCCCCATCTACCCTTTGAGAGGTCCTGGAAGCAATGACAGACTAGAAGCAATAAGCATACCAAACGCCTACATCTTGGCTTCTAACTAAAATTTTCCAAGAAAAGGAATCACGGCTCCTTAGAGAAAAGACTGATTCCAGGGTTGGACAGAGAAAGAACAAATGAGCCCGAAATATGTTGCACCAGAATGTAAGATGGTGTTCAGTGAATGATGAAGACATATCAAAAGGACACTGAAGCCACCTGAAGGGGTTCCCACTGGACAAGTCTGGGAAATGGAACATCAAAATAAATAATGATACTAATGGATTATAGCTCATTGAATACAACAAAAACCCATGAGGAGTCCATACTATTAGATCTTAAAAAATCAGGAAAAGATGGACTTTTAAATAAATTCAACAGTCATATGGAATCACCATTACCAAGATAAATTCCAGATATATCCAAGATCTAAAATTTAAACATTGAACCTGAGGGTGATGTCAGCAAAATGAAAGAATAGGCAGCTCCAAGCTCCTGTCCCCACAGAAACATTGAAAAACAAGCAGAAACTATTAGAACCAAGTTAGAACTCTGGAAAGTAGTCAAAGGTTTACAGCTATCAAACAAATGATGAATCAAGAAAAATACAACTTAAAAACAGCAGGGAAAACAAACCAATTCATAACTGGGCAAAGGATGTGAACAGACATTTCTCCAAAGAAGAAATATGAGTAGACAATAAGCACATGAAAAAGATGCTCAACATCACTAGTCACAATGAGATACCACTTTATACACATCAGAATAGCTATTATTTAAAAAAACAAAAATAATAAGTGTTGACAGGGATGTTGAGAAATTAGAACACCAGAATATTGCTGGTGGAAATGTAAAACAGTACAGCTGTTGTAGAAAAGGATTTGGTGGTTGAGGCATTACTCACAATAGCCAAGAGGTGGAAATAATCCAGATGTCCATCAACAGATGAATGTCTGAACAAAATGTGGTATATACATACAACGGAATATTAATTAGCCGTAAAAAGGAATGAGGGCTTCCCTGGTGGCACAGTGGTTGAGAGTCCGCCTGCCAATGCAGGGGACACGGGGTCGTGCCCCGGTCCGGGAGAAGCCACAACAGTGAGAGGCCCGCGTACCACAAAAAAAAAAAAAAAAAGGAATGAAGTTTTGATACATTAAGGGACTGGGAGAAGAGAGGAATGTAGAATTACTGCATAACGGGCACAGAGTTTCTGTTAGGGACCATGAAGAAGTCTTGGAAATGGACAGTGGTAATGGTTACACACCACTGTGAATATTATTAATGCTGCTGAATTATAGACTTAAAATTGGTTAAGATGGCAAATTTTATGTTATATATGTAGGTATTTTACCACAATAAAAAAAAACTTTAAAAAGGCAAACTTTTTAATTATTAAAGAAAACATGGTAAAGTTCCCTTATACCTTGGAAGAGAAGACAACTTTCCTATAACTCAAATCCAGAAGCAATAAGGCAAAAGACTGATACATTTAACTATGTAAGAAGAAAAAAATTTTTTTTTAATTTCTACAAAGTAAAAACACAGATGACAAACAAAAACAAACAAATAAGCAAAGGGAACTGGCATTACAACTAAAAGGTTAATATATAAAGAACTGATACAGAGAAGAAAAAGGCCAACAATCAAAAGGCAACAAATATGAACAGAGGCGTCTCAGAAAGAGAGAAGCAAATGGCCCTAAAATATGTGAAAAGATGTCAGTCTCACTTATAATGAAATAAATGCAATTGAAACTATATCATGATACCATTTCTCACCGATCAGACTGGCAAAAACTTACAAGTCTTGCAACACATTTTGTTGCTGAGAGTGTGGGGAAACAGCCTCAAACATTTTTGGTGGGAATGCAAAATGGCACATATCTGGGTAAGGGAATGTGGCATTACCTAGTCACCTATGCATATGACAAAGAATCTCTCCTTGACCAAACTGTAGTTAGGCTCCTCTGAGGCACCTTCTCAAGGAGGCATGACCTTGGGCTTCCATTTCTGTTCCTGTAGAGCCCAATTTTAGCAAGAATCCTGTTAAGCAGCTTTACCCAGAATCCCTCCACCCTTGATACCTGATCAAATTCCTCACTCTGCACTCCCCCCACAACCCCGCCACGATACTGATCACCCTGGCCTGCCTTCAGCAAGAATCTTGTAGTTCAGTTTAGCAAGAATCCCACCTTACCTTTGAGGTATCTCTCAGTAATTTTCCATCCACTGACCCATACCTTGCTCTTTGACTATAAATCCCCAGTTGTCCATCTTATAAAAAAAAATTATTTTATTTATTTATTTATTTTTTGGCTGCATTGGGTCTTCATTGCTGTGCGTGGGCTTTCTGTAGTTGCGACGAGAGGGGGCTACTCTTCGTTGCGGTGCGCGGGCTTCTCATTGTGGTGGTTTCTCTTCTTGTGGAGCACAGGCTCTAGGCGCACAGGCTTCAGTGGTTGTGGCACGTGGGCTTCAGTAGTTGTGGATTGCAGGCTCTAGAACGCAGGCTCAGTAGTTGTGGCGCACTGGCTTAGCTGCTCCGTGGCATGTGGGATCTTCCCGGACCCGGGCTCGAACCCGTGTCCTCTGCACTGACAGGCGGATTCTTAACCACTGCACCACCAGGGAAGCCCCTGTCCATGTTATATTCAGAATCGAGTCCAGTTCCACACTGAGGTCTCTTTTCCCCTATCACAATAGTTTCTGCTTTAACTACTGTCCAGCTCTGTTTTTTCTTTGACACGTATATCTAGAAATCCCATTATCTAACAATCCATCCCAATGATACTTTACCAAAAATATAAAAAGGTGAATACACTAGACTATTCGCTGTAGTATTATTTACAGCATTGATTGTAACAGCAAAGCCTGTAAAAAACCTCAACTTGTCCATTAATAGGGACTTCTTGAATAAACTATGGTAAATCCACACAGTGGGATGTACTGTTAAGTGAAAAAAGCAAAATGGAGAAAAATATATATGATACGATACTGTTTATCTAAGAAAGAGGTGAACATGAATATACGTATATTTGTTTACATTAGGAAAAAATGAAAAAGTAAACCAAAAAATAAATAATAAGGTTACTTATAAAGTGGGAGAGAGGGCACTGGGTGAAGGGAGTAAGGGCAGAACCTGGATTTCTCTGAATATATCTTGATTTTTAGATCAACTTTGGACCCATGTAAATATTTTATGCACATATAAAACAAAGGTAAATTTAAAAAAAGCAATCCCTAAAAACTGAAAGTAAAAATGAAATGAATTAACTGAACTGACAGAGAGGAATTATTTCAAGTAAATTTAAAACATGGTAATTTTACCATATATCCTAGTGGGATGAACCCAAAGAGGAAAAATGAAGTTTCTAGTAGTCATATTATTAGCAATAATATATTAGTATTGTTTATATGAAAAGTATGGTATAAAGATAAAGCAGTGGGTCTCAACCAGGAGGCAACAGTGCCCCTAAGAAGATATGTGGCAATGGCCGGAGGCATTTTTGGGCTGTCACAACAACTGGGGTGGAGGGTGCTACTGGTATCTATTAGATGAGGTTAGGGATGCTGCTGAAAATCCTACAATGCACAAGACAGCCCCCACAAGAAAGTATTGCCCAAAATGTTAATAGTGTTGAAGTTGAGAGACCCGGAGATAAAGCAAAGAAGTAATTATGATCTGTCCCTAAAAACCAAGATTTTTTTTCAGAGTAAGAGTAAAGAGATAGAAATATAAAAATCAAAGAAGCCAAGCAAAAATCCTGTCATCCTATATTTTAAATCGGAAACATCATTACGAACATTATCATTTCTCTTAAGAAAATACATAGTGGCTCTGTCCACTGAAAAGGCCAAAAAGCAATAAGCAATCAGACAACAATGAGCACAGCACACCTACCGCCCAGATTTGTGGTCTCCAAATACTATTTCCCACCAAAAGAAATCAGTTTCTTAGAGAAATGGCTGTCTCCAGGTCTGGGGCAAGAAATATGCACTTTATGCCTTGTATTGACACCTTGGATTAATGTCAAAAGGAATCAGAAGTTGGGAATTCCCTGGCGGTCCAGAGGTTAGGACTCGATGCTTTCACTGCGGGGGCCTGGGTTCGATCCCTGGTCAGGGAACTAGGATCCCCCAGGCCATGAGGCACAGCCAAAAATAAAACAAAACAAAACGAAAAAAAGGATTCAGAAGTCAGTTTGAAAAGGCTACCATTGGTGAAAGATGGGACTGAAAAACAGCTACATGAATTGAAACACATCAAATACAAGTTCATACTGATACTCATTAAAACACAGAAACTCATTCACAGAAACACAGAAACTCATTTCCAGAACAGTAGGGTACCAATTTATTTTGAAAACTGGCAAGTAAGGGAAAGAATCAAGTATTCATCCTGCCTTTCCTGTATGAACTAACTCAGAGTAATCAAAGAGTTAATAAAAGAAGTTTCCTTTATAAATGAATTCAGCTAAATGAAGGTTTATAGAATTAGAGTATCTCCAATTTGCAACCCCTAATGCCAACAGACCTAGGCAATGATATCAATGGCTGCTAACATCACACAAAGGAAACAGACATAAATATATGCCTCAGTGTGAAAGCTCAAACCACCACGTGTGAAGCCTTCTTTCTAAAATGAAACTGAATCCATTCAAGCCTCTAGGTCTAAACAGCAGATTACAGGAAATATAGGGCACAGAGGAACATGATCAGATGACATCACAGGGGCGCAATCAACAAAATCCAGCACTCGGGAAATTCTTCAGGAGAAATGATCCATTTTCTTCAATATATATATTACCAGGGAGAAAAAAGAAGTAGAAACAATCTTTTTAAATATTTAAGAGATATATCAATTAATTACAACATATGGACCATATTTATGTTATTATTTAAAGAAACTAAATGGAAAAAAGCTATGAAACAGGAACATTTGAACACTGGATGGATATTTGATGATATGGGGAGTAACTGTTAATTTTAAAGGTGTGACAATGGGATTGTAGCTTTTTAATGAATTTCTTTATTCATATATATATTTTTATTTTTGCCTGCGTTGGGTCTTTGTTGCTGCGTACGAGCTTTCTCTAGTTGCGGTGAGCAGGGGCTCCTCTTCGTTGCGGTGTGCGGGCTTCTCATTGCGGTGGCTTCTCTTGTTGTGGAGCACGAACTCTATGCACGCGCGGGCTTCAGTAGTTGTGGCATGTGGGCTCAGTAGTTGTGGCTCGCAGACTCTAGAGCACAGGCTCAATGGTTGTGGCACACGGGCTTAGTTGCTCCACGGCATGTGGGTTCTTCCTGGACCAGGGCTTGAACCCATGTCCCCTGCATTGGCAGGTGAATTCTTAACCACTGAGCCACCAGGCAAGTCCCCTGTAGCTTTATTCTTTTTTTTTAAATTTATTTATTATTTAATTTAATTTATTTATTGTTTCTGGCTGCATTGGGTCTTCGTTGCTGCGCACAGGCTTTTCTCTGGTTGCGGCTAGTGGAGGCTATTCTTCATTGCGGTGCGTGGGCTTCTCATTGTGGTGGCTTCTCTTGTTGTGGACTATAGGCTCTAGGTGCACAGGCTTCAGTAGTTGTGGTTCGCGGGCTCTAGAGCGCAGGCTCAGTAGTTGTGGCGCACGGGCTCAGCCGCTCCGCGGCATGTGGGATCCTCCCAGACCAGGGCTTGAACCCGTGTCCCCTGCATTGGTAGGCAGACTCTGAACCACTGCGCCACCAGGGAAGCCCCCTTGTACCTTTTTCAAGTACTTGTTTTAGGGACTTCCCTGGCGGTCAAGTGGTTAAGACTCCGTGCTTCCACTGCAGGAGGCATGGGTTCAATCCCTGGTCAGGGAACGAAGATCCTGAATGCCGTGTGGTGAGGTCAAAATAAATAAAGTATTTGTTTTAGCTACATACTGAAATATCTAGATGAAATCCAATTACTAGAATTTGCTGCAAAATAATCAAGTGGGGTGAGGAGTGGAGGGAGTATAATTGAAACCAAAATGGCTATGACTTGATAATTAGTGAAGCTGGGTAATGAGTATACATGGGAGTTTACTATTCTCCACATTTTTATATATGTTTGAAATTTTCATAATAAAAATTGGGATAAAAGAACTATCTTAAAAATATGTACATGTAGAGTTGTACAATGTCATTTCATTAGCTTCTTAAAAGGCAGTACTTTTGCTTTATCAGTAAGTTACTCAATAATCCAAGAATGGCAGTAGTTCCAAAGATCTGCATCCTCAGTGAGAAATAATGTATGTGAATCTTACTCCCCAAATTAGAAATGTGAAGTGGGGAAGAGTACTATGAACTCATATTTAAAGTGATGAACATGAGAAATAGATTGATCATGTTTAGGATAAAGATACATCTGTTTTAAGACAACCAAAGGAAAAAAAAAAAAGACAACCAAAGAGCTTCATAAGACATTTGGTTGACTCACGGCTTAAAGGCAATGTGGGCACAGAGAGAAATTTTAGCAGCACACGGATGTGCAGTGTGAAGTCAAACACAGACAATAGTTATAAACTGCCTATTGCACAATTAAAGTTATCACTTGTCAACATTCACGGTAGGAAAAATCAGATCTGTTCTATGGAACCTGGAATGCCTGATTATTAAAGGAAAACACAACCAAACGGATTATGGAGAGAAAAGTACAATGCTTTAGTAAACCTATATAGTTATAATTTGTAACCAGACTTTTAATTAAAAGTCCCCCAGACAAGATTACAATTACTTTTTACATGAGCTTAAAACAGTTAAGAGAATGTTACTATTAGGTCACGATAGACTGTTTATGATAATCAAGGTCCCAGAGTCTACTCTCCAGATTTAAAACGAAAGAAAAACAATTTTGGACTTCCCTGGCAGTCCAGTGGTTATGACTCCATGCTTCCAATGCAGGGGGAGCAGGTTCGATCTCTGGTCCGAGAACTAAAATCCCACATAAATAGAGTGGGGTAGAGGTGGTGGTAGTGAATGAAATCACATGGCCCTGGGAAGCCTAAGATGACCACAGAGCATCAAAGGAAGATGAAGCAACGGAAAAGTCAGAAAATGTATGGTCAGAGATGGTGGAGGAGAA
The DNA here is from genome assembly GCF_949752795.1 of Hyperoodon ampullatus. NCBI lineage: Eukaryota > Metazoa > Chordata > Mammalia > Artiodactyla > Ziphiidae > Hyperoodon > Hyperoodon ampullatus. The sequence goes on from NC_136928.1 coordinate 70,424,010, forward strand.
CCGGGAGGGAGGTAAGGGAGCCAAGGAGGACAGGGTTTTGAAGCAGCATGGTCAGCATTATGGCTACCTGTGATTGAGGTTTCCTTGGTCAGTGTTACCCCACCTAATCATTAGACCTGTCCCAACACGTAGGTAACAGTGTACACATTTCTTTCAAGAAATAAATGGAGGGACTTCCCTGGTGGTCCAGCGGTTAAGACTCCGTGCTCCCAACGCAGGGGGCCCGGGTTCGATCCCTGGTCAGGGAACTAGATCCCTCATGCTACAACTAAGAGTTCACATGCCTCAACTAAAGATCCCACCTGAGGCCCGTGAGCCATGGCCGCTGAGCCTGCGCGTCCGGAGCCTGTGCTCCGCAACGGGAGAGGCTACAACAGTGAGAGGCCCGCGTACCGCAAAAAATAAATAAATAAAAAAATAAAGATCCCACCTGCTGCAACTAAGACCTGGCGCAGCCAAATAAATATTTTTTAAAAAATGGAGGCTCAGATTTGTTTTAAAAAGTTGACTAAAACCACTAAGAGAGGAAAGCAACATACAAACTCCCTTCTCCCTTTCTCTGATGCTGGAGTGCGCCTGCCAGGCTGCACTGTCTCCTCAGTGGGGAGGCAGAGGCCAAGTTCAGTGGGTTAAGGAGGGAATGGTAGGGGCTTCCCTGGTGGCGCAGTGGTTAAAAACCCGCCTGCCATTGCAGGGGACACAGGTTCAAGCCCTGGTCCGGGAAGATCCCACATGCCGCGGAGCAACTAAGCCCGTGCGCCACAACTACTGAGCCCGCACGCCTAGAGCCCGTGCTCCGCAACAAGAGAAGCCACTGCAATGAGAAGCCCGCACACGGCAACCAGAGAAAGCTTCACAGCAACGAAGACCCAACACAGCCAAAACAAATCACACTCAAAAAAAGGAGGGAATGGCAGGTGAGGGTCAGGAGACAGGAGACAACGCTGTGGAGCGGGGGGGCGGAGGAGAAAGTGAAGGGAACAGGAAAGGCTGTTTTTGTTTGTTCGAGGACGAGGGCACCATGGACATTCACTTGTTCAGTTAGCAGACATTTATCCATGTTGAACGTTCACCTCTGGGCACTGAGGATGTAGCCCTCGTGACATTTCTGTTTTAACAGGGGTGTCAAGCAGTAAACAAGAAAGCCGTTGATAACTATATAGTTGTATGTGGAGGTGGGTTCTACTGAGCACAAGCAAAGTGGGTGGAGCGTAGAGAGCTGGGGGTGGAGCAGGCGATTGTGGGGAAGCAGGAAAGGCCTCCCTGAGGAAGTGATACTTCAGGAGAGACCTGATCTTGTGAGACCTTGAGGGGGACTGTTGATGGGATGCAGGGGTGGGGCTGAGAGGGCCTTGAGCAAGTGGATGGCATGCTCTCCTGGATTTAAGTGGGGATGGAAAAGGTCGTGGAGAGGGAAGGGACAAGGGGAGATGTCTGCCTTTGCTGGCGATAGGCCCTGGGCTGGCCGTGGTGGTAAGGAGAGATCTTCTCCCGCTGAAGCAGGAGGACGGGCTCTGAGGAGGGTGGGTGTCACGAGAGGGACGTGGATATGGGGCGAGCTCAGTGGGCAAATGTGAGCCGAAGGTCGAAGAGTAGGAATAATGGAATTACAGTGGAATCGAAGCATAGCGTCAGAGGCAGGGACGCTGGCGTTTGGTTTCAGAGGAGGAGTGGTCCTGTGATACCGAAGTCCTGGGTCAGCCATACCTCCAAAAACTATTTTAAGCCCTGGCTAGCTCCACAAGCTTTGGAATCAGGCCAACTTGGGTACAAGACCGTTTCTACCACCAACTGATCTTAGGCAAGTTGCTGAATCTCTCTAAGCCTGTTTCCTCATCTGAAAATGAGAATCTTAGTACCTGCTTCATAGGGCTGCTATGAAGAAGAAATGGAATAATACCTTTTGGCCAGCCCATGATTACCTCCTGTCTCTGAGATCTAATCCCTAACCCCCAGAGGTGGCCCCCTGCAGCTGTCTTTGTACAGTGAAGCTCTGATCCTTGAGACTGCATTCCCGGGAAATAGCACAGGTAACATAAAATGTGGCACAAGCTTCTGATCCCACCTGCGTTGCCCAGGTTTCCAGAGCACAGCATAACATAACATGGTAGAAACTACCTGGTCTTCGGTCGTACCAGGTACTGTCTCCACAGGGCCAGTGATTTTCCAGTGTTAAGAAACTGTTCTGTATGTGTGCGTGTGAGTGTGCAGTGTGTGAGGTATGTGTGTGGTGTGTGCGCCTGTGCACAGCGGGGGGTGAGTAGATCTTCCTATCAGCCCCTTCCTGAACCGGTCAGGTGGACAAGGAAGAGAGACGGAGCCCAGCTCTTTCTCTGGGGCCCTGTGACCTCAAGGATCAGATGCCCATGTCAGTGTCACGGGTCCAGAAAGTTCAGGTATCAGACAGACTGGGTCACACTCTGCACTCTCTCTCTGAGGTCAGCTTCCTTCTTGTGCTATAGCATTTGTAGAGGAAGCTGAACACTTTAAGCTCTGAGGGGCACATCCTGCCTGAGTGTGTCTGAGCTCTGGCCGTCTTAGACCTCGCACCTAATCTCACACCTAAGAGGCAGCCAGAGGTCTAAAGAGGAAGGGGGCCTAGCCCTGGGCAGTGGGCTCAGGAGGGGACTGAGCTGGGGGCTGGGAGAAATGTGGGGGGCAGGTCTATACCTCCTGGTCTCCCTTGAGGTATCTGGGCTTCTCTAGGAGGAGTTGCTGGGGCATCAGGGTCCCCACAGGTTGCTCAACTCTTCCCCAGGCCCCAAACCCACATGAGCCACCTGGCCACTATCGAGTCTCAACTTTTTTTCTCTTCCAAAGGAAGGAAGTAACCCACCTCCCACATGGCATCTCTGGTCTGAGGAAATGCAGACTCTGGGACATGTGGCTGATGGGCCACAGCCAGTTTCAGTGACATCAGGCACCCTCCCCTTCCCTCCTCGGGACGGGACTTTCCCAGGAGGTGGGATGAGAAGGCTGGCCACAGGCAAATTTTACAGACTCAATAGAAGATAAACCCTTTAATTTGTTTCTGAAAAAATAAATCTCAGTGGATCTTTCTTCCCCAAAGACATGGCCTCTAGAAAACGGTGGTTCCTGTGCTTTTATAAGATAAACTTTCAGGGGACTTCCCTGGCCGCCCAGTGGTTAAGACTCCGCACTTCCACTGCAGGGGGCACGGGTTCCATCCCCGGTCGGGGAACTAAGATCCCGCATGCGGTGTGGCACAGCCAGAAAAACAAAAAGATAAACTTTCAGAAAAATATTTCCACAAAAGTAACTTTTGTTCATAAAAATGATGGATCTTCGGTGGCTCAATATCAGTCAGTGTCCGCTTCTAGAAACAGTGTCATCCACTTAGCTGTACAAAGGGAAAGAAACACCTCATGCCCTGCTCAGTGTATCCCCACCACTGGCCCCATTCGCTCCCTCTGGGGTCTTCTGGCCTCGCTGCATCTGTCTCTCTCCTAATTGGACATCCCAGCATGTCCGTCTGTCCCCACTCTGCCCACTCACGTGCTGTCAGCCTCTCTCAGACATCCAGTGGAACATCAGGGGAAACGAGTTCTGTGTGTCTGTCCTGTCAGGTAGCTTTGCCATCCAAGCAGGTTGGTGGGCCTGGTGCTCCCACAGGAAGTCTGCAGACCAGGCTGTTAGGGGCTTCCTTTTTCCAGGAATAGTTGCTGCTGGTATGCTTTCCAGGTCACAGGTTGCCTGGAGCTGGGTAGTCAGGGGCACAGGCCTATCTGAGATGTCCTGCAGTCAACAGGCAAGACATGACAGGTGGGGGTCCTGGAGCCCAGGCCACTCCCTTCAGGAGAGTCACCGAAGACGCCATATCCCAGGGGAAAAGACAGGTCGTGTGTAAACTGTGAAGCAGGGGTGCCGAAGGGCTGAGAAGAAAGGGGGACTTGGAGTCCAGAAGACGCTGCTCCTGCCGCTCCAGCTCACACGAGTCTCAAGTTCAAGCGAGGCTGTAGCTGGTCCTCCTGTCGGAAAGGGAAGAAGCCAAAGGGAAGGAGGAGGTGGGTGGTGCCCCGTGGAAGTATCAGTGGCTGCTCCTTGTCTCTCTAGCAGCTCCTCCCCTTCTCAACCCCGTGAATGAAGCTAAAACCCTGTTCTCCCGAGTCCCACCAAGCAGTTCCCCATCCACCTGTTATTCCCCGAGTGTAGCGCATGAGCTCAGTAAGATGGGCTGGAGTCCCAGGCCGTCCACAGCAAGCAGTGAGGGACCCATGACAAAGCCACTTCCTGCCTATCGTGTGTGGTCCTCTGTATCTACATGGACTCGTGTTTGTAAACGCATGAGCATCGGCAAAAACGTGGACAAGGCTCGTGAACGTCTGCTGGACCAGACGTGTTGATACTGCAGCGCCTGCTTGGCCTCAGGCTCTGGGCTGAGCTCTTGGGACGCAAAAATGAAGAAAACAGACCCAGCTTTCAAGGTCCCCCCAGTCCACTGCGAAAGCCAGACAGTGAGCAGATCACCCTCGGGCAGTGGGATCGGTGGTGGTTCGCAGGGGGAAGAACAAGGTCAGAGAGAGCTGCTCGGTGCAGCCTGCGGCGGGGAGAGCGGGAGACGGCTCCCGGGCTGGAGGGTGGTGCCATCCACCGGGACCGGGGCACAGCAGGAGCAGCGATTGGGGAAGAAGATAAATTCGGTTTGCGGCCCATTTAGACTGACTGCCATGCTTGTGGGACATCAGGTGGAGGTGACCAAATGAGAGCCGTGCACATCTGCATGCCTCCCGGGCGTTGGCAGCCCTCCTGTGTATACCCGTGTGCGAGAGGTGCCTACCTCCCAAGGGAGCGGGAGCTGTTCCGACGTGGCACCTTTGGAGTGCGGCCGACCAGCAAGATGCACAGACCGATGAGGATCAAGCAGGTGGGCATGGCAGCGATGAGGACTTTGAGGGTCACCACTACCTGTTCCGCCTGCTTGCAGGCTCCTGGCTCATACCCCGCAAAGCTGGGGAAACACCATCCAATGCATCCAGCTCAGAGCCTGGCTTCCTGACGGAGGGGTCCCAAATGCCCAACCACCACGCTATCCTGAAACTTGGATAGTTTCCTGGCCACATCAGCCTAACTATGGGGGACGGAGTGTGAGGGAACGAAGAGACCAGGGAGTTCAGAGAAAGCTGAGAATGTGGGAAGCAGAGGCTTCAGAAGGGGTACAGCCACCAAGAAGGGCCCCTTCCAGTCATTTGCACAGAGAAAGCTAGGGTGGAGGTTCCCACACACCCTCCAGACTCACGGGTGACCCCTGGCTGGCTAAGGTGGGGGACTCTGCCCTCTGCTTCCCACGCCGCTAGTCTTTTGTGCCTCTGGTACAGCCCAGCTCTGTGACTCACTCCAGGCTGAGAGTGGAGATGCCCAGGGCGCCTGCACCTGAAAGCTTGGTGAAGAAGACATAGGATGAATAGAAGATGGTCTCCAGCCCTGGGCCGTGCTGGTGCTGCAGCTGGAATTCATCCACCACATCTGGAAGCATGGACCTGGGGGAGGGGGCTGCAGAATTATCCCTTTTATCCTCTCAACAGCCACCAGCCCAGGAGCTCTCTGGGGACAGAGAGTGAGGCAGATTCACCCCTGCGTCCCCGCTGCCCAGGACCGGCCCACAGAGTCAGGCAATATTTCCCCAACACACAACTGTCCACCATTCCTGCCGCCTGGCGCTCTTTCGGGAGGGCTCCACAGATGGCGCTGGCAGCCTCCATCTCCTGCAAGGCGGGGAGGGCCCCTCCCCAGCGCAGCCTGTGCACAAGGCCTGGGACAGCAGGTTGATGTGAAGGAGGGATACCCAGTAGGAAGGACGTGAGGCTCCCACTCCCATTTCCCTTCACCCAGCCTACCAGGGTAGCAGCAAGGACACGGCAATGCTCACGCCAGATACAAAGGCCACGACGTATGCCACGGGTGCTGTGGGCACAGCAGCCAGCAGGATTGCAAATGGCACCATCCCCTAGGGAGACAGACACACTAGCTGCTCCCTCCACCTGCACCACCCCCCCTCAACTGCTCTTCGATGCACACACCCACCGCTCTACTGATGAGCCCTGCGCCTGGTCCCCTGCAAGGCACTGAGCACTGCCGGCCCCCAGGAGGCTCAGGCTCCAAGGTCACTGCCCCCCAATATCCCTCCAGGCCTTGCTTCCTGCCTCACTCACAAAGATCCCGAAGGCCGACATCCTCTTCCCAAATCGCTGCAGAACCCACTCCCACATCGGGGTGCTCAGCACTGCCGAGACCTGTGAGCGGACAGAATCATCCCAGCCCAGGACACGCCACCTGCGCCTGTGCCTGTGCCAGGCCCTCAAAGCCCTGACTTTTAAGAGGGACCCTCGACGTTGACCTTGCCCCCTGGCTGGAAACAGTGGCTGTGAACTTTATGACCCTGGCCCCAATTCCACCCTCTGCTGAAATACAGGTGACCAAGACCACAGCAGAGTCCAGAACACTGACCACCGGAAGTCCGGCCACGTGTGTCATGGCAAGGGTCACACATCCCCAACTCAGGCCCCCGAGCGCCCTTGCCTCTACCGCCCCAGGTCCCCTCACCAGGATGGTTATCACCAGGCTCTGCACGTGGTCATGGAGCCGGGAGGCGTGAGCGCAGAACAGGACCAGGTAGTTCTGCTCCACCTGAGCAGGTCGACAGGAAGTGGGCGTGTATGGGAAATGGCAGAGACGTGGACGTCAAGGGCAAGGCCAGGGTCTCAAGTCTGGCCTCCCCTTTGGGACCTCAAGCGTCCGGTTCCTGCCGCCATCACGCAGTCCCCTCCCCAACGAAGGACGCGTATCCCTGACACACGTATAAATGCCATTCCTAGTCCCCCTCCCCGGCACAGCTGAGAACCACCCCAGACAGCGTCAGCTTCCTGGTGTCTGGGCCCTGACCCTCCCCAGCCCCACAAGCTCTAGGCAGGTTTCTCTCCTCCCAGCACCAGCCTCGCCAGGCGCTTGCCAGCCACTGGTTTCTCTCTGGTGCAGTGGGGACGAGAGACACCTGAACCTACGCAGGGTCAGTATGGCCAGAGCCAAGCCAGTGGGGATCAGCCTGGCCAGAGGTACCTGAACGGCTGCCGAGATGAACAGGAAGGAGATGACCAGCTTCAGGTAGGGCGGGTGCCGGACTGTGAGCCGCAGCCCAGCCAGGAAGCTCAGGCCCTGGCCGGAGCCTCGGGCAGAGGCATCTGCAACACAGGAAGGGGACATCTTGGCTTGGTGGAGTTCAAAACCCAAACCCACGCCCAAGAGGAGCCCGGCCGCAGCTTCTGCTTCCCCCACCCTGCCTGCACCCCGCACCTACCCGGTCGCTCCTTCACCCCCAGGCAGAGCAAACTACTGCACACGGGGTACGTCACAGCAACCACAGTGGCTGCCGTGCAGTAGAGACGAGTCTGTGGGACAGGACAGGACCTCAGTGGGGCTGATGTCTCCAACCCACGGAGGTGAGGATACCCAGGGGCCGGGCAGGAGTACGTCCCAGTGGGAGCACAGGGACCCTCAGCCCAAGCCCAAGGATGCGGGGTGCCCCTCCGCCCCACCAGCCCAGCAGGACAGGCAGATCTAAGGGCCCAGAGTGGTCCTTCTGCTGGCCCTCTGCCTCCTGCGGGCATCCATGCAGCCATGGGTCTAAACCCCCTTCGCCTCTTTTTTTTAAGCAAACGTTCATTGGGGCTGATTTCTGCGTGCTAGACCCTGTGGTTACGGTGATGAATAAGTGATCCTGTGCATCCACAATAAGGGGCTTGGAGTGGGTGGGGAGACAGATCCAGGAGCAGACAGTGTGATGCATGATGACGCAGATAAATGTCAAAACCAGAACGGTGCTACCTAGCATTCAGAGGAAGACACATATGTAATAAAATACATTCAAGGCATGCATGGGAGTAACAGCCACCCAATTCAGGACAGGGGTTGCCTTTGGTGGGGGGAGAAAGAGGGAGATGGGCAGGGCTTCACCAGTGTGGATCCAGCACAGTTGCACAGGGTCCCACATTCAGAAGGCACTGCACTTGGGAGTTAATGCTCCGCTGTCTTGAAATTCGTGATGATTTTATCTATGAATTTGTGTTTTGTAAGTGAAGTCGATGGAACAACAGAGCTGGAACTACCAAGAGGCACCTGAATGCTTCTCGCCTTGGCTCACACGAGGCTCCGCCTCCCGGGAGGGGTTCTCAGCCTCCTGCTCCCTACTTCTTGGCATCCCAGGCCCTGCCCAGCTCCTGCTCTCCAACCCAAGGCCACTGCCACCCTCTGTTCCACCCTCACCCAGACAGTGACCCAGTAGCTTTGGGGAGGGCACTTGTAGAGGCCTCAGTGGGGCCTAGGCATGGAAGAGGGGAGGGTGAATCTGCAGGTCGCAATCCCTCTGATCCCAGGCTCATAGCACCATGATGGGGTTTGAGGGCAACTGGGCAGAGTCTCTCCCCGACCCTGACTCAGGCAATCCCTAGACCGGGGCAGTGGGCCATGGGAAGGGGAAGCTGACTTCCCCGCTCTCTCTGGGGCTCTACAGCCTCACTGTGCACTGTGCTCAGGCACATTCTGTAGCCGGGCTACCGAGGGGTCTGGGGATGGGGGGGTACACAAGGACTTCATTGTAATGTTTCCTTACGGGTGGTGAACCATGGGTGTTGGTGGTATTATTCTCATACCATTAATTCCCAAATGTTGGTGGAGGTGAGTGATGTCATTTGCTTAAGGAGAAAGGGCTGGGGGGTGGATAGAAGATGAACTTGATGGATAAATAGAGGCACGTCCCCTAATTGCTGAAAAGGGACCTGCTTTGAGGAGACACGAAGGGGTACTAGCCCTTTCACACTGGGGGTGGGGTTGGCGTTGGCAGTCACCCGTTCAGGGATGGGTAGGACTGGTCATAGGTCAGGTTTTGCCCAGGGCTCTGCCAGGACACCAAACCGTTCTGCTGTCTCTCTCCCCTGTCCCTGCCTGTGGCCCTTCCCCACCCCATCCCTTCTCTGGGGTCCGCCTCCTCCCCTCCAGATGGCCTGCTGATCTGTTGTCTGACTCCATGTTTAGAAGGCACCCAGCAGAAGCAGAGTTAGCAGGGAGGACGGAGGGCCTGGGCTCAGCTAGAGGAGCAGGGAAGGAACGAGAGGGCATGGTGTGCAGAGCTGAGCCCCCAAACCACCATGAAGAGACCTGGGGGAGAAACGGCCCTGGAAGAAACAAGTGACCCGAAGCAGGGGTCCCAGTGGGTCTGGGTAGCCTGGGCACTCACCGCGTTGGGGGAGATGGACACTTGTCCTGGGAGCGCAGTCTCCTTGCACCTGTGGGACCCGTGGGCACCAGACACGATGAGTCCATGGACAGTGGCTCCCATCAGCGTCCCTGCCATCTCCAAGGTCATCCCTGGGACACAGCGTGGAGCAAGGTGACAGCTGGTGGGGCCAGGGGCAGATCCATCCCACCCCACGCACCCCACGCCTGCCTGCACTCACGGTACACGGTGGCCGAGTCCCGCTCCCTGGGGCTGGGGGTCAAGAGCATGGTCAGTGCCGTGTAGGGCACCTGGAAGAACTGAGGCACCGGGCAGAGTTTAGGATGGTGCCTGCCACCAGACTGCCAACCCAGGCCAGCAGCTTCCTGAGGCCAGGCCTGCGCCAGGCTGGCACGTCCCCACTGATCCCCTCAACCCGGAGTTAGGGGCTGAGGGACAGGAGGGGCACCCAGCCTGGAGCCCACGCGAAAAGCTAATGGTCTTTGGCCACCTGGTAAGCGGGTGGGCAGCGGGGACCTGGACCCCTATCCCCAGCACACACACACTTCAGAGGGGCCTCCAGCCAGCACTGGGGTTCCAGGAGTCCAGGCCGAGGAAGGGGGCCACCTGCTTACCGTGGCCAGGGCCTGGAACAGGCAGTAGAGGGCTGTGTACCAGAGGCCGCGCAGGCTGGTGAAGGGGGGCAGGAACCACAGGAAGAAGGAGGCCAAGGCAATGAACGGCGTGCAGCCCAGCACCCTGTGGAAGCACAGCCCAGGTGGAGCGCCCCGCGGCATCAGGACAGAGGATGCAAAGGGTGGGCCTGGAGCAACCTCACCCCTCTGGGTTCAAGCTCTTGGCCCCTGGAGAAACCCTGGGCTGGGGCTCTCAGGGTGGGTGGGAGCCATGGAGGGCGCGAGGTGGCCGAGGGTGAGGAGGTAGCCAGGAGTAGGGGCTGGGGCACTTAGTGGCTGGGTGGTGCCATTCCCTGTTCCCGGGGCCACAGGCAAGTCACATCTTCTCTTTGAGACCTTCCAAGACACCCAGCTCAGCCTGGCTGCACTCCTAGACTCCCAGGGCCAGGCCTGCGACTCTTGGAGGGTTTGTCCAGCTCCGTGCCACCAGGTGAGGGAGAGGTCTATGAACACCTGCATGACTCAGTCAGACCCAATCCACTCCTGTCACCTACTGTTCAGACTTGTCCTCTAACCATCCACTAAGCAGCAGATGTGACAAACACAGTGACCTCAAGCCAGGGGTGGGTGCCAGGATCCTGAGGACCATGGGGCTGCTCACCAGGGCATGAGTCGTCCAGACCCTGTCCTCCTGCTTCTGTTGATGAAGAACCCAGCCAAAGGGTCGGCAACTGCCCCAGACACCTTCCCTCCAAACAGGACAAGTGACACCTGGGCAGCAGGGATCTGAAAGGGACAAGGGAGGGGATAGCCAAGGCCCGGCAGAGTCAGAGAGGGTGTCTAGGCCTGCCCGCCCATCAGGAGGAAGATCTGGGAAACTGACAGGGGCCAGAGCCACAGGGCAAAGGTTTTTTGGTCTCTTCCCCAAGACAGGAATCCAGAGAGCTCCGAGGGCATATGTGCACCAGTAGAGAAGGGGGAGGGAGTGATAGCTGTTCCCTAGCACATTCCTGTTATACTTATGCCCGGTCACTTTCGGAGAAGACTTGAGAGATCCTCCCCTGAGGGCTCAGTGCAAGAAGCGTGCACTGAAGCTGACAGTCAAAGGCAGACCTTGTGTTTCACAGTGAAAACGTTTTATTGATTTTTCTGATTACATAAATGATACACTCATTATAAACACATTCAAACAGTACAGAAAAATATTGAGCAAAGCTCATCTGAAATCCCACCATCCTGAGACAACTGCCAGGAGTGTTTTGATCATCCTGTCCTGCGTTTCCTTATGTGCATCTGCAATTTATAATTTTACACAAATGGGATCGTATCAGCGTCATTTTAAAAAATCACAGAAAGATAAATAAATAAATCATGGATACCTTATTAAAAAGTCCTTTTTTGTTTACCCTCTATCCTCCACCATTCCCTCTTATAGCCAACATCAACACTCTGGCGGATATCCTTCCGGAATTTACTTTCCCCATGCTCATCCTTTAATCATGTACAGACATATATACATCCATATACCCATGCACCCACATATATGGGGCATGTATTTGTTTTGCTAAAATAGGATCATTTTATATACCCTTCTCTAAAACTAACTTTTCTCACTTGACAGTGCATCATGGAAATCCTTCTGAGTCAACTGGTATAGATCTAACTCATTCTTTTGAGTGACTACACAGTAGCCCATTATGTGGATAAAGCCCAACTTATTTTCCAACTACTTCTATATTTTGGGGCATTCATGTTGCTTCCCACTTTTCCACTACAAACAGCCTGCAGTACACATCCTTGAGGAGGCTGCCCGCAAGAGCATTTGTTTTTTTCTCAGGCTCGGGTCAGAAGTACCATCTACCAAGCATGATGGGGGTGGAAGTAAAGGTGGGGTGAAAGGACCAGACACCAAGGCAGACGGAAGCAGGGGGCCCCCGAGGCTGCTGCCCACACTCACCTGTGCCACATCGAGCAGGAAAACTTGCAGGTAAAAGGCTATGGCGCTGGAGGCCACCTGGTTGGGGACCCCTCCAATGCCGTAGCACACCTTCGTACAGAATGAGAGGCGACCAGCTCCGCTGTCCTGGGGGAGACACAGGAGCTAAGCCCCCACAGACACCCAACAGCTCCCTCCAGCCCCCTGACTTCCAAAAGCATCCTGAGGTCCCTATGTCTTGAAGGCTTTTCCAGCAACCTCTCAGTCCTAATTTGTCCCAAATCATCTTAAAAGGAAGTGAGACAGAAAAAGGAAAAAAAAAAAATCCTAAACCATGACCTCTAAGCATTTCCAGGGGGAAGTTCTTCCTTATATTTCCCCACAGTGCTTCCTGCTGCAGTCTGTTTTATTCTCCAAGTCAGCAAGCCAGAGTGAACTAGGGGTCGGGAGGCCCCTAACTTTGCCACCAGCTTCCTGTGTGGACTTTGAATAAATCACTTTATCTCTCTAAGCCTCATCTGTCAAATGGATATTCCTGCCAACTTCAAGGGATTTTTTTTTTACATCTTGATTGGAGTATAATTGCTTTACAATGGTGTGTTAGTTTCTGCTTTATAACAAAGTGAATCAGCTATACATATACATATGTTCCCATATCCCCTCCCTCTTGCATCTCCCTCCCTCCCACCCTCCGTATCCCACCCCTGTAGGTGGTCACAAAGCACCGAGCTGATCTCCCTGTGCTATGTGGCTGCTTCCCACTAGCTATCTACCTTACATTTGGTAGTGTATATATGTCCATGCCGCTCTTTCACTTCGTCACAGCTTACCCTTCCCCCTCCCCATATCCTCAAGTCCATTCTCTAGTAGCTCTGCATCTTTATTCCTTTCTTACCCCTAGGTTCTTCATGACATTTTTTTTTTTTTTTTTTTTTTTTTTTGCGTTACGCGGGCCTCTCACTGCTGTGGCCTCTCCCGTTGCGGAGCACAGGCTCCGGACGCGCAGGCTCAGCGGCCATGGCTCACGGGCGCAGCCGCTCCGCGGCATGTGGGATCTTCCCAGACCAGGGCACGAACCTGTGTCCCCTGCATCGGCAGGCGGACTCTCAACCACTGCGCCACCAGGGAAGCCCTTCATGACATTTTTTTCCCTTAGATTCCATATATATGTGTTAGCATATGGTATTTGTCTTTCTCTTTCTGACTTACTTCACTCTGTATGACAGACTCTAGGTCCAGCCACCTCACTACAAGTAACTCAATTTCGTTTCTTTTTATGGCTGAGTAATATTCCATTGTATATATGTGCCAGATGTTTTGATGAGCAAATGAGGCAATGGCTCCGGGAGCTGATCGTTAAATATTCGGGACTTTTGCAAGCCAGTGATTACTGGCAGCCTGAAATTGGCCATGGTGAGAGTATTTACACCACAGAAATCAGTAAACAGCAAAAATCAGAGTTTTTCTTTTCTGGAGAGACTGTTTACCAACCCACCACTAAAATGAAGTAACGCTTATGACCCCTAATAATATGTGTGTGTGTGTGTGTGTGTATCCCTATATATATATATATATCCCTAAGCTACCCAGTGAACTCCAGACTCAAATTAAACTGTCTACTCACAGCCCCACATGGTTGCCAAACAGGCATTTCAGCTTAGCATGGTCAAAACACAGCTCCTGATTTCCATCCCATTGTCTTAACCTCTTAACCCTGTCGTCCCGTCCCCATGGCATTAAATAGCCCCAATGTCCGCTCAGCAGCTCAGACCACAAACCTAGGAGTCATCCCTGATTCCTCTTTCCCAATTCCCCTAATCTATCAGTGACAGCCTCCTAAGTGGCTTCTCTGCTTCTACTCTCGTTCCCTACTATCCACTCTCCATCCAGCAGCCCAACTGATCTTTTCATAACATAAATCAGATTGTGTCTCATCTCTGCTTAAAACTCTCTAACAGCTTGCCATTACAGTCTGAATAAAACTCCAAGTCCTTCCCATATTGCCTACAGGAGCCCACCCAATCAGCCCCCACTCCCTTTCCCACCTCACTTCAGGTAGCTCTCCTCTACCATGGTAGCCTCCTCCTTCTTGTTACTCAAAATGACCTTTTCTGTTGCTGCCTCAGGGCCTTTGCACTTCCTGTCCCTTCTGTCCGGAAGGCTCTTCCTCCCGGTCTTTGCAAGAGCTGACTCCTTGCCATTCAGGCTGAAGCCTAAATGTCATCTCTTTAGAGAGGCCTTCCCTGACCACCCAAATCTCTCTCTCAGTTGTACTAACTACAGGATATATTCTTATTCATTTCCTGCCTCTCCCCACCAGCATATAAACTCTCTGAGAGCATGAACTATATAACTTTGATTCACCACCATGTCCCCAGTACCTAGAACAATGCTGGGCATATAGACAATATATATATTTGTTAAAAGAATAAATGCCATGAAGACACTGTGGAAAGTGCTATTTCTTCCAAAGACGCTGGGAATCCTTCTCTTTCATTTTTTGCCCGGGGATGGGAGGGGAAGTGGAGAGGCCCGTGGTTTCACCCATTTTTGTATCTTGCCAGACACCCCGAAGGAAAGGAAGGTCTTCCCAGATAAGGGTTTATCCAGTCCTCTGCACTCTGCCTACCCACACATGAGGCAGGATGTGGGCTTCTTTTCTGATATTTTTGTGAACACTATTTCAACTTCCAGAAAGCTTAACAACGGGCAGAATCCAACATGATAACTCTCCCCCCACCCTGCCCCCTCCATAATGGGACCCTGGTTTCCCACTAAACATAACTATCAAGTTTCTGATACATAGAAGGCACTTGAAACAGACATTCCAGCTGAAACTAGGTATATGATACAATCTTGGAATCTTGAGGAAGACAGTTTTACCTACTTAAATCATAAGCCCTTCACAGTCAACTGAGATCAAGTTTCAGATTTAGACAAATTCGACACATTTGAATGCAAACCCTGTCTGCCATTTCTAGCTGTGTGACCAGGACAAGGTACTCAGTGTGCTGAGCTTCATTTCCTCACATTTGAAATGGGGATAATACACCTCATAGAGTTGTTATGAGAATGAAATGCTAGCATTTCATGGACCATGTTTCCCCTCTAGCCATTCATCTCACCCTGAATTTCTAAATTTCCCTGGGAAGTGAGAGCCCCCAGAGGGCCTCTTAATCTTGCTTGCTTTCTTGGAGGCCACAATCTTTTGCTCCGAGGTGCCGGGAGAGGAAGCACTGAGTCAGCATAGGGAATTGAAGCCACAGACAGAATGAACGCGTTGAGCACAGGGCGGGCAGTGGATTTTTGCACTCGGCGGGAAAGTTGAGACGTCCTAACTCCTCTCCAACACAGCCACCCTGAGTGACATGCACCCCAGCCCCATCCAGGGGATGGGGGGAGGGGGGATGCGAGGGGCTGAGGGCGCCCCTAGGTTCCCGCCTGCCCGCTACCCTCACTTGGGAGCCCGGTTGCCAGGAAGGACATCTCTAGAGGCAGTCTCCTCAAGGAGAGCCCGGTGCCTGGAGGAAGCCAGCTTTGAGAGGGTCGCTGTGGCTGCCCGCAGCACCTGCCCGGAGACTGGGGAAGGGAGGCAGCCTCCTCACGCACCACTCAGCGTCCTGCCTGCCCAGGGTGCAGGGGGCCTGGGGAAGACCTGGAGTGCGGTGGACAAGAGCCCTAGACTGGCCCTGGCCTCACTAGGTGGAGGAATCAGCAGCTTACTTCGCTTGCCTAGGACTCGGTTTCCCATCCTGTTCTCTTTGGGGCTCCCGAACACCCTCAAGCCTCTCGGCTCTCAACTGTCAAACCCCACCAGGGGCAGTTCAACAACCTGGAGGCTTGCCGGGGCTGGCTGAAGGCTTACGCCCAGACGCCCGGAAGGTGCCCGGGGCCCGTCCGGCCCAGCGCCCGCTCTGCGCCCGGCTCAGCCTCCGCGCCCCTCGCGCCCCTCGCTTTGCGCTCACCGAACCGGGCTCCAAGGTGTGCGCTTCCGGCGGGGGTGGCGGCGTCTCGACTGGCGGGGCCGGGATCCCTTCGGGGGACACTGCCATGGCGCACGGCTGCACGCTCTCGGTGTTATCGCCCGGCCGGCCGCCCCCGCGGGGAGGGCGGCTCCCGGGCCGAGAGGGCGCGGCGCGAAGAGGGGCGGGGCGGCGGGCGCGCCCCGGGCCGGGGGCAACGCGCGGGAAAACGGGGAAGCCGCGAAGTGCGCGGGTTCGGTTTCCCAAAGTGAAAAACGCCAGAGCCCACATTTGCCGGGGGAAAGGCTGGCCAAGTCACTCGGGACCGTTTTCCTTGGGGTAGGTCTCCGAGGGAGGGAGGGAGAGCCAGCGGCCGTTCGCGCTAAACTCGCCTGCTAAATCCTCGTGAAAGCCGACAAACAAATTCATTAGAAAAACGAAGCAATAGAATTGACCTGCTCAGACTAAGATTGTGGCTGAGTAGGCTTACAACACTCTTTAAAAAGTTGATACAGGATGCCCGAAATACACATTCTCCAACCTCATACAGACAATGGGTATGGCCATGTAACTAAGTCCTGGCCAGTGAATAAAAGCTGAGTGGTGTAGGCAATTTCCCAGAAAGGTCCTTAAAAGAAAGGGAAGGGGTCACATCACATACAAAATTAACTGAAAACCCATCACAGACGTACGTGTAAAGGCTAAAACTATAAAACTCTTAGCAGAAAGCAGGAGCATATCTTCATAATCTTGGGTTAGACAAATGTTTCTTAGATAGGACGCCACAAGCATAAGTTGGACTACATCTAAATGAAAAACTTTGTGTTGTAACCTATGCAACCAGTGAAAAGACAACCCACAGAATGCGAGGAATGTTTGCAAATCATAAGGATTTGTTCTGGAATATATAAAGAACTCAAAACTGAACAGTAAGAAGATAGCCCAATTAAAAATTCGGTGAAGGATCCGAATAGATATTTCTCCAAGATAGACAAATGGGCAATAAGCACAGGAAAAGATACTCATGTCATTAGGGAAATGCAAAACTACAAGATACCACTCCACTAGGAGGGCTATAATTATATAAAAAGACAGTAACAAGGCTGGGGAGAATGTGGAAAATCATACATTGCTAGTGGGCATGTAAACTGTGCCGGTGCTTTGGAGAAGTTTGGCAGTTCTTCAAAAGTTAAGTATGAAATTATATGACCCAGCATTTATTCCACTCCTGAGGAGGCAACAGAGATGAAAACATGATCACCCAACAACCTGAACACAAATGTTCATAGCAGCACTATTTTTAATAGCTAAAAAGTGGAAACAACCCAAATGTCCATCAACTAATGGCTATTTAGGTTAGCAATAGTCATACAATGGACTATTATTCAGCAATAAAAACGACATGGATGAACCTTAAAAACATTATGTTGTGAAAAAAGCCAGTCACAAAAGACCACATATTGTTGATTCCATTTACATGAAAATGTCCAAATAAATAAACCTATAGGAAGAATGTAGACTTGTGGCTGTCTAGAACTGAGGGTGGAGAAAGACTATTAATGGGGTTTCTTTTAGAGATAAAAATGTTCTAAAATCAGATTGTGATGGCTGCACAATCCTGTGAATATACTAAAAAAACACTGAGTTGTACACTTTAAATGGGTGAATTGTAAGGTATGTGAATTACATCTCAATAGCTTTTTTAAAAAAGGGAATGGATATGCTTCTACTGGATGAAATGATGAAATGCAAATGTGATGGCTGGTGCCAACAGGCTATCTGAAGACCTAAAGTTAACTGGTGCTGAGATCCGCAGATTAACAATACTGGAGTCATGACTTTTGATCTAGCAGCTCTGAACTGCTTCCCTCCGGACTTCTGCATGGGAAATAAAATAAAATGTATTCTGTAAGCCATTATTTTGGATTTCCTATTACAGCTAAATCTAACCCGAAAGTATACACTACCCAGTATAAAGCAAGTCATCCCATTTTCTATGCCTCAATTCCTTAATCTAGAAAATGGGTACCTTCAGTTTCCTTGATTGCAGCCCTAGCAAACAGTGCAAAGATAACTAGGTAATGCATGTGTTAAATATTTAATTTCTTGGAAACTAAACAAACTCAAGGTGAGTTTCTTTGGATAATTTATGTTTGAACACAACACTTTATATGCAATTTCAGCAGGTTTGGAAACACTTCACTTACGATACTTATACTGTGTTGCATGTACTACCACAATTTTACTTTTGAAGGGAAGTGGGCAACAGAAAAAAAACAAAAAACACCTCCCTCTCTTTTTTGCACAGAAATGTAACTAAAAGGCAGTTTTTTCCCTAACAGTTACTATTCTGCTTAAAGTGACAGTATATTCCTAATGCAATTTTTAAAGACAAATAGACTTCAATAAATAAAACAGGCCGACAATAATCAAGAAGCCTGCCTTTGGAAACAAAACTAAAGACTGATACACTTAAAAACATCTGAAAGGATGCACACCAATATGTTATTAGTGGTTATCTCTGAATGGTGGAATAACAGGTGAGCTAAAGATCATTTTAGCATAACTGTATAATTTTCTCCAATGAATATGAATTATCTGTGCAAAAAACATACATTTAAATCAAGTGACAAAGAGCCAAATATTAGTCTACTGAATAAGCCACTTCTATTTGAAGATTCAGTGTGATGAGCAATGTTTAAATTAAATGGTTTGTACTAAGAGCAAAGGGGTAAACCTTACTAAGGAGGCTTCATGCTAGTTCAACTAAGGACACAAAGGATGGTGTAAGAAGTAAACACAACCATTGAGTTAGTATTAAAAATATCACATTTTAACACTTCTGAGTACTAAATGAAAGTAACATTGGTTAAAGTACCTGGCAAACAGAAAGCACCTAATAAATGTTTGTTGATTCTCAAACTGAATGACTTTGCCAAATAAAAATGACAAACGCATCCATATGTAACTATTTCATAACAAACAAATGTAAATTATCTCACTGATCCTTTTAATGAACAGTAAGTATTTCATCTTTTTTTTTTTTTTTTTTTTTTTTTTTTTTTTTTTGCTGTAGGCGGGCCTCTCACTGTTGTGGCCTCTCCCCTTGCGGAGCACAGGCTCCGGACGCGCAGGCTCAGCGGCCATGGCTCACGGGCCTAGCCGCTCTGCGGCATGTGGGATCTTCCCAGACCGGGGCACGAACCCGTGTCCCCTGCATCGGCAGGCGGACTCTCAACCACTGCGCCACCAGGGAAGCCCAGTATTTCATCTTTAAGACAACAGTTCTTTAACCATTAGCAAGATTGCTTTCAAAATACTTCAAGGCACTGAAATAGATGCATACATAATTTCAACACAATTAAGTATAAAGAAAAGTATTCTGAATGACAGAAGTATATAAAATAAATAAGATCATCTTTATAACCTGGATAATGCATAGTAATTTAACCAATAAATTAGAATCTGTAAAATTAGATATGTACTTCTGCATATCACCCCCAACAATGGTTTTACACTGATTGATGCCACTTTTGAAACTACTTAGGTCAAACTGTATTCCACATCTAAGATGCTGGCTTTATTTTCAAGTTTGCCTTCCCTTGCTAAATTCGGTTTGTTTTCTAAAGTCAACATGTTTTGGGTATTCTACATATTTAACTAACAACTTTAGAATTTTAAACTTTAATGTAAAAAGCTTTATCAGATGGTTCTCACTTTAGAAAACCTTTAAGTATATCATCCACATTAATCAGAGTTTTCACAGTTACAAAAATGAGGGTTCTTGCTGATGGCAGGTCTTTCTCTACAGAACTTCTCACTGGGGTGTATTCTGCATGTACACACAAGAAAATCTCTAATGTGTCTTTTGGTTATTACTATAAACTGGAAAATCCACAAAGGAGGTCTTTTTATATGTACAAGAAAAATATTTCCAACAAGAAGCCCCTTTATAGAAATATATGGAGAATCAAAAATTGACTTATATTTATGCAAATGAAAATTATAAAATGCTTCATGATAGGCCTATGTGAAACATTTTCTTACAGATTCTTGAAAATATATTAACAATAACTTACGTTATATCTGATTTTACCATCCCCTCATTTTTTTAAGAATGCCATTATTTTTGTTTTACTAAAGAGACGACTCTACCACAGCCGTAAACGTTACAGACAATAAATATTTTCTATTATATATCTGTTCATTTCTGAGGGTATATGACAAAAGGTAAAGGCTCTCCTTTGTTCTCCCTCTCTTCCTGATAAAAAGACCTCTACCACCTAGAAGGCTGCGAGCTAGAAAAGGAAGCATTCTTAAAATGAACTTCAAACATAAGATATACCTTATAAATCAGGTCATCTAGTTATGTGTATATTTCCCTTTTGTTGTCCCTGAGCCTTTAATAAAAACCTCATTTAAATGTTGCAGCCTTGGGCCTCCCTGGTGGGGCAGTGGTTGAGAGTCCGCCTGCCGATGCAGGGGATACGGGTTCGTGCCCCGGTCCGGGAGGATCCCATATGCCGCGGAGCGGCTGGGCCCGTGAGCCATGGCCGCTGAGCCTGCGCATCCGGAGCCTGTGCTCCGCAACGGTAAAGGCCACAACAGTGAGAGGCCCGCAGACCGCAAAAAAAAAAAAAAAAAAAAAAATGTTGCAGCCTTGTCTCAGCTGTGCTTACAGAAGATAAAGCACAGGTTTATCTCATGATTAGTTCAGAATTAAAGGGTGGGAGGACAGTCTAAGAAGAAACTGGTGGATTACAATAAAATTTAAAGGTCTAACAGTCCGATTTCAGTTGAGTCTTGCACGGTCCATGATGCAGCACACAGGTTTTATTTTATTAGGGTGGAAGCTTAGTGCAGGATTTCCTGAAGACTGGTTCTCCTACTACATACCTAAGAATTACTTGGGATTAAAAATGTAGACATCTGGAACCCATCCCAAATACAATGAACCGTTAAAATGTGTGCGGTAGGTGGCAGGTAATAGGCATTCTGAAAAGCTTCCCAAGTGATTCTTACATATTAAGGCCTGAGAATCACTGCAAATCACTGCTTTTATAAGATTAGCTCTTGCAAGGGTTCTGCAAGGTCAAAACTATTTTCATAATTATACTAAGATGTTATTTGCTTTTTTCACTTTCTCATGAATGTACAGTAGCATTTACTATAGGCTACATGATGTGTGATACTGCAAAAGACATACAGAAGCAGATGAGATTCCATCTGTCTTCTTTAAATCAGACAGTAAAGATATTTCCAAAAAATGAAATACAATGCCACGTTTCTCACTAAATCTTTTTAAATTTTGGAAAATAGACACTTTTCATAAATATGTTCTTTATATTAACATGTTATTTTTAATGACTATT
Source organism: Hyperoodon ampullatus (assembly GCF_949752795.1). Lineage (NCBI taxonomy): Eukaryota > Metazoa > Chordata > Mammalia > Artiodactyla > Ziphiidae > Hyperoodon > Hyperoodon ampullatus. The sequence continues at coordinate 70,445,141 of NC_136928.1, forward strand.
TTATAAGTTTTTATTTTAAATATTAGTATTTATAACCCACATAAGCAAAAGGTCTTGAGACCAAAAAGTTTGAGAACTGCTCTTTCCAGCAGACATCCAGCACCCTATGAACATTACTGCTGTTAGGCATGGCCACTTAGTGCCTTGGCACATTCAATGTATATTTCACTTTAAATATGATTCAATAGATCGTCTGCAAAAAGCTTCTTAAACTTATTGTCAGGCAAGGGGATTTAATCTGACAGGGAAATACTGAGTGTAGCCAGTTTTAGTTAAAAATCTAGCATGTTTGGGCTTCCCTGGTGGCGCAATAGTTGAGAGTCCGCCTGCCGATGCAGGGGACACGGGTTCGTGCCCCGGTCCGGGAAGATCCCACATGCCGCAGAGCGGCTGGGCCCGTGAGCCATGGCCGCTGAGCCAGCGCGTCCGGAGCCTGTGCTCCGTAGCGGGAGAGGCCACAACAGTGAGAGGCCCGCGTACCGCAAAAAAAAAAAAAAAAAATGTAGCATGTTTTCCTTAGTGACATCAGAATGTAATAAATAATCCTGTAATATATAAATGAGCTGTGTGATGTATGAAATAGAAAACCATACTTTACACGACGCATTTAAAAAATGTTAATTAGTAACATGACAACACTAGCATTAGATTCTACATGAGTGGTGGCAAACAAATGGTCCACTCCAAATGTTAACTAAGAACAAACCCCTAATTTAATTTTTTTTTTTTTTTTTTTTTTTGCGGTACGCGGGCCTCTCACTGTTGTGGTCTCTCCCGTTGCGGAGCACAGGCTCCGGACGCGCAGGCTCAGCGGCCATGGCTCACGGGCCCAGCCGCTCCGCGGCATGTGGGATCTTCCCGGACCAGGGCACGAACCCGTGTCCCCTGCATCGGCAGGCGGACTCTCAACCACTGTGCCACCACGGAAGCCCCCAAATTCCTAATTTTTGAAAGAAAATAAAGTAGGGGATAAACTGCGGTTCCTAGAGAAAAAAGAATTCTTTTAAATTTATACGTTTCGAAAATGTTGAAATGTATGTCAGCAGATTGATACTGACTTATACTAAGCTACACAATTTTATTCTTAAATGAAAATACATCCCAGATACTGTTGCCAAGTTAATATTTGAGTGTATCTTACCATTAGATAATGCTAATTGAGAACACTTCTGAGGTTGAGGCATAGCTGTGGTGAAAGCAGTTCCTTCCAGCCTTTTGATTGTATCTCAGATATAAAAAAATTGCATTGATGTTTTTAACCTGCCATGTATGATTTTTTAATGTATTGCTATTTAAAAAAATCTGAGACAGCTAACATTTAAACAAATCACTGCTGTTTGGGAATGATGTTTGAATGAAAGATGCTATGAACATATTTGCTAATTTATGCCGTATTAAGATTTTAAATGATATAGTTATTTAATATATCTTACGTTAAATAACTGGTATTTGAAAATAAGTCTATTTTTCTTTCTGAGTAGCCTTCTGGGAAAAGTTCACTGAATATAGTTTCCAGTCATAGTTTATTTTCCTAACTTGTACTTATTTTAAAATCTTCTCATCAGGAGGGAGTTAAATAGTGCAAAGCCCAGCAAATCTGACTTCCCCCTCATTTTGGTGTGCATGTCCACTTATGACCATCATTTTTCTGGAAACTTTCCACTTAGTGTATCAAAAATCAATGTTATGAAAGTCCTTTAAAAGGTTCAGCGGTTTTTTTGAGTCTTTGAATGATTACAGCATTCTGTAAATTGGCTTCTTCCAGTGTGAGTGTTTCATCTAGTAATTTGAGGAAAGGAAGAGCTGTTGCCAGGGAAAAGGGAGGACTTCTTTGAGATCCTTGGTATTTTTCGATGAAGTCTTTGATGTGGCTTACCCTGCAAAATAGCACAAACTATTAATATAATTTTATGAAGACCTGAATTAGTTAATTTAAGGTAATAACTTGTAATGGTACCTGGCTATGTTAATACAGAATAATCAAATTATGATGATGTAAGTACTCACTTGGGCTACCTTTTAAAGGTTCACCCCTGATAATAGTCAGGAATTACTATTCCTTATCTTAGATGTGACAAGGGTATTATAGTTACATTTTGAGTCTCTATTTTTTAGAAACACACTCTGAAATATCTACCTATGAAACTATATGAAGTCTGGGATTTGCTTAACATAGTTCAGTGGGAACTGAGTGATGATGGATCATTATATCCTCTCTTTGCTTTTGCATATGCCTGAAAGTTTCTATAACAGAAAAATCTATATATCTTGCTCTGAATGGATCAGAAATGGTCCAACCAGTAATCCTACACAGACACAGGCTGTATCTCTTCAATACCACGTCAGGCTGTGCTTCAAATCTAGTTAAGAAAATTCTTATCTTTACCCAGTGCAGGTAGATTTTCAGTTAGTATAATGAACACTATAGTGTAATATAATCACTGCAGTCTTTTTTTTTTTTTAATAACAGTGATTTTAAAATATTTATTTATTTATTTTTGGCTGCATTTGATCTTCGTTGCTGCACGCGGGCTTTCTTTAGTTGCGGCAAGCGGGGGCTACTCTTCGTTGCACTGCACGTGCTTCTCATTGCGGTGGCTTGTCTTTGTTACAGAGCATGGGCTCTAGGTGTGTGGGCTTCAGTAGTTGTGGCACATGGGCTCAGTAGTTGTGGCTCGCAGGCTCTAGAGTGCAGGGTCAGTAGTTGTGGTGCACGGGCTTCGTTGCTCTGCGGCATGTGGGATCTTCCCAGACCAGGTCTCAAACCCGTGTCCCCTGCATTGGCAGGCAGATTCTTAACCACTGCGCCACCAGGGAAGTCCTCCCAATCACTGCAATCTTGAAGGTGGCTCAAAGTTATGTTCATGTAAGTATATGCGTGTGTATTTAGAAAGGTAAAGTACGTATACAGTTCATCGAAATTAAGAGGCCACTGGGAGTTCCCTGGTGGCCTAGTGGTTAGGATTCCGGGCTTTCACTGCCATGGCCTGGGTTCAATCCCTGGTCGGGGAACCGTGAATCTGCAAGCCAGGCGGCACGGCCAAAAAAACCCCCCTGAGATGCCACTGATTCTAAGACTTGTCATTTTATATACTACTAAAATTGTAAAAAAATCCAGATTATGACAAAATAGTTTCTTAAACACTAAGAATTTTTATATTTATTGAAAGAGCACTTTTAACTAATTTTCACACAAACATTCATCAAATCACTTTCTTCCATAATAAGATTAGAATAAAATGGTTAAGTCATTCCTAACAGTTGAACGTTATTCAGACTCAGATCCTTCAAATCACTTCTGATTCAGTCATTGATGTACATGTTTTTCCATATAATACTCCTTTCTGTATCATCGGGTGTGTTGATGATACAGCAGTACTTTGAAAAGTTCTCCACTACTGTCTCTGGGATGATCTTTCATCGAGCTGACACTTGTTCTGCATGCTTTGAGGCAGATGCCAAGGCAAAGTCAATTGTGTCATGACTGCCATATGGCCAACAAGAAATTATAAGGATGCATCCCCATTTCAGAGATGCTAAAATGTGAAAAAATGTGCAAACAAGAATTAATGAAATATGACATCATCAAAGACAGAATTTTCCCATTCAATCAAATTCACCAGTTGCCACCCTGTTAATCTGTGCAGGTTACCAAAAAAATCAAGAAAATGGTCACTTGTATTTATTTGGGTACCAACAATTGGATAACGAAAGGCTAAAGCTTATGGCAAAGAATATAAATTAAAAAAAACCCAATAAAGATTAAAGGAACTGTGCAGTAAAAAATAAAAATGTGTACTGTGATCTCTACAATACTACTACAAGAATAAAGAAATGCCAATCTAAAAAGCTATGAGAGGATAAAATATAGTACTCATTAGGCTCAAAAAGAGGCAAGAAAGGAGGAATGAAGAATAAAAAGACATGGGGTAAAGAGAAAACAAAAAGCAAGATGGTAGCCTTGGGCTTCCCTGGTGGCGCAGTGGTTGAGAGTCCGCCTGCCGATGCAGGGGACACGGGTTCGTGCCCCGGTCTGGGAGGATCCCACATGCCGCGGAGCGGCTGGGCCCGTGAGCCATGGCTGCTGAGCCTGCGCGTCCGGAGCCTGTGCTTCGCAACGGGAGAGGCCACAACAATGAGAGGTCCACATACCGGAAAAAAAAAAAAAAAAAAAAAAAAAAAAAGATGGTAGCCTTAAACCTAACTAGTTCAGGATATTATACAACATTACAAAAACTGGACTAAACAGTCCAATTAAAATACAAAGCTTGCTTAATTATCACTTAATAAATACCGTTGGCCAGTCAAAGGTTTTTAAATGCTTCAAGTCATTCAGGGAAAAAAAATGGTAGGTAACTAATTGTTATTGAAAATGCCAGAAGTATTTTTCTAGACAAAGAAGTTGGGATTAAAATATTTTATTTCCCTAAAAAGAAACAAACCTGAGTTGTAGAGAACAAACTTATGGTTACCAATGGGGGAAGGGTAGGGTGAGACGAACTGGGAGAGTGGGATTGACATATATACGCTACTATGTATAAAATAGATAATAATGAGAACCTACTGGCATACAGGCCAGATATGAGAGGGAGTTGTGGTGGCCCAGATCAGGGAATCCGAGTCCAGGTTGGGTGAAGAGGACATCTGTACAGGAAAGCGGCCCATCTTCCTGGTGTCAGAGTCTGACCAGCAGGAGGAGGGCGCCCATGTAGAGGAAGGCAGGTGGGGACGGTTGCAGTATGAGCAGGGTTAGGAGTGTGTCCACACAGAAGAGGTGTTCAGTGCAGAGTGTCAGAAGCCAAGATGGGTTAGGAATATAGGAGAGGTGGTACACAGCAGGCTGTCTCAAGCAGAATAAAAAGAGCATTCATACAGAGGAGGGGCCAACTGCAGTGTGTCAGAACCAGAAAGAGGTGGAAAGTGACCACTCATGGGGGAAGATAGGCAGCACTGACTGCCAGAGCCCAGGAAGGCAAACAGGTCATTGGCATGATGTGATGTGTCAAGAGACCCAGCAGGAAGAGGGAGGCTTCCAGGCTGGGGAGGAGGCAGCAGTAGAAGAAGGAGACTGGTTACATGTAGGAGAACTGATCAATAAATAAATATATTGGGGGCTTTCCTGGTGGCGCAGAGGTTAAGACTCTGTGCTCCCAATGAAGGGGGCCCAGGTTCAATTCCTGGTCAGGGAACTAGGTCACACATGCATACCACAACTAAGAGTTCACACGCCACAACTAAGGAGCCCTCAAGCCGCAACTAAGGAGCCCGCCTGCTGCAACTAAGATCCAGCGCAACCAATAAATAAATAAATATGTTTTAAAAAAATAATAAATATATTGAGAATAACTGGAGCCAGGTTTCTCACTGAAGGAAGTTAAACTGAAGAAAGTGAAGAAGTTAATTACAAATATGGAAAGGGGAAAACTAGAATAAACCCTGTGGTGGTGGATTGAAATTAGAGCTATCTATGTGAACTCATGGTTTTCGCTACGCAAAGATATAGAAATACATTTGTCAATGTGTGTTAGTTTGTGTATATATATGCATATGTGTATGTATGTAGAGACACCTGTAGCTCTTTCCACGCAGAGGGCCTGGAATGGTGGCAATAAGTATACCTAGTAACCAGATCCTCAATACCCTTGGCCACTAAAAAGAACCAGGGCTTCTTAGAAAACGTACAGAATGAACCTGAAAAAATATTTTGTGCCAATAAACAAGAAAATGCTCAAAGGATGATGGGAAGATGTAAAAAGTTTAAAGGAGGTCCCAGGGACTTGGAAACCTATATACAATATGTTCCTACTTTAATTAAAATGAAAAAACATTTTAAGACGAGATAAAAGACTGGAAAAATCCATCAAACTAGTAGTAGTGATTATCTCTGGGTGACGGAATTTAACTTGATTTCAATTTCTTTCAGTACTTTCCTGTATTATCATTCCTTTTCTACAATTAACAGAAAAATACACACATAATGCTAATGATCAACTTAAAAACATACTAAAAATAATTCTTTCAAAATTATGTATCTAGGTAAACAGGAAAACTAATGAAATGATAATCCATAAAACAGACTGAAAATACTTCATTAATGTCCAAGAATTTCCATTGTCATGAAACATTATGCTTAGAGAACTATTTATTAAGATCCTTAGTTCTTAAAAATAGCTGTTGACTGACCTGAAAAGAAGAAATACAATTAAAACTTAGGGAACAAATCAGACAAATAATGAAATGGAAGACTCACCTATGAGAAATGTTAAATTTCTGGACAATCCTTTTCCCATTGGCTAACCAGATCTGTATATTAGTGATGGGTTCCAGAGTGTTTAGTGGGACAGTAGACAACCTATTTTTATTCTCAACTTCAATAGTCTTCGCTTTAGAAACAATTTTTGGTGTAGCACTAAGAAAATCCAGACAACAAGTCAGATGCATGTTTTTCATTAAGCAGAACTTTATCATTAAACAATTACTATAAAAACTTTACAGTAAGTATAGCTTTTCGGAAGATTTTGGCTAGTCACAGCTGTTCCCTAACACAAAAAGATATTAGTATCAGTTATATCCATCATACATGATGATCATAGGAATCTAATAAAATTATGCACATCTAAGTAATTTGTAAGCTTGTGGACTGTTATGTAAGTATACCTGAAGAGTGTACTTATGTATTTGAATCGTGCCTTAGAGAACAATTTTATAGTGCTGACAGATCCATGGACTTTACCTTTACCTACTCCCCAGGTTAAAATTTCTAAAAGAAATGATAAGTTCTCTGTAGAGAACAGCCCTTGGGTTATAAAGGAAATGAAAGGAAACAAAGTATTCCCTCATCACTCTGAAAGTCACATTGGGATATTTTTACATGTGTGGATGAATATGCATTTATATACCTTACCAATCTTCATAATTAATATATGAGAATTCATAAAAATGAAAGCAATCCTATATTTAACCTCTTTGCATATTCTGCCATAGGCATAATTAGATAAGATGAATACTGCAAAGTCTGAGAATATTGGGCTGGTCAAAAAGTTCGTTCGGGTTTTTTGGAAGAGCTTATGGAAAACCCGAATGAACTTCTTGGCCAACCCAATAATTAAAAGCTCTGATACTAACTTTATCAGGCATTATTTCACTTTTATTACCTCAAAATTCAGATACTGATCAGAGGACACAATGCTGAAGGCATTGGTAACTATAATACAGAACCTTATATCCAAAAGCTAGCCTATGTACTCTGTGACATTAATGGCAAAGCTCAAGTGGTGGGTGCAAGGGAGAAAAAATGATTTATCCACCCAATTTTGCCCAACATCCTCATTAAGCCAGGCACTTTTGATCGGACAAAACCAAAGAAGCCGCCATGACTTTTTAGTATAGTGCCAGCATATGTTAATTTACACTAAGGTGAATATGACTTAGAAGTTCTCATAAAAGTTAACATGAAAAATGTCATTTCCAATGGGAGAAATGATAACTCTATATGTGTGGTCTACATAGTAAAATAATGACAAGCTGAATATTAGTCAAACCTCTGCTTATGGAAATTACACATCATGACCCTACTCACCTTCCCAGTCTGTGACCCTGTCCTGAGAAGGGCTGGAACACAGGCTTCGTTGACATACATACTTCATTTTTCTTATCTTCAACCTTAACATCGACCTCCTCTTTATCAAAAACTCCCTGTAATTCTAAAGGTAATTCCCTTGGAAAGTAAAGAAAGAAAGTGATAAAGCCCCTAATATGTTTTTTCTTTCTCTGAAAAACATACTGTGCATGTAAAAAGAATAGAAAAATATACAGAAATAAGAGGCATATATATTCTATACAATAAAAACTAAATGTATTTAAAATAATACAGTTAGAGAAAAATCAAGCTCTTATTTCATTCTTTAAAATGAAAATATAGCTACAGGCTCGTTCTAGAAAAACAAGACATAAAAAAATGTAAACACATGTAGACTTAAGAAAGAAAATGACAGCCCCCTCCCCCCAAAGTGACAGTCTTTATAATTCCACTCTCACTCTAATAAAAAACTTTGCGGTGTATCTCCTAAATTTTCTCTCTCTATATAGTAAAATTCCACATAATAATTACATTTTTTCCAAAGATGGTATCATTCTATGCACAGTATTCTGTATTTTGCAAACTGCTTTAAAAAAAAAAAAAGCAATATACCACAGAAATCTTCTCATGTTAGTATATGGATATATATCATTCATTTTTACCACATGCACATTGTTATTCTGTATAAAGTAGATCAAATGGTACAAACATATAAAATACTCTTTTCATCTTTTTCTTACTGATTTGTAAGAAATATGTATATATTCCATTTACAGGATATATGTGAAACAAGTATTCCCAGTTTGGCATTTGATTTTATATAATCAAATTTATCTTCTTATATTGCTTCTGGGATTCATGCCAACTATAGCTATATGCAACAACATGGATGAATATCCCAAAAAAATAAGTTGAGTAGACACAAAAAATAAACACATTGCATTTACATAGAGTTCAAAAAAACAGATAAAATGAAAAAATTATAAAGAAAAGCAAAAAACCATAAAGCAAAGCAAAGACCAACTTACTACTGAAGTTAAGATAGTATTACTTCTGTGATATTACTACAAATAATGTGTAATTTAATCTTATCATGAGGACGAAGTCAGATAAATCTGAATTGAGAGACATTCTACATAATTTGGGCCCATAATCTTCAAGTGTCAAGGTCATTAAAAACAGACAAAAACAAAAACTGAGAAACTGTTCCCTCCTGAAGGAGACTAAAGAGACATGACATTTACAAGCAATGTGTAATTCTGAATTGGATGCTTTTGCTATGAAGGATAATATTAAGATAAAAAGTGAAACTTGAATACATTCTGAGGAATAATTGGTAATAATATTATACATCAATAGATGGTTGTATTGTGGTTACATAGGAAAATATATTTCCTTTTTAATAAAAATACAAACTAAAGTATTCAGGATGATGGGGCATCACTTTAGCAACTTACTCTCAAATGCTTTTAGAGAAGTTCTTTGTACCACACTTGCAACTTTTGTATTAGTTTGAAAAAGATTCCAAATTAATTATATTATACAATATAGAGCCATTTAAAATCTGTATATACGTTGTACATATACATACATACAGACCTATATGTGTATGTATATATTAAAAATTGGTTAGATGTAGAATACTATCAACTCTTCTGAAATAAAAACTGACCAAAATAAGTACATTACACCATTAAATTGATGTTACACATAAAATCATGTGCTAAGGACAGTGCCATAGGACAGATATTAATTTTGTGTATCTTTTTAGGAAAGCAAGAGCATGAATATGAGCATCAATTGCAGAAAGAATGTTCATGCTTTTTATTCATTAATTTTCTTTCTATCAATCTATCATGAAAGAGTAATCGGAGGTTCTGTTAGAACTTTAATTATAAGAAAACATAGGAGTAAGGGACTTCCCTGGTGGTCCAGCGGTTAAGACTCTGCGCTCCCAATGCAGGGGACCCAGGTTCGATCCCTGGTCAGGGAACTAGATCCCACATGCCAAAACTAAAAGATCCCACATGCTGCAACTAAAGAACCAGCATGTATCAACTAAAGATCGCACGTGCTGCCACTAAAGATCCCACATGCTGCAACTAGGACCTGGCGCAGCCAAATAAATAAAATAAATAAATATTTAAAAAACAAAGAAAAGAAAAGGAAAACATAGGAGTAAAATCTTCAAGGCCCTGTGGCCTGTGTGCCACAACTACTGAGCCCACATGCGACAACTACTGAGCCTGAGCTCTAGAACCCGTGAGCCACAACTACTGAGCACGCGTGGCATAACTACTGAAGCCCACGTGCCTAGAGCTTGTGCTGCGCAACAAGAGAAGCCACCACAATGACAAGCCCATGCACTGCAATGAAGAGTAGCTCCCAGTCGCCGCAACTAGAGAAAGCTGAGCACAGCAAGGAAGACCCAAAAAAAAAAAAAAAAAAAGACACGTAGGGCTTCCCTGGTGGTGCAGTGGTTGAGAGTCCGCCTGCTGATGCAGGGGACAGAGGTTCGTGCCCCAGTCTGGGAAGATCCCACATGCCGCGGAGCGGCTGGGCCCGTGAGCCATGGCCGCTGAGCCTGCGTGTCCAGAGCCTGTGCTCCGCGACGGGAGAGGCCACAACAGTGAGAGGCCCGCGTACCGCAAAAAAGAAAAAAAAAAAAAGTGAGTTAATTTAAGTCAGCTATTGGTTGGTCAGAATTCCAATTCCTGACCCTTCAAAATTACACCTGTGGTTCTTTTAAGAAAACTCATCTTATGAAAAAATCTGAATTTATAAAAGAAAAAGTGTCTTTGAATGCACAGGAACATGTGAACAACATTAAAAAGAATCTTCTAAATGAAATATATCTAAAATATTCTTCTTGGACTTCCCTGGTGCAGTGGTTAAGAATCCGCCTGCCAATGCAGGGGACACGGGTTCGAGCCCTGGTCCGGGAAGATCCCACATGCCGTGGAGCAACTAAGCCCATGCGCCACGACTACTCAGCCTGCGCTCTAGAGGCCTCGAGACACAACTACTGAGCCCGCGTGCCACAACTACTGAAGGCCACGCACATTGAGCCCGTGCTCCGCAACAAGAGAAGCTACCGCAGTGAGAAGCCCACGCACTGCAACAAAGAGTAGCCCCCACTCTCCACAACTAGAGAAAGCCCGTGGGCAGCAATGATGACCCAACACAGCCAAAAATAAATTAATTAATTTAAAATAAATAAATAAATAAATAAATAAATAAATAAATATCCCTCTATTTACAAAGACTGCTTACCCTTTTTTGATGGAGTTCAGAAACTGCTGACTTGCACCATCAGAATAACTTCTGAAATCATCATTGACTGTGAATCCATTTTTCCATAATTTTATACTTACATCTGCCTGCAAAGCAGTAAGAAACAAGATGCATCATGTTAATAAATGAAGTGTACTAATAAACTAAAAGCCCCTTGAAACTTTCTTCTATCAGTGTATATTTTCTGTATCAATCTTTTCTTTAAAATAGAGATATAACTGACATATAACCTTGTATTAGTCTTAGGTATACAACATAATGGTTTGATATATATATCTATTGCAAGATGATTACAGAATAAGTGTAGTTAACATCCACCACCGCACACAGCTACAAATTTTTTAAATATACCATTCTTAACAGCAAGCTTCAAATGTAAAATATCAAAAATTATAATGTATACATAAAATAGGGTTCATAATGAATAATATTTTAAAATAATTCATTAATAATCTTCTTTAAGAGAGGTCATTTGCAAAAATATTCTGTGCCCTATCTAAGAGGACACTAAAGCTTTCTGGCCAGAACAGACTTCTCAACAGTTTAGAGAATGACTCTGAAATGACTTGAATATTAAGAATAATAAAGGGGGGAAAAAACTATGAGTAATTAATGGCTATTCCTTCAAATATAAACTATCAGTGTTACTGTTATCAATATTTCATCTCTCAACATCTTGTGGATCATCTCCTAAGAACATTATTTATTCACTCATTGAATCAAAGAAGTCACTGTACAAATACAGAAAGGTTCAGAAATACAGTAGGATGCAGGGATGCTTCAGGCTGAACACAGAAGGACTTATAAAAAACCATTTAAGAAAATAGACTATTAGAGGCCTTCCCTTGTCTCTAGCATTTATTCATTCAGCATATGTTTATTGAGTGCCTAATATGTAACAGACACTCCACTAAGATGTTAGGGAAAACAATCACAATAATGATAGCATATATTATTAGCCTGCCTGCCTATCTATCTGTCTGTCTGTCTATGTACTTATCTGGGAGAGCACTTGTGTGTACACTTACATGTACCAAACACTGTTTAAAGTACTTTCCCTACATGTATTTATTTAATCCTCCTAAAATCCACACAAGGTGGGTATTATTATCCTTTTTATAGATGGGAAATTAGAAACACAAAAGATTAATTAAATTGCCCAATATCACATAGTCAGTAAGGGTGGAGCTGGGGTTGGAATCCATACTCTTAACCACTATATTATATTACCTCTTTTTGTTTACCTATAACCAAACTGCCAAGACTCTGCTCTCATGGTACTCACAGAAAAGAATGAGAACTAAAAAAATTGTACAAATGAACTTACTTACACAAAAGAAATAGAGTCACACATGTAGGAAACAAACTTATGGTTACCAAGGGGGAAAGTGGCAGGGAGGGATAAATTGGGAGATTGGAATTAACACATATATAAAACAGACACCTAATAAGGACCTGCAGTATAGCACAGGGAATTCTACTCAACACTCTATAATAACCTATACAGGAAAAGAATCTAAAAAAGAGTGGATATATGTATATGAGTAACTGACTCACTTCGCTGTACAGCAGAAACTAATACAACATTGTAAATCAACTATACTCCAATAAAAATTAATTTAAAAAAAAGAAAAGAATGAGAACAAAACAAATAGGAAAAGAGTACATAAAGGTACTGAGGAGGGGAATTCCCTAGCAGTCCAGTGGTTAGGACCGGTACTTTCACTGCTGAGGGCCCGGGGTTCAATCCCTGGTCAAGGAACTATCCCACAACGTGCATGGGCCCAAAAAAAAAAAAAAAAAAAGACACTGAGGAACACAGAAGAAACTTAAAAACAAAAATGCAAACACGATAATTAATAAACTTATATGAGAGGATGTTTGAACGGGAGTAGAAGGGAATATTCAGGGAGCAAAAGAGCTCTTAGAAACTTAAAATGGAGATGAAACAAAAGGATTGAATATAAGGTGGAAGAAATAGTACAATTAAAATAGAACAAAACAACCACGAGGTGGAAAACAGGAGAAACAATAAGAGACTCAGTCCAAGAGATCCATTATCTAAGTAAAAATACTCTAGAGAGACAGGAAACAGAGGGGAGCAAAATATCGAGAAGCAACATGAGAAAATGTCCTAGAAGAGTAAACTACAAGTTTCTGTATTGAATGAATGAAAAAGAATCTATACCAAGGCCCATCAGAACATGAGGAGGTTAAAGAAAAGATTCTAATAGGTTGCAGGGAGCAAAAACATGTCACACACACAGGCTCAGATGCCAAAACAGCAATCTATCAATCATGTGTGAAGGCAGAATAAAGGCAAATTCAGGTGCGCAAGGTTTTAAGCCATCCATTTCCCACGCACTCTTTTTACCCGCACTTTCTGCATAAAACACCTCAAGACTGGCTTCATAAAAGTGGAAACATACAGGGTAGGGGTTGGGAGAGGCACAGAATTCAGTGCACCAGAAGTGAGAGGAGAGATAAATAAAGTGCTCAGGATCATAGATTCCAGGGCAGCAGCAGTGTAACTCCCCTAGAGGACATCGGAGAAAGAAGGGCTTCACCACAGTTGTCCTTCAGAAAAAATTAAACTGGTAAAATTATCTAATATGTTCAAACATACTGGAAAAAGATACAGCCTTCTATCAGAGTTCAGGGATAAATTAATGACAGCCACAAAGAAAATAAAGGCAATATGGAAGGGAAAAAACTACTAATTCTAGTGAAAATTTAAAAGGCAGTCAGGAAAAGAACTATCATCACACACTATATGACTCAGTGATGCTGGACAGTATTTACAAAGTCATAAAGATATAAACAATGATAATTGATTTAATCCCAAATTATGATATAATTATGTTAGTCAAATGAGAGGAGGTGGTTTGGGGATGAGGGGAAGGAAGAATAAGAGCTAAATTCTCATTTTCTATTTTAAAAAAGTCAAGACATAATTTGAAAAAACTAAAAAATCAAGAACTATCATTTTTAGTATATTCTTACAAATACAGTCTTTGTACAAGAAGAAATAGTTAAGACTACCTCTGGGTAGTGATTACCTCTGGGAATTAGATATCATGGCCATGGAGGAACCGGGCTGCTATTTTTCAACCTAAGCCCTTCAGACTTCAGTCTGAAGAACTAAAGAACTCTCTTCGAGCTCTCAATGCAGGGGGTCCGGATTCGATCCCTGGTCAGGGAACTAGACCTCACATGCGTGTCGCAACTAAGAGTTTGCATGCCAGAGCTCAGGAGCCCGCCTGCCTCAACTAAGACACAGTGCAACCAAATTAAATAAATAAAAAATATATTTTAAAAAAATTTTAAGGCAAAGTAGAGTAAAGGGATCTCTTTAATGTCTGACTTCGAAAAGCCAGCTAGATTCTCATAATTGCTGCTGCCTTCAGTCCGCTGTGATATGGCATTTTGATTGAAGTACATTAAAAAAACCAAAAATCAAGCCTCAAACAGATATGTAGTTGCAAAAAGCATTTTAATAGCTTTTCCAAGATACTACCTCAAAATGTAGTAAGTGGTAGTATCTCAAAAGTTAGTTGAGGGCTTCCCTCGTGGTGCAGTGGTTGAGAGTCCGCCTGCTGATGCAGGGGACACAGGTTCGTGCCCCAGTCTGGGAAGATCCCACATGCCGCGGAGCGGCTAGGCCCGTGAGCCATGGCTGCTGGGCCTGTGCGTCCGGAGCCTGTGCTCCGCAACGGGAGAGGCCACAACAGTGAGAGGCCCGTGTACCGCAAAAAAAAAAAAAAAAAAAAAAAAAATTTAGTTGAAAATATCACATGATAACACATATGTAGAATCTAAAAAAATGATACAAGTGAATATATTTACAAAACAGAAACAGACTCATAGATATAGAAAACAAACTTATGGCTACTGAAGGGGAAAGGTGGGGTGAGGGATAAATTAGGAGTTTGGGATTAACAGATAAACACTACTACATATAAAATAGATAAACAACAAGGGCCTCCTGCATAGCACAGAGAACTTATATTCACTATCTTGTAATAACCTATAATGAAAAAGAATTTGAAAAAAATATATAACACATATATTTTATATATATTATATATATCATATATATTTTTATATACATTATATATATTATATATATTATATATATATAAAAAAACTGAATCACTTTGCTGTACATCTGAAACTAACACAACTTTTTTCTTTTTTTGGCCATGCCGCGTGGCTTGTGGGATCTTAGCTCCCCAGCGAGGGACTGAACCTGTTCCCTCAGCAGGGAAAGCTCAGAGTCCTAACCACTGGACGGCCAGGGAATTTCTTAACACAACATTTTAAATCAACTGTACTTCAATTAAAAAAAAAAAAAAAAAAGTCGAGGGACCTCCCTGGTGGCACAGTGGCTAAGAATCCGCCTGCCAATGCAGGCGACACAGGTTCGATCCCTGCTCTGGGAAGATCCCACATGCCGTGGAGCAACTAAGCCCGTGTGCCACAACTACGGAGCCTGCGCTCTAGAGCCTGCAAGCCACAGTTACTGAGCCCACGTGCCACAACTACTGAAGCCTGCGCGCCTAGAGCCTGAGCTCCTCAACAAGAGAAGCCATCGCAGTGAGAAGCATGCACACTGCAACGAAGAGAAGCCCCCGCTCGCCACAACTGCAGAAAGCCCACGTGCAAAAATGAAGATGCAACGCAGCCAAAAATAAATAAATAAAAAATAAATTTATTAAAAAGAAAAGTTAGTTGAGAATCTGAACATGGAATCTTAAACTTAAAGGTATAGTTATTAATATGACAATAATCCTATCAGAAATATCTTTTAAGTTTTGGGAAGCTGTCAAGTGCATGATATCAAAATTCTTACTTTCACTTAACAAAGTTGATAAAATCGTATCTTATCATTTGCAATAAATACTGTAAGTTGTTTCCCTTGAAGTGTCAGATTTACTTCATACATTTTGAGAAAATGTCTGCAGAATATCCAAGACTGAATAACTAGTTGTCTGTAAATCACTTTCATGTAAAAACAGTACACCATGAAAAAGCAGAGTGTTCAGCTTGTATCTCAAGCGATGGTACTTTTCCTTAAGATACTTCTGTATATTGTAGAAATGTTTTACATACACTTCATATTTTATCACATAGAATATTGTAAGATGTGTATTAAAGAGCTGGGAATTAATGAACTGTGTAGGAAATTTTTAATTGAAACGAGTGTTTTTTCCCCCTGCAAGTTCAAGGAAAGAATACAGTAGTTACTGGTACAGAGTAGTGTCACTACCTCAATTCCTCCTAAGGTGCCAGTTTTGCCTACCATTGCTTTTGCAGTATCGGTGCAAACTCAACACAGTGAAAACAGTAAATAGTATCTTACTATTATTATGAAAACAGTTTTGACCTCTAAAGGGCCATATTTTGAGAAGCACTGGGAAAGAAAAAATTTATGGACACTTACCTGTTTCTTTTGTTCAGTGGGAGACAAACATTTGGCACCAACCTTCTGAGCTTCCTCAAAAAGGCTGTCAACAAAATATTCACAATTTGTTTGTTGATTATCAGTAAGAGGTTGGTGGTCAGATCCTGTTTCACAAACCCTATACACACACACACAAAAGAAAAAGAAGCACTATTAACCATTAATTCTCTTAAAAATTTACACAAATTGTTTTAGTTAAAGGATCTAGAACTGACATGCTACCTCCACGCCTGCAGTTGAGACTCTCTTCTGAATTAACACAGGAGATATGTGGCCTCGGGAAGTCGTTAACACTTGTGGTCCAGAGCAGGGTTTTCTCAACTTCAGTCCATTGATATTTGGGGAAGGTTAATTCTTTGTTGGGCAGGCTGTCCTGTACACCATGGGAAGTTTAGCAGCATCTGTGGCCGTTAACCACTAGACGCCAGTAGCATGGACAACCCCCAACCCCCCAGCGTTATAATAATAAAACACATCTTTAGACAATGCCAGATGGCCTCTGGGGGTGGGATGGGCAAAACTGCACCAGGTTGAAAACCACTGGTCCAGAGTAAAAAAACGTGTTCTTTGTAAAGCTCTCAAAATGGCTTTAAAGGGGGTTACTATGTACTTTGTGGTAACACAAAGCACTCTTGAAACTAAAGGTGGTAAGGTGTGAGGAACAGTCATAATCATAGTTTTGCTCCTTTGCACACTTCAGAATGAAATTTCCCACTCAAGACTTTCATCTGTAGTGGTTTAATACTCTACTGGGGGTTTTTTTTTCTTTCTTTCTTTCTTTTTAAATTGAGGTACAACTGACATACATTATTTTAGTTTCAGATATACAACATAACAATTCAATGCTTGTATGTACTGAAAAATAATCACCACAATGTCTAGTTAATTGTTAACATCCATCACCATACATAGTTACAGAATTTTTTCCTTGTGATGAGAACTTTCAGGATTTACTCTCTTGGCAACTTTCAGATATGCAGTACAGTGTTATGAACTAAAGTCTCCATGATGTACATTATATCCCATGACTTATTTATTTTATAACTGGAAGTTTGTACCTTTTGACCACCTTCCTCCATTTTGCCCGCCCCATCTACTGTTTTTGTATGTGTATGTGTGTTTATATTTTGTCATATAAGAAATATTACCTAAGATTTTGTTTGATAAAAGGATGGTTTCTGGTTGATCTTTTCTAAAGTCACATAGAAAATTCATAAATGTACTGAGAGATAATTTCTCAGATTTCTCAGATAATAATCAACACTTCTATAGTTCTTACACTGTGCCAGGATCTGCAAGGCAGATATTTTTATCCACATTTTATAGATAAGGAAAATGAGTCACAAAGAGGTTAAGTTACATGTTAGAGATTACACAGCTAGTAAGTGGCAGAAACAGAATTCAAACCCTGTTAATCTGTCTTCCAAGTCTATGCTCCTAGCCATGATACATTATAAAGCCTCTCTTAATAGCTAATATTTACTAAGCATTTATTAATCCATGTTAGGAACTTTTCTAAGCGCTTTACATGTGTTCACTCTTTCAATCTTCACAGTGACCTAAAAGGCACATATTGTTTTGTTTTGTTTTTAACATCTTTATTGGAGTATAATTGCTTTACAATCGTGTGTTAGTCTCTGCTTTATAACAGAGTGAATCAGTTATACATATACATATGTTCCCATATCTCTTCCCTCTTGCGTCTCCCTGCCTCCCACCCTCCCTAGCACATATTGTTTTTATCCTCATTTACTAGGTAAAGAAAAAGCTTAAGCAATTTGCCCAAGATCACAAAGCTATTGGTAGGCAGAGCTGGAAACTGAACTCAGGCTTCTAATGCCCCTACTCTTTTTCAATTTATTTATTTATTTATTATTCATGTTTGGCTGCGTTGGGTCTTCATTCAGGGTCTTCATCCCTGAATGGTATACTTTAAATGGATGAGTTATATGGTATGTGAATTACGTCTCCACAAAACTGTTAGAAGTCCTAAGTTAATTTTACTCTTTAAACTCAGTCATTCAGGGCTTCCCTGGTGGCGCAGTGGTTAAGAATCTGCCTGCCAATGCAGAAGACACGGGTTCGAGCCCTGCTCTGGGAAGATCCCATATGCTGTGGAGCAACTAAGCCCGGGCGCCACAACTACTGAGCCTGCACTCTAGAGCCTGTGAGCCACAACTACTGAAGCCCACACATGTAGAGCCCGTGCTCCGCAACAAGAGAAGCCACCACAATGAGAAGCCTGCGCACCGCACACACAATGAGTAGCCCCTGATCACTGCAACTAGAGAAAGCCCACGTGCAGCAATGAAGACGCAACACAGCCAAAAATTAATAAATGAAAATTAAAAAAACAAATTAGTCATTCAACTGGGGCTTCTGTGGTGGTCCAGTGGTTAAGACTCCGTGCTTCCACTGCAGGGGGCACGGGTTGGATCCCTGGTTGGGGAAGTTCTGCAAGCCACAAGGTGTGGCAAAAATAAATAAGCAAGCAAGTAAGTAAATAAATAAATAAATAAATAAGCAAGCCATTCAACTTATTTCTGTGTAGAAAAGAGTTAACGTAGCAGGCCTAACTGTTGCTATCCTTTTTACTTTTCTCATGAGTATGGAATTTTAAAATGTGCCTAGTCCCCAGTATAAACCCTAGGCTCATTTCCAATGAACTTCCCTGGTAGACAACATCTCACACGTGCTATATAACTTATTACTGGAGGAATTAAGTGTGTGTCCTGGTGGCTGCACTGGGCAAGGACTCTTACAAGCTTATGCCTGGTTTCCCCTGGACTTCACCCCCTTGCAAAGTATCTTTTCATTGCAATAAAGCTTAGTCATTAGTATGACTATAGGCTGAATCCTGTGAATCCTCTAAGCAAATCATCACATCTGGAGGCAGTCTTAGGGGCTCCTGACATAACCTCACAATTATATACTTAGTATCAGATATTTATAGAAAACAGTAAGTACTCTAGTGAAAAAATAATAAATAGTATTTGTTCGGTATAGAAAGTGTTCACAAAGTATTTGTAAACACCTGTCTCCTTAAATGGACTATGAATGAAAGATATTTACCTTTTCAAGTATTTAAAACACAGAACATAATACAAAAATAAACATTCCACTTCAGAGAAGTGAGAATAAAGAATTTTGTATTAATAAGAACGACAGACTTTGCATCTACCATTTATTGGGTGCCTGCTATATGCTAATACGATGCTCGGTGCTTTAAATTGGTTATCTAATTCTTACAAAAACCTTTCAGGTAACTATGTACACCTCCTCCTTTTTAGATGAGATATTGAAGCTCAAAGAATATACCTAAGTTGCTCAAATGCCAGAGAAGTAGTGTTAAGACAGAGATGGGATTCAAACCTAGGTTTATCTGATTCCACTATATTTCCACTATGAATTCAAGATGGTATAACACAAGAGGCTAATGAAGTAATAAATAGTTACTTTAATTTCCCCCTTAAATAAGAGAAATAATATGTGGGCAGAGAGAAATTTAACACTTAAAAAAATTAATCACAAAAAGACTTAAAACTTGACTAAAATCCATTTAATGCAGCTATGGAAAAAAAAACTTTAAAGTACATTACTATTTGGTATTTAACAGATAATCATGAAAACTTAACTAAGTCAGTGAAACGTAAAAAGAGAGAAAGACAGTAACAAAAGCATTAATAACAAAGAAAATGCATAAATTAACTCACCATTCTTCCTTTCTACTTTCAAGATTATCTACTTCTTTCATTCTCTTTTGCCTTACTGTAAAATTAAAAAGAAAAATAAGGTAAAGTTCTTAATACAGTATTTTAAATAAATTCATTCCAACATATGCATTAAGATTCTTTACCATTAAGTTATTATGTACTCCTAAAGTAGGTCTTAAGACCCCTAAAGGGGTCTTCAGAACAAGTGACCTACTCAAAGCTGTCACTTTCACTTAAAGTAAAGCAATAAAAAGTAAATTTTGGATTTGGATAATCTGACAAAAGAAAGATTTCATAAAAGTTATGATGAGGGGAATTCCCTGGCGGTCTAGTGGTTAGGACTCTGGGCTTTTACTACCAAGGGCCCACGTTCAATCACTGGTTGGGAAACTAAGATCCTGCAAGTGCTCGCGGCCAAAAAAAAAAAAAAAAAAAAAAATTTATGACGAAAAATAATGTACGCTTTGGTCTAATAACAAACAAAAGTGAATGTAAACATTTCACTCAATCTCCAATACTAACAAAATATCAAATCAATATAAACTCATTCTTTTTTTTCCAATGTAGATGATTTTTACTGTCAATATTCTTTTTTTAAACATCTTTATTAGAGTATAATTGCTTTACAATGGTGTGTTAGTTTCTGCTTTATAACAAAGTGAATCAGTTATACATATACACATGTCCCCATATCTCTTCCCTCTTGCATCTCTCTCCCTCCCACCCTCCCTACCCCACCCCTCTAGGTGGTCACAAAGCACAGAGCTGATCTCGCTCTGCTATGTGGCTACTTCCCACTAGCTAGCTATTTTACATTTGGTAGTATATATATGTCCATGCCACTCTCTCACTTTGTCCCAGCTTACCCTTCCCCCACCCCATATCCTCAAGTTCATTCTGTAGTAGGTCTGCAGAGTGAAGTCAGTCAGAAAGAGAAATACAAATACCGTATGCTAACACATATATATGGAATCTAAAAAAAAAAAGACCAAAAAATGGTCAGAAGAACCTAGGGGCAAGACGGGAATAAAATAGAGCTCCTTCACAACAAGAGGAGCCACCTCGGCCAAGGACGACCCCGCAGTGCACAAGGCGGCAGCGCATCTGCGTCAGGACGGAAGCCTGAAAGGGGAGCCGGAAGCCTGAAAGGGGAGCCGGAAGCCGGAAAGGGGAGCCGGAAGCCTGAAAGGGCAGCCGTAGGGAGGGGCCAGTTTCAACTGCGTCACAATCGAATTCGGCCACACAATTGCGTTTTTGCTGAACCAGCCACTACGACTCTTAGATCCCACTCTTACAGTTTGTACTTGAAGCAATTGTGAAGTCGATTTTGACCGCGATCCTCTCTCACTGCGCAGGCACCGGTCCGATTCTACCAACCCTTGGTGAGAAATGATCTCGACGGCGGAAGTGGTGGAAGCAGAGGAAAGGGAGGTGCTAGGCCGCTAGGTCAAGCGCACGCGTTCGGAGGCCAGGAAGGAAGCGAAAGAGGGTGCCCGGGGGAAGAGGCTGAGCGAAGGGTTTGAATTTTCTCAGAGAAAGACAGGCCGGCCACGAGGAGAAAAGAAACAAGCCGCAGCAACATCTAAGCCCTTGAAAGGATCCCGAGAGAGGGGGGAAGGGAAAACAGCAGCCACCAGCGCAACCACTTGTGTCTTCTGGCCCTTCCCACCTCTCTTGCCCCCCCACCACCAGCCCACGCTGCCTGGGACTTGAAATCTGTGGCCGAAGGACCGTCACCACATAACTTCAAGAATAATCAACCACCCTCCCTTCCCAAACCCACCCAAATTCACTCATCCAGCGTTTCCTTTTTTTAATCCACTCAGAACTTTTTTTCTAAGACCCCCCCATCCCTACATGGAGTTGGGTGGTGGGGGAAATGAATACTGAGTTGGCCTTTATTTTTTTTAAGGAGACTTTTTGATCCAATGAGGCCCCCCAAATAATTGAGTTTTGGGTCCTCTTGGTAGTTTTATTTTTTTTCTCCAAAATTTTAACCCCCTGCCCCCATGAGCCCGAGGTGGATAAAAACCTCGATCATGGGTTCGGGTCCCATAGACCCCAAAGAGCTTCTTAAGGGCCTGGAAAGCTTCCTTAACCGAGATGGGGAAGTCAAGAGTGTGGATGGGATTTCGAAGATCTTCAGTCTTATGAAGGAAGCACGAAAGATGGTGAGCCGATGCACTTACTTGAACATTCTCCTGCAGACCCGTTCACCAGAAATATTGGTCAGGTTTATTGATGGTGGTGGTTACAATCTTCTTAACAATTGGCTGACATATTCAAAGACAACCAACAACATTCCCCTCCTGCAGCAAATTCTCCTGACCCTGCAGCACCTACCACTCACTGTTGACCATCTCAAGCAGAACAACACAGCCAAACTGGTGAAGCAGCTGAGCAAGTCAAGTGAGAATGAAGAGCTCCGGAAATTGGCCTCAGTCCTTGTCAGCAACTGGATGGCAGTGATCCGCTCCCAGAGCAGTACCCAGCCTGCTGAGAAAGCTAAGAAGAAACGGAAAGAAGGGGGAAAGAGTCGAACCACCCCTCCTGAGCGACCGTTGACTGAGGTGAAGGCTGAGACTCGGGCCGAGGAGGCCCCGGAGAGGAAGAGGGAGAAGCCCAAGTCCCTCCGAACCACGGCGCCCAGTCACGCCAAGTTCCGCTCTACCGGATTAGAGCTGGAGACCCCGTCTTTGGGGCCTGTGAAGAATGATGCCAGTGCAGTGGTGGTTTCTGACAAGTACAACCTTAAACCCATCCCCCTCAAGCGTCAGAGTTCCACAGCTGCCGCAGGAGTTGCTGTGCCCCGTGCAGAGAAGAAATACAAGCCACTCAACACAACACCCAATGCCACCAAAGAGATCAAAGTGAAGATCATCCCGCCACAGCCTGTGGAGGGCCTGAGCTTTGTGTATGCGCTCAATTCAGCCCCTGTTCCAGGCATTAAAATTAAGAAGAAGAAGAAGGAGGTGCTGTCAGCCACAGCTGCCAAGCCAAGCCCATTTGAAGGGAAAACGAGCACAGAACCGAGCACAGCCAAACCTTCTTCCCCAGAGCCAGCACCTCCTTCTGAGGCTATGGACACAGAACGTCCAGGGACCCCAGTTCCCCCTGTTGAAGTCCCAGAGCTCATGGATACTGCCTCTTTGGAGCCAGGAGCTCTGGATGCAAAGCCAGTGGAGAGTCCCGGATATCCTAGCCAGCTGACCCGGAAAGGCAGGAAGAGGAAAGGTGTGACCTGGCCTGTGGAGGGCAAAGTGAGAGAGCATTTCTATTTTGAATTGGATGCAACTGAACGAGTGAATGTGAATAAGATCAAGGACTTTGGCGAGGGAGCTAAGCGAGAGATACTGTCAGACCGACGCGAGTTTGAGACGGCCCGGCGTCTGAGCCACGACAACATGGAGGAGAAGGTGCCCTGGGTGTGCCCCCGGCCCCTGGTGCTGCCCTCGCCTCTTGTCACCCCTGGAAGCAACAGCCAGGAGCGGTACATCCAGGCTGAGCGAGAGAAGGGGATCCTTCAGGAGCTCTTCCCGAACAAGGAAAGTCCTCACGAGCCTGATCCTGAGCCCTATGAGCCTATCCCCCCCAAACTCATCCCCCTAGATGAGGAATGTTCTATGGATGAGACCCCATATGTTGAGACCCTGGAGCCTGGGGGAACCGGTGGCTCACCCGATGGGGCGGGCGGTTCCAAGTTGCCTCCTGTTCTGGCCAATCTTATGAGAAGCATGGGTGCCGGGAAGAGCCCCCAGGGTCCTGGAGGAGGCATCAATGTGCAGGAGATCCTCACCTTCATCATGGGGAGCCCTAACAGTCATCCCTCAGAGGAACTGCTGAAGCAACCAGACTATTCAGACAAGATCAAGCAGATGCCAGTGCCTCATGGACTCTTAGGCCCTGGTCCCATAGCCAATGGTTTCCCACTGGAAGGCCCTGGGGGCCCCAAGGGCACACAGCACTTCCCCCCTGGGCCTGGCGGACCTATGCCAGGTCCCCATGGGGGCCCTGGGGGTCCTGGTGGCCCAGTGGGTCCACATCTCCTGGGTCCCCCACCCCCTCCCCTGGCGGGTGATCCCTTCTGGGATGTCCCAGGTGACCCCATGTGGTGTGGCCCGATGTGTGGGGGACCAGGTCCGGGGCCATACCATAGAGGCCGTGGTGGCCGAGGCGGGAGTGGACCACCTCCTCCTCCATTCCGAGGGGCCAGAGGAGGTCGCTCTGCATGAGGACCTCCAAATGGACGAGGGGGCCCTGGTGGGGGCATGGTCGGAGGTGGTGGGCATCGTCCCCATGAATGCCCTGGTGGCGGCATGAGCAGTGGCAGCGGACATCGTCCCCATGAAGGCCCTGGCAGTGGCATGCGCGGTGGGCATCGCCCCCAGGAAGGCCCTGGTGGCGGTGGCATGGGTGGTGGCGGTGGCCGTCGTCCTCATGAAGGCCCTGGTGGACGAATGGGTGCCGGTTGTGGACATTGGCCTCATGAAGGCCCTGGACATGGGGGGCCCCATGGCCACCGGCCTCATGATGGCCCTGGTCACCGAGGCCACGACCATCGAGGGCCACCCCCTCATGAGCACCGTGGCCATGATGGCCTTGGCCATGGCGGAGACATGTCAAATGCCCTTTTTATCGACATTTCATGATGAAGGGTTACTGCCGCTATGAGAACAACTGTGCCTTCTACCACCTGGGTGTCAATGGGCCCCCCCTGCCCTAGGGACCACCTGCCCGCCCCGCCCACACTCCTGTGAACTGCAGCCTTGCTCCTTCCACCCTTTTATGGCTTCTGTGAGGCCCATTTTCCCCTTTCCCCAGCTGATGAGTAGCCGGCCCCCTCAGTGCCCACCTGCCTGGGTTCCTGGGGGCTTTCTGATCACTGGTGCCCACTGATGTACATATTTTCCTCCAGTATGGGGAGGAGAGAGACTGGACACATTGTGTACCCTGGACTGCTGAAGAGGAGACCCGGTTGGCTTCACTTTTTGAGGAGATTTGCCCTTTATGCCAAGCGCCTCTCCGGTATTACCCTTTATGCCTGAGAACCTAAATAAAGCTGGTTATCCTGGAGAACACCTCTACTCTCCTCTTGTGGGTCCTCCACATGCACACAGAACTCTGACACGGGATCAGCTGCACTTATGAAATCATCCCCGCCAAATTCATGCTTCCTCGTGGGGTGGGGAGATGGTAAAAGGGGTATTGTGTATCCCACTGCACTGAGAGGACTCAGTCAGGCTGGATTTGAGTTCTGGAATACATCATCCCCACTCCTCCCCTGACACAGGCTTTACATTGAGTCCTTTCTCAAGTAAGACGTTACAATCTTCCGTGAACACCCAAGTTTGCATCATGGGTATGCTAGGTTCAATGGTGGCAAATTCACATCGGCATCCGGTGAAAAGTTTTAGCTGGCATAGGTGAGGCCACTGGTGGTGGTCCACCCTTGCCTGCAGCTCATTCTGGAAATTAAAACACTTCAGTGAGACCAGCTTTTCAACTGAAGCCCGGTGTGCTGGGCATGCCAGTCACACTACATGCACTGCCTCTGGGAGTTAGCGCTCCCCTGGCGCCCATCTGGAACCTTGTGGGTGTGAGGCCTCCAGCTCCCTTGAATCAGCCACCTCTAAATCCCCACCAGGTGCCTTCCTGGGTGAATTCAATAAGATGACCTGCCCTCTCCCAGCCCTCTCCTTCACCTGTCTCAGCATCAGTTGTTTTCTATGAAAACAGTGGATTGGTTGGGTTTTGCGCAGGGTCTTGGGTTAGAGCCACAGTGGATTTGAGGATGAGTATTTTCTTTTTTCTTTTGGTTTTGTATATTTTGTACATTAATAATAAACAGTGGAAAGAGAAGTATTTAAAAAAAAAAAAGAGGAGCCACCTCAATGAGAAGCCCACGCACCACAACTAAGAGTAGTCCTCACTCGCTGCAACTAGAAAAAGCCCACGCACAGCAACAAAGACCCAACGCAGCCAAAAATAAATAAATTAATCAATTTTTTTAAAAATGGAGAGAAGCAAGAGTGAAAATAGTTATTGTTCGGGGGGGGGGGTAAAAAATTGTGGATTATTTTCTCTCTTTCCCAAACTTTCTGCAATACTCTTTTGCCCTTACAACAAAAATAATATAAGAAATAAGGAAACAAATCGATGTTTAAAAGAGCCCAAGCCATCTGCCCTTTTTTTTTTTTTGCGGTACGTGGGCCTCACACCGTTGTGGCATCTCCCGTTGCGGAGCACAGGCTCCGGACGCGCAGGCTCAGCGGTCATGGCTCATGGGGCCAGCCGCTCCACGGCATGTGGGATCTTCCCGGACCTGGGCGTGAACCCGTGTCCCCTGCATCGGCTCGTGGACTCTCAACCACTGTGCCACCAGGGAAGCCCCCATCTGCCCTTTGAGAGGTCCTGGAAGGAATGACAGACTAGAAGCAATAAGCATACCAAAAGCCTACATCTTGGCTTCTAACTAAAATTTTCCAAGAAAAGGAATCATGGCTCCTTAGAGAAAAGACTGATTCCAGGGTTGGACAGAGAAAGAACAAATGAGCCCGAAATATCTTGCAGCAGAAAGTAAGATGGTGTTCAGTGAATGATGAAGACATATCAAAAGGACACTGAAGCCACCTGAAGGGGTTCCCACTGGACAAGTCTGGGAAATGGAACATCAAAGTAAATAATGATACTAATGGATTATAGATCATTGAATACAACAAAACCCATGAGGAGTCCATACTATTAGATCTTAAAAAATCAGGAAAAGATGGACTTTTAAATAAATTCAACAGTCATATGGAATCACCATTACCAAGATAAATTCCAGATATATCCAAGATCTAAAATTTAAACATTGAACCTGAGGGTGATGTCAGCAAAATGAAAGAATAGGCAGCTCCAAGCTCCTGTCCCCACAGAAACATTGAAAAACAAGCAGAAACTATTAGAACCAAGTTAGAACTCTGGAAAGTAGTCAAAGGTTTACAGCTATCAAGCAAATGATGAATCAAGAAAAATACAACTTAAAAACAGCAGGGAAAACAAACCAATTCATAACTGGGCAAAGGATGTGAACAGACATTTCTCCAAAGAAGAAATATGAGTAGACAATAAGCACATGAAAAAGATGCTCAACATCACTAGTCACAATGAGATACCACTTTATACACATCAGAATAGCTATTATTTAAAAAAACAAAAATAATAAGTGTTGACAGGGATGTTGAGAAATTAGAACACCAGAATATTGCTGGTGGAAATGTAAAACAGTACAGCTGTTGTAGAAAAGGATTTGGTGGTTGAGGCATTACTCACAATAGCCAAGAGGTGGAAATAATCCAGATGTCCATCAACAGATGAATGTCTGAACAAAATGTGGTATATACATACAACGGAATATTAATTAGCCGTAAAAAGGAATGAGGGCTTCCCTGGTGGCACAGTGGTTGAGAGTCTGCCTGCCAATGCAGGGGACACGGGGTCGTGCCCCGGTCCGGGAGAAGCCACAACAGTGAGAGGCCCGCGTACCACAAAAAAAAAAAGGAATGAAGTTTTGATACATTAAGGGACTGGGAGAAGAGAGGAATGTAGAATTACTGCATAACGGGCACAGAGTTTCTGTTAGGGACCATGAAGAAGTCTTGGAAATGGACAGTGGTAATGGTTACACACCACTGTGAATATTATTAATGCTGCTGAATTATACACTTAAAATTGGTTAAGATGGCAAATTTTATGTTATATATGTAGGTATTTTACCACAATAAAAAAAACCTTAAAAAAGGCAAACTTTTTAATTATTAAAGAAAACATGGTAAAGTTCCCTTATACCTTGGAAGAGAAGACAACTTTCCTATAACTCAAATCCAGAAGCAATAAGGCAAAAGACTGATACATTTAACTATGTAAGAAGAAAAAAATTTTTTTTTAATTTCTACAAAGTAAAAACACAGATGACAAACAAAAACAAACAAATAAACAAAGGGAACTGGCATTACAACTAAAAGGTTAATATATAAAGAACTGATACAGAGAAGAAAAAGGCCAACAATCAAAAGGCAACAAACATGAACAGAGGCGTCTCAGAAAGAGAGAAGCAAATGGCCCTAAAATATGTGAAAAGATGTCAGTCTCACTTATAATGAAATAAATGCAATTGAAACTATATCATGATACCATTTCTCACCGATCAGACTGGCAAAAACTTACAAGTCTTGCAACACATTTTGTTGCTGAGAGTGTGGGGAAACAGCCTCAAACATTTTTGGTGGGAATGCAAAATGGCACATATCTGGGTAAGGGAATGTGGCATTACCTAGTCACCTATGAATATGACAAAGAATCTCTCCTTGACCAAACTGTAGTTAGGCTCCTCTGAGGCACCTTCTCAAGGAGGCATGACCTTGGGCTTCCATTTCTGTTCCTGTAGAGCCCAATTTTAGCAAGAATCCTGTTAAGCAGCTTTACCCAGAATCCCTCCACCCTTGATACCTGATCAAATTCCTCACTCTGCACTCCCCCCACAACCCCGCCACGATACTGATCACCCTGGCCTGCCTTCAGCAAGAATCTTGTAGTTCAGTTTAGCAAGAATCCCACCTTACCTTTGAGGTATCTCTCAGTAATTTTCCATCCACTGACCCATACCTTGCTCTTTGACTATAAATCCCCAGTTGTCCATCTTATAAAAAAAATTATTTTATTTATTTATTTATTTATTGGCTGCATTGGGTCTTCATTGCTGTGCGTGGGCTTTCTGTAGTTGCGACGAGAGGGAGCTACTCTTCGTTGCGGTGCGCGGGCTTCTCATTGTGGTGGTTTTTCTTCTTGTGGAGCACAGGCTCCAGGCGCACAGGCTTCAGTAGTTGTGGCACGTGGGCTTCAGTAGTTGTGGATTGCAGGCTCTAGAACGCAGGCTCAGTTGTTGTGGCGCACGGGCTTAGCTGCTCCGTGGCATGTGGGATCTTCCCGGACCCGGGCTCGAACCCGTGTCCTCTGCACTGACAGGCGGATTCTTAACCACTGCACCACCAGGGAAGCCCCTGTCCATGTTATATTCAGAATCGAGTCCAGTTCCACACTAAGGTCTCTTTTCCCCTATCACAGTAGTTTCTGCTTTAACTACTGTCCAGCTCTGTTTTTTCTTTGACACGTATATCTAGAAATCCCATTATCTAAAAATCCATCCCAATGATACTTTACCAAAAATATAAAAAGGTGAATACACTAGACTATTCGCTGTAGTATTATTTACAGCATTGATTGTAACAGCAAAGCCTGTAAAAAACCTCAACTTGTCCATTAATAGGGACTTCTTGAATAAACTATGGTAAATCCACACAGTGGGATGTACTGTTAAGTGAAAAAAGCAAAATGGAGAAAAATATGTATGATATGGTACTGTTTATCTAAGAAAGAGGTGAACATGAATATACGTATATTTGTTTACATTAGGAAAAAATGAAAAAGTAAACCAAAAAATAAATAATAAGGTTACTTATAAAGTGGGAGAGAGGGCACTGGGTGAAGGGAGTAAGGGCAGAAGCTGGATTTCTCTGAATGTATCGATTTTTACATCAACTTTGGACCCATGTAAATATTTTATGCACATATAAAACAAAGGTAAATTTTAAAAAAGCAATCCCTAAAAACTGAAAGTAAAAATGAAACGAATTAACTGAACTGAGAGAGAGGAATTATTTCAAGTAAATTTAAAACATGGTAATTTTACC
The DNA here is from genome assembly GCF_949752795.1 of Hyperoodon ampullatus. NCBI lineage: Eukaryota > Metazoa > Chordata > Mammalia > Artiodactyla > Ziphiidae > Hyperoodon > Hyperoodon ampullatus. Next base: position 70,474,922 of record NC_136928.1, read on the forward strand.
ATATATCCTAGTGGGATGAACCCAAAGAGGAAAAATGAAGTTTCCAGTAGTCATATTATTAGCAATAATATATTAGTATTGTTTATATGAAAAGTATGGTATAAAGATAAAGCAGTGGGTCTCAACCAGGAGGCAACAGTGCCCCTAAGAAGATATGTGGCAATGGCCGGAGGCATTTTTGGGCTGTCACAACAACTGGGGTGGAGGGTGCCACTGGTATCTATTAGATGAGGTTAGGGATGCTGCTGAAAATCCTACAATGCACAAGACAGCCCCCACAAGAAAGTATTGCCCAAAATGTTAATAGTGTTGAAGTTGAGAGACCCGGAGATAAAGCAAAGAAGTAATTATGATCTGTCCCTAAAAACCAAGATTTTTTTCAGAGTAAGAGTAAAGAGATAGAAATATAAAAATCGAAGAAGCCAAGCAAAAATCCTGTCATCCTATATTTTAAATCGGAAACATCATTACGAACATTATCATTTCTCTTAAGAAAATACATAGTGGCTCTGTCCACTGAAAAGGCCAAAAAGCAATAAGCAATCAGACAACAATGAGCACAGCACACCTACCGCCCAGATTTGTGGTCTCCAAATACTATTTCCCACCAAAAGGAATCAGTTTCTTAGAGAAATGGCTGTCTCCAGGTCTGGGGCAAGAAATATGCACTTTATGCCTTGTATTGACACCTTGGATTAATGTCAAAAGGAATCAGAAGTTGGGAATTCCCTGGCGGTCCAGAGGTTAGGACTCGATGCTTTCACTGCGGTGGCCTGGGTTCGATCCCTGGTCAGGGAACTAGGATCCCCCAGGCCATGAGGCACAGCCAAAAATAAAACAAAACAAAACGAAAAAAAGGATTCAGAAGTCAGTTTGAAAAGGCTACCATTGGTGAAAGATGGGACTGAAAAACAGCCACATGAATTGAAACACATCAAATACAAGTTCATACTGATACTCATTAAAACACAAAAACTCATTCACAGAAACACAGAAACTCATTTCCAGAACAGTAGGGTACCAATTTATTTTGAAAACTGGCAAGTAAGGGAAAGAATCAAGTATTCATCCTGCCTTTCCTGTATGAACTAACTCAGAGTAATCAAAGAGTTAATAAAAGAAGTTTCCTTTATAAATGAATTCAGCTAAATGAAGGTTTATAGAATTAGAGTATCTCCAATTTGCAACCCCTAATGCCAACAGACCTAGGCAATGATATCAATGGCTGCTAACATCACACAAAGGAAACAGACATAAATATATGCCTCAGTGTGAAAGCTCAAACCACCACGTGTGAAGCCTTCTTTCTAAAATGAAACTGAATCCATTCAAGCCTCTAGGTCTAAACAGCAGATTACAGGAAATATAGGGCACAGAGGAACATGATCAGATGACATCACAGGGGCGCAATCAACAAAATCCAGCACTCGGGAAATTCTTCAGGAGAAATGATCCATTTTCTTCAATATATATATTACCAGGGAGAAAAAAGAAGTAGAAACAATCTTTTTAAATATTTAAGAGATATATCAATTAATTACAACATATGGACCATATTTATGTTATTATTTAAAGAAACTAAATGGAAAAAAGCTATGAAACAGGAACATTTGAACACTGGATGGATATTTGATGATATGGGGAGTAACTGTTAATTTTAAAGGTGTGACAATGGGATTGTAGCTTTTTAATGAATTTCTTTATTTATATATATTTTTATTTTTGCCTGCGTTGGGTCTTTGTTGCTGCGTACGAGCTTTCTCTAGTTGCGGTGAGCAGGGGCTCCTCTTCGTTGCGGTGTGCGGGCTTCTCATTGCGGTGGCTTCTGTTGTTGTGGAGCACGAGCTCTAGGCACGCGCGGGCTTCAGTAGTTGTGGCATGTGGGCTCAGTAGTTGTGGCTCGCAGGCTCTAGAGCGCAGGCTCAGTAGTTGTGGCGCACAGGCTCAGCCGCTCCGCGGCATGTGGGATCCTCCCAGACCAGGGCTTGAACCCGTGTCCCCTGCATTGGTAGGCAGACTCTGAACCACTGCGCCACCAGGGAAGCCTCCCTGTACCTTTTTCAAGTACTTGTTTTAGGGACTTCCCTGGCGGTCAAGTGGTTAAGACTCCGTGCTTCCACTGCAGGAGGCATGGGTTCAATCCCTGGTCAGGGAACTAAGATCCTGAATGCCGTGTGGTGAGGTCAAAAATAAATAAAGTATTTGTTTTAGCTACATACTGAAATATCTAGATGAAATCCAATTACTAGAATTTGCTGCAAAATAATCAAGTGAGGTGAGGAGTGGAGGGAGTATAATTGAAACCAAAATGGCTATGACTTGATAATTAGTGAAGCTGGGTAATGAGTATACATGGGAGTTTACCATTCTCCACATTTTTATATATGTTTGAAATTTTCATAATAAAAATTGGGATAAAAGAACTATCTTAAAAATATATACATGTAGAGTTGTACAATGTCATTTCATTAGCTTCTTAAAAGGCAGTACTTTTGCTCTATCAGTAAGTTACTCAATAATCCAAGACTGGCAGTAGTTCCAAAGATCTGCATCCTCAGTGAGAAATAATGTATGTGAATCTTACTCCCCAAATTAGAAATGTGAAGTGGGGAAAAGTACTATGAACTCATATTTAAAGTGATGAACATGAGAAATAGATTGATCATGTTTAGGATAAAGATACATCTGTTTTAAGACAACCAAAGGAAAAAAAAAAAAAAAAGACAACCAAAGAGCTTCATAAGACATTTGGTTGACTCACGGCTTAAAGGCAATGTGGGCACAGAGAGAAATTTTAGCAGCACACGGATGTGCAGTGTGAAGTCAAACACAGACAATAGTTATAAACTGCCTATTGCACAATTAAAGTTATCACTTGTCAACATTCAAGGTAGGAAAAATCAGATCTGTTCTATGGAACCTGGAATGCCTGGTTATTAAAGGAAAACACAACCAAACTGATTATGGAGAGAAAAGTACAATGCTTTAGTAAACCTATATAGTTATAATTTGTAACTAGACTTTTAATTAAAAGTCCCCCAAAGAAGATTACAATTACTTTTTATATGTGTTTAAAACAAACATTTAAGAGAATGTTACTATTAGGTCACGATAGACTGTTTATGATAATCAAGGTCCCAAAGTCTACTCTCCAGATTTAAAACTAAAGAAAAACAATTTTGGACTTCCCTGGCAGTCCAGTGGTTATGACTCCACGCTTCCAATGCAGGGGGAGCAGGTTCGATCTCTGGTCAGGGAACTAAAATCCCACATGCTGCGCGGTGCGGCCAAAAGAAAAGAAAAGAAAAATAAAGAAAAACACTTTATCAAAAAGATATAATCAAGCTAGACATCTCCAGAAAGCATTAAAAATATTTCAACTCTCAAACAGACTACATCAAATATGCTTCTTAAATTCTCTCTGGAGAATATGTATATAAAAAAACAAATGCCTCTATTTAAAAATATAAGTATTGGGCTTCCCTGGTGGCGCAGTGGTTGAGAGTCCGCCTGCCGATGCAGGGGACACAGGTTCTTGCCCCGGTCTGGGAAGATCCCACATGCCGCGGAGCGGCTGGGCCCGTGAGCCATGGCCGCTGAGCCTGCGCGTCTGGAGCCTGTGCTCCGCAACGGGAGAGGCCACAACAGTGAGAGGCCCGCGTACCACACACACACACAAAAATAATAAAAATAAATAAATAAATAAAAATATAAGTATTAAAAAATGTAAGTATTAAGCATATTTAAACAGAGGGCAGACCTGCTCAGTAACAGCCACTGAAGATCAGATCCATTTCAAAGCAATGAGAAACAAAAAATGGGCACTAGAAGTAGTAGCATACTGCTCCCACTTAAAAGTCTCCAAAGTATCTGGAGGTGGATTTAATCTGGGTAACTGAGGATCCAGCAGCAGCCTTTCCCCAGATAACATCAGTCTGAATGATCTTAGGTCCTGACTTCCATTCCAGTTTCCTGCTGCTAATGGAACTGGGCTCATAACCACAGCCAATTTGGCTGGAGCACTAATTCCCACTTAGCATCTGTTTTGCTAGGAATGAAAGTAGGATAGTAGAGTCTGCTCTGGAAAATATCATTGAAAACTGTTTTAAATGCTTCTATTGTTTTCATTACGAATTGAACATAAACTGTTAGTGAATTTATTTCTTAGCCGTTTTGTAACAAAATTGTGAGCAATTCTGAAAAACAAGGAGAAACTGAAAGGAAGGAAAAATGAGGAAATGCAGTGAGGCAGAGGAGTCAGTACCCAACATAAGGTGGGGGGAGGGCACCTTCAGCAGCACCCCCAACAAGAACTTCACAGGCTGCCTTTTAGCCTTTCAGCTAGCTTTTGGGTAGGAGTTACTAGAGCCACATCCGAGAAGATGGCATCCAACAATCAAGGCAAATTGGATGTCTTTATTGTGTCAAGTGGGTATTTTGTATTTCTAAAGACTTCTTAACCCCTCCTGTACTGCTCTTCAAAATTATTCCCTAGACTTAAAACACGAAAACAGGGCTTCCCTGGTGGCGCAGTGGTTGAGAGTCCGCCTGCCGATGCAGGGGACACGGGTTCGTGCCCGGGTCCGGGAAGATCCCACATGCCACGGAGCGGCTGTGCCCGTGAGCCATGGCCACTGAGCCTGCCCATCCGGAGCCCGTGCTCCACAACAGGAGAGGCCACAACAGTGACAGGCCCGTGTACCGCAAAAAAAAAAAGAAAGAAAGAAAACAGACTATTATTTCATCCAAAGAATTTTACTCAATATTTATTAAATGTAAGGCACTGGATTAAGCTTTAGATTTACAAAGTATCAATAATAAATCAGAGAAGGGGGAGATATTTTTTAAAATATCAAAAATGTATAACATCTTAAATGGATTACACAAATAAACTGTATGCTTTAAAAATGCAACCATTAAAGCTGATTGTTAAATATAAGATACAGCACTGTCAATGTCTTTTTGAGTTTGCAAGTGCTTATTACATTTATTAGATAAATATAATTATGTCATCTCTGGGCCAAGGATAAATCTGAGGTCCAAAGGGAAAAAAAATAGTGTATATATTTGTTTATGGTATGGAAAAAACTTAGCTAAAGCCATGAAAAGAATGTGAAAAGGAAAAGGGGATAAGCATTGTCGACTTTAAAAAATGCACAGTGTGAGAGTTTTGAGTTAAGTTTTATTTGGGGCAAAATAAGGACTGCAGCCCAGGAGACAGCATCCCAGGTAGCTCTGAGAAACTGCTCCAAAGAGGTAGGGGGGAAGGTCAGTATATATGTGATTTTGGTGAAGGGGGAGTACATGCAATCCAGCACAGACATTTTTGCAGAAGGTTTCTGCTAGTCAAGAGGAGTAGATGTCACCATGAAGGATTTTAGTGTTTTTCTAGATATTAGGAAATAACAAGAATTGGGCTCATAAAATCAGCTTCTGAAAATATCTAACTATCTCAAGACCTGTTCTGCCAGTTTTTCCTGGAGTACAGAGTGCCTCATTTCTGCTCTCTACCCTGAACTCCTTTCAGGGGGTGTTGAAAATCAGCAGATGCAGCAGCACATGATTTAATCCTTGAAGAGGTAGATGGCAAGTGCCAATGGAAAATGCCAATTTGTAGTTGACAGCATAATCGAGCTAAAACAGTAATCTATCCTAACAGCAACACAAAACTCAATGCTCAAAATTAATAACTCAAAACACATACTGTTCAGAAATACGGCTGTAAATTACATAAGAAATGGCTATGAGTTCAAAGCAGTTGTCTTTAGGGAAACGGAGTGGGAGCACTTTTAGTTTTAAGTCTTCTGACACTACATATTTGCCTTTTAAACTATATATTGTTTTGATTTAAAAAAAATTTAAAAACCAGAAAACCAACTGAAAATATATTCAGAAAGCCAGAATTTCATGGTTTTCTCCTAAGACCTTGTCCTTCAAATCTCATATTTCTAAAACTATTTAATTGCTTCACTTTAAGAATTACTTTCTTTTTGGGAATTCCCTGGCAGTCCAGTGGTTAGGACTCTAGGCGCTTTCACTGATGTGGACCCAGGTTCAATCCCTGGTCGGGGAACTAAGATCCCACAAGCCTCACGGTGCAGCCAAAATAAATAAATAAATAACTTCCCTTTCAAACATACACAAAAGAATAGAAAAATATAAACACCCATCCCAACTATTCAGATTTCAAAAGCTTTTTTTTTAAGGTTGGACCTCGATGCATGTGGGATCTTATTTCCCAGACCAGGGATGGAGCCTGTGCCCCCTGCATTGGGAACTCAGAGTCTTAACCACTGATCTCCAGGGAAGTCCCAAATTTCAGAAAAGTTTATCTTTTGACTTACTTGCTTCTTTTTTATTTAAGAACCAGTAACAGATAGTTAAATACTACTTCATTTTAAAATATTACATGGGGCTTCCCTGGTGGCGCAGTGGTTGAGAATCTGCCTGCTAATGCAAGGGGACACGGGTTCGAGCCCTGGTCTGGGAGGATCCCACATGCCGTGGAGCAACTAGGCCCGTGAGCCACGACTACTGAGCCTGCGCGTCTGGAGCCTGTGCTCTGCAACAAGAGAGGCCGCGATAGTGAGAGGCCTGCGCACCGCGATGAAGAGTGGCCCCCGCTTGCCACAACCAGAGAAAGCCCTCGCACAGAAACGAAGACCCAACACAGCACAAATAAATTAATTAATTAATAAACTCCTACCCCCAACATCTTCTAAAAATAAATAAATAAATAAATAAATAAATAAAATATTACATGGTATGTCAAATATGTGCATCTTACTACGAATTAATTATACCTAAATAAAGTTGTTTAAAATATTAAAAATGTATATTTATTCAGCTCCTACTATATACCAGGCATGATTCTAGGTGCTTGGGATACATACTGAACAAATAGACAGATCCCAGCCCCTGTGGACATTACATTCTGGTGGTGCTGTTTGCTTTTCAGTTGACAGTTTTCCAACATTATTTTCAACTACTCTAAAATAATCCTTTAGTTTAGATATGATCCTGACTGTCTCATAAACATAACATGTTCATTCCACTTCTTTGTTCACATTGTAACTATCCTTCTGATTTTGGACACAGGCAGCAGTAAGCGGCAGCTTGCACCAAGCAGTAGCAGGAAGCAAGATCTTAGTTCCGGGACACGGAGTCCTAACTACTGGACCACAGGGGCCAGCAGCTAGGGCCTGGGTCCCTGTTTCCTGCCTTGTCAGGAAAGAATTCAGGCAAGGAGGCAGAAGGTAAAGAGGAAAGCAAAAAGTTTATTGGAAAAACAAAGTACATGCAGAAAGACGCAGGGGCAAACTCAGAGAAGAGTCGCGCCCTCGGGAAGTTTAAATCCTTTATAAGGGGGCAGTCTTCCAGGTCTTTGTCTTCTTTTGGCCAACAGTAGTGTTTTGACCCCATGGCTAATTTGCTTCTGGACCCTCCCTTGGGTGCGCACGCACCCCTAAGTTAAGGTGGAGCCCACCATGAAGGCCTCTGGGATGAGATAGCAGGACTTACTATGGTCTGGCATCCCCTGCCTTTTTGACCCCATGAAGGCTTTTGCACATGCGTAATGTCTCCCTTGTCCCAAGGATGGGAAGTGTATGACCTACTGATCCTTTAATAGGGTTTAGTCCCACTCTGTCCCTGCCATAAAAATGCCCAATGTCTGGTTATTTACCCTATTCCTGTTGCTGGTTTTTATAACGAGGTGCAGATCTTGAAATATAAACAGGGGTCAGGTCATAAATATGTAGTCCTGGAGCCCGTTTGTCTCTTGCTTCAGGAAGTGTAAACAGGGGGCTGGTAATGAATGTTCAGCTTGGAGCCCATCTTCTTCTCACCCCAGGAGGTGTGAACAGGAGGCCAGTTGTAAATGCCTAGCCTGGAGCCCATCTATCTCCAGCCTCATTTCTAGGCATTCAAATCTAAATTATCCTTCAAGTCCCAGCTCAAGATCTACTTCTACTGTAAAGGTGAAATAGTAACCTTATTAATAATCTTCTCCTAAAGCATTTAGATTTTTGGCATTTAAATCATATTGTCTGATATTATTTACTATTGTTTCTTTTAGCTCTACTAGATCCAAGATCCTTGAAGACAGGTACCACAACTTACCCCTTTCCTGTTTCTTCCGTAGTGCTTAGCAAGCGCAAAACAAGGAGTAGCCATCCTTAGAGTATCTCACTATGTTTCCTGTTAATAGGTTATCGTTCTCTAGCAAATTACTAATATTTTTCATCATTTCGTAGTTATAAGCTACTGATAGTTGTTTTTACTTGTTTCATGACAGCAAAAGAGAATGAAGAACAGACCCTGGATTCAAAGTATCCTGTACTGGAATACTGCCTACATCCTTTTTGAGCTTAAGTGTTGTTATTTAACTTCTCTAAGTCCTAGCTGCCTAATTTGTAACTTGGAAATAATTATCCTCTTAAGAAGGTTGTTTTGAGAACAAAATAAATACAATAATGAAAATACAATAATGTTATGCTCCTTTCTCTTTTCCCAGCCCACAATCATAACCTCTGTTACAAGGACTTATGGTAAGAAAACACCTTCAGACTTAAGTCTCAAAAGTTTTAATTTGGGGACTTCCCTGGTGGTCCAGTGGTAAAGAATCTGCCTTCCAATGCAGGGGACGTAGGTTCAATCCCTTATCAGGGAACTAAGATCCCACATGCCACGAGGCAACTAAGCCCACGTGCCACAACTATTGTGCTCGTGCATCTCAATGAGAGAGCCCGCATGCCACAAACTACAGAGCCCACGTGCCACAAACTACAGAGTCCACATGCCCTGGAGCCTGTGCGCCACAAGTAGAGAGAGAAAACCTGCATGCCACAACTGGAGAGAAGCCCATGTGCTGCAACTAGAGAGAAACCTGAGCAGACCTGCGCTGTAACAAAAAGGATCCCGCATGCCTCAACAAAGATCCTGTGTGCCACAACTAAGACCTGACGCAGCCAAAAAAACAATTAAGGAAAATAAATAAAAACTCAAAAAAATTTTTTAAATAATAATTTAAAAAAAGTTTTAATTTTGACATGGCTATGAAATTTTAGTTTTAATTTCACTAATTAAACAACATTTGTATATTTACTGACCCTCCCACCACTGTGTGTAAAGCACTGGTTTAGAACTAATGATAGGAGAGTCAATAGGACAGACACAGTATCTATCACCAGGGAGTTTACAGACGAACAAGGAAAAACATACTGAATGTTTTTCCTTGGCATAGGATTATGAAGTAAAAACTCATTCTATAATGGACATAAAGTCACCATTATTTTAGGTATTTCCTACCATAAATTAGTAATATGGAAATTGACCATGTAAAATTTATATCTATTGGGTGTCTATAATCATCAGTCATGTGACACGAATGAACCTAAGTCATTGTGTACTGTATGTAGAGAATAAAAAAGCCATCTGACAAATATCTTAGTTACCAGTATGAGGCTGGGCATCAGAGTGGACAGATGAACAGAATTTCCTTCATTCTGCTTCAGTTTACTTCTAATCAGTACCACTACCATCTTACATTTGTACTGTATATCAGTTTACTCAACACCTTCTCAAATATTATCTCACTTACTCTCAACAACTGCAGTAATAAAATCAGTCAGGAGCCAGAGTAGACAGCTTTTTGGAACATATCGACTAAAAGGAAAATTCAGTCAAAATAGATTTAGACTACTAAGAAATGTAGTCTTTTAAATGTATACATTAGAATTTGAAAGAAAAACTTGCATATGACAAATTTTACTTATTTTTATAAACACACACTATGGGCTATTTTCTTTAAGATTATGGATTTACATCAAGATGTTATGCCACTAGGCCTGCTATGTAGAAGCTGAAGTTTCTCTTTAAAGAAACCATTGGATCACCTTTCAGTTACATCTTCTATGGAATAGGATTAGGGTTCCAAGAGCTAACTATGGGAGCATCAGATCAAACACTTTAAAAAACAGTTTATTTGTATATTTTGTGAATTCTAGTTTATTAACTATTATGTATACAACAAAAAAATGAAATCTTTTGTGAAGTTTCAGCTTATATTAGCTGTAATTGCAGTAATGAAGAAAATACATTTTTGTTGTCTTCTAGAAAAAATTGTTAATAAGGGAGTTATATGCTCCCAAAGACCAAAGTGATAGTGACAAAAGTAATTTAGATGAGAAAATCCTAGGAGAAAGGAGAAAGGTGAAACTTCTGCAGAAACTGTTAAGGTTGCTGAGTCAGCCATCCTCTTGACACCAAGATATTCGCATTTCAGAATGGGCTCCATACTGAAATGTTATTTACCTTGCAAAACCCATCTCAAATACAATCTCCTTAAGAAAACCTTCCATAATTCCTCCAAAAGGCATGAATATAGAATTGCTAACACAGCAAGGAGAGATCAGTTATGTGCTCTTGGTGTTACCGAGTCCAAGCTAGCTCTGCTTGCCACACAACTGGCCAATAAATCGGAGATGAGGTGCTGAGGCAAGGAACACAACTTTATTCGGAAAGCCAGAAGACGGAGCAGATGGCAGATAAGTGTCTCTGAAAAACCATCTTCCAGGGGTGTGGATGCCAGTTTCTTTTATAGCACAGAGAGGGGGAGGAGATGAGGAAGTAAAGTAAAAAGGCCATAAGTTTTGCAAATATCCCCTGGAATGGCCAGCCTCGAGGACAGGATGTGTTAATTTCTTCTTTCTTGTGGCCATCCACAGGTGGAACAGGGTCCAGATGTTCCCCTGAACAAAGTCACTTTGGTTTAACCTTCAGGCAGAGGGGCAGGGTTCCCCCAGGCAGGGGATTATGTATACACACTATCCTTTTAGTGAACAAAAGCAGCAGAAAGCAAAGGTTAAAGAAACAGATCCAACATGGAGTCCAATTTGGCTCTTCCCTGTTAGATTAGAATTTGCCCTACCATCACAGCCACAAACCTAGTCCCAATGACCATCTCTGGGTGGTTTCCCCACATCCATTCTTGTCCCATTCAATTCAGTGTCTACAGAGGAGTCAGGGTGACCTTTTTGATTAAGATACAAATTTGACTGTGTGACTTCCTTGCTTAAAATCCTTCAGGGACCTTCCACTACTCTTCAGATAAGGTCTAAATCCTTTGGATAACATGACAGGGGAGTTCACTGCAATGTTCTATTATTACATTTGAGTGGTTTGAAAACTTCCCTATAAAAGTTTAAAGAAAGAAAAGAAAAAGCTGGTCCTAAATCCTTAACATTGTTTAAAAGGCCCCACATCATCTCTGGGGTCCTAACCACAGCCCCCTTTCGCTTTCCACACTCTATCTAACTGCTCTGACCTTCAGTTCCCAAAACCTTCCCAAGTCTCTGTGGAACTGATTTCCTTTACCTGGACCTTTCTTCCCTCCTTTGGGAGTCACCTTCACCTACTTCCTACTTACCCGTAATAACTTGAGTACAAAAATTACTTTCCTAGGGAAACCTTAACTGATTTCTTCAGCTGGGATACGTACCCCGGTTATACACTCTCACAACACCCTACATTCTTCCTTTGTAGCTTCTCTCTAGGTAGACTGGCATTCACTTGTGTGGTTACTTGTGTCCTCCAAAGACAATGTAAAGTCTTTAAAGGCAAAAACCTATAATGGTCACCATCATATCGTTAGTACTCAGCACACAACAGGTACTAAAAACACTCGGATGATAAACTAGGTAATCAGCATTAAATATTAAGTAATTAAAGTATGCATGGAAAGTATTTACCACACGCAGGGCTAAGAGTCAGTGCTCAACGCGTTGTAGTTTTTGCCTTGCATCATTGTTTGTCTGCTTAATCACTCCCTCCATCCTGCACACAATTCTTATCCATTTTTGGATTCCATCGGTGCCTCGCTCTAACTTCGGTGTTACACATACGTGCTCAACATTCACTGGATTTAACTGCTTTTTAAACCAATACGACTTCCAGCATATTTACATAGAAAACACAACATCAATTTTTAAAGAGTTTCGCATTAAAACTAAAGTATCAATATAATTAAAAACCTTATCAACAGTCCAAAAACACACTTGAGCTATGACTATGAAGTGAAGAAGCTGGTTTTCACGTCGCTTATACAATCTGTCACACTTTACAATTCCACATTGACATAAACACAGACTGTCAATTTCCTATCTTTATTATTACTTTTTTTTTTTTTTTTTTTTTTTTTTTGCGGTACGCGGGCCTCTCACTGTTGTGGACTCTCCCGTTGCGGAGCACAGGCTCCGGACGCGCAGGCTCGGCGGTCATGGCTCACGGGCCCAGCCGCTCAGCGGCATGTGGGGATCTTCCAGGACCGGGGCATGAACCCGTGTCCCCTGCATAGGCAGACGGACTCTCAACCACTGCGCCACCAGGGAAGCCCTATTATTACTTCTTTTAAATTCATTTTTTTTGGTCGCCTTTCGGCATGCGGGATGTTAGTTCCTCCGACCAGGGGTGGAACCCGCGCCCCCGAAAGGGAAGCGCGGAATCTTAACCACTGGAACGCCAGGGAAGTCCCACCTGTCTTTATTTTCAATGATCTCGAATAAGTACGAAGGAAGCAACGCTGGATGCCACACTAACGTTCGTCATTGCTAACAAGTAACAAACTGCAAATAAAAACGGACACAGAGTTTAAAAAAAGAAATTAAATATGAAAACAGAGACCATCTAGCCTACAAAATAAAAGTGAGTTGCGGGAGGCAGCTAATGAAGTTACCGAAGAAATGTCCACCCCAAACAGACATGCTCTGGATTTCTGTACTGCACTTCTGCATTTTGAGAGAGATTAGAGAACTCGAAGTTTCCGAGCGCTCGCAGAGAGAGAAAACCACCGCGACGCTTTCCCGGAGTCCTCCGCTCGGGAAAGCAGCGCAGTCAGCGGGCCCAGAGCCGCGCCTCACCTGCGCTGACCAGGAGTCCCGCCCCGGCCGTCGCGCAACTGTGCCCTTTCGGGGTCGCAGACGCGAGCATCGAAACCAAGACAAAGACCGGGTGCGGCGACTCGGCCCGACCCAACGACCGCCACCGCCCCGCCCGGGAAACGCCCGCCCACCCCCGGCGGGCAGCCCAGCCGAGCGCGGAGCGGCCCCAGGAAACTCACCTCCGGGCGCGGCCGCTGGAGGGGGCCCCGCCGCGCCGTCGCCTCGCGGCCTCGTCCTCAATTCACTCAGGGGCCGCGGGCGCCGCCGCCGCCGCGCCGCCGCGCCGCCGCGCCGCCGCCCCTCAGACTGGGAGGACTACTGTCCCCAGACCCTCTCAAGCTCGGCTGCCGCGCCGCTGCGACCCTGTGCGCCTCCCTGGGTCACTGCCGCCTGGCGCCGAGGACGCGCCAAGGCCGGCTCTGCGCAGACCCGAGAGCGCGCGCGGGGCCGCGGAGGGCGCGCGGGGGCGCGCGGGGGCGGGGCTGGAGGCGCCGGCCGCCTCGGGCCGCAGCGTTACCCGCGCTAATGGCGGCCGCCTCTTTCTTCCCGTGGGCACTGCTGCTCCTTGCCTCTTCACCCGACGCGGAAAATGCAGAGAGCTACCCACCTGAGAACCCAGCATCAACTTACCTCCGTACGTCGTCAGCCGCTGATTGAATCCGTGGAGAGATTTACCTGCATTCTGACCATGTTGAACTTCACCTGAGACCTGTGATTCTGGAAAGAGAAGGTTAAAAAAAATCCTCCCATCCTTTCGTGCCCCTGAAAGGGCTGACAGCAAGGAAGAAACCACCCTTCCCCACGTGGTTTAGATAAGACTCAGGGATGCCCCCTTGTTTACCTATGACAAGGTCAGACATAGACCCTCCAAATGCCCTTTTTTTTTTTTTTTTTGCCTCATAAATGATTAACTTTACTTATTGTTCTCACTGACCAATCTGGACAAAATACCAGCTACCTTGTTTTGACCAAACTTAAGCTTCTCTTCTTCCTCCAGGCTCCTAAACTTTGACCCACCCTCATCCTGATCCAGCGTATGAGCCCTCCTTCACCATCACTCCTGAAAAATAGGCTGACCTCCATGTAAACCACTCTGATCTGCCACGCGATCACTGCCACCTCCACCAACCCATTCCGCTGTGCCCCACACCCAGTTCTTTGTAGCCTTTGTTCGCTCCTCCCTATACAAGAAGGGCCATTTTCTGTCTGACCTTGGAGACAGTTGCAGACTTCACGGTCATAGCGTTCCTCTGTAGCGATGGTTGTTGCCTCATCCCCAAAACCCCACTGCAGTAGTTCCTTTTCCTCTTCTTAGAATAAGCCTTTCCAATAAAGTCTCTCTTTATCTAAATCCAGGATTTTTTTTTTTTTGACAATGGAACATTCTCCCCATTGTAATTATCCTCCAGCCTTATTTCAGTAGCCTTCCCCTCCCCCACATAATCCTTTCAAATATAATCTCTATTTCCCTATTTGTTTTTACGTGACAGTTTTGTTTGTTTTTTTTTTTTACATAAATACTTGGACAAAACATGTATTATTTTAAACTAAGGGACATTTGTTACAGCAGGAATATTCTACTGGGTCAGGCAGTTCAGTGAAAGGTGCATCCTTTGTTCCTCCCTCTCTCCCTTCCTATTTCTTTCTGTCTCTATCTCTCTCTCTCCCTTTCTATCTCTCTCCCTCTCTATCTTTTTCTTCCTTTTTTCCTTATTTTTTTTTAAATAGATCTTGGAGTATAATTGCTTCACAATACTGTGTTAGTTTCTGTTGCACAACAAAGAAAATCAGCCATATGCATACACATGTCCCCATATCGCCTCCCTTCCAGCCTCCCTATCCCACCCCTCTAGGTCATCGCACAGAGCCCATCCCCCTTTTACTTGATAGTTTTTAGTGCTGGGATTCAGATTGATACTGGGCCTCACCTACAGACCCCTGCCATCCCCACACAGGTAAAGGCACCCTGTGAGTCTTTTTTTTGGGGGGGGGTACGCGGGCCTCTCACTGCTGTGGCCTCTCCCGCCGTGGAGCACAGGCTCCGGACGCACAGGCTCAGCGGCCACGGCTCACGGGCCCAGCAGCTCCGCGGCATGTGGGATCCTCCCGGACCGGGGCACGAACCCGTGTCCCCTGCATCGGCAGGCGGACTCTCAACCACTGCGCCACCAGGGAAGCCCACCCTGTGAGTCTTTTGAACTCTTCTTCAGGAGAGCAATTCTGGGATCCCGTGGTGAGTTCAACTTTCAAACCAGTTCTCCAGAAATCTTGTCTGTTGAAGCCACTGGTAAGGAGTTACTTTGATTCCTTAGGGCAAAGAGACTTTTCTATGGATGGCCTTTATGTGAGGCCTCTTCTTTTTCCTGTTCTTCTTTTTTGTCCCAGGACCATTTGATGAAGAGAGGACTCTTCCCTGGTCAAAAATCAACTGACCCTAGATATGTTGGTTTATTTCTGGACTCAAAATTCTGTTCCATTTATCTATATATCTGTCCTTACACCAGTGCTGTTATCCAATGGGGTTTCTGCTGCTTGCCACTTACAAAGTCAGTTACATACTCACAAATGTTGGTAGCAAAGGAAAGGTGCCTCTAATCAGAATGCTGGGGACTTCCCTGGTGGCGCAGTGGTTAAGAATCCGCCTGCCAATTCAGGGGACATGGGTTTGAGCCCTGGTCTGGGAAGATTCCACATGCCATGGAGCAACTGAGCCTGAGTGCCACAACTACCGAGCCCGTGCTCTAGAGCCCGTGAGCCACAACTACTGAGCACACATGCCACAACTACTGAAGCCTGCATGCCTAGAGCCTGTGCTCCTCCTCAACAAGAGAAGCCACCGCAATGAGAAGCCCACACACCATAACAAAGAGTAGCCCCCACTCACCGCAACTAGAGAAAGCCTGTGTGCAACAGTGAAGGCCCAATGCAACCAACAATAAAATAAATAAATAATAAATGAATTTATTAAAACAAAAACAAGAATGCTGGCAATCTGGGGTGATGGTGGACTAAAGGTCCCCCAAAAACCACCTCCGAAAATTCTGCTCAGCCATGAAAGTTTTAAAGGGAAGGAGGGAAGTAATCTCAGTTAATCATTGAGATATGGGGTCAGAGTTGTTGCCATCCCCCACCTGCCTGCAGGCTCGTTGACTTCTTGTGATCTTCCTCTAGATGTTATTATACAGTTTGGTTCACACAGTTTGGTCACACAGTTTGTTCAGGAGATTACTGAAGGGGAAGCTAGGGAAGAGATTTGGTCATCTGTTAATAACTTATTCTTCATTTTGACTTCTTTGATCTATGGAAAGAACCAACAAGTTAGGCAAAATATTGTGTGATTAAAAGATTTGAAAGGTGTGTGTGGGCCAGAGATGAGTAGAGTATGGGGGTTAAAAATTAGTTATAGTATAGCTTTGCTAAAATGACAAGAAAAGGGGCTTTCTGCTGAGGGTGATCCCCTTCAAAGATCTGCTTACAGTACCATAATGTTTTTTTCGTATTTTTTTTTAAGATGTTGGGGGTAGGAGTTTAGTAATTTATTTATTTATTTTTGCAGTGTTGGGTCTTCGTTTCTGTGCGAGGGATTTCTCTACTTGTGGCAAGCGGGGGCCACTCTTCATCTCAGTGTGCGGGCCTGTCACTGTCGCGGCCTCTTGTTGCGGAGCACAGGCTCCAGATGTGCAGGCTCAGTAGTTGTGGTTCACGGGCCTAGTTGCTCTGTGGCATGTGGGATCCTCCCAGACCAAGGCTCAGACCCGTGTCCCCTGCATTAGCAGGCAGATTCTCAACGACTGCACCACCAGGGAAGCCCCCCATAATGTTTTAATTACTGTAGCTTTGTAGTAGGTTTTTAAATCAGGAAGTGTGAGTCCTCCAACTTTGTTCTTTTTAAAAATTGTTTTGGTTATTCCAGGTCCCTTGCAATTTAAGACCAGCTCTTCCTTTTCTGTAAAAAAAAAAAAAAAAAGAAAGAATTTTGATAGGAATTGCTTTGAATTGGTAGATCAGTTCGAGTATTGACATCTTAACAGTGTTAAGTTTTTTCAAACCATGAATATGGACATCTTTCCATTTACTTATGTCTTCTTTGTTTTGTAGTTTTCAGTGTACAAGTCTTATACCTCCTTAGTTAAATTTATTCCTAAGTATTTTATTTTTATTGATGCTGTTGTTGCTTTCTTAATTTCCTTTGGAATTTTTCATCATTAGTGTATACCACTGATTTTTGTGTTGATCTTGTATACAGCATCTTTGCTGAATTCATTTATTAGCTCTGATAGTTGTGTGGGTTTTAAAAAATAGATTCTTGGGAATTCCCTGGCAGTCCAGTGATTAGGACTCCACGGTTTCACTGCCTGGGGCCCGGGTTCAATCCCTGGTCAGCGAACTAAGATCCTGCAAGCCGTGCAGCATGGCCAAAATATAAAACAAATAAAAATTAAAAAATTTAAGATAGATTCTGTAGTATTTTGTACATACAAGATCACATCATCTGTGAATAGAGATAGTTTTACTTCTTCCTTTCTAATTTGGATAGAATTTATTTATTTAAAAATTTTGAATTTTTGCCTAATTATTCTGGCTAGAACTTCCCATATAATTTTGAATAGAAATGGGAAAAGTGGGCTTCCTTGTCTTATTCATAATCTTAAGGGGAAAGCTTTTAACCTTTCACCATTGAGTATGATTGCCCTTTCTCACGTTGAAGAAACTCCCTTCTAGTCATAGTTTGTTGAGTGTTTTTATCATGAAAGTTTCTTGGATTTTGTCAAATACTTTTCTGTGTCAATTGAGATGATCACGTGTTTTTTTCTTCATTCTATTAATTTAGTGTATTACACTGATTGATTTTTTTCAGTGCAAATGTGTTTATTGGTTTCCTATTAATCTTTTAGTTGGGCATCTGGGAAGGGGGTATTAGTACATCTGTAGTTAACCTTCTATTTTAATCTGCTTAACTATATTCAGTGAATGATCTATTTTAATGCCCTTCCATCTTGCTTATTAAAGAACAAGTTCACATCTTGGACTTAGATCTAGGTATACTTATCTGGTGTAATATCTAATAGATAGAGCTCATGGTCCCAAGACCATTTATCAAACAGTCCCTTTTTTTCTTACAAATTTGTAATGCTACCTTATATACCAAATCCCCATCAATGCTGAGGACTGTTTCTGGGCCCTGTATTCTGGGTCTGTGTTCTGTTCTGCTGATCTATTTTTTTACTTCTGTAACAATAGAACAAAAATCAAAATACTGTAGGGTTTTTGTTATTGTTTTGTTTCGGTTTGTTTTTTTACCATTTTTTTTGTTGTTGTTGCGGTACGCAGGCCTCTCACTGTTGTGGCCTCTCCCGTTGCGGAGCACAGGCTCCGGACGCACAGGCTCAGCGGCCATAGCTCACGGGCCTAGCCGCTCCGCGGCATGTGGGATCTTCCTGGACCGGGGCACGAACCCGTGTCCCCTGCATCAGCAGGCGGACTCTCAACCACTGCGCCACCAGGGAAGCCCCCTTTGCCCATTTTTAAGTAGGGTTGTTTTTTATTGTTGAGTTGTAGGAGATTTTTTTGTATTCTAGACTTTAATACCTTATCAGGTATGTGATTTGCAAATATTTCTCCTATTCTGTGGGTTGTCTTTTCACTCTCTTGATAGTGAAGTTTGATACACAAGGTTTTTGGGGTTTTTTTCTTTCTTTTTTTTTTTTTTGCGGTACACGGGCCTCTCACTGCCGCGGCCTCTCCCGTTGCAGAGCCCAGGCTCCGGACTCACGGGCTCAGCGGCCATGGCTCACAGGCCCAGCCACTCCGCGGCATGTGGGATCTTCCCAGACTGGGGCACGAACCCGTGTCTCCTGCATCGGCAGGCGGACTCCCAACCACTGCGCCACCAGGGAAGCCCATTTTTTGGCTTTTTTAAAAGATTTTTTTGATGTGGACCATTTTTAAAGTCTTTTATTGAATTTGTTATAATATCGCTTCTATTTTTTTTTTTTTTTTTGGCCACAAGGCATGTGAGATCTTAGCTCCCCCACTGGGAATCGAAAACACACCCCCTGTATTGGAAGGTGACTTTTTAAAAAAAATAAATTTATTTATTTTATTTATTTTATTTTTGGCTGCATTGGGTCTTCACTGCTGTGCGCGGGCTTTCTCTACTTGCGGTGAGTGGGGGCTACTCTTCACTGCAGTGCGCGGGCTTCTCTTCTCATTGCGGTGGCTTCTCTTGTTGCAGAACACAGGCTCTAGGCACGCGGGCTTCAGTAGTTGTGGCACTCGGGCTCAGTAGTTGTGGATTGCAGGCTCTAGAGCACAGGCTCAGTAGTTATAGCACACAGGCTTAGTTGCTCCGTGGCATGTGGGATCTTCCCAGACCAGGGCTCGAACCTGTGTCCCCTGTATTGGCAGGCGGATTCTTAACCACTGTGCCACCAGGGAAGCCCAGAAGGTGACATCTTAATCACTGGATTGCAGGGAAGTCCCTGATACGCAATTTTTAATTTTGGTAAAGTTCAGTTTATCTGTTTTTTCTTTTTTTCCCCTTGTGCTTTTGGCAGAAACTATTGCCAAATCAAATGTCATGAAGATTTTCCTCTATGTTTTTTTCTAAGCATGCTATAGTTTTTGCTCTTACATTAGGTGTTCGATCCACTTTTTATTTATTTGTTTGTTTATTTATTTATGGCTGCGTTGGGTCTTTGCTGCTGCGCACAGGCTTTCTCTAGTCACGGCAAGCAGGGGCTACTCTTCGCCATGATGTGTGGGCTTCTCATTGCGGTGGCTTCTCTTGTTGCGGAGCACGGGCTCTAGGTGTGCGGGCTTCAGTAGTCATGGCACGTGGGCTCAGTAGTTGTGGATCACAGGCTCTAGAGTGCAGGCTCAGTAGTTGCGGTGCACAGGCTTAGTTGCTCTGTGGCATGTGGGATCTTCCTGGACCAGGGCTCAAACCTGTGTTCCCTGCATTGGCAGGCGGAGTCTTAACCACTGTGCCACCAGGGAAGCCCCTTAAATTTAGATTTAAATAGCCATATGTGGTAGTTATCATATTGGAGAGTATAAAATACTAAAGTCACCAATTCTGATTTTGTCTCATGATTCAGTGTTCATAAAATGTGTCATGCTTCTTAGAAATACCGTCTCTTGGAACTCATCTTCTACTTACGGAATCAGTACCAACTCTTCTCTAAGGACCTCCTTATAGAGTTACAGTGTCTACCTTAACTTCATCAGAAGTAAACCAAAAAACAAAAAACCCAACTAATTTTGTCCTTGCTTATGATTTCAGTTAAGTCTTTATAGTCTATTATCATTATTTTCTGTTCTTATTTTTATCAATACTTTCTCCCAGTCTGTGGCTTACCACAGCAGTGAAAGTGCCAAGTTTTAACCACTGGACTGCCAGGGAATTCCCCATGGCTTGCCTTTTAATTTTCTTAAAAGTGGTTTTCAAAGTGAGGGCCCAATCTATCAACTTTTTCCTTAATAGTTTATGTTTTGGTGTCCTTTTATTTTTTTGGCCATGCCCCATGGCATGCGGGATTTCAGTTCCCTGACCAGGTATCAAACAAGTGCCCCCTGCAACGGAAGCATGGAGTCTTAACCACTGGACCGCCAGGGAAGTCCCATTTTTGTGTCCTTTGTAATAAGACTTTGCCTACCCCGTGGTAGGTTTTATTGTAAAAAATTTATAGTTTTGGCCTTGTGTTTAAGTATGTGATCAATTTGAAGTTATTCTTTCTACATAGAATGAGGTAATGGTCAAGGCTTCCCCCCCTCCCCTGCCACAGGGATATACAGTTGTTCTATTGTAGAATCATTAATTGAAAAGGCTAGGGCTTCCCTGGTGGCGCAGTGGTTGAGAGTCTGCCTGCCGATGCAGGGGACGTGGGTTCGTGCCCCGGTCCAGGAGGATCCCACATGCCGTGGAGCGGCTGGGCCCGTGAACCATGGCCGCTGAGCCTGCGCGTCTGGAGCCTGTGCTCCGCAACGGAAGAAGCCACAACGGTGAGAGGCCTGCGTACTGCAAAAAAAAAAAAAAAAGGATAGAAAAGGCTATCCTTTCTCTATTAATTACCTTGTCCTCTTTGCAAAAATCAATTAACCATATATGTGAGTTTCTTTCTGGACTCTATTCTTTTCCATTGAGCTATTTGATTATATATCTACACTATATTATTATACCTTTGTAGTAAGACTTAAAATGAAGTAGTGTAAGTTCTCTATTTTTGTCTTTTCCTGATTGTTTAGGTGATGATTCAGTTTCTCAATTTCCACAAAATGTCTGCTGGGATTTTGACTGGGATTGGCTTGGATCTGTTGATCAATTTGGGGATAATAATTTTCATCCTAACAATATTAAGTCATCTGGTAAATCTCTCCACTAGATCTTCCTTTCTTTCCTTAGCAGTGTTTTTTAGTTTTTAGTATATAGATTATATATTGTTCATTACAACTGTACAAAAATAAATTTTTTATAAATTGATGTCTTGTGACTTTGCTAAACTTTATCACATATTAGACCTACTAGTTTATTTATTTATTATTATTATTGTTTTTAAGATTTCCCATGAGATTATCATAGGACATAATAGTTCCTTCTTCATTTCCAAATTATATACCTTTTTTTTTTTTGCTGTATACGGGCCTCTCACTGTTGTGGCCTCCCCCATTGCAGAGCACAGGCTCCGGACGCACAGGCCCAGCGGCCATGGCTCACGGGCCCAGCCTCTCCGCGGCATGTGGGATCTTCCCAGACCGGGGCACGAACCCGTATCCCCTGCATCGGCAGGCGGACTCTCAACCACTGCGCCACCAGGGAAGCCCTATATACCTTTTATTTACTTTTCTTTACTATTGCATTGCCTAGGACTTTCAGTCCAGTGTTGAATAGAAATGATTAGAGCAGACATCCTTGCCTTGTTCCTGAAATTAGGGGGAAAGAAATCACTTTTCACCATTTATTATGATGCTGGATATAGGATTTTTTAAAAATTATTATTTATTTTTGGCCGTGTTGGGTCTTAGTTGCAGCACGCAGGACCTTCATTGAGGCATGCGGGATTTTTCATTGTGGCATGCGGGTTTCTCTCTAGTTGTGGCATGTGGGTTGTTTCTCTTCTCTAGTTGTGGCACACAGGCTCCAGGGTGCGTGCGCTCTGTAGTTTGCGGCACGCAGAGTCTCTAGTTGAGGTGTGCGAGCTCAGTAGTTGTGGCACGCAGCCTTGGTTGCCCTGCAGCATGTGGGATCTTAGTTCCCTGATCAGGGACCGAACCCACGTCCCCTGCATTGTAAGGAGGATTCTTTACCACTGGACCACCAGGGAAGTCCCTGTGGTGCTCTTTATAAGGCTGAGGAAATTACCTTCTATTCCTATTTTATTGAGTTTGCTAAAATCACAAATAGATGTTGAATTTGTTAAATGTTTTTTTAGAGCTACTCAGATGACCTTATGGTTTTTCTTCTTTATTGTGTTGATATGATGAATTACACTGATTATTTCAGTTTCAAATGTTTAACCAATATTGTGTTCCTGGGGTAAATCCCACTTGGTCATGATTTATCAGTCTTTTTATATGTTCATGGATTTGATTTCGTAATATTTTGTTAAGGAATTTTTTTGTCTCTCTATATATGTATAATAATTAGTTTGTGGGTTTTTTTTATGCTATTGGTTTTAATATAAGGGTTATGCTGACTTTGTAAGTGAGTTGAGAAATATTTCTTCTTCTATATTCCAAAAGAATCAGGGTTAGGGTTAGGGTAAAACTGGTGTTGTTTTTCCTTACATATTGGATAGAATTCACCAGTGAAGTCATCTGGGACTGGTGTAACATTTGTGGGATAGTATTTAATTACATATTTAATTCCTTTAATTAATAATATGGGTATTCAGGTTATCTATTTCTTTATGAGTGAACTTTAGTAATTAGTTTTATTTCAGGTAATTTGTCTACTTTACCTATGTTTTGGAACTTACTGGCATAAAGTTAAGTTGTTCCTTATTATTTATTAGTTGTCCCTTTAAAATTTATAGTAGAGGTTGGCAATTAGCAGCCTGTGGGCCAAATCTAGTCTGTGGCCTATTTATGTACATTTGTGAACTAAGAATGGTTTTTACATTTTTAAAGTATTGTTAAAAAACAAAGAAAAAACCAAAAACCAAATCAAAACAAAGAGTATGTGAAATACACCATGGGTGGCCTTCAAAGCCTGAGATATTTACAAACTGGCCATTTATAACAAGAAAATAGTTTGCTACTTGAAGTCTAAGATCTTGAGTGATGTTTATACTTCATTGTTGAAATTTGTAATTTGGGTCTTCTCGCTGCTTTCTTTCCCCCTTTGACTGGTCTGGCTAGTGGATTATCTTTTCTTTCTCTCTTTCTCTTTTTTTTCCTTTTTACAGGAATGAACCTTTTCAATTTTTTATTTTATTTTGGGTGTGGCACGCAGCTTGCGGGATCTCAGTTCCCCAACCAGGGATTGAACCCTGGCCTCTGCAGTAAAAGTGACAAATCCGAACCAATAGACCACCAGGGAACTCCCAGGAATCAACTTTTGATTTTGAATTTCTCTATTATTTGCTTTCTATTTTGTTTTATGCTGTCATATATATGATTTCCTTCCTTCTGCTTCAGTGTAATGCCTTTGAGATTCATACGTTTTTATATATATCACTAGTTAATTCCTTTTTATTGTTGAGTAGTATTCCATGTTGGATGTACCAAAGTTTGTTTAACCTTTGACCTATGAGTGACTTTTTTTGGCTATTACAAATAAAACTGCAATGAACTATGGTCTACAGGTTTTTATGTGGATGTAATTTTCATTTCTTTGGAATAAATACGCAGGGTTGCAATAGCTGGACTGTATTGTTAAGTGTCTATTTAAATTTTTAAGAAACCATCAAACTGCTTTCCAGATTGGGATTTGCTGTACCATTTTGCATTCTCACCAGCAATGAATGAATAATCCAGTTTCTTTGCCTCTTCACCAGCATTTGGTATTGTTACTATTTTTTTTAGTTTTTCTAACAGGTGTGTAATAATAACTCATCATGGTCTCAATTTGCATTTCACCATTGGTTAATGATGTTGAAATCTTTCTTTTTTTCAAATATTTTATTTATTTATTTATTTATTTTATTTGGTTGTGCTCGGTCTTAGTTGCGGCACAAGGGCTCCTTAGTTGTGGCATGTGAACTATTAGTTGTGGCACGCACATGGGATCTAGTTCCCTGACCAGGGGTTGAACCCAGGCCCCCTGCATTGGGAGCGTGGACTCTTAACCACTGTGCCACCAGTGAAGTCCCCTGAAAACTTTCAGTATGCTTATTTTCCATCTATATATCCTCTTATGGGAAATAACTTCTGATCTTTTCCTCATTTTCTAATGGATTTTTTTTTTGGATTGTTTTTTTAATGCTGAATTTTGAGAGTTCTTTTTATATTTAAGTGAGTCCTTTGTGAGATACGTGGTTTGTAAACATTTTCTTCCAGTCTGTTGTGTGGTTTTTATAATCTTTACAGGGTCATTCACAGAGCAAAAGTCTTAAATTTGATGAGCTCCAAGTTATTGGTTTTTTTCTTGTTTAGGTCATGCTTCACCTCTAACTCTAATCTTTTTATCCTTATAAGTTCTATATCATTCTTTTAAAATTTACTATCATTTTTTGCTTATTATTAATATTTTCTAATCTTTGATGTATGTTACATATCTGAATATAAAATTGTGGGTCTCATTCTGTTGTCTATTCTTTTGTGCTGGCTGGCTTTTTGTGTGTGTATGTGTTGGCTATTTTTGATGATTTTTTAAAAACTGAGTCATATTCATGAGTTTTTGCATATCCTGTTGAAGGTGCACTCTTTTGGAGATAATTTACATTTGCCTTTGCTTTGTGCTTAGGATCATTTTTGACTTAAGCCTATTTAAATTATCGTCCTGAGGTTTTTCATACCTATCAGATTTGGTGACTTTAGGCTATAAATCTGAGGATCCGTTTGTTGTTTTGAATTCTTAAGGGATATTTTTTTTCCCCTCTCATTCTTAGTGTAAATGTTGGGAAAGGCAGTTCTCCTTGCAGCTTCCTGGAGATTAGTGATGGGAAGGTTGGTTGGTTGATTTCTTTTTTTTTTTTTTTTAATAAATTTATATTTATTTTTGGCTGTATTGGGTCTTCGTTGCTGCGCGTGGACTTTTCTCTAGTTGCAGCGAGCAGGGGCTACTTTTTGTTGCAGTGCGCGGACTTCTTATTGTGGTGGCTTCTCTTGTCATGAAGCACGGGCTCTAGGTGCATGGGCTTCAGTACTTGTGGCACAGGGGCTCAATAGTTGTGGTGCATGGGCTCTAGAGCGCAGGCTCAGTAGTTGTGGTGCATGGGCTTAGCTGCTCCACAGCATGTGGGGTCTTCCCAGACTAGGGCTCGAACCCATGCCCCCTGCAATGGCAGGCGGATTCTTTACCAGTGTGCCACCAGGGAAGTCCCAGTTGGTTGATTTCTAATTCACCCTTATACTAAGGTGTATCCTTTTTGTACCAGGATTTTGCAGGGTTATTACATTAGACTCTGTAACTTGAGCAGGTTCTGGACTTTGTCTTCTGTCTTTCCTATCTCCTGTAGGCAGAGGAAATAGAAGATCAAATTCACTGGAGTTGAGCAAATGTACTGAAAGTGAAAGCTGTCTTTAGAGCTTTGCTTGCTTTTCTGGGTTCCTCCTGTGACTTAGTTTCTGGTCTAAGTATTCCTTAGTATCTTGCCAGCTCATACAGTTTTTTAAAAACTTTTATTTATTTATTTTTGGCTGCATTGGGCCTTTGTTGCTGTGTGCGGGCTTTCTCTAGTTGCGGTGAGCAGGGGCTACTCTTCGTTGCAGTGCGCGGACTTCTCACTGGGGTTGCTTCTCTTGTTGTGGAGCAAGAGCTCTAGGTGCACGGGCTTCAGTAGTTGTGGCACATGGGCTCAGTAGTTGTGGCTCGTGGGCTTAGTTGCTCTGCGGCATGTGGGTTCTTCCCGGACCAGGGCTCGAACCCATGTCCCCTGCATTGTAGGTGGATTCTTAACCACTGCGCCACCAGGGAAGCCCTCATATAGTTTTTTTTGCGGTACGCGGGCCTCTCACCACTGTTGAGGAGCACATGCTCCGGACGTGCAGGCTCAGCGGCCATGGCTCACGAGCCCAGACACTCCATGACAGGTGGGATCCTCCCGGACCCGGGCACGAACCCATGTCCCCCGCATCGGCAGGTGGACTCCCAACCACTGCGCCACCAGGGAAGCCCCCTCATATAGTTTTAAGTAAAGTTTAAAAACGATTTTAATTGATTTTTTTCAGTTATTTTCTTCAGGTCATACTGTGTAAAACAAGCAACTCTTTCATATCTTTTTCAAGCTTTCCTTTTGTCCATGTTTCCTTTCTCCATTTTGTGGTTCAAGATTCATCTCAGGAGTCCCTCTCTTTCTTTCTTTCTTTTGTTTGGCTGGCACAGCATGTGGGCATATTAGTTCCCCAACCAGGGATTGAACCTGTGCCCCCTGCATTGGGGGCTGGGAGTCTTGGCCACTGGACGGCCAGGGAAGTCCCTCTGCCTTATTCTTTCTAATCACACTTTTCTGCAGCTTACTGGTTCCTTGCCTGTCTCCATTCCCTCCTTGTCTGTGACCTCTTTGAGGGCCAGAACTATGTTGTTTTCAAAAAATCTCCATTTCCTGGCCTGACAGAGTATCTAACAGCAATTGGGGTTAGAATAAACATTTGGCGTTAGTAAATGGTATAGGTATTTATAACCTGAATAACAATCTGGCTTTCTCAATTTGGGACTACAAATACAAACACAGAAACAAAGGAAGAAAGCACACAAGTCCTTTGTGTGCTAATTTGCATACCATACACCTCTTCAGGACACTTCAAATACTACTTAAAGCCAGCCTCTTTCTGCAGGAAATGAAATTGTTTATCCTGTTCAGTGATCTCATAGGTAATTGACACAGGAAAACTCATGTCTTCCATTATGAGGTCTCCACACCCAAAGAGGCCGGTTTTAAATTGTGGGTGAAGTGTTCTGGGGAGGGTGTGGTATGCAAATTAGTGTAAGAGGGACTTGTCTGCTTTCCTGGAATCTATTCTGATTTTCCAACAGAAAAACTATTTCCATTCCCATTGCATTATGCAGTTTTGTTGGCCAACTGGGAGCTTGTTGGATGGCTGGAATTTCTAATTTTGATGCAGCTTGTTGATTTTTACAGGACTGTTCTTGAGTCTTCAACTTTTCTTAGCGAGGCAATTTTTGGAAATGAACATAATTCTACTTACAGCATAGCTTTTCATATTAATTGCGTCCCTTAATCTTTTTCTTTGAAAGTTAAATCACACATTTTATATCTTTGTATTCAGCTTTTTGTATTCTTAATTCTTGCGCGGGCGGGGCAGCAGTGCTAAAAGGAGGCTTTTAGTACGAAGAATTCACTCTTCGTGACTACGCCTTAGGTCTGGCTAAGGTTATAGAAATCGGCAGTGCCTTGCTTTGTTTAAAGAGGCAGGGTTCTAGCGTTTGCTCTTTCTTAAGCTAATCGTGTGCCAGATACGGCACAGATATATTTTATCTCAGTTATCATTCACATTTTTACAGCCGTGAAAAGTACAACTCAAGTTCAGTGTCTTGCCTTGGGTATCCCTGGGATTCCAACTCAGGTCACCGCGCCCTCGTCTTCACCTGTTCTCCTCCATCCCCCACCTTTTCGGGTAGTTCCTCGCTCCATCGAGGCCACCTGGGATGATGCTGGGAGTGCGGGGGTAGTCGGGCCTGGCAGGCTACGAAGACTCCACGACCGACTACACCGCGCTAGCTAGTCCCGCGCGCATTCTGGTTTTTCCCATCCCCCCACTTCCTAGGCGGCAGCCAGACCTGGAAACCATAGAGCTGAAACAGCCCAGAGCGTCCCTTCCGTGGCCGCCGAGCGCTGACGGCGCGCCGTTGGGCGGGGCCTACTGGAGGGGCGGGGGAAGAGGAGGGAGAGCCGGCAAGGGAAGGGCTGGCCGGCCTTGCAGCGCCCCGCAGCGGCCAAGTCGGAAGAGGTCTTGTCGGCCCTGCGGCGCTGGAGCCCTGACGCACGGAGCTCGAGAGCGAGAACGGGAGAGAAAGGGGCAGAAATGGCGGCTCCGCTCGGCTCCCGCTGAGTAGGTTGAAGCCGGCGGAGGGTCTGAGCTCTCGGCCTGGAGCATCGCTCCCGTCTCCCGCTACCTGCCTTCGCACGCCGACTTCCCTTCCTCTGCCCTACCCTCGCCTGTCCTCGTCTGCGCTGCGCGGAGTCCGGGTCGTCTTGTCTTTCTCGGCCCGGCTCCACTAGCCCTGACTGCCCGGCCGGCGGGCCGGCCTTCCTCTGCTCTCCCCGGCGCGGCGGGCGCCGCGGGCGCGGCGTGGACCCCGTCCTCCTGGCTGGACCATGGTGAACACCCGGAAGAGCTCTCTCCGCCTTCTCGGATCTAAGTCGCCTGGGCCCGGGCCTGGGCCTGGGGCCGGAGTAGAGCCTGGGGCGACCGGAGGCAGCAGCCATTTCATCTCCTCTCGGACCCGCTCCTCCAAGACCCGCGCTGCCAGCTGCCCCGCCGTCAAGGCCGGGGGAAGCGGCGGCGCCGGCGTCGCTCTGGATGAGGCCCGGGTAAGAGCGCGGCAGCCCGAGTCCGGAGGCTTGCGAGTCGGCCCGGCCGCCGGGGCTTTGTCTGGCCGGGTTGGGGCAACAAGCCTCCAGTGGAGACCGCTCGGGCGGCTGGAGACCGGGTCTGCGGGTGCGTTGGAGGATGGCAGCCGGCTAGGTAGGGCCACGACAGCGTTGCTGGCCCCGCTCTTTTGTGTAAAGAACAGGACTTGAGTCCAGGGGAGAGGGCTATGGAGGGGGTGTCTTTTCGGGGACATTAGAACAGCCTGCTTTCCGTGTCCTTGTCCTGCCTGAGAGGGGAATTCTAGGGGAGCAAGAGCGAAGGGCCAGAGTTCCCGGGTGGAAGGGTTGGAGAGAAGTGAAAGTTTTATGCGGTGTCAAACCCTTCCTGTAAGTGTGTGAGCTCCTGCCGGTGTCTAACTCCAGCTTACTCTCAAACTGTTTGGGGGTGGTTCAAGTTTGTGAGGAAGTGAACGGAGAGCTCCAGTTGGCAGCCAGGCAGGGATGGTGAAAAAAGTTTGGAGCTGCTCTGACACCAACTTTAAAAACAAAATCAACACTATCGCCTCTCCAGGCAGGAGCGATCAAACGTGATGTTTAGCTGGAGAATCAGCCAGCCAGCTAACCAGGGTTCTAGTAGGGACTCGGTAGAGCTTTCTAGTAGAGTCTTGAGGTCACAAAAGCGGCACGTCGAAAGAAACGTGTCGAACATTATTGATGGTAGGCACTATCATCTCCAAATTGTTTGGTGTCTTGGATGTCTCCATTTTTGCTTTGGGAATAGTTTATAAAAGGTGAATTAACACCATCGTCCCACTACTGCGAAAGTGACATATGAAGAAGCCGGTGATGATTTAGTTTTTTTTTTTTTTTTTTTTTTTAAAGTGGTAGATCTTGAAATTTATTACAGGGTAAGGCTCTAAGCTAGCACGTATGTTTTATCACTTTAAAGGAATTGATACGGTTGTGTTATGAGATTGGTTATGAGTTCAGAAAAGGGAGTGTTGCTTCTGTCTAGAGAGAGGCTAATTTTCTAAGAGTAATTTGACTGGAACTTGCTCATTTAACATAGTCCTTTCAATCCACACCATTTTGTTATTATTAGGGGAGGAAAGCAATATTTCATTTTCTGTAGGGGTCTACAAGATTATGTTTGCGTGTATTTTTTTCTCTGTATCTCATACTGTTCTGACACTAATCAGAATGAACCGAGGCAAATACAATAGACATATTTTACTGTACTTATCTGAAATACGTTGTATCTTTGAAAATATAATTGGCCTTTATTTTGCTAAAAACCTGGAAAATATTTTTAAAATTGCTTTATGAGTAGACTTATTTTGGAGCTTATAGCTAGCTCTCTTAGGTTGAAGTAAGAAAGCTAAATCTGAAAGTTATGCAAACTCTTCAGAATAATTATTCTGAAAACTAGACTTTCTGTAGAAATTATTGCAAACATGTACAAGCTTACTGACTTTATGAAGCTAACATATGTTTTAAATAAAAGTAATTTAAGAAAGGTTTGTCCTGTATCCTTAAGGACAAATAAAATATTTAGAGTGTAAGCATTTAATTGTATAATGCTATGAATGCCTAGCCTATTAGAGCAGTGTCTCGTTTATGTGAATCAATTAGCTCATCTGTCACTGATCATTTTGTGGTCCCATTTTTGAATTCATGGATATTATGCTGTCCTTACCCCCTGAGGAATAAGGTGAGGTAATTTGTCAAGCAGCTGTTATGGAGATGTTAAAAGGCAAGGAATCAATAATCTAATGTAGAAATGAACATGCGGTAGCTTTTCAATTGCTAGAAGAATGAAAGATATTAGAGCTCTTTCTAGAAGGATACTAATGAAACTTTGTTTCAAAGATCTTTTTAAAATGTATTAAAAGACCATAAACAACAGGCCAGTGAGATTTACTTTGAAACATTTGATTGTCAGTTTTAAGAAGGTTGCTATTTTGACCCTAGTAGATGATGGAATGATCTAATTGCTTTCTCCGAGTAATTTAAGAGATTTACTAATCCTATGTTGTGATTGGTCCTTTAGAAGAAGATAAATTATAATTCTGAATTTAAGTTTATGTATATTTATGAAGCCGGCTGTATATTTCCTTGTTGTTTATTTCTGAAATGGGTTGATTTGAGTTTGGTAAGCTCTTGCTTTCCAGTTTGTTTTATGTTACAAGAATTTAGCACTCCTGGTTCACCCTTTCTGGTGTGCCTAAAGGCACCCTCTGTGTCTGTGGTGTCTTAGACATTTGCTGTAATCTGTAAAGACTTATTTGGTGGAAAATGGGGTTGCTCATGCCGTTGCTTTAGGAGACTGTTATTTTTGTAGGAAGAAATGTATTCCTCTTGATACGATATAAATTGAAGAGGTTCCCCTTTTTCTATTTTTGTGTGATATTCTTCACTTTACAGTTGATGCTGATTTCCACCCACCCCCCGGCCCTGACTCTTTTTAGACTATTTCATCCACTGTGTCTAGAGACATTTTATTTGCTCTAAAAAGCCTTAGGACCACGATCTGTCATAGCTTTGCTTTTCCCCCAAGTGTGTGTAGGGTGGGGAAATACACACATGATGCATTCTGTAGGTTATTGGAATGATTTTTTTGTGCCTATACTTTAATGTCAAGTTGACTTGTGCTCTGCAGTTAGTTGTATAACAGTTACTGCTATATATTGATACTTGGCTTTTTTGTTTGTTTAACATGTATAAAACTTCACCTCTTTTAGGTTAATCTAAACGTCAGTAATTAGCATTTATTTGCTTCACCTAAGAGTCACTCAGCAAACTAATACTGTAGTCACAGAACTGGAAAGCAGTCTTTGAAAATATTTCAACTCTTTTTCTACCTCTTTTAGGCCTGTTTGTTGGTACTTTTGGCTTGTCACTAGCTTTTTGTATTTTTTGAGCTTTTTAAAATCCACATCTTAGTTGAGAGAATCAAAGTACATATTTTAAGTAACTTTATAGGTAAATTTGTTTGATTTTTGATTTTATCTTTAGAAAATAACCTCTCAGTCCTTCTTTAATATGCTCTTTTATCATTCTGTACTTATTCTTTTCCAACATTCATTCGTTTCCCAATGTAACAGAAGCAGAGTGGTGGAAATTGAGGGTTAAACATGGAAAAGAAGTCTAAGAGGGAAATGTAACCATGTATATAACTCTCAGATGAGTAGGGAAAAATACAAGTTCCTCAGAGTAGAGCAAGTTTTTCCTTATATCAGATTCATATATGGGGCTTCCCTGGTGGCACAGTGGTTAAGAATCTGCCTGTCAATGCAGGGGACATGGGTTCGAGCCCCGGTCCAGGAAGATCCCACATGCCGCGGAGCATCTAAGCCCGTGAGCCACAACTACTGAAGCCCGCGCGCCTAGAGCCCATGTTCCACAAGAGAAGCCATTGCAGTGAGAAGCCCGCGCACTGCAACGAAGAGTAGCCTCCACTCGCCCCACTAGAGAAAGCCTGCGTGCAGCAACGAAGACCCAGCGCAGCCAAAAATAAAATAAATAAAATAAATAAATTTATAAAAAATAAAAAATCTTACCTTTAAAAAAAAATTCATATGGAGCACCATATGGGTGATATTGAGTAATGTTGTAAAACAATTTCCCCGTCACAATTTTGAACCAAAGCAGCTATAGAGTTCATAGGATTATCTCCGGTATCCAACTGAAAATATAACTTTAAAAAATTCATAGCTGATTCACTTTGTTATACAGCAGAAACTAACACAACATTGTAAAGCAATTATACTCTAATAAAAATGTTTAAAAAAAGATAAAATAAAAAAATTAAAATGTCAAAAAAAAGAGGGAAATGTGAAAAAAAAATTCAGTTTTTGGCCATTTCTGTAGTCCAAATATACAAACTTGCAGTTTTTTAGGTCAAGGATGAAATTTACACTTGTAGAAGCGAATGCATATTAATTCCTTAAATCATTTTCCCTGGCAAATAATCTTTTTAACCATCCTTGGATACATCCTTGATTGCATGTCTTCTAAATACCTAATTATAGATAAACCTGTAACCTCTGAAAGCTAGGTGGACAGGTGGTAGGATTAACACTTGTTATGAGAACTAAGGAGCCCAACCAGTGTCTGCACCTGAACGGGGAGTGATCCTGTCTCTTTAAGGTTCCACTTCAGAAAAGTGCCGCATTACTTTGAATTATGTATTTGGTATTTCTTTTTGGACATACATAATGAAGTTTGATTTGTTGATATTTTTGATCTTGTACTAGGAACATTTTATATTTCTGTTATGTCTCTGTGCTGGGGGAGGATTTTGTGAAAAATGAGTAAAAAGCATATGGAATTTTGGATTAAAAGTTCTATGGAAGTACAGAGTTGGGGAAAAAACATACGTAAAATGTGTTAACTTTATTTAAATATGAGCTAGACAGTTTTTAGAGAGGTAAGTATTGTGTGTGGCTTATATCAAACAATAGAAAAGTTATCTGTTAAAATTAATAGGCTGTGGTTTGTATTAGCTTTTAGATACTTTGAGTATATGCTGTAAGATTCTGAACTTCAGATGCTTTTGAACTGTGAGTATTTTGATATAAGATTTTTTTTTTCATTTTTAGATTGTTATTGTAGTTTTTTTTTAAATTTATTTATTTTATTTATTTATTTTTGGCTGCGTTGTGTCTTTGCAGGCTTTCTCTAGTTGCAGTGAGCGGGGGCTACTCTTGGTTGCGGGTTTCTCATTGCAGTGGCTTCTCTTGTTGCAGAGCACCGGCTCTAGGCACGCGGGCTTCAGTAGTTGTGGCACACAGGCTTAGTTGCTCCACAGTATGTGGGATCTTCCCGGACCAGGGCTCAAACCCATGTGCCCTGCATTGGCAGGCGGATTCTTAACCACTGCGCCACCAGGGAAGTCCCTGTTATTGTAGTTTTATCTGGAGGTAGAATATACACCTTTGGTTAAAGTCTTTCTCTCCTAGACTCTTCTATTAGAGTAGGCTGTAAGCTCCCTGGGACCAGCCACTATATTTTATTTTCTTCCAGACTGCTGCATTCCCAGGGCCTAGTGCATCATCTGGCATATAGAAGATGCTTAATAAATACTGATACTTGTTAAATGAATGAATAGCATATTAAGGAGCCGATCTAGTATGTGAAAATTGTGTTGATTGGACTCTGAGAATAGAGGGTAAATAAACCATAGCCCCTACCTTCAGAGCTCTAAGTATGCACACGGTATACACATGAGAAATTATTAACAGGATAAATCAGTTCAAGATAGGGGCCAGGGCTTCCCTGGTGGCGCAGTGGTTGAGAGTCCGCCTGCCGATGCAGGGGACACGGGTTCGTGCCCCGGTCCGGGAAGATCCCACATGCCACGGAGCGGCTGGGCCCGTGAGCCATGGCCGCTGAGCCTGCGCGTCCGGAGCCTGTGCTCCGCAACGGGAGAGGCCACAACAGTGAGAGGCCCGCATACCGCAAAAAAAAAAAAAAAAAAAAAAAAAGAGTTCTAATCCTTTATTCACTGTTTTGAGTGGAATTCTTTGATGTACTTTAAGGATAGGGATTGTCATGTTCACAGCTATATCCTAAGTTTCTGCAACAGTGCCTTCCAGACATAGTGCTCAATAAATAGTACCCCCCACCCCACACCTGTGCCACTCGGCTTGCGGGATCTTAGTTCCCCGACCAGGGATTGAAGCTGGGCCACTGTAGTGAAAGCGCCAAGTCCTAACCACTGGAGCACCAGGGATTCCCAATAAATAGTTTTTGAGTGAAGGAATGGAAAGTAGCCTCATTTGAAATTATTTTCATATTGGAAGTCTTCACTTTTGCTATATTTACATGTTGCAACTTGCCCAACAATTTGGCCCATTTGGTGGTAGCCTAATAAAGAGGAGAGGAGTAAACTAAGGTTTATTTAGCATCTAATACTAGGTGTTTAATGCTGTCTCATTTAATCCCTGCAACAACCCCGTGAGGCAGGTGATGGTATCCCCATTTTACACCTGAGGAAATTGAATTGCTGAAGAGGTTAAGTGGCCTGTAGAAGGCCAAATAGGCGTAAGTAGTAGGGTAATATTTAAATCTAGTTCTGTCTTTTCCATGTGTTTATCTTATTGTCTCATCTGTATTTATCACTACTCTTTGATGCTGTTCATTCAGTTTTCAAAAATATCTGAAAAAGTGAAGAAGGATGCCATTGTACAGTCAGAAAATACTGTATGCACTGTGTATAGACAGATTTTTACTAGAATATCTGGAGTTGTGGTGTTTAGTATTGAGACTGGAAGTATGAACAGTAGCCTATAGGGATATGAAATATAGGGCAGTGATTTTTCAGTAATTGCTTGCTGCCTGATTTCAGGGGGTGCGTGTAGGGAGAGGAGCAGGCATATCACGTAGAGACCACTCTTTGGCAATATTTTTGCTTCCCAGTATTTTAAAGATGGCTTGGGGAAAATACCCCTATAAAAAGACTAAGTCTGAGGCCTTGTGATATCCAGTGTACTTGTGCTGCCATCTTTCCCTCTACTTGATGATACTGATTTATCAGTGTGTACATTTATTTTATGCTCTAGGAATCTATCTCTGGGGTAGATAAGTGTTTTCCATTTGTAAAACATGTTTCATACTTTAAACCTGTTGAAAAGACATTATATGGTATATTTATATATGATGATACATACTATTGATTAAACATGTTTAGCGTTATTGGTTTCTATCTGTATTCTAGGACCCAAATTGGGATCTCTGAAACAGTGGTGCTTCAGCTACCCTTAGAATGAAATGTTCTTGCCAGGTAGGAACTTGGAAGTCATTGAGTTTAACTTTTGGTAGTGAGACTTGCTTATTCCTTTGTTTTTTCATTCAATCAATAAATATTTATCAACCAGCTACTACGTTAAAGTGTTAAGTGCCATGTAGACAAACATTTTGTCTCTTTGGTTCATTGTTATAGGGCTGCCATGTTGCAAAAGTCAAGGAGGCACCATTCACACTATAGTCTGTGTTACTGGCTCCCCCTGGAATTGTGCAGTGCACTCCTTGTATGTTACATACTGCAATTCAATACCCAGAAGTGGAATAGCGTATATGTGTACTTAAATATTATCTGTAGTTTGCTGTTCTGGTCTCCATTTTTGGAGTAGTGTATAGGAGTTCCTATATCCCTACACCCCTGCCAGTATTTGTCAATATCTAGCTTTTTAATTGCTTTTCTTTGGTTATCAATGAGAATGGGCAACTCTTTATGTCCTAGTAATTTTTTCTAAATTTATTTTATTTTGGTTGTGTTGATTCTTAGTTGCGGCCGGCAGGCTCCTTAGTTGCAGCATGTGTGCTCCTTAGTTGTGGCCGGCGGGCTCCTTAGTTGTGGCATGCGAACTCTTAGTTGCGGCACGCATGTGGGATCTGGTTCCCTGACCAGGGATCGAACCTGAGTCCCATGCATTGGAAGGCGGATTCTTAACCGCTGCGCCACCAGGGAATTAAGTCCCTGTCTATAGTAATTTTTAAAAAAATTTCTTCATCTTTAAAATGCTTGTTAATATTTTTGTTTTCTACCGGAGTTGCTATTTTTGTCATGTTTTCCAAGAGTATTATAGATCAGTGGCTTTTAACCTTTTTTGTCCCATAGTAAGGGATACTTTTTATGTTGTGATGCTGTACGCACATACAGTTTTACCGTTCCTGTTTAGGTCTTTGATTTATTTTATTCATTCTACTAGACAACCTATCCTTTGTAGCGCCACTTTATAATATACCAAGTTCCCATATATATTCTGCTTTGATCTCTGTATTCTTTTTTGTTGGTTTATTTATTCTTACAGCAGTATCATACTATTTCTGTGACTGTGGTTTTGAGGTATGTCTTAATATCCTAAAAGGCAAGTTCTTCCTCTTTGTTATTTTTCAAAGTTGACTTACATAGTCAAAAGATTTTGGTATATATTTCCAGTTAAGATTATGGACTTCCTTTAAAGATCCAACTAGAATTTTGACTTTTTAAAAAAATATTTACTTGTTTTATTTATTTTCCTTTCTTCCTTCCTTCCTTCCTTCCTCCCTCCCTCCCTCCCTCCCTTCCTTCCTTCATCCTTCCCTCCTTTCTTTCTTTGTTCCTTCCTTCCTTCCTTCCTTCCTTCCTTCCTTCCTTCCTTCCTTCCTTCCTTCCTTTCTTGTTGCGTCGGGTCTTAGTTGCGGCACGTGGGCTCTTTGTTATAGCGTGCGGGCTTCTCCCTAGTTGTTGTGTGTGAGCTTCCCTCTAGTTGTGGTGTGTGGGCTCCAGGGTGCGTGGGCTCTGTAGTTTGTGGCACGCAGGCTCTCTCTGTGAGGCGTGTGAGCTCAGTAGTTGTGGTGCATGGGCTTAGTTGCCTCGCGGCATGTGGGATCTTAGTTCCCTGACCAGGGATTGAACCTGCGTCCCCTGCATTGGAAGGCGGATTCTTTACCACTGGGCCATCGGGGAAGTCCCATAGAATTTTGATTTAGAAATTTTAAAATTTTAATTTAATTTTTTATTTTGTTTATTTATTTTGGCTGCTCTGTGTGGCTTGTGGGATCTCTGTTCTCCCACCAGGGATTGAAGCTGGGCCCTCGGCAGTGAAAACATGGAGTCCTAACCACTGAAGCACCAGGGAATTCCCCCAACTAGAATTTTGATTGGGAATGTTTTTGAATTCCTAGATTAATTTACAGAGAATCAACACTTTCATATTAAGTTGTCCATGAGCAAGGAACAGCTCTCACATAGCATAGTTTGCATATTTTTCTTGTGGAATTTGATGCTTTTTTTGGTGACCTAATATATTGTCAGTTTTGGTAAACATTCTTTGTGTGATTGGGAAAAATGTATATATTCTATTAGATGTAGAAAAATGTAAGTATATATATATATATGATGGAAAACATTGAGATGGAAAAATATTACAGTGTGAATTTATTGATTGTTCAGATACTCAAATATCCAATTTTGTCCCTTATTAAGATTCTACCTAGGGAGTAGTTCCCTGGTGTCCTAGTGGTTAGGACTCTGGGCTTTCACTGCCATGGCCTGGGTTCAATCCCTAGTCGGGGAACTGAGATCCTGCAAGCCGCGGGGTGTGGCTGGAAAAAAAAAAAAAGATTCTACCTCATTTTTTTATTGTTCAGATTCTTCTGGTATACATATATATATATATATTTTTACATCAACTTTTAATTGTAGAATAGTTTGTAATTTTCTTCCTTTTTAAAAAAGATTTATTTATTTATTTATTTATTTATGGCTGCGTCAGGTCTTAGTTGTGGCACGTGGGATCTTCGTTGAGGCATGCAGGATCTTTTGTTTTGGCTCGAAGGCTTATCTCTAGTTGGGGCTTGCGCATTTTCTCTTCTCTAGTCGTGGAGTGCAGACTGGGCGGGTGGGCTCTGTAGTTTGCAGCACGCAGACTCTGTAGTTGAGGCGCGTGAGCTCAGTGGTTGTGGTGCGCAGGCTTAGTTGCCCCATGGCATGTGGGTTCTTAGTTCCCTGACCAAGGATTGAACCCGTGTCCTCTGCATTGCAAAGCGGATTCTTTACCACTGGACCACCAGGGAAGTCCCTCTTAATTTTCTTCTTGCTTTATTCTTTGATCTATTGGTTATCTAAAGGTATATTTACTTTTCCAAATTGTTGGGAGTTTATTTTCTAATTACCTTTTTGGTATTTACTTCCAGTTTAATACTCCTGTGTGCAGAGAACATATTCCATATGATTTATTTTATTTTATTTTTTAAAAATTTGTGGGCTTCCCTGGTGGCGCAGTGGTTGAGAGTCCGCCTGCCGATGCAGGGGACGTGGGTTCGTGCCCCGGTCCGGGAAGATCCCACGTGCTGCAGAGCGGCTGGGCCCGTGAGCCATGGCCGCTGAGCCTGCGCATCCGGAGCCTGTGCTCCGCAACGGGAGAGGCCACAACAGTGAGAGGCCCGCGTACCGCAAAAAAAAAAAAAAAAAAAAATTTGTATTGGAGTATAGTTGATTTACAGTGTTGTGTTTTCTATATGATTTTGATCTTTTGAAATTTGTTATGACTTATTTTTGTCACCCTGTTTATGGTTAGTTTTGGTAATTGTTCCACATACACTTGAAAAGAATGTGAATTCTGCCATCGGTACAGTGTTATAGATATGTCCAGTAGACCATGTTTGTGCATCTTCTGGTTTTAAAGTTAAGTATTTTCCTTTTTGTGTGTGTGTGTGTGTGGTTGCTCTTAAGACCTAAATGTCTGTTTATTAACTCTTTTCTTTTCTTTTTTTTTTTTTTTTTTGCGGTACACGGGCCTCTCACTGTTGTGGCCTCTCCCGTTGCGGAGCACAGGCTCCGGACGCGCAGGCTCAGCGGCCATGGCTCACGGGCCCAGCCGCTCCGCGGCATGTGGGATCTTCCCAGACCGGGGCATGAACCCGTGTCCCCTGCATTGGCAGGCGGACTCTCAACCACTGCGCCACCAGGGAAGCCCTAACCACATACTCTTTAACATACTCTTGTAATGTTCTACCTCCCTTCTTGCCCTATATTGTCTAGAATTTTTGTTCTCACTTCTTTATGGGTATAAGTACTTTGTCTTTTTCTTTTTGTTGGAGTTTTTTCCAATAACAATAAATTTCACTAAGGTACCAGTTTATCTTACTTTTTATGTCTTGCATTATTATTCTGTATTTATTTCTCTTCTTTGTGAATGCTTCCTCCAAGAATATTTTCAGTCTGGGACTTTTTGTGACAAACTTTCTGAGGCATTACATGCCTGAGAATATTTTCATTATGCTCTTTAATTTAATTTAAATGAATTTAATTTAATTCATTTAATTTAAATGAAAACTTGGCTTGATGCAAAATTATGGGTCCAGTACTTTAAGAATATTACTTTATTGTCATCTTGTATCCAGTGTTACTCTTGAAGTTTGATGTTTGTCTGATTCTTTTGTAGGTGTTCTTTCTCTTTTGAAACTTTGTAGAATTTTTTGGTCTTATTTTCCATAAATTTTACTGTATTTTAGGTGTGGGTTTTTCCATCACTCTCTTGTTTGGCAATCTTAGATCTTTTAGTCTGTGGTTTTTCATCTATTTGATTGTGGTAAATTTATTTCTTAATGGTAATCTAAAATTATTATTATTTCTTCAACTGTTCTCTCTCTTTTCCATTCCTTCTGGAACTCATTTTATTCAGATGTTGGCACCTAGAAAAATTTTGTCTCTAAACTGATAATAAAGCAAACTTTTTAAAGAACTTTTGATGGCATGCTGGAGAACTTTACTGACAGTTATTTGAGTAAACAAGACTTGGTGCTTCTTGTTGCAGACCTCCATTGACCATTTGGTACCTGTATGTCAAGTGGCCCACTTGTCAGGGGATAAAGCCTTGAAGTTGCTTGATGAAAGTTCATTTCCTTTACGACTTAGTAACATCCTTTTTTTTTTTTTTTTTTTTAATGGCTGTGTTGGGTCTTCGTTTCTGTGCGAGGGCTTTCTCTAGTTGTGGCAAGCAGGGGCCACTCTTCATCGCGGTGCGCGGGCCTCTCACTATCGCGGCCTCTCTTGTTGCGGAGCACAGGCTCCAGACGCGCAGGCTCAGTAATTGTGGCTCACGGGGCCAGCTGCTCCGTGGCATGTGGGATCTTCCCAGACCAGGGCTCGAACCCGTGTGTCCAGCCTTGGCAGGCGGACTCTCAACCACTGCGCCACCAGGGAAGCCCCACACAGAATGTTCCAATCTATTTTTTTTTTTTTTTTTGCTGTATGTGGACTTCTCACTGTTGTGGCCTCTCCCGTTGCGGAGCACAGGCTCCAGACGCGCAGGCTCAGCGGCCATGGCTCACGGGCCCAGCCGCTCCGCGGCATGTGGGATCTTCCCAGACCGGGGCACGAACCCGTGTCCCCTGCATCGGCAGGCGGACTCTCAACCACTGCGCCACCAGGGAAGCCCTAGTAACATCCTTTATCTAACGCATACTTCAGTGCTCACACTTAAGGTGAGTGTTGCAGTTGTGTGCTTGATTGTGCAAGTTAAGGGAATCTACTTTTAAAAAACAAAACTAATCCCTGGTGCAGAGCTATACCTCCTTAATCAGTGACACATTATAATAATTTAAAATGTGTATATAGAGACAGTAGGAGAAACTTCTTTGAAAGATGTGTGCAAACAAGAGAGAAACCGGTGCGGGGTGGTTTCTATGTTAAAATTTTGTCAGTATTTTAAATTAATTTAAAATTTTAATTTAGTTTTCATTTTTTAGTTATTACTCTTCTATTTAAGTCTCCAAGTTTATTAGATGGGAGAATTGAGGAGAAATGATAGTTGTCCAAGACCATATGATTTTTTTTTTTTTTTTTTACTTCAGGAAATTATACTGTTTTATTTGAAACAATAAAAGATACTGAGCTAAGTAGGTGAAGACCACAGGTATTATAGAAATATAACCTCTAGGCTTTTTGTTTTAGCTTATTTTTAAACAAAGTATTATTTATGGAACAGTATTTCATGCTAATTCTCATAATGGCTTTAAAAACCCTTGTCTTTCCTGCCTCCCTTTCTTTTGCTTTTTTTTTTGTTATGCATGTTTTTTGTTTTTTTTTATTTTGCGGTACGTGGGCCTCTCACTGTTGTGGCCTCTCCCGCTGCGGAACACAGGCTCCGGATGCGCAGGCTCAGTGGCCATGGCTCATGGGCCCAGCCACTCCGCGGCATGTGGGACCCCTCCGGACCGGGGCACGAACCCACGTGCCCTGCATCGGCAGGCGGACTCCCAACCACTGCGCCACCAGGGAAGCCCTAAGACCATAGGTTTTTTTTTATTTTTTATTTTTTTATTATTTTTTTTTTTGCGGTACGCGGGCCTCTCACTGTTGTGGCCTCTCCCGTTGCGGAGCACAGGCTCCGGACGCGCAGGCTCAGCGGCCATGGCTCACGGGCCCAGCCGCTCCACGGCATGTGGGATCTTCCCGGACCGGGGCACGAACCCGTGTCCCCTGCATCGGCAGGCGGACTCTCAACCACTGCGCCACCAGGGAAGCCCAGACCATATGATTTTTAAAGGCAACAGTTCAACTGGAAATGGAAGTGTCTTTCTTTAATTCTTTAATATCTATTGAGTGACTCGATGTTCCAGACACTGAAGATAAAGGAGTACACAAGACTCTTCACCTCAGCTCCTTGGCAAAATATTTTTATTTAAAAATTATGAAATCAGTATTTCAAATAATATGGAAGTGCACAGAAAAAAGAAGGACTTTCCCCATCTCCCCTAATTCCTCTAGCTCGTTCTTCCTAGGGATAATCACTGTTAAAGCTGGTGTACGTCTTTCCAGACCATTGCACATGTATGTATGAATTATTTATATGTGTATGTGTGTGTATGCATATATATATAATAATAATAATTATTATTATTATCTTTTTTTGACTGCACCACTCAGCTTTCAGGATCTTAGTTCCCCGACCAAGGGTCGAACCCTTGGCCCCTGCAGTGGAAGCACGGAGTCCTAACCACTGGACCGCCAGGGAATTCCCTATATGTGTATACTTTTAACAGAAATAGAATCATACCTTATATACTATTTATGATAGTTAATTTTTCTACTTAAATATGTATCATGTACATTCTTTCATATCTGTCCTTCTTGCTGGCTTTTTAACATTTTGTTGTATCATTACACCATCACTTTAACTTTTCCCTGTTGATACACAGTTACGTTGTCTCCATGTTTTTAATATTATAAATAATGTCACATAAAATGACCTTTCTCTTTTAGGCAAAGTGGAAATAAATACTGAGTCAAAGGTATACTGTACTTTACATTTTTATAGGTTTTTCCAAATTGTTCTATAAATAGGCTAAATCAGTATGCACTCCTCTCCCCAATACTCTCAGCACTGTTAAGTTTTTATATACCTTTTACTGGCCGATTTAAGGAGTTAGGATTTAAGTTTCTTGAAGGGCAGAGTGTTTAATCATCAAGTATCTTTAGTATCTAACACAGTAACAGGTGTTAATAAATTTTGTTTGTGGAATGAATGGATCCCTGAAGATAATTAATAAGCTTATGAAATTATGTTAATACTACAAAGCCAAACAAGTATCCTTACTTGAGACTGTATCCTCCACTGTCAGACTGCAGGTGTAATATTTGTTACTTACACTTCTTCACCTGGTTCTAACAATCTTATGAGGTAAATAGTAGTTTTTGAATTACAGTGGTAGTGCTGCAATATAAGACTGGTTCTGTCTAACTTTTAAGTCTGTGGCATTTTTCGGTATACCTATTGTCTCTTTGTCATTAAAATTTTTTTTCTTTTATTATTTATTTTTGGC
Organism: Hyperoodon ampullatus; assembly: GCF_949752795.1. NCBI lineage: Eukaryota > Metazoa > Chordata > Mammalia > Artiodactyla > Ziphiidae > Hyperoodon > Hyperoodon ampullatus. Next base: position 70,517,829 of record NC_136928.1, read on the forward strand.
TGCTTTGGGTCTTCGTTGCTGCACGCGGGCTTTCTCTAGTTGCGGCGAGTGGGGGCTACTCTTTGTTGTGGTGCGCAGGCTTCTCAGTGTGGTGGCTTCTCTTGTTGCAGAGCACGGGCTCTAGGGCGCACGGGCTTCGGTAGTTGCGGCACATGGGCTCAGTAGTTGTGGCGCACGGGCCTAGCTGCTCCGTGGCATGTGGGATCTTCCCTGACCAGGGCTCGAACCCATGTCCCTTGCATTGACAGGCGGATTCTTAACCACTGTGCCACGGGGAAGTCCCTCTTTGTCATTTTAAGTAATATAATATTTTCAGGTAAAAGAATTATCTTCCAGGAAGAAAAATGCAGTTTAAACTATAATAGGCTATTTTTTAAATCTTTTTACAACTCCTCAGCTCACTTCTATATATTTTTTTCCCTTTCTATATTCTTTCATGATGATTGTTTAGAAATATTAAACTAGTAAGCCATTGCTCTTGGGATATTTGAGGAAATTTTAGGACATTTTGTGTGCCTGAAGTTTTAGGACTTTGTAGAATAGTACTGGCTCTAAGAAAATAAACAGCAGTGTGAGTTTTGTTTCCTGAAGTCATGGTAACTGCTGCCTCTGTGAATTCTTTTTACAAATGAAAGAGAAAGAAATTGACTGAATTTCTAAGCTCTCATGAAAACAGGAGTACCTATTTTTAAGAAAGGTAGAAAAAAAGGCTGTCTTATAAAGGAAATTGGAAAAGATTGATTGCACCCATATACTTTCTGATCTAACCTGTTGGCAGTTCCTATTCTGTTTTTTCTTGTTTCTTGAGGATCTTTTTCTCATCAGTTATCTTGCTCTTTTATTTTTTTGTTTTGGCCTTGCTGTGTAGCTTGTAGGTTCTTAGTTCCCCAACCAGGGATCGAACCTGGCATTGAGAGCGCCAAGTTCTAACCCATGGACCTCCAGGGAATTACCCTCTTTAAAATTTTATTGTATTTTATTCTCTTCTCTGGTTCCTTTTCTTCTGTTTACAAGAATCCAGGTCTTCTTTAAAAAAAAGAAAATCCTTCACTGCCTTCTTTGACTTTGTAACCTCTTTAAGCCTATTATCTTATTCTTCTTAATTCTGACACATAAGAGTAGCTCTGTAGTTTATCAGCTCTACATTCTTACCACTCACTGGGTTCTTCACTTAGCGATTTCCACCTCAGCATTTTGCAGAAATTGCCCTATCAGAAGTTACAGTGACCTCCTAATTACCAATCCACATGTTTATCAGCTTTCATCCTGTTTAGTCTGTTTTTTAAATTTAATTAATTTAATTTATTTACTTTTGGCTGTGTTGGGTCTTCATTGCTGCGTGTGGGCTTTCTGTAGTTGCCGTGAGCGGGGTCTACTCTTTCTTGCGGTGTGCGGGTTTCTCATTGCGGTGGCTTCTCCGTGTTGCAGAGCACAGGCTCTAGGGCACGTGGGCTTCAGTAGTTGCGGCACGTGGGCTCAGTACTTGTGGCGCACGGGCCTAGCTGCTCCATGGAATGTGGGGTCTTCCCGGACCAGGGCTCGAACCTGTGTCCCTTGCATTGGCAGGTGGATTCTTAACCACTGCACCACCAGGGAAGCCCCATTGTTTAGTCTTTTTGGAACCAACTTCCACTCCCCCTGTTTGAGTGAGACACTGTATTTTTCTTTAGTTTATATGAGATCCTTTCTGCTTATTCCTTTAATGTAGGCATTTTTTAAGGTTTTGACTTTGCAGGCGGACTCTCAACCACTGTGCCACCAGGGAAGCCCAAGGTTTTGACTTTTGCCCTCTTGTTTTTTATTCTATATTTATTACCTGTGACGCTTTTATTACAATTTCATATCTATCTCTAGTCCTCACATCACTCTGTCTCAGAACTGCATTTCCGACAGTCTGATAGACATCTCCCTAGATTTCTGGCTAGAATTCTAAACCTTATTTTCGAAATTGGAATTCACTGTTACATTTCTCCCGTCAACATATGCCTCCCGTCCCCCCCACCTTCCTCCATAGCTCCTAAAACACAAAATCCACTTTTTACACCTGCCCAGTCTTTATTTTGAATATTGGTATTACTAATATTTTAGTTATTCAGCTTTATGTAATCAATTTCTTATTTTCTACTTTTACAATTCTATATGAGGCCATCATCAAGACTTGAATTAGGGCTTCCCTGGTAGCACAGTGGTTGAGAGTCCACCTGCCGATGCAGGGGACACGGGTTCGTGCCCCGGTCCGGGAAGATCCCACGTGCCGCGGAACGGCTGGGCCCGTGAGCCATGGCCGCTGAGCCTGCGTGTCCAGAGCTTGTGCTCTGCAACGGGAGAGGCCCGCGTATCGCAAAAAAAAAAAATAAAAAAGACTTGAATTCATCTATTGGTCTGCTAATTCACTTATTTCCTTGAATTTTTCATTTTTTAATGCTGTACTTGGGTACATTCTTTTTGTCTTTACATTGAAGTACAGGTTCTGGATTTCTGACAAATTGTGATCAGGGCAGGAAGCCTTCCCTGAAAACCAGAGCAGCATAAATTCTTCTCTGTTTTATTATTTTCAACTTCTTTTACCTATTTTTACAAGATTTATGGTAGAATAGTGTTCAGTATTTGTGGTAGCTGATGAGTATGGTTTAAGAAATTCTTAAGACTCAAGGAGAAAATCATTTCTGTAAATTGGAAAAATTTTCTGCCTGATTTTAGAAGGTTAGAGTTTAAGAGAAAAAGTCACTTAGGTGGGGATGACTTAACTTTTCCTTTCTGTAGTATTTGACACTGTTACTCTTACACTTCTCATGGAAGTTATCTCATCCTTGAATCATGTTCCTCTGACCATTCTATGTGTTACATTACTGTTACAAAATAAAGTCCACGTGATTTATGATGTCTTCCTTCATCTCTTAGCAGTTTTCATTTTTTGCTTTCAGAGACTTGTGTATTTCTATTATAGTACTTAGTATAACATGCCATATATCATTACTGTGACTGTTTGTGAACTCAACAGATTGTGTATTGGGTTGTAAGTAGGTTTTACTCTTTTTTTACCACCCCCCCCAACCCCCATGTCTTATGTACCCAGTAGGTCCTCAACAAATGTTTGTTAAATGAAATTATTCCCTTAGTTTGAAATGCCTTTCCTGCTCGTGGATTGTAATCACTCTGACACATATTGCTAAATGACTGTGGGTAGGTTGCATAATCTCTCTTAAATATTTTTGTCCTGAAACTGGCAACGCCTTCCCTCAAAGGGTTAGGTTATAATTAACTAGTAAAATGCTTTGAAGAAGTTAAAGTTGAACATTATGATCATCCTATTAAAGGTGAATTGTTAGTATCAGGTTTGTAGGTAAAAACTTTCCCAAAGCTTGAAGTTAATTAAATGGTGTAGAAGTAATTATTTTGTAGTATTTACATTTTGGTTATTTGCTTTATTTAAATCCCTGCATTTCTTTGGAGGGAAGGAGTCTTTTGTAATGCTATTTATTCTGAGGTCTCTGTCACTGAGCCAAGTCACGACTGAAACCCTTTCATTGTAAGAGTGGTACAGTAGTGCAGTGCAGCAGTTAGGATGATGTGTGTCATATTATACTTGAACTGTTTTATATACCAGAGGTCCTCAGACTTTCGTGTACTAAGAATCATTCAGAGGCCCTCATTTAAAATATCCCCACCTCCAGAGCTCTAGTTTAGCAGGTTATGTTTGTTTAATGAGAAGTCAGGGGCTTTATGATTCAGTTAGTATGTGGACAACACTTTGAGAGACACTCCTGAATGCAACTGTAAAAAGCCAGTAGAACGTGAAAGAATTAGTAATAAATAAACACAAACTCATTTAAATCGATATTGAAAGAGTTATATAATAACTTACATTATTTAAAAAATGGCTAGACTTCAAATATTTTACTATTTTGTCTTTAATTCAGTAAGTACATAGTACTTATTCTCAGAGTGTGTTTGTGAAACTTCAGTACCTACAGATGCTCCATGAAAAAAGAGCTTGATCAAATAAGCTTGTGAAATGTTATATACTGTCTTTCATACTTAGAGCTATACTGCATGTTAACTTTTTTTTTTTTTTTTGGCGGCACCTAGCGGCATGTGGGGTCTTAGTTCCCTGACCAGGGATTGAACCCAAGTCCCTTGCATTGGAAGCCTGGAGTCTTAACCACTGGACTGCCAGGGAAATCCCAGCATATTAACATATTAAAGACTTATTAGAAGTCCTGAAGCAAAAAACCTTGGACCTCATTGTTTCTCAAATTTATTTGTCCACGAGTCTTCCTTTGTTTCTCCTAATAATTTCTATTAATTTACAGAACAAACTTGGGAAAGTCTTGCCTTTTTTTCCCTTGGTATAGTGTGGAATTAAAAAGAAGTAGGGTATTTTTTATAATTAAAGAACTTAAAATCTTGCTCGAATGTCAAGACTTGGATGTGATACTTTAAAGATGGTAAATATATAATGCTAAATTGAATATAATTAAGTGCCAAAATGTAGAGTTGCAGCTAGAAGAGGGAAAAAGGTCAATTTAGGTTAGATTCTTCAGGTAAGATTTTGAGGGACAGATGGGTCTTGAAGGATGAGTGGTGGGATTTGATTAGGAGTAATGCTGGCCTGGACTATCTAAATTGGTAAAGTAGTTTACAGGTATCAGTTTCTTTTTTCACAAATATGTCTTAGCTTAGAACATATGACAGTGCTTCCTCAGTGACTTATTTGTTGAATATGTTATATAGTAATGCTTTTCAAACTAACGTGTATAAGAATTATCTGGGGAATCTTGTCAAAAATGGTTTCTGATTGGATGGGTCAGGAGTGCAGCACATTTGAAATGACAAATGTAGAGGCTGATCAAGTCTTGGATCAGTAGTTGAGTAAGATGACCTTTGAGGCACACTTTAACCTTGGTATTTTATAAATATTCTAGGGTGGAGTGTCTGAGGTAGTAGACAGAGAGCAATATTAGGAATGGAAGGACCTAAATTCTATGTTTTTTTTTTTTTCCTCAAGTCTGTCAGTCATTTGTTAGCCATATGACCTTGGGCTAGTTAGTTAACTTATGTCTGAGCTTCTCTATTTACTCTGTTAAAGGGTGGGGTTGGAGAAGGCAAGGGCCTGAGGAAGTGAAATAATACAATTTAAAAAAACCCATTTCTGTGACCTCCCTGGTGGTCCAGTGGTTAAGAATCTGTGACCTCCCTGGTGGTCCAGTGGTTAAGAATCTGCCTTCCAATGCAGGGGACGCAGGTTCGATCCCTGATCAGGGAACTAAGATCCCACATGCCATGGAGCAACTAAGCCGGTGTACTGCAACTACCGAGCCCACGTGCTCTGGAGCCCGCATGCCACAACTAGAGAGAAGCCCGCATGCCTCAAACGAACAGCCCGTGCACTGCAACTGAGACCCAACACAGCCAAAAAAATAAATAAATAAAATAAAAAACAAATAAATAAATAAAGTTAAAAAAAAAGAAACATCCATTTCTTAAGTACATTAAGCATGTTTACTGTTAAATACTATTACATGATTGAATTGCATCTTAAATGGTTTTTCCCACCTCTACGTGGGATGGTTTGGAAGTAGCTAACTAGTTTTTCTGGGGAACTTAAACTAATAAGCGGAGGTGTATGTTACACAGCTAACATGTTTATTATCCTTACTTATAGACATTTTGTTGTTTGAATTTCTAATCGTTTTTTCCTTTGTGCCTTTTAGTATGAAATGTGGTCTTGTGGCTTTAAAACTAGTTCATGGTAAATTGTATTACAGCACAAAATAAAAAATTGGTCTTTTTGTGAAAAACATTTTAGTAAGTGGATATTAATTCTATAGGTTATACTTGGATACCTTTAAACATATATTGCAAGTATGTCTCATCTTTGTTTGCAAGTGGCTACATTTTGACTAATTATTTGTGTAATGTAGTCGTGTTGCTTTGGGAACATATGATACAGAAATGACATTTATGAAATGGATAGTTTTTATATATTTTTCCTTTTTTTAAATAAATTTATTTATTTTTGGCTGCATTGGGTCTTCGTTCCTGCACGTGGGCTTTCTCTAGTTGCGGCAAGAGGGGGCTGTTCTTTGTTGTGGTGCGCAGGCTTCTTGTTGTGATGGCTTCTCTTGTTGTGCAGCCCAGGCTCTAGGCACGCGGGCTTCAGTAGTTGTGGTGCGTGGGCTCAGTTGTGGCTCGTGGGCTGTAGAGCGCAGGCTCAGTAGTTGTGGCGTATGGGCTTAGTTGCTCCGCAGCATGTGGGATCTTCCCGGACCAGGGCTCGAACCCGTGTCCCCTGCATTGGCAGGCGGATTCTTAACCACTGCGCCACCAGGGAAGTCCCTATATATTTTTCTTAAAAGAATTGTAGCATAAAGGGAAATAACTCAAAAATGTTTAAATGGTAGTATATTGAAAATGATCATACATGCTTTTGAAATACTGATCAATAATCTTAAGTGATCAAGTATTAGCATATGAATTAAATCTTCTCTAAAGAAAAGGTAACCCTTTCCTCCACTCTCTTCCCCACCTGTCCAGCATCCAAGGAATTGGGTGGCGAAGAGGAAAGCTGCTCCTCAGAGACAGTGACTCCCCTAGTTTGAAGACATGAAACTAGGGAGGGGTTAGTGGAAGTGTGATGGATGGAGGTCTCGGGTTGAGAGATTGGTTACATTACACAAATTAATTAATTGAAAGAGCAAATGAATAAATGTATTTGAAGATAATGGAAGCCGTGTTTCTCATTGGAAAGGACTTACAAACAAAAAGGGAAAGTCTAGAAAGAAACTTAAGATATGGAATTAGTTGAAAGCATTGGTGTACACACATTTTTAAAATTATTATTTATGCACAGATAAAGAAATAGATATAGATGTCTATATTTCTATGTATCTATATAAATTAATATATCCTAGCTTTCTCTGCTGAGAGGACTGAATAGCAGTGAAACCCCGGTAACATTGAGCACACCTAGTGCCCAGATCTTGATTTCTGAATACTATCCTTGACTAAGAGGAACCTGAGCTTAATTTCTAGGGTCAGGAAGGGAGAGTACAAGATGAGCCTACAGATTTCTTTTGTGCCAGAAAGTAAGGAAGTCCTCAAAATGATGGGGACATGTCAAAAGAATATTGGAACCACTTTGAAAGGGCTCCTGATGGCCAAATCTTGTATAATTTGAGCAAAGAAATAGAGTAATGGATTAAAACCCCCAGAATAAAGTAAGAATCCATGAATCCATACTGATATAAATAAATGAGTGAATGAATTGAGAAAGGAGGGTTGGGAGGGAAAATTCTTTTTATTTATTTTTTGGTTGCATTGGGTCTTAGTTGTGGCACTCAGGATCTTTTGTTGTGGTGTGCAGGCTTCTCTCTAGTTGTGGCGCACGGGCTCATTAGTTGCGGTGCATGGGCTTCAGAATGCGAGGGCTTAGTTGCCCCGTGGCCTGTGGGATCCTAGTTCCCTGACCAGGGATTGAACCGGTGTCCCCTGCATTGCAAGACAGATTCTTAACCACTGGACCACCAGGGAAATCCCGGGAAAATTCTTTAAAGTAGGATGCCAACTAAAACATATAGGAGTGATACGATTAGATAATTACCATCATGATGGTATTGGATAAAGGCAAGAGCATTCAATGAATGCTGTGGCTAGTGGGTGGAGGTTTGATGAGGAACAGGATATTGGTGGATTATCAGAATGGTTTCATATAAACTAATCAAATACAAAGGGAAAAATAGTGACTTTATGGTGGAGAAACCTGGCAGACACCAACTTGACTAGGTGATCAAGGTTATACCTAATGATGCGTAGGTATAGTATGCATAATATCATGTCTGTATATTCTTTCTATGAATGTTATGGCCTGACTTGGGTTACGAGGAACATCAGATGCCCACATCACAAAAGGGATGAGGAACCAAGCAGGAACCATCTCTGACTGACCCAGACTGATAGTCATCCTGGAAAATAAAAAGCCTATATTCTTTACAGTCAAGGGCATGAAAATGGGGAAAGATTAAAGGATTGTTCCAGATAGAAGGAGACAGAGGAGATATGATAAGTACATACAATATATGTTCCTGGTTAGGATCCTGAACCAGAAAGGAAAGAGAGACCTTGTTGGGACATATGATAAAATTTGAATGTGTCCATGGACTGGCTCTGTGTTATATCAATGATGATTTCCTAATTGGGAGGGTTGAACGATGCTAATATAGCAGAGTGTTCTTATTTTGGGAGTTACACACCGGAGTATTTAGGAGAGGAATGATGAATCATGTCATAAAAAGTTGTATCTACACATATTCTGTAGGCTTGAAGCTATTTTAAAATAAAAACAAACTAAACATACTTTTCTGAGGATACATTTATCTTTCTAACTTTTTTGTTTCTGTATTTACAGATTATTACATTTTGCTACACTTGTAGAGAGATTCCTTCAGTAAATGTTTATTGGTTGAATAAGCACCGTACTTTTTCCAAGAATTTAAGAATTCTGTTAATTTTAATAGGATAATAAATACATTTTAAACTTTGTCTTTCAGAAAGCTGAAGTTGATGGTAGTTTAAGTGATAGCCATGTGTCTCCTCCAGCCAAACGCACTTTGAAACAACCTGATTCTGTTTGCAAAGACAAATCAAAATCACGAAGTACTGGTCAGCGAGAGGAATGGAACATATCAACTGGACAGGCCAGGTGAGAATGAAGAACTCCTCCATTGTTTTTTCATGAATTATTTGATGTGATTCAGGGCTGATAATTGCTAATTTTCTTAAATTGTAAAGCCACCTGGCTAGAAATACTTATAAATTGTATTAAGCTTATTTTATAATTTCTGTATGTAATTTTATTATCTCTAAATATGCCAAAAATATATGTAGTATATAATAGAAACTAATATTACTAAAGCAATAAGAATTTGGATAGGTCTTGAATGTGCATATGTGTTTATAGTCCTGAAAATTTAAATAAAAACATATGGTTAAAATTATATTTTTTACTTGAAAATAAGATAAAATCTCCCCTTCCTAAAATTAAGTATTCCACTTGAATTGGTATACTAAAATGTAATAAAATCTAAATTAATTTTTAAAGAAATCTTTTCATCTCTCTGGTTGTTTTCAACTTAAATTTGCTTTGTGTCTGTTTCGATATGTATTAGAAAACAATTTTACTCACTTAACCAAAGTAAGTGGTACTAATTTAATGTAGATAGGATAGGTGTACACACACTCAGAAAAGATTTAAATTTTGAGCTTAGAGTCTTTAGCTTCTCTTTTTTCCACTGTTTGATGTAGAAGTGCTGATGATGTGCCAACTGCAAACCAGAAGTAAAAGGGAATTCCCTTTTGACAGTATTTTGATTTTATGTGTGTAGGTAAATTCGGGATACTCTTAGGCTTTAATGAAAATAATCTTTGCAGTTATATAGATTTTGACAGGCATTGTACATTTACTAGTCTCTAAAGAGTCTTTACCTATTTTAATATGTATTTAAAATTTTAAATTTTGCATTGGCTGGGATTTGAGTAGAAGATTATGTGAATCATAGTCTATTGATTTTTTTTAACTTTACCATACTCCTTCATCTGTGAGATGAAACAGATCCAGATAACTATAATGATGTTACTTAAAATAAGTACATCCTTTTAAATACACTTCTACACTTTATCTGCCTGTTGTAATCTGTATCCTGTATTTATTAAATGAGTGAATCAAGCTTCTTTTTCTAGTAAATGTTTTAAAAAGTGTTCTTGTAGTGTTAAAAGTTTGACCTTTAATTGTAAGATAATTTTTACAGTTTAATTCAGGTGTAAGTTTCTGATACCATAGATTTCCCACATCTTATCCACTCAAATCTTTTATGTAAATTAATCTTGATCATGTCTTTCATGTAAAAAGGCTTAAAATTTTTTTGAGGGGAGAGATCTCGTTTTGCTTCCATTTAGGTACCTTAGAGTTTGATATTCCTTTAAAAAAATATTAAGTACATTTTGAATAAAAAGCTTAAGAAATAATGAATACTAATAAAATTTACTTTTTTTTGGCAGGAGAATAATGTTTAGCAGTTCAAACAATTTAAAAAGTTTTTTGAATTAAACTTTCATCAAGGGATGTGATTAAGTGCTACACTGTTAGAATTAGACTCTTTTAGTGTTTCAGATGACCTGAAAAGAAAATGCCATTTGACCTATCAGATTCAACAAAATTGAATTTTAGGGAAACTTGTAGTTAAAGATATTTTAGATTTTGAGATAGTATAAATACAAAAATCAGGATTTATTTGAAGGCTTGTATTAATTTTTATGTCATGAACCTGAGAATCCTAATTCCTTTATTTTGGTACTCTGAAGTCTTCAGAGTATCTAAGGTAAAATGACTTTCACAAAAATAATTTGTTAAAATACAATTCATTGGAGGAAAATTGAATATAGATGAGAATTAGTATTAGCTATGAAAAATAATGAATCCTAAAGAACTTTATTAACAACCACTGTATTCTTTTTTTTAAAACAAGTTACTTACTTACTTACTTCTTTCTTTCTTTCTTTCTTTAATTTATTTACGGCTGCGTTGGGTCTTCGTCACTGTGTGCGGGGCTTTCTCTAGTTGCAGCGAGTGGGGGCTACTTTTCATTGCGGTGTGTGGGCTTCTCATTGCGGTGGCTTCTCTTGTTGCGGAGCATGGGTTCTAGGTGCACGGGCTTCACTGGTTGTGGCACGCAGGCTCAGTAGTTGTGGCTTGCGGACTCTAGAGCACAGGCTCAGTAGTTGTGGCTCACGGGCTTAGTTGCTTCACGGCATGTGGGTTCTTCCTGGACCACGGCTCAAACCCGTGTCCCTTGCATCAGCAGGTGGATTCTTAACCACTGTGCTACAAGGGAAGTCCCGAAAATTTTGTTTTGTGGTCAGATGATGAGGGAGTAGTGAGGTGAGGCAGAAATGTAATCACCACTGCTGAGGCTCATTAGAATGAAGGCTGGTAGTGGTTAAAGTCTTTCCAAATGATTGATTTTGCTGAATTGAGGTTTAAAATTCTCATAAATCATGGAATGCCTTGGGTTTATGTGGGAAAGGGAGAGTAAGTAATGATTTTTGAGTCTGATATTGCATTTGTAGTGTGCTTCACATAATTAAAGGTGTGGAAACTTTTAATGTAATAATTATCTAATGCAGAGTGATACTGTCTCCATTTAAAAAATTTAGGATACAGAGATATAGGGAAATATCCCACACCCACACCCTCCTTTTTTTTTAATATCTTTATTGGAGTATAATTGCTTTACAATGGTGTGTTAGTTTCTGCTTTATAACAAAGTGAATCAGCTATACATATACATATATCCCCATGTCTCCTCCCTCTTGTGTCTCCCTCCCTCCCACCCTCCCTATCCCACCCCTCTAGGTGGTCACAAAGCACCAAGCTGATCTCTCTGTGCTATGCGGCTGCTTCCCACTAGCTATCGATTTTACATTTGGTAGTGTATATATGTCCGTGCCACTCTCTCAGTTTGTCCCAGCTTACCGTTCCCCTTCCCCCAGTCCTCAAGTCCATTCTCTAGTAGGTCTGCGCCTTTATTTCCGTCCTGCCCCTAGGTTCTTCATGACCTTTTTTTTTTTTTTTTTTAGATTCCATATGTATGTGTTAGCATACGGTATTTGTTTTTCTCTTTCTGACTTACTTCACTCTGTATGACAGACTGTAGGTCCATCCACCTCACCACAAATAACTCAGTTTCATTTCTTTTTATGGCTGAGTAATATTCCATTGTATATATGTGCCACATCTTCTTTATCCACTCATCTGTCGATGGACACTTAGGTTGCTTCCATGTCCTGGCTACTGTAAATAGAGCTGCAATGAACATTGTGGTACATGGCTCTTTATGAATTATGGTTTTCTCAGGGTATGCCCAGTAGTGGGCTTGCTGGGTCATATGGTAGTTCTATTTTTAGTTTTTTAAGGAACCTCCATACTGTTCTCCATAGTGGCTGTATCAATTTACATTCCCACCAACAGTGCAAGAGGGCTCCCTTTTCTCCACACCCTCTCCAGCATTTATTGTTTGTAGATTTTTTGTTGATGGCCATTCTGACTGGTGTGAGGTGATACCTCATTGTAGTTTTGATTTGCATTTCTCTAATGATTAATGATGTTGAGCATTCTTTCATGTGTTTGTTGGCAAACTGTATACCTTCTTTGGAGAAATGTCCATTTAGGTCTTCTGCCTATTTTTGGATTGGGTTGTTTGTTTTTTTTGATATTGAGTTGCATGAGCTGCTTGTATATTTTGGAGATTAATCCTTTGTCTGTTGATTCGTTTGCAAATATTTTCTCCCATTCTGAGAGTTGTCTTTTGGTCTTGTTTATGGTTTCCTTTGCTGTGCAAAAGCTTTGAAGTTTCATTAGGTCCCATTTGTTTATTTTTGTTTTTATTTCCATTTCTCTCGGAGGTGGGTCCAAAAGGATCTTGCTGTGATTTATGTCACAGAGTGTTCTGCCTATGTTTTCCTCTAAGAGTTTTATAGTGTCTGGCCTTACATTTAGGCCTTTAATCCATTTTGAGTTTATTTTTGTCACAGCCCCTTTTAAAAATAAAGGAGACTTCATAATCATAAAGGATTTATTAGAGGATTAATTTAAGCAGTGAACCCACCTGGTTACATTTTAAGTGATTAGTTTTTGGCAACATCGATTTAAGAGACTTTTTAGGCACCTTTATTATTGTATCGGCAGACCAACCCTTAAAATCCCAATATTCTCTATTTTTATACCCAAGTATTTCATATTCTACCTCCTTTTTCTCCTTTTTATAAAGAGAAACGATAATTGTAAAATGATGACAATAAACTATAATTGGTAATTGGATTGATTGAAGAACAAGTTTTTTTTTCTCCCCCCACCTTAAAATAGATCTTTCATTAGCAATGAAATAAAAGCCAATTAAGCACTGTCTTCTTTTTTTTGTTTTTTTTTTTGCGGTACGTGGGCCTCTCACTGTTGTGGCCTCTGCCGTTGTGGAGCACAGGCTCCGGACGCGCAGGTTCAGCGGCCATGGCTCACGGACCCAGCCGCTCTGCGGCATGTGGGATCTTCCCGGACCGGGGTACGAACTCTTTTGAATAATTTAAGTGTGTAAAATTCCAACCATTTGGTCTTACATACAGCTAAAATTCATATGGAGCCAAGACTTGTGAATTAAGTGATTAAACTGAGTTAATGTTATATTGGGTCCAAAGCCAAACTATATTTATTATTTTTCTATGTGGTTTTAAGTGGATTTTAAGAGTGATTCTAGGGAATCCCACATATATAATCTTCTAAGGAATGACCTGTTAACACATCAATTCTATTACTTTATAGTCAAACTCATATACCAGGAGGATTGTGTATTTGTACATAAAGGTGCTAAAAATGAAATACTTTCTAAGAGGTAGTATATTAGAACAAGATGGTTATGTTGTTTTTATGGGGAAAGGAGGGATGGAGTTTTTTATTTTGTGTTTTTGATAGTCTGAAGGCACAGAATAGTTTTTGTTCATACCTTTAGTCATCCTGTCTGTGACCTTTATTAGGGGCATTTATAATTAATATTTATAACGTTTAACATTTATAATTTTACATGAAGAATGCTGGAGTTACCAAAAATGTTAGAATATTTTAGTTAAAAAATGTTGTGCAAACCACATAGATAAGCAGATGACAGTCATATGTACTGTTTTTTGACTGTCCTCTCTCCCCCCTTTTTTAATCTTTGAAAATGATAATTGTTGGATATTTCAAAAAATACACTAGTAAGTTTAAATTGATAGCTCTTTTACTATGTAACAATTTAGTTTTTGGTTTTGAATTTCTAATTATAGTAAGGTGTACTGTGACTTTTTTCATAAGTCTTCATGTTTTAATGACCCTTTAAGTATCTTTCTAGTGACTTAACATTTCTGTTCCTCCACCAAAAGGGAGAGTTGTACAATAGATTTTGAGAAATTAGCTAAATTTTCATTTATTAGTTTAGAATGTGTAATATAATACTTTGAGGAAATTATTAAGTTGTGTTGGTGTTCAGATACTTTTTTTGTCTTACAGTTCATCATTTGAATAACTTTGTCATTGTTTGAATTTTATGTTGTCAACAAAAACCAATAGTAAATGTCTGTGACCATTGTTACTTATGGCGTCAGTTAACTTTATGATACATATTAAGCTTAAGCCTTTTCATTGGATTTTAATTTACAGAGTTGAAGACAGTAAGTTCAGTTTGTAATCCGTTATTAAAACTTTTCTTGAAGTAATGAAATGACTTAGCTAGTATATTTTATTAATTGGTATATTATCAGTCTTAGGGTAAAAAAATGTCTTTACTCTTAAAAAAGTAATATTACATTACAACATTTTAAAGATTAAAATGATTCCACCAGTATTTGCATTTCTTGCTTCTTTAAATGAATGTTGATGTGTTTGCATATTAAATATAATTGTGTTCTAGGTTAACTTCTCAGCCTGGTGCTACATTACCAAACGGACATAGTAGCTTATGTGAGTATTCTGTTATGAAACTGGTTAGTATTGAAATTCTTATAATGTTGTTAAGAGTATTAAAGTGGGGTAAAATAGCGTAGTTTACTAGTATGCTAAGTATACTGTTGGAAGTGACTGGATTTCAGTCATGGTAAATATGTAATTGTTAAACACTGAGAAATCAGTACAACTGAAATAGTTTAAATTATTATGGCAGATTGTAAACAGTTATAGAAATTTTAGATTTTGGATATTAAAGCCATTTAAGAGGTTATAGTAAGCTTTTTATAGTCTTTTAAAAGTAATTTTTGATTTTTTTTCTTTCTTTTTATGCTCTATTCTTTGAAATGGAAATTTCTCTCTTCTTGTAGCCCTTCGAAGCCATCCCCTTCGAGGTGAAAAGAAGGGAGATGGGGACCTTTCTTGTATAAATGGTGACATGGAAGTCAGAAAAAGTTGTCGTTCCAGGAAAAACAGATTTGAAAGCGTGAACCAGAGTTTGTTATTTGATCAACTAGTAAATAGGTATGAATGCTTTTGCAGTCAGCAGTTACATGTAACTGTTGGTTTTTTTAAGCCAGTTATGTTTTCAAAAGTAACTTAAGCACTGACTTAGCAATCAATACAATTATTTAAAAACTTAATTTGAATTAACCACGGTTAGCAACGATTGTCAGTTTCTGGTTACTTTATTAGATTTAATACAATTTATGTGATAGCTCATTTTTCTCATACTTTTTAAAGCTCTTGTGCATAGATAATATAAAAAGTAATTTTATTTTGACCTCACTGCTGTAGTCCTTTAATGTTTGCTCATTTAACATTTATGTTTTTCACAATTTTCAAGCAGCATTAAGTTTCATTATTGATATATAGTAGGCATAGTTTTACTTAGTCGAGATTCTGAATTGAAAGTCTTTTGAGACTGCCCATGTTGGATGTAGCCTAGCTGACTGCTCAGTGTCTACATGCAATGAAACTTTATTCTTCTCAGCTAATAAATCATCCTCCTTAATCACTGCAATAGCCTGGAGAAGTGAGGTCAGTGTAATTGCTATTTGAAATGAGAAGAAATTATATTCTATAGTGGTAGTGTCAAAATTAGTTATTATTCGTTAAGTACTTAGATCAGTATCTGGGGTATGTGTGTGTTTAAAACATAAAATGTGCCAATGTTACCGTATATTTTGTGGATGTCAGTGTCCTCTAATTTCTAAAAGTATCTATTCAGTTAACCTTATATTAGCTTTAAACTTTTTACAAATCCTTTTTTCTATACAATTTTTAACACCATCTTCAAATTAAAATATTTTAATTATTTTTTTTTCAGTGCCTTAGGTCTGTTAGTCAGTTACTTGTAGTAGCATTATGAATTTAAATATTTGGAGACTTATAAGCAAAGGTCTTATATTTGTAAGTTTTATTATATTAAGGTAGAAGATGTTCTGATTCCATCTTTTTTTTTTTGGCTGTGCTGCATGGCTTGTGGGATCTTAGTTCCCCATCCAGGGATCGAACCTGGGCCCCAGCAGTGAAAGTGCTGAGTCATACCCACTGGACCACCAGAGAATTCCCTGTTTCCGTCTGTTTTTGAGGCATTATCTTCTGGTGGATGCCAGTTCAGAAACAGATATTAATTGGGATGTTAGGTACAGTTACATATCAGAGATGATTTAATTATGTGTTGACGAAGAGCTGTTTTACATGTATGACAGTGTTTGATTCCACGGTTGTCTAAACCCTAGTTTTATTATATAATTGTAGTACTGCTGAAGCTGTACTACAGGAAATGGACAACATAAACATTAGAAGGAATCGTCGATCAGGAGAAGTAGAACGGCTTCGAATGTGGACAGATACAGAGTTTGTGAGTATATTAACTTTAACAACCTTTGCACGTATTTTTTATTTGGACTGAGGAATTGAGAGAGAGAGAGAGAGCAGCATTTGGATTTTCTTGAATTAACAGAATTGTTCCTTCTTTGTTTCCAGTTTAATCTGGGATTTTATTGTTTTCTTTCTTCTTTTATCCTTACCCTGCTTGCCACAACCTTCCCCAAAAGACCCTCTATACTTCTGCAGAGGGTCATCTTAAAATCCACCTCTGATTCTGTCACTTTTCTCATTGGAACCTTTAATGGTCTTTTTTTTTTTTTTCTTTTGCGGTACACGGGCCCCTCACTGTTGTGGCCTCTCCCGTTGTGGAGCACAGGCTCCGGACGCGCAGGCTCAGCGGCCATGGCTCACGGGCCCAGCCGCTCCGCGGCATGTGGGATCTTCCCAGACCAGGGCACGAACCCATGTCCCCTGCATCGGCAGGCGGACTCTCAACCACTGCGCCACCAGGGAAGCCCTCTTTTTTTTTTTTTTCAGCACTGTGCGGCACGTGGGATCTTAGTTCCCCGACCAGGGATTGAACCCGTGCCCTCTGCATTGGGAGGGCAGAGTCCTAACCACTGGACCAACAGGGAGGTCCCTTTAATGGTTTTTTAATGTGTACTGAATTAATTAAAAACACCTTGACCTTCATCATCTCGTTTCAACTTTATCTTCTCACATACCATTGCCCAAATATAAACAAATCATTCTTATCCTCCTATCTTTTACTCCTGTTAGTACTTCTGGTTAAGGACTGATGCAATTCGACCTTTGTTTCAAGGCTCATTTCAGATGCTTCCTCCCCTCCTCCCCCAAACACCGCTGGCGGGGCGGATTAATCTTTTTGAATTCTAGACTCTTCTGTACCTTTTGCTTGTGGGATCTCAGTTCCCTGACCAGGGATTGAACCCTGGGCACAGCAGTGAAAGCCCAGAATCCTAACCAGTAGGCCACCAGGGAATGCCCATGTACCTTTCTTTATGGCATTAAACTTGTTCTACTTTATTTTATTTTGTTATTATTACTTTTTATAAATTTTATTTATTTATTTATTTTCAGCTGTGTTGAGTCTTTGTTGGGCGTGGGCTTCTCATTGTGGTGGCTTCTCTTGTTGCAGAGCATGGGCTCTAGGCACGCGGGCTTCAGTAGTTGTGGCACGTGGGCTCAGCAGTCGTGGCTTGCGGGGTCTGGAGCGCAGGCTCAGTAGTTGTGGTGCACAGGCTTGGTTGCTCTGTGGCATGTGGGATCTTCCTGGACCAGGGCTCGAACCCGTGTCTCCTGCATTGGCAGGCGGATTCTTAACCGCTGCGCCACCAGGGAAACCCTCTACTTTCTTTTATAGTTACCTGTGACCTGACTTGTTTTATCTTACTAGGCTGTAATTTGCTTAAGGGAGAAAGTATGTCCATGGCATTGTAGTTTTACATTTTCAAATATTTTATGTTTTATTTGTTTTTCCTCTTGTTTCTTACATGTATTGAATTCAGTAAGGTCCATTTTCATGAATCTTTGCCTTGCAAATAGGTCCTCAGTAAATTTTATTGAATGGGCATGTCCCATTGGGTTAATGATATTTATAGCTGGGAATAAAATTCATGTTAATATTTGACAGATTTCTCTCTTTAAAAGGAAAACATGGATATGTATTCAAGAGTGAAAAGGCGAAGAAAGTCACTGAGAAGAAATAGTTATGGGATACAAAATCATCATGAAGTCTCTACTGAGGGTGAAGAAGAAGGTTTGTAAAAGCACCTTCTGAAATAAATACTACAAAGTTCAGGTGGGAGGGAAGAAAATATGTACAAGTAATATATGTGTAATGTTGCTGGATGGGTGATTTTTGGCTTTAGAGGTCTATGTTACATAATTTCGAATAATTTTTATTCCATTGGCATTTCTGAGTATTCATTTTCTTCATTTGGAAAAATGCCTTTGCTGTACACTATGCATTGTTATGTAATATATCTTATTAGTAGCTATTGGTAGTCCTTAAGTGACCTAATCTGGTGCAGCATTTGCCATGGGCTGATTTGCTTGTTCGGCGAGGCCTCTTTTGTATTTAGGTACGTTCTAACTGGAAGTCTCTGTCCATAGCCACCTTCTATCCATAGCCTCTAAATCTCGGATTATTTAGGTCTCCAATTTAGTTATGGACAGAGGAGTAGTTAAGAGAAAGAGAGGCAGCCAGTACTAGTGGAGGGAGTTGTACTGCTCTGTTCTGAGGCCGGTCTGGGTTTTGAATTGACGAATCCTGACTGGATGTGTCGGGCTGGAGCTGGGAACAGATGAAAGCACGTTTGCCCCAAGGATTATAAATTGATGACCAGGGCGTCCATAGGATTTAATTCTGTAGGTGTTAACCTTCTTTATTAAAATGGATTTTCAGAAGATTTGGTGTACTGTAAATGCAAGGTAGTTGTATTTCACCAGGGAATCTTATTAGTTCTACTATTTGTGTAGCTTAGATGGAGAAGAATGGGTTTATTTCTCAAATTCTGTAATTAATATATTATTAGCAAGTTTTGAAGAGGTGATATTTCTAATGAAGGTATTTTATTGAGCAGATATTATTGTTGTTACAGCTAGAACCTCTATATTGCTTCCTTTGGAGAAAATCAGTATAGGTGAGACAGATTTATAATGTGATTTTTGCCTTATCTTTAACTGAACATCTTTGTAGATTTCCCAGAGTAGATTTGCCATGTATAGAATTTCTTCCCATAATAAATAATGCAAGGTTTTTTTTTCAAAAAGTAATTTTTTTGAAGGTTTAAGGAAACTTATTTGGGTGCAAGTGATTTATAGTGTTATTTAGTTAAGTAATACTGTATTTGCTGATTTTCTCTATAACTTAATAATAAACATTTAAAGAAACTTAGAGTAAGATTTCAGATGTCATGAGTAAATTGTAAAGTCCTTTGTATTTTTAGTTTCTTATTTCACTGAGCAAGGCTGACAGTTTTAACATTTTTCCAATGTCTTAATATGATTGTATTATAGTGACAATTCCTGTGGTTAAAAAGTTAATCATAAAGTACATTGCATTTGAGGACCATAAGCTTGTAAAGTTTCACCCAGACTTTTATTTTAAACTATAAATAGATGTCACATTATAGCTATAGCCAAAGTGCTTTTTTTTTTTTTTTTAAATTTATTTTTTTGGGCCACGCTGGGCAGCATGTGGAATCTTAGTTCCCCCACCAGGGATTGAACCTGTGCCCCCTGCACTGGAAGCACAGAGTCTTAACCACTAGACTGCCAGGGAAGTCCCCCAAACCACATTTTTTTTTTTTTTTTTTTTGCGGTACGCGGGCCTCTCCCGTTGCGGAGCACAGGCTCCGGACGTGCAGGCTCAGGGGCCATGGCTCACGGGCCTAGCCGCTCCACGGCATGTGGGATCTTCCCGGACTGGGGCATGAACCCGTGTCCCTTGCATCAGCAGGCGGACTCTCAACCACTGAGCCACCAGGGAAGCCCCCAAACCACATTTTAAAAATAAACTTTTAGAATTTATGTACATTATAATTTACTATTTATTTATTTTAAAATTTATTTTTGGCTGCGTTGCGTCTTCGTTGCTGCGCGCGGGCTTTCTCTAGTTGTGGTGAGCGGGGGCTACTCTTTGTTGTGGTGCATAGGCTTCTGATCGTGGTGGCTTCTCCTGTTGTGGAGCGCAGGCTCTAGGCATGCTGGCTTCAGTAGTTGTGGCTCGCGGGCTCTAGAGCGCAGGCTCAGTAGTTGTGGCGCACGGGCTCAGTTGCTCCACGGCATGTGGGATCTTGCCGGACCAGAGATCGAACCTGCGTCCCTGCCCTGGCAGGTGGATTCTTAACCACTGCACCACCAGGGAAGTCCCGTAATTTATTTTTTAAATGTATAGCTAGGTGAATTATCATAAAGTGGTCACTCATGTCAAGGCATAAACTATTACCAATACCCCAGAAATCTGCTTTATGCTCTCTCCCAATCCCTGCCTGAATTTTTCTACCAAAATGACTAATCTGAGTTTACCTGTTGTCAACAGGCCTAACAAACCATTATACTGCCAACAAAAATTGCTCTTGCTGTAAGATTAGTAATTATCTTTTAAGCATTTTTTTGAACTATCAAGTAGTATGTGAATATTGACCTTATTCAGTGGTTAATTGGGCATTGAATGAAGTGTGTTGTAATAAAGGTTTGAATCATATTCTATTATTGCTTTGTATGACCAAAAAGGTAATACAAAAAAATTGGAAGGTCATAGGTAAATCAGGAGCTCAAATATGATCATATTTATATATTTAGCAGAGAACTAATATTTTTAAGAAAGGCATTTTCTTTTACATCTGTCTTTTTTTTTTAATTAATTAATTTATTTAATTTGGGCTGCGTTGGGTCTTCGTTGCTGCACGCGGGCTTTCTCTAGTTGTGGTGAGCGGGGGCTACTCTTCATTGTGGTGCACGGGCTTCTCATTGAGGTGGCTTCTCTTATTGTGGAGCATGGGCTCTGGGCTCTAGGCCTGCGGGCTTCAGTAGTTGTGGTGCGAGGGCTCAGTAGTTGTGGCTCGCAGGCTCTAGAGTGCAGGCTCAGTAGTTGTGGCACAGGGGCTTAGTTGCTCTGCAGCATGCAGGATCTCTTCCCGGACCAGGGATTGAACCCGTGTCCCCTCCATTGGCGGGTGGATTCTTAACCACTGTGCCACCAGGGAAGTCCCCATCAGGGTTCATTTTTCATTGTACTGATTTATGCTGTGTCATACAATGTTGAAACTTCTAAAGCTCACTTGTGCAGAAAGAATAAAATTAAAATATAAATATTCAGTTCTAGAGTGGACCAGTCTTTGTGGATTAAAACAGTATTTTGTGTGTGTGTGTGTGTGTGAAACTAGAATCTCAAGAGGAAGATGGAGATATTGAGGTTGAAGAGGCAGAAGGAGAAGAAAACGATAGGCCATATAATCTGAGACAAAGAAAAACAGTGGAGCGATACCAAGCACCTCCAATAGGTAAGAGACTCTAACTTATTTCCTTTTTGTAGTAGAGTAGCTTATTCTACTCCACCCCTTAAAAAAATCAGTGTCGCTGAATTTAAAAGAATGAAATCTCTTATAGCAGTTCTTTAGGGCAAGTTTCTCTGTGTTCCAAGTGGTTAAGTATTGATAATTTAGCTAAAGTCAGAAAAGGGCAACTTGTCCAGTAACCTATGTTTGTGTTTTGTTTTTGGTTTTTTTTTTGAGAAGGAAAAAGTTTTATCTTAATGCTCTTAAATCTAATGACGGGTAATCAGTTCCACAGGTACTGTTTTATTGACTTTCTTCCCAGCTGTTGGGAAATTCCATCACTATTGATTTCCTCCAATTCTTAAAAAATTGAAATAAAATTCACATATCATGAAATTCACCATTTTTGCTGGGTTTTGCTGATTTTTAATCTGTACAATTTATTGCTTTTTAGTATATTCACAAGGGTGTGCAGTCATCATCACTATCTAATTCCAGGACATTTTATTACTCTTACACTTCCATCCCCACAGCCCTTAGCAATCACTAATGTATTGATACTTTCTGTCTCGATAGCTTTGCCTATATGTGACCTTTTGTGTCTAGCTTCTTTCACTTAGCATAATGTTTTCAAGGAAGAACCTGGATCATTTTATTCAAACTCTTAAGGCTCTGAAGCAGTGATTGATTCTCTGGAATTATTAGAGTTACCTCACAAGAAGCTTGCCCAAGTATGTAGACATTTCTCTACTCCAGTTAGAAATCACTGTCAAAGATAGCCCTGTTAATAATGGGGGAGGTATGTTGGGACAGAAAAAAGATTGTGAGCCATTTTTCTAGTTTTTTTTTTTTAAGCGTTATTAAAGAGGTATAATTTATATGTAGTTCACTGCTATTGCATATATAATATTTCATGTGTACAGTTTGGCAAGTTTGAACTATCTGAGGGATATACCTATGAAACTGTCACCGCACTTAAGGTAATGAACATGTTCATCAACTCTCCCAAATTTCGTTCTGCCTGTTTATAATCTACTCCTAACTTTCTTTTGCCTCCCCACTCCTAACCCTCAGGCAGTGACAGATCTCATCTGCTTTCTGTCACCATAGATTAGTTTACATTTTCTTTAATTTTATATACAGTATATACTCTTTTTTTGGTCTGACTTCTTTCACTCAGTATAACAATTGTAAGACTCATCCATGTCGTCGACTATAACAGTAGTCAACAGTAGTTTTTCTTTTTATTGCTGAGTAGCATTCCATTGTATGGGTATATCACAATTTGTTTATCCATTCATTTGTTGATGGACATTTGGATTGTTGACATTTCTGGTGTCTGGCTATTATAAATAAAGTTGTTATGAACATATGTTTGCAAGTCTTTGTTTGGACATATATTTTCATTTTTCTTATAAACACCTAGGAGTGGAATGGCTGCATTTTATGATTATGTGTATGTTTAAGTTTCTAAGAAAGTACCAAACTCTTTTCCAAGGTGATTATATTGCTTACATTCTCACTAAGAGTGCATGAGAGTTTCAGTTGCTCCATATTCTTGCCAACATTTGGTGTGGTCATTTTTTCAAGTTAATTTTAATACATATTTATTGTAGTTTTAATTTACATTTCCCTAATTACTAATGATGTTGAGCATATTTTTATGTGCTGATTTGCCAACATTATCTCTGGTGAAGTATTCAAATCTCTTGCCCATTTTTTCAATTCAGCTGTTTGTTTTTTTATTAGTGAAGTTTTGAGAGTTCCTTATGTACTTCAGATATCAGTCCTTGTGATTTGTAAATAGTTTCTCAGTCTGTAGCGTTTTAAAAAAATTCTCTTAATAGTGTCTTTCAAAGAGAAGAATTTGTAATTTTGATGAATTTCAGTTTATGAAAACATTTAAATTTTTTTTTTTTTTTTTTTTTTTGCGGTCCGCGGGCCTCCCACTGCTGTGGCCTCTCCCGTTGCGGAGCACAGGCTCCGGACGCGCAGGCTCAGCGGCCATGGCCCACGGGCCCAGCCACTCCGCGGCATGTGGGATCCTCCCGGACCGCGGCACAAACCCGCGTTCCCTGCATCGGCAGGCGGACTCTCAACCACTGCGCCACCAGGGAAGCCCGAAAAAAATTAATTTTTATAAATTTATTTACTTATTTATTTTTGGCTGCTTTGGGTCTTCGTTGCTGTGCACAGGCTTTCTCTAGTTAGCTGCGGAGAGTGGGGGCTACTCTTCATTGCAGAGCGTGGGCTTCTCATTGCGGTGGCTTCTCTTGTTGCGGAGCACGGGCTCTAGGCACCTGGGCTTCAGTAGTTGTGGCACATGGGCTCAGTAGTTGTGGCTCTCGGGCTCTAGAGTGAAGGCTCAGTAGTTGTGGCACACAAGCTTATTTGCTCCAAGCCATGTGGGATCTTCCCAGACCAGGGATTGAACCCCTGTTCCCTGCAGTGGCAGGTGGGTTCTTAACCACTGTGCCACCAGGGAAGTCGCTTTCAAAAATTTTTTAATGGGTTGTGCTTTGGTGATGTGTCCAAGAAATCTTTGTTTAACCCAAAGTCACAAAGATTTAGCTTAACATTCTTTTTTAGAATGTTTATTTGAAACTTACAGTATTTATCACAAAGTTTTAATTTTTGTTGTGCTTCTTCTAGGCAGCATTTAGAACTTGAAGACATATGACTGGCTTCTGTTCAGAAAGTTAACAGAACTAATTTCTTCTTCTTTAATACATCAGTTTATCAATTTATTATCAGTTATTTCTATGTTGTCTTTTTCTTTTCTTTTTTTCTTTCAGTACCAGCTCATCAAAAAAAGAGGGAAAATACGCTCTTTGATATTCACAGATCTCCAGCAAGAAGGAGTCATATCAGGTATGTTTTGTTAGTTTTTGAAAGGAGGAAATATTTCCATCTATCATTTAGATACCTCCTTTAAGTAATACATAGTATAATGCCTTCCAGTTAGAATATAGGTATTGATGGTGTTAATGACAATGGCAATGAAGAAGTAAATAGCATCTTTCTTTAGTGACTAATAGTTTTTACCCTATATGTGACTGTTATCTTCCTGTTTCAGTTTGCCCAAAGCGGTTTTTGTTTTAACAATTATGTTCCCTAAAGCTGTACAGCTCTCTGGTCTCTTAGCAGAGTTGAATCTGAGAGACTCACATTGCTTTCATTGGGTGCATTGATTCAATTAGTTTTTGCTACTTTTAGTTTCCTTTTGCCCTTTCTTTTAGGTATATATACAAAGGAGGCTTTTTGATTTTGAAATATTATTTTGTCTATTATGTTTTCTGAAAAGGTAATATATTCCCCATGGCTCAAAATTAAAATTAAAAAATAAACATGAAAAGCTTTTTTCTAGCCTCAGTAGCCTCTCACTATCCCATAGAAACATTTTTATTGGTTTGTATATCCTTAAAGAATATGTTCATATATATGTATGTATATATGTGCTAATACATATATTGATTGTTATCCCATCTTTTTACACAAAATATACCGTGCACATTGTCCACACCTTGTATTTTTCACTTGATTTATTTTAACTGTCTTTTCATTTTAGTGAAATTTCACATTTATGTTTATAGTTGTATAACATTACTATGTATAATATAGATACACTGTAATTTTTAAATTAGTTTTTTATTGAGAGTCAGGTTGCTTTCAGTCTTTTGCTATTATAAAATACAATATAATGAATACCCTTGCATAATCATCATTTTGCATGTGTGCAACTATATTTGTAGGATAATTTCATAGAAGTGGAATCTCTGAGTTAAAGGGAATATGAAATTGTAATTTTTTTTTTTTTTTTTTTTTGCGGTTCGTGGGCCTCTCACTGTTGTGGCCTCTCCCGTTGCGGAGCACAGGCTCCAGACGCGCAGGCTCAGTGGCCATGGCTCACGGGCCCAGCCGCTCCGCGGCATGTGGGATCTTCCCGGACCAGGGCACAAACCCATATCCTCTGCATTGGCAGGCGGACTCTCAACCACTGCGCCAACAGGGAAGCCCTGAAATTGTAATTTTGATGACCTTCAATGGTATTGAATCAGTTTGCAGTCCACCCAGCAATGTAGCAAAGTGCCAATTTTTCCATATTTCTTCCAGCAAAACATGTTTTCAAACTTTTGGATTTTTGCCAGTCTGAGAATTGAAAATGAAATCTTGGTTTATTTTTATATCTCTTATGAGAGTAATTTTTCATATGTTTAAAAGACATTTACTTTTTTTCTGAAATGTCTCTTTGTAAAGTTTGCCTATTTTTTAATAAGTTCTTGCTCTCTTTTTTTTGTTTAATAACTATTGCTAATTTTACAAAAATATATGACCATGTGAAGGTTCTTGCTTTTTTATCTATTTTTAGTAGTTCTTTCTTTATATAGCAGAGAGATCAGTCGTTTGTCACAAATTGCCAGTCTTTTTCCTCAGGTCAGAGTTTGTCTTTTAACTTTGCCTTTGGTTGTCTTTACCAGAAAAAAAATTTTTTTTATGTCATCAAATTTATTAGCCTACTAAGGCTTTTAGATTTTGAATCATAGTTAGAAAAGCCTTCCCAAATCCAGAGTTTTAAGGAAGTTCACCTTTGTTTATTTTTATTTTTATTTTTTTCCATTTAGTATACTGTTTTTTTTTAATTTAGTTTTTATTGGAATATAGTTGATTTACAGTGTTGTGTTAGTTTCAGGTGTACAGCAAAGTGAATCAGTTATGCATATACAATCTTTGTTTATTTTTAATGTTTCATTTTTTACTCTTTAATTTTGATCCATTTGAATTTTATCCTTGTGTGAGATTTGTAGTATGGATCCAACTTTTTTCCCGGGTGGAAAATGGGTTGTCCCAACCTCATTTATTCAATAAGTCTATAATTTCTTCATTGATACCAGTTGCCACATTTATTATCAAATTATATATAATGTATAAATATTATATTACATAAAAGATGCCCCTGTCCTTTTTTTACCCCCATTATTCCATTCTTCATTCTTATATTTATTCTCAGGTGGTTATTTCTATATGTGAGAACAGTTAATTTCTGTATATTAATTTTGTACCCCACTTCTTTATTGGGAATGCCTCTAGCATGTCCCCATTAAGATTGATGATTAAGAAATATATTTTGTGGTAATGGTATTATATCTTCAAGGGTTGGTGGTTGTTAATAATCTTGCCATTGGGGCTAATAGGATTTTTTGGGTTTTTTGGTTGTTTTTTATTGGCCACACTGCGCTGCTTGTGGGATTTTATTATAGTTCCCAACCAGATTTGAACCCAGGCCCTCTGCAGTGAAAGTGCGGAGTCCTAGCCACTGGACCACCAGGGAATTCCTAGGTTTTGTGTTCCAATTAAGGATTTTGTACCTCAACCAGCTTTTGGGCCATTTTTACTTCAGTGTTGAATCTTAGCTTCTGATGATCTTTTTTCTGTACTTAATTTTTCCTATCAAAGTAATACATAGACTTGGTTCAAATAGCTAGTAGACTAGGTTTAATAAAAGTAATATTCCCCAACCCACTTTTCCTCACCTTCAATCTTATTGTCATTTAGCAATCAATTTAAACATTTCTGCTTTTGGTTATTTTGATAGCTATTTCCATATACTATATAAATGACATTCTATTTCTTGTCTTTTGATTTCTTCCTCAGCCTTATACAGTTGTAACACTAACCTCAGTTCTCTTTGGTCACAGGAAATTTGAATCATTATACTTGAATCTCCATTTTTGTTTCATTAACTATAGACAGTATCTTTTGACTCCTCACTTTTAAGATTAGGACCTTAATATCCACTCTCTCCACTTCACTCCTTCTACATTTTTATATTGCCAAGACTGATAACATTTATGGTTTGTTCTGGGACAGTTATTAAGCCTCACTTGATTTATTTCTAGGTTAATTCTAAGAGTTGAAAACCAGTGAATAGTTTTTACATTTCTATGAGTAATGACAGTGTTTTTCATCATAGAGCTATATAGAGTGCTAGAGTTAAATATCCTCTGTGGATTTTATTACTACCTCTGGCCACTTAATGGAATTAAGTTTATTCTTTCATTCAACAAGTGTATGTTGTATATCTTCGGTACGCACCAAATATCATTCAAGGCATTGGATATTCAGAAGTTAAAAATGTAAAAATTCCTGTTCTCTTGGAGCTTACATTCTACTAGAGGGAGATAAACTAATGGATACATAAACATAGTGTGTCAGATGGTGACAAATGCTTGGAAAAAGATAGTGGGGTGAAGGGGAACATAGAGTTCAAAGGGATAGGAATGGGGGCGATTGTATCACCTTTTGCACAGCCTTCATGTTCCTTCAGGGACAGGAATGTGTGGGGCTTCTTGAAGTGATTCATGTAAATGGAGAAAAAGGACCCAATGAGGTCTCCTGATAGTCTCAGTAAAGGTGATGATTTCAAGAGTTCTCCTTTTTAAAAAAAAATATATATATATATTTATTTATTTATTTATTTATTTAGCTGTGCTGGGTCTTAATTGAGGCATGTGGGATCTTTAGTTGCAGCATGCAGGATCGTAGTTCTGGCATGTAGGATCTAGTTCCCTGACCAGAATTCTGGCCCTCTGCATTGGGAATTCGGAGTCTTAACCAGTGGACCACCAGGGAAGTCCCAACAATTCTCCTTTTTAACATTCAAGTAGTCTCAAGTTTTCCAAGCTTCTGAACATACCAAAGCATTCATATTTTTTTTGTCAGATGACATCTCTCCTAATGTCATCTTTCTGTTCCACTTTGGGGGGATACTGTTTTAGACCTGCAGCAAAGTGACTGCTGTAGGACTTAAGATTGCTTTCATGGTTTGGATCCACCACTTACTAGATCTGATGTCTTTCTCCTTTTTGCTTTACTGTTTCATTTTGCAAGAATATAATCTCAACTAAATTACTCGGAAAGAATGTGTGGAAGTCAACTTTGCATCTTTGAAAATGTCTTTTATTTTCATAATTCCCAGTAGTTCTGTGAGTTAAGAGAATTGTAGATCCACATAGGTTTCCTCTAAACCCTTAAAGTTCTTGCTTCACCGTACTCCATGACATATTGTTGCTGTTGAGAATTCAGTCTGGTTTAATATCTTGTTTCTTTGTAGATGCACATATATATATATATATATATATGTGTGTGTGTCTATATATATTTTTTTGTTTGTTTGTTTGTTTGTTTGTTTTTTGCGGTACGCGGGCCTCTCACTGTTGTGGCCTCTCCCGTTGCGGAGCACAGGCTCCGGACGCGCAGGCTCAGCGGCCATGGCTCACGGGCCCAGCCGCTCCACGGCATGTGGGATCTTCCCGGACCGGGGCACGAACCCGTGTCCCCTGCATCGGCAGGCGGACTCTCAACCACTGCACCACCAGGGAAGCCCTGTTTGTTCATTTTTTTGAGCCTCTTGCTCTAGGCCCTATTGGTTTGGATATTTTTTTTTTTCAACTCTGGGATATTTTCTTGTATTATTATTATTATTATTTTTTGCGGTACGTGGGCCTCTCACTGTTGTGGCCTCTCCCGTTGCGGAGCACAGGCTCCGGATGTGCAGGCTCAGTGGCCATGGCTCACGGGCCCAGCCGCTCTGTGGCATGTGGGATCCTCTCGGACCAGGGCACGAACCCGTGTCCCCTGCATTGGCAGGCGGACTCCCAACCACTGCGCCACCAGGGAAGCCCCCTCTTGTATTATTTTTTGTTATGTTTCTTCTCTTCATTTTTTCCCCTCATCTGCTTAATAACTACTGTTATGTTAGTCCAACATTGGACATTGGTCCTCTGTGGCACTTGCCTTTTCTCTCATTTTTCTTTGTCTTTTTTGCGCTCCCCTTTTTTTTTCCTGAGAGATTTTATTCTTGTTATCTTCCATCCTTGCAATTTTATTTAGGCAAATATTTAAAAAAGTTTTTGGATAGCTTTCTTGTTCTCTGATTTTTCATAGCATTCTGTTTTTATTTCATATTATCTTGAGTCTCTTCCATGATATTTTTGGTAAACATTTGTTGTGAAAACACATAATAAAATAAAAAACATAATTAGCTCGCAAATAGTTACATATCCAAAGGACATTTTCTTATCTAGTAAAAACTATGCTCTAGCCACAGAGGACTGGAATAGCATCACTGATGTCTCACTTAGCTTATTTTATTTTTTTTTTTTGCGGTACACAGTCCTCTCACTGTTGTGGCCTCTCCCGTTGCGGCGCATAGGCTCCAGACACTCAGGCTCAGTGGCCATGGCTCACGGGCCCAGCCGCTCTGCGGCATGTGGGATCGTCCCGGACCAGGGCACGAACCTGTGTCCCCTGCATCGGCAGGCAGACTCTCAACCACTGCGCCACCAGGGAAGCCCTCACTTAGCTTTTTTTTAAAAAAAAGCTTTATTAAGATCCACATCATATAATTCATCTTTTTTTTTTTTCTGGTATATTCACAGATAACTGTGGAACTGTTGCCACAGACAATTTTAAATACTGTTTCATCTGCTTAGCAAGAAACCTGTTCTCTTTAACTCTAACCTTCCTACCACTACTTCTACGCTCTAAGTCCTAAGCAACCACTAATCTGCTTTCTTTCCTCATAGGTTTGCCTTTTCTGGGCATTTTGTAAAAATGAGAATATAATATGTGGTCTTTGTGACTGGCTTCTTTCAGTTTACATGTTTTCTAGGTTCATACATGTTGAAGCGTTTATCAGTACTTCCTTCCTTTTTATTGTCAAATAATGTTCCAAGGTAGGAATTTGTCACATTTTGTCCATCTACTCATTGGTTAATGGACATTTGAGTTGTTCCCAGCGTTTGGCTTTTATGAATAATGGTGCTATAAAAATTCATGTACAAGTTTTTATGTGAATATATGTGTTTGTTTTTTTTTTTTTTTTTTTTGGCCACGCTGCATGGCTTGTGGGATCTTAGTTCCCCAACCAGGGATCGAACCTTCCTGCATCCTTGGCAGTGAATGCATGGAGTCTTAACCACTCTACTGCCAGGGAATTCCCGGATGTATTTTTGTATTTCTCTTGACTATATACCTCAGGGTAGAATTATCGGGTCATGTGATTACTTTATGCTTAATCATTTAAGAACTGCTTGAATGTTTTCCAAAGTGACTATACCATTTTACATTCTCTCCAGCAGTGTATGGGACTTCCAGTTTTTCACATCCTTCCCAGCGCTTAATATTGTCTGACTCTTTGATTCTAGCTGTCCTAACGAGTATGAAATGTATCTCATTGTGGTTTTTGAATAGCACTTCCCTGATTACTAATGATGTGAGGCATCTTTTCATGTGCTTATTAGCCATTTTAAAATTTTCCTTTGAGAACTGTCTCTTTGTGTCTAGTGCCTGTGTAAAAATTGTGTTGTCTTTTTTTTTTTTGCGGTACGCGGGCCTCTCACTGTCATGGCCTCTCCTGCTGCGGAGCACAGGCTCCAGACGCGCAGGCTCAGCAGCCATGGCTCACGGGCCCAGCCGCTCCGCGGCATGTGGGACCCTCCCAGACTGGGGCACAAACCCGTGTCCCCTGCATCGGCAGGCGGACTCCCAACCACTGCGCCACCAGGGAAGCCCTGTGTTGTCTTTTTATCATTGACTTGTAAGAGCTCTTTATATATTCTAGATTCAAATTCCTTATCAGATATATGATTTGCAAATATTGTATCCTATGAGTTGTTACTTTCTTGATGGTGTTCTTTGAAGCACAAAAGACTTTAATTTGGATGAGGTTCAGTTTATCTTTTTTGTTGTTGTTCATGTTTTTCATGTCATATCTAAGAATCCATTGCCATATCTGCCGTCATGAAGATTTACTTCTGTGTTTTTTCCTAAGAGTTTATAGTTTTAGCTCTGTGTTTAGGTCTTTGATCCATTTTGACTTACTTTTGTATATGGTGTGGTCCCTTCCCTTTTAAGGTCCAGTCAGTTTTTTGTGGTATTGTTATACATGTTACGTTTATACATTTTACAAACCTAGCAATACATTATTAAAGTTATTTATATAATTCTCTGTTATTTAAAAAAGTTGAGAGAAGAAAGTCAGTCAAGTGCATGCTTATAGCTTTTGGATAGTAACCTTTTATTATTCTGGTTCTCTTCATTTGTTTTTGTGCATTTGAGTTATCATCTGGAATCATTTCTTTAGCCCAATACTTACACTGTTGCTTCTGCTTACCTCATTTCTGCTATTTTCAGATATATTACATTTTTATATATTAGGCTCACCACACACACACACACACACATACAGACACACACACACAGGGTAAATAAGAAACTTGGGAACAGGCATTTTCCCGATGGAGAGAAAGAAGTAGGAGAGAGGTTATATATCAGAATTGCAAAGATTGAGTAGGTAGTTATTTCAGCAGTCTTCCTGAAGTTTTGGGAGACATGAAAAACTGATGCAGGATGAAATGAAGGGACTTCTATTAATCAGGAGAAGGAATATTAGACAGGTTAAAGATCTTAATGAGAGTTGGGGAAAATCTGGGTTTGCTATTATGGTTGGTGGGAATTGCAGTAAAATAGGGATGCACAGGCTGTGGACCATCCTTGAAAGCCAGTTTGAGTTTGAAGTAAATTAATTTACAATGATTCCATTTTGTATGATTACCATAGGTATCATAGAGATGTCATCAAGTATATTAATAATGAAGCATTTATTAAGTGTTACTTTTCCTCGAGAATGATTTTAGCTTGATACATTATCTACTCATTCCATAGTAGTTCTGATTGTAAACTATTTCTTTGCTTATTTCATCAAAAATACTTTATACATTTTATAAGAAATTCAAACAGGATATAAGTCTTAAGTGGAAAGCAGAAACCCTTGTCTCTCTGTAAACCAATATATTATTTTCTTTAGTGTCTGGACTGTTTTCTGATTATTTGGGAAAAGGAAAATAAGAAGAGAAAAAGATAAACTTTCTTTTCTAATAAGAGTTTGATGTTATTTATCAATCAGTGATAGACATTCCCTAAATTTGGATGCAAATTCAATTTGTTGCTTGATGCCTTTATGAACTACCCTATTTAAAACATTATAGCCTCCCTCTCCTCCTCCTCCTGTTTTTCTTTTTTATCTGTAGAACTTACCATATTTTTACTTCATCAGATGTAAATTGCATGAGTATAGGGATCTTAATAAATATTTGCCAAATGAATGAGTGACCGTGTATATTTTCTACTGAGCTAGTAGTAGCTATGATGCTCAGAATGTGTTTTTAAAAGCCCTTTGCTGCTGTAATGATTTTAAGGATTTTACTCTCTTTAAATAGGAGAAAGAAGCATGCCATTCATAGTAGTGACACAACTTCTTCTGATGAAGAACGCTTTGAAAGAAGGAAATCAAAGAGCATGGCAAGAGCAAGAAATAGGTTAGTAAAGTTTTAATTGTTATTTCCACGATAGAAAAAAGGAATAACAGTTTAAACTTTTTGAATATGATTCTTACCTGTACTAGCATTTTGCTAACAGTGATACTTAACACATATTTTAGTCTAGAGTAATACACTGACTTGGTATTTACTTAGTAATTTTTAGAGTAGAAATCTAACCTTGGGAAACTTCCCATAAATTACTTGCTTTGTAAGTACTCAATAAAATAGTGTGTGGGAAGGTAAAAAAAGAGCCAGGGAAAGAGGCCAACCTCTTGGACAGTCTCTTTTTCAGTACCTCTCCTCTAATCCAAATCCACTTAATGAGGTTGATTTTAGATGCTTATAATGATTATAGCACTCAAGAGTAAGATTTGGTTTTTAATAGAATTATTTCAGGAGCCCTTGGGTTTTGTTGGAAAACCTGTTTTAGCTTTGGTTTAATGAGTGCTTCTGGTGATCTTTGCTTAACTAGAGTAAATGACTCATTGCTACATGGCTCACTAAAATCTTGAGAGTTTTCAGTGCGGGAGAGAATCAGTATTTTGTCTAATAAGTTATTAAAGCATCAAATTATAATTTATTATTTAAAATTTAAGTTAATTTTCTAGCTTATATTTATAATACTAAAGGTACATTTTATTTAGAAATTCTACGTTTAGGAAAGCATTTCTGTAATTTGGCATTATATATCTATTGTAGAAATACCAAGTTTTCAGTTAGCTGCTCTTGGAAACAAGTTTGGGTTGGTGTAGATTGTATGCTAAAAAGAGTTCCACATGTGGATGATGGAAAGAAAATGTAAGAGAAAAATCTAAGTTTAAATAAAAAAATTTAATGCCTCTTTAAACTGAACTATTCTGTTACCTGCTTTGGAAATAGATTTTTAAAGTAAGTTAGGATTCAGAAATGTCAGTGAAAGTACATTCATTGTAGAAGCTATACTTTTTTTAGGCTATTTATGTCATCTTTTGGTGTTTATGCAATGTTAAAAGAGGAAGTAGATTATATTTTCTTAGGGGTAATTACATTAATATCGTATAGGATTTTAAGTAGCTAAAAATGTATTTTAAGGTAGTTACACAAACGATAATGCTTAGTTTTCAAAATAGGGTCTAAAATTGGTTTCCCTTGAATAAAACGGAGGGAAATTTATTTCTTCAATCATGTAAACTGAGTATACATACCCACATAATATCTGAGGATAAATTTAAATGTTATAATAAAGCTTGAGTTCATTTAATGCCGTATATTATATTATAGTATTTATAGTAGGTCTTTTTATTTTATGCTTATATAATGTGGAATATCAGGTTTGTTAAGTTTTCTAATTTAGACTAGATTGGGTTTTTTGGACAAAGAGATTCATGGTCTTATTTGCTTTCTCTAGTGAATAAATTTATTTCTGGCCTGTTGAAAAGAATTTAGGAAAAGTAGTTTAAAAATATGAAATCTCTTGTCATTTTCTGGGTTATGAGAAAAGGGAGGATGATGAAAATGTGTCAACAAAGATTTAAACTTGCTTATGACATTAAGAATATGAAACTTTAATGCTATCTACTTGAATGTTTATGAATTTCAGATGTTTGCCTATGAACTTAAGAGCAGAAGATTTAGCTAGTGGTATTCTCCGAGAACGTGTCAAAGTGGGTGCAAGCTTGGCTGATGTTGATCCAATGAGCATTGATAAATCAGTAAGTTTTGTAAATGTTTTTCTATAAATAGTTTTTTTTTTAAAGTTCATTACTTGTTTCTAACACAACACACAATAAAAATAGAAGATCACCATTGTTAGTGGGTTTTTTTGTTGTTGTTGTTCTTTTGTCACGCGGCATGCGAGATCTTAGTTCCCCAACCAGGGATTGAACCCGTGCCCCCTGCAGTGGAACCGCAGAGTCCTAACTACTGGACCTACAGGGAATTCCCCAAAGTATAGTTTTTTGAACTCTGTTTAACTTTATATATGAACTTTATGTTTAAACTTCAGTTCCTGCTGAAGGCATATATTTTGGAATCATAAGATTATCTCATAAATTAAAAAGAAATCTATAAACGGTTAAAATTATTTTGTAATAAACTTTCCCACTTCTTTCCAAGGTGCGGTTTGATAGCATAGGTGGATTGAGCCATCATATTCATGCACTTAAGGAAATGGTAGTATTCCCACTTTTATATCCAGAAATTTTTGAAAAATTTAAAATTCAGCCTCCAAGGTGAGTAATGTCCTAGATGTTTATTATTTTTATTACTGTTAATTTATCAAATTTCAATTAGTAGGTGATTATAAATCTAAATGTTATTTATAAATATTTCATATGTATTTGATGTGTCTAGCAATGAGAATTAGGAATGAAATTTTATTATTTAGGGCTCAAAAGCTGTGGTACTAAGTGTGTTCTTGAAGTTTATATTTCAGCATTTAAGAGTCAGACACAGGATGAGATTCTTTATGCAGGCCTTGAATTTACAAGTGGATTGCCTAAGTGGATTTTCCTTAATTTGGTCTCCTAATAGCATTCAGTTTGATACGGTATACTGGTTAGTCTTTGAAAGCACAGTTTCAGCAAAGTGTTTCTTTGACCCATTGATGTGGTATTTTTGAAATGGTAAGCTTGATAGTTTATTTTTATGATCAGATTAATTGTGTTTGATCATGAGGTGGTTAGCTAGTTAACTATTAGGAAAGGCTGAGAAATTATGTCAAAGGAAATTGGGCAGAATAAAATATTTTGAAGATGTGCATATAGACTTAAACTGCGAAATATTCCTTTTTATTTCTAATTTATTATTCATGTGTCTCTAATTTATTATTCATGTGTTTAAGGATGCAGAAAATCTTGTTAAAGAGTCATCTTCTATTTGAGTGGGTTAAGAGTTGGCCTGTAATTATGCAGTGGCTTTTAGAAATCATGGTAGCAATTTATTTACGTCTTATACGATATAACTTGAATTTTTTTTTTTTTTTTTTTTTTTGAGGTACGTGTGCCTCTCACTGCTGTGGCCTCTCCCGTTGCGGAGCGCAGGCTCCGGACGCACAGGCCTAGCGGACATGGCTCACGGGCCTAGCCGCTCTGTGGCATGTGGGATCTTCCCGGACCGGGGCACGAACCCCGTGTCCCCTGCATCGGCAGGTGGACTCTCAACCACTGTGCCACCAGGGAAGCCTGATATAACTTGAATTTTAAAAATAATTGTTATTTTTTTCAAAGCCATTAAAGTAGTATAGCCTTGGGAGAAACTTTAAAAAATGGAGTTATAAACAAAAAGTATTATAAGCAGAAAGTAATCCTACTCCTTAGGGATGAACAGCTTTCTTTTATATATGTATGCATATATTAAGTTTATATTTTGCCTGTATTATGCACATTTAAACATTTAATATAAATGAGATTATTCAATAATGCCCTTATGTAACTTTATTTTTCACTTTACAGTGTATTATAGACACCTTTCCATATCAATAAATAATGTGTGTATTATTCTTTTTGACATCATACTAGTGTTTAAATTGCAGATATAGTGGTGTATTTATCTGTCCCTTGTTAGTAGATAGCATTTAGGTTTTTTTAAAAAATCTATCTTTATCACTTTCTTTTGATTATTTCTA
Source organism: Hyperoodon ampullatus (assembly GCF_949752795.1). Classification (NCBI taxonomy): domain Eukaryota; kingdom Metazoa; phylum Chordata; class Mammalia; order Artiodactyla; family Ziphiidae; genus Hyperoodon; species Hyperoodon ampullatus. The sequence goes on from NC_136928.1 coordinate 70,554,198, forward strand.
CATGATATAATCTAAAATGTGAAATTTCTGGGTCCTAGGGAAAGTACCTTTAAAATTTTGATGTAGCTTGCCAAATTACTCTCTACTCTGATTGAACTATTTCTTGTGTACCAAAGCTTGGTTCTTTGAGAACATCCTTGAGGACTCTCAACAAAGTAAAACTTTTGTCTGTATACTACAAAAAGCTATATCAGTGTCTAATACTAATAAAATATACATTAGTACAGAATTATAGGTGCATGCTTTTGTATTGGTTATTAGTGCTGTTGGTAACATTTATCTACTTTTATTGATTCTTTATTCCTCTAGGGGCTGTTTGTTTTATGGCCCTCCTGGCACAGGTAAAACCTTGGTTGCCAGAGCGTTAGCTAATGAGTGCAGTCAAGGAGACAAAAAGGTGGCTTTTTTTATGCGAAAAGGAGCAGACTGTCTAAGTAAGTGGGTTGGCGAATCTGAGCGGCAACTTAGGCTTCTTTTTGATCAGGTAAGTGAAGTCAGGTAATATGAGAATATCTTCTTTAGAATACTTAACACGTTTGGTCTATAAATACAAACTGTTCATGACGAGTCATATTTTCCAATCAATTCCAGTCAATTTCCAATGTTAAATTTAGGATCAGTAATCTGAATTTGTATGCCTTAGAGGTATTTAATAGCAGTTTCACTAGTACTAATTTAAGATGATTCACAAAATATTTATTGAGGTGGCTACTAGGCATATAATACCATGTTAAGTGCTTTTGAGAACCCTGGATATAACATATATATCACTAGATTATAATCTGAGGAAGTAGAACAAGCATAAGAAGTTAAATATCTGTGCAAGAAATCTCAGCAAGCAGTATATTATTTATTTTCATGAGTTGTAAATATGGTATTGGAAGAACTCAGTATTAAGTGAATGCTTTTAAAAGGCAGAGTAAGGTAAGTGAATAGTATCATATAGGCTGTCTTTACTATTTATATATAACAGTAACTTTAAAAATATCATTTCCTAATACTTATAAAAATTAGTCCTGATATAAATTTACTTTTAATTGTTTGAGCTACTGAAGGAAGTCATTCATACTTGGTAATGCAACTTATATTTTGTTATGTCTAAGGAAATTCACATGACATTTAAAAAAATGCTTTCAGCAAGCATTTGTTGAAGACCCATTACTGAGTTGATGTGTATCAAAGTCCTTTGTAATTGGTCAAGCACTTCAAATATTATTTTTAGTTATATTAGTATTAAAAACTGCTGTGTTCTAGGTAATGGGGGCTCTAGAAAGAGGAATAAAATAAAATTCTTAACCTCAAGGTGCTCAGTGTCCATTGGGAAGTCAAACATATGCAGTCTTCATGTTTCAAGAGAATTTAATAATAATTGGAAAATAATATAAAATAACATTGGTGGATTAGGGAAGAGTTAGCTTGGGAATGCTGGCAAATTGTCCATGACTTAATTTTAAATTTTTGACAGAGTTATTCCTTTTGCCACTTCATACTGGGGTAGGAATGTCTCTTGGTTTCATTCAAAACCATAGCATAAATCTGCTTTTTAAATCTATATTTACTTTATTTGCTTCATAGTTTTCTTTGTGGGTAAGAGTATTTGAAATGTTTGCTTTCTTTTTAAAAAAACTGCTCATAGTCATTTTTGTCTTTTTAAATGTGAAGAGTCTGCATTCCTAAATTAAGTATATGATCTATTCACTAAATGAGATGAAGGAGGTACAGTCGGCCTTCCATATCTGCTGGTTCCACATCCACAGATTCAGGCAACAACTTCGTCTCCGGTTGGTTGAATCCACAGATGTGGAATCCATGGATATGTAGGGCTGACTGTGCTATATGCTATTTTATATAGGGGACTTGAGCATCCTCGTATTTTGGTATCTGCGGGGAGTCCTGGAACCAGTCTCCCATGGATACTGAGGGATGACTGTACAATATTTGGTGTCAGAAAAGTGTTAGTTTATATCTAGCTTTACTGTTAAGTATGTAACTTTAAGTAAATGAAAGCATCTGATCCTTATTTGCCTCCTCTATAAAATGGGGGAAATAATACCTATCTAACTGGACTACTGTGAGTTTTCACCGAAAGGAAGTGTATACAGTTGACCCCTGAACAATACAGAGGTTAGGGGCACCAGCCTCTGTGCATTTGAAAATCTGTGTATAACTTTTGACTCCCCGCAAACTTAACTACTAATAGCCTACTGTTGATAGGAAGCCTTACCAATAACATAAACAGCACGCATGTTTTGTATTGTGTATTATATATTGTATTCTTACAATAAAGTAAGCTAGAGAGAAGAAAATGTTACTAAGAAAATCATAAAAGATTTACAGTACTGTACTATATCACAACCAAAATTTTATGTTGCCTGAATGCAAGATGAATTCTCTCTCTCAACCTACATCAGTATTGTCTTATGTGATACAAAACACTGTAGATGTTATGCATATTACTAACACTAGACATTAAGAACGAAAAGATAATATGAAAAAGAAATTCATATTTATTATAGGTATAATGATTCATGCATTGATAACAAAGAAGCAGCAGTATGATTGTTTCATGGTAGCCTAGCCTGTACACTAGTGAATGAATTGTTATAAACTTTTTATGGCATACACAAATTACAGTCATATTCATAATACAGAATTGGAAACATTGTTATATTAGGAAAAAAACTGTTACCTGTGATGATTGGCTGAAATGCAGCTTCTCCAATTACGAGAGAGGGTCATGCTGTATAGTAATATAGTTCTTTGAAAGCAAAGGTATAAAACTGTAAGAAAATGAACGCATTATTAATTTTTTATTAAATATCACTCACCTTATACCTATGTGAGGATATGCTGGCCATTTCAGTACAAGTCTTGTACACGATCGTCTACACAATGAATACTTTAAGTGGTAATTATGACAAAAATGTCTCATACAGTTCTTGCTGTACAGTTATTAGATTTTCACATGAAGACACTGGCACACATACATAATAGAAAGTTTATTAACTGTACAGAATGATGATTGTTTACTATTCATTAAATGGAAGTGGATTATCATAAAGGTCTTCATCTTTGTCATTTTCATGTTGAGCAGGCTGAGGCGGAGGAGGAAGAGGAGGGGTTGGACTTGCTGTCTCAGGGGTGGCAGAGGTGCAAGAGGTGGAGGAGGTGCAAGGGGCGGCAGGAGAGACAGGCACACTTGGTGTGACTTTATGAAAATACATCATAATTTCTGCTTGACTTTTTTGCTTTTTCATTTCTCTAAAAATGTTTCTGTATGGTACCAATCCTTCTTCCACCGTTTGCTCTAGTCTCAGTGCCCATATCATAGACAGGTCCATGTGGTAAAAGCAGTCAAAAGCAGTTTTGAGTAGTCGGAACATTTCTGCCAGATTGTCTAAGGTCAATTTGTTTTCTTTTTTTTTTTCTTTTTTTTTTTTTTTCAATTTTTTTCAATTTGTTTTCTGGCACTGCTTCTGCTACCTTTTCTTTCTCATTGCCTGGCACTAGTTCGGAAGCATCATATCCATCTTCTGGATATTTCGTCTTCTGTCAGTGCCTCTGGTGTTATGTCTGTTAGCTCTTGAGTTTCTCCAAGATTCATATCTTGAGGCCCTTCATGCCCCACCTTTTTTTTGCCATATCTACAATCTCTTTTGTGATTTACTTAATTGGCTGTGTCATAAATCCTGTGAAGTCACCCACAGCATCTGGACATAGTTTTCTCCAGCAGGAATTTATTGTTTTGGGCTTGGTGGCTTTCATGGCTTTTTCTAACAATAATGGAGAGAAATGGTGTAACCCTTCCAGACATTCATGATGTTCTCTCTATTGGGGCTCTCTTCCATAGTGTTGACAATCCTTTCCATAGTGTCCTGTCTATAATGAGGCTGAAAAGTCCTTATGAACCCCTTATCTAGAGGCTGAGTTAGAGTTGTTATGTTTGGGGACAAGTAGACCACTTCGACATCTTTGGTATTGAACTCATCGAGTTCTGGGTGGCCAGGGGCATTGTCCAATATCAGAAGAACTTTAAAAGTGGGTCTGTTACTGGAAAGGTGCTTCCTCACTTCAGGGATGAAGCATAGATGGAACCAATCCAGAAAAAGAGTTCTCATTGTCCAGGCTTGCTTGTACAACCAAAAGATTGGTAGCTGGTGTTTATCTTTTCCCTTCAAGACTCAGGGGTTAGCAGCTTTATAGATAAAGGCAGTCCTGATCGTAAACCCGACTGCATTTGCCCAAAACAGTAGAGTTAGCTTATCCCTTCCAGCCTTAAATCCTGGTGCTCATTTCTCTTCTTTACTAATAAATGTGAATAGGGCACTGTTGTCTGCATTAAAAACCTGTTCAGGCAGATACCCTTTCTCATCAGTGGTTTTCTTAATTGTGTCTGGGAACTTGTTTGCTGCCTCTTGGTCAGCAGATGGTGCTTCTCCTGTTACCTTGCCTTTTTTTTTTTTTTTTAATTTTTAAAAAAATGTTTATTTTTTTCAAAGAAAAACAGCAATAGCCAACTGGAAACCTACTTATTCTTCAACTCCAATTTTGTTTTCTTTAAATTTAGAAGTGACTTACTGATTTACTATTTTAAACAAACCCCAGCACTTCCCTGGTGGTCCAGTGGTAAAGAATCTGCCTTACAGTTCAGGGGACACGGGTTTGATCCCTGGTCAGGGAACTAAGATCCCACATGCCGTGGCCACTAAGCCCCTGCCAGAGCTCGTGTGCCTCAGCTAGAGAGCCTGCATGCCGCAAACTACAGAACCCATGCATTCTGGAACCTGCACGTCACAACTACAGAGCCCATGAGCCCTGGAGCCTATGCGCCACAGCTAGAGAAGAAAAACCTGCATGCCGCAACTAGAGAGACGTCCGTGCGCTGCAACGAAGAGCCCCCATGTCACAACAAAAGGTCCTGAGTGCCTCAACGAAGATCCCGCGTGCCGCAACTAAGACCCGACGCGGCCAAAAATTAAATAAAAAATGTTTAAAACCAAACCAACCCTCCCTTTCCCCTTTAAACGTTTACCATCTACTTATGCTGAATCCTTCCAAGGACATTGCTCCAGCATATATCTCCAGGTCCTTGCTTTGCTTCTTTTACCAAAAAATGCAAAACACAGTTCCATCATGCATCTGAAGGCTCCAATCGTCAAAAATAGGAAAAAAAAAAAAACTTTGGAATAGCCAGTTAACTTGAATAAAAAAAAATCCACATGAATGCCTTTTGGTTGGGGCAGGAATTCACTCCTGTGTTCCCGGTAATATGATCCAGCTCCATAAATCCTTGTAATTCATCCTCCCTATCCTATGCACATACCTCTATCTAAAATTATTTGCTGGCATTAATTTCTACAGGTTTAGATTTTTCATCTTCCTTTTGCTTTAAGTTTTCATAGAATGACCTTGCTTTTTCTTGAATTATATTACAGTCTACAGGAATGCTTTTCTTATATCCTGCATCCACATAAAAGCTGTATTTTCAATGAGATAAAAAGGTATTTTGCAAAGAGTTCAAGGTTTCACACCTGTTGGTGTAGCTGCAACAAGAGCTTCAGGGACTTCCTTTTCTTCTTCTTTTTAAAATACCCCTTACGCTGGATTCATTTATCTTGAAATGGCCACAACTGCAGCTGCAGACCTAAATCTACAGTACATATCAAGCAATTCAACTTTTTCTTGTAATGTCATGCCTTTTCTTTGCTTCTTGGGGGCACTTCCAGCATCAATAGTGGCACTTTGTATAGGTCCCATGGTGTTATTTAAAGTTTACCATATTGCAGTTAACACAAAGAAAAATATGCAACATCACTTTAAGTAAAAAGAGGTCACTTTTTACTGTGATGTGTAATTTACTGGAGAGGGGAACTGCTCATGAGGAGAAAATTAGCATCACACGGCATTTCAAGCGGATACTTGCAACACTTCAGTTCAGCGCAATAGCAACAGGAGGTGGCTATGAAATTATTACAGTAGTACAGTATGTACCACAGTTAATTTTATGCAGTTATGATTTAATACTGCATCTTTGTTAACATTTCTCTCGACTGTAAATGGAGCAGGTACAGTGTTTCTTCATGTAAGTTTTGATAAATTTTAACTTTTTATAATAGATTTGTGTATATTTTATGGTAGTAAATGATAAAATAGACTAGTATCATGTATATTTTATACACCCATGACACACTTTGTTCTTAATTTCTTCACTGTTTCTAGGCTACCCAGTTCATCTGTGAGTTTTTTCAAATTGTCATAAATCTCCCCCAAAATATTTTCAATATATTTATTGAAAAAAATCCATGTATACAAAGGTCAACTGTAAAGTGCTTATCACAATAACTGGTGTTGAATACACTGTACTTCCTTTTTGCAATTGTGTGAGGCCATAGTTCTAAAAAAGAGCTGTGTTTCATGTATGTAAAAGTAATGATTAAATCTTTACTCTTCTTCTCTTATTATGTAATTCTAGCCTTATAAAGTTTTTTTTTTTTCAAAAAAAGCAAAGTTTTATGGTTGAATTGTCCTTCATTTAAAGTTATTAGAGGAACTTCCCTGGTGGTGCAGTGGCTAAGAATCCACCTGCCAATGCAAGGGACATGGATTTGAGCCGTGGTCCGGGAAGATCCCACATGCTGCGGAGCAACTGAGCCCGTGAGCCACAACTACTGAGCCCGTGTGCCACAACTACTGAGCCCATGTGCCACAACTACTGAGCCCGTGTGCCTCAACTACTGAAGCCTGCTCGCCTAGAGCCCATGCTCTGTCCACAACAAGAGAAGCCACCACAGTGAGAAGCCCGTGCACCACAATGAAGAATAGCCCCCGCTTGCCACAACTAGGGAAAGCCCATGCGTAGCAACAAAGACCCAATGCAGCCAAATATAAATAAATAAATTTAAAAAATAAAATTATTAGAGAACACTGGAAGTTTAATGAATATCGTTATCAGTAAGGGAGAAATGAAAAATTTGTATCCATTCTTTAATAAGCTGACCTTCCTGTGAACTAAGAATTAGCTTTAAGTAATTTTGAAATGAAAATAAACTATATTCATTTGAGTAAATTATATAACAGTTTTCATTTGTAATCTAAAATTTGTTTACCTTAAATCAAGTTCCTACATAGATCTGAGATTTAGTGAGAAAAATGACACTGTGAAAGTACCAGAAGAAAACTCAGGAGAATTTTGTTTCTAATCTCAGAGTAGGGGAAGTCTAACTATGGAAGAAAAGAATCCACTATATAAAATCTTTTTTTTACATACTGCGTGGCAACAATATGGTAAGCAAAACCAGAAGATGATACCCTTTGTAGAGAAATATTTTCATTTCCTTTCATAGAGAGAGTCTAATTTTTAAGTAAATATAGCTCCTAGAAATCAGTAAGCAGACCAATGAGCCAATAGAAAAATTGGCAAAGGATATGAACAGAACTGGTGTAGAAAAAGCAATTTTAATGGCTCTTTTAAGATGTAAAAACTCATCTTCCTTGATAATAGAAATAAAAATTAGAATGAAAATGAGGTAACATCCTTTATCTTAAAAAGGTAGTCAAGAACAAGAAGTCTGATAATAAATTGTTGGTGAGCAGTCTTAAATATTTCTGGTGAGAAGGGTAAATTGATACATCAATGGAAGGTAATTTGCAAGTATCTAAATTAGGAATGACACATGCCTTTTGAAACATAAGTTCCACTTTTATAATTTTTTATATTGATATGTTTATACTCATGTGAAATGTTAAATGTACACAGATATTTGTTCAAGCATTATTGATAATAGGAAAAGATTGAAAACAGCTTAAATGTCCATGAGTAGGGGACTCGTTTAATTACGGCACATCCATATAGTGCGGCATTTTGTAGCTGTTAAAAAAGGATGAAGCAGATCTTTATGTACTTACATGTAAGCGAATTAAAATGTATCAATAACATAAAATAGGCTGTGTTATACAATAAAAGCAATGTGTATAGTGTGTTTAAATGTGTTTAAAAATACATGTTTGTGTATGTGTATAAATGACATGTATGGAAGAATAAACAAACGGAAAACACTAGTTGTCTACTGGGTGGAGACCTTGTGGTTAGAGTCTGGGGTGATAAGGAGCTTTCCTTTTTCCTGTATAATCTTTCTTACCTGCTGCATGTTGTACCATTTGCTTATATTACCTATTAAGAAAATACAGTAATTAAATTAAAAATGAAAACTAATACAATGAATAATGTTTGTTTCCTTTTTATACTAGGCATATTTGATGAGACCTTCTATAATATTTTTTGATGAAATAGATGGATTAGCTCCAGTTCGCTCTAGCAGGCAAGATCAGATCCACAGGTAATTTTTCCTAATCTGATTATGTTGAATTCTTTTCATTTGTTGACATAGTATTTAGATTTGCACTTGGATAAGTGCTATGAGGCTTATAAGATGTGACCTCTGTCCTTGAGGAAGACTTCTTTCATTAGCACAGGGGTCAGCAAACCACAACCCATGAGCCAAATCTTCTCCCTCTTTTTTGTAAATGAAGTTTTATTGGAACACAACCATATTCATTGCTTTTTGCGTTATATATATCTCCTTTTGCACTACAAGAGCAGAGATGAGCTAGGGGTTGTGAGAGAAGGATCATATGACTTGCAAAGCCTTAACACATTTACTTTCTGGCCGTTTACAGAAAAAGATGCCTAATCCTGATTTAGCATAATGTTTTTGAAATTTATCCATGTCACATACACTAATATTTTGTTCTTTTTAATTTCTGAGTAGTAGTCCTTGGGCAACACACACACAGACACACAAAGTGTGTGTCTCTGTGTGTATGTGTATGTCTGTATGTGTACCACAATTTGTTTAATTCCTCTGATAGAGATTTGGTTTGCTTCTAGTTTTGGCTATTATGATAATGCTGCTGTGAACATTTGCATACACATTTTCATGGGACCATATGTTTTCATTTCTGTTGGGTAAATACCTTAGAGAGAAATGGCTGAATCCTATGGTAAATGTTTGTTTAAACTGATACTACTTTCCAAAGTGGTTCACCATTTTATGTTTTTAACTGTAATGTATGAGGATTTGGGATGCTTCTCATTCTTCCCAGCATTTCGTATTTTTACTCTCTTTAACTGTTGCTATTCTAATGAATGTGTAGCAGTGGATTAATTTTCATTTTTCTGATGACTAATAATATTGAGCATCTTTGCATGCACTTATTGCTCATTTACATATTTTCTTTTGTGAAATGTCTGTTATATTATTTTACCCTTTAAAAAAAAAGAGATCATATTGCATGTCTCATTGTAGTGTAAGATTTTTTTTATGTGCTCTTAAAACAAGCCCTTTGTCAGGTCTATGTTTTGAAAAGTTTTCTACTAATCTGGCTTGCCTTTTTTTTTTTTTTTTTTTTGTGCGGTACGTGGGCCTCTCCCATTGCGGAGCACAGGCTCTGGATGCGCAGGCTCAGCGGCCATGGCTCATGGGCCCAGCCGCTCCGCGGCATGTGGGATCTTCCCGGACCTGGGCACAAACCCGTGTCCCCTGTATTGGCAGGCGGACTCTCAACCACTGCGCCACCAGGGAAGCCCTTGCCTTTTTCTTTTTTTTTTTTTTTTTTTTTTTTTTTTGCATTACACGGGCTTCTCACTGCTGTGGCCTCTCCCGTTGCGGAGCACAGGCTGTGGACGCGCAGGCCCAGCAGCCATGGCTCACGGGCCTAGCCGCTCCGCGGCATGTGGGATCTTCCCAGACCGGGGCACGAACCCGTGTCCCCTGCATTGGCAGGCGGACTCTCAACCACTGCGCCACCAGGGAAGCCCCCTTGCCTTTTTCTTAAATATGACTTTTTGAAAATCAAAACGTTTTAGTCTTGATGAAGCCCCTTATGTAAATTTTTTTTGCTATATATTTTTGTGCCTTGAGAATAATTTCCTAAACCAATTTGTCAACAATTCTATATTTTCTTCTAAAATATTAGTAGTTTTGGCCCTTAAATTTTGGTCAGTGATTCGTTTTAAAGTTAACATTCATATGTCAGCATAAGGTAAGGGTTTGAGTTAATTTTTATAGCTAGTGCAAGGTATGGACTGAAGTTTACTTTTTCCATATTTTTTTTCCAATTGTTCCAGGACCATTTAATGAAAAGGTTACCTTGTCTCCATTGAATTACTTGGCATCTTTGTCAGAAATTGACCATCAATTTGTCTATTCCTAGACTTGTTAGTTGGTTCCATTGATCTTTAGGTTTATCCTTATATCATTGACTTGATTACTTGGTAGATTTCTATTGATTTTTATTAGTATAAGCCCCCAACCTTGTTCTTTGTAATTTTGTTTTTCAATGAGTCATCAGAATTTATTTATGTGTTCATTAAATTTCAGGTATAATTGTAAGCAATTGTTAGCAAGCAGATAAAAAATTAACTTGCTATGTTGGTTTTAGAAATATATTCTCATTATTAAGTTAAATCACCTCATAAGTTGAACATTTTAAAAAATAAGCAAAGTAAGACAATATGGAAATTTTAAGTAAAATTAACACACAGAAATAATCACTCTAACATTGTGTTACATTACTCTTTAATCAAAATTAGATCAAACTGTAAATTCTGCTTTGTAACATACTGTATTTGTAATTATTGTAAACAATTGTCATGTTATTAAACATTAATCTACAATAAATTGATTGACTATATTCTGTCTCATTTTATGGAAGAATAAACCTTTAAATAATATTCTAATGTTAGATATGTAGATTGTTTCTGTTTTTCAGTCTTTAGGCTTTGCTGCAATGAATAGCCTTATATCTACATCCCTGCTCGTATTCATGATTTTTTTTTGTTTTTTTCTGACAAGTTTTTAAAATAACTTTTTTATTTTTTATTGAAGTATAGTTAATTTACAATGTTGTGTTTCTGGTGTATAGCAAAGTGATTCAGTTATACATATATATATTCTTTTTCATATTCTTTTCCATTATAGTTTATTATAAGATATTGACTATAGTTCCCTGTGCTATGCAGTAGGACCTTGTTGTTTATCTATTTTATATATAGGAGTTTGTATCTGCTAATCCCAAACTCCTTTTTTTTTTTAACATCTTTATTGGAGTATAATTGCTTTACAATGTTGTTGGTTCCATTGATCCTTAGGTTTATCCTTATATCATTGACTTAATTACTTGAGATATTTATAGAGTCTTATTAGTATAAGTCCCCAACCTTGTTCTTTGTAATTTTTAAAAAACTCTTTTTTAAAGAGCAGTTTTAGGTTTACGGCATAATTGAGAGGAAGGTACAGAGATTATTCCATTTACGCTGTGCCCGCACTGATGCACAGCCTCCCTCATTATCAACATCTTTCATCAGAGAGGGTACATTTATTACAATTGAGGAACCTACATTGACACATCATAATCATACAAAGTCTGTAGTCACTCTGGGTGTTTTGCATTTTATGAGTTTGGACAAATGTATAATAACATGCATATGTCATTATAGTATCATACAGAGTATTTTCATTGTCCTAAAAATCCTCTGTCCTCTACCAACTCATCCCTCCTTTCCCTCCCCACCCCACCCCCTCAGTCCCTGGCACTAATGATTTTTTACTATCTACCCTCGCCCTTTCCATAATGCTATGTAGTTGTAATCATCCAGCATGTAATCTTTCAGGTTGGCTTCTTTCATTTAGCAATATGCATTTAGCAATATGCATTGTGACTTTTCTTGGCTTTTTGTTTGTTTGTTTGTTTCTTCTGTTTGCTTTAGGTTTCTCTTTTTCTAGATGATTCAGATGGAATTTTAGACTTTGATTGAAACTTTTTTTCTTTTCTAATATAGGCATTGAAAGCTATAAATTTCTTTTTAAGCACTGCTTTAGCTGCATCCCAGTTTTTGACCTCTTATATAATCAGTGGCCTATAGTTCAAAATAATTTCCAATTCCTCTTGTCATTTCTTCTTTGACACAATGAATATTTAGAAGTGTGTTGTTTAGCGTACAAGTTGTGTTTTTTATCTTATTGTTTCTAATTTAATTTTTTAATTGAGGTATAATTAACATAAAACACTGTATTAGTTTCTCTAATTTTATTGTGGTCAGAAACGATAACTCTTAAAGTCATTTTAAATTCACTGCAGTTTTCTTTATGTCCCAGGTATTGTCTGTGTTGTGAATTTGTATTCTGCTGTTTGTGGTATAATATTCTCTATATATATCAAGTAAGACAGGGTTATAATAATGTTATGCAGGATCTTTTGTGTTTTTACTGATTTTTTTTTGTCTAGTTATTTTATGAACATTAGAGAGATGTGGTAAAATGTCCAACTATGATTGTAGAATTTTCTCTTTAATTCTGCCAGTTTCATTTATTTTGAAGTTTTGTTTTGGGTGCAAACACATTTATTATTTTGGATGTCTTTATTTTGAAGTTGCCTTCTTATTATGAAATGCCCCTCTTTATCTTTGTTGATACTTTTTGTTTTGAAATCTATTTTCATTAGAATCTAATGAAATGATTATCTAATGATTAGATAATGATTAAGCTAATCTAGACTTCTGATGTTTTTTGCTTGGTACATTTTTTTTCCATTAACTTACTACCTACCTTTCAGTGTCTTAATATTTAGAGTATTACTTTTGTGGATAATACATAGTTGGGTCTTGTTTTCCTAACTGAACAATCTCTTCATTTTAATTTGAAAGCTTAATCCATCATCGTTTATGTAATCATTGACACAAATGAATTGGGGAATACCATTTCATATTTGTTTTCTATTTATGTGTGTTTTCTGTTTATGTTTTTCATTTCTTGATTTTCTAAAGAGAATATTTGGAGATATTTTAGAAACTCCTTTTTATCTTACTACTGATTTTTTTTTAATTAGTTAATTTATTTTTATTTTTGGCTGCGTTGGGTCTTTGTTGCTGCGTGCAGGCTTTCTCTCGTTAGGGTGAGCGGGGGCTACTCTTCGTTGCGCTGCGCGGGCTTCTCGTTGCGGTGGCTTCTCTTGTTGCGGAGGACGAGCTCTAGGCGTGCAGTCTTCAGTAGTTGCGGCTTGCGGGCTCTAGAGCGCAGGCTCAGTAGTTGTGGTGCATGGGCTTAGCTGCTCCATGGCATGTGGGATCTTCCCAGACCAGGGATCGAACCTGTGTTCCCTGCATTGGCAGGCAGATTCTTATCCACTGCACCACCAGGGAAGCCCTACTACTGATTTTTTTTTTTTTTTTTGCGGTATGCGGGCCTCTCACTGTTGTGGCCTCTCCCGTTGCGGAGCACAGGCTCAGCGGCCATGGCTCACGGGCCCAGCCGCTCCGTGGCATGTGGGATCTTCCCGGACCGGGGCACGAACCCGTGTCCCCTGCATTGGCAGGCGAACTCTCAACCACTGCGCCACCAGGGAAGCCCCCTACTACTGATTTTTTTAAAGCTCTTTTATTGAGGTATAATTGATACAGAATACTATATATACTCATTGATATACTTAAAGAGTACACTTGGTAATTTTAACATGTATTTACTTGTGAAACTGTAACTATCAATACATATAAGGATACATATAAGAGAGGTTCCAAATGGTGGGAAAAAGGGATGCAAAAGCTTAGTCACAAATATTCACAGCAGTGTTATTCATAATAGCCATAACATGGAAATAACCCAAATGTCCATTAGCTGATGAATGGTTAAATAAAATGTGGTATATCCACATGGTAGAATATCATTCAGCCTCAAAAAGGAATGAAATTCTGACACATGCTACATTATATATGTAACATTGGTGAACCTCACATACTTTATGCTAGTGGAAACAAAACCAGACACAAAAGATCACATATTGTACTGTTTCATTTATGTAAAATGTCCAAAATAGTCAAATTCATAAAATGGTATAAAAGTGTATCAAGTAAATACTAACAGAAAGCTACTGTTGCTATATTAGACAAAAGAGACTGACAGAAAGCATTATTATACATAAAAAGAGGATCAATTTACAATGATAAAATCTTCAATTTATTAAAAGATGTAATAGTTTAAAATTTATAATTCCCTAATTACTACATTTCAAACTGTATAAAACAAAAATTGACAGAACTGCAAAGAGTCAAACTGATAATCATTGTGAGAGATCTCATGTACCTCTCAGTAATTAATAGACAAATGAGAATAAAATAAATTCTCTACAGATTATTTGAACAACTATATTATATTAATCTGATCTTGTGGGCATACTTATCTAAGGCAAATATAGAATGAACACTGTTTTCAAACAAACACAGCATTTATAAAAATTGACCATATATTGTGCCTTAAATCGCAGCTAATTTCCAAAGTTTAGTAATATATAAAATATAAGAAAATGACAAAAAGATAAGCAGAGAATTTTATGTTTTTTTATCAAGAACTATTGTCCTAACTCTAAGTAATCTATGGTATTAGTAAAATAAAAAATTATAGCTAACTATATATGAACTGCAAACAGAGATATGCAGAAATCAGGAAATTAGAAAGTCACTTCTTTGAAAAAAATAAAATTGACCAACCTGTTGCACAATTGGCCATGATAAAAAAAAGACACTGATAAAGCAATATTTAGGAATACAAAATATGTTATTTTAGATTCTGTAAACATTAAAGGTTAAGAGGATGAAGGCCTAAGCTTAAGAGGTAAAAGTATAAAACTTTTAGGAAAAATCCTATGGGAACATCTTTATAGCCTGTATGAATGTTCACAGCTTTTTTGGTAATAGCCAAAAACTGGAAACAGTCTAAATGTCCATCAACATGTGAATCAACAAATTGGGATCCATCCATAAAATGGAATATTGCTTAGCAATGAAAAGGAATAAACTATTGTTAAACCAACAATGTGGTGAATTTCAAAATAATCATGCTGAGGGAAAGAATCCAGAAAAAAAAAGTACTTATTGTGTGATCCCATGTATATAAAATTTTAGGTAATGGAAGCTAATCTATAGTGACAGAACTCAGATCAGTGGTTGCCAGGGGATTGGGTCAAAGAAGAGCAGTGGGGAATGGATTTTGAAGGGCATGAAGAGGAGCATGATGGATATTACTTTTTTTCATTGTGGTGATAGTTTCACATACTTCAAAACTTAGCAATTTGTATACTTTAAATATATTCACTGTATTGTATGTCAGTTATATCTGCAGAAGACTTAAACCTGTTTAGAGTGATATGAGAAAGTTAAATGGAACTTAGTTTTACTTGTGAACATGGATATAAAAATCCATTTTTTTAGTCTTTAAGACTGATAAAAGTTAGTATAAGCAGCAATTTTTGCAACTTTTTCTTTCCTCCCTTTTTAAAATTTTGTCTGAAAATTTTGTTACAGCTCTATAGTATCAACCCTCCTTGCTCTTATGGATGGATTAGACAATAGGGGCGAAATTGTTGTTATTGGTGCTACAAATAGACTTGATTCTATAGATCCTGCTCTCAGGAGACCTGGCCGTTTTGACAGAGAATTTCTTTTCAACCTTCCTGATCAAAAGGTAAGAGTTTTTGATATATTAAGATTTATTTGTGACTCAATTATGAAATATATATATATGTATACATATACTTTGAAAGTGGTATTTTATGAGCTGTCATTTTCAAAATTTTGTGCTTGTTGGATATCTTAGTTACTACTTAAAAAATTCTTGTAATTATTGAATAATTTAATCATTTTGTTAACAGTTATCAGAAAGTTTATGATTTTTAGGAAATAAGGGTATGATTTTTAGGTTATTATAGATGCTTACTTTTTTCTTTAGTTCTCCACATTGTATTAATTATCTTGTATGACAGGTTATATGTCTCTTGTTCACCAAAGTAGCTTTGTTCCCATAAAAATAACGTTTTTAGAGTAATGGTGGCTTTATGAATAAGAGCCCAATATGCAAATTCTCATAGAAAGAGCTATGACATCTTATTTCATTAAAAGCAGCAAATGCTATTCATTATAGTGTAGTTTTAAAAAGAACATAATAGAAAAAATAAGAACATAATTAAAACAGGGCAATGTGTAGTCATTGACTATGTAAAATGTTATTTAATATGTTATACAAAGTTCTTTTTTCCTATTTTTACTTGGCAATTTTTTGGTTAGTCTGACCAGTTTAATCATTGACTGTCATCTTCACTGCACATTTATATTTGAGAGGGAGGGACATATTCAGGGAAGATTCTGTATTTGACAATGCTTTGCATGTATTAAACATATCAAGCCTAATTAGAACCTTTATAACACATACCTATATAAATATAACCAAAAGAGAGCAGAGAAGATACTACATATGAATATATATATTTATACACACACACGCACACTCGAGCACTTGCTGTTATATGGTTTTGATTTTGGATCTCTGTAAAATGCCTTATTTATGTACATAGATGTGAGAAGCTTAGTGATTAGTACAGTACAGTAGACTATAGGGAAATGAAGGCAATGGCTCTGCTGTATAGAGCAGTCTGTGTAGAGCAGTCTCTACCTCAGTTCGACAGTCTGAACAGCCACTATATCTGTCTCAGTTTTGGATTGACGATCCAACTTATAGGCTTTTTTTTGGCACCAAGTTTATTTAGCTTTGTCAGGATAGGAAACATAGTGTATACAGCATCATTTTTGTTACCCAAGTGAGCTTCTAGGGCTGTACCAGTGCATAGAGGTATGCTTAGTTATAGGAGACAAGACTGAAGTCGTCTACTTCAGCATGGGGAAGCATCAGCTGTCTCGTTTGGGACATCTTACAACAGTTCAAGCACATCTTTTAGGCTCTACCAGTAGATGGGGAATGTGCTTATTAGCTCTAAGAGACACAGCCAGTGTTCATTTCAGCACAGGAAAGCCATTACCTTGATTTTCCAATTATCTTCTCTATTGTCCTAGTCATGTAGGCCTCAAAGTCCATATGCCAACCATAGTCCTCACAATTCAGATATAGTCCACACAAATCAGAGATTTAACAGTAAACGAGGCCTAGAACGGTACTGTCCAGTTGAGTTTTCTGTGATGATGGAAATGTTCTGTGGCTTACTATATTGTTGTATAAGTATGGATCTTGAACATAGTTTTCCATGTTAATTTTAACTTTCTAAGTTTCAAGAAAACAGTGCTTGAGACCTAAACCTAAGATCATTTTTCTTGGCCTGGGTCTGTGGAAAAAAACTAGACTGGCTGTTCACCTTTTTTTCCTTAGGTAATATTTAAGGTCATGAGACTAGATGATACAATTCCTCTGTCTTAAGAAGCAGTCAGTAAGATAAGAGGAAAACTAGGAGAGTGGGATTATGGAAGCCAAGTGAAGAAACTGTATCAATGGGGAAGGTATAATTAACTGTGTCAGATGTTGCTAAATTAAGTCACATGACAGAAGATTGGCGATTTATTTAGCATTATGTAGGTCATTGGTGAAACCTGATGGGAACAATTTCAATTAGTGGTGGGTGCAAAAAACTTGACTTGAATACGGTTAGTTTAAGAGAATGGGAGGGGAGGAATTGGAGACAGTGAATGGAGATAAATTTTTCAAAGTGTTTTGCTGTCATAAGAAGCAAAGGATTGAGGTGAGATGTTGAGCAAATTGGGGACAAGAGAAGGTGTTTTGTTATTTTTAAGATAGGAGAAATATCCAGTAGGGAAGGAAGTTTTGGTGATGAAATTGAGAAAGGAGAATTATCTTCTTGCCTTGATAGGCGAGAAGGGGGATTGGATTTAATATATGAGTGATGAGAATGACTTTATTTTTTATTTTAAATTTATTTATTTATTTATTTGTCTGTGCTGGGTCTTAGTTGCGGCATGTGGGATCTAGTTCCCTGACCAGGGATCAAACCTGGGTCCCCTGCCCTGGGAGCATGGAGTCTTAGACCTGGACCACCAGGGAAGTCCCGAGAATCACTATAGTTAGAAATTTGATAGTTCATCTGTTATAATAGGGAGAAGACAGAATATTGCGGGTATACATGCTGACAGGTGGACATAGTTGGTATGGGGTATCTTTGGAAGTTTTCTTCTGATTGCTTCAGTTTTCTCAGTGGATTAGGAAGCAAGTTCTGAACGAGAGGCTGAGCATGAAGACAGAGAAGCTATGAAGTAGTTTGCTGGAAGATAGCCTCATGAATAGAATAGAGAAGGGTTAAGGGCAGTCATAAGGCTCCATTTTGGGTTGTTAATTTAAATTGATACCAGTCAGTGTCTAATATTAGCATGCAGTTTGGGAAGTGGAATATCATGACTCTTGCTATTTGAGCAAGTGAAAGTAAAAAACAAACAACAAAAAAACTAAAAGTAAGTCTTGGTGCCAAATTTTAATAATTTTGTTAACTCTTTATTATCATAAAATAGCACGTACCTTCTTTATGCAGTAATGCTTTATTTCTTTTGTTTATCATCAGCAGCAGTATGATTATTGTTATAAATGTTATGTGTATATTCATGAATCCTAAAGAATGAGTGACCTGAGTTTGCTTTTGACTCTTAATAATAGAGGAAGCTACTTTCTATTAGGAGAAACCATATGATTTACTTTTCTGTATGCCATATAGAGTAAATTGTAATGAAACATTTCTTGATTTAAATAATTTCTTCTATTTCTTGTTTTTATGATAAAGAAAGGGAACTCTTTATATAGAAAAAGAGAAAGGCACTTAAATGTCTCAGAGACCTGACAATAACTTTTGACTTTAGGTAATTAATTTCATTTCCTCTAAATCTTTACTTATTTTGTAAAATGAAGGGATACAGATAGATCTTTTTTGAGATATCTTCCAGCTTAGATTTTTTTTTTTTTTTTTGCCGTGTTTCTGATTCTCTAAGGGTCTTGAGTGAGTGGCGCCCCTTCTGCTAATGAAGTCTATATAGATTCTTAATGTCATCTTCTAGACTATATAAGATCTCAGAATTATATTTTTTGGGGGCCTTGATTTTATATTTTTTTAGTATCTGTTCAGGCATATATTTCAAGTCGAAAGAAAATATTTGTTACATCATTGATTTATTTTTGGTAGCTGAAGGCCTAACTTAGAACTTGGAATTGAAGCAATAGCTATTGATTCCAGATTTTGTCAACTTTTTGAGCAAGGTTTATCTTGACAACTTTCAAGTTCTTTTTGTTTTTGTGCTAGACCCCAAATTCCTCACCAAGCCAATAATATTATCATCTTGGTTATAATTTGCCTTTTCATAGTCTCAAGAAACTCAAGTAGCAGTGTTGAGGAAACAAGTATACTCAATTTTAGAAAGCATTGTCTTTCCCTTGAAAGAAGGCAAATGTGAAAAAAAAATTCTGATGTGACTTTTCAGGTGATTATGGACTCATACTTCAGTGTTTCTTTTTTACTGTGGGAGAAAAAGAAATTTCATTTAATTTGGAACCAAGATGTTAAAATTTTGATTGTGCTATACAGTTAGATTTAAGGTAAAGAATGCTATTTTGAAAGATAAAAATCAAGGTAAAATTGTTTAAACCTTTGTTTTACAGTGAATTCAATTAATATTTATGGAGATTACCTTGTTATGTATTAAATGTGAAAGCATTAAGTAACTTAACAAGATGATAATGTTTATTATATTTCTTTACTTACTTGAAAACTTCTTCAACTTAAAACTTTAATGACACTTTATGCATATTAGAACCAAAAGGCCTGTGAAATCTAAATATAAGGTTTGTTTAAAAGTTACGATTATTATAACACATTAAAGTTTTTTTGTTTACATGTTTTCAAATGGTTAAAATGACATGGAGGAAAGTGAAATTTAGTTTTGAGTTCTAGTCCTATATCAGTCACGTAGTCATAGGTGCCGCTAGTCAAGTTCCTTTACCTCTCAGGATGTTAATTATCTTAGTTTGTGAAACAAAGATCTCTGTTACATAGCTCACAGGGTTATTATGGGAATCAGAGTTGATGTGGATGCCAAGCTGTTTATGTTTCTTTTAAAATAAACACTTGCTTTTCTGGGATATGGTTAGTTGATAAATTTGTTCCATCTAACACATTTTGGGGTTGATGATATTTTATTTATTTGTACTTTTTTCCTTAGGCAAGATTTTATTTATCTGTGCTTTTCTTCTTAGGCAAGAAAACACATTTTACAGATCCATACCAGGGACTGGAATCCAAAATTGTCAGATGCTTTTTTAGGTGAATTGGCTGAAAAATGTGTTGGTGAGTGCTACTGTTTGAATTTTTTGATTGTCATTGTTTGTTCTGATCAGCTTCCCTTTCCCCTTATGTTTGGAATGTGAATGAGTATAGTTGTGTTTTTGTGCAGTAGTTGGCTTTGCCTTTAAATGTAAGCATTTCACTTGAAGTTTGAACACTTCTAAATTAGAATTTTAGCTGCCATTAGGTGTTTTGATTATCAAAGCTCAGTGGTCATATGCCTTTCATTGAGTGCTGGATTTCCAGTATTACTACAGTGTCTCCTTTTAGGAATTGTTCCCTTTCAGAAGTTTTACTAAGAAAAATAAGCTTAAACGAGAGGTGAAGGTCCATGTACAGGGCAGGACTGTAGTCTTTTACTTCACAGATTACATGATGGACTCATCCTCATGCCGGTGGTTTAGAAAGAAGTTGAGTGAGAGGAGTCTTCAAAGAAAATACTTAATGGCATCTGCTAGTATTTCCCCAAATGTAAAACTCTTCAACTTAATGTTAAGTTATTCACAAAGTAGAAGATCTCCTACAGAGTGAACAAACACTACTGTCCTAAAAGGATATGGTGAGAGTGTTTTATGTACATACATGATCATACATAGGAGATGGAATTCAGAGGTTTTAGAATTCAGGGTTTTGGCTCTAATTAGGTCTGAAATAAAAATGAATGTGGTATTAAGCAGCTGAATATACACACAGGTATTTTTCCTTCATTCTTTTTCTGTCTTTTGTCTATTTTCCTCTCATTCTCTCAAAAATATAAATTAAAAAATCTCTCCATGAACTTTTTTTAAGCATTATGAAGAAGTCCCCCTAATAAGTCCACTAACAATCAGCAGTCTACTTGGGAAAACTTTAAAGTTACCAAAACCAAAAAGAACAACGTAGTTAAAAAATCATTGTGGTCCACCATCAAATAATTAAAACTTAAATAGAACATCAGTCCATTCAGTTAGCTACATCCGAATTATCCTCTTCATCCACAGGGACCTCCATCTCCGAAGCAGCATACCTCAGCTTTTGAACCACAAAGACCTCGACATCTTCTGGTGAGGAGAAAACGTAAATCTCTCCAGCACTACTCCAGTTTAAGCTTTGCCTGGTATAAGAGAGCATGCGCCAAACCCACTTCATGTAAATTTGGCTTGACCTTTGCAAAGCCTTGTGCTGCTTTATGGGAGAGGGTGGTATTTGGTACAAAATCCAGTCTTTGCCCTTTTTAAAATTTGACCCCTTTTATTTCCTGTTACTTTTATGATATTATTGTGTTAGAGTACAGATCAGAATGGGAAATATTTGTAGATTCATCTGTGAATTTGTCACAGAATGATCCTTAACTGAAATAAGCAGAAGTCTTCAAATAATTTTGGAAATTCCCTAAGAGTAATTTTAAAATTACTTTTTTACCCTATCTACCATCTGAAATATTATATACTCTAATTCTTCATCTTAAATATTAGACTCTCAGTTTCCTTTTTCATTTCGAAAGGCCACTCCTTCTCATTTTACCAAGTTATTTATTTTAGCTTTTAGTCAGTTTCTTAAGTTAAAAAAAATTTAAGACATACTTTTTTATAGGACTGAAAAATTTCTCTTGCCTTTTTTTTGGGGGTGGCATTGCTGGTTTAGAATCTGCTTATATATACTCTATTTTCTTCCTGGAGAGTGACATAAAAATCCTTTATAATTAACTGACTTCTGATTTTGATTATGACATTTATTTCATTTAAGAAACCAGTTCACTTTAAAAAAAAAAAAAAAGAAAATGCAGGTCTTCAAACAGAAACAGAATAGCAATAAATTTTTAATTCATTATGAGCTTAGCACTTATGTATCCCAAAGATGTTTTAACATGTATGGGTTCAGTTGAATGAAATTTATGCCTAACAAAAGAGTATGCAGTCTTAATGAACGACTGCAAAGATAGTTGACCTGTTATTAGAGGTTATGGATTTGGTAACTTTTACCTTGAAATGAATTCCCAAGTACTTGGAGGTTTGCATGCGTAATAGGTGTGATTTTTAGTAGTCTTCAAATAATTTGGTATCCAGAACATGTGCACAAATAGTAGGAGCTTAAGGTTAACGAAGAACTTCAATCTAATCATATTTCTCTATTCATTTTCACTAAGAGGGCCAAAACAATGAAAGGGTATCTGTCAATGTGGCATCTTAGCTTGTGGACCTTCATTGTTTGGTATTTTACTTAAAAAGTAACTTCATAAAATTTTATTACCTTTCTCTAGTTTATAACCTCTTTGAATAGCTTGTATTTTCATTCTTTCAGACAAATTTCCATCTTAATAGCAATATTCAGGAATGCGTTTTCTTTGGTATCTAGCTATGTGTGTTCATCAGACTATTAGAATTGTAATGGTAGAACTAGTATAGTTATGGAATTCTTATGGAAGGGATATTGATATTTAACATCAACTTTTAACTCTCAAAAGGCTGTATTTCAGTATTTCTAGAATAGTCATAGCGTCTATTTTTCTAAACCGGGACCCTTTTGAGAGTGAAAAAATACGCTGTTAATTATGACAAGGCAAATGGCCTAAACCAGGACATGTGGTCGCCCTTAATATAGCCTATTTAGCCATGGCTATGATGTACCTTTAATTCTGTTTTAGAGTCTAGTAAGGAAAGTGTATTATTAATTCAGTAGTTCTCAATTTTTTGTGTGTATCAGTATCACTTGTAAAGTTTTCTCAAAATACACATTTATGATATTAAACCACCACTTAGTGATTCTGATTCACTAAGTTTGTTGGGAATCTATTTTTGATTCATTTTCATTGTTTATTCAGATGACTAGTCAAGGTTGACAACCACAGATATAAACTAGTAATTCTCATTCACAAACAAATGTAAAGAAGATAAATCCTATCATTTATAGTCTGTTGGTTATGATAATCCATGAGAAAATTTACTTCTTTATTTTTTTCAAGGATTAGTTTATAACTAATGATGAAATTCAAACTTTCAAGCAAAAATTAGGATTTTTTTAAAAACAAAAAAGAGATTATAAGCCACACAGCAGTTGTCAAAGGGCATTCTATGACTTAGATTTGTAATTGTGAGCTGACAGCTTGCCAGCACTTAAAAGATTTTAGTGATGGATTGGTGATGATATTAACAAATGTGATTTTTTGATATTGTTAATAAAATGTGTCAATATACAAAACATCTATTTGACTCAGTGAAGAAAGTTTACTTCTTCAAGTGGAATCTATTATTGTTGATAAGCTTTAAAATTATCTTTAATAAATTAAGAAAAAATGAACAATACATTGCTATTTATATTATTATGTCAAACATAAATGTTATGGGCAGCATTTACTACATAAAATACCTTTTAGTGCCTTTTTTCTGTTCTGCATTGTTTTTGAACGTTTTCTCTTTTTTAATTTAGGTTTTTGCACTTAAAAATAGGGTCATATAGTATGTTCACTAAGTGTATATACTTTTTTTTTTTTTTTTTTTTTTTTGCGGTACGCGGGCCTCTCACTGTTGTGGCCTCTCTCGTTGCGGAGCACAGGCTCCGGACGTGCAGGCTCAGCGGCCATGGCTCACGTGCCCAGCCGCTCCACGGCATGTGGGATCTTCCCGGACCGGGGCACGAACCCATGTCCCCTGCATCGGCAGGTGGACTCTCAACCACTGCACCACCAGGGAAGCCCATAAGTGTATATACTTTTAAAGAGGAAAAAGAAATGTGGTTTATATTTTTTTGAAGACAGTAGTTTATTCTTTACTTCCTCTGAAATGGATTATTTAGTTAACTGTTTATAACTGAGCTGGTGTTCTACAGTTATTTTGTTGAACTAATGTAACAGATATGTATAGAACAGGAAAAGATACTTTTTGTCAGCTTCATTCATTGAGAAATAGAAAATAAAATGAGAGACATGGTAAACTTGGTTATTCTGAAGAATTATTTGGGAGATTGATTGCTGTCATGGGACAGTGTTAATGCTTAATCTGCTTATAGTTTTCTGAATTAAATTCTCATAGGTCATATTAAGTTTTCCCCTACGTCTGAATAAATGTTTATGAATATAGTACTTCATAATTTTCATTGAAATTTTTAGTTACAGTGAGTAAGTTGGTTTAATAATAAAAGAATTTAGATTTCTTAGAAAAAGAAAAGCCTAATAGATATGATTCATCCCCCTCTTTTTTGTAATACATGGTAACCTAATAGTTTTACATTTCCAAACTATAACCTTGGAGTTACTCTTTTCTTTTTTCATTCATTCTTTCACTCAAGAAATATTTTTTGGATATCTACTGAATGCCAGGCCAGGCATCGTTCTTGGTAGTTGAGATACATTTAGCGAACAAAACAAACAAATACCCCTATTCTTACAGAGGTCACATTCTAGTTGGGGAACGCAGACAGTAAACATAATAGGTAAATGATAAGGTGGTAAGTGCTGTGGAAAAAGGAGAGCAGGGTGAGGAGTTTTCTGTTATGTGTAGGGCTTGTTTAACGTGATCATTTGCCCTACTGAGGGATATAGGGATAGAATTTATTATAGATGTGTGAGTCAGTTTGATTTATATGGTTTTGTTCCTTAATGTTCTTTTTCTGCCAGTTAGTCTGGTACTATTTCTTCTCTGCTCGTAGTTTTCCTTTGTAATCACCATTTTAATTTCAGTATTTAAGTGTTCTACAAGGTCATTGTGAGATATAAAAAGATAAATAAATCTGATACCACTCTTTGAAGAGCTTAGGGACTAATGTTCTGTAACTAGTTCGGGTGGTTCCCGCTGCTGGCATAACTGATAAAGGTGGCCAAATGCAGGTTTAATTGTCAGTATAAAAAAACACCATGACTAGTTTGAGGTTTTCTTCCCATTTGTGGTAAAGACCTAACAGTTCATATGTTTTTCTATGTATTTGTCGCTCAAATGAATGAAATGATTTCAGAGCACTGGTGGCTTGATCTGTTGTTTAACTACATGATCAGTTAACTATGGGTAATGGATGATACCTCATATCTCTGTAGCCCTTTGAACTAGGTTATCAATCATTTTAAACTAAATATATATATAAAAAGGAAGATAATATAGAAATTTAATGGATTCTCATTCCCTGTAATACCTTTGGAATTATCAGAGATGATCATAACTTTAAAGTATAGTTTTGGGGGTAATAAGATATTAACCTGCTTGTGGGTTGCACTCAGAGTTAGTAGTAGAATAGCTCTGATTTTGAAGTTTCCGCTTATGTATACTACTTTGTACTGCACCATTATATGTATTTGGAAATTAGTAATATTAGGAAAATTTGTAGAAAACTGTAATGTCATGAGGACTAAACTAATGATTGGAAATATTGATGAAGGATGAAGGATGAATCTATTTTTTTTAAACCTTTCCTGAAGAAAGATGTACATTATAATCAGTGGTTTTGGCACAAAATATATGACTTGTTTTCTTTTAATATCATTAGTTCATGTGTTTGTTAATTAAAATATTCAAAACATTTTTAGTCTTAATGAGTAAACAGTTTTATTAGGTGACTTTATTTTATTTATTTATTTATTTATTTATTTTTACAACTTTATTGGAGTATAATTGCTTTACAATGGTGTGTTAGTTTCTGCTTTATAACAAAGTGAATCAGTTATACATATACATCTGTTCCCATGTCTACTAGGTGACTTTAAATGGTCATTTTTCACTTTGCTAGTGAAATTGCACATGATTGATTTAGTATTTTATTTTAGATAAAGATGTGCATATTTGCAAAATAGAGTTGATACTTGGAAAAATGGACTTACCTTTGTTATCCTTTTCCTTTTGTGCATTAGGCTATTGCGGAGCTGATATCAAGGCCCTGTGCACTGAAGCTGCCCTGATTGCCCTGCGGAGGCGTTATCCCCAGATCTATGCTAGCAGTCATAAACTGCAGCTAGATGTTTCCTCAATAGTGCTCAACGCCCAAGATTTTTACCATGCAATGCAGAATATTGTGCCTGCTTCCCAGCGCGCTGTCATGTCTTCGGGACATGCACTATCCCCCATCATAAGACCACTGCTGGAAAGAAGCTTCAACAACATCCTAGCAGTCTTGCAAAAAGTGTTTCCTCATGCTGAAATTAGCCAGAGTGACAAGAAAGAAGGTAGTATAAATTACCTTTTCATATTGTTAAAATGAAACAAGTACAGGCATAAGTAAATAAATTCTGAGTTTTCTTATAAGGTTATTTATGTGTTACTCTTTTGTATTTGCCATGAATATAGGAAATGTATCCATTTCATTGGCCACTGTTTATTCTAGGCCTAGCATATTGTCTAGCATCCAGTAGTTGCCTAGTCATTGTCCATAAAAAGAATGAATGGATGTTTGTTCTGTTTGTTCACTCTTGGGACATTCTGAATATCTTAATGTAGGAGTGTTGCCATCTTTAGAAAAGTTGGCTATGATAGTATTGGCTTACATTTCTTTTATTATTATAAAGCCCTTACATAAATTGTCATTTATTAATCCTCATAACAATCCTGGGGGTAGGTACTCTTACTCTATCAAAAATGAAGATGTTCACTTATATAGGGTCACTCAGTAAGTTCTAGGTCTTGCTCAAACCCAGGGAGCCTGACTCCAGAGCCCATGCTCTTAACCATGTTGCTATAATGTCCCTCTGGATTCAACTCATCATACTATTGTTATTGGCACAGCACTCTGCAGTGTGCTGTGCTAATGGAGTGTAAATTACTAGTAGGGCAGTAAATTAGAACCTGATGATAGAAGGTCTTGAGTTCTGGCCTCAAGATTGTAGTTTGGATTTGAGATAAAAACAGAAAGCTACTTTTAAAAATGTTACTTATGTACAGGAAAGCTCTAGGTTCCTGTGCTAATCAAAGTAAAAGCCCATGAACTTAGAAGAGACAGTAATTTAAAAAAAATATCCTAATTTTCTTTGTTTAACATGTAGTCTGCACTGTATAAAAAATTGTCCAATGAATTATGTTAATGGTAAAACTGTTATATATAGTAAAAATCATCGATATTCAATGAATTTTGCTTGTCATACATATATTTTTCAGAAACTTTTTTTTAGGGTAGATTCTCATGAAATATCACATCGATTACTTGATTTCTTAAATTTGTCAAATGAGGAGGAGAACAAATAATACGTATGAGCCAGCTACTCTGCCATGAATTGTACATTTCTTATCTTTGATTTTCAAAACTGAGGATATGTATCTTTTCCCAAATTTTTTTAATTTTTAAAAGACTATGTCACCTTTAGAAGGTCATAAAAATCTTACCTTCTCTTCTGAGAGATTGTAACTTCTTTACTTGCATTTGAGAATTTTTTTATGGCATTATTATCTGTGTTTTCTTACCATTTTTTCCCCATAAGTATAAAGTATGCTTTAGTTTCATTTTTTTTCTTCACATACCAGTGGAGGAAAGAAACCAAATTTTCTCTGATTATTAATAATTGTTTTTTAGTTATTTAGATATATTATTCTGGATTGTTTTGGTCTTTAATATTTTTCTTAGACAAGTATCCTTTCCTTATATATGAAATTATCAATCACAGGGTCCTCAATTATTTTCTGATTAACTTTTACAATATTAGTTGTATTAAATACTTGGCTTTAAAAAGCCATTGAAATCTGTGTCTGCCAGCACAATTCAGTATCTCATTTTAGAAAGCATGCCTATTTTTTTTCTTTGTTTTTTTGGAGAAGGGTATGATTTCTGTCAATCTTAATTTCCTCCCATTTCTCCTACACATGTAGCATTGCTTTTTATTGAATGAATTGACACTTTTGTTAGGTATGTATGAATTATGGCTATTAATACTTTAGGTTGTAGTCCAGATAAATTTTTAAGTATGGCACTTTCAGTTGGAATTTTAGTTCCCGTTAGTCCATCGAACAATAACTTAAGACCCAATGTTACTTGAATGAGTACATTTTTTATTTTTTTTTTTTTGCGGTACGCGGGCCTCTCACTGTTGTGGCCTCTCCCATTGCGGAGCACAGGCTCTGGACGCACAGGCTCAGCGGCCATGGCTCACAGGCCTAGCCGCTCCACGGCATGTGGGATCTTCCCGGACCGGGGCACGAACCCGTGTCCCCTGCATCGGCAGGCGGACTCAACCACTGTGCCACCAGGGAAGCCCTACACTTTTAAGATTGTTTTTTTTCCCACTGAATTCCCGAGTCCCTTCTTAACTAAGACTAGATTTTCCTTGAAATATGTGTGTGTGTGCCATGTGAAAAAATAAAGGTCAATTTGTTCCTTGTTGCTTTTGTAAGAACTGGGCCATACTTCAATTACTCTATTAATTAAACCATCTTATTTATATTAAATGTGCTGGTTTTGGTCAAAATTAACTTAGAAATTTTTAGTAAGTAGGTGAGTATTTTATGAGAGTGCCATTTCTTTTCCAGAGTTCTTGTAGTCTCCCAAAATGCATCTCATAACACTTAAGTAGTCTGTAAAGGTGAAAGAACTACATTGGTTCCATTTATAAATTATTCAGAATACTGTAGTTTGTCAATTTCCTCGGACAATCTGTGTTATTTGATGGATGTCTTATTAGTTTTTGCCACTTGATTTTTAAACCAGTTTTTCTTAGCTTTGGTAGCACATTAATATTAAAGGACTTTTTAATCCTCATAATCTTTGTGATTTTTTTTAAAACAGATATAGAAACTCTGATTTTAGATGATAGTGAAGATGAGAATGCTTTATCAATTTTCGAGACCAGTTGTCACTCAGGATCACCAAAGAAACAGTCATCAGCTGCTGCTGTACATAAACCTTACCTTCATTTTACAATGTAAGCAATTTATATCATTGATTTCAATTTATATTGAAATTTCTTTCAATTTAGAGTGATTTTTACTACTTTATAGTTAGAATTACCGTATATTTTTACTTATGGTTGTAACCTGGAAGACTTTGTTTTTCTGTTGTTTGGACAAAATTCTGGAAAACTTTACTGTGTCTATGTTTTTGTGTGGTAATAAATTAGTTTATTGGTCAACTCAAGATATTTTTTCCTAAAATGATAGTGGGATTTTTTTTTTTTTTAAGTAGGGTAGAAGGAAGAGTTGCCTTCAGAAAGTAAACCCATGTCCCCAATTTTATTGCTTTTTATTTGAACTAAAGTGGACAGAAATGAAATATTTACCATGATCTAGAATATTTTGATTGTAATAAGTTTCATATGATAATTTAGGACTCTAAGGGTACTAAAGAGGTTTTGAATTAGAAATTGCTCAGTAACTAAACAAATAACTTTCTGATTCTCCAAAACCTCATTAGTTTACACTTTCCTAATTTAGATTTTATGTTTTTTCTATTTACATTTACCTTTGTCTATATTAAAGCAGCTTTTGCTGTGCACTTCAATGGGTAAACAATTTTAGTGTGAATGTAATTTTAAATTAAGAGACTAAATAGTTTTCAAATACTAACAGGGTCATCACTTGCATTTACATAATTATCATGATAGTTAAAGAACCATAATGCTGCAGTCAAGTAGGTCTAATAGGACTTTTATTAGAAGACACTGGATTGTGTATACTTTTTTTTTTTTTTTTTTGCGGTACGCGGGCCTCTCACTGTTGTGGCCTCTCCCGTTGTGGAGCACAGGCTCCGGACGCGCAAGCTCAGCAGCCATGGCTCACGGGCCCAGCTGCTCCGCGGCATGTGGGATCTTCCCGGACCGGGGCACGAACCCGCGTCCCCTGAATCGGCAGGCAGACTCTCAACCACTGCGCCACTAGGGAAGCCCTGTGTATACTTTTAAGTAATTTTTCTTTAGAGATATTTTGAACAAATTTAAGTCTTTAATCGAAGTTTTTCCCATGTAGATTTTGGTGAAATGTTAATTTGATTATTTGCATTGATAACCCTTCCTTGTTTTTTAGTTTTTGAAATGAGACTAAATTACTTTAATTTACTCTTTAACAGCAAGCTCTTCTATTAGAAACTTTTTTCTTCACTCCAGAGCCTTTCTTTTATGCCCTCTGGGAAGTTTTCTTAAACTGTTTCAGTAATTTTACATATCTGTTTATTAATGGCTAAGGGAAAACCAAATAATCATTTTTTTCTGACTTTCACCTGGCTAGCCTGTGTGCCATGTGTGTGCTGTTTGTTTTGACAATTTTAGTTATTTGAATTGAAATACATAGTAGGAGCTAAGAAACTATCAATTTTTAAATTTTACATTAAGAACATTCTGTTACTGATTTAATGTATATCAGTGGTATGGCTTATTTTGGTTGGCTTAGCCTTTCTCAAGGAATTGGTTTAATTTTAACCTCTTTTACATACGCTTTTCTAGTTCATTGCTTTGACTTTGATTTAATAGTGAGACAGCTATATCCTAGAATGTGCTGTTTTTTAAAGATGTTTTGATAAATTACTTTATTTATTCACTCATACTGCCTTTTTTTTTTTTTACCCTGTGCCAGGCATTGTACTAGGTGCTCAAAGTATGAATAAGATATAACATAGTTCTTACTCTGGAAGAGTTCTTGTTCTTGGGGGTGACAAACATTGTGATATGGCTAAAGTGTTATGAAAGCAGAACTAAGAAGCTTCCACAGGGAAGTCCAGGCATGCTTCACAGAAAAAATGGTGACATTTGCTGTCCTTTTGAGTATGAAGGTATAGGAGTTAGCATCTGTTGCTCATTACAAACTAGACATGTGGTAGGTATATAAAACTGGGGCTTCGTATATGTTAATACATATAGACCTCTCAACAGTCATTAGCATTTGTGGTATCATCATTTTATAGATGAGAAAACTGAGATACAAAGAAGTTAAGTAAATTGCCCATGATCATGCTGCTAGTAGGGGGCAGACTTGGTACTGTTTGTTTCCTGGGATCATATTCTTTCTCTTGTACTATGTGGTTTCCAAATTGATTTCTGAGCTTAATAGGTAGATAGGGTTTTTTAGGGTAGGTTGGATGATATGATTTTTCACACTTTGCAAGAAGCATTTACTTTAGAACATACGCCTTTAATGAGGACTACACATGTATTTTGTTGTTGTTGATTTGGTTTGGTTTGGCTTTTTTGTTCGAGCAACATGTGTTAGCATGCCAGATTAATACAAAAAAGATTCTGGACAAGTAGAAAGCGTGACTTTAATGCTGGTGTCAGTAGCACTAGCTTGGGCATTGATGGTGGGTTTCTTTTTCTGGGAATAGTTTCCGAAAACAGTGTTTCAACCTTTTATTTAGATTTAAGATGAAATAGAAGTCAAGCTATTTAAGGCCTGTCAATCTGGTAGAGAACCCTTATGATGGAAAATAAGTTTTCTTTCTTATTGTATATTACCATAAGGGGATTAGAAACAGAACTTTTTAAGGTTTTCCAAATGAAAACAGCTTTGTTTTTTCTGATTAGAAAGATGATATACTCTGTAGAAAATTCAAGTAAAAAAGAAGAGCATAAAGAAGAAAGTAAAAATTAAAGCCCAAGCACCTGAAGGTAATATGTGTTAACATTTTGGTGACCACACTTCCATATTCTCTCTATCCATATAGACAGACCCATATATTATCTTATATAAATTATATTCTCCTGTAAGGTTGTTAATGTAACTTGCTTTCCCCCCCACTATGTTGGGAATGTTATTTCATGTCAGTATATATTTAATGTCATTCTTTTAAAATAGCTGCATAGTATTTTTTTTTGGATGTTTCATAATTTATATAACCTTATTGATAAAAATTGAAATTTCTAGTTTTCCTCTTTTATAAGCAGTGCTGTGATAGACATCTTTCTAAGTATACATCTTTATAACATTTTCTGATTCAGACCTTAAGGTAGATTTTAAAAACTGATTGCTGTGTCAAAGTGTATATACATTTCAAAATCTGATAGAGATTGTTAAATTGCCTCCCAGAAAGGTTGTACCAATTTACATTTCATCACTAATGTATGAGAGGGTTATTTTTTCTATTCCCTTGTCATTTCTGAGCACTGTTCATCTTTTAAAATCTTTGCCAACTAGATAGATGAAAATAATATCTTCTTATTTATTTGAATCGTTTGCACTTTCATATATTCATTCACTCATACAGATATTTTGTCAAAGTGCCCATCATGTGCCAGATGTTGTCCTAGGTAACTGGAATATGTCAGTGAACCAAATATACTAGGATCCCTGCCCTTATTCAGCTTACATTTTAGATGGAGACAGACAATAAAACAATCAGTGTGATAGATAAAATGTTAGAAGATAAGTACTATGGGAAAAAATGTAGAGAACACTAAGAAGTAAGGGAATCTTTGGGAGTGGGATGAATTGCAGAATATCCCTGAATATACATTTTGGCATATATTTGGCATACTTGCCAAATTTAATTTCAGAAAATTATACTTTTTTCCATTCTCACTATTCATGAGAATACCAATTTTCCCATCATCTATTTGCTAATAATGGTATTCTAATATTTATCAATCTAACAGATAAATGATGTTTCTCAGTATTTTCATTTGTTTTCATTATTTTTCATCTTTGTTAGTAACTACCAAATCTTTCTCAATCACTCTTGAGCTTTAAACTTTGTCCAGTTGCCTATCACCCTTTGTTGTGTCACAGATCTTTTGGTATATGCTGGCTTGTGTCTTTCCTTCTCTTCCCATGAGTCCTATGAGCTACCATCCATTCAGTTTGTCCCAACTAGAATTGGACATCATTCTCAACTCTTTCCTCTTTCTTCCCTTCTATATCTAGTAAATGACCAAGTCCTATGGATTTTTCTTACTAAGTAAGTCTAATTCCAAGCTCTTCCTTCTACCTCCTCTGACACTGTTCTTGTCTATACTGTTATTAACATCTCATGCCTGGGTTATTATAGCAAACTCCTAACTGGTCATCTTTCCTATTGTTTTGCCTTCTTTCAAAACCCTTTCCTATACTGACATGCTGAGTTACAGTTGTCATCCAAAGACATGTGTATGCTTATGTCACTTCCCCTGCTTAAGCATCTTAATGCTTCCTCATTGTCTTCAGTGTACATTCCAACTTTTAACGTGGTTTACAGAACCCTTCATAGCCCTTCACAGTCTGATTCTCCTTCCCCCTTCCACTCCCTTACCCCAGTATCTTTACCTTTACATTACCCTAAAACCTTAAAAGAAGCTGGCTGTAATGAACTATATCCTCTACCCCAAAGGGCCAAGAGGTTTTTTTTAGCCTCTGGTCCTTTGTACATCCTGTTTTTATTTCTTGAAATTCATCCTTTCTGCCTTTGATCTGTTGGGTTTGTGCTTTCATAACACTTTTTCAGGAAAGCCATTTATGAGTCTCTGATAGCACCCTGTACTTAAAGAGTGCTGCTTATTAATCACACTGAAATATAGTAATTTACTTCCTTTTTCCAATAAATGCACTGAGTTATGAGCTCTATGATAACAGTGGTATTGTTGGATAGCACGGGCCAAGACATTCAACCTAGGAAGCATTCTAAAATTGTTAAATGAATGAACATTTTTTAAGAAGTTATTTATTTCTATCTTCTTTTTGAATTGTCTACATTCTTTGTATAAGAAGGTATTTTTTGGTAAAATACTGTCATACAAGCTCTTTATGCATTAAAGAACCAATCCTGTTAATGGCAAATTTAATTATTTGTCTCATATGAGTGTTCGCCGTTTGGTTCAGATTGTAATTTTTGAGTAACAAAAGTTCTTAGATTTTTATGAATTAAAAATACATGAATCTTTTGTTTTTCTTTGTTCCTGTGTTAGAATTCATTTTGTTTTGTGAAATGAGGATCTGAATCCTCCCTATTTTTTTAATAGATTTATTTATTTAATTAAGTAATTTATTTTTTGGCTGCATTGGGTCTTCGTTGCTCTGCGCAGGCTTTCTCTAGTTGCGGCAAGCAGGGGTTACTCTTCGTTTTGGTGCAAGGGCTTCTCATTGTGATGGCTTCTCTTGTTGTGGAGCACAGGCTCTAGGCACGCAGGCTTCAGGAGTTCTGGCATGCAGGCTTCAGTAGTTGTGGCTCTAGAGCGCAGGCTCAGTAGTTGTGGCACACGGGCTTAGTTGCTCCGTGGCATGTGGGATCTTCCCGGACCAGGGATCGAACCCATGTCCCCTGCATTGGCAGGCGGATTCTTAACCACTGCGCCGCCAGGGAAGCCCCCTCCCTATTTTAAAACAATATTTGTGTTATAATTCATCTCTGTTCCATTTATTTTTATGCTTATTATCTTATATAAAATTCTTTCAATTACTATGATTTGTTTCCTGGGCTGCTATTTTCCACTGATCTGTGTTTCTTTTCTTTGGTGTATTCTTCATTCTATTATTCTGTTCTGTAATATGTATCAGTATAAAGTAGGGTGCATCTTAACTTTGTGTTTTAGAACCTGGGCTTTGCAGTTATATGGACACCCAGTTGTATAATCTTATACCTAACCTCTGTTAGCCTTGGGTTCTTTATCTATTTAGTAAGAGGAAACATGTATTTCATAGAATTGTTAAGAAAATTAAACAAGAAGTGTGTATGAAGTGCTAGTTACTAAAACAGGTTTAAATGTTCTGAAATTGGAGCTAGCACACTAATCCAAAATTTTCTTGATGTTCTTTTTCTTTAATTAAAAAAATATATTTATTTATTTGGCTGCGTCGGGTCTTAGTTGAGGCACGCAGGATCTTTAGTTGCGGCATGCGGGATCTTTTAGTTGTGGCATGCAAACTCTTAGTTGCGGCATGTGAGGTCTAGTTCCTGACCAGGGATGGAACCCAGCCCTCCTGCATTGGGAGTGTGGAGTCTTAGCCACTGGACCACCAGGGAAGTCCCCTTGATGTTCTTACTTGATTATTTTTTTCAGATAATGTTGCAAATAAGTTTTAATTCTCCCCCCCCACCCCCCCGCTCAAATCTTTTTTGGGATTTTGATTTGCATTTTTAAAATCTATAAAATAAAATACTATAAACCAACCATATGTATATAGTTAACTATAGCTAGGTATAAATGCATAGGAAGAATTGACGTCTATATTCAGGCTCATGATGTATTCTATATAGTTTCATACCTCTCTCGTTAAGATTATTTAATATTGTTTATCATTTGTATTTTTGCAGTTGTGAATAGAATCTTCTTTCCTTTTTTATATTGGTTATTGATGGTGTTTAGGAAAACCTTTTGGTTTTTCTATTTCCATCTTCAGTCTTGTTATTTTGCTGGTAGACTATGGCAGTCATTAGTTGATTCTCTTGGATTTTCTAGTGTATAATCATATTCTTTACAGGTAACAGTGTTTGTTCAATTTCTTTCCATTAGTTCCATTTTTAAATTTGCTTTATTCTTATTGCATTGCTTAGAATTTCCTGCATTATCTATAGTGATATTAGATAAACTTTTTTCATTTATCTTTTTAATGGTGCTGTAGAATCTTGAAAATACTAATTGAGTTTGTTTTAATATGTTATCCTAAATTTGCCTTCTCTGGTGTAGGGCTTTAGATGTTGTATATTAGGATAAGAACCGTTAGGTTTTTTTGGCCTAGAAACAAAATTGCTGCCACTGAAGGAGTCCTACTTTTTTTTTTCCTATTTTAAAAACTGTGGTAAAATGTAAAATAGCTAGCTAGTGGGAAGCAGCGGCATAGCACAGGGGGAGATCAGCTCGGGGCTTTGTGACCACCTAGAGGGGTGGGATAGGGAGGGTGGGAGGGAGGAAGACGCAAGAGGGAAGAGATATGGGGATATATGTATATGTATAACTGATTCATTTTGTTATAAAGCAGAAACTAACACACCATTGTAAAGCAATTATACTCCAATGAAGATGTTAAAAAAAACTGTGATAAAATATGTATAAAATTTACCATTTTAACCATTAAAAAAAAGAAGTCCTACATTTTTTTTTTTTTTTTTTTTTTTTGCGGTACGCGGGCCTCTCACTGTCGTGGCCTCTCCCGTAGCGGAGCACAGGCTCCGGATGCTCAGGCTCAGCGGCCATGGCTCACGGACCCAGCCGCTCCGCGGCATGTGGGATCTTCCTGGACCGGGGCATGAACCCTTGTCCCCTGCATCGGCAGGCGGACTCTCAACCACTGCGCCACCAGGGAAGCCCCCTACATTTTGAGTAATCTTTAGATGTACCTCTTTGTTGGAGAAGTGGAATTCTTAACATTTGACCTGGGATAACTAAATCATACTTACTGTCTGAAGCATTTTCCAAGTTAATATATGTGGTATGATAGGATGAACTTTCTTTTAGGATGGATTTTTATACTTTTATGTCTTGGTATTAATATGGCCAGAGAGATCAATATTTTAAAACTGTAATTATTGAAAAAATGCTTTGCTGTACTCAAAAAGATGAGAGAGGTAAACAAAAGTTCTATTAATTTGGCATTACATTATTTTATGTAAATATTTTCCTAATATTTTATTTTGGTCTTTCAGAGTGTATGGTTTTGAAATCATTATTATGTCTTATGTGTATTGCAGGTCACCATATCATCAGCCAACCTCTTACAGGCCAAGACTATTGCTGTCTGGAGAACGAGGCTCAGGTCAAACTTCTCACCTTGCTCCAGCACTTTTGCACACTCTAGAAAAATTCTCTGTGCACAGACTAGATCTCCCAGCACTTTATTCAGTTAGTGCCAAAACACCTGAAGAATCATGTGCACAGGTAGGTTTGTACTGTATCAAAGTGCTTCCTGCTTTCTTATTGTTTATATCTTAGTAGTGATTATAGATAAAATTTTTTCAAAGAACAGTAATATGAATATTAACTTTTTGTTGGTTATTCATTAACATTCTAATATTAAGGCAGAGGATCCTGTTGATTTTTTAAAGTGAGCTCATTGTTTTTCCCATGATACTTCGTTCTTCTCTGAAATTTTAATAATCCAATTTCTTGTATTAAAGGTTCATTTCATTAAACAGTGTAGAGAGGGAGCTTCTTTTTGCCTTTTCTGACCCTTTTTTCAGGGCCTCTTTAGACTTCTGTCTTTAGATCTCTTTAGACAGCCTTATTGTAGTAAGGGAAATGATATCGACTTTGAGAATGCCAGGGTTTAAAATTAATATAGAAAAGTGATAGCAATTTTAAAATTATATATATTTGTATCAATAATCAAGTGTGTTTGATATTTGATTTTCAACTACTTTATATTTGCTAGCTTGTGAAGCAAAATTATAGTGGGGCTGTTTATATTTCTTGATGTTTTAATATATAACTGTGAATTTATTATAAGTGTGTCATGTTGGAACTAGGGGCTAAGGGAATAAGTTTTTGAACCAAGAGACCATGTCTTCACCATTCCTGTGTCTCTGACACAGTGCCCAGCTCATAGTAAGTACTCATTAAGTGTTTGAATGTTGCTTTCTACTTTGATATTTAGCCTACTTTTAGAGATTAGATGGCTGGAGTAGTAACACCTAAGAGCACTGCACACAGTTTTGTTGTTTTTTCAGTTATAGTTCATAAATATTTAATACATAAACTATCTAATTGAAAACCATTCTGTACCTTGTAGCATGAAATAGATTTTTTTAAACAGTTCATAGTGTCATAGTTTTATTTCTCTTTTATTTACAATTCTTTGGGTATGAACATCCTAGCAGTACTTCACTCCTTCTAAAGCCCTATTTAAAGGTTTTTTTCCCAAAACCCATGGCCTGCCTTAAAAACTATATACCAGTAATTTTCTCCAAGTTTTATACATTTAATTTATCCTGGCTGTGAGTGTCTTCCAATAATGTTGATTTATATGTTTGCTCGTATTTTTCCTTTTTAGTGAGACAAAATTATTGCAGCTTTTATGCAAGTAAGAGAATTGCTTGGTACCATTATAAAATAAATCCAGGGGATTTACTAGGAAAATATAAATTAGCAAGGTTGACTTCAGAGGAGAGAGTATCTAAATAGACAGTAGTTGTGGAAGAAGAATTGAGTGTCAAAAAGCACTAAATCCAAATAGTTTCACAGGTGAATTCTTTTAATCTTAAAGGATAAGATTATTTTGATGCCAGTTAAACTTTTCCAAAGCATAGAAAAAGAAGGAAAGATGTGAAATCAAAAAAAAAGAGTGATGCTAAACCTTTGAAAGAAATGCAAAGAAAATTGTAATCTAATCTCACTTAGACAGTGGTCATAAAGTAAATATTACAAATGGAATCTAGTAGCACATTGAAAGAGTAATATACCATCACTAAGGCATGCAAAATTGATTCAGTTACATGTGAGATATATAAATATTGGAATGAACACACTGGAGTTGTAAATATTTGCCTATGTTATGATTGTAGTATTAACTGAAAACCTGTTAGGGCCAATAAGAGAATTCTGTAAGGCAGACAATTTCAAAGTTAATGTTATAAAATCAATAGTTTTCTTTTATACAAACAATAACAAGTTAGAAATATGGTTGACCCTTGAACAATGCAGGTTTGAACTGCACGGGTCCACTTATACATGGTTATTCTTCAGCAGAAAATACAGTACTACAAGGTCCATGGTTGGTTGAACCTGTGGATGCAGAGAACCTGCAAATCTAGAGGGCCTGACTGTAAATTATACACAGATTAACCCCTGCCTTGTTCAAGGGTCAACTGTGTAATGGAAGAAGTGGTCCCATTTAAAGTAGCAACTAGGGCTTCCCTGGTGGCGCAGTGGTTGAGAGTCCGCCTGCCGATGCAGGGGACGTGGGTTCGTGCCCCGGTCCGGGAAGATCCCACATGCCGTGGAGCGGCTGGGCCCGTGAGCCATGGCCGCTGAGCCTGCGCTTCCGGATCCTGTGCTCCGCAACGGTAGAGGCCACAACAGTGAGAGGCCCGCGTACTGCAAAAATAAATAAATAAATAAAATAGCAACTAAGTTTACCTAGGAATTAACTTAAGCAATTAATTTGCATGCTGAAAAGTCACTTGAGGACAGTTGAATAAGTGAAAGACACACCTTGTTTTTTTTGTTGTTGTTTTGTTTTGTTTTTGTGGTATGTGGGCCTCTCACTGTTGGGGCCTCTCCCATTGCGGAGCACAGGCTCTGGACGCGCAGGCACAGCGGCCATGGCTCACGGGCCTAGCCGCTCTGCAGCATGTGGGATCTTCCCGGACCGGGGCATGAACCCGCGTCACCTGCATCGGCAGGCGGACTCTCAACCACCGCGCCACCAGGGAAGCCCCCACACCTTGTTTTTAATTACTGTAACTCAGAGTGTAGACTCAAGTCATATTGCACAGATTAAAATCTCAGCTACTTGTGTATTGGTTGTGGCCTTGGACAAGTTGCTTAACCTGTTTGAGCCTTAATTTTCTCGTCTATGAAATGAAGTTAATGATACCTCATAAGATTACTGTGATTATTAAAACAAGCTCATCCAATAGTCTTGGCATACAGTACTCAACAACGACAGCTATCATCATGTTTATCACTACTGCTGCAGCTCCTTTCACAACTAATGGCTGGTAAGACTCAACATTGGATAGCTATGAGTTCTTTTCTAAATTAATCTATAAATTAAGTGCAATTATAATTATAATTATAATCCCTCCAAATTTAAGAGGAAATGTTTAAAAAAGGCTTTTCGTTTCCTCTAGAAAATAAATATGGGCGTAGCAAGGAGAATTCTGGAGAAAAAAGTGTAATGAGGAATCCCTACCAGATGTTTACACATGTAATAGAACTGTGGTAATAAAGTATTTGTACCTGTGCAGGGATAGACAAAACAATAGAACAAAAGTGAGAAATCATGCTTAGGCCTGTGTAGAAATAGAATTTAGTACCTGATGATGTTGAGTATATGATAATGATGATGACATTTGATATCATAGAATAGATGGATTATTTAATAAATAGTCTTAGAAAACTGGCTGGCTCTATGAAGGGAATAAGAAAAAACAAAACTGGATTTCGTACCTTTTTCTTTAGCCCCAAAATAAATTCTAGATTGTCAGTGGAACTATAAAAGTGTTAGGATAATTCACAAGGTCAGTATATTATCTTGGACATGAGAAAGTATTTAATTTCAAAGCAATGAACGGAAGCCAGGAAACATAAAGATAAGAACAAATTTGACTTTATAAAATTTTAAATTACACATGACAAGAAACTTTCTTTAAATAAGATTAATAGACATAACCTGATAAAAATCTGTATTTGCAACACATGTCAAGGACAAGTTTCCTTACTATACAAAGATATATTAAAATCAGGAAGAAGAAAGAATAACAACCTAATAAAAGAACTGGCAAAATAGGAGCATGACATTTATAGGGAGAAAAAAGTAGCAAAAGCAACCAATAAAAATTTGAAAAGATTCTTTACCTTACTTATAAGTGAAAAAAAAAGAAGCATATTAAAGCAGTAAGATGCTATTTTCAAACAACTATCAGGCTTGTAAAAATGAAAAGCTTGATAAACCTAATATTGGAGATATGGGTGCTCATACTTGGTTAGTGGAAATGTAAATTTATTTATTGATTTTGGAGTGTAGTTTGGAACTATCTTTTAAACTTTCAAGTATCTTTTGACCCAGGAATTTTACATTAAAAAACATTTCCTAAGGAAAAAAAAATGTCATGAAGAACCTAGGGGTAAGACAGGAATAAAGACACAGACATACTAGAGAATGGACTTGAGGATATGGGGAGGGGGAAGGGTAAGCTGTGACAAAGTGAGAGAGTGGCATGGACATATATACACTACCAAACGTAAAATAGATAGCTAGTGGAAAGCAGCCGCATAGCATAGGGAGATCAACTTGGGGCTTTGTGACCACCTAGCGGGGTGGGATAGGGAGGGTGGGAGGGAAGAGATATGGGAACATATGTATATGTATAACTGATTCACTTTGTTATAAAGCAGAAACTAACACACCATTGTAAAGCAATTATACTCCAATAAAGATGTAAAAAAAAAAAAAGAAAAAAGAAATAAACGCTTGTTGTTCAAAAAAAAATTTCCTAAAGATATATTAGCTATAAGTATTCACTGCTGAATGTACAAGGTTATTCATCAAAGCATTGTGTGTAGAATTACCAAACAAAATAAGACAAAAAGAAACAAACTAAATGTCCTTTTTATGGTGGACTGGCTAAAATATAGTAACAAAGGAATACTAGGAAGTTGTTAACAAGAATGAGGTAGATTTACATAGGCTGATACGGAAAGGTGAAGGAGGTACTAGTGAAAAAGCAAGTTGTAAATCTAAGTATGATCTTCTTCGTGTAAAAAAAAACTTAAAAATATATGTTCATGTTTATATATAAGTAGAAATTTTATCCAAGAATACCCCCCAAAAAATGTTAATAATCGTTGTTTTGGCTTGGGGGAAGGAATTTGGAGGATTTGGGGAATGGATAAACTTTGTCATTTTAGTTTACCCTCTGCTCTATGGTTTAGAATTTTTTGTTTCCTTTTACATGTATACTTGACAGTATCAAACAAACTGAAAGATAAAATCACTTTGAAAGAGGAACATTCTGTCTATAGTTGTTCCTTATGGCTAATGTGTGTGTATATTCACAAACACAATACTGGCTTAATGTTAGGTAAGGAAATATGAAGCACTGTAGTAAACTATATGTTGATCTTATTGGAATCCTGGGATTTTTTTTTTCTCTGAATCCTACTTGGCATCATTGGGCTAAATTTGAATTCTGACTGCATGTTCTTTGGTCTCTTTCACGTATCTTGGCTTTTACTACTTTTCTGTCATGTTGGTGAGGATGGTGGAGAGAAATGTCACTTGGTGGTGGAAAGCAACAAAAACCCTCCATTTTATTGTATTGGTTGTGTTACATTGCATCTAGTATGTCAAGACATCTCATCTTCTCTGCTTTCACCTATGAGCTTCTGGGTTGGAAGTAGGGCTTATTCTTAAGTGACCACCACCTGGATGTCTAATCTAACCAGGCACTGAGACAGAATTTTGTAGTCATGGTAGCTGAAGCTCAGACTTTCTCTGAACACTGACCAGAGACCATGTAAACTGTCACGGCTAATCCCTGATTGTTTGTATTTTAAGTGCATATTTTAAATTATTTATTATAATATAATATAACATAATACTGTCTTTTCTGGAAAATTCTTCAAAAAGAGGCTATTATATAATGAAACTGAGGAATTTTTTCTTAATTTGTAGAGATTGGCAAGCCTGGGTATAAGTAGGTATAAAAGTCCTAGGGAAGAGAGCGCATAAGTCAGGTGCTGAAATGCTGGAAAAATAAAAAAACCCTTCTTTCTATCCTTCTGTTCTGTATTCCCTTTCTTTTCTTCCCTTTTGCTTTACTTCTCTTTGTAGCTAGTCCTTCTATAGGTAGAATCCTCTCTAAATAGATGTGGAATATAAGGGTTTGGTCTGTGGCAAGTTATTCTTCTGTGATTTTCTTTTCCCCTGCCTCTAAAATATGTGATATAAATTAAGTTGGGTATTTAATAGTGTAACATGAACACGAAAGGTAGTTTTAAAGGAAAGAAGTCTTAAATCACCTTTAAAGATGTGTATTTATGTGTGTGATAAGATGGAAAGGGGAGAAGGGCCCTACTTCATATTTCTTTATACCATGGGGACCGTGTTTAATTCTATGCC
Organism: Hyperoodon ampullatus; assembly: GCF_949752795.1. Taxonomy (NCBI): domain Eukaryota; kingdom Metazoa; phylum Chordata; class Mammalia; order Artiodactyla; family Ziphiidae; genus Hyperoodon; species Hyperoodon ampullatus. The sequence goes on from NC_136928.1 coordinate 70,596,920, forward strand.
ATTCTTTAAAACATCCACACACAAGCACATATATGACAAAACTTCTGTTTCTTCTTCTGAATGTCCCAGCTAATATTATGCCCCAGTAATATTATCAGTTGCATGAAAAATGGTAGAGGAGTTAGTGACTGCTGTAGGGTTTTCTCGTTGTTTCTTTCTTACTTTCTTTTTGGTTTAAATGTTTATTTAGTTATTTGACTGTGCCGGGTCTTTAATTGTGGCACGCGGGATCTTTGTTGCTGTGTGTGGGATCTTTTAGTTGTGGCATGCGAACTCTTAAGTTGCGGCATGTGGGATCTAGTTCCCTGACCAGGGGTTGAACCCGGGCCCCCTGCATTGGGAGCGTGGAGTCTTAGCCACTGGACCACCAGGGAAGTCCCTCATTGTTTCTTAAAATTTAATGAGCATGAGAATCTCCTGGGGGTGCTTATTAAAATTTCTGATTCCCTGGCTCCACACCCAGAGATTCTGATTCATGAAATTTGGGATAAGCCCAGAAATCTGCACTTCAAACATGCATCCCAGTTGTTACTATTCTAGGTTTTCAGTAAACCACACTTTGAAATATAGTACTTTAGCTGATCACTGGACAGTAGTTCGACATTTATAACTGAAACAATTGCCAGAGTTCATAAAGTAGCTCTGTGTGTGTATGTGTGTGAGCATGTGTGTATGTATGTTACTGAGCATTTCATAGTCTTCCAAAGGCTCTGGAAGGAGAATGGAAACTGATGTAGCCTGCAAGATTTATGGTTGTCCCAGTAAGTTCACAAGTAATTATTGAACCCTACAACAAGGTCAGAGATGTTAGTATCTGTAGTAAAAGACTTACTGTATTAATACTCTTAAAAAAAGAAAAATAACAACAACTATGAGTCCCCTTACTGACATTTTCATATGTATTCTTTTCTCTCTTGTATTAGTTCTACTGCTGATTTAGGAAAAAAGGGATTGATGAGTGTGTTATATTTAATCTTTTCATTAATACAGAGGTATGATCGAATTGATAAATTTAAATATGGTCTGTTCAAAGCTTTGGAGTTTAGGTACTATATGGTGTTACGAGTAATTTCACATGGTCAGTAAGGAATTTTGGGGGGTGAAAATTTTAGTATTTTTTTGCTCCCTAGAAAGAAATTGTATCTGGAAATTCTCAGGGGAAATCTCTTTTGGTTATGTGGCATTAAGGAATTAATATACTTACCTATGTGTATACTTTGGATGCTCTTGTGTTTGTGAAAAAGGATTTCTGGGTTTCTCCATAACAGTCTGTGTATACTTTGGATACTCTTGTGTTTGTGCACGTGGGTACACATCTGTGTTTTACCATAGCACATTTTTTTTTGAATTGTAAACAAATTAAATTATCCTGGCCCAAATTGTATCACATTTACTGAAATTATTGACATTTTTAGCAATGAAAATATCAGGAAAGGAATGTGGGTGTTTTTAATTTTCAAGAAATGTTGATTTGTATTAAATCCATTGTTCAGAAACTCTAGTATAGTTGTGTTTTATAACAGGCTGATTTTATATGCTTGTAAAGAAATTGAGCTTTTTATTTCTTGAATCCTGAATCTTCAGATCCCAGACAGTGCCTTCTTTTCACAGAGATGCTCAGTAAATCTTAGGTCAATAGAACCTAAATGGAGTAAGTGACAAATATAATAAAGTTATCAGTAATGGAGACATATTATTTATTTTAACAGTTTTGATAGCATGGTTTAAGGAATTAAACTTATTTAAATAGTGCTTTTTAGTTTTTATAAAAATTGAGAACAGATTTAGCCCCGAAGATTTTTCTTTTACCTGTGTTTTATAATTTTAGTACTGTAACGTGACCAAGACAAATTCTGGAAATTTATTGATGACAAAAAGTTGTTTTTCTCATATAGCCCCTTTTAGGAAAGTGAAAGCTGTACTGGCTTGCAGGTTTCTGCTTCATGTACCTCTGTATTTAAAATTATTCCAGTTTTCAGTTTTTAATGAAAATGGCTTGTTATGGGCTGTATATTCTTCATTTTTTAAAGATACAGTGAATTTTCATGCACTGAACATTTTAATTTGGCATCTAGCGTACTGATTTGAAATTTAGCTTTTGAGATAAGGACCCTTATAAATATAGGTGCAGTTTATATTGTTAGTGCTTCCTTGCATGGATACTTCTAATTTCAGTGGCCTGATTTTTGCCTTTCATATCATTAATATTCAGAGAAAGTAGTTTTTGATATTTTTTAAATAAAGAAACTTAAAAAAAGTTATATAAGGGACTATGATGTCTGGGACAAGAAGAGGCCAGAAATATATTGTTTAAAGAATCAAAATGAACATTCACATACACTGGTGTACGTTCATTTTATTTGTGCAAGAGTGCTGGTCATGTCAGAGGTATTTTGAAACGGTTGGTTCAGTAATTTGGCCTACTGTCTTTTTTTCTCTATAACAGTTTTTCTGTTTTCTACTACACCTTGCACATCCACCAATCCAAGACACCCTGTAGGTGAGTATTTTTCTAGTTATCAAATGGCATCACTTGTTCCCAAGACAGTTGCCGCTTCACTAAAACGAGGCTTTATTTTTCTACTATGAGATATCTGGTTAATTGATTTCACAGAGTGTATCTTATTCCATAACTTCAAAAATTACCAGCAAACTGGTGAGGAAGCCGATTTTACATTATAGAAAAATCACAATAGGTTTAAACTTTTTTCTGAATTTTTAAATACTATTCTCAGACTTTATTCTTTTTGAAATTTCATTTCAAAAACAGGAGAATTAGGACAGCTTGGCTATTTAAAGAAAATATGAAAGTTTATTTTAATATTCTGAGATAACATGGGGTAAGGAATTAAAAAAGGAAACTTGTTTTAGTAGTATTTTAAAATTTTTCTGGAAATTAAGGATGTTTTTCCTTTAAAGGCTTCAGAGAAAATTTTGAAAATATTCCCTGGCTATTGGTATTGCATATAGTTAGATTAATTGTCAGTCCATGTAACTATATATTCATGGACCAGAAAGGTAGAGCCTTTTTATTTTTCTATATTTGTCTTAGACTTTTTTCCTGGTTGTTTTTTTCCCCCTCTAGGTTTTCAAATATAATTTCAAAAAGTTACTTATAAAGATACTTTCCTAAAGTCTTTGGAAATAAAAAGATTACTAGAGTATCATTATCATGTTCAGTTTGCTAATTTTGAGAGTTTTGGATGAGAAAAGGAAAGAAATAGAAAAAAAAACCTTATGTATCTAGTTCAGCCTTGCAGATAAGTTTAAAACACCTACAGTATTGCATTGTTTAACTTCTGGCTCTGTAAAGTTTTTTATTTATTATCACTTAACCTTCTGTTGCTTTGCCCATACTCTGATATTTGCTAGCAGCTAGATGTTCTCAACACATATAGAAAACCTAACCTACAAATACTAGACTGCAAGGCAGTATTTCATTTTTTTAAAAAGGCATGTTGTCTCATCTCTCCCTGGGCATGTGGTAACTTGCATGGCTGAATTAGGGTAGGTAGTTTTGTGAGGTTTCTCAGTAAGCTGTGTAGTTTGTTAGTCTTTTCATATAATCACCTTTCTCTCCCTGCTGACTTTCCCTAGTTTTATCAGCAACAGGTGTTGGTCAGTGTCTTCCACATACCATGCCTGATTTGGGTGGCATGTAATAAAAAAAATTTTTTTTTTTTTGGAATCAAATGCCTCTCTTGCCTTTGTGCTCCTGTGTGGTTCCTTCCTTTTGCCAATATTTATGCTTGTTTTTCTCTTATGAATCTTCTACATGAACTTTGGAAAACAGTAATCCTTGGATTTTCAAGATCCAGGATAAGAGGGTGCGTGTTTGCAGAAAAGGTCAAAATTTGAGAGTCCTGAAGGAGTTGTACTGTACAACTGTTCTGGATTGGTGGATATGCAAATATTAAAGGAAGGGAAGGAGCAAATGTTACTTTTGATGTGAGTGATCATAACATCTACATTTCCGATTTGGGGGAAATTTTATTTGAGTATCTTTCATCTGGCTTATTATTAAATTGGCAGTACATTTTATTTTACACAGGCGATTTAAAGCTATATAAAATATAGTATTTAAAAAATTCATGCAAGTGGTAGGCTTACTCATTAAAGAAAAACAATCCTTTTGAATTTTAGGAATATTTCTGATAATCCTAATCATTTAAATTATTTGATTCTTATTTCTGTATCTTGTACATTATATAGGTTAATTGAAATGTGTTTAAGAGAAAATAGTAGAAAATTTTAGAAGTAGAGTTCTCAAATTAAATTGAAGAAAGATAGTCATTTTTAACTTTTTCTTACGCTCGTTAAAAGTATTTAAGAGATGTCATAATAATCTGTGAGAATTTGTTGATGGGCTGTTGAGCTGTTGTTGACTTTTATGTAAAGGTCAGTAGTTCTGTTTAACAACTTATTAATAGCCAACCTGGTCTTTATTGGCATGTGTTGGCAGATTGTGACTGAAGCTATGGTTAAGACTCTTTTTAACACCTGAGGGAACTTTATTTTCTATTTTCTGAAGTGGGAGTATCTCATAGCTTTTAGCTAATTTATTTATTGTTCTTTAGAGCTTAAGGGTATTTTGTGACTATTTTATAGAAGATTGAATTAAGGTAATGGGAGGTAAACAAGTGGTTCAGCAGGTAGTTCATTAATTTTAAGCTCTAGGGTGGTACATCTTGGTTAAAATATTTATTTAATTCATATGTTGAGTGATTTTAGCCAATGTGCACAAACATGTAAGCTATGTCTCTTTTTCTTCTTTGTGCTTCCTGATAATCACTCTTAAGTGGGTGACATATAGGTACATGCTTATCTCTTTATTTGCAGCATATTTTATAGTGGTGTTTTGCTTTATTTATATGATAGATAGGTGGAACAATTTGATGCCTTTATACTATTAATATATACTGAATAGGAATAATAAAATAACAAAAAAATACTCCTTTTCTTAGGTGGGGTAAGGGTAGATAGAAGCTGTATGTATGGCTTGTGCATCGTATCTTGAACAGCTTAAATACTGGGGCTGAAAGTAATTATAGTAACAGGCCTGACACATTTAATGTATTTGGGGGTTACTGTGTAGACTTTAGAATAATATCTATTTGAATTTTTAATGCCAGTTCTTTCCTTAATTAGATTTTTCGTGAAGCTCGAAGAACAGTACCTAGTATTGTTTACATGCCTCACATTGGTGATTGGTGGGAAGCTGTCAGTGAAACTGTGAGAGCAACTTTTCTGACTTTGCTACAAGATATACCATCATTTTCACCCATATTTTTATTGTCTACCTCTGAAACCATGTACAGTGAACTGCCTGAAGAGGTAAGAACTCATTAAATATTTATCTTTTCTTATTATATGGTTTTAAAATAGTTGACCTTGTAAATTTGACACATTTTAGTTATTATAAAATCAGTACTGTCAAGGTTCATGCCTTGGTTGTACCACTTATTAGCCATGTGACTTAAGTTAGTTAACATTTTAAGTTTCAGTTTCTGTTTTTTGGTATGTATTTTGATATATTTCTCAGTGTTGTGAATTTTGAGATAATTCATGCTTAGACCGGACCTCGACATATATAGTACCTACTGAGAAGATCTTAGCTGTATCATCATCAATGCCATTATAATTATCCTTCTCATTCTTATCATCTGTTAGATTATTTGGTGAGATTTGACCTTTCAGCTCTTTCATTGGTAGCATCACGTTAAGCTGAAGATTATTATGACTGTGCATATTTTTCAAATCTGATATTTAGCGTTTGAATTCAAATCCAACTCAATAGTAGAGTATAAGATAAAAATCACAGTTGTTTCAGAAAAAAATTAGTAGATCAACTCATGTGAATGAAATTGATTTTTAAGAAATTATTTTAACATTCTGAGCTTACTGTGTTTTGAAATAATCTCCTTTTGAAGTGCTTAGAAATATTTTGCCCAGGCAACACAGTTCTTTTTAAAAATTTACATGTTTCAAATGCTATAATATAAATCTTGATTACGTAGAATTTTATGATTCAGATTTTTTTTTTCGAGTTCTTTTGTTCTGTTTTAGCTCTTATTATCTATCTTGTTGCTAAACTGGATTTGTACAACTTACTACTCCTGTAAGAAAATTATATGAAATGTAGACTAGTTCATTTTTTGTTATTCAGAATCTGATATTATTTGGAGACCATTAATCAAAATATTTTTTATCACAGGGAGCAATAAAGTTTAGTGGAAAGATGTATGTAGTAAGAGTCAGAAAAACCTTGGTATTGACTTACTTGTCTTTTGATTTTGGATAAATATTTGAACCTAGAGTAGCTTCAGTTTCCTCACCTATAAAACGTGGATAATAACAGACAGGCTTGTTGGTGTGAGACAATATATGTGAGTTTATTTTGGAAGCTACAGAGCTATAATATGTTTGGTATTATATTAGTATTATAAAGTAAGAATGCACTCAAAATTGATTTAGGAGAGTGGACTGAACCTGGACATAACCTAAGAGCCACTTTTAAAAATTAGATCTCACTGTCAACTACTTTTATTATAATTTTATAAAAAATAAAGAAAATTGGGATAACTAAGGGCTCTAGTTAGGAATATATACTTACCTGAAGTTTCCTTATATTGTTTGAAAAATTTGTAAATAAAAGTCTTACTGAACCTGTCTTGATACACAGCAATTTTAATTTTGCCTATTCTTGTTGTCTATTTGCATATGTGATTTTATTGTTGGTTTAGTTTTTTAAAAAACTAACATTGCATCTATATATTTTCAATGTTGCTATATTGTTATAGTTTTTAGTGGATTCAAAAAGCCTACGGGTGAGTAGGCTTTTTTCATTATTTGTTTACCAATAACCTTAATTAATAGCTAAAATATTAAACATTTACTAGCATTGAATCCTGAAATTTCAGCCCCCCCCCCTTTGTCTTCTGTATTCTTTGCCCTTATTATAGCAAATAGCTACTAAAGCTATCATGGATATTCACATTTGTGGGTGAAGATTATGGGGTTTTTCTTAGACTACTGATTACATAACATTTTATACAAATTGTCCTTAGGAAAGCCTCCTCTACCCCCAAAGCTTTCATTTTAATTTCAGCTTTGCCATTAGTATATTGCTTTGTTTAAGTCACAGAGTGAAAAAGTAGTGAATAATACTTAGCACGTACTGATAAATATTTGGTAAATGAATGAAAAATATGGAGAGTTGCAGACTGAGTAACTAGGTTAGCAAGGTGCCAGATCTATGGAAGAAAACATGAAGTAGACAGTGGGTAGCAAAAACTAAGTGATTCTAAAAGAAAGAAATAGCCAGTTACTATAGTGTATTTAAGAAAATACAATGGTAAGTTAAAATAGCAGTGAGATACAGATTTTAACCTATGAAATAGGCCAAAAAAAAAAGTTGGATAAACTCTCTCCAGGACAGTTCATAATAATAGATTTAAATACATCTATTCATTTTAGCGTAGCAATACCATTTATAGGTAAGTAGTTTTTCATAGATAAAAAAATACAACACAGACAACACAGAAAGTATCGTAGCCTTTCTTCATGGACAAACACAAAGATACAGCACAGGCAACACAAAAAGTGCAAGAGTATTTATCATAGCCTTTCTTCATCAATTGGAAACTAAATGTCCTAGAGTACGGGATTGATTATAGTGGATTCCTTCCATGAAATACAATGAGACCATTAAAAATATTGATGTAGAAGACATTTAATGTCATGAAAAGATGTTTGAATGTATTGCTAGAAATTGCAGATATTAAATCAATATAGCATTACCTGGGTTTATATAGAAATAATTATATATTAGTGACATAGTCATATATGAAAAACTATGTGTAACTTAATAGAAATGTTAATAGTAATTATCTCTGGGTCTTAAGATTATAGTTATTTTTGTTATCTGTTTTCTAAATATTCTGTAATAAGTGCTGCTGTTCTCATCAGAAAATAAACTCAGAGATGAAAAGAAAAGGTTCTCTACTCAGTTTTTAAAAACAACACCAAACAAAAAAAATTAGTCATCATGGGACTAATATTAGGGATACAAAAATGTTTTCTTTTTGTGGGACAGAGTGACAATCTCATCTTTTGGAGCCCTTTTAAAATTCTCTTGTAAATGTGTCTTTGTATAGCTCTCTCTTTTTAATCCCAAAGTAAGATAGTGCATCGGGATATTGAGAAAAACATAAGAAGTTCTATTCATTTTTATTTTTCATATTATCTTAAAAACGTGTGTATATGTTTCATAATAGAAATAGTAATATTAGCAGAATAGTACATTTAAGTAAGTATGTATATACTGGAGGGAGTATTTTTTTTTAATTAATTAATTAATTTTTGGCTGCATTGGGTCTTCATTGCTGCGCACCAGCTTTTCTCTAGTTGCAGAGAACGGGGGCTACTCTTCTTTGCGGTGCACGGTCTTCTCATTGCGGTGGCTTCTCTTGTTGTGGAGCATGGGCTGTAGGTGCTTGGGCTTCAATAGTTGTGATGCACAGCCTTAGTTGCTCCGTGGCATGTGGAATCTTCCTGGAGCAGGGCTCAAACCCGTGTCCCCTGCATTGGCAGGCGGATTCTTAACCACTGCGCTACCAGGGAAGTCCTTTTTTTTTTTTTTTTTTAAGTATCATTTATTGAGTTTGATATGCACAAGTGTCGTCTGGAGGTAGTATTTTCAAATTTTTTTACTGATGAGGTGTTTCATCAAAAAAAAAAGAACCCATTGGAAATCATTGTTCTAGACCAGCTGTTATCAAAGTGTGATCCAAGGACCCTTGTGGGCCCTACAAGGCTTTCAGAGGTTTGTCACATTCCTCTTTTTTGTATTTTGCAACTATTTATCTTCTTGAATATGGGTTTTTTTTCATGTATACCAATCAGAGCAACATTACTGTAACAGATTGAATGCAGAGGCAGAAAATGAGAATCCAGTTGTCCTTTTTTTAAATTATTAATTTATTATTTATTTTTTGGTTGCATTGGGTCGTTGCTTCTTTGCCCCTTGGAGGGAGGAGGTGCTGGGGGGACTACTTTGCATTGCGGTTGCGTGGGCTTCTCGTTGCGGTGGCTTCTCTTGCTTCGGAGCACGGGCTCTAGGCGCTCAAGCTTCAGAAGTTGTGGCTCCTGGGCTCTAGAGCGTAGGGTCAATAGTTGTGGCGCGCGGCCTTAGTTGCTCCCCCGCATGTGGGATCTTCCCTGACCAGGGCTTGAACCCATGTCCCCTGCACTGGCAGGCGGATTCTTAACCACTGCGCCACCAGGGAAACCCCAGTTGTCTTTTATTAAGCCAGACATAAGAGAGATTTGAAGAAATGTAAAACAGTGCCACTTTTCTCACTAAATTTTTTTAATATATATAATGTTTTATATTTTGGAAAAATATGTCTTTCAAAAGAATATATATATATTTTACATTTATTTTACTGAAGTATAGTTGATTTACAGTGTTGTGTTAATTTCTGCTGTACACCAAAGTGATTCAGTTATACATATATATGTTCTTTTTCATATTCTTTTCAATTATGCTTTACCACAGGATATTGAATATAGTTCCCTGTGCTATACAGTAGGACCTTGTTGTTTATACATTCTTTTTTTTTTAAAATAAATTTATTTATTTTATTTATTTATTTTTGGCTGCATTGGGTCTTCATTGCTGCCCGCGGGCCCTCTCTAGTTGTGGCGAGCAGGGGCCACTCTTCGCCGCAATGTGCAGGCTTCTCATTGCAGTGGCCTCTCCTGTTGCAGAGCACGGGCTCCTGTTGTGTGGGCTTCAGTAGTTGTGGCGTGCGGGCTCAGCAGTTGTGGCTTGCGTGCTCTAGAGCGCAGGCTCAGCAGTTGTGGTGCATGGGCTTAGTTGCTCCGCAGCATGTGGGATCTTCCTGAACCAGGGCTCGAACCCATGTCCCCTGCATTGGCAGGTGGACTCTCAATCACTGTGCCACCAGGGAAGCCCTATACATTCTATATGTAATAGTTTTCATCTACTAATCCCAAACTCCCAATCCAACCCTCTCCCTTGGTAATCACAAGTCTGTTCTCTATGTCTATGATTCTGTTTCTGTTTAGTAGATAAGTTCATTAAAAGAATATATATATATATATATATATATATTTTTTTGTGTGTGTGTGTGTGTGTGTGGTACGCGGGCCTCTCACTGCTGTGGCCCCTCCCATTGTGGAGCACAGGCTCCGGACGCGCAGGCTCAGCGGCCATGGCTCACAGGCCTAGCCGCTCCGCGGCATGTGGGATCTTCCCAGACCGGGGCACGAACCCGTGTCCCCTGCATCGGCAGGCAGACTCTCAACCACTGCGCCACCAGGGAAGCCCCAAAAGAATATATTTTTTAATGTTAACATGTAATAGGTTTTAAATGAATACATAATTTGGAAGGTTCTTAGTTTTAATTTTTAGTATATAAATATTGACAGATATAATCCAGAAAAGCAGAAGCTCTTTTGGGTTCTTGAGTAATTTTTAAGAGTTTAATAAAGTGTGGAGAGCAAAATATTTGAGACTCTGACCTAGACCACAAGCTCTTTGAGAGGAGGGGACTGTCTTACTGCCCTTTGCTTCCTGACACAGTGGAATTGCTTAGTAAATGTTTGTTGCATGAAAAAAGAAACTGTTGAATCATCACAAAGGCTTTAAGTAACTCCTGCCTAGCCTCATGCGTCTTTTTTTTTTTTTTTTTTTGCAAAATTCTAGTGTAAGTAAATTTACTTCTGTGGACCCTGAAGACCTTTTCTGAGAATAGTTGGAGAATTTTAGTTGCTATATATGAGAATTGCAAGTTATTTCTCTTCAGGAGAATTAGAAAAAAGAGGTTGAGCATAGTAAAGCGACTTTTAAACAAGGAAACAGATAAAAGAAATATTTGCAGGAAGGAAAGCAGACTTTGGAATTGCACTTAAATTTCTGAAGAGATTCACAGTATGTACTTTGGCATTAAATTATGGGCAGGCTCAGAATGGTATAATTCAATATATTAGAAGTGAATTTTAAAGAAATATCTCCTCAGCTACACTGATGAAAGTAAAGATTACGTACATTATTTTGTCTTCTCAGTATTTCATGTCATTTTGTGTCTCTCAGTTTATGGTAGGACCTGGGAGGTAAAAATTAGTAACTTAAGTAGAAACATCAAGTAGGGACATTGAAAACTCAGATAAATGATCATGTATACAAGAGAAATATCTTAGTATTAATTTTTTGGTTGTAAAACAATTTTATGATTTCTTAAAAGTTAAGAGGAAGGTGATCCTCCCAAGTTTTTTTTTTTTAATTAAAAAAGGTATAGTAAATGAACATGAATTATTACTATTTTAAGGTATGTTAAATACTAATGTTTATTTTTACTTGATGGATTGTTTACCTGTTTTGTTTTAAGGAAAGCAAACTTTATTTATGAAAACTATTGTAGATTCATTTCTGACCTCATTTTCCACACCTTTTCTCTTTGAGATTTTGAGGGGGTTTTTTTGTGTTTTTGTTTTTTGATTTTGAGTTTTAAACCATTAATTTTGCCCATTACAGAGGTCACATGGACACTACCTCCAAAACTGGGGGCTAACAATTCTAACATTTTAATAAATGAGGTAAAACAAAAATATTTGCTAATGAAAGAATTGCTGCTATTTATGCAACTATGTGCCAGGCACTGTGTAGGTTAATCATATATATTATCTAACATATGTTTTTAAACTGTTCCGTGAGAAAAGTATTACTTTCCCATTTGACAGATGAAGAAACTGAGGCCAACAGGGGTAAAGTAACTTGCCTAGGGTCTTACAGCTAGTGGCAGAGCAAGGATTTGAACCCAGGTTTGTCTGATTCCAAAGGCTATGCACTTATAATGCCCTGTACTCTCTAAAACTACAGAGAGACAGTTTTTGCATATTGTGATGATTAGGCTGATGAGTGGTTAGGGAAATGGAGTTTTGTATTCATCAAGTTAAGATCATTGTTCATTCATCGAAAATGTATTGCCTATTCTGTGCAATGTAATATAATTTATTTAAGAGAGTGTCTGTTTTCTTCACTCTTCCATTCACAGTGTCTAACTGCCTAACACAGTTTCTACACACACACACACACACACACACACACAATACTCACACACAGATGCATGTATACATGTACATATTTCTAGTACAGTATCTTCATTGAATGAAATAAAATAGGCGAAAATTCAGATAGCCACTGTTCTCCAAGAATTTAAAGTTTAGAGGGAAGGGAGACCTGGAAAAAACAATATAGTAGGAGAAGTGCTATAATAGTAGAATATATAAAAGCATGATCCATAAAAGAAAATATTGATGTGGTAAACTTTGTCAAAATTAAAACCTTTTATTCTTTAAAAGACACCATCAAGAAAATGAAAAAAAACAACAAATCACGGACTGGGAGAAAATATTTCAAATATATCAAATCACATATCTGGTAACACTTATATCCAGAATGTATTAAAACTCTTTCAGCATAATAATAAGACTAAGTCAAATGATTTTCGATAAGTGTGAATACCATTCATCAGGAAAAACATGGTCCTTTCAACAAATGGTGCTGGAAAACTGGATGTTCACATACAAAAGAAATGAAGTTCGACTTTTTTCTTACACAGTGTGCAAAAATTAACTCCAAATGGATTGAAGAACTAAACATAAGACCTAAAACTATAGGGACTTCCCTGGTGGCGCAGTGGTTAAGAATCCGCCTGCCAATGCAGGGGACACAGGTTCGAGCCCAGGTCTGGGAAGATCCCACGTGCCACGGCGCAACTAAGCCCACGAGCCACAACTACAGAGCCCGTGTGCCACAACTACTGGAGCCCATGTTCCTAGAGCCCATGCTCCACAACAAGAGAAGCCACCGCAATGAGAAGCCTGCGCACCACAACAAAGAGTAGCCCCCACTCGCTGCAACTGGAGAAAACCCACACACAGCAACGAAGACCCAGCACAGCCAAAAAGAAATAAATTAATTAATAAAAAAAAGAAGACCTAAAACTATAAAACCCTTAGGAAAAAACATAGGGGAAAAGCTCCATGACATTGGATTCGGCAATGATTTCTTGGATGAGACACCAAAAGTACAGGTAACAGAAAAAATAGATAAATTGGACTCCATCAAAAATAAAACTATTAATAGATTGAAAAGACAATACACTGAAGGGGAGAAAATATTTGCAAATCATATATCTGATAAGGGGTTGATACCCAGAGTGTATAAAGAACTCCTACAACTCAGCAACAGAGAAAACCCCAAACAGCTAGTTCAAAAATGGGCAAAGTACTTAAATAGATTTTCTCCACAGATGATACTCAAATGGCAATAAAGCACATGAAAAGATGCTGAACATCACTAATCATTATGGAAATACAAATCAAAGCCACAATTAGATACCACTTTTTACCCAATAGGATGGCTACTGTCATAAAAACAGAAAATAACAAGTGTTGGTTAGGATGTGAGGGAATTGGATCCCTTCTGCATTGCTGATGGAAATATAAAATTGTGCAGCCTCTGTTGAAAATAAATGGTTTGGTGTGGTGATTTCTTAAAGAATTAAACAAAATTACCATATGATCCAGCAATTGTACTTCTGGTTATATACCCAAAAGAAGTGAAAGCAGGGATTCAAACAGATGTTTGTATACCCATGTTCTTAGCAGCATTACTCACAGTAGCCAAAAGGTAGAAAGCAACAGATGAATGGATAAACATAATGTGGCATATACATACAGTATAACATTATTTAGCTTTAAAAAAGAAGGAAATTTTGGCACATTCTACAACAAGAGTAACTACAGCATGGGTAAATCTTAGGACATTATACTAAGTGAAATAAGCCAGTCACAAAAGGACAAATATTGTATGATTCCTCTTATACAGGGTTCCTAGAGTAGTCAGATTCGTAGAGATAGAAAGTAGATGGTGGTTGACAGGACCTGGGGAAAGGGAGAGTGTAGGGAGTTAATGTTTAATGGGTAGAGTTTCAGTTGGGGAGGATGAAAAAGGTTTGAAGGTAGATAGGTAGTGATGACTGCACAACCATGGGAATACACTTAATGCAACAGACTGTACAATTTAAAAATGGTAAAATGGCAGATTTTTTTAATGACCATTTTACCACAAATTTAAAAAGAAAACTACAATTTAAAAATGGGCTAAAGAGTTGAATAGGCATTTTACCAAAGAGTATATATATTCTTAGGGTAATAAACATGAGAAAAGATTCTCAATATCATTAGTCATTCAGGAATGAGATACCACTGCACACCCAACTTGGATAGCTATCATCACAAAGACAGCACCAAGTGTTGACAAGAATGTAGGAAACTTGAATCCTTGTGTATTGCTGGTGGAATTGTAAAATGGTATAGCCACTTTGGAAAAGTTGGCAGTTCTTAAGGTGTTAGACATAAACTTATGATACGACTCAGCATTTCCACTCCTAGGTAACTACTCCAGAGAAATATAAACGTACGTTCACACAAAAACTTGTACACCAGTGTTCCTACTAGTATTATTCATCATGGTGGAAATAACCCAAGTATTTATTAATTGGTGATTGGCAAAACAAAATGTCGTGTATATACATAGAGTGAAATGTGATTCAGCAGTAAGTGGAGTGAACTACTGATACGTTCTCCAGTGTGGGTGAGCCTCAATATATTATGCTAAAAGTGAGAGAAACTAGACACAAAAGACTACCAATTCTATGATATGCAATTTCTAGAAGAGACACATTTCTGGACACAGAAACCAAATCATTGGTTGTCAGCTGGGAGTGTAAGTGTGGATGGACTGCAAATGGCCACAAGGGAACTTTTTGGAGGTAATGGAAATATTCTAAAACTGACCTGTGATGGTTGCACAGCTGAATTAACTTACTAAAAATTATTGAACTTAAAAAAAGTTTAATGAGAGATAGTAGAAGGTATGTCTAAGTTTATCTGGGAAAGTCAGGGAAAGCATCACCCAGAAAGCACTGGCTTGAGTGAAGAGTTAAAAAAAAAAAAAAAAAAAAAACAGTTTAGGAAAGAGTGAATAGCATCTATAAAGACTGTTGTGAACCAGTGTGAAAGAGAACATGATTCGTTCAGGGAATTATATGAGGTTTGTCTTGTTGCAGTATGAAGTTTGAGGCTGGGAATGTCAGAAGATAGGAGTGAATTTAAAGAAAAACAAGCTGTTGGTAATAATCAGGAAGGCTGATATCAGGGGGATTATTGTAGACTTGCTCTTGGTATGCTTTTACATTTACCAGGTTCAACACAATGTTGAAAAATGATCAGAAGGAGGAATATTAAAAACTGAAATTAAATGTTTTACTACCCTTAAACAGAATCCTGGTACTTCTAGGGTATTGCATTCTGTTTATTTTTCAAGACCCAGTTAATGTTAGCATTTTCTGCTATATCTTATCTAATGCCTCTTCACCCATGCCCCTTGCAGGGTCTCCTCTGTTTCACTACCTCTGTTATAACACTTCTGGCATGGTATCATAATGCTTTCTTAGGAGACTGAAGAGACTTGACAGCAGGAAGTAAGCCTACTTTCTTCAGGTTTTTAACTGCAGTGTTTGGCATGATATTTGACACATGGTGGATGTTCAGTGGTAAATTTGCTTGCCAGAACTTTCAAGGGAAGGCCAGCAAAGTATAGCTCGAAGAATTGGAGGTGTTTTTACATGAAGGTAGTCTTCAAAGAAAATATCGGAAGGTCACAAGGTGAAATTTTATGTAAACTCTTTAAGGATTTGGCTTTGGGTTGACGTAAATAATTTCCCATCTAAATATTGAATTCTGATGGCTCCTTTTCATTGTCTCTTCTCTGTCTTAGGATCTTAGAGTTAGAAAAGACCTTTAGAGCTTATATAATCTAGTCTTCTCTTTTTATTCACTTTGTGACCTCAAGCCAGTTACTTAAACCTTTCCAAGCCTAGGTTTTTTCATCTGTAAAATGAGGGACTCCCTATGTACCTCATTGTTACAAAGATAGATTAAAATAATATTTAAGTAATTCTTCACTTCACAGTCTGCAATTCAGTAAGTGGCTAGACATAACCAATTGAACAGACTATCCAAAGTTTACCAGAAATATGTACCTATATTCGGGCTAGAATCTGATGTTTTAAGTTTTAATCCAGTATTTCCACACTGTCATGGTCGGTACTTCTTTCTGTATTAGTGTCCTTTTCCCTTCTTTATTTGCAGTTTCCAATTTGATGTGGGCTGGGTAACAAAATCACAAGCTTTATTCATTCAGTATATGCTTATTAAGCATTGCTAGGTACCAGGCATGGTGGTAGGTGTAGGAAAACAGATGAGTTCTGTTCTCAGGGAGTTTAGTATCTTGAAGTAGGAAACAGACCTTCTAGGAAAACATATGAATTAAAAAAAGTGTATCGACAAATGTGGATGTTGTAAAGAAGATTTAAACAGCATATCTTGCAAGGGGGACATCTGGGGTCAGAGTCTTTATAGAGCAGGTGAACAAAGGAGAGGTGGCAATCACTAACTGGAAAGAGTTGAGGGATATGAGCATGACTGGCTTAATTTTGCTTTTTGGGAGTTTTGCATGGAAGGCGGTGTCATTGTGGAGCATTCTGTGGTCAGATCGAAGGTATAGTTTTTCTGCAATGAAATCAGGATTCCAGAGGATACAGTGGAATAGACTTAGTAGGGAAAGAGCCCAGGAAGGGAAGTTAGTGGATAGGAAGCACACACAAACAGCTTAAGATAAGGCAATGTTGTTAGCATCCTCCCAGCTCTCTATTGTAAATAGGTTGTAGATAATTACTTTTCAGCTCTTATGCAACAGCTCTTTGAGATTGTTGCCATCTGATTATTACAATCAATTATCCTTTTTTATATTATAGTATAATTTATTATACTTGAGCAACTGGATCATTCTTTCATTCTTGTTTATTCCATGAGGTTGAACCTCTCAACAGCATAGCCCAAGAGTAGCTTAACCTTAACCGCACATGAATGTTCAATGAACATTGAAAATGGTACCGAAGTTGAAGAAATTATAATTTGGTATAATATGTAAGCTTTTAATTCTCTAAATATTTAATGTCTTTGTGTGTGTGTGTATGTGTGTAGGTTAAATGTATCTTTAGAATACAGTACGAAGAGGTCTTGTATATTCAAAGGCCTATTGAAGAGGACAGAAGAAAGTTTTTCCAAGAACTGATTCTCAATCAGGCCTCAATGGCTCCACCACGAAGGAAACACACTGGTAAAGTTCCTAAAGCCTTTAGGAAAATGGGTGGGTTGGAGTTAAGAGATACCCTATCTTGGAGTCATCTTTTTTAAAAACCCATTTCTTTGTGGAAATGAAGACAATTTTTCAGGTTTTGTTTAACTTTAGATGAACACATGTGGAAGTGGCCATTGTGTTTACCTGACTTGAGGAGATTGGGAAGTACAGCCTCATTGTTAAAGCTTTACTAATGAGTGACTGTTTATGAAGTAGTCTCCTTATCACTTCAATCCAGATGCTTTGGTAGATTTCACATTCTGAGGCTCAAAAAGTCATAGAAAAAGTCTCTGGTTCTGCTGTGTTTTAGTCACTTTAAGTACTAAGGACTCGAGCTATCAGGTTGTGAACAACAGGTGCTGTGCTGATTGCTTTCTGGGCCAGGGTAGTTTTGTTGGGCCAAGAACTGGTTAGAACATTTGCCTTTTCTGGTTTATTTTATTTATTGATTGATTTTTCAAATATTTATTGAGCACCTATTATGTTAGATATATTATGCTAGGCACTGGAAATCTATCATGGCTTTCTTTAAGCATTAGAGTGTTCTTGGATTTGGGCCTAATAGCATTAAGAGGGGCCTCAAAATTAGATTTTCAGTCCCCTGACTTAAGTAAGGACTGCATGCTAAGTCATTCAAAAGAGAGTTTCTTTTCCTAATACTAAAGGTGCAAAAAGATAAGATCCCCTTGCTTAATCTTTCATCCTCTTCTAGAAAATAGCACTCCTGTTTGTTAAAAAAATTTTTAAGCCTCTTTCTTTTTGTTCTGCTTTTTATGTTTCTCGTAGCTGTTCTTATAGGATATTAAATACATTTCCCATCCCTGCCAACTCGTTGCTTTTTCATACTTCTTTGTTTTCCAGTGGTTATATTATCCAATACTTTGTTTTTCAGTGGCTATACTATCCAATACTTTAATAATTTTATTGTCCTTTAGTGGCTCCTTTTCACATTTTCTCAGTGCTTTTAAGATGAACATCTATCAAATGACTATAGCTGTGGGGTTTTCCCCACAGAAACTTTGGAATATTCAACATGGAAGTTATACCTTCTGATTATTGGTTGTTGCCTTCTGTTAATCTAAATAACAGCATTTAAAATATTTCATTATTAAAATGATTCATTTTAATAAAGTATCTTGCATGTTCCTAGACATATTTTAGTCCCATAGATCTGAATTTTCTATGTTAAGGCTGAACATAGTTCTTTTTCTTTTTGAGTTGCTCCTGTGGACTTTCATTTTTCATCTTAGGGGCTATTTAGAAATTGGCGAGAATACTTAGGATTTTAATCCTGAGCTTCAGTGTGATATCAGGAAAATCTTTTAAGGAATTAGAGAGCATTATGGTTAGGCAAGTTAATACTTTACCTTCTAAGAAGATGTTTTGTTTGTTTTACAGTAGATAGTGAATACCATAGATTTTATATATCACACTTAAGCCTGGCTTTTCCATCTTCTTCATGTCTTTGGGATTCTTTTTTTAGTTACTACTTTTTTTTTTCCCCACTCCCTGCAGGTGCCGTTTACTATCCCAACTGTGTTGTAGTAAGAATATGAGGGTAGGAGACTTGTCTAAAATTAGAAGTCTTTGGGAATGGGAAGGATCAAAGAATTATTCTTTGTCCGTTTAAATTTCATGCATATAAGGCAACCTCATTTTGAGAAACAGTCTTTAAATAAGGTTGACTTCAGCAAATCAGTATACAAGTACTTCACCTGAAGATATTTATGTTGATACGAAATCTTTTTCTTAAAGTTGTATGTAAGTAATATCTCAGAATCAAATTATTTAAAATCATATCATTTGTGCTTTAAAGACGTCCTGTTGTAAGTTATTTTATAAAAGTAAAGCTATTCCCTAATGTACTTTTGGTTTCCATTCAAATTTTTACTTGCTGAATTCACATGGTTCACATGTATTTGGAATTCTCCTTTTCTTAAAAAAACATTTTGAGAGAGTGCCAGAAAAGTAATTGAGGTCCTGACCCTGCTATGTTGGAATCTTAACATTTTCTTCTACTTTCTTTAGGTCTTTGTGCTATGGAAGTTCTTCCACTTGCACTACCTTCTCCACCTCGTCAGTTATCAGAATCAGAAAAAATTCGGATGGAGGACCAGGAGGAAAATACTTTAAGAGAGTTGCGGTTGTTTCTCAGGGATGTAACCAAGAGGCTGGCCACAGATAAACGCTTTAACATCTTCAGCAAACCGGTGGATATTGAAGAGGTCTTGTTTCAGTAGTGTGCAAACAGTGAAGTTGAACTGGCTAAAAGAAAAAAATGTTGACATCTTTTTTTGGAAGGAAAAAAACAAAGGCATGGATGAATATTACCCCTAGCCTGTAAAATTTTAATCCATGTGATAACTACCAATGTCATCAGCAAACATCTGGTGACTTTTGGATGAAATTAATGACAATTTGTATATGTCCTCTTGATTAGTATTGATCTTTGTGATCTCCTACTCTTCAATTTAAGAAGAGGATTAAAAGTTACTTTAGTGAAATGTCCATACTAGACTATTTTTATTCCAGGATAAATCCTGCTTTCCAAAAGAATATTGGTATTAACCAATCAATACCAATTAAAATTGGCATTTCCCAAATTGGGTATACCTTACTGAAAGAGGTAGCTAAGAAACCTGAAATTTGTCTTTCATATTTTGGAAATGTCTGTGACTAAGATGCTGTATGAGGTTATAAGCACAGCCTATTATTTTTCTCTCCAAGAATTTTCTCTGCTCCGAGTGGAAAATTTCTCACTTTCTATGTGTATTGTTTTGTGTCCTTGTGGGAGCGTGGTTTGTGATGATGAGAAAAGAAATTTTCCATTTGGAATCTACTATAATACTGTAGAATAAATTTTATTTTGTTTTATCCTGGGATAATATAGTGTGTGGATGCACATAATGCAGTCTTTACTGGCATTCTTCTTATAGTTCAGACTCCATGTTTGAACAGCTTTGGTGTTTTTAGTTTTAATTTTTTTCTTCATCTTTTTTTAAATTTGAATTATGGAGTGATGCAGAGTTTAATGTTGTGTCCTCATTGTGAAATCTGTACTCTTGGATCAGAACAGATTCCTTTGGAATCATTACCTCATCTATGCCTGTGAGCTAGCATTATGTTTTTTCCCCTTGGAAAACCTGAAAATATCTATTCCCCCCACCTCCCCCTTTTGGGAATAAAGGGACTGTGTTTAATTTTATTTGTATGTTTATCCACAATACATAGTTTTAGCCATTTGATCCTTTCAGCAACCCCACAAGGTCATTATTATGTTGCAGTTGAAGAAACTGAGGCTTATTGGCAAGTGACACAGCCAACACTCAATGTTTCTTAAAATTCGAAGTCCACATTCTTTATATCACGGCTGTCAATCTTTTTCTACTGGAATAACAGGACTTGCCTATTTGCTCTTGCAATTAATACATATTTTATATTCGTGAAGCATATTTTTTCCCTCGTGGTATTTTCAGAAAGTCTTAAAACTATCAGCCCACTTTAAAGATTGTTATAAATGTTTATTTTTATTTCAAATTGGGTATGGGAACTCTGACACTTAATTGATAAGGACTTGCCCCCAAGTCAGCCTCCTATGCTGGGAGTGAACCAGTTTTGCCTTTGTCCAGGAAAGCTTTTTCTGTCTAACCAGAAGAGATTGTCACATTTCAAATGCCATCTGTGATAGATTGAAAGTTTTATAAATGATGGTAAGGCAGTGGAAGGGGATAGAAGATGTTGGTCAGTTAAAACGTTAATTTTAGGGTGATGTTTTCTCTTTTTCCTTTTTTTTTTTTTTTTTTGCGGTACGCGGGCCTCTCACTGTTGTGGCCTCTCCCGTTGCGGAGCACAGGCTCCGGACGTGCAGGCTCAGCGGCCATGGCTCACGGGCCCAGCCGCTCCGCAGCATGTGGGATCTTCCCGGACCGGGGCACGGACCCATGTCCCCTGCATCGGTAGGCGGACTCTCAACCACTGCGCCACCAGGGCAGCCCTTCCTTTTTTTTTCTTTTTTCTTTCTCAGGTTCATTTTGCTACTGCTTCTTTGTTTACTTTTAAGGCTGAAAACTTAGGGGTCTCTGGGACAGATAGAGGAAACTAAGATAACATTTTGATAACCTAAAACACAAAAACTTGTATTAAAATAATGAATTTGAAATGTCTAAAAACTTTATCAAATTCCAAAGCAAGTTGCAGAGGAAACAAAAGTTTAGAAAATAAGCGTTGAATTTAAATAAGCATAGGTGCTAAAATTTTATGGTCTTTAGTAATATAAATTTTCATAGTGCAAAAGTTTATTAAATGTTTTCCACGTGTACACAATACATGTCAATTGTCAGAGCCAAGGATCCAACTCATACCTTCTGGACTGTTCCTTGTTGAGTATAGTTCCACTATCTCCCCTATAAGGAGATTGGCTGGCTTTTTAGCTCCTAGAGAATGAAAAATAAATTAAAACATGCACACACATCTACCTAAAAATTTAAAAACATATAAATAATATGTATGTGTATATATATGCATATGTTTTTGTATATGCATATATGTGTATTTATTCATATGAATATATATTCAATATGTAAATTTTTAAAAAGGCATCAGTGGACTGCACTGGTGGTCCAGTGGTTAAGGCTCCACGCTCCCAATGCAGGGGGCATGAGTTTGATCCCTGGCTGGGGAGGATCCCACATGCCGAGGCCAAAAAAAAAAAAAAAAAAAAAAAAAAAAATCCCAAAAAGCATCAGTGCCATCTGCAATGGAGAAAACTAGGCTTTAGTTTCATAGAACAGAAATTACCCTATTCCCAGAATTTGGTCCCGGACTAATTGGACATTTCTAAGACTGTGTTTATGTCAGACCTAATTACTTGATTTGAGATTTGCATTAAGGAAGACAATACAGTCATACACACCTTGGAGATATTGTGGGTTCAGTTCTAGACCACTGCAGTAAAGTGAATATTGCAATAAAGTGAGTCACACGAATTCTTTGGTTTCCCAGTGTATATAAAGTTATGTGTACACTATACTGTAGTCTTCTTTAAGTATGCAATGGCATTATGTCTACAAAAAGTGTACATACCTTAATTAAAAAATACTTTATTGCTAAAAATGCTAACCATCATCTGACAACACAGGGTTGCCACAAACCTTCAGTTTCTAAAAAAATGCAATATCTGCAAAGCGCAGTAAAGGCAAGTGCAATAAAACAAGGTATACCTGTGGATATATAGGTTGGAAGAGCTTTCTTATTGGTCAAATGATACAAAACATACAATTTATTGGGCAGTCATGACCAATATCTCTATTTTGGGTTATCTCCCAGAAAATCACACTGAGGAAAATGTATTTTTTGCTGGTAGATTTGTTTATATTTAGGGACAAGGCCAGTAAACTTTTTCTAGTCATGAAAACAATACTTACTTTTGTTATACAGTTGACTCAAAATGTTTGTAATGAATCCAAAGGAGCAGAAAACTCTTTCCATGAAACGATTCATCCTGGAAAACTGAAAAAGATAATTTTTTTGTTTAGAGATTTTAAAGAGATTTACCCGAGAACATCTCTAATAAGAAGAAAAAAAAAATCTGTGTTTCTTTTTATTTTCCTTAAAAAATTTTTTTCTTGAGGTAACATTTATTGATGCTTACTGGGTATTTTTACCAATACATTTTCTTCTCAGGTGTGTCCAAAGGATTTAAAAAAAAAAAAAAAAGCTGACACAGTTTGTTTCATATTTCAAGATGAGAAACTTTTCAGAGTTGATTTAGATGTGACTTGAAACTGAAGCTTTTCATGGAAAGTATGACATAGTATCTTTAGTGGCATAAATTGTTCTATAATTTTATCCTTATCTGTAATTATTTCCTAGATATCTAGATTTAATTTTAAAATAACTGTATGGTTTTGTTGTGTGTTTTTATGAGTAGATTATATGAAATATCAGAAGTAATTTTCATTAAAATATCCTGTTTTAGGTTTCAGATTATCTTGAAGTAATCAAGGAACCAATGGATTTATCAACAGTAATCACTAAAATTGATAAGCATAATTACCTGACTGCTAAGGATTTCCTGAAAGATATTGACCTCATCTGTAGCAATGCTTTAGAGTACAATCCAGATAAGGACCCAGGAGGTAAGGATGCACTGGGCAATGTTGACTTTGGTGATCAATGAGAAGATAGTTTAAAATTTAAATAAAGCTTGACTATATTTCAGGTAGATAAATTAATCTTAATGACATATTACTGTATTTAGAAACTTCTTGATGAGGAACTAATAATATACTTAAATATTTAATTATTAAATTCATTTGTTAAATTACTAAATAATATATTTAAATTAGAGGATTTTATTCTTTTTTAAAAAATTTTATTGATGTATAGTTGATTTACAATGTTGTGTTTAATTTCTGCTGTACAGCAAAATGACTCAGTTATACATATATATATATTCTTTTTCATATTCTTTCCCATTATGGTTTATCACGAGATGTTGAATGTAGTTCCCTGTGCTATACGGTAGGACCTTGTTGTTTATCCATCCTATATATAATATTTGCTAATTCATTTATTAAATTATTAGATAATATATTTATATTAGAGGATTTTATTATTTTAAGTATTGTGTTCAGGGTTTAGTTTCTTGATTTACCTTTCACTTTTTGTACTTAGATTCTTATTTTTTTCAGGTAAGATGGAAAACTGAACAGTTGAGAATTTAAGATTTATTTATTTAGTCAACATCACCAGTGCTGATAGACACTGGTAATTTCGAATTTGTGGAAACTTATTGTGGATAAGTTTACTTATCAAAAGACCCCCTTTAGGTAGATAGACGTTATCTGTTCTATAGACTGCATGTATTTTTATATAATTTTATTATTTTACTCTTAATCCCACCCTGTACTCAAATCTGTAGTCCCAACTCTGTTAATGCCCTGCAGGGGAGACCTCCAGGAATAATCGGTAGTTAAACAAGATGAATTTATTGATACATTGTAATAAAGGAGAATGTATATCATGGGGAGCCATATAGGATTTGAGCTAGCATTAAGTGATTTTGGGGAGGGTTTAAGGAAGTAGGGCTTTGCAGTGGATTAGATGGTCTTAGGAAGTGGGAATAATTTGGGGACTAGGTATTTTTAGAACCTGGAAGGCAAGAAGAATGGAGCCAGGATAAAGTTGTGATTGGTAAAGAAGCGGCAGTCATTCATCTTACCCAGGATAGGATTATATTTGGTTATTTTTGTGGTTAGGAAAGTGTTCATACTTTTGTCTGTGTTCAGACATGATTATGGAGTGGTCTTGTTTTTATCTTGATCCATCATGGTCACAGAGTGGTGTTCTGTAAAATTGTTTATGTTTTTTTTTATTTTTCATTTTTAAAAATTATTTTATTTATTTTGCTGTGTTGCATCTTAGTTGCCGCACACAGGATCTTCGTTGCGTTGTGCAGGCTTCTCTCTAGTTGTGGCACATGGGCTCCAGAGTGTGCGGACTCAGTAGTTGCGGCGCGTGGGATTAGTTGCCCTAAGGCATGTGGGATCTCAGTACCCCGACCAGGGATGGAACCTGTGTCCCCTGCATTGGAAGGCAGATTCTTAACCCCTGGACCACCAGGGAAGTCCCAAAATTGTTTTTATGTTTCATATGAATACACCAAGGCCTGGCTGATAATGCCAGGCCCTTTCCCAGCTGGGAGGGGTCATTACTCTTTTTCTCACTCTGTTGAGAATTCTGTTTCTTCAACAGATGATATACAAGTAAGATGCTTTTTATTTTTAAAAAATTAACGCAAACTTTCAGTTATCCAAAGATATTCAGAATACAGTTTCTGCTTTATGTCTGTATTTATGGGCAGTGGTTCTTAACTCAGGCCACCTGTTAGAATGACCTGGATTTCTCATTTCTACATGAAGTTAAGTATTTCTTGTCTTAGTTTAGACCACAGTAAATTGCATACTTTAATTCCAAGTTAAGAGGCAGAATAAACTTTTATATAGCTACTCTTGGTTTCTAACAGTTTTTAAGCTTTGTATCAGGACATTTATATCTTATTGTTGTTTAGGTTTTTGTTTTTGTTTTTTTTACTTTTCACTGTATATCATAGAAAAATTTATGAGGATAAAAACGAAGAAAATTAAAGCAACCTATAATCATGTTACCTGGTGTTTTCTTTCTTTCTCTTTCCCTCTCTCCCTCCCTCCCTCTCTCTCTGCCACACACACACATACACAGATATTATATATGAAATACATGTATGAATAATATTTTTACTAAAATGAAAATATAACTTTTGTAAACATTTTCATTCATGTAATATTTTGTGAAAAGGTTATGAGTTAATGTATTTTTACCACATAATTTTTATCATGTGGATGTATTATAGTAGCTACTACCCTATTGTTGGACATATTAGATTTTTTTAGCTTTTTTCTCTATTATAACACTGATGAATATGGCATAAATTTTATGTATATCCTTAATTATTTCCTAAAGATATATTCCTTAAAGTGAAATTTCTGGATCAAAGATTGTATAATAATCTCTTTTAAGGCTTTTAAACTGTGTTGTTAAAACTTTCTCACAATTTAAAAAATCTTCTAGCAGCATCAGGGTCACTTGTTAACCAATATAGCAGTTTTGTGTGACTGAGAGAATCTCCTTTTCAGTGTAGATGGCATCTGCAACAGGGACACAGTTTGGCTAGTAAAGAATGGGCTGGCTGTCAGTCTCCTTTGATTCCCTTGCTGTGTTCTTGGTGAAGGTACAGTTGCACAAGTGTCTGTATAGTGGCCTTGAGCAGTGTGTGAGAGTACTTGAGTGCCTACACTCCCATCCTGTTAGTTTTTCAAGACATAGAGGTTACTGAAACTGTGCAGTAGGTAAGGAGAGCCTGGGCTTTGGATGTACACCTAGGCTTCAGTCCCAGTTTTATTTCCTAGTTCTTTAACTTGATCAAGTTAAGTCCTCTAAATTTTAGTTCCCTTAACTGCAAATAGGGATAATTATAGTACTTTTGTCACTGGGTAGATGTAAGGATTAGATGAGAAAATGTATTAGGTTAAACCTTATGAAATTGCCATTTTCATGTGGTTCAACTTGAATATGTTAGGCCCTTAGCATAGTGCCTGAGATGTGAGAAGTATTCCATAAAGATAAGTCATTCATGTATTTATTCTTGTTGTCATTATTATTTAAATTATGCTTTAATTTGTTATAAATTGTTTCCTTAGTGGGTACCTACATATTTGCTTTAGAATGACCCTTTGTACTTTGTGCTTATTAGTATATTCCCTGGATCACATTTAAAATTTAATCCTATTTTGGAACAAATCTAGGGACTGATAGTGAAAAATGAATTTGAGCAGTTAGAAAAAGCCAGTAGAAAGGATCAATCCAGATTCTCCCCCCACCCCGCCCTGTGTAACTTAATTATAACCACATTGAAATAATATTGCTTTTATGAAAGAAGCAATGATTTCTGGTGCATAATAACCTTTTACTACAGAATGCAGTTGTATAATCAAAGAATATGGCTCTATCTCACAGTTAGAGTTGACATGATACACTTGTAACTTTATTTCTTTACTGTTTTAGATGCAAAAAGTGTCATATAATTCAAAAGCATGATTTCGGCTCTGTTCAGATTTTTTCATATCTTCAGTCAAGAGCCCTTTTTTTCTTCTTAGCAACAGAACAACTTGTTATGTATTAGGAAAATAACCTCAGGGTCTGTTGTGTAGCAAGTGGAAATTACATGAATGTTGTATTACTTTTACAAGCTCCCATGAGTATTTGAAAGCTTACAGTGTTCTGTTTTGCAGAACACTTGGCCATTTGGGGAAAAAAACTAGCATGTACATAGAAGACAAAAGCCAGCATTCTGGAAGCTGTACATGTTACCTAAGTGTTTACCCAGATTCTCCCTTGAGGATAAAGTGGACAAAAGTTAAATATGTTAGCCAGAAGAATTTTAGTTTGTAGGTTCTAAATGTGACTAGTATCAGATATTTGATCCTAATTATTATCTTTTAAATATGTGATATATTTTATGTTTAACTGCTCCCCATTCTTTGTCTTGTACCACATGCCCCCTCTAGCCCTCAAGTGCATTCACATACATACCCTCATTTAACTAATTTTGATGAAATTTCAGGCCTAGTCTTGTAGTATTCTCAAAATCTTCTGTTTTGTACCAGTTGTTTAGGAATAAAGCTCACAGATTCACCCCAGCTTTTGGAGCCCTCTATGGGCTATGCTTCAGTCAAACTCATTCATATTTTCTATTAGTATTTGTAAGTATCATGTGCTGTTACTGAGCTGAGTGCTTAGAGTACTGTGACAGTCCTTGCCTCTTGAGATGGAGATATTCAGATCAGTAATACATATTGAATAATTACTATGTGAAATACATTATGCTATATGTTATAGTATTAATTTGCTAGGACTTCCTTAACAAAATACCACAGACTGTGTGGCTTAAACTACAGAAATTGATTTACCCATAGTTCTGGAGGCTAAAAGTCCAAAATCAAGGTGTTGGCAGATTTGGTTTCTTCTGAAGCCTCTTTGTTTTCGGAGGCTGCCTTCTTGCTGTGTCCTTACGTGGTCTTTTCTTTGTGTCCATGCACCCCTGGTGTCTCTTGTGTGTGTCCAAATTTCCTCTCCTTATAAGTACACAAGTCAGATTAGATTAGGGCCTGCTCTTATGACCTTCTTTTGCCTTGATTACTTCTTTAAAGTCTCTACTCCAAATACAGTAACATTCTGAGATATTGGGGGTTATAGTCTCAACATATGAATTTTTGCGAAGAACACAGTTCAGCCCATAACAGTTAATAAATAAGCTGCAGTCCTTCCTATCTAGAAACTCACTGTTTTATAGGAATGACAAATATCTAACTATTGGTAATTGTAATAGATTATTAAGGTGTAGAGATAGCATAGAGGTGGCAATTTTGAATTTTGTCTTGAGGCAGCAGCAGACGATTGTAATGCAGTTTCATAAGGTGTGTATTAGATATATGTACAGTGTGAGTAGAGCACAGAGGAGAAGACACTGGAGATGAACAAGATTAAAAAGGGCATTCATTTTAGGCTGAGAAAAGTAGTGTACAAAGGTATAAAAAAAAAGAGAATATGGCTGGAAAGTAGAGTGTCTGTGGAGGAATAGTGAGAAATTCACTCACTTCTCCACTCACTGAATCTCCATTTACTGAGCATCCATTTATGAAATATTTTCTGTGTGTAAATTGTGTTCAGTGCTGGAGATACGCACCTCTGGCCTGAGAGATGCCTAAAGGCTTCTTAGCGGGGAGTCCTGCAGATAAATAAATGTCATACTAAGTTCCCTATCTTCATTTGATCCTGTGTAAGGATTCCAGAGTTAATTCTCTAGATGATAAGGGGCCACTGGGTGGTTTTGAGACAGAAAGTGATTTGATTTGATTTGCATTTAAGAGTATAGTGTTATAGGCAGTATCAAAGGTCAAGGGAATGATGAGATGGAGGTTGGAAGACCAATTAAGATTCACTTGTGGGGAATTCCCTGGCAGTCCAGTGGTTAGGACTCAGCATGTTCACTGCTGGGGCCCAGGTTCAATCCCTGGTCAGGGAACTAAGATCCCACAAGCTGCGTGGCGTGGCCAAAAAAAAAAAAAAGATTCACTTGCTATGGCAGCATAGATTGAACATAGGGGGCTTAGTGACCAACCAATTATGTATGACTGACAGAAATCTAGAATGACATCTGAGTTTTTGTGGTCTGGGTGTTAGGAATCTGACAAGTAAACCAATGGAGGAACATGTTTATGGGCAGTATGCTAAGTTTAATTTTGGATGTGTTAATGTAAGTTACCTCTGGTACACCCAGATAAAATGCAGACATTGTATAGTAGTTGTATATGGGGGTTCAGAGATAGAAGTTTGAGTAAGAGACCTGGTTGGAGTCATAAGTGTATAGGGGTGAATGAGATCACATAGTCAGTATACAGAATGAAAAGAGAGGGGAGCCTAGAAGGAACCCTTCTCAAGGGAATATGGGTCCCAATTCTCAATTTAAGTCTCAGTCTCACTGTTGGTACTTCCAGTATGTTTGTTAAATGTGTTGCCTCTGCTGAGAGTGTGTATGTTTGTTCGTTCTTTCTTTTTTCTTGTTTTCATTCTTTCTTTTTAAATCAATTTTGTTGAGATGTAAGTTGTATACAAGAAAACCTAGTACATCATTTTTAAAACCATGCTTATCTTTTAAAATCCCACTTATCCTTCAAGGAATATTAAACGCTATGCACATGAAAGTTTTTTCTGATTTCCTTCCAGTTACACATAATCCCTTCGTCTTGGAATCATAACACTATGTAACTTTTCTGAGACACTTATTCCTTTCTTTTTTTCCTGGAGTGATTACTTATTTACATATCCTTATCCTGTATTTTAGACTCTAAGCTGATTGAGAACAGGATCTGTATAGACATCTTGTATGGAGCATATTCTTAATAAATGTGACCAGTGAGTAAATTTTATGAATTGTCCTCTTCTTAGATACTAACTGAAGTAGTCTCAGAGTACATAGAAATTATAAAATGGAGACATAATAACATAATGCAGATATCAACTAGTAAATACAGTAAAATTTCTTATTTATGAAATGATTTAGGACGAAAAATCATCCCATAAAAAATCAGTTTTAAAAAAAATATTATTAATCTTTCTTAATAATTTTGTTGAAAAAAACCCAGCTAATATACTTCTGTTCACCAAAATACAAAAGAAACATAGACACATTGAAGTAATTGTTACCTTCATAAAAGTAGTGATTGTATTAATTTTATTAATACTTATCAATTTATTCTAATAGCCATTACTTTTTATTGAAGGCAAAACTAGGTGGTAATATCTTTATTTTATAGATATAAGGAGATTGGGTCTCAGAGAGGTTATGTAATTTGTGTACAAACCCACAAATATTATATGGCACAACTGAATGGATTGTGATCTGTCTTAACTTCAAAGCGAGTATATATGGGGTTTTTCTGCTACGCTTATGTTACTTTTAAATTTCATGGATTTAGAGAATCTTAAGATTTTAACATATGAGACAAAATAAAAGAACTGGTGGTAAATATGTAGCTATTATTCATGTATAATTTTAAAGCAAGGAATTTAAGTCTGGTGGCCATGAGAGGGTCTCTGAACAACTACATACAAAATTGCATACATGTATACTTTTCCACCTTTATCACAAGCTTATAAGATTCAGGATGACTCCCCTACCCCTCAGAAAGATGAAGATCCAAGATATGGACATATCTTTTAATTTTAATCTGTGAGCTTACAGTTCTATGCTATGTATAAACTTAGACACTGTTCTAAGTTAAGAATGATTAAAAAGAATTGTAATGATAGGCATATTTAAAAAGCATTACCTTGTCAGATGCAGATGCTATTTATTTATTTATTTAGGCTGCTCTGTGTGGCTTGTGGGACCTCATTTCCCTGACCAGGGGTTGAACCTGGGCCCTAAACAGTGAAAGTATGGAGTCGTAACCACTGGAACGCCAGGGAATTCCCACAGATGCTCTTTATTGTTTATTTATTTTTTTTAAAAAAAACTTCTTGTTATTTTTTTTTTTTTGGCTGTGTCGGGTGTTTGTTGCGGAGCACGGACTTTCTCTAGTTGCGGCGAGCGGGGGCTACTCTTCGTTGCAGTGCACGGGCTTCTTATTGCGGTGGCTTCTCTCTTGTTGTGGAGGATGGGCTCTAGGTGCGTGGGCTTCAGTAGTTGTGGCACGTGGGCTTAGTTGCTCCGTGGCATGTGTGATCTTCCCAGACCAGGATCCAACCCTGTGTCCCCTGCATTGGCAGGCGGATTCTTAACCACTTTGCCACCAGGGAAGTCCCCACAGATGTTCTTTAGAATAAATTCCTTGTCCTTCAGATCAGTGGGAAATTTTTATGGAATTCTTTTCTTAATTAATTAATTCATTTATTCTTCTCCCCCCTTAAATTGGGGATGGAATGTGGGTGGGAAGCATGTGTTTAGAAAAAAACAAAAAGAAAGATCACTGAGTTATTTTAGAGTATAATGTGCTAGATACATGACCTTTATATTTAATTTTACCTCTTTTTTAGCTTTTTTCAAGCTGAAATGGAAAGCCAGTGGCAGAAAGTTGCTTGGGCTACAAATATCAGCTTGAAAGCATAGCTCCTTCTAAGGATATTCATTGTAGTTTTTTGTTTGTAGTGGTTAAAATTTGAAGGAACTTTAAAGTTCCAACAATAGAGCAATAATTTTGAAAAATTAAGGTTCATCTTTCTTTGGATTGTTACATAACCATTAAAATTTGGTTTTCAAAGAATGTTTTAAAATATCAGGAAACTTCTGATTCTGGCCAAGATAGAGTAAAAGGGACTGAATTTCCCCTTCTGCCTGAAACAATGGAGAAAAAAACCTGAACAAAATATTTGAAAAAACAATTTTGAAGACATTGGATATCAGGAAACGATGGAAATGATCTCTGAAGGATGGGAAGCTAACAAGTTGAGCACTACAGTTGCCTGGATAGCTTCCAGACTGTGGTACGGGAAGGAAGAAGCCAGGCAGAGCCTGGAAGTCTCCCTGAATTGCTGGGAATGTAAGGAGGCCAAAGTGGATCAAGTTCTCAGGGCAGGGTACCAGGAAGGAGAAAGCTGCACAGAGAGAGCACTCTGGAGATCTGCAGAAGAGCCTCCTCCAGTCTTTAGCTGAATACTGATAAGCACATATGTGTGAGGAAACTACCTGAGGCCGGAGAAACAGAGGGAATATTCCTTGATGTTTATATAGGGCTAGCAGTAGTGTAGCGAATAGTTAGAGGTGATAAACCAACAAGGAGAAAAGCTGAATCATAAAACTGTACACAATCCAAAAGAAGTGAGAAAAAAGAGGAAAAAGGGAACAAAGAGAATGTGGGACAAGTAGAAAGTAAATAGCAAGCATATTAATAATCACATAAATTATATTAAAAGCAAATGATCCCCTAAACCAGGGATCAACAAACTACAGTCAAACTGACTGCCTGGTTTTGTAAATGAAGTTTTTATAGTTGGAACACAGGCATGCCCATTTGTTTACATGTTGTCTAAGGCTGCTTTTATGCTACAGGGGCGTCTTTGAATACTTGCCAGAGACCTTATGGCTTAAGAAGCCTAAGATATTTACTCTCTGGCCTTATACAGAAAAACTTGCTGATAGCTGGCTTGAACATCACAAATATAGGCAGAGAGTGTATCTTGGATAAAAAAGCAAGACCCAACCATATGCTCCCTACAAGAAACCCACTTGATGAGACTGATACTCTACCTACTGCACTAATGAGGTTCCTTTACAAGAAACCCACTTTCTTGTTTGTTTATTTAAGGTTATTAAAAAAAAAACTTTTTCATTCATTCATTTTCCTCCCATATACTTTTTAAAAAATTGAGGCATAGCTGATTTATAGTATTATACAACTAATGATTCAAAATTCTTATAGATTATACTCCATTTAAAGTTACATAAAATATTGGCTATATTCCCTTTGCTGTACATTATATCCTGTAGCATACTTGTTTTATACATAATAGTTTGTACCTCTTAATCCCCTACCCTTATCTTGTCTCTCCCCCTTCCCTCTCTTCACTGGTAACCACTAGTTCTCTATATCTGTGAGTCTGTTTCTGGTTTGTTACATTCATTTGTTTGTTTTATTTTTTAGATTCGACATATAACTGATAACATACAGTATTTGTCTTTCTCTGACTCATTTCACTAAACATAATACCCTACAGGTCTATCCATATTGTCATAAATTGCAAAATTTCATTTTTTTAATGGCTGAGTAGTCCATATATATATTCCATGTGTGTGTGTATGTGTGTATATGTATATGTATGTATATATATATATATCATCTTCCTTATCCATTCATCTGTTGATGGACACTTATGTTGCTTCTGTATCTTGGCTATTGTAAATAATGCTGCTATTAACATTGGGGTGCATATAGCTTTTTGAATTAGTATTTTTTTTTTTTTTTTTACAAGAAACCCACTTTTTTTTTTTTTTGCAGTACGTGGGCCTCTCACTGTTGTGGCCTCTCCCGTTGCGGAGCACAGGCTCCGGACGTGCAGGCCCAGCGGCCATGGCTCACGGGCCCAGCCGCTCCGTGGCATGTGGGATCCTCCCGGACCGGGGCACGAACCCGTGTCCCCTGCATCAGCAGGCGGACTCTCAACCACTGCGCCACCAGGGAAGCCCCCCACTTTAAATATAAAGCTACAAATAGATTAAAAGCATGAAATACCATAATCATACCAAGTTGGAGTGATTATATAAATATCAAAGTTGATTTCAGGCCAAAGATACCTGGGTTAAAGAAGATTATTTCATAGTTATCAAGTACACATAATAATTCTAAATATTTATTGCTTCTGAAACAGCTTTAAAATTCATGAAGCAAAAATTGATAGAACTACAAGGAAGAATAGAGAAATTCGTAATTTCTTGGAGACTTAAATATCCCTCTCTTAAAACTAGATAAGGCTAGTACACAGAAAGTCAGTAAAGATATAGAAGACTTGAACAACCCTATCCATCAACTTTATCTAAGTGATATTTATAGAACACTTTTCCCAATGGCAACATATATACACATTATTTTCAAGTGCACTGGAATGTTCACCAAGATAGAACATATTCTGGGCCACAGAATGAGTCTTATTAAATATAAAAGGATTCAAGTCATACAAAGTATGTTCTTTGACCACAGTGGAATTAAATTAGAAATCAATAACAAAAGGTTATTTGGAAAAGATATTTGGAAACTAAATACCACGCTTCTAAATAACTCCATGGATCAAGGAAGAAATCAAAAGAGAAGTTTAAAAATTATTAAAGTGGATAAAATGAAAATATAAAAACTTACAAGGTACAGCTAATGCATTACTTAGGTGGAAATTTATAGCACTAAATACTTAAATTAGAAAAGAAGAAAAGTCTCAAATCACTGACCTGAGCTCCCAACTTGAGAAACTAGGAAACAGAGAGCAAATGAAACCCAAAGTAAGCAAAAGAAAGGAAATAATAAAGATTTGAGCAGATCAATAAAATAGTAAACAGGAAAAAAAATTGAGAAAACCAAGGAAACCCAAAGCTGGTTCTTTTAGAAGATTGGTAATTGATAAATCTCTAGTGGGGCTGGTCAGGATAACGAGAAGTCACAAATTACCATTAACAAGAATGAAGGAGGTAACATTACTACATATTCTGCAGATATTAAGAGAACAGTAAGGGAACATTATGAACACCTTTATGCCAATACATTTGACAACTTCGGTAAATTGGATAAATTTGTTGAAAGACAAAAAAAAAGCTCATGAAAGAAGAAATGTATAATGTGAATAGGTAATTCTTTTTCTATTAAAGAAATTGAACTAACAGTTAAAAACATTCCCATTAAGAAAACTTCAGGCCTGGATGCCTTCACTGGTTAATTTTACTGAACATTTAGGGAAAAAAATAATACCAGTTCTACACAAACTTTTCCAGAAAATTGAAGTGGAGAGAATTCTTTCCAACCTAGTCTATAAAGTTAGCATTACTCTGAAAAAGATATTACAAGGGGAAAAAAGAAAAAAGACCAAATAAACTATAGACCCGTATCCCTCATGAACATAAACAAAATTTTGACAAGTTACATCCAATATGTTAAAAAGATAATACCTTGTGATTAAGTAGGGTTTATTCCTGCTTGAATATGCAAGGAATGCAAGATAGGTTTAAAATTTGAAAACCAATCGATGTAAGTCACTGTGTTAACAGACTAAGAAATGATTATCTCAGTCAGTGCACAAAAACATTTGACAAATCCAATAGGTATTCCTGAGTACAAAGTGTAAGCAAACGAGGAGTAGAAAGGACCATCCTCAGTCTGATTAAGGATATCTACAAATAGCCTACAGTTCACATCATACTTAATGACAGAAGACTAAATTCTTCCCCTTAAGATCAAGAACATGGCAAAGATGTCCACTTTTACCACTTCTACCCAACATTATACTGAAGCTTCCAGCAAGTGCAGTAAGGTAAGAAAAAGAAATAAGAGGCATCTAGTTTGGGAATGAAGAAGTAAAACTATCTTCATTTGTAGACAACATGATGTCTACATAGAAAATCCTATGGAATTTGCAAAGACACTGTTAGAACTAGCAAGTGTGTTTAGTGAGGTTGCAGGATACAAGATCAATATATAAAACTCAGTTGTATTTATGGAAATACAATACTAGCCCCAAACAATAGCAAATTGAAATTTTAAATTACTATTTACATTAACATGAAAAAACATGAGATGTTGATAAATCTGACAAAAGATAGGCAAGACCTATACATTGAAAACTACAAAGCATTGCTGAGAAAAATTAAAGAGAACCTAAATAGACTGAGAGATATATTGTGTTCATGGATTGGGAGACTCAACATTGTGAAGATGTCAGTTCTCAAATTGAACCACCTCATTTGGAATTCCAGAAGGCATTTTATAGAAATGGACAAGGTGATTCTAAAATTCATATGAAAATGGAAAGGATCTAAAATAGTCAAAACAGCTTTGTAAAGTAAAAACAGAGTTGGAGGACTTAAAGTTAGGGTAATCTAGACAAGTTAGGGTAATCAAGACATAAATTTAGGGTAATCTAGACAGTGTAATATTGGCATAAAGAATGACAAATAGAGGGCTTCCCTGGTGGCGCAGTGGTTGAGAGTCCGCCTGCCGATGCAGGGGACACGGGTTCATGCCCCAGTCTGGGAAGATCCCACATGCCGTGGGGCTGCTAGGTCCGTGAGCCATGGCCGTTGAGCCTGCGCGTCCAGAGCTTGTGCTCCACAACGGGAGAGGCCACAGCAGTAAGAGGCCCACGGACCGCAAAAAAAAAAAAAAAAAGAATGACAAATAGAGCAATGGACTAATATGGAGTCCTGAAAGGGACCCACACATATAGAGTCAGTGGCATTTTGACAAAGGTACAAAGTCAGTGCAGTGGAGAAAGTAGTCTTTTCAACAAACAGTGCTAGAACAATTGGATATAAGTATGCAAAAAAAAGACCTCTTATCTATATAAAGAATCTCAATGGATAATATACCTTAAATATAGAAGCTATCTTGTATCCAGACTATTAAAAGAATTCTCAGAATTTAATAATAAGGGACTTCCCTGGTGGCACAGTGGTTTAGAATCTGCCTGCCAATGCAGGGTATACGGGTTCGAGCCCTGGTCTGGGAACATCCCACATGCCGTGGAGCAACTAAGCCCAAGTGCCACAACTACTGAGCCTGCACTCCAGAGCCTGCAAGCCACAACTACTGAGCCCGCACGGCTAGAGCCCATGCTCTGCAACGAGAGAAGCCACCACAGTGCGAAGCCCGCGCACTGCAATGAAGAGTAGCCCCCGCTTGCTGCAACTAGAGAAAGCTGACGTGAAGCAACGAAGACCCAACGCGGCCAAAAATAAATAAATAAGTTTATTTAAAAAATTTAATAATAAGAAAACAACCCAATTAAAATAATAGGTATAAGATTTGAAGACACTTCACCAAAGATGATATACAGAGGGAAAATAAGAACATGAAGGTATACTCAACTTCATTAATCTTTAACAAAATGCAAATCAAAAGCATAATGAGATACCACTAAACACCTATAAGAATGTCTAAAATTAAAAAGACTGATCATACCAAGTGTTGACACTTGGAACTGGAATATAGGAATATAAAATGGTGCAACTTTGAAAAAGCTTGGCAGTTTTAAGATTGTTAAACATACATACACCCATTGTTGAGCTAGCCATTCCACTCTTAAATATTAACTCAAGGGAAATGAAAGCATATGTCCATATAAAGACTTGTTCATGAATATTTGTGTAACACTGTTTATAATTGCCAAAACCCAGAACCATCCCTAATGTCCATCAACATGTGAATGGATAAATTGTGTTATATCCAATAGTGGAGTACTACTCAGCAATAAAAAGGAATGGAGTGTTGATGCATACAATGCAATAGGTTTTTTTAAAAAATTAATTTTTAATTGAAGTGTAGTTGCTATACAATATTATATAAAACAATAGGTATTAATGTCAAAATAATTATGGCAAGTAAAAGAATCCAGACAAAAAAAGAATATATACTTTATAACCCATTTATATATGTATTTATAAATATGTTAGAATTATATATACATTAATATATAGAGATATATATGCAATTCAATATATATTATAGTGTACATAATTATAGAAAATATGAAGTAATCTATGGTAACAGTAAACAAACAGATCTGTGGTTCCCTGGGAATGGAGGGTTGTGTAAAGAGTGAAAGGAAGGATGACAGAGGGGCACAAGGAGACTTTTGGTGATGGTGGATATATTCATTATCTTGATATAATGATGATGTTATGGATTTGTACTTATGTCAAAGCATATCACAATGTATACTTCAAATATGTGCAGTTTATTATATGTCTCTTATGCCATAATCTTTTTTCTTTTTTTTAAGGCTTAGGGAAGTACAAAATTTTAAATAATAAATACAGATTACACATTGTGGCTTTTGGTCATAAACTGTCGAGATCTATATTCATTTGCCTACATGATATCTCCACTTGGATTTTTTTTTTTTTGAATTATATTTTACTTATTTTTTTATACAGCAAGTTCTTCTTAGTCATCAATTTAATACACATCAGTGTATACATGTCAATCCCAATCTCCCAATTAATCACACCACCACCCCCACCCGCTGCCGCTTTCCCTGCTTAGTGTCCATACGTTTGTTCTCTACATCTGTGTCTCAATTTCTGTCCTGCAAACTGGTTCATCTGTACCATTTTTCTAGTTTCCACATGTATGCGTTAATATATGATATTTGTTTTTCTCTTTCTGACTTACTTCACTCTGTATGACAGACTCTAGGTCCATCCACGTCTCAACAAATGACCCAGTTTTGTTCCTTTTTATGGCTGAGTAATATTCAATTGTATATATGTACCACATCTGTACCCATTCGTCTGTTGATGGGCATTTAGGTTGCTTCCATGACCTGGCTATTGTAAATAGTGCTGCAATGAACATTGTTGTCATGACTCTTTGAATTATGGCTTTCTCTGGGTATATGCCCAGTAGTGGGATTGCTGGGTCATATGGTAATTATATTTTTTAGTTTTTTAAGGAACCTCCATACTGTTCTCCATAGTGGCTGTATCAATTTACATTCCCACCAACAGTGCAGGAGGGTTCTCATTTCTCCACACCCTCTCCAGCATTTGTTGTTTGTAGATTTTCTGATGATGCCCATTCTGACTGGTGTGAGGTGATACCTCATTGTAGTTTTGATTTGCATTTCTCTAATAATTAGTGATGTTGAGCAGCTTTTCGTGTGCTTGTTGGCCATATGTATGTCTTCTTTGGAGAAATGTCTATTTAGGTATTCTGCCCATTTTTGGATTGGGTTGTTTGTTTTCTTAATATTGAGCTGCATGAGCTGTTCATATATTTTGGAGATTAATCCTTTGTCCGTTGATTCGTTTGCAAATATTTTCTCTCATTCTGAGGGTTGTCTTTTTGTCTTGTTTATGGTTTCCTTTGCTGTGCAAAAGCTTTGAAGTTTCATTAGATCCCATTTGTTTATTTTTGTTTTTATTTCCATTTCTCTAGGAGGTGGATCAAAAAAGATCTTGCTGTGATTTATGTCAAAGAGTGTTCTTCCTATGTTTTCCTCTAAGAGTTTTATAGTGTCCAGTCTTACATTTAGGTCTCTAATCCATTTTGAGTTTATTTTTGTGTATGGTGTTAGGGAGTGTTCTAATTTCATTCTTTTACATGTAGGGGTCCAGTTTTCCCAGCACCACTTATTGAAGAGACTGTGTTTTCTCCATTTTATATCCTTGCCTCCTTTGTCATAGATTAGTTGACCATAGGTGCCTGGGTTTATCTCTGGGCTTTCTATCTTGTTCCTATGATCTATGTTTCTGTTTTTGTGCCAGTACCGTATTGTCTTGATTATTGTAGCTTTGTAGTATAGTTTGAAGTCAGGCAGTCTGATTCCTCCAGCTCCCTTTTTTTCCCTCAAGATTGCTTGGGCTATTTGGGGTCTTTTGTGTCTCGATACACATTTTAAGATTTTTTTGTTCTAGTTCTGTGAAAAATACCATTGGTAATTTGATCAGGATTGCATTGAATCTGTAGATAGCTTTGGGTAGTATAGTCATTTTCACAACATTGATTCTTCCAGTCCAAGAACATGGTATATCGCTCCATCTGTTTGTATCATCTTTAATTTCCTTCATCAGTGTCTTACAGTTTTCTGCATACAGGTCTTTTGTCTCCCTAGGTAGGTTTATTCCTAGGTGTTTTATTCGCTTTGTTGCAGTGGTAAATGGGAGTGTTTCCTTAATTTCTCTTTCAGATTTTTCATCATTAGTGTATAGGAATGCAAGAGACTTCTGTGCATTAATTTTGTATCCTGCAACTTTACCAACTTCATGGATTAGCTCTAGTAGTTTTCTGGTGGCATCTTTAGGATTCTCTATCTATGGTTATTTGTCATTTTTCCCTTGCTGCTTTCAATAATTTTTCTTTGTCTTTAATTTTTGCCAATTTGATTACTATGTGTCTTGGCGTGTTCCTCCTTGAGTTTATCCTGTATGGGACTCGCTGCGCTTCCTGGACTTGGGTGGCTGTTTCCTTTCCCATGTTAAGGAAGTTTTCGACTATAATATCTTCAAATATTTTCGCTGGTCCTTTCTCTCTCTCTTCTCCTTCTGGGACCCCTATAATGCGAATGTTGTTGCATTTAATGTTGGCGCAGAGGTCTCTTAGGCTGTCTTCATTTCTTTTCATTCTTTTTTCTTTATTCTGTTCTGCAGCAGTGAATTCCACCATTCTGTCTTCCAGGTCACTTATCCGTTCTTCTGCCTCAGTTATTCTGCTGTTGATTCCTTCTAGTGTAATTTTCCTTTCAGTTATTGTATTGTTCATCTCTGTTTCTTTGTTCTTTAATTCTTCTAGGTCTTTGTTAAACATTTCTTGCATCTTCTCAATCTTTGCCTCCATTCTTTTTCCGAGGTCCTGGATCATCTTCACTACCATTATTCTGAATTCTTTTTCTGGAAGGTTGCCTATCTCCACTCCATTTAGTTGTTTTTCTGGGGTTTTATCTTGTTCCTTCATCTTGTACATAGCCCTCTGCCTTTTCATCTTGTCTGTCTTTCTGTGAATGTGGTTTTTGTTCCACAGGCTGCAGGATTGTAGTTCTTCTTGCTTCTTCTGTCTGCCCTCTGGTGGATGAGGCTATCTAAGAGGCTTGTGCAAGTTTCCTGATGGGAGGGACTGGTGGTGGGTAGAGCTGACTGTTGCTCTAGTGGACAGAGCTCAGTAAAACTTTAATCTGCTTGACTGCTGATGGCTGGGACTGGGTTCCCTCCCTGTTGGTTGTTTGGCATGAGGCGACCCAACACTGGAGCCTACCTGGGCTCTTTGGTGGGGCTAATGGCGGGCTCTGGGAGGGCTCACACCAAGGAGTTCTTCCCAGAACTTCTGCTGCCAGTGTCCTTGTCCCCACGGTGAGCCACAGCCACCCCCCGCCTCTGCAGGAGACCCTACAACACTAGCAGGTAGGTCTGGTTCAGTCTCCCCTGGGGTCACTCTTCCTTCCCCTGGGTCCCGATGCGCACACTACTTTGTGTGTGTGCTCCAAGAGTGGAGTCTCTGTTTCCCCCAGTCCTGTCAAAGTCCTGCAATCAAATCCCGCTGGCCTTCAAAGTCTGATTCTCTAGGAATTCCTCCTCCTGTTGCCGGACCCCGAGTTTGGGAACCTGACATGGGGCTCAGAACCTTCACTCCAGTGGGTGGACTTCTGTGGTATAAGTGTTCTCCAGTCTGTGAGTCACCCACCCAGCAGTTATGGGATTTGATTTTACTGTGATTGCACCCCCCCTACCGTCTCACTGTGGCTTCTCCCTTGTCTTTGGATGTGGGCTATCTTTTTTGGTGAGTTCCAGTGTCTTCCTGTCAATGATTGTCCAGCAGCTAGTTGTGATTCTGGTGTTCTCACAAGAGGGAGTGAGAGCACGTCCTTCCACTCTGCCATCTTGGCTCAGGCTCTCTTAGATATTTTTTAGTCATGTCAAAACTAAACTCTTTAAACTAGCACAAATCTCTAACTTCTTTTCCAACTTCCTTTCTAATTATACTCTAGGATTTTTTTTTTAATTTTTATTTTTGTAAGCGGTACTTCCATCCTCCCATTTTTCATGCAGGAAGCTAGGGAATCTTCCCTGATGCTTATCTCACCCCCTGCTTTACCACCAAGTTGTGTCACTGAGAACACATTTCAAAGCTGTAGTCTTCCTTTCCTTCACTACCACCACCATTACCTGGTTCCGTTCTCTCTTCTCTTTTCACTAAAAAGAGCCTTCCGATTATACTCCCTGGTTTTATGCCTGACCCTCTCAATCCAGTCTCTAGGGAACAGCCAGAGAGATCTTTCGAAGATGAGCATTTAAATCATGTAATTTCTCTGCTTGGACCTTTTCAATGACTTTTCATTGCTCTTGGGATAAGATCTAAAATCCTTTGAATTTGGTCAGATTCCCGTTTGCCTCTTGCTTATTGTGTTCTAATCACATAGGCTACCTTTCAGTTTCTTAAAATCTCCAAGTTTTTTGTTTTTTTTTTTTTTTTTGCGGTTCGCGGGCCTCTCAGTGTTGTGGCCTCTCCCATTGCGGAGCACAGGCTCCGGACGCGCAGGCTCAGCGGCCATGGCTCACGGGCCCAG
Source organism: Hyperoodon ampullatus (assembly GCF_949752795.1). Taxonomy (NCBI): domain Eukaryota; kingdom Metazoa; phylum Chordata; class Mammalia; order Artiodactyla; family Ziphiidae; genus Hyperoodon; species Hyperoodon ampullatus. The sequence continues at coordinate 70,639,068 of NC_136928.1, forward strand.
CTGCTCCACAGCATGTGGGATCTTCCTGGACCAGGGCACGAACCCATGTCCCCTACATTGGCAGGCGGACTCTCAACCACTGCGCCACCAGGGAAGCCCTCCAAGATCTTTTTACTCCAGAACCTTCTCACATGGTATTTTCTGAACCTGCACTGGTTTTTCCCTTTGTCAGTGGCTACCCCAATGCATGCTTTAAGTCTCAGCTTAAATGCCACTAATTCAGAGAAGTCTTTCCTGACTTGCCCATTCAAAATTGGTATCCACACCAGTATCCTGTAGGTTTTCATCATAGCTGTTACAGGTTTTTTGGGGGGTGAGGGAGGGGTAGGAGGAGGTGTTTATATGTGTATATGAGATTATTTGGTAAAATACCTCTTTCCTATACTATTCTGAAAAGCTCCTTGAAAGTGGAGACCTGTCTGTTTTGTTCACTACTGTGTAGCCATCACCTGACTTACTTCCTGGTACAGTTGACAATATTTATTGAGTGAAAGTTTAGAGAAAATACATTGGAAGGAAATACACCAGTGGGTTGCTTTTTGAGTGCTGCATGTTTGTTTTTATAAGATTTCTACAGTGAACTATTAGACTTTCTAATAAGAAAAGTTATAAATAAAATACATCTTTATACTTTTTGTCTTTACTAGAGATGAAAAAGCAGATGTTATTTTGTGACTTAGATGCTAGTGCTAAATTCTGTTACAAATTAAGTGACCTTGATATATTAACTTGACTTTTAATATCTTGGAGTTGCACAGCTCTAGGGAGCACTGTTTATGCATATTGTTAGTTAATGAGGACTCCTCTGTTAGTGTAAAGCAGAGACTCTTCTTTTAGTAGCAATTTTAGGTATAATTTACCTAGAACAGAGTATGCACTTCTCTCCTAGGTCTACCTGCAATTTATGTCATCTTGCATTCTTATCTTAGAGTGCCTTATTGTATTTGTCTGTTTCTGTCACAATTTTTTAATCAGTCACCCTTAATTTAGCATAGTTTTGACCAGTTCTGTCTCGTGGAGAAAACTGTGTAAGGTTTTCTGAAATCTCAGTATCTATCCATGGTAGCTCTGGTGCTGGACATACGGTGAATATCCTGTAAATCTTTTAAAAATTTTTATTGAATGTCATACATTTTTGAAAAATATAAAATAAAGCCATATCTTTGAGGTAATGATTTGTTAAGTAGGCTTAGTACTTTGAAGTTCTAAAAGTATAGTTCTCAGCGGATTGTCAACTTGATTGAGTAGCCTATTATATTTATTTTTTGCTCATCATTTAAATGAGCTTGCTTCTTAGCTAGAAATGCTTTTCAGTTTTTTTAATTAATTAATTATTTTGATAAAGCCTTTTTAAAAAAATTTTTGTTGGCTGAGTTGAGTCTGTGGCTGTGCCTGGGCTTTTTCTAGTTGTGGCGAGCAGGGGGCTGCTCTTCGTTGAGGTGCCCGGGCTTCTCATTGCAGTCACAGTTTTATTTAAATGTTTGTGTTCCTTTTCTTTTTAAGATGCCCTTGTTCATGTTCACTTGTATGTATAATAAATGTATACCAACTTTTTAACAGATAAAATAATTAGGCACAGGGCTTGTACCCTGAAGGACACTGCGCATGCCATCATTGCAGCTGAATTGGATCCAGAATTTAATAAACTCTGTGAAGAAATTAAGGAAGCAAGAATAAAAAGAGGTAAGTTATAGAAATGAACTTGCTACTGAAGAGTAAGAGGTCATTGAAGGTCATTGAATGGTGTTTCTTTACAGTTGCTGGTATTATGAAAATGTATTTTGAGGCCCATCCTTAATTTCTGATATGAAAATGTGTCATGTAAATTCTCAAAGATGTTTTAGAATTTTACTTTCTATAACAGTTTTAGTGCAGATTACAGAAATAAAGTACTTCTTAGTGAAATTTCTTTTGCAGGCATATATCTTTAATTATGGATTTCTGTTCTTAAAGGATTTAGGTAGGCTTTCATATTTGAAGAGGGTTTATTTTCATCAGTTTATATCTAATACCGATACTTAAAAATTTTTTTTAGGAATACTTTTTTTTATAAACCTATTGGAATTTATGTGCAATTTTGTTAGTATAAACACAGAATTAGCAGATGTGTTTTGTTCGTTCTATATATAATCCTGTCCTTGAGGAACTCACACTTTAGTAGGAGAGAGTAAGTGTAAAACAAATCGAGTATAGTGTGGCATATGCACTGATTGAAGCATGTTCATAGCACAGAGGAGAGACGTCCTGGTAGGAAACCCAGCATTTTGATCAGAGTTTGGGGAATGAATATAGAAGTGTTGTCTGTAGTGAAGTAGTGGAAGGGAGGCAGTGACGGAGAAGGAGGAGGTATTGTAAGCACAGCACACTACGTATACGGGCGCAGAGACGCGAAATAACGTGTTGTATCGGAAGAACTGCAAACTGTTTAGTATTGCTAAAGATGTACAGAATGGTGGGAAACAGAGCTCAGAAGGTGAGCTGGGTCCAGGACACTGAAGTTGTGAAGACGCTTTTCTTCTACTGCCTTAGAGAGGCCTTCCCTGGCCACCTAATCTTATTAGGCTCTGGTCACCATAGCACTTGGCATTTTGTTACTGTTGTTGTCTCTCTCCTCCTTATTTAGAATATAAGTGCTGTGAATGTCTTATTCATAGCTCTACTGCAGTCCCTAGAACTATCTCTGGTATACAACAGGCTTTTTATAAATATTTGAATGAATCAATGTCATGCTAAGGAGCTTGGACTTTATCCTGTAGGTCTATGTTTTTTAAAATGTGTTTGTGTTTATTACCCACATCAGCTTAGAACTACTGAATTAGATTCTCTGAGAATAGTAAGGCCGAGAAATCTGCGCTTCAGCAAACTCAAGTGGTTTTTATGTACACTAAAGTTTGAGAACAATTGCCATAGTCAGTAGGATTCATAGAAGTATTTGACACAGTGGAATGGATTGGTAAATTGCTCTGGCAGCAGGAAAATAGCAAGGTCTCAATGTGGCTGGGTAGGAGGACGAGAGACCAGTTAAAAAGCTGTTGGAGCCAGTTTTGAAAACATTTTTGCAGTTTCTAAAAAGTTAAGCATAATATTTACCATACGACCCAGCGATTCTACTCCTAGGGATCTACCCAAGAGAGGTGAAAACATATGTCCATATAAAGACTTGCACGTGAATGTTCATGGCAGTATTCACAACAGTTAAAAACCGGAAACAACCCAAATGTCCGTCAACTGATGAATGGGTAAACAAAACAGGGTATATTGTACAGTGACGTACTGCTCAGCTATAAAAAGGAATAAGGTACTGATACATGGTACAGCATGGATGAACTTTATAAATGTTATGCTAAGTGAAAGAAGGCAGTCACAAGAGAACACATATTGCATGATTCCATTTATATGAAATGCTCACAAAAGGCAAGTCTATAGCGACAAAAAGTGGACTAGTGGTTGCCTGGAACAGTTACCTAAATTGGATTGCTGTGGTGATTGCACAGCTCTGTAAATTCACTAAAAATCACTGAACCGTACGCTTAAAATGAGTGATTTTTATGTTGTGTAAATTGTACCTCAATAAAGCTTTTGGTGGGGGGAGGGCTGTTGGAGTAGTCCAGAGTTTTAATTAGTGAAGTGGGAATGAAGGTAGGATTAACATGAGAGAGATGCAGCTGCAGGGGTGGAGGGCATTGTGAAGGAAAGGAAGAGGCAAAATTGGCTGCCATGTTACTGGTTTAATGACTTAAGTAGATGCTAACACCACCAGTAGAGAGAGGGAATGTATAAGGACAGGTTTTTTTTTGGTGGGAAAAGAGAAACCAGTTATCTTTAATTTGACCCATCTCTAGGATATCCAGTTGGTGATATCAAGTAGGCAACTGATATGAATCAGAAGCTCAAGAGAGTTTTGGACTAAAGATGTAATTTGGGAATAATTATATAATGCCAGTAGGAGCTGAAGGCATGAATATTTGTGGTGGAAGGTGTAGATTAAAGTGAGAAGAAAAGGGATTCCAGAGACACAGCCCTTAGAGACGGTTAAGGAAGGCAACGTTTAAGGATGGCATAGAAGAAAGAAGTCTAGTAAAGAGAATTGAGATGGAGTGGTTATTTTTATGAAGGTCAGTGCACGAAAACCAAACTTATGCAGTGTGGTGTGACAGCCAGCTAATGTCAGATGGAAACAGTTCATATGAATGGGGTTCAGTGGCCCAATATATGCTTATACTTTCTAAGACGGCAGAAATCATGACTTTTAGGCTATATATAATCTTACTGTCTCACAGTCATAAAAATGTGAAATGTATCCCTCTGCAAAGTACAATGAATAAACACAGGGCCCTTTGGGGATTAAGTGTAAACAAGCATGGCCTGCCATTTTATTTTTATGATTTTATATGATTTTATATCTAGTTTCTTTCCCATCTTAAGTCAAAAGATACTATTTCATCCGAATTACAAACTGTCCAAGTATAATTAATGACTTTAAAATTCAGTTTTGTATTTCAGACTTTTTTTTAACCTTGTTGGTTTACGTAGCTGGGAATATTTAAATAGGTATCGCTTATCTTCTGCTTGCAGGCTTATCGGTAACAACAGAACAAATAAATCCTCATGGTACTGGAGCTCGAAAGACGGAAACTAGAGTTGAAGAGGCATTTCGGCACAAACAAAGAAATCCAATGGATATCTGGCACAGCTCTGCAAATAAATGTGCATGTGAGTATTTGAGATCATGTTATCCAGTAGTGGGAACAACTGCGAATGAGGCAGATGTGTTAGGAATTGGGCACATATACCAAAGGGCTGCTAAGAGCTTGTGGGGTAAAATGCTGAATCAGAATACATTTCTTTAACCTCATTTGCTTTTCTCCTATCTCCATTCAGTGCTTGCTGTTGTAATTGAACTAGATTTGAATATCTTCAGTTTTCAACTTTCGTTTTTAGATAGAGATGTGGAGCCAGTAGATTTTTTTTATCCATCCCGCCTCCAACCCCTTGCTGTATGTTACGCAGAATGTTCTTGTTATGGTGGGAAATGGAAACTCCGGCTTAGGAGAGTGACTGAATTGACAGCAGGAAGTTGATTTTTCTGAGAAAAATCTGTGTAGCCTTCTTTAACTGGTTTTGTTTAAGTCAGATGTATTTAGAGGGGGAAAATTCAGTGTTCTGGGTTCTCCTCACTTTTCCATTCATGGTGATCTGTAAAATTTCTAAAAGACAAATGTTAATAAACACAGCATCTTCCTAACGTAATCTTTATGTTTCAATAAAGATAGCCATCTTTGGAAGATATACGCTGTTCTTCTGATATAAAGGTGGTAATTCTGCTCCAACTGTCAGTAAAGATGGCCATAATAAGTTCTTTCACCAGTGGCACGGAATTTGAATGAATGAACCAGACTCAGTTTTTTTAATCTTGTTCTCTTTGTGATAAGTGGCACTCATGTGTGAGTTTGAAGGACTTAATGGTGCATTTAGTTCCATGAAACTGATTAAGCTTTTTATCCTAGTTGTACCTTGGATTGTGACCTGGATTCTGTGACACAGCACTCTAATTTAAACCTTGAAACCCCTACATTCTCTACAACTGATAAAAATATTTACTAACTAAAACACATTGAATATTGGCTTCAAGCAGTTTTAATTTCCTTTAAGTATTAAAATATTATTGTAATCTACAAATGTGAGTCCTGTTTTCTCTTACCAGTAGATGGCATATGTGACTCATCATTTGTCTGTTTTACATTAAGTTATTTAAATCATATGTCTAAATCTCCCTTTGGAAGAGTTGCTTTTCTAAGGTCTTAGTTTTGGAAACAAACTCAGAGATGTTATAAAACTTGATTTTAAAGATTGTGCCTCTAAATGGGCTTTTCACACAAAGCACCCTTGTAAAAGGAAGTGGGTATATTAAAGATTAGTCCTGTAAATATATACTACCACATGCCAGGTGCTGTGGGGATAGAGCAGTGACTAAAACAAAAATCCCTATTCTCGTGGCACGTATATAACCAATTCCTCTTATTTTACCAAAATCATACTAAGCATTAGAAGTGATTATAAAAGGACGGGGAAAATATCTCTAGTTTGACCTCTCCCCAGATAAGAACATTTTCTTTTTCTTAGCTGGGATGAAAGCATTAGAAATAAACTTACTTCAGAAGGGCTCCTAACCTTTGCTTAGGGTATGAGTACATTTTAAGGAATTGAGCTGGCTCCTGATCAAGCAGGGTCCAGCCTCTTGCTCTAGTGCTCCATGGCTTACTGAGGAAGGAAAAAGGGAACCTCTTGTACCTTTGGTTATTGGAGAATAAGCAAGGACACAATGTCAGGAGTGACTTGTCAGGTAGTAAAACCTAACAGTTCTACATTTTAGAGAAAGGGCAAGCTGAATACTTTTCTTACACTTTTAATGTGGACTGGATTAGTTTTTCATGTAAGTAATGGAATGCTTATGAATTCCTATCACTTATAGCCTGTGCTTTTAAAAGTAGACTAATATAGAAATTTCGTCTCCAATTACACTATAACTGTAAATCGTAAAAATAGAAACTAATAGGGGATAAAGGAATGGAGAGATGATGGTAATGATAGTACAGTTTTGAAGGCAAAATAAATTTTGAGCCAAGTGACTAAATAACTTGAATTTTGCAAATGATTTTAGAAACCTTTAGTAGATTTATTCTTAGATGAGAAAGAAGAGTGATAGTTATGACAAAATTTGTCAACACTTGTGAATACCTTGGTGTCTTTACAGAGACTCAGTAAGGATTAAAGATGAAAGGATGGGAAAAGTATGTAAACACACTATATACTGTTGATAGATCACAAGTTCATATTAAGTGCTGGAGTAAAGAAGTGAGGGTTGTCTTAAGACCACATTCCCCTCTATTTGTCTTTCAAAAGCAGTTTTTAAACTGTGTATTAAACAATCTACACTTAGTGCTCTCATATTTGTATTTTCTTTTTAAAATGTCTTTGCCCAGGAAGCTTTCAACATTGACATATTAAAAATATATATTATCTCTTTTAAAATTAAGCCAGATTTGACATTACATTTATAGCCTTGGAAAAAAATGAATTATTTTTACTCTGATGGCTTTCAACAAACTAATATTTAGAATTCGGTGTTTGATACCAGAAGTGATAGGTCTCTAGCTTAACTAGTTTGCTTTAATAACTTTGTATTTAAATTTCTTTGTGAAAATGTCCCACATTGCAAAATAAAAGTTAACTTTTTATTTAAGGGACAATGGGATTGACTTGCATAACCAGCTACCTTTGATACATACATGGGAAATTAAAGATTCCTGGGTCCATCATTACCTGGAAGTACCAGCTATCTACTCATAAAAGCTCATGACAGCTTCTAACATCTAAGAGTATAGTCCCTACAACTTTTGTAGGTCTCCCGTTTCACATAACTGACCAAATATTTATTTTCATTGTTTGTTAATGTTGTTGCTGCCTTGATAGCAGAGGGCTTAATTTTTCTACATATTTTCAAATAACAACTTTGCAAGAAATTGATCCTGATAGGTGAACCATTTGTGGTAGATGTCTAACAGCTGGCTAACCACATTGTCTATATAACCTTCCTAGGGCTTCTATTTCTTCCGGAAGGAGAGGCAGTAGAGATTGCTTTGTAGGGATACCTGTAACTATTCTCTCTTCATATACTGGATCATACTTTAATTTCCTTTCATGGTTTAGAAGCTTTTGGGTGATCTTGCTGACAAAGCACTCATCTTCCTGGTGGAAGTCCAGGGCTGTAGCCCCAAACCTTCCAGGCAGGTTGGTAGCGTGGTCATTCCCTAAATGTGTGTATAGTACGCTTGGCCCCTGGATGTTAGGAATTAGGAACAGCTATAAAGCAGAATCCAGGGCAGTGGTAAAAAGTGAGTGCTGAGTGAACTCATACAGGAAATAAATTTAAATTTCTTTCATTCTTCAGAGTTCATCCCTGACTTCATATCCATTTTACTTGTAGTTTGTGAGGATTAGTCAGCATGGATGTCAAGAGCTAAGTAGTTTTTGCCTGTGTGTTACGCTAGTATGGGTTTACTTTTGTTTGGGTCTTATTTAATAAACATTTGTAAAACAAGCATTGCATTCCAAGTTCTACATATCTTTTTCCCTTCTTTGTAAAATAGTTCGAGTTCGGAGAAAATCAAGGCGGCGATCACAGTGGGGTAAAGGAATTATTAAGAAAAGGAAAGTCAATAATTTAAAAAAAGATGAAGAGGACACCAAATTTGCTGACTATGAGAATCATATGGAGGACAGGAAATTGCTAGAAAATGGAGAGTTTGAGGTAAGCACTGACTGCCATGAAGAAAATGGAGAAGAGACTGGAGACTTATCTATGACCAATGATGAATCATCATGTGACATCATGGACATGGACCAGGGGCGGAGGCTTAACAGTGGAGCGGGCACAAAAGAGAACTTTGCATCTACTGAAGAGGAAAGTTCCAATGAGTCTCTACTCGTCAACAGCAGCAGTTCTCTAAATCCAGAACAGACATCTAGGAAAGAACCTTTCCTTAAAGGAAGCTGTCTAAATGGTGAGGCCTCCACTGACAGTTTTGAAGGAATACCACTTCTGGAGTGTCAGAATGGCAAAGCTGAAGTAGTTTCTTTCTGTGGTAGTGGAGACAAATGTAATTCTGAACAAAAGAATCTTCTGGAGGACCAGTCAAAAGAAAAACCAGAAGCTTCAAATGAAAATCATGGAGATGATCCTGAGAAACTAGAGGCAGTGGAATATAGCAATAATGAGAAGTTCGAACCTAGCCCTGATGTGGAGGTTAAAGATGCAGAACTGGATAAAGAAGGTAGAGCTAATGTTTTAAAATTTTTCCTAAAGGTTTTAACTCCAGAGTTAATTAAGTGCATATTTTATCTGGTCCCCAGTAGCAATAGTTGATAAATAATTATACCCCTTTGAGAATCTTTTGCAGTTTTCACCCCTTTCCCTAGAAAAGTGTACACATACATAATAAATTTTGGTGAATGTTTCAGAGGGTTTGTGGTCCAGAATGCATTGCTTACCTGGCTGCTTCCTCTTCTGCCTCCCACCTGATTATCATCCCTGTCATAATGGATTTATGACTGAAAACTGAGTAGATCCACAAGTGTTAAGAAGATGGATTTCTAACAGAAGGATTATTGGGGTGGGGTGGGGGTGGGGGTGGGTGAGAAGACTTGGATATTGTAGAAGTATGGTATAGTATGGTCATATAAACCCACATTAAATTACCACTCCTGTTCATTATAATCATGTGACTCTGAGCTAGTTGCTTATATTCTCCAACCCTGTGTCTTTTATCTTCTAAATTAAACTTCAGAATGGTGTCACTGCAGGGATTATATGTCATGTATATTAATCGCCTCCCCTGGTACCTGGCACATACTAAGGTATATTCATGCCAGGCAGTCACTGTTAGTTGAATCTGAGGGTTGTTTAGTCTAGGAGACTCTTATCTATACGACCAGTGGTGGAAGAAAGCAGCAGAATCCTCACTGTCAAAGTTACTTTATCCTCGCAGAGTCAGAGCACTCTGCCCACTGCTGACTTGCTTTGGATATATGATTCTTTTAAGAAGCAGCAGAAAGGGGGAGTTGAGGGTTTCTGGCCCCGCTTTGTTGTTTATCATTATTCTTTAGCCCATAGTGAGATGGGGTGATTTAGAGATCCACTCTGCTCAGTGTACTGAATTTCCTTCCCGAATAAACACTCTTCTTATACCAGGTTATCTTGAAATTGTATCGTGCTCTCTAAATTGTGTGGAGGGTATAGTGTTAGCCTGGGATTTGGGCTATGTGAGAAAAGCTTTTTAATGCCAGTTTTTTAGCCCTCCAGTAGAATTAGAGAGTAGGATGGTATTATTCAAAGTCTTAGAATTATTTTAATGGATAAAGAGAGAGGTACGGTTCTTAAATGCTGCCTGTTGAGAATTTTTCTTTTTCTCCAATATTTAATAATAGAACAATTTTAAGAGCATGATTTATCCTGGGCTATCATATAGACAGAACTTTAAAAAATGTGTTGCAGCTAGAGTTAAGTAATGAATGGGACAGAGCAGGAAAAAGGGAGAGCTTCCTGTTATGAGGCAGAATGGGTGGGAGGAGAAGTTCTTTTTAACACTCGTTCACTATGAGATTTTAGTAAGCTTGCAGAAAAGGTTTAAATGAATATTATGTTCAACTGGTGATCTAAAAGCCTTAAAGATATTTGTTGTGTAAAAGCTTTACCTGAAGCTTTCATTTGTAACTGTCAGGGCAATGTAACCTCGTGTAGTGGTTCCTAATTCAGGTTCTTGGGCCTCTAGAAGTCCATGGATGTGATAATGAGGATCCGTGTGGTCTTAACAAAACTCCTAGCATATATTAATTGAACTATAAATAAAGGCTTTCACTCTAAAGGCTTTCTGAAATATAAAATTTCTCTGGTATATCAGGGTATATGTTTTTGAAGGCAACATTTTGGTTCATTTATTATTTCTCTGTATAGCAGGCACTGAGGAAAAGGAATTGTTTAAAGACTTGCGACTAAGAGAACTAATGCAGGAGGGAGGAAGAAGGGTCTCCTTAGTGGCCCTGAGCATGGGCCAGGTCCTGTATAAAGTTCTGAAACAGTCCACGTTTGTCCTTGTGTTCCTCCCCCCTCGGCCTCCTCTAAGAGTGCT